>NC_053037.3:341713293-342963293 GCF_002575655.3 Aegilops tauschii subsp. strangulata
GTGTAGGTGCCACAGGAACAACTTCTTGTGCCCTGCTACACACTAGTTGAAGTGACGGTTTATTAACCTTATCAAGTCTCCACCATCCTCCCACTCAATTCTTTCGAGAGAAACTTTTCCTCGAGAAAGGACTCGTTTCTAGAAGCAATTACTTTTGCTTCCAGATCTGAAATAGGAGGTATACCCAACTGTTTTTGGGTATTCTATGAAGATGCATTTATCCGCTTTGGGTTCGAGCTTATCAGCCTGAAACTTTTTCACATAAGCATCGCAGCCCCAGACTTTTAAGAAACGACAACTTAGGTTTCTCTAAACGGTGTCGTCTCAACGGAATTGCGTGGTGCCCTATTTAAAGTGAATGCGGTTGTCTCTAATGCCTAACCCATAAACGATAGTGGTAATTTGATAAGAAACATCATGGTATGCACCATATCCAATAGGGTGCAGTTATGATGTTCGGACACACCATCACACTATGGTGTTCCAGGCGGTATTAATTGTGAGACACTTTCCACAATGTCTTAATTGTATGCCAAACTCGTAACTCAGATACTCATCTCTATGATCATATCACAGACATTTTATCCTCTTGTCACGACGATCTTCAACTTCACTCCGAAATTACTTGAACCTTTCAATAATTCAGACTTGTGTTTCATCAAGTAAATACACTCAGCATCTACTCAAATCATCTGTGAAGTAAGAACATAACGATATCCACTGCATGCCTCAGTACTCATTGGACTGCGTACATCAAAATGTATTACTTCCAATAAGTTGCTCTCTTGTTCCATCTCACTGAAAACGAGGACTTTCAGTCATCTTGCCCATGTGGTATGATTTGCATGTCTCAAGTGATTCATAATCAAGTGAGTCCAAACGATCCATCTGTATGGAGTTTCTTCATGCATATATACCAATAGACATGGTTCGCATGTCTCAATCTTTTCAAAAACGAGTGAGTCCAAAGATCCACCTACATGGAGCTTCTTCATGCGTTCTACACCAATATGACTCAAGTGGCAGTGCCACAAGTATGTGGTACTATCATTACTATCTTATATCTTTTGGCATGAACATGTGTATCACTACGATCGAGATTCATTTTAGGTGCAAGACCATTGAAGGTATTATTCAAATAAACAGAGTAACCATTATTCTCCTTAAATGAACAACCGTTTTGCGGTAAACATAATCCAATCATGTTCAACGCAAACACCAAATCTCGATGGTAGAGGGAGCATGCGATGCTTGATCACATCAACCTTGGAAACACTTCCAACACATATCGTCATCTCACCTTTAGCTAGTCTCCATTTATTCCGCAGCTTTTATTTCGAGTTACTAACACTTAGCAACCGAACCAGTATCTAATACCCTGGTGCTGCTAGGAGTATTAGTAGAGTACACATTCATATAACGTATATCCAATATACTTCTGTCGACCTTGCCTGCCTTCTCATCTACCAAGTATCTAGGGTAGTACTGCTTCAGTGACCATTCCTCTCATTACAGAAGCACTTAGTCTCGGGTTTGGGTTCAACCTTGGGATTCTTCACTAGAGCAGCAAACGACTTGCTGTTTCATGAAGTATCCCTTTTGCCCTTGCCCTTCTTAAACTAGTGGTTTTACTAACCATCAACAATTGATGCTCCTTCTTGATTTCTACTCTCGCGGTGTCAAACATCGCGAATAGCTCAAGGATCATCATAACTATCCTTGATATGTTATAGTTCATCACGAAGCTCTACTAGCTTGGTGGCAGTGACTATGGAGAACTATCACTATCTCATCTGGGAGATTAACTCCCACTCGATTCAAGCGATTGTGGCACTCAGACAATCTGAGCACATGCTCAACGATTGAGCTTTTCTCCCTTAGTTTGCAGGCTTAAGAAACTTGCCAGAGGTCTCATACCTCTTGGCGTGGGCACTAGTCTGAAATCCCAATTTCAGTCTTCGGAACATCTCACATGTTCTGCGACGTTTCAAAAAAATGTCTTTGGTGCCACAATTCTAAACCGCACTGAACTATCACGTAGTCATCAAAACGTGTATGTCAGATGTTTCGTAACATCTACAGACGACGCTGAGGTTCAGCACACCGAGCGGTGCATTAAGGACATAAGCCTTCTGTGCAGCAATGAGGACAATCCTCAGTTTACGGACCCAGTCCGCATAATTGCTACTACCAACTTTCAACTAAATTTTCTCTAGGAACATATCTTAACCAGTAGAACTAAAGCGCAAGCTATGACATAATTTGCAAATACCTTTTTGACTATGTTCATGATAATGAAGTTCATCTGATTATGAACTCCCACTCAGATAGACATCCCTCTAGTCATCTAAGTGAAACATGATCCGAGTTTAACTAGGCCGTGTCCGATCATCACGTGAGACGGACTAGTCAAGATCGGTGAACATCTCCATGTTGATCGTATCTTCTATACGACTCATGCTCGACCTTTCGGTCCTCCGTGTTCCGAGGCCATGTATGTACATGCTAGGCTCGTCAAGTCAACCTAAGTGTATTGCGTGTGTTCCGAGGCCATGTCTGTACATGCTAGGCTCGTCAACACCCGTTGTATTCGAACGTTAGAATCTATCACACCCGATCATCACGTGGTGCTTCGAAACAACGAACCTTCGCAACGGTGCACAGTTAGGGTGAACACTTTCTTGAAATTATTATAAGGGATCATCTTACTTACTACCGTCGTTCTAAGCAAATAAGATGCAAAAACATGATAAACATCACATGCAATCAAATAGTGACATGATATGGCCAATATCATCATGCTCCTCTGATCTCCATCTTCGGGGCACCATGATCCTCTTCGTCACCGGCATGACACCATGATCTCCATCATCATGATCTCCATCATTGTGTCTTCATGAAGTCGTCACGCCAACGATTACTTCTACTTCTATGGCTAACGCGTTTAGCAACAAAGTAAGGTAATTTACATGGCGTTATTCAATGACACGCAGGTCATGCAAAATAATAAAGACAACTCCTATGGCTCCTGCCGGTTGTCATACTCATCGACATGCAAGTCGTGATTTCTATTACAAGAATATGATCAATCTCATACATCACATATATCATTCATCACATCTTCTGGCCATATCACATCACATAGCACTTGCTGCAAAAACAAGTTAGACGTCCTCTAATTGTTGTTGCAAGTTTTTTACGTGGTTTGTAGGTTTCTAGCAAGAACGTTTTCTTACCTACGTATGACCACAACGTGATTTGCCAATTTCTATTTACCCTTCATAAGGACCCTTTTCATCGAATCCGTTCCGACTAAAGTAGGAGAGACAGACACCCGCTAGCCACCTTATGCATCTAGTGCATGTCAGTCGGTGGAACCTGTCTCACGTAAGCGTACGTGTAAGGTCGGTCCGGGCCGCTTCATCCTACAATGCCGCCGAAACAAGAAACGACTAGTAGCGGCAAGAAGAATTGGCAAACTCAATGCCCACAACTGCTTTGTGTTCTACTCGTGCATAGTAACTACGCATAGACCTGGCTCTGATACCACTGTTGGGAATCGTAGCATAATTTAAAATTTTCCTACGCTCACCAAGATGCATCTATCGAGTCTACTAGCAATGAGGGGAAAGGAGTGCATCTACATACCCTTGTAGATCGCGAGCGGAAGCGTTCCAATGAACGTGGATGACGGAGTCGTACTCGCCGTGATCCAAATCACCGATGACCGAGTGCCGAACGGACGGCACCTCCGCGTTCAACACACGTACGGTGCAGCGACGTCTCCTCCTTCTTGATCTAGCAAGGGGGAAGGAGAGGTTGATGGAGATCCAGCAGCACGACGGCGTGGTGGTGGATGTAGCGGGTCTCCGGCAGGGCTTCGCCAAGCTTCTGCGAGAGAGAGAGAGGTGTTGCAGGGGAGGAGGGAGGCGCCCAAGGCTGTGTGTTGCTGCCCTCCCTCCCCCCCCCCTTTATATAGGCCCCCTTGGGAGGGGGGCTGGCCAAAACCCATCTAGGGTTGGGGGCGGCGGCCAAGGGGTGGAAGGGGTGCCTTGCCCCCCAAGGCAAGGGGGAAGTCCCCCCACCCTACGGTTCCCAACCCTAGGCGCATGGGGGGAGGCCCATGGGGGGGCGCCCAGCCCACTAGGGGCTGGTTCCCTTCCACTTTCAGCCCATGGGGCCCTCCGGGATAGGTGGCCCCACCCGGTGGACCCCCGGGACCCTTCCGGTGGTCCCGGTACAATACCGGTAACCCCCAAAACTTTCCCGGTGGCCGAAACTTGACTTCCTATATATAATTCTTCACCTCCGGACCATTCCGGAACCTCTCGTGACGTCTGGGATCTCATCCGGGACTCTGAACAACTTTCGGGTTTCCGCATACATATATCTCTACAACCCTAGCGTCACCGAACCTTAAGTGTGTAGACCCTACGGGTTCGGGAGACATGCAGACATGACCGAGACGCCTCTCCGGTCAATAACCAACAGCGGGATCTGGATACCCATGTTGGCTCCCACATGTTCCACGATGATCTCATCGGATGAACCACGATGTCGAGGATTCAGTCAATCCCATATGCAATTCCCTTTGTCAAACGATATTTTACTTGCCCGAGATTCGATCGTCGGTATCCCAATACCTTGTTCAATCTCGTTACCGGCAAGTCTCTTTACTCGTACCGCAATGCATGATCCCGTGACTAACGACTTAGTCACATTGAGCTCATTATGATGATGCTTACCGAGTGGGCCCAGAGATACCTCTCCGTCACACGGAGTGACAAATCCCAGTCTTGATCCGTGCCAACCCAACAGACACTTTCGGAGATACCCGTAGTGCACCTTTATAGTCACCCAGTTACGTTGTGACGTTTGGCACACCCAAAGCACTCCTACGGTATCCGGGAGTTGCACGATCTCATGGTCTAAGGAAAAGATACTTGACATTGGAAAAGCTCTAGCAAACGAAACTACACGATCTTTTATGCTATGCTTAGGATTGGGTCTTGTCCATCACATCATTCTCCTAATGATGTGATCCCGTTATCAATGACATCCAATGTCCATAGTCAGGAAACCATGACTATCTGTTGATCAACGAGCTAGTCAACTAGAGGCTTACTAGGGACACGTTGTGGTCTATGTATTCACACATGTATTACGATTTCCGGACAATACAATTATAGCATGAACAATAGACGATTATCATGAACAAAGAAATATAATAATAACCATTTATTATTGCCTCTAGGGCATATTTCCAACAGCTATAAACACTAGTAAAGTACACATCAATAACATGTATATCAAATATACTTTTGTTCACTTTGCCATCCTTCTTATCCGCCAAATACTTGGGGCAGTTCCGCTTCCAGTGACCAGTCCCTTTGAAGTAGAAGCACTTAGTCTCAGGCTTAGGTACAGACTTGGGCTTCTTCACTTGAGTAGCAACTTGCTTGCCGTTCTTCTTGAAGTTCCCCTTCTTCCCTTTGCCCTTTTCTTGAAACTAGTGGTCTTGTCAACCATCAACACTTGATGCTTTTCTTGATTTCTACCTTCGTCGATTTCACCATCACGAAGAGCTTGGGAATCGTCTCCGTTTATCCCTTGCATATTATAGTTCATCACAAAGTTCTAGTAACTTGGTGATAGTGACTAGAGAACTCTGTCAATCACTATCTTATCTGGAAGATTAACTCCCACTTGATTCAAGTGATTGTAGTACTCAGACATTCTGAGCACATGCTCACTAGCTGGGCAATTCTCCTCCATCTTGTAGGCAAAGTACAGTCAGAGGTCTCATACCTCTCGACACGGGCATGAGTGTGAAATACAAATTTCAACTCTTGGAACATCTTATATGTTTCGTGCCGTTTCAAAAAACGTCTTTGAAGCCCCGATTCTAAGCCGTAAAGCATGGTGCACTAAACTATCAAGTAGTCATCATACCGAGCTTTTGTCAAAACGTTCATAACGTCTGCATCTACTCCTGCAATAGGTCTGTCACCTAGCGGTGCATCAAGGACATAATTCTTCTGTGCAACAATGAGGATAAACCTCAGATCACGGATCCAATCCGCATCATTTCTACTAACATCTTTCAACTTAGTTTTCTCTAGGAACATATCAAAAATAAAACAGGGAGCTAAACGCGAGCTATTGATCTACAACATAGATATGCTAATACTACCAGGACTAAGTTCATGATAAATTAAAGTTCAGTTAATCAAATTACTTAAGAACTCCCACTTAGATAGACATCCCTCTAATCTTCTAAGTGATCACCTGATCCATATCAACTAAACCATGTTCGATCATCATGTGAGATGGAGTAGTTTCAATGGTGAACATCACTATGTTGATCATATCTACTATATGATTCACGCTCGACCTTTCGGTCTCAGTGTTCCGAGGCCATATCTGCATATGCTAGGCTTGTCAAGTTTAACATGAGTATTCTGCGTGTGCAAAACTGGCTTGCACCCATTGTAGATGGACGTAGAGCTTATCACACCCGATCATCACGTGGTGTCTGGGCACGACGAACTTTGGCAACGGTGCATACTCAGGGAGAACACTTTTATCTTGAAATTTAGTGAGAGATCATCTTATAATGCTACCGTCAATCAAAGCAAGATAAGATGCATAAAAGATAAACATCACATGCAATCAATATAAGTGATATGATATGGCCATCATCATCTTGTGCTTGTGATCTCCATCTTCGAAGCACCGTCATGATCACCATGGTCACCGGCGCGACACCTTGATCTCCATCGTAGCATCGTTGTCGTCTCGCCAATCTTATGCTTCTACGACTATCGCTACCGCTTAGTGATAAAGTAAAGCATTACAGGGCGTTTGCATTGCATACAATAAAGCGACAACCATATGGCTCCTGCCAGTTGCCGATAACTTGGTTACAAAACATGATCATCTCATACAATAAAATATAGCATCATGCCTTGACCATATCACATCACAACATGCCCTGCAAAAACAAGTTAGACGTCCTGTACTTTGTTGTTGCAAGTTTTACGTGGCTGCTACGGGCTGAGCAAGAACCGTTCTTACCTACGCATCAAAACCACAACGATAGTTTGTCAAGTTGGTGTTGTTTTAACCTTCGCAAGGACCGGGCGTAGCCACACTCGGTTCAACTAAAGTTGGAGAAACTGACACCCGCTAGTCACCTGTGTGCATAGCACGGCGGTAAAACCAGTCTCGCGTAAGCGTACGCGTAATGTCGGTCCGGGCCGCTTCATCCAACAATACCGCCGAACCAAAGTATGACATGCTGGTAAGCAGTATGACTTGTATCGCCCACAACTCACTTGTGTTCTACTCGTGCATATAACATCTACGCATAAAACCTGGCTCGGATGCCACTGTTGGGGAACGTAGTAATTTCAAAAAAATTCCTACGCACACGCAAGATCATGGTGGTGCATAGCAACGAGAGGGGAGAGTGTCCACGTACCCTCGTAGACCAAAAGCGGAGGTGTTAGCACAACACGGTTGATGTAGTCGTACGTCTTCACGATCCAACCGATCAAGTACCGAACGCACGGCACCTCCGAGTTCAGCACACGTTCAACTCGATGACGTCCCTCGAACTCCGATCCAGCCGAGCTTTGAGGGAGAGTTCCGTCAGCACGACGGCGTGGTGACGATGATGATGTTCTACCGACGCAGGGCTTCGCCTAAGCACCGCTACGATATGACCGAGGCGAATTATGGTGGAGGGGGGCACCGCACACGGCTGAGAGATCAAGAGATCAATTGTTGTGTCTCCAAGGGGTGCCCCCCTCCCCGTATATAAAGGAGTGGAGGAGGGGGAGGGCCGGCCCTCTCTATGGCGCGCCCTAGGAGGTGGGAGTAGGATTCCCCCCCTTCCAAGTAGTAGGAGTAGGAGTGAAGGAAAGGGGAGAGAGAAGAGAAGGAAGGAGGGGGCGCAGCCCCTCCGCCTAGTCCAATTCGGACTAGGCCTTGGGGGGGCGCGCAGCCTCTCCTCTCTCTTTCCCCTAAAGCCCAATAAGGCCCATATACTCCCCAGCGAATTCCCGTAACTCTCCGATACTCCGAAAAATACCTGAATCACTCGGAACCTTTCCGATGTCCGAATATAGTCGTCCAATATATCAATCTTTACGTCTCGACCATTTCGAGACTCCTCGTCATGTCCATGATCTCATACGGGACTCCGAACTACCTTCGGTACATCAAAACACATAAACTCATAATATAACCGTCATCGAACTTTAAGCGTGCGGACCCTACGGGTTCGAGAACAATGTAGACATGACCGAGGCATGTCTCCGGTCAATAACCAATAGCGGAACCTGGATGCTCATATTGGCTCCCACATATTCTACGAAGATCTTTATCGGTCAAACCGCATAACAACATACGTTGTTCCCTTTGTCATCGGTACGTTACTTGCTCGAGATTCGACCGTCGGTATCTCAATACCTAGTTCAATCTCGTTACCGGCAAGTCTCTTCACTCGTTCCGTAATACATCATCCCGCAACTAACTCATTAGTTACAATGCTTGCAAGGCTTATAGTGATGTGCATTACCGACACTACTAGGAAAAGGGCTATAGATAATATGGACACTAATGGCGCACCACACATGTGGTGCGCCACTACTATATACTAATGGCGCACCATGTGTTGGTACGCCATTAGTGTCCAAATACTAATGGCGCACCACTACTAACAAATTTTTTTATTTTATTTTTCAAAGTTAGTAATGGCGCACCGTGAGTGTGGTGCGCCATTACTAGTTTAACATCCCCAAAAAGTTACCGTGGGATATACTAACTTGCAAACCCCGTTCAACATCTTCAAAATCCCCAAAAACCTAACAGAACGAAAGATACGGGGCTTTTAAGATCTAGAGGGGGGAAATGAAAAAAAATTCAAACTTACTAGTGGCGCACCATTTGCTAGGTGCGCCACTAGTAACAGAAAAAAAATTGGTTTCAAAAAAACTTTTTTTTGGATTTTTTTTCAAAATATGATACGTAATATGACCGGGAAGTTTGAATTTTTTTTTCAAAATTTCATCACACTCATGAACATGAACAAAGTCCTAGACATCAACAAGGTTTAATAGGATTGATATGATAGATATATCAACAAGTGCCTGTGAAGTGAGCTGGTGTTGGGGTTGGATAGAACTGCGAAGTTAAGTGTGCTCGGGCTGGAGTAGTGTGAGGATGGGTGACCTTTCGGGAAGTTTGACCACGGAGTGCGATTTGACTTGAGATTAAGCATATTGGCTTGAGATTAAGCCATAGTGACCCGAGATTAAGAAAAAAACGAAAAAAATATTGTGAAAAATTCCTAAAAAAATTGTTAGTAATGGCGCACTTCTATGTGGTGCGCCATTACTAAGTTAGATAGTAATGGCGCACCGTGGGATATACTAATGGCGCACTCCCTGGTGCGCCATTAGTATACCAGATACTAATGGCGCACCTATGGTGCGCCATTAGTAAAAAATTCTAATGGCGTGATGCTAGTGGCACACCTGTAGTGCGCCATTAGTAGCCAAAATAGGTGCGCCACTAGCAGGCCTTTTCCTAGTAGTGCGAGTGGGCCCAGAGATACCTCTCCGATAATCGGAGTGACAAATCCTAATCTCGAAATACGCCAACCTAACAAGTACCTTCGGAGACACCTGTAGAGCACCTTTATAATCACCCAGTTACGTTGTGACATTTGGTAGCACACAAAGTGTTCCTCCGGTAAACGGGAGTTGCATAATCTCATAGTCATAGGAACATGTATAAGTCATGAAGAAAGCAATAGCAACATACTAAACGATCGAGTGCTAAGCTAACGGAATGGCTCAAGTCAATCACATCATTCTCCTAATGATGTGATCCCATTAATCAAATGACAACTCCTTTTCCTAGTAGTGCGAGTGGGCCCAGAGATACCTCTCCGATAATCGGAGTGACAAATCCTAATCTCGAAATACGCCAACCTAACAAGTACCTTCGGAGACACCTGTAGAGCACCTTTATAATCACCCAGTTACGTTGTGACATTTGGTAGCACACAAAGTGTTCCTCCGGTAAACGGGAGTTGCATAATCTCATAGTCATAGGAACATGTATAAGTCATGAAGAAAGCAATAGCAACATACTAAACGATCGAGTGCTAAGCTAACGGAATGGCTCAAGTCAATCACATCATTCTCCTAATGATGTGATCCCATTAATCAAATGACAACTCTTTGTCTATGGCTAGGAAACATAACCATCTTTGATCAACGAGCTAGTCAAGTAGAGGCATACTAGTGACACTCTGTTTGTCTATGTATTCACACATGTATCATGTTTCCGGTTAATACAATTCTAGCATGAATAATAAACATTTATCATGATATAAGGAAATAAATAATAACTTTATTATTGCCTCTAGGGCATATTTCCTTCAATACCTTATTTGGAGAAGGATCGTGCCTACTTTGGAGAGGCTCTTGATATGTGTGCTCAGCTGAACATCCTCAAGCTCATGGATTTCAACAAGGATTTTGATGCCGACATGGTGGCTCAATTTTATGCCACTGTTCACCTTGGCACTGACGAGGAAAGGACCTCGACTTGGATGACCAATGGCAGACTTCTCTTAGTCAAATGGAAGGCGTTCATGGAACTTTTGGGTGTTGAAGATCAGGGGCTTGACAACCCGGTTGGCTTTCGTCCCCATAAGGAGGCTACTTCTACTCACAAGTCAGCTCTTTGGCCATACAGCACGGTGAAGGTTCACCCGACACGCAGAAGAAGACATATGAGATGTTTCCTTTTCTGGATATTCTTCATCGCATCTTCAGGAACACCCTTTTCCCTTGTATTGGGAACTTGGATCGGCTTCATTCTTACCTAGTGGATATGTTGCTGTTTTGCCAGCATGAGAAGGATGTCAACACAGGAGAGTCCTTGAATATTTCTCATCTCATGTGGTCAGAGCTCCTCTCTGCCATCACTGAGCACAAGTGCCCCGTCTATGCCCCCTACCTGATGTTTCTTATTGAGAAGGCATGGGCATACACTTATCCTGATGTTAGGCTGGAGACCGATGATTTGTTCTCTCATGAGACTAAGCGACTGAGACAAAAGGAGCACTAGGGCACTCCTGTTCCAGAGACTGAGATTGCTTCGGGTGCTGATGAGGCTGAGGCCGACGATGATGAGGATTATGAGCCCTCCAGAGTGGAGCCTTCGTGGGCTAAGAAGCTCAAGCCCATGATGAAGAAGCTGTTCTGCATGGAGTCCCACAGGCAGTATATGGCACATGTGTCTGAGAAGAAGTCGCGCAACCGTCATAAGGTTCTTATGCGTCAGCTTGGAGCTGAAGTTAACAGTGGGTCAGAGGACAAGATCACAGACGAGGAGGAGCGGATTTCTCAGCACTGTCCCTGGACGGATTCAGAGACCGACAACCCACTACCGATGACAGAGGCGCGAGCAACCACGCGGGGCTGTGATGATGGGGTTCTTCGGCATTGCTATCACCTGTGACTGTAGTAGCACTCTTTTCCCTTTTGTTGTCTCAATGCCAAATGGGGAGAGAGTTTAGGGATTTGTCGAGTTGCGAGTGCGTCTTATTTGCCTTGTCTTTCTCTCTCGCAAACTCTTTTATCGGTGGTCTGCTTTGGTTTGGTTTGTGCTTGTGAGACCTGGGTACCCTGTCATATGGTGTGAGACATATGCTATCCTACCTTATTATCTTATGTTTGTGAGTTGCATGCTTAACTTATGTCCTCTTATGCTCACTTACTACTCCTTGCATCCTAGCTTATTTCCCATATTATAGATGCAAGTGTTGTCAGTCCATAAAATATAGGGGGAGTGTTGATCCTAATGTGTGTACTTTGCATTCCAAAGGCATTCTTAATTAAGTGTACACATCTAGGGGGAGCACGTCTATATTTTGTAGACTCTGGGGTTTGCTTATTCTCTTGTTATATCTCTATGAAAATCCCGTGTTGTCATCAATTCACCAAAAAGGGGGAGATTGTTAGGGCATATCTCTCGCTAAGTGGTTTTGGTGTTTGATGACAATGCGTTTGCGGACTAATCGTATGCATTGAGCATTTCAGATATTCATTCATTGGCACGAGATGATTTATTCCCCTCGGAGCTCAAAGTGGAGACGGTGTAGTTCTCCTTTGTTTCGGTTTTGGTGGACTTGAGTCGTAGGAGATACCGTACTATCAAGAGGGGGTCCATATCGAAAAGGCTAGGGCGGAATCAACACATACACATCTCTTTTGCACCCCCAGGTCCTTTCCTCATCCTTGGAGGATCCTCCGGTATCGTGGAAGTGGCATAGGAGATGTGCCAGCGGTAGTACCGCGGCCCTAAGCGGAAGTACCGCCGAGAGCAACAGGCGCTAGTACCGCTGTAGCAGCGGTAGTACCGCCCAGAGCATCAAGCGGCAGTACCGCACCGGTTCCACGCTAGTACCGCCTCGACTCGAGACATGCATTTCTTGTGTCGGGTTCAGCGGCAGTAGCAGTGGTAGTAGGAGCGGTAGTACCGCTCATAAGCGGTAGTACCGCACCTACCACCACTACTAGTGCCGCTCAAAGGCCCGCTCCTCTGTCCCTTCCCCCTTGTCGTGTGTAGGTGTTGTTCGCGGTCCCAGCGGTAGTACCGTTGGGCCAAGCAGCAGTACCGCTACGGCTAGCGGTAGTACTGCTCCCTTGAGCGATAGTACCGCTCGCTACGGGCTGAATAAGGGGATAACGGTTGGATTGTTCCCCCACTATAAAAGGGGGTCTTCTTCCCCAAGAAGACTTACCTCTCCTCCCCCAAACTCCATTGTTGCTCCAAAGCTCATTTTCGCCCGATCTCTCTCCCTAGCCAATCAAACTTGTTGATTTCCTAGGGATTGGTTGAGAAGGCCCCGATCTACACTTCCACCAAGAGAAATTTGATTCCCCCCACTAATCCCTTGCGGATCTTGTTACTCTTGGGTGTTTAAGCACCCTAGACGGTTGAGGTCACCTTGGAGCCACATTCCATTATGGTGAAGCTCTGTGGTTCGTTGGGAGCCTTCAGTTCGGTTGTGGAAAGATCCCAACCTTGTTTGTAAAGGTCCGATTGCCGCCTTCAAGGGCACCACTAGTGGAATCACGGCATCTAGCATTGTGTGAGGGCGTGAGGAGAATACGGTGGCCCTAGTGGCTTCTTGGGAAGCATTATGCCTCCACACCGCTCCAACGGAGACATACTTCCCCTCAAAGGGAAGGAACTTCGGTAACACATCCTCGTCTCCATCGGCTCCACTTGTGGTTATCTCTTACCTTTACTTTGCACAAGCTATTGTTGTGTTGTATCATTTGCTTGCACTTGTTGTTGTTGTTGTTGTTGTTAGCTTCATATAGGTTGCTCACCTAGTTGCACATCTAGACAACCTTCGTTGCTAACCCTAAGTTGTTAGAAAAGCTAAAAATTGGTAGTTGCATATTCACCCCCCCCCCCACTCTAGTCAACCATATAGGTCATTTCACTTGGGCACACCAAAGGTGTAGATACTTGGTCCAATATTGCTTGCTCAAGACATGAATCTGAGAGCAACTTTGTGAAATGATGTTCATCCAAGTACCTACAATTGTTAGATACAATACAAGGGAGCAATGTATCCAATATATGAAAATATCATCATAAGAGAAATATCATGGATTAGTCATAATAGCTCATGCCCCTGCATGCATCCAAGTGAGTGTTTAGTTTATGTTGGAAGCATCAATGACATTCGACCCACTTCTCAAGTGACAAAATATCTTCTCGTCAAGAGGTTTGGTGAATATATTCGCCAATTGTTTGTCGATACGAACATGCTTAAGGTCAATGTCACCTTTAGCAACATGATCTCGAATGAAATGGTGACGAACCTCGATATGCTTAGTTCGAGAATGTTGCACGAGATTGTGTGCAATCTTAATAGCACTTTCATTGTCACATAGTAATGGCACATGTTTCACATGTATCCCATAGTCTTTAAGAGTTTGTGTCATCCATAGCAATTATGCACAACATGATCCGACTGCGATGTATTCTGCTTCGGCGGTGGATAGAGATACCGAATTTTGTTTCTTGGAAGACCAAGATACAAGAGATCTACCAAGAAATTGACATGTACCTGAAGTGGATTTTCTATCAACCTTGTCTCTGGCATAGTCCGAGTCGGAATAGCCAACAAGTTTGAATGAAGATCCTTTAGGTTACTAAATGCCAAAGTTTGGTGTATGTACCAAGTATCTCACAATTCTTTTTACGTCCTTAAATTGGCACTCTTTTGGTGTCACTTGATATCGTGCACACATGCACACACTTAGCATAATATCGGGATGGGAGGCACATAGGTATAGCAAAGAACCAACCATGGATCGGTAAACCTTTTGATCAACGGGTTTGCCATTCTTTATCAAGTCAAGATGTTCGGAAGTTGGCATGGGGGTTTTCATACCATTGATTTCTTGCATGTTGAACTTTTTGAATAAGTCCTTCGTATACTTTGTTTGTGAGACAAACATACCATGCCTAGTTTGCTTGATTTGCAAACCGAGGAAGAATTTGAGTTCACACATCATAGACATCTCAACTTTTCTGACATCGACCTTCCAAACTTTTCACTAAAGAAAGGGTTAGTAGAACCAAAGATAATATCATCAAATAATTCACCATTTACTCTATTAGTAAACGAGGTTGAATCAATTTTACGAATCTCAAAGCCTTTTTCAAGAAGAAACTTTGTTAAGCATTTATACCGAGCTCTTGGGGCTTGTTTGAGACCATAGAGAGCTTTATGAAGTTTGTTAACATGGTTTGGTTTCTTAGGATTTTCAAAGCCGAGAGGTTATTTAACATAAACTTCCTCCTCAATTTCACCATTTAGAAAAGCACTTTTAATGTCCATTTGATAGAGGGTGATATCATGGTGATTGGCATAAGCAAGTAAAATGAGAATGGACTCAAGTCTAGCAACGGGGGCATAGGTCTCACCATAGTCCATACCTTCGACTTGAGTGTAGCCTTGAGAAACGAGATGAGCCTTGTTGCGTATGACTTGTCCATCCTCATCTTGCTTGTTCCGAAACACACATTTGGTTCCGATGACATTTTGTTCATCCTTGGGCTTCTCAACCAATGTCCATACTTGATTCCTCTTGAAGTTTTGTAGTTCTTCGTGCATAGCATTCACCCAATCGGGGTCTTTAAGGGCTTCATCAACCTTCATAGGCTCAATACTAGAGATGAATGAGTAATGCTCACAAAAGTTAGCTAAACGAGATTTAGAGCAAGTGATTCTCCCACATTTGATGTCGCCAAGAATTTGTTCGATGGGATGATGATTGTCAATTCTTGCTCTAACTCGAGGTAGCTTTTGCTTGGGTTGTGATGAAGCATCTTCATCATCTTCTTCTTCTTCATTGTTGTTAGTGTCGTTGTTCGCTTGAGGAGGTGGAGAAGGAGGTCGAGGTGGATCATCTTGTTGTACTTCCTCATTTCCTTCGTCTTGTCGTGTTCCACTTGTGGATGCCTTTATGTCAACTTGTGGTTCACCTTGATGTGAAGTTGAGGCTTCCACTTGAATAGACGAAGTGCTCCCCTTCATCTCCATTGGACGGATCTTGCCAACAAACAAGTCTTGAATTGCTTCCGAGGGATCTTTGTCTCCTACATTAATTGGCAATTGCTCGACTTGCGAGCCATTAGATTCATCAAACTTCACGTCAACCATCCCTTCAACTTTGCGAGTGAAGTTGTTGTAGACACGGTAGGTGTGAGAGTTCGATCCATAACCGAGTAGGAAACCGGTGAGATTTAGGAGCAAATTTTGAACGACGATGCTTGTCAAGAATGTAACACTTTGAGCCAAATACTTGAAAGTATCCAACTTGAAACTTGTTATCGGTGAGTAGCTTGTATGTCGTTTTACCGAGGATGTTGAATCAGAAGTTCATAACTACTTAGTAAATGCTCATGCCTTCCCAGTATGTGTAGTTGCCAAACTTCCTGAAAAACAGCTCGCTGAAAATTAAACAATCCCAAGATCAATATGCCAAACATTTAATGATTTTGTACAAGTATACTCCCAACAATTAATGATTTTCTACAAGTACATTGAGCATGTGGAATTTGCACCAAGTGATCAAGTCTTCCAAGTCTACGTGCCAAACTTTCTAGGTACGGTAGAACAAACACTGTCCAGTTTGGAAAAAGCCAACGCCAAACTTGGAACCATTCAACAATTCGTCCCTATAAATGGCACCCACAACACCTCTTCACCGCCAAGCAAATCACGTACTAAGACAAAGCATTGGCAAAAGCTTTACCATCTCGTGCATCGCCGTGACTAACAATGGCTTGTAAGCTCAAATGGTTGTTAGTAGTAATCTTGACATGCATAGATTGTTAGCCGCATGCATACAGGAGCGTGGATCACGGTCAGTTAGCCGGGCCATATTCAGTTGGTTGGCTGGCTTGATGTGTTCAGGTTGTTAGCTAGCTTTGTGCATGAAATTGTGAGTGGACTCGGTCATTAGAGGATAACCACCATGATGGAGTAGTGGCCGGTGTGTTGGCCGGATCGTGCATGCATGGATGCATGCAAGTTAGTTGGATTAGTAGGAGTTAGAGAGTTGTGAGATGCAACTAGAGGGAGGAAGACGACGCGGCGCTGCGAGGAGGCGGCGCCAAAAATTGGTATTCAGAGCCACAAGGTTCGAGGGGCGGCCGTGGCGCGCGGTGGCGTCCGCGGCGAGTACGGTGTGCGCGGCCGACATGGAGGCATCGGCTGCGACGCGCGGCGAGCGCGTGGCGACGGCAACGCGCGGCGAGTCCATGGCTGTGCGGTGTGATGTTGTGCGCGCGAAGGGCACGGCAGTCGTGGAGACGAGGAGGTCGCGAAGGACCTGCGTGGTGGCGCAGAGGTCGCGACGGCTCGGCGCGACAACCGTGGAGGCGCGTGGCACGGAGACGCGGCGTGGCGGCGCACGGGACTGCGGGCTGCTGCAGCGCCAGCGAGTGGCGGCTTGTGCCGGAGACGCAGCGGAGGCGTACATGGCGACGACGAGGAGCCAGGGCCCCTGTCGGCAGGCCGTGCGGCGAGGCCACGGCTTAGGGGGTGAGTGTTGGCCAGAATAAGCCGCGGCGCCAGTGTCGGACACGTTGGGCGCGTGTATAGGCGCGTGCCGGGCGTGTCAGGCGCGGCGGGACCGCGGTGTAGGCGTGTGTGGTCGGGCTCGTCGGGCGCGACGGATTCGCGCGGGACGTGCGGGACGCACGGGTGCAGTCGGGCTCGTCGGGCGCGTCGGGTACGTGCGGGACGCACTGGTGCGGTCGGGCTCGTCGGGTACGCCGGGTGCGCGCGGAACGCGCGGGGCGTAGAGGGACGTCAGGCGTGTGTTGCCGGCGGAGGAGGAGCTCGGCGTATGTCGCCGGAGACGTGATGGGGCACGATGGGACCGGCGTCAGTGCGTCAGGTCAGGTCCGTGGCGGTGAGACCGGCGTCGTTGCGCCAGGTCGAGTCCGCGGGTTGGGTCACGGTCGTGGCGACGACGACGACGGGAGCTGCGACAACTCCGGCGAAGGCAAGTCAAGATTAGAAGGGAAAATGTTAGTAGTAATCTTGATATGCATAGATTGTTAGCCGCATGCATACAGGAGCGTGGATCACGGTCAGTTAGCCGGGCCATATTCAATTGGTTGGCTGACTTGATGTGTTCAGGTTGTTGGCTAGCTTTGTGCATGAAATTGTGAGTGGACTCGGTCATTAGAGGATAACCACCACGATGGAGTAGTGGCCGGTGTGTTGGCCGGATCGTGCGTGCATGGATGCATGCAAGTTAGTTGGATTAGTAGGAGTTAGCAGCCGAGTGTGGCGGCTGGCCAGTGCGTGTGTGAGTCTTTTGTACTGGTATTTAAAGTGATCAGGTGAATGAGAAAGAGCGGCCGTGTGGGCTGAGAAAACAATGTAGTGCTTGTGGGTGCCAAGGGAGAGTCTCGGCAAAGCCTGTGTGTTCTTTTTTGGTGTATATGCGTGCGTGTGTGTAAAGTTCATTACCATGTGTGTGTTTGTGAGAGAAGAGAAGAGAGAAACCTCAGCAGAGTTGTGAGATCTAACTAGAGGGAGGAAGACGACGCGGCGCCAAAAATGGTCTCCTCTCCTCCCCATTCTCCTACTCGCCGGCATGGTTGGCATCTCCCAAGCCGGCAACATCGCCGTCTACTGGGGCCAGAACGGTAACGAGGGCACGCTCGTCGACGCCTGCAACTCCGGCCTCTACGCATACGTCATGGTCTCCTTCCTCAGCACCTTCGGCAATGGCCAGACCCCCGCACTCAACCTCGCCGGACACTGCGATCCGCTCTCCGGCAACTGCAACGTCTTCAGCTCCGACATCACGACGTGCCAGTCCAACGGCGTTAAGGTGCTCCTCTCTCTCGGCGGCGGCGCCGGCAGCTACGGCCTCTCCTCCACCGAGGACGCGCAGAGCGTCGCCACCTACCTGTGGGACAACTTCCTCGGCGGCAGCGCGTCGTCCCGCCCGCTCGGCGACGCCGCCCTGGACGGCATCGACTTCGACATCGAGACGGGCAACTCGGCGCACTACGACGAGCTGGCCACGTTCCTGTCCCAGTACAGCGCGCAGGGCAGGAAGGTGTACCTGACGGCGGCGCCGCAGTGCCCGTACCCGGACGCGTCACTGGCGCCGGCGCTGCAGACGGGGCTGTTCGACAACGTGTGGGTGCAGTTCTACAACAACCCGCCGTGCCAGTACGCGAGCGGGGACGCGAGCAACCTGCAGAGCGCGTGGAACACGTGGACGAGCAGCGTGAAGGTGTCCGGGGGCTTCTACCTCGGCGTGCCGGCCTCGACGGCCGCGGCCGGGAGCGGGTACGTGCCGCCTGGCGACCTCACGTCGGCGGTGCTCCCCGGCGTGAAGAGCGCCAGCAACTACGGTGGGATCATGGTGTGGGACCGCTACAACGACGTGCAGAACAGCTACAGCAGCCAGGTGAAGGATAGCGTCTGAGTCTTCGCGCGCGCGCGCGGGAAGTGCGATCATACCACTACACAATAAATCACATATAGGAGTATATAATACTTCTACATATTACATGCCCATGGAGTGGCTAAGTTGATTTGGGACTGGATAATAAGAGCGGGCGAGCTGGGGTCGTAGTAGAAATGATATGGATGCGGTGTACACTTGCAACACATGCCCTGAGATAAATAAAGTAATCCCAAAATCTAAAAAGTGGCCGCGCACTTTTTCATCGTCCCGAGCGGCCGCGCTAAGCGACAAGAAGCACACCGCGCTAGAAAATTCCCCTTCGCTGTCTTCCATCTCCCTCGCCTGGCTCTGCTACTCTCCACAGGCCCCCAACGCCGACCACGCCGCCGCCAAGGCCGCCTTCCACCACCTCCGCGGCTCCCACCCGGAGCCCCGTGTGCTGCGCCTCGCCTCATCACCCGCGACGCCAACTACCCCCCTCCTCCCCCGCGAGCTCCGCGCCATGGCCGTTGTCCTCCTCCGCAAGATCCTCTCTCCACGGCTTCCTCTGACTCGTCCACCTCCGAGCTCCGCGTCATGGCCGCTGTCCTCCTCCGCAAGCTCCTCTCCCCTGACGACCTCTTCCAACTCTGGCCCCTCCTCTCCCCCGACGGCCAGGCCGCACTCAAGTCAAACCTCGTCAACGCATCCGGCAGTGCCGCAGCAACCTTGACGGAGCTCGCTGCTGCTGCTCACTCTTATCTCCACCGGGCTGGAGTGTAGGAGGTTGCCGCCACCGGGCTGGATCCATCTCTTGTTTTTTATTGAATCAAAACACACATCCAGATTCATCCCTGGCTTGCTTGCAGGAGAACGTAAGTTGTTTTTTCTACTACCGCTCAAGTTGCACAGGCACTTGTATCAGTACGCATTTCTGATACAGCTTAATCTTATCTCTGTAGCACACTCGCTAGAAGGCCGTTGATTTGGATGAAATTGGGTGTCCTACATTCTGCTACTTTTGTGCTATGCTTGTTGCCTGTGTATGCTTCAGGTATAGAAAAATCCTATCCACTTTCATGAAGATACAAAGACTAGATGACGTTTTTGTTTAAGCCTTGTTTAGGTTGATCTATTTTTGCTATTCATATTTTTTGTTGGCATCTACAGCAGTTGTAGTTGCACACATAATAGTTCTTAGTTGGATATGACCATCAAGCATTTACACAACACAACGATACTAAATTGGCTAGATGAAATCTAGCTCTCACATTGATTACTTCAATTTAGCTAGACACGGGTCATTGTAAGCTCGACCAACTACTATTTGTAAACTAGAAGCATGCATACTCTCATCCGCATATGTACAGTACTTTCGGCATCTTGCTCAAGGAGCTATGGTGATTAGGATTAGTGGTGGGTTTGTACAGCGATTAGGGTTTGAGTTGGATTTTCACGGCTGGTTGTTCTAATTTCGCAACTATTGGTATGGTTCAGGATCCTATCTTGATCCTTCTATTTTTGCCTAGACTACAACTGTCTTTTTAAACATGATACTCTCTCTAGAGCTTCATTACATTATGTACCTCTTTTTTCTTGTAAATGCATTCGTGTGGTTTCTCTGTTTTCTCGTAAGTTCCATGCATATAAGTAACTAGTTGGCTAGTTTGTTGTAATAGTTGCACAGGAACGCAAACGTAGTTGGATGACGCATATACATATCTCAGTTGGCTAGCCAACTTATGAAGTTGCACACTAAGGGCTAACCAGTTGCACAATCGATGGTATTTAGATGGATGCACTGTGTAAACTATGTTCAAGCAGTGTGTGTGGTTTTTTTGGTTGCACACTCATGTGTGCCCTGTTGGCAAGGGTACACGTTCGTATAGGAGTACAGATCCTAGCTGCCTTAGCCGCACTTATACAGCTGCACAGGGAAAGGCTACCTAGTTGCACGGTTGACGGCTAGGTAGGTTTGGCTCCAGTGCCTAAATCAAGTTCACACGGTCTGTATACTGATTTTTTTTGGTTGCACGCTCATTTGTGCCCAGTTGGCCATACAGTGCATCAAGTTGCACATAATTTTTTGCTTGGTATGTGTGCTTTGGAAAATCATCATAAGTTGCTTACCCCGTGGCATTTTTATATCAATTTTTTTGCTATTTTTTTTCTTTTATACATTTGGTTGCTTTGACTAATTTGTTCGTTTGCATTTTTCACAGACCAAAAATGGTCGTAGAAGGAGATGCGGCTCCTGGTGAAGGAGAGGTATCCTCAACCTTTATAGATGCATCCTGAACTTTTATAGTTGCACAACAATCAATTAAGAATTGGTATCCTCAACTTTTCAAATAGTTGCACAATAGTATCATACGAGTTGGCATCCTCAACTTCCATAGTTGCACCAGAACCATTTCAGAGTTGGCAGTCTCAACCTTTTAAATAGTCCCACAACAATATCATATGAGTTGGCATCCTCAACTATTTTAGTTGCACAAGAACCAATCAGGAGTTGGCAGTCTCAAGTATTTTAGTTGCACAAGAACCAATCAGGACATTTTTTTCATTTTTCATTTTTCAGTTGCACAACCTCTCATGTCAGTTGGCTGCATCTAGATGGTAGTTGCATGCTCCAGAAATTATAGTTGGGGGGGACATTTTTTTATATGATATCTAACTGGTACACTCTACACTACATAGTTGGCTAGTAAACATTGCACAGGAATGCAAGCATAGTTGGATTTAGACACAAAGGATGAACATTAGTCTATTTTTAAAATTTCATTTTTCAGTTGCACACGCTCATAAGTTAGTTGGCTACATTTGTAGAATAGTTGCACGCTCTAGATCATTTAGTTGGCAGGCCATTTTTTTGCCATGATATCTAAACGGGACACTGTGTCTGCATCACACAGTTACGACAGGTTTTTTCCGGTGTGGTTTTCTCCGCCAAGTGTTCGTCCAGTTTTTTAGTAGATCACGTGGTGTTTTCTAGTGGACTTTTATGTGCATGTCTCGCCTCCTTATGCTTTCTCCAGCTCACATGTGTGTCCTTGGGTTTCTTGCAGTGAATATGGTGAAGTGAAAATGGTTGTAGAAGGGAGATAATGGTGGCAACGGAGGAGAGGTAAATTTTGCGTTTTTTTCTTCATGATATGTGTGTTTAGGTTTTCATTATAGTTTTCAAAAAAGGCGTTTTCATATAGATTTGGTGTGGGCAGGCATTGCGTGAGAGAACCACCACATAGGAGTCTGCGCAACCGTGGTCTTCTTTCCCCATCTTTGGCGAACTTTCTCGCTCAACCCCTACCTCAATCCTTAATTATCCATGTCATGGAGCACATCGACCACTAGGCAGTTGTTCATCGACTGCTAGACAGTTGGTCGGGATATAAAAACTTGGATATCTCACTCGCGGTGGTACTTAGAGTAGTGAAAATTCCACATCCGACTATTAGGCAATTGGCAGGTGTAGCAGACGAAGTTGCACATCATCTGCTAGATAGGCGGCCGGGACAGCTGATGAAGTTGTACAACAACTGCTAAACAGTTGGCCAGGACAGCAGACGAAGTTGCACATTGCACAGCCAGAGGCTATTGAGGTGGTGAAAACTGCACATCCACGGAGTTGGGGGAATGTTGTACATTGACCTACTAGAACATTGGTTGCGGCAGCAGATGAAGTTGCATATCGTCTGGTAGTCAGTTGGCGCAGATAGCGCATGAAGTTGCACATCTCACTAACATGGATAATTAGGGAGGTGAAAAATGCACATCCATGGGGTAGGGAAAAAGTTGCACATCGACTACTAGGCAGTTGGCCGGGCAGCAGCCGAAGTTGCACATCAACTACTAGGCAGTTGGCCGGGCAGTAGTCGAAGTTGCACATTGTCTGCTAGGCAGGTGGAACGGGCATCGGATGAAGTTGCACATCATTTGTTAGTCAGTTGGCACGAACAACAGATGTTATTGCACATAATTTGTTAGCCAATTGGCGCCGACAGCAAATGAAGTTGCACATCTCAGGGGTAATTAGGGTGGTGAAAAATGCATGTCCATGTGGTAGAGATAAGGTGCAGATCTACTGCTAGATAGTTGTCCGAGCGGTAAATGAAGTTGCATATCATCTGCTAGACAGGTGGACGGGGCAGCAGGTGAAGTTGCTCATCACATGAAGTTGATTCATCTAACACTAGAATTACACCATGCAGTACTATAGTTTGGTTGTGGTAGCACCAAATTTAGTTTTAAAAAAAGTTGCATCCCATAGTATAAAAGTTGCACCATGTAGTACCAACAGTTGGCTGTGAAAAAAGTTCATCGAAACCTATATAAATTAGGTCTAGTTTTAAAGATCTCATTGCGAGGATTACAACGGTGAAAACGGATTTTAATTTCAATATGTGGTTTGAAAGTTATAGCTTTTTGAATTTTTTGAAATGCAATTAATTGGCTTTTTGCTTTACTAATGCAGATAGGAAGAAGTGGCGCCAGCGTGAAGGAGGAAATAGAAGACGTGTCGATGGCCGATGCTTTTTTAGTTTTGTCTCATGTGGGGACCAGGTTTCTTATTTAGGACATGGGGCATAAATATTCCTAATATGGCTGGCTGGCGAGGATCGCTAGCGAGCGCACGGCTGCTCGCTAGACGTATCCTAAAGTAATTTGGCATCCATCCGGGTTAATTTTACACTATTACTACATTCGAAAATAAAGGATTTCAATACAAATCTGAGGTCAGTATTTTAGGGCTAAAAATTCTGACGCTCTCAGGTACGTCAAATCCAGATCAAACGTATGGCAATTAATCGCTGTAGCATGATAAATTTTCTGTTGATTTTTTACGTTACATGGCCATTTTCACTGTAGAACATGGCAAATCCTATGCACAAAGCATGGTAATTTTATCTGTTTTTGCATGGCAAATCTGGCCGTTATTTTTAGCGCTTAAAATCTGACTTCAGATTTTTAACATTTCCGAAAATAAAAGTAGTACACTATTACTAATAGCCTACTTGGTAACCTTTGGGAAGAGGAACGGGCGTTTGTGCCAGGGAGTTCATCAACGGAGTAGTTGTGGGAAATAGAATTTACTCCCATTCCCTTATTTGATATGCGATGGGAATTAGTTCGCGATAAAGGCCTGCCCACAAATTAACAGTGTCCCCATGGGAAGAAATTGATGATTGGCACTCTCAGCTCCCATTCCCTTCCTTCTTAAACTCCCGATCCCTCTTAACAATCAGTGGGCTTTTATTCTCCTTACTAAGGGTTTTTCTTCGAGGGGGGTTACGGGTATGTGTTCCTATCATTACACCAAAAATTTTTGCCTTGCATCTGGTTTTGCGAGTGACACCAAAGTTAGCATTACAATAACAAAATAAATAGGCACTCTATCTTATTTTTGCCAAATAGCGGACTAAGTAACAAGCACAGAAAACGTGCACCAAAATTTTGTCAGCCATATTGTGCGCACTAATCAGCGAGATGCAAAGTTAGGGTAAAAAAACATCAACCAATATTTTGACCCAAATGGTAAGTGCCACACGTGTGGCATGAAGCAATTCGGCCCTGACATTTTTTCAACTAAAGTTGTCATCCAAAAAGAAAAGAAAAATAAAAAAACTGAAACTTGCCATCCGAAAAAAAAATTGTCATGTTTAACAATTAAAGTTGTCATCCTCGCGTCACTGAACTTGCCATAAAAAATATTCGGAGTTGCCATGTATTCGTGCCACACATGTGACACTTTTCAGGGGGTCCTATTTTGATGACTAATCAGAATTTTCACATCAACTAATAAGAAAGTTTGACCGACTGAAATATTCGGTCACCAGTCTCACGACGACTAAGCGTTAACTCTGCATGATGGACGTGCCCCAACAGTATTCGGTCGCGGGTCGAGATTTCAAGAACTGGGAGCACCAGAGCACTAACTGCAATCTCCTCCAGTCCTTTTGACGGTTTCGCTGGCTCTACGTAGGGCTGTGGTGTTGTGCTTTGCTGCGGACCGGGCATGTCTGCCTTTGCTGCTCATCTGCAGCGTTCCCTTTTGTGTTGGCGGTGTCGATGGGCGACGGTGCCTCAAGCCAAAAATACACTATTTGTTGCTTTAATAATCATGTCATGTCAGGCTTAATTTTCATCTCGCGGGCATGCCTATGCCTACCTCTCGGGCAACATCATCCTCCACGCTGAACTAGTTAACAAAGGCAAAATTGATAACGGCCTCTCAGTCTTGTGCCAGTTCTGGAATTAAAGGCAAACACATTTTGCAACAAAGTTCCTGTCGAACAAGTCCTTGTAATGTATTAATGCATAAATTGTTTTACAAAATAAAGAACCCTACAGCACTCCCAAGCTACAGCTAAAAACAGACAGAGGAAATGATTGGTCTGAATCATTTTACACGCAAGAGTAGTAAACAGCAAGAGAGAATAGAAAGAGAGAATAGAATCACAACACTCGCTCTCAAACAACAAATCTACGTAGTACACATGCTATCAAGCTCATGGCTCAAGGACAGTAATGCCGGCATGGCATCATAACCGGACCTTCGTGTTTGCCCCAATCACAGCAAATACCTCCGTTACTGGTCGTGCAAATGGGCATTCCTCATCAAACCTTCCTAACCTGAATATTGTGGGTGGACTGCGACCTCCAGATGGGTTGTCTGCCACTCTGAACGAGTGCAACCTCCTCACCTTCCTTCACCATACCATGCTTCTGTGAAATGTAGCATATCATGTTAGACGACATATTCTCATGTTATAATAAAAGAAATGGTATCAAAACGTATATGGAAATGGAATAGTGTGAACATGCATGTTGCGACGAAAATCATGTAACTTCTCCAGCTAATTTCCCCGCCCTTCTAATTAAGCACACAGATCAAGGTCACATGCGCTTGCTTGTTTAGTTTTACTATTTCTTAAAGCAGCTTCGGGACGATTCTAGATTTAATATGCTGCTGAGTACCCCGTATTTCCCTATTTCCTATATGCATTTATGTCCGTTTGATTTGAAATCAGACGGTGGAGAGAGAAAAAAGATGAATGTTATGCACCCGGCTTTCAGTATAGATCAAAGTTGGGAACGTAATTGCCCATCCCAAAATAAGTGTCTCAACTTTGTTCTAACTTTAGTACAAAGTTGTGCTAAGCTTGAGACATTTATTTTGGGACGGAGGGAGTATATGTTTGGGAGCAACGAATGCAGTTAGTAGCTGCAGTTTGCGGGCCAAACTATGTGAACACGCTAAATTTTTGCACATTCCATAACTGAAGAATTTAGTGGACAGTGCGATATCACATGTATTAGCCCCAGAAACTCGCCAAAAGAAGAATGCATCATCATCATTTGTGACCACAATCGAGTGAGTTGTTCGTCACTGTAATAGGCCCATTTTGTCTTCCATAAGGTCAATATCTTGGTTGTTATTGTCTTAAAAGCCCATTTTTATTTCCAATAGTCTGTGTTAATTGTTATGGTTCTACACCTATTTTTGGCAGAAAGTAGTTCCAATTCCACGATCATATATTTAGCATCAACTTGTTTATAGTGCACCGATTTAGTTAGCGTTTGGTAGATCATGCCTCAGGAATGTGTTCTACAACTTTTTGCGGGGCATTTCAGGTTTACGAATATCATGAGCACCCGATGAGTAGAAACATCTGATACATCCTCTGTACCCACGCTCCAAAAAGCCTTCCAAGTTTCTAAGGCAATATAGCCTAACTAATTTCAACACTTAGTGCAGGCTCTTTTAGGGTATTTTAACGGTTTCATCATGTACTGCAACCACAATCGTAGATACGTAAGCTAATGCCAGCAAAAAAAAAATACTAGAAGGGATGGGGTATATCAGTGATTACCAGCAAGTAAGATAAAGCATCAGCAAATGTCTTCTCAGCACAATCAGAAAATTCCATGTGAACTGGACATACACCTTGGTACAAAGCCAGTCGTTGTCTAACTATCTCCCTATAAGCAGTAACCAACATCAATAACACTAAGAAATACTTTAAAAAGAAAATATGAACAAAGGGGGCAACAATATTATGCTTCCAGAAATAATAGATCTAATCTTCAGATCAGTTCTCCCACAACAGTAGGATAAAAAGCATATACCACCACAACATTATCTAAATTCAGTTTCATTAGTGATAAACTCTTCTCCTAGGATATACTAGTTTCAATAATCAAATAACTTGCATGAGGCAAACAGTTCCTAGGAATGACTTCATGCACATGTTAGGGATACGGTGTTCACCAAGTAGAAAAGCAGAGCTGGTTTTCAGCCCACGTATGTTGGTGAATAAGCAGCTAAGCGCATCATTTGCTATTGCTTGTCAAGGTTATCATTATGACTGGATGACAAGGCAAGAAAATGTATTGGTAATTAATGTATTGCACATGATTAACATTGAATATCTTAGCAGCATCGGTGATTTTGTTTCTTAACATGTTAACATAGGAGTTTCATTTTATTGATGACATAACATTGGAGCAAAAGCAGAGAAATCTTACTGATCTGTGAAGGCAAATATGGTGCCAGATGGCCGGTAATGGCTAAGTAGGATAGACATAAATCCCGTCCTTGTGAAAACCACAATTGATGTACCAAGTGTATTGGACATCATTGTTGAATGGTAGGCAAACATTTCGCTCATGTGGTTCTACAGGGAAGAAAGTAAATAGGAAAGATAGAAACTGGGTTAAAGTGAAGAAAAAGACATGCAGTGTCAGTTGGGATATTGCAGTTCAGACCTTGAACACCTGACCAAGGTTAGACGGTGTTTCCCCGCCAATAATAGTTGCTTCAGTTCTTAGTGCAACAGTATGCATGACCTTGACAGCTTTCAAGGGAAATCTGTCCGGCATCAAGTGGTAAAGCTTAGTCATGTATCCATCTTAAATGCACGTCATAAATAGCAAGCATCTTTTAAACAAACCAAAAGGGCAACAAAAAGAGTGCAACTAAACATCAACATGCCCACTCCTTTATTCATGATCTATTACAACAAAATCAAGCAATCCATGATCCATGTGGCAGTTCAGTAAGTCTAACACAACAAAAACGTTCGAATGAGCTAACTTAGATGGAAACCAAAACAACATGATACCACAAATTCAGAGCAGACATATTGAAAGTAGAGTTAGATATCATAGTTTACTCAGGATAAATAATAGGACAAGAGCAAAATCACCAACAATTACAAATAACAGCTTATAGCTGATGAACACACATTAGTAGTCCTAACAATTTCTGGAACATTTAAAGAATACAATCACAAAAATAACATCCTATAGTACTGCAGAAATATTACTTAGTAATAAAATCAGCTGGCTTTTGTTAGTTAATTTATTAACAATAGACTGTGGGTGCACATATAGTTTGCTGGAAATATATAAACAATATTTTGTTATGCATAAGAAAACGAAAACACATACTTTCCATGTGCAGTTTCCCCAGAAAGCATAACTGCATCAGCACCTTCCCGAACAGCTATAGCAATGTCTGAAACTTCTGCACGGGTTGGAGTTGGATGAACGATCATGCTTTCCAGCATATTAGTGGCGACAATGACAGCTTTTCCCATGCTTCTGCACATTCTAATAATTTCTTCCTGCATCGGGACATGAAATTCTAAGCATGTCATGTATATCCCATATCGAATCAACTAACGGAAGCACAGAAAGTTCAGTGCCAGGTTTCAAATTGGATAGCTACCTAGATGTATATACAAACAAGTGCAAAGCGGCCCTCAGTTAATAATTATTTCCTTCCAAGCGTAAATTGTGTAGTTGATATTGTACAGAGCACAACCAGGTTTGTAGCTTTTCGCTTAAACAAATAACTAAGCAGGGAAGTGGGCATTTAGTGCAATGGACTTGTGGACAGTGTGCAATAAACTAGATCATACCTGCAGCAATGGTACCTCCTCGATAGGAAGTTCAGCCCCCAAATCACCCCTGGCAACCATAGCCTACAGAACTCGACAATTTATACATCAGTACTTCAAAACTAAAATCAACAATGACACACTCTGTAGAAAAAGATTAAATAGAGAAGAAGCCCTTTTCATGATGCCCATACAACTTAAGATCTTTCATGGTTAAGATATACTCCCTCCGTTCCATATTACTTGTCGCTGATTTAGTACAATTTTGTACTAAATCAGCGACAAGTAATATGGAACAGAGGGAGTATTTTATAGTGCATCTTGCTAAACTCAAGAAACAATGAATATCAACCTCTTACCCCATCAGATGCTGTAATGATTGAATGTAAGTTTGGAATAGAATCTGCACTTTCAATTTTCACAATTACGTGTATATCCGCATTCGAGCCTGAGTCAAAATAAAAAGGAAACATGGTCAAGACACACTCAAAACGACGCCCACGCTGTTTATAAAGTCCGGAATAATTATTACTTCTGAGATAATCCTTCAATTCATGCACAACTTGAGCATCTTTGACGAAAGAAACAGCATAGTAGTCAACCTGATTTTCCACTCCAAACTTAATATCATCCCAGTCCTTATCTGAAAGTTTGGAAAGTGTGCATGAGACAAGAGCATATTTATTATTCAATGAAACATATGATGACTATTACCGGTGATTGATGGCAAGGTTGCACTCTTGCCACGGACATTCAGGTGACGCCTGGATTTTAATTCACCTCCATCAATAACTTCACATTTTACAGAATCTTCGGTTTTTGATTTGACCAGAAATGACATCATTCCTCCTAAATAACCAATAGAATGATCATTAAACACAACATAAATCACTTTAATGTCAAAGTTACGTAATCAAAAAATATAATCATCCTTACAAGCATAAAAAATACAGAGAACAAAGGTAGAAGGATGTTAGATGGGTATCTGATGTTCTAATTCAATTGTTAATCAGTTGTGCACACTAAGCAAGACCACCTGAAAACAAAAGTGCTGGTAAACTCCATCTCAGAAAGCTGACTTAAGTACAAAAACAGATGCAGGTGTTAATGCTCTCAAAACTACAGGGCAATGTTGGAAACACTGTGTCTCCGCATGCATAAACGATTGATGCATCATGACTCCATGCTAGTAGGCAGTAGTTAGCCACACAATGTGTTCCAGGAAAGCAATAAAATTAAGTGTCAGCAGAGAAAACATAGAATATCATTACGCTGGACAAAACCAGAAGATTTTAAACAACATGTGACAGCTTAGCTTAGCCATGTTAACAAAGACCAGCTCTTCATGAGCCTATCCAATTCACTATATACAGTTATGTGCCGCAATACAAATTTATTCAATCGCTAGCTAAAAGTAAGTGTTAGACTATTTCAGATAAACTGATTTGCTGCATCCGCACATTCTGTAAACAATCATGTGTCACCAACAAAGATCAAATAATCAAATACCAGAACAGGAAAAGAATGTGCACATACCATCCACAAGGAGCATGTCACCGGCTTCTACATCATTAACAAAGTCATCATAGTTAACACTAACACATGTCTCAGTCCCAACCCCTCTCTTAATTGTGAAGGTGAATTCCTGGCCAGTTTCCAAGAATATAGGCTGGGGCAAATCTCCACTCCTAACTTCTGGGCCCTGAAGATGTAAAATCTAGCTTCAATCATAGAAATCAAGGTACAATATGATGAAAGAAGCGCAGCATCAAAAGGTTTAACTACAGTATTTATTAACAGAGCAAATCATGCGCTAGCATGGGCATGACAGACTTATAATTAAGACTGGCACAAATAGAGCATCTTCTGAGGACGAGATTGCTCATCCATCAGAGTGTATGTATAAGCTCTGAAAAAAGGAATACAAACCTTGGTGTCAACCATAAGCGCAATCACGTTGTCCTTCGTTTGAGCATTATACTCCTTCACCAAGTCAATAACTTTCTGGTGTGATGCATGGTCTCCATGTGACATATTAAGCCGAGCCACATTCATGCCAGCCTCGGCAAGGTTCCAGATCATCTCTCTCGTGTTAGTTGAGGGACCAATTGTGCACACAATCTTTGTCTTGCGCCTAACATTTGGTTTAGACCACACACCATTGGCTGCTGTTGCTAGTTGCTGGACAGCCTTAAGATGCTGGAAATTTTCTTCTTCCTGTCAAGAAGAAGTATTATTGACAGTAAGTTTCAATTCATAAGGTTGCTTCCAAAATAGAAATACACCTTACTATTATGAATAACTGCAGCACGCGAGCCAGAAAACATGTCATGTTAAATAACTTCCTATCATAGAGAAAATTAGAAAACAACAATATATATGTCACGTTCATCATAAGCGTTCATAGCTTACTGTATAAGTGGCTTAGAGAAGACTCAAAATTGTGATTTAACAGAAGTGATCAGAAGGTAGCACATCCATATTTAAAATAGTTCATCCATTTTGAGCTATTCTCAGTAAGATTAAGGGGTTCCGTCCTTTTCAGTGGCAGGAAATAAGCTAAGCAATACAGATTCTGCTGAGAATTATTCCCGCAAACGATTTTTAAAAGGGGCTGTTACAAAGTATACCAATTATTTATACTTTTCGGGTGCATTCCTTAACTATATTCAATGGTTCCAATGTCAATTATGCAAACAGTAACATAATTAATAGCTATCCTCTTAGTTCAAACTTTGAGCCGGATAATTAATAGCTATCCTCTCAGTTAAAACTTAAGCCACATAATTAATAGCTATCCTCTCAGTTAAAACTTAAGCCAGATGAAAAATAGCCTGTTACTCAGAAATATATGCTTTACAACAGTCAAAACGACGGACAGAATTTGGTGTACCAGACAAGCAGCTCTTATGGATGCATATATAAACATAAAAGAGCACAAACAGACGCCAAAATTCAAGCAACAACGCATGGAGGAGAATTTTGAGAAAATGACATCACCAACAGTTCAGGGCTCTAAATTCCACCGTCACGCGCACGAAAATGATGCCCCCGGACGTGACAAATCCGATTTCACCGTCACGGAAAGCCAATTTCATGCCCCCAAAGTAACCGGAGACCACAAAAAACCGCCGTTCCCGAGCTAGCGAGCAGCTGAGGTAGCAGTCAGGTACGAGGAAGCGCTACCTTGACGACCGCGTCGTCGTCGGCCGACACCGGCATCACCTCGGCATCGGCGCTAATCACCGAGGCGACCGGGTGCTCACGTCGACCCCTGGAGGCCACGCTCCCGCTCCACCTTTCCCTCGCGTCGCGCGGGCCGAAGGGCAGCCTCGCCACGGGCCGGAGCGAGTCGGCCCCAGATGCGCCGCCGAGCGGCCTGGCCGCTCCCGCCGCGCCCGCTGCCGCCACCACCTGCGCCATCTGGATTCAGAGTTGGAGATGAGGTAGTGAGGCGTGCGAGTCGTGTGCCTGTGCCGTGAGCAGTGCAGATGGCAGACGGGTTTGGGTTTAAGCTGATGCGCCTCTGCTTCGTTTGTATCGAAAGGGGAACGATGTGGGCGTGGGCCTATGGTGTGGCCGCGGGTGAGCTGGCTTTGCATTTCGCGTCGCCACGCTACATACGCCGTTCGCTAACCCCGCCCAGCCGCGCTCACTCGCGCCTTGCCTTGGAGCCTCCGTTGTGGCTTGTCTAGTTGGCCGGGATAGAACCTCGGCAAATGCACGCGAGTTCGTCGCATCCAGTATGGCGTGACTTTGCAAGTATTGAACCGGCATCTTCAATAGATCCTAGTAGAACTTAATCCCTCGGTTCGTAAATATAATTAAGATGTTCTTGATCTTTTTCTAAACTGAATGTATATAGACTTCTCATTTCAGTCCCTATGTAGTTTATATTATAAAATAATATCCAAAACATCTTGTATTTGTGAACGGAAGGAGTACTTGTCATGTCGATTATTCTCTCTCAAAAAAACGTGTCACGCTGATGAGGTACTGGGATATATAGCCAAGTGAAAGACAGACCACAATACATAAGAGCATCTCGAGTCGTTCGGCTCCTCATGGACTTGAAATATCACCGCTTGGGGGCCAACCGGCGGTAGTTTTGGCGTGGGGGCTCTGGTTCCTAGCCGGCCCCTCAATTTCGCCTCCCAGCCGCTGATTTCGGTTCAATTTTGGTGCAAATTAGGCCCAAATTCAGGGTGCTTCGCCACAAATTCAATATAAACTAATTTTATCACATAGTTCATCACAAAAATCAATACAAATCAAATAGTTCAACGAAGCAAACTCATAATTCAAACATGAATTAAAACTCATAGTTCATCACACGTCGAACTAGGTGTTGCCCTTGAGCCTCCATAGGTGCTCCATCAGATCGTGGAGTTCTTGATGCATCTGTGGGTCTCGGATGTTCTGACGCATATTGAGGAAGGCAACCTATGATGCCGGTAGCTGTTGATCAACTTGGGCAAGAGGACCCTGCCTGTAATATGGTTCAGTGTCGAACACTGGCTCTTTCTGCTTGCTTTTAATGATCATGTTGTGCAAGATGACGCAGCAAGTCATGACTTTCAACATTTGATCTTTCGACAAGGTCAGAGCGAGGTACCGGACAACAGCAAATCGAGATTGGAGCACACCAAATGCTCACTCGACATCCTTCCTGCAAGCCTCCTGACACTTGGCAAAGTAGGAGTTCTTGCCTCCTGATAACTCACAAGTATAGGGGATCGCAACAGTTTTCGAGGGGAGAGTATTCAACCCAAATTTATTGATTCGACAAAAGGGGAGCCAAAGAATAATCTCAAGTATTAGCAGCTGAGTTGTCAATTCGACCACACATAAAAGACTTAATATCTGCAGCAAAGTATTTAGTAGCAAAGTACTCCCTCTGTTCCTAAATATAAGTCTTTGTAGAGATTCCACTATGAACTACATACGGATGTATATAGATGCATTTTAAGTATGAATTCATTCATTTTGCTCCGTATGTAGTTCATCTAGTGGAATCTCTACAAAGACTTACATTTCGGAACGAAGGGAGTAGTATGGAAGTAACGGTAAAAGCGGCAAAAGTAACAGTAGCAGTTTTGTAGCAATCGTAACAGTGGCAACAGAAAAGTAACGAAGCAAAGATCAATATGTGAAAAGCTCGTAGGCAATGGATCAATGATGGATAATTATGTCGGATGGCATTCATCATGCAACAGTTATAACATAGGGTGACACAGAACTAGCTCCAATTCATCAATATAATGTAGGCATTTATTCCGAATATAGTCATACGTGCTTATGGAAAAGAACTTGCATGACATCTTTTGTCCTATCCTCCCGTGGCAGCGGGGTCCTAGTGGAAACTAAGGGATATTAAGACCTACTTTTAATAAAGAACCGGACCAAAGCATTAGCACTTAGTGAATATATGAACTCCTCAAACTACGGTCATCACCGGGAAGTGTCCCGACTATTGTCACTCCGGGGTTGCTAGATCATAACACGTAGTAGGTGACTATAACTTGCAAGATAGGATCAAGAACACAAATATATTCATGAAAACATAATAGGTTCAGATCTGAAATCATGGCACTCGGACCCAAGTGACAAGCATTAGGCATAGCAAAGTCATAGCAACATCAATCTTAGAACATAGTGGATACAGGGGATCAAACCCTAACAAAACTAACTCGATTACATGGTAAATCTCATCCAACCCATCACCGTCCAGCAAGCCTACGATGGGATTACTCACGCACGTCGGTGAACATCATGAAATTGGTGATGGAAGATAGTTGATGATGACAATGGCGACGATTTCCCCTCTCCGGAGCCCAAAACGAACTCCAGATCTGCCCTCCCGAGGAAGAACAGGAGGTGGCAGCTGCTTCATATCGTAAAACGTGATGAATCCTTCTCTCTAATTTTTTTCTCCTCGAACGTGAATATATGGAGTTGGAGTTGAGGTCGGTGAAGCTTCGTGGGGCCCACAATACCAGAGGGCGCGCCCCAGGAGGGTGGGCACGCCCTCCACCCTTGTGGGCAGGGTGTGGGTCCCTCTCTGGTTGATTCGTTCGCCAATATTTTTTATTTATTCCAAAAATAATCTCCGTGAAGTTTCAGGTCATTCCGGGAACTTCTATTTCTGCACAAAAATAGCACCATGGCAAGTCTGCTGAAAACAACGTCAGTCCGGGTTAGTTCCATTCAAATCATGCAAATCAGAGTCCAAAATAAGGGCAAAAGAGTTTGGAAAAGTAGATACGATGGGGACGTATCAACTCCTCCAAGCTTAACCCATTGCTTATCCTCAAGCAATTCAGTTGACAAACTGAAAGTGATAAAGAAAAACTTTTACAAACTCTGTTTGATCTTGTTGTTGCAAATATGTAAAGCCAGCATTCAAGTTTTCAGCAAAGATTACGAACTAACAATATTCACAATAACATTTAGGTCTCACATTTACTCATATCAATGGCATAATCAACTAGCGAGCAATAATAATAAATCTCGGATGACAACACTTTTTCAAAACAATCATGATATGATATAACAAGATGTAGCCCTTTCTGAGACCGTAAAACATAAATGCAGAGCACCCCTGAAGATCAAGGACTAACTAGACATTGTAATTCATGGAAAAAGAGATCCAGTCACGGTCAGACTCAATATCAATTAATAGCAAAGCATACAAATGGCAGTGGTGCTCTCTAACTGGTGCTTTTTATAAGAGGATGATGACTCGGCAATAAAAGTAAATAGATAGGTCTTTCGCAGAGGGAAGCAGGGATTTGCAGAGGTGGCAGAGCTCGAGTTTTTGAAATAGAGATAAATAATATTTTGAGCGGTATGCTTTCATTGTCAACATAACAACCAAGAGATCTCGGTATCTTCCATACTAGATACATTATAGGCGGTTCCCAAATAGAATGGTAAAGTTTATACTCCCCCACCACCAACAAGCACATTCTACGGCTGGTCCGAAACAACGGGTACCATTCAACTAACAACAGTCCTAGGGGAGTTTTGTTTGCAATTAAATTTTGATTTCATTTGAGCATGGGACTGGGCATCCCGGTTACCAGCCATTTTCTCGTGAATGATGAGCGGAGTTTGCTCATCGTGAGAATAACCCACCTAGCATGGAAGATATTGACAAACCTAGTTGCTATATGAGCTATTCGAGCATACAAAACAGATTATCATTTAAAGGTTTAGAGTTTGGCACATGCAAATTTACTTGGAACGGCAGGTAAATACCGCATATAGGTAGGGATGGTGGACTCATATGGAACAACTTTGGGTTTATGGAAGTGGATGCACAAGCAATATTTCCGCTTAGTACAAGTGAAGGCTAGAAAAAGACTGGGAAGCGACAAACTAGAGAGCGACAACAGTCATAACACATGCATTGAAATTAACCAACATTGAATGCAAGCATGAGTAGGATATAAATCACCATGAACATAAATATCGTGGAGGCTATGTTGATTTTGCTTCAACTACATGTGTGAACATGTGCCAAGTCAAGCCACTTGAATCATTCAAATGAGGATACCATCCTATCATACTACATCACAACCATTTTAAAAGCATGTTGGCACGGAAGGTAAACCATTATAAACTCCTAACTAATTAAGCATGGCATGAGTAACTATAATCTCTAATTTTCATTGCAAACATGTTTCATTTATAATAGGCTGAATCAGGAACGATGAACTAATCATATTTACAAAAACAAGATAGGTCGAGTTCATACCAGCTTTTCCTCATCTCAATCATTTCACCATATATCGTCATTATTGCCTTCACTTGCATGACCGAACAGTGTGGATAATAATAATAGTGCACGTGCATTGGACTAAGCTGGAATCTGCAAACATTTATTCAAAGGAGAACACAAGGTGATATGGGCTCTTTGTTAGATCAACAATAATGCATATGAGAGCCACTCAACATTTTCATCGTGGTCTTCTGATAAGTCCATTTTGCATCATGTTTTCTTACTGTTATTTATGATGTTTTTATCCATAATAATGCTTTTTGGAGTAATTCTAATGCCTTTTCTCTCATAATGTGCAAGGTATACACAAAGAGGGGGAATTCTGGTAGCTGGAAATCCGGACCTGGAAAAGCTACGCCGGGCCACCTATTCTGCACAACTCCAAACAAGCTGAAACTTCACAAGGATTTTTTATGGAATATTTGAGGAATATTGGAGCACATAACTACCAGAGGGGCCCACCAGGTGGGCACAACCCACCTGGGCGCGCGCCCTGGTGGGTTGTGCTCACCCAGGCCCACCTCTGGTGCCCATCTTCTGGTATATAGGTCATTTTGACCTAGAAAAAATAAGGAGAGGAATTTCGGGACGGAGCGCCGCCGTCTCGAGGCGGGACTTGGGCAGGAGCACTTTTTCCCTCCGGCGGAGCGATTCCGTCGGGGGAACTTCCCTCCCGGAGGGGGAAATCATCGTCATCGTCATCACCAACAACTCTCCCATCTTGGGGAGGGAAATCTCCATCAACATCTTCAACATCACCATCTCATCTCAAACCCTAGTTCATATCTTGTGTTCAATCTTGTTACCGGAACTATAGATTGGTGCTTGTGGGTGACTAGTAGTGTTGATTACATCTTGTAGTTGATTACTATATGGTTTATTTGGTGGAAGATTATATGTTCAGATCCAATATGCTATTTAATACCCCTTTGATCTTGAGCATGATTATCATTTGTGAGTGGTTACTTTTGATCTTGAGGTCACAGAAGAAATCATGTTGCAAGTAATCGTGTGAATTTGATATGTGTTCGATATTTTGATAGTATGTATGTTGTGATTCCCTTAGTGGTGTCATGTGAACGTCGACTACATGACACTTCACCATATTTGGGCCTAATGGAATGCATTGTGGAGTAGCAATTAGATGATGGGTTGCGAGAGTGACAGAAGCTTAAACCCCAGTTTATGCGCTATTCCGTAAGGGACCGATTGGATCCAAAAGTTTAATGCTATGGTTAGAATTTATTCTTAATACTTTTCTCGTAGTTGCGGATGCTTGTGGGAGGGTTAATCATAAGTAGGAGGTTTGTTCAAGTAAGAACATCACCTAAGCACCTCTCCACCCATATATCAAATTATCAAAGTACCGAACACAAATCAAACCAACATGGTGAAAGTGACCAGATGAAAATCCCGTGTACCCTCAAGAACGCTTTGCCTATCATAAGAGACCGTTTTGGCCTGTCCTTTGCCTCAAAAGGATTGGGCTACCTTGCTGCAGTCTTGTTACTACTATCGTTACTTGCTCGTTACGAATTACCTTGCTATCAAACTACTCTGCTACTTATAAGTTCAACACTTGCAGACATTACTTTGCTGAAAACCACTTGTCATTTCCTTCTGCTCCTCGTTGGGTTCGACACTCTTACTTATCGAAAAGAGCTACAATTGATCCCCTATACTTGTGGGTCATCAAGGCTCTCCTCGTTGGGTTCGACACTCTTACTTATCGAAAAGAGCTACAATTGATCCCCTATACTTGTGGGTCATCAAGGCTATTTTCTGGCGCCTTTGCCGGGAAGTGAAGCGCCTTTGGTAAGGAAACATTTATATAGTGTGCTGAAATTTATTGTCACTTGTTACTATGGAAAATAATCCTTTGAGGGGTTTGTTCGGGGTATCTTCACCTCGACCGGAACCACAATTAGCTACCCCTCAACCTACTGCACCTACTGAAAATATTGAATATGAAATTCCTTCGGGTATGATAGAACAACTGCTAGCTAATCCTTATGCAGGAGATGGAACCGAACATCCTGATATGCACTTGATATATGTAGAACAAATTTTTGGATGGTCCAAGCTTGCAGGTTTACCCAGGGATGAAGTTATGAAAACGATTTTCCCTTTATCTTTGAAGGGAAAAGCATTGGCATGGTATAGGCTATGCGATGATATTGGATTTTGGAATTGGAATCTTTTGAAATTGGAGTTCCACCAAAAAAATTATCCTATGCATCTAGTTCATCGTGATCGGAATTATATATATAATTTTTGGCCTTGTGAAGGAGAAAGTATCGCTCTAGCTTGGGGGAGGCTTAAGTCAATGTTATATTCATGCCCCAATCATGAGCTCTCAAGAGAAATTATTATCCAGAACTTTTACGCTCGGCTTTCTCGTAATGATCAAACCATGCTTGATACTTCTTATGCCGGTTCTTTTATGAAGAAGACTATTGAGTTCTGGTGGGATCTTTTGGAAAGAATTAAACGCAACTCTGAAGATTGGGAACTCGACGAAGGTAAAGAGTCAGGTATTAACCTTAAGTATGATTGTGTTAAATCTTTTATGAATACCGATGCTTTTCAAAAGTTTAGCACTAAATATGGACTTGACTCTGAAATAGTATCTTCCTTCTGTGAATCATTTGCTACTCATGTTGATCTCCCTAAAGAGAAGTGGTTTAAATATCACCCACCTATTAAAAAATAAATCAAAGAATCGGTACCTGTTAAAGAAGAAACTATACTTTACAATGTTGATCTAGTTGTTCCTTCTGCTTATATTGAGATACCACCTTTCCCTGTTAGGATAAAGGAACATACTAAAGTTTCAACTGTGGTTAACAAAAGCTATATTAGAACACCTAAACCTGATGAACAAATCAAAGTAGAACCTGTTATTGCTATGGTTAAAGATCTCTTAGAAGAAGATATGGATGGGCATGTTATTTACTTCTGTGAAGAAGCTGCTAGAATTGCCAAACCTGATAAAAAAGATAAACATAGACCTGTTGTTGGCATGCCCGTTGTCTCAGTTAAAATAGGAGATCACTGTCATCATGGTTTATGTGACATAGGTGCTAGTGTGAGTGCTATTCCTTACACCTTATATCAAGAAATTATGAATGACATAGCACCCGCAGAGATAGAAGACATAGATGTTACTATTAAACTTGCTAATAGAGACACTATATCACCAATTGGGATTGTTAGAGATGTTGAAGTCTTGTGTGGGAAAATAAAATACCCTACTGATTTTCTTGTTCTTGGTTCCCCACAAGATGACTTTTGTCCCATTATCTTTGTTAGACCTTTCTTGAACACCGTTAATGCTAGAATAGATTGTGAGAAGCAAACTGTCGGTGTCAGTTTTGGTGATGAGTCTCATGAGTTTAATTTTTCCAAGTTTAGTAGAAAACTTCATTAAAAAGAATTGCCTAGTAAAGATGAATTAATTGGTCTTGCTTCTATTGTTGTGCCTCCTACTGATCGACTAGAACAATATTTGCTAGACCATGAAAATGATTTACATATGCATGAAAGAAATGAAATAAGATTTTCTTTGAACAACGTCCTCTACTTAAACACAATTTGCCTACTGAAACTCTAGGAGGTCCTCCTCCACCTAAAGGTGATCCTGTGTTTGAATTAAAACAATTGCTAGACACTTTGAAATATGCTTATCTTGATGAAAAGAACATATATCCTGTTATTATTAGTGCTAACCTTTCAGAACATGAAGAAGAAAGATTATTGAAAGTTATAAGGAAGCACCGAGCTGCTATTAGATATACTCTTGATGATTTAAAGGGCATTAGTCCCACTCTATGTCAGCACAAAATTAATATGGAACTTGATGCTAAACCCGTTGTTGATCACCAACGTCGGTTAAACCCAAAGATGAAAGAAGTGGTAAGAACGGAAATATTAGAACTTCTGGAGGCAGGTATAATCTATCCTATAGCTGATAGTAGATGGGCGAGTCCTGTTCATTGTGTCCCTAAGAAAGGAGGTATAACTATTGTTCCTAATAATAAGAATGAACTTATTCCACAAAGAATTGTTACAGGCTATAGAATGGTAATTGATTTTAGAAAATTAAACAAAGCAACCAGAAAAGATCATTACCCTCTGCCTTTTATTGATCAAATGCTTGAAAGATTATCTAAGCACACACATTTTTGCTTCCTTGATGGATATTCTGGTTTTTTACAAATGTTTCTCAACCTGATCAAGAAAAGACCACTTTTACTTGTCCCTTTGGAACCTATGCTTATAGACGTATGCCTTTTGGTTTATGTAATGCATCTGCTACCTTTCAAAGATGTATGACTGCTATATTCTCTGACTTTTGTGAAAATATTGTTGAGGTTTTCATGGATGACTTCTCTGTTTATGGGAAGTCTTTTGATGATTGTTTAAGCAATCTTTATAGAGTTTTGCAGAGATGTGAACAAACAAATCTTGTCTTGAATTGGGAGAAGTACCACTTTATGGTTAATGAAGGCATTGTCTTGGGTCATAATTTTTTTAAAGAGGTATTGAAGTGGACAAAGCTAAGGTTGATGCAATTGAGAAAATGCCATGTCCTAAATATATAAAAGGTATTCGTAGTTTCTTAGGTCATGCTGGTTTCTATAGGAGATTTATCAAAGACTTTTCTAAAATTCTAGGCCTCTTACGAATCTTTTGAAAAAGGATATTCCTTTTGTTTTTTATGATGATTGTTTAGAAGCCTTTGAAACACTCAAGAAAGCCTTAATTTATGCATCTATTGTTCAACCACCAGATCGGAACTTGCCTTTTGAAATTATGTGTGATGCTAGTGATTATGTTGTTGGTGTTGTTCTAGGACAAAGAGTTGATAAGAAATTGAATGTTATTCATTATGCTAGTAAAACTCTAGACAGTGCTAAACAAAACTATGCTACTAATGAAAAAGAATTCTTAGCGGTGGTGTTTGCTTGCGATAAATTTAGACCTTATATTGCTGATTCCAAAGTAACTGTTCATACTGATCATGCTGCTATTAAATATCTTACACTACTGGAATTAAGATCTTAGCCGTCAGCCAGTTCTTTGTCGTCAGCCAGTTGACGGCAAAGGAGGTCTTTGCCATCAGCATACAGAAAGCCGACGGCAAAGAAAGAGCGGGCAACAAAGATGGTGTTTGCCGTCAGCCAGTTCTTTGTCGTCTGCTAGCAGACGGCATAGAAGCTTTGCCGTCCACTAGCGGACGGCAAAGAGGGGGGGGGTGGCGGCATACAAGCGAGGGCCTCCTAATGGCCACTTTCTTTGCCGTCAGCTAGCGAACGACAAAGAATCTTTGTTGTCGGCTAGCGGACGGCAAAGAAAGTGGCCAACTAACGTCCGTTAGCTAGGCTCTTTGTCGTCCGCTAGTGAACGGCAAAGAGCTGTGACCTAAACTAAAAAGCCGTCAGCCCCACGTTCCTATCTCTCCCCTCTCTCTCCCTCCCTCCCTCGTCACACCCGCGCCACCGCCCCGTACCCGAGCCGCCCCCGCTGCTCCATAGCCCCACCTCGCCGCCCTGGCCACCCCGCCCCACCGCGCCGCCCCGGCCCGACCGCCCCGCCCCGGCGCGCCACCCCGTCCCTCTGCCCCGCCGCCCTGGCCCGGCCGCCCCGAGCCGCCCCAGCACCCCGCCCCGCCGCCCCGAGGCGCCCCGGCCGACCCGGCGCCCCGGCGCCCCGGCCCCCCTCCTCCATCCGGCACCCCCTGCCGTGCCTGAAGGTGACATCCCTATTTTTTTCTATTTCTTTAGATTTAGTTTAATTTAGGCTTGGTTTAGTTTTGGTTTAGTTACTGTTTTTAGGTTTAGATTTAGTTTAGTTTAGGTTAAGTTTATTAGGTTTAGTTTAGGTTAGGAAGAAAGATGAAAGATGAAAAAAGAAGAAGAAGAAGAAGAAGAAGAAGAAGAAGAGGAAGAAGAAGAAGAGGAAGAAGAGGAAGAAGAAGAAAAAGGAGGAAGAAGAAGAGGAGGAAGAGGAAGAAGAAGATTAGGGGTGCATCACCGATGAAACCGGGTCGAGCGGGTTAGGGGGTTCCTCGGTGTCGATGGAACCCTAAATAGCAAGTATCGTCAGTGCGAGATACATGTGGCCGTTTGTGTCGAACACTACCTCCACGTCCCACAAGTGAAGCCGGCGTCTGGCGTCCCACAACAACAGTTCTCGGTGTCGATGGCGGTCGAACCCCATTGCGAATTTGTCTGGCAGCCTCTGCGATGACGATTAAAAGGCAAGTGTTGAAACTTGGAACACCCAAACTGACTCAAGTCGGTCTGGTTGTTTGAAATTTCAAAACTTGGCTTTAATCCTCATCGCAGAGGCTGCTAGACAAATTCGCCAAGGTGTTCGACTGTCATCGGCCACCAGAACTATTGTTGCGGGACGCCAGGCGCCGGCTTCACTTGTGGGATGTGGATCTAGTGTTCAACACCAAGCGCCACATGTATCTCGCATCGATGATACTTGTTGTTTAGGGTTCCATCGATGCCAAGGAACCCCCTAACCCCTCGTCCTGTTGTAAATATTTAGTTAGGTCGACGGAAAAAACAAAATTGCTATGTTACTCATCTTTCGATTTAAATGTGCAGTTTTTTCGTCGCTGCGAGGGTCTAGTGTTCGACGAGCTCTGCCCCTGCATTCGTGGGTGAGCACAAATGACATCTCCTCCTCCCCCCTTCATTTTCTCTGTTCCGGTCTTCGTGCCGATGAAACTTGCTAGCTATAGGTGTCTTCAATCATCAGTATGCGTGACCACTTTGCGTCTCCCGTTCGAAAGGGTTACATCTATAAGTATGCATGCATTTGCATATTTATAACCATGATTCTTTTGAATTGTCCAACGTTATCCATGGACAGCCCGAGTATGTGTAGATTGGGTTCATTTTCCCATATGCTCTGCTACGGATCCGATGCAGAATTTCGTCAGTGCCTCCCTGTTGTTCTCCGGGTACACATCCTCTCTACTTATTGCCGAGACGTGTATCAGGAGAACAGCGGGGAGGTGCTGCCGAAATTTTGCGTCGGATCCGGAGCAGAGCATGGGAAAACAAACCCAATCTACACATACTTGGGTGGGATTAGGACCTATCTTTACCTATTAGCGTCTTGGTTGCATGGACGTAATAAAAGCGACAAACTCCATTAACTGATGAATATATACATGCTGATTTACATATATATATATTTCTTATGTGTCCAGTAGCTAGGCAAGATGACTGATCGTGTGTGGATGTACACGGTCACACTAGTCAGAAAGACATGACCATTGAATGGTTAACAAAAACCAAGGGGTTTCTGAGAGCCGCATTTGCAAATGGCCAAAGGACAACATGGTGCCCCTGTGCCGGGTGCAACAATTGGCACAAGATGGTAGAGGATGAAATGGGAAAACACCTGCAGAAGTGGGGTTTTACTCCAGATTATATGGTGTGGACATTTCATGGCGAGTCTGCCCAACGTGCCAGAGCCAAGGTGCTTCATCGTCGCGCCGACGAGCATGGTACCGGGATGCAAGACATGGTGCAAGACTTTGATGATGCTCGGGACTCGGACGATGAGATGGAGGAATCTGCAAAGGCCTTCAATGAAATGTTGGAGTCTTCAAAACGTCCTCTCCACGAGCACAACGAGCTTTGTCAGCTAGATGCCATCTCACAAATAATGGCTCTGAAGGCTCAATTCAACTTGGGCAGAGAATGCTACAACGCAATGATGATAGTCTTTGGACGTTTTCTACCCAAAGGCCATGTACTACCTGCAAACCTGTACCAGTCAGACAAAATCCTCCGTGCTCTTAAGATGCCCTATGAGAAGATACATGCCTATGAGAAAGGATGTGCCTTATTTAGGCTTCGGTATGCGGACTTGAACTATTGTCCCATTTGCAAGTCATCCAGGTATGTTGTGGTAGACAACGGTATGGGTGAGAAGACGCAGACCAAAATCCCTGTTAATGTTCTTTGGTATATGCCAATCGTACCAAGACTTCAATGTCTTTTCATGGTTGAAGAGACGGCCAGACAGATGACATGGCACAAAACGGGCAAAAGAACCCAACTAGATGCAGATGGGAAGCTCATGATGGTGCACACATCGGACGGTGAAGCATGGAAGAGCTTCGATGCATTACATGATGACAAAGCGGCAGATCCGAGGCATCCTCGAGTCGGCATCAACACAGATGGGTTCAGTGTGTTTGGTCTGATGGCAGCCCAATATAGTTGTTGGCCCGTATTTGTCTTTCCACTCAATCTCCCCCCGGACAGATTATGCAAAGAAAGAACATTTTCATGACGTTGATAATTCCAGGGCCCAACTATCCAGGGAAGAATATGAATGTGTACATGCAGCCGCTGAAGGACGAATTGCAAGAAGCCTAGGATAATGGGTTCAAGACATACGACGCCTTTAGCAAACAGAACTTCATAATGCGTGTCTGGTACATGTACTCGACGCATGACTTGCCGGCGTATGCGTATTCATTGGCTGGTGTGTGCATGGAAGGTTCCCGTGCCCCACATGCAAGGGAGCTCTTGAGTTTCGTTCAGGCCGGTCGCAAGTTTTCTTGCTTCGACATGCATAGACAGTTCCTGGATCCTCGCCATAAGTTCAGGAAAGAAAAGAAAAACTTCATCAGAGGTAGAGTTGTCAAAAACTCTGCACCACTTGTGTTGACAGGCCAAGAGACCCTGGACTAGTTAAACGCTCTCGAACCAGATCCAGAGTGTCCAGGGTATTTCAAGGGGTATAATTCGAAACACGCCTAGACTCACAAGACATGCTTGTGGGATCTGCCTTACTTCAAAGACCTCCTTTGCCCACACAACATCGACATGATGCGCACTTAGAAGAATATCGCCGAGGCACTTTTTGGTACATTGTTCGACATAGATGGGAAGTCAAAGGATAATACTAAGGCTAGAGTCAATCTAGAGGTGCTATGTGATAGGCCGTTACAAAACATGAAAGAACCGAAAGGAAAGCAGAACTGGACGAAGCCAAAGGCATGGTTCAATCTTGGAAGGCAAGCTATGAGGGAAATTATCTTGTGGGTGCAACAGCAGTTGATGTTCCCCGATGGGTATGCAGCGAATCTAAAGAGGGGAGTGAGTCTTGATAAATTGAAGATATTTGGTCTCAAGAGTCATGATTGGCACATATGGATTAAGCGGGTAATGCCGGTGATGTTGCGTGGCTTCACTACAAAAAAAGACACTTCCGTGATGATACGTGTTTGTCACAGTAGGTCACGTTTTCTATCATGCATGTACATCCATGACAAATTTATGACAGAATCAAGATAGTCATACCTGTGCTGTCGTAGAAGTGTTCCATGACATTACCAAAATTATCATCACGGAACTGTTCACTTCCATGACGATAAATGCCACGTCATGGAAGTGCTTTTGTCAAGGGTGACCGACACGTGGCATCCACTGTAACGGGACACCGTTAAGCTATCGGGTTCGATTTTGGATCCGATAACCCGTTAACACCCAGACCAATGGGGATTTTCCACGTGTAAAATACTCATTGGCCGGAGGAAACACGTGTTTGCTCACCGTTGGGACAGGTGTCACTCATCCAATGGGCGAGATGCGCATATAATACGTTGACACGTGGACCGGCCCAAAAGTGGCGCATAAAGATTAAATGGGACGGCCCAACTAAAGGCCCACAAAATTTAGTGGGCCATAATGGGCCGGCCCAACAAATGGCCCACAAAATTTAGCGGGCCATAATGGGCTGGCCCAACAAATGGCCCACAAGATTTAGCGGGCCATAATGGGCTGGCCCAGCTAAAGGCCCACAAGATTTTGCAGACCATAATGGGCCGGCCCAGCTAAAGGCCCAACATTCTCAGTTAAGGCCTGTACGGCTAGTGTCAAATCGGCCCGTCAACAGCCCGTCCTAAATTTGTCATCATCGCGGCCCATGGTCACTTCTGGCCCATTAACAGTCCACTAAGAATTTGGGCCGAATTACGGCCCGGTGTGTTTCCGGCCTGTTAAAGGTCTTGCTTCATTTGGGCCCATTTATAGGCCATTGAAACTTTCGGCCCATAGACGACCGTGAAGGATATGGGTCATATTCGGCCATGTCTGACATTGGGCCTGTTAGAGGCCCGCTACAGATTTGGGCCACTTTCAGCCTGTTGTGACTTTCGGCCTGTTAACGTCGGACGAAATCCATGGGCCATATGTGGCCCAATGCCACATCGGGCCTACTAACAGCCCATATAAAAATGACACTAATCAAGCCCGACCGAACTTCCGGCCTATTAAAGGCCCGTGTAGTAGGTCGGCGCATTTACGGCTCGTCTGAATTTCGGCCTGTGGATGATCCGCATTGTAAATGGGCCACCATTTCGGCCTACTGAGACCAGTGGGTTATTTGGCACAATCAGGGCCCAATCTACCTTTCGGCCTATTAAAGGCCCATGTTTTTATGGGCTCGAGATATTTACACATGTAAACGGCCTATTATTACTGAGGGCCCAAATTATATTTAGGCCTGTTAAAGGCCCACTATGGGCACATGCCTACCTGAAAAATATGAAAGCTTATGCTGATTTAGGCCCAGATATTTTTAGTGGGCTACATGCAAATTTTGGCCCAGAATCGTTTTTAGCCCAATTGGAATGGGCCCGACGAATGTTGGCATGTTGGGGCTCCTACGAAGCTTTCGGCCGAATACATTACTAAGATAAACCTACACTATACAAAAATAGCATCGTAATTACTGCAGCCTTTGGCAGCATCATAAATGTTGTATCACAACAAAATAAATTCCAACCATACAACAAAAGGCCTGTTGGCATAAAGTTTACAGTCCTTGAAGATAAAAGCACCATCAGATGTATAGAAGCACAGACCATTTGACCTGAGTGCTTATGTTTCAGGCTGTAGAATCTGATGGAGCAGCACGATCTTCCCCTTTTTTCCGCCATTGCTCTTGAACAACGAAGCAAATGTCTGATAGTCTGGTTTCAAAACCATTCATATCTTCACGACATTTGTCAACCACTATTTTTGTTTCCGACACAACGTCCATTAGGGATTGGACTTGTGTCTGGAGCACAGATATATCACTCTGTCTAGCCGGAAGATTTTGGTCAATAGGCGATTTGGACAAGGTTACCTTGACAACCAGCCCAGAATTACGCAGGAAGGTGATTTTTGCACTGTTAGTGGAGAGATACTGACGCACTGCAGCAAGAGGTGACATTGTGCTTGTGGTAGCCTCTCACCTTCAGGTGGTTGTGGCTGTTCAATCATTTGTTCCATAGCTTGCTGAAAGTTTGAACTTGTAGATTAGTGTACCAGATAAGTTACTAATGAGACAAAAACAAACAAAGTAGGTTTCACGTTTATACATAACTTATTTTGGTGAACTACTGTAATACATTAGCATGTATTGTAGTGCGAACTACATAATAAAATCACTTTCGGAACATATGTCCATGTAGCATGCCTACTGTATTGTCTATTTCCTCACATTCCTTGACATCTAAGGATAAAGAGACATGGTTTAATGTAGGATAAAGAGACATCATTCATATCATGGGCAAACAGATATAAAACAAACAGGCTATTCTATCATTGTGTGTGCACGTGAACATCACAACTAGATTACATATCAAGACCAAAAGAATATCCTTCATCTCTTTTAAACCATGTAAGGTGAAATGGTACGTTAAGACAACTGTGTATAAAAGTGAACAGAGTAACTGACATTGGCTGCAAACCAAGCAGTTAAATGAACACATCACAGTACCAATCAGTTCAAAGGCAGGAGGAGTAAGGACTTACAACAGCGGCCTAAACTGGTGTGCTCACGCCCTTCATCTTGCTGGTGTGGCAATCCTTGAAGATTTACACTTCATTCGGTTCAGGTTCTTTTTGGTCCGCACGGGTTTTCCTCTGTATTTGGAACAAGTCAATATAGATACGATAATATGGCACAGAAAAAAGAAGGAAGTAGCAGCTATTTACAAGAGCCTCGCAGTGTGCAATATAGCTACGAGATCCTGTTGTCTGTTGGAATTTCACTTTAGAAAGGTTTGTCTTGTCCTTCAAACAGTTAGCCTAGAAGAAGATACACTTGTAAGGCAAATACATAAATACAAGTTCAATATGTGGTCTGATCAAATACATATACCCTACCTGATACTTTGGATCAGACCAGTGTTTAACAAGGGATGTCCAGTCTTCATCTGTAATATATTCCACTGGAGATGTTTGGGCGATTTCATTGTTAGCCTTGCCTTCAAAGTGAGATTTTCTAAGGTGGTACCGATACTGTCGCAGAGCAGACTGAAAAACATGAGTGCATGCTTGTTTAGTTGCATCATCTTTCGGATCCAACTTGAACCTCATCTGTTGAAAAAAGAATGTGAGTCTTATTAGGAGGAAGCTAGAAAGTATGGCACAGAGCAAGACAATATTACAAATTGCGATGAATAACATTACTTACGGATAAATGGTCAAGGAAGGTGTTAAACTGGGTATTGTCTTTCTCATTCCTGTACGGGATCAATGTTGGGAGGATACGTGCATGACACCTAACGGCAATGGCTGCCTCTGATACTAACTTGGCTGACTCTGTAGCATCACGTGGCCTTTTTAAACCTGCCTCAAAATGGATCTCCATTCTTCCTCCTTTAGATTTTGTTAATCTGTCAAGCATTATCCATGATGTCTGTTTCCGCTTGCGCCATGGTGCTAGTTCATCAACGAATATGGAAAGTGTTAGTGCACATCAAACTGTGAGAGTACATATAAAGGAGCATGCAACTGCAACTTGACTCGGTCAGGTGTCGTCTTGGTATTGATGCTCATGAGGTTCATCTGATCTTGCCAAGTCCTGTTGTGTCAGCAGTGCTTCGGAAGTAGTGTTAGGTGTGAATGCAGCTTGGGAACTGGCCAGTTCCGGAGCAAACGAGCGAGTAACTCGTTGAGATGCTGGTACAGTTGAAGCGGATGCTGCAGCTGGTGGAGCAGGTGATACTGTGTTTGTAGATTTAGCCGGTGGACTTGGACCTTCTACTGCACTATAAGTACCAGCAGAATCTCGAGGGCAGATCCTTTTCCGTTTCACCCGACGAGTAACATCATTCCCTACTATATTCTTTTCCTTGCTCTTTTTTGACTTTGCCATGTCAAGGCATACCCACAACATAAAAGAATAAAATCGCTCTTCAGAACTCATTGATGCATGATACAGACAAGCAATACTTTGATGTAAGACAACCATATGAGGATGGAATATGTAAAAAAACAGGACGGCGTGACATATTGACAGCTACGATGTGCAAACTAAGCAGAAGGATTTTCAAGAAAATAGAAGTAATGCAAGCTAGACACCATATGAAAGATGCAACCAATATCACTATGCCTAGTTAAAAGTGTCTTGTCATAAGTGGCATGTCGAAAAATTAGAAGCAGTACAACGTAGAAATCAATGCAAGATGCAACCACTATCAAACTGCCATGTTAAAAGCGTCCAATCATGAGTGACTGATGTGGGATACACAACAGCAGTACTTTGATGTAAGAACATGGTATGATTGATAGATGCAGTGTATTCTAGACACAGAAAGGCATGTCATATGCACATGTATAACGTATAAACTCAGCAGGTGCAATTTAATCAAAATAGAAGAAATACAGGCTAGACAACATATGCAACATGAAACCAATTATCACACTGTCAACTTAGAGCAAGCGCCTGCGATGGTGGAGTACGGGAGATGAACTCATCATGTAGACTTGGGACTTCAACTTCATTAGCAGTGGCAGTGGCAAATCTAGAGAGTCTCTGTTTGCGTCAGTCCGAAGGACCACCAACATCCCCTAACTTACTCTTTTCCTTCCTATTTTCTGATATTGCCTTATGAAGTCAAAACCAAAAGAAGATGAATAAAATTAGCTCTGCATAACTGGTTGATGCATGATACAGACGAACACTACTTTGATGTAAGGCAAGCGCGGGATAGGAGGATGGAATATATACAAAAAGAAGACAACATTGCATATTCGGACGTACGATAGGAGGAGGGAATATGTATGAAAAACAGTAAGCAGAAGGCATTTCAACAAAATTAGATGAAATGAAAGCTAGGCACCATATGAACATGCAACCAATATCACTCTATGAGGTAAAAAGTGTCTCGTCGTAAGTGCCATTTCAAGAAATTAGAAGCAGTACAAGCTAGAAGACAATGCAAGATGCAACCTACATCACACTCCCAAGTTAAATGTGTCTTATGGGTAAGTGATTGTTGCAGGTATAAGTTGTAAGATACGTAGATGCAATTCAACAAAATCAGAAGCAATACAAACTAGACATCATATGGAACACACAACCACATATAACAGTTCCAAGTTAGAGCAAGCACCTGTGATGGTGGAGTAGGGGAGATGTGCTCATCATCTACACGTATGTTCTAGAAACAGGAACATGTGTCATATTCACAGGCATTATGTGTAAAGTAAGCAAATGCAATTCAACAAAGTTAGAAGCAATACAAGCTAGACATCATATGCAACATGCAACCACATATAATAGTGCCAAGTTAGAGCAAGCACCTGTGATGGTGGAGTAGGGGAGATGTGCTCATCATCTACACAGCTACGTTGACTATCCAGCCTTGTGTTGTCTTGCAAATCTTGTTGGTAGGATGGCGGAGTAGAATCTATAGAGACCCTCTGTTCGAGTTGCTCCGAAGGACTACCATCATCCACTGCCGGACTAATTTCCTTCAGCTGTATTGATTTTGCATTGTGAAGTCAAACCGATAAGAAAAAGGAATAAAATTCGCTCTTCAGAACTCATTCATGCATGATACTGACGAACACTACTCGGATGAAAGGCAAACACATGATACGAGGATGGAATATGTACGAAAAACAGGACGGCGTGACATATTCACACCTATGATGTGGTAACTAAGCAGAAGGCATTTCAACAAATTAGAAGCACTGCAAGCTAGACACCATATGAAAGGTGCAACCAATATCACTCTGCCAAGTTCAAACTGTCTGGCGTTTCAACAAATTAGAAGCAGTACATGCTAGAAATCATATGCAAGACACAACCAATATCACAGTGGCGACTTAAAGGTGCCTTATCATAAGTGACTGATGTGGGATATGCAAGAACAGTAGTCTGATGTAAGAACATGGTGTGATCAGATATAGTATGTTCTAGAAACAGGAACACGTGTCATATTCACAGGCATTATGTGTAAAGTAAGCAGATGCAATTCAACAAAGTTAGAAGCAATACAAGCTAGACATCATACGCAACATGCAACCACATATAATAGTGCCAAGTTAGAGCAAGCACCTGTGATGGTGGAGTAGGGGAGATGTGCTCATCATCTACACAGCTACATTGACTGTCTAGCCTTGCGTTGTCTTGCGAATCTTGTTGGGAGGATGGCAGAGTAGAATCTGTAGAGACCCTCCATTTCAGTTGCTCGGAAGGACCACCATCATCCAATGCCTTACCAATTTCCTTCCGCTTTATTGATTTTGCATTGTGAGGTCAAACCGACAAGAAAAAGGAATAAAATTCGCTCTTCAGAACTCATTCATGCATGATACTGACGAACACTACTCTGATGAAAGGCAAAGTCATGATACGAGGATGGAATATGTACGAAAAACTAGACGGCTTGACATATTCACACCTATGATGTGGTAACTAAGCAAAAGGCACTTCAACAAATTAGAAGCACTGCAGGCTAGACACCATAAGGAAGGTGCAATCAATATCACTCTGCCAAGTTAAAACTGTCTCGTCATAGGTGACGTTCATCAAACTAGAAGCACTACATGCTAGAAATCATATTCAAGACGCAAACCAATATCACACTGCCAACTTAAAGGTGTCCCATCATATGTGACTGACGCAGGATACACAAGAAGAGTAGTTTCATGTAAGAACATGGTGTGATAGACATATATAGTATGTACCAAAAACAGGAAAGCGTGTCATATTCACACGTATAATGTGTAAGCTAAGCAGATGCAGTTTACACTAATTAGGAGCAATACAAGCTAGACACCATATGCAACACCTTGGATGGCGGAGTAGGGGAGCGGAGACTTGGAACTTGTAATGCACTAGCAGTACAAGGAGAATCCGTATAGATGCTCCGTTTACGTTGTTCCAGAGGACCACCATCATCGTCTTTCTTACTCTTTTCCTTCCTCTTTTTTAATTTTGCCGTGTCAAGTCAAACCCACAAGAAAAAGGAATAAAATTTGCTCTTCAGAACTCATTGATGCATGATACTGACGAGCACTACTTTCATGTAAGACAACCGCATGATGGGAGGATGGAATATGTATGAAAAACAGGACATCATGACATATTGACATGTATGATGTATAAAGTGTAAACTAAGCACAAGGTGTTTGAACTAGTTAGAAGCAATGCAAGCTATAAACCATATGAAAGATGAAACCAATATCACTCTGCCAAATTAAAAGGGTGGCCTAACAAATGTATTTGACCAAATTAGAAGCAATACATCGCAACAGGCTAGAAATAATATGCAATATGCAACGAATAAAGGTGTCTCATCGTAAGTGATTGATGCAGGATACAGAATAGAGGTAGTTTCATGTAAGAACATGGTTAACACATAGATGTAGTGTGTACTAAAAATAGGAAGGCATGTCATATTCACAGGTATAATGTGTAAACTAAGCAGATGCAATTTACCCTAATTAGAAGCATTACAAGCTAGACACCGTATGCAACATGCAACCACATATCACACTGCGAAGTTAGAGCAAGCACCTGCGATGGTGGTGTAGGGGAAGTGCAGTCTTCAAGTACAGAGCTACGTTCAATATCTTCAATTAGGCTTGTTGTTTCTTGAGAATCATGTGGAGAGGATGAAACTGCACTCTTTATAAGAGTAGCGCGTCTCATACTAACCCACGGGCGTGACTGTCTCATCATAAGCGATAGATGCAGGATATACAAGAACAGTAGTTTGATGTAAGAACATGGTGTGATAGGCAGATGTAGTATGTACCAAAAACAGGAAGGCGTGTCATATTCGCATGTATAATGTGTAAGCTAAGGAGATGCAATTTAACAAATTAGGAGCAATACAGGCTAGGAACCATATGCAACATGCAACCAGATATCACACTGCCATGTTAGAGCCAGCACCTGGGGTTGTGGAGTAGGGGAGATGAGATTTGGAACTTGCACTGCAGTAGGAGTAGCAGGAGAATCTGCAGAGATCATTTGTTTGGGTTGCTCCAGAGGACCACCATCATTCCGTGCCTTCGTCCTTTTAGATTTTGCCTTGTCAAGTAAACACACAAGAAAAAGGATTGAAATTCGCACTTCCAAATTCATTGATGCATGATACTGATGAACACAACTTTTATGTATGGCAACCACATTGTAGGAGGATGGAATATGTATGAAAAACGCTAAGCAGAAGGTATTTCAACAAATTGGAAGCAATGCAATCTAGACACCATATGAAAGATCCAACCAAAATCACTCTACCAAGTTAGATGTGTCTCATTATAAGTGGCACTTCAACAAATTAGAGGCAATACATGTTTGAAATGATATGCAAGATGCAACCAATATTACATTGTCAACTTGAAGGTGTCTCGTCAGAAGTGATTGATGAGGGATACACAAGAAAAGTAGTTTGATTAAGAACATGGTTAATACAAAGACGTAATATGTACCAAAAACAGGAATGCATGTCATATTCACAGGTATAATGTGTTAACTAAGTAGATGCAATTTACCCTAATTAGAAGCATTACAAGGTAGACACCATATGCAACATGCAACCACATATCACACTGCCAAGTAAGAGCAAGCACCTGCGATGGTGGTGTGGGGGAATTGCGGTCATCAACTAGAGAGCTACGTTGACTATCTTCATTTAGCCTTGCTGTTTCTTGAGAATCATGTGGGGAGGATGACACTGCACTCTTTAAACGAGTAGCGCGTCTCACAGTAACCCACTCGGGTGACTGTCTCGTCATAAGTGATTGATGAGGGATACAAAAGAGCATTAGTTTGATGTACGGACATGGTTAATAGACATATGTAGTATGTATCAAAAACAAGAAGGCATGTCATTATCAAAGGTATAATGTGTAAAGTAAGCTAATGCAGTTTAATCAAATTGGAAGCAATACAAGCTAGACACCATATGCAACATGCAACCACATTTGACAGCGCAAAGTTAAAGCAAGCACCTGGGATGGTTGTGTGTGGCAATTGAGATCATCAACTGCAGAGCTACGTTTACTGTCTCCATCTGCTGGCACTGCACCCTTTAGAGCGCTGAGACGCTTAGTGGTTATCTTCGAATTACACTAGAGCGACTTCTGTCTTTTCTTTTTTGTATTCATCAACACTGCGTCAGAGTCTGAAATACCCATGCATAAAAAACAATAGTGTGAGTATGGGTGAAGTGTGTGCACAAGCAGTACAGTGTAAAGGTAGCAGATAGCATGTCGGTGAGAAATAAATGACGGGAGACATATGATAGCTCTACAACATGCATGGCACACGGAATTACTAGATTCTAGGATTTTGAAATATGAGCACAGGGATGGCTGGGAAATGCAGATGCTCCTCCAGTGGTCCTATGAAAATAACAGTCGAATGAAGACAAATAGGCCAGTCCATTTTTTCTGCACCGTCCGATGTACAAAGAACGGGCAGATTGCCTTCATCTACCTCCAGCCAGTCAGTGTTACGATCTTCCTCGAAACGCTAGCGACCACCGGCCCAGTCCCCTGCCTCCGCCCTCCCCTCGACCTCACCGCACCGCCGTGCTTGGCACCGCCCCGGCCATCCCTTCAAGCCCCGCCGACCTCCAGATCGAACGCAAGCAGCTCCTGCGCCCCAAACCCCTATGATAGACACCGATGTGCCGCTTCCCCGGCGAATAGGCGGACTAGGTGCTCCGTGCGCCTAGGCGGGTGCTGCTTCTTTTAATTGCGATTTGACTGACCCTGAATTGAAATCCAGGCAGGCTACTGACCTCTAGCAAAGGTGAAATAGTAAATGGGAGGAAACCTTATGCATTTAGTATCATGAAGAAGATGCAGTACGAAGCGCTCAACTAGTTTCTTTCGTGGGATGAATACGATGTGAGCACAGACGTAAGATTTGCACGAATAAGGGAAGAGGAGTACCTCTTTCTGCTGGCAGTGCTGTGTTCTCCTTCCGTTTTTCCAATGATCTTCTTGTGGTTCGCTGGAAACGTGAAGTTGTGGAGGACGGTGGAGCGTTGGACGAACCCATGGCAAAGTTGTTGAGTGTGGTGCGGTGTTCGTCTGTCGGCGGCGGGGAACCAGATCCGAGGCGGCGAACGACGGCGTAGCGGGAACAGCTCCGGTGCTGTGGACGGTTGCGACAGTGGAGCGGCAGCGGTGAGGCGCAGGACGGCGTGGTCGAAGTGGTTCTGGTACGGCACACGTCGGCGTGGGCGTCGTGGAGGCAGCTCTCCCTCGGCTTCAGCTGCTAAGTCCTTGAGGGCGTTGCGGCTGCGTTGGACGACGACGTCGGGGTACCGGCTCCGGCGTGATGGAGGAGGGCGGTGGTGGATTGGGCGCGATGGGGTGGAGGACGGAGGAGGCTGGGGTTTCGTGGCTGGTGGAGAGGGCGTTTTGGCGCCCACGGAGTATGAATGGGGAAACGGAAGGGGGGGACTAAGGGTGAACAATGTTTCGGTTTGGGACGCGCTTGTTTGAAATTTGGGGAAAGTTACAAACTTTGCCCCCATCTAAAATTTCGGACATATTGCGGGTTGGGGGTAGGACAATAATCTCAGGTGTGCCAAATGGTGGGCGGGATAGATTTCGGCCGAGCACATGGGTGTTTACGCGCCCACGGCGTATGAATGCTTCTAGGAGGCGGTTGAGACTGGCATGTTGGTGAAGTTACAAACCTACCCTGGTTTAGACCTTTGGACATCGGGCCGATAGGCTACACGTGCCAGAGTCAGGATAGTAATTTCCTACCACCAAACATTAGTCTCGCGCGGTTTCAGGTGACTAGAGGCTCATTTGGCGCTTCGTTCAATATTTGGGAGCAGAAGCATTAACATTTTCGGTTCTCTTGAATTGAACTTTCAGGATTTGTCAAACTTCACAAATCTTTACTCTTGAAAGTCCTAAAACTACGATTATTTTCGAATGGATGGGGTACATTTGAATATACATTGTACACGAGTATATATTAAAAAATATGCAACTTACCTCAGTTCATGCATGGTTCCAGATATAATCTCCTTTGTTGCAAAAAAATAGTTAGACATGCGTATGAATATATAGCATGTTCAAACGCACTACAGAGATTGATGCCCCCTTTTAGATCTGATTTACAAATGCCATTATCTCGGGTTCAAATAGATGAATGCACTTCCTATAAATTTGAATCTTCGAAACCCCCTTTATGTTGAATTCAACATGTATTCTATTTCGTAGCTAGCAATCTAGAATGTATCCATGTAAGTGACAAATGTATAAAGTGCTTCACACTAACAACATGGAGTGCACTAATTAATGTTTATATATGAATTGCAAAAGCAATGCATTGCCTGTATTTCAAACCGCTCTCACTCTATGGACCGATGATATGAAATAAACACATGCACATGTTAGAATTCAATAGAGTATGGGTGTCTGATAGACCAATTTTCGTTCATACGCAAATTGCAAAATTCATGATCTCATCCAAAAATAAGAATGCCATTTATATTTTAATTTAATGCGTAGAACCGCCTTTTACACGTAGATGCACTATGCCTCGGCCCGTTCTGACAAACGTGCTATATATCTCTCTATCTAACGCATGAGTGCACACACTTTATATACATCAACATTTCTCTTTCACACATGCTCACAATCTCTCCCGGGGTGTCGGGGTGTCTCACGCACACACTCTCTCTGTATCTCTCTCTCTCTTTCTGACTAATATGTACCACTCTTTTCACTAATCTCAGTTGGAAAATACTATCTCTCTCACATGCATATATACACACGCACGGTCTCTACTAGCCCTCTATACACACATATATGTGCCTACGTGTCTCCCACACGCACATTATCTTTAGGCCTCTCTCGCACACATCCCCCCACAGACACACCTCTCTCTTAGTAGTTGGCAGATATGATTCCATCAGATCATTCGGTAGGATATCCCTGACTGTTAGGCTGGATGGTAATACAAGGCAAGGTTTTACCCAAGTTCGGACCCTTGCAGTTGAGGAAAAAGCCTACTCCTGGTATTGTATATTAGTGATAGGGGTGTGTACAAAGTACACGTGAATACTAGGCATTGTGCGTGTGTGTATACTATCGACGAACTAGCACCCAGGCTTCTATAACATACTCGGGGCCTAGGGTTACAAATCATATATAGTCGGCTATCACCAGTGGGGATAGAGTCCTCCACGACTTTGGTAGCTTCGTGTTGTACGCCGAGTCCTCCACATGGGTCTTCGTATAATGCGTCTCGGTCCAACCTATGTGGCGCAGGATGGAACCGACCCATGAGTCCTCATGTTGACCCACCACAACTAGAAATGATGTGCCCACCCCAACTAGAAATGATGTGCCCACCACACCACACACGCAATCGGCCACTAATACATGAAAGTTAATTACATGGTGCATCCAAAAATATTTGTTCTGCATTGTGAATGTTTATATTTTCTCCTAAAATATTAGTCACGGGAAAGAGAAACGAAGGTCATATCTCTCCTTGTCTCCACCGGACACCCCCTCTTTCTACACCACTTTCACGTACCCACACAAACTATCTCTCGGCCCTCTAAAAGTATGCATGCCCATGACACATTCACGCGTGACGGTCATTGTATTTCAAGCGAAAGCACTATACGGTCGGTGGACTTCAGAATATGCTCATTACGGTCACCGTATATATTCTCGTGGTGATCATACGGTATCTAGCTCACGATACGTCTCTGCATTTTGTTGATGACACTGACAGACATTGTATTTGATGCGTGCTCCGTATTTTGTTGACAACACTTACGGTCATTGTATTTGAAGCGAAAGCACGATATGGTCACTGGAATTCAGAATAAGCTCATCACGGTCAGCACATACATTTTGTGGTGCTAACCAACCTGTGGTTGGATGGTTAGGAGGACAGTGGTTTCTCGATCCCACCAGGGTTAAAGTCCTGGTGCTCGCATTTATCCTGGGATAATTTCAGTATTTTTCCGGCGATATGCGTTCAGTGGGAGGAGGAGTTCCACTCGACTACGAGGCACCTATGGTGACTTCGTAAAATCTCAAGATCATATGCTGGCTCACTCTCTTGAAGGTGCTCATAGGGGTAGGGTCTGCGCGTGTGCGCTTATAGCTGTGAGTGCTTGCCCGTATATATGAGTGCTTGCGTCTGCATCGTGTTAAAAAAATACATGTCATGATTATACGGTCACTGGCTCACCCGTACAACTCCGTATTTTGTTGATGACACAATCAATTGACCAGTCAAACGTTCCACGTGGCGCAACTAGTGTTGCACCATCGGGGCGCGTAACCATGGGGCCCACCTATCAGCGCGAATATGAAAGAAATAAATGGTAGTTTGAGTCTGTACTATGTTAATAAAATATATTTTAGGGTGATCATACGGTCACTGGCTCACCATACAGCTCCATAATTTGTTGATGACACGATCAATTGACCAGCCAAACGGTCCACATTTAGCAGCGCACATTACCATAGGGCCCACCCGTCAGCGCGTATATGAAGGACATAAATGGTAATAAATTAGTGGTCGGTGGGTATTCGAAGTCGTGAGACCTCTGGTTGGCAGTCGCCGGCGGTGGGGGGGGGGCGCGGTGATTGGGCGGTGGCGTGGGGATTGCCGGAGAAAAAGCTCGGCGCGGGGGGCCTAGAGGGATGGCCGGGGCGGCGGCGGACCGGCGGTGGGGAGTGGTTTCGGGGCGGCGTGGCCGCGCGGGCCGGCCGCGGGCGGCGGCGGACGGCGGTTCGGCCGGCGGTGGCTGGCGGCTCAGGGGGTGGAGGTTGAAGATAAACTGCAGGCCCTTGATTTCATATCCAACGGCTGGAAAATCTACTGACCAGAGATGAAAAAGTCAGTCGACTAACGTGTAGCCTCACCCCGCACGTACACATGCACGCACGTGATACGTCTCCAACATATCTATAATTTTTTATTGTTCCATGCTATTATATTATCTGTTTTGGATGTTTAATGAGCTTTACTATGCACTTTTATATTATTTTTGGGACTAACCTATTAACCGAAGGCCCAGTGCAAATTGCTGTTTTTTTGCCTATGTCAGTGTTCCGCAGAAAAGGAATATCAGACGGAGTCCAAACGGAATGAAACCTTCGGGAGAGTTATTTTTGGAACAAACGCAATCCAGGAGACTTGGAGTGGAGGTCAAGAAAGAAACGAGGAAGCCACGAGGCAGGAGGGCGCGCCCCCACCCTCGTGGGCCCCTTGTGACTCCACCGACCTACTTATTTCGCCTATATATACTCATATACCCTGAAAACATCCGAGAGCACCAGGAAACCCTATTTCCATTGCCGCAACCTTCTGTACCCGTGAGATCCCATCTTGGGGCCTTTTCCGGTGCTCCGCCGGAGGGGGAATCGATCACGGAGGGCTTCTACATCAACACCATAGCCTCTCCGATGATGTGTGAGTAGTTTACCACAGACCTTCGGGTCCATAGTTATTAGCTAGATGGCTCTTCTCTCTCTTTGGATCTCAATACAAAGTTCTCCTCGATCTTTTTGGAGATCTATTCGATGTAATTCTTTTGCCGTGTGTTTGTCGAGATCCGATGAATTGTGGGTTTATGATCAAGATTATCTATGAACAATATTTGATTCTTCTCTGAATTCTTTTATGCATGATTTAATTATCTTTGCAAGTCTCTTCGAATTATCAGTTTGGTTTGGCCTACTAGATTGATCTTTCTTGCAATGGGAGAAGTGCTTAGCTTTGGGTTCAATCTTGTGGTGTCCTTTCCCAGTGACAGAAGGGGCAGCTAGGCACGTATTGTATTGTTGCCATCGAGGATAAAAAGATGGGGTTTATATCATATTGCTTGAGTTTATCCCTCTACATCATGTCATCTTGCCTAATGCGGTACTCTGTTCTTATGAACTTAATACTCTAGATGCATGCTGGATAGCGGTCGATGTGTGGAGTAATAGTAGTAGATGTAGAATCATTTCGGTCTACTTGTCGCGGACGTGATGCCTATATACATGATCATGCCTAGATATTCTCATAACTATGTGCTTTTCTATCAATTGCTCGACAGTAATTCGTTCACCCACCATAAATTATGCTATCTTGAGAGAAGCCACTAGTGAAACCTATGGCCCCCGGGTCTATCTTCATCATATTATTTTCCTATCAATTTACTATTCCTTCCGTCTTTTATTTTGCAATCTTTACTTTCCAATCTATATCATAAAAATACCAAAAATATTTATCTTATTATCTCTATTAGATCTCACTTTTGCAAGTGGTCGTGAAGGGATTGACAACCCCTTTATCGCGTTGGTTGCAAGGTTCTTATTTGTTTGTGTAGGTACGAGGCGACCTGCGTTTAACCTCCTACTGGATTGATACCTTGGTTCTCAAAAACTGAGGGAAATTGTCGGCGTCCTGGGAACGGGGGTCCCCAGACTTGCCTGCATGCGGCCCATGGCGTGGCTAAGCTAGCAGGCCGTACGGCCCATCTTCATCAACAAGGCATCCAAGACCCTTGCGAGGGGCCAAGCCTCGTGAGGCGGACGACGCAAGACCTCCTCAGGAGTGGCCTAGTCAGGCAGGCTCACGAGGAGTGGAGATATCAAGGCGGGGCGAACCTCACGAGGCTCTCGTGGCGTGAGCCATGACGATCGACACCAGGCGGGCGCCAGCGCGCGTAGCGTCCTTGTTTCCTCTTTGGTGCTAAGGAGGCCAGTGCAGGCGAGGAGTACCGAGGCATCAGGCAAAGGTTGCTATATCGGTGCAACGAGACCAAGACCAGGAGGATGGCAAGACGGAGGTAATCATGGAGCCCAAGACGGCGTCACCACCAGAGCCTTTTGGAGGCGAAGACCACTTTTGTCAGGATAGCTTGTACTAGCTGTCCCCCTTCAAATTCGCCCACCGTTCTTGGCTCCCTTCCCGCTCAATATTTGGGAAGAGGACCAGGGCCTATATAAGTAGAGCTAGCCGCCACAGTAGGGGCATCGGATCGCATTTCGTCTCGGCTGGATCCCATCTGATCCGATCGAGCAGTCCACCCAGCTCTCACCCGCTAAGTCACCAAGCACAAGAACACCACAACCTCAGGAGGCTGTTCTTCCCTCTGTACTGTTCATCATCAGCCCAAGAGGCAATCCACTACCACCACACTGGAGTAGGGTATTACACCACAACGGTGGCCCGAACCAGTATAAATCCCGTGTCTCTTTGTGTTGTGAGTTCGTCGAGTTCGTCCGCGAGATCTTAGCGAGCTAGGGCGTAGATCGGTAGGAGGGAAAGACTTCGCGTGCACCCCAGTGTTCGAACCTTAAGGGTTTGATGGAACCCCACATCCGACATTTGGCGCGCCAGGTAGGGGTGTGCCGTAGCTTCCCTTCCATCAGTTCGTCGCTGCGTCATCTCCATGGCGGACGCTCGCCGTGCTCGAGCTGAGCGTCGGGCTGCCCTCACCACCCGCGTTGCTCAGATGGCCCCCGTCGGTGGGCCACCTCGCCGTTCTCCGTCTCCCGCCGCCAACGCTGCCACCGGCCCGGCGGGGAACGAGCAGCAAGCGTCCTCGCTGCATCCTTCGGTGCGGCAGGACGGCCGCACCGCCACTCCATCGCTGACCCCGGCCGGTTCCTCGTCTCACGCACGTCGCGCTCCCATGGAGGCACGGGCTGCCTCCTCGCCGCAAACGAACTCCTGCGCTATCGCCCAGTCGACGACCTCTACGAGGAGTGGCTCGACTGCGTCGCCAAGCTCGCCCGCGCCGTAGGGGGCTCCACGGCGCCATCCCTCTCTCTACCTCACCCTCTGCCAGCCACGGGCGATGAGGCTCATGGCACGCCTCCACCACCTCTGCCCCAAGACGGTGCCTTGGCACCAAGGCGCGCGGCCTCACGGCGTGATCCGCCACGCCCGGTGCCCGCGCTCGAAGAGAGAAGCTGCCAAGAAATCCCTCGGCCGCGAGAAGCTGCACCCGCGCTTCCCGCGCCGCCTCGTCAAGACCGTGCACCGCCCGCGGTGGCACCACGCGGACCTCATCAAGACCAAGCTCCACCTCCGAAGTGGGCCCCAGCAACCACGACCGGCTGCCGCGCCTTCACCCCTGAGCTGCGCAGCGTCGCCTGGCCAGGCAAGTTCAAGCCGGATATGCCTCCTCGCTACGACGGCACCGCCGACCCCGCGGAGTTTCTGCAGCTCTATGAGCTGAGCATCGAAGCGGCCAACGGCGATGAGAAAGTCATGGCGAACTGGTTTCCCATGGCTCTCAAGGACGGAGCCCGCTCCTGGCTCCTGAACCTGCAGCATGACTCGATCTCCTCCTGGGACGAGATGCGCGACCGCTTCATCGCCAACTTCCAGGGCACTCGCGACCGCCCTCGGGCCGCAGGTGACCTGCGCCGCATCAAGCAACAACCAGGAGAGACCCTCCAGAAGTACATCCAGCGCTTCAACAACACCCGCCTCAAGATCCCCAAGGTCACGGATGAGGCCATCATCTCCGTGTTCTCCGACGGCGTCCGTGATGTCAAGATGAAGGAAGATCTCGCTATCCACGAGGAGCTCTGCACATCTCAGGAGCTCTTCAACCTGGCGACCAAGTGCGCAAGAGCTGAGGAGGGGTGCCTCTCTCTCCTCGAGCTGCCAGCTGCAGGAGCGGAGGAGAAGAAGGCCAAGGCCAAGGACGTGAAGTGCAAGGAAGCAGCAGTGCTAGCAGCGGAGCCCGACACCAAGCAGGGCAGAGATCAGCCCGAGTCATCCAAGAACAGCCGATCGTTCTGCGCCTTCCACAACCTGAACACCCACAACACTAGCGACTGTCAAGAGCTCAGAGCCATACGAGAAGGACGCTTCGGTCGACGCCCCGAGCGCAGCGACCGGGGCTACGGCCGTGGAGGAGGACGTGGAGGCGGACGCTGGGACGACTGTGGCCCGTGCCAGGAATGGCGCGACAGGCCTCGTGAGGACCGCTGGCAGGACCATCCTCGCAAGGGCGCCTGGAGGGGCCAGCCTCGTGAGGATCGCCCCTAAGGCAACGCCGATCTTCCCTCGCTGCCGCCACCAAGAAGGAACGACGACCACCATCAGGACGAGGGGGCTGGGGGCTTCCAGGAGCCGCGCACAATCGCATGCATCTTGGGCGGCGCCCAGGCCCCAGCCTCTCAGCGCATCTTCAAACAGTTCGCTCGCGAGGTGAATGCGGTGCTCCCCAAGCTCGAGGCCACGCGCCCGCTCAAGTGGTCCCAGCGCGCCATCACCTTCAACTCGGCAGATCAGCTCAAGTGCGCGGCCACCGCCGGCGCCCTCCCGATGTTGTGTTCCCCAGTCATCAGCAATGTGCAGGTTACCAAGACCCTCATCGACAGCAGCGCATGGCTCAACGTCCTGTCCGTCGACATGTTTGACAACCTCCAAGTGCCATATGAGCAGCTCCAGCCTACCAAACTTTTCTCAGGAGTGACCAACGGTTCCACCACACCGATAGGGCAGGTCCGCCTGCCTGTCACCTTCGAAGAGCGCAAGAATTACCGCACCGAGCTCATCGACTTCGACGTCGCGCACATCCGCCTGCCGTACAACGCCATCCTCGGGTATTCGGCCCTGGCCAAGTTCATGGCAGTCACCCATCACGGCTACAACATCCTCAAGATGCCAGGAAGCAGAGGAATCATCATGGTCCCATGTGAAGAGAGATATGCGGTGTGCTCCCTTGAGCGCGCCTTCCAAGCTGCAGCAATCGACGACCCCGACAGCAGAAGTGAGGGCCCTCCGGAGGCCATCCCCAAGAAGAAGCAGCTGCGCCGCGCAGGACCTCAGGAGGATGGCGACGCGGCAGGAGACTCATCAGGAGCAGCATCCGTCCCAGGGGCGCCTCCCTCCATCGCATAGGAAGGCGCGCCCGACGCCCTCCTCGGACAGGGCTCGGGGGCTCTCTTCTGGAGGGCCTCGGACCCTGCCAACCTCACGAGGGAGGCATTTGGGCACCACTTGGAGGCGTGCTTCGTGGCACGTGTCCCTCAGGAGATCACAGGGCAAGGAGTGCCCACCACTCAGGCGTTCATCACCAAGACCACTCAGGAACTGCAAGACGCAAGAGCCATGCGCGGCGACAGCCGCTCACGAGGCGCAGCTCCCCATCCTGGCGAGGATGCTGGGCTGCGTGTCTGCATCTATGTCCCCGGGCTCAACAGGGCCGCATCTCAAGAGCGCTTCTGGCCTTCGCGTGTGGGCCGCTGCGAGGGCCCGCCACACAGCTACGTTCGCATGCCCTTCGGCTTGCCGAGCGTGGCGTCAGCCTATCACCGCAACATGCGGCGTGTCCTGGCGGCTCAGGAGGCCAGGTACCACGCCGTCCTGGAGGAAATGGAGACGGTCTTCAGGGAACCTCCCGAGCCCCCAGAGCCTCCCGAGGCTCAGGGCTCCGGTGGCTCATGAAGAGTCACTCCTTCGACGCACGCCTTCAGCTGCACCAACTCTACTTCATCTACAGAACCAGGTGACATCTTCCAAGCTCGTTTAGCTAGGAGCGCCCCTTGGGCTGCATCATTCCCAGGCCACATGGGTCCGTCCCTATGGCATGTATTCCTTTGCTTATGTCTTTAGCTTACCTTGCTGGGGGCGCCCCTCGGGCTGCATCATCCCCAAGCCACTCGGGCCGGACCCAGTGGCATGTATCTTCCTGCATTTACCTAAGTTGATCTGCTTTCCATGCTTAACCTGCCCACGGCTACCGCCTGCTCGATCATCGCCTCCCGCGGGGCCTTCTCACAGGCACGGCGCTGGTGCATGGGTCCGTCCCTGCCACGTCGACAAATCTGAGCGGCCGAGCTCTGGCTCGCGGCACGCCCTGCGCACGTCACCTCACCAGGCCCTCAGTGCCTTCACTTCATCCAGAGCAACCAGCGGCAGGCTGGCAGCTGTAACGGCAAACCATGTTCTTCTTGTGCCTGTTCACAGGGACCCCGTGGGGAGGATAGAAGGCGGTACCGCGAGTCTCCTTTTATCTCGTGCAATTCGCTTGCGCGTTAAAAGGGGGCTCCTGAGCATCACGACTCAGGAGCTCTTACTGGCTCTCCAGCCCTCACCCCCTGGCCTTGACCACGGCATCGCGACCTGGCATACCAGCGGCGGCTGAGCTCGCTCGAGGGCCGGGACCTGAGGACATAGAGCACTAAGGAGAGCATGGGGGAGGGAAACTCGTATGGGCCAGCCTAGCTATGCCGCACAAGTTGGCGCGCAGCCCTAGCACAACGTCAGGAATCGCCACGAAGTCAACAAGATAAGTCCCGCCCTCGGATCGGCTAAATGTTTGGGCCTGATGGTCACTCGTGCCTTGCCGCAACCCTGTTGCGGCCACGTCAACTCCCTTTCTCGCCTTACCATGGCTGCTTGAGAGCTAAGGGGGACCTCTTGAGCATCGCGCCTCAGGGGCTCTTACTGGACCTCGGGCCGCACACCTCCTGGCCTTGACCACGGCACGCGACCTGACATACCAGCGACGGCTGTAGCCTACCTGGGGACCGGGACCTGTCAGCGTAGAGCAACAAGCTATCGCGAGGAAAGAAAGGGGGGACCGAGCCTTAACGGGACATGCGTCCACCAAATTCTCGTAACCGGGAAGATAAGCACAAAAGACATTACAGACCCTTACATGCCCCCACGGGGTAATTCATGATTCTTCACAGGGAACAAAAGCTAAAACTCAGGGGAATCCTATCTACACCCTCCCATGGCGGACGCCATCATCAACAGTGGGCCACGGGAGGCCGGTGCCAACCCCATCCAGATCAGCGGCGGCGACGGCCGGACGCTGCGGCTCTGCTCCAAGCGCGGCGAGAGCTCGGAGGCACGTAGCTGTCATCGCTCGTCTCCGGAGTCTCATAGAGCTCAGGAGAGCTGCTAGACTCCCAAGGGCTGCTGCTGCTGTAGTGGCCACGAGCGGAACGCGCGTCAGCCTCATGCTCCCCTCCGGAACAGCACTTCAGGCGGCGGCCCTCAGCATCGAAGACCTTGAAGAAGAGTGTGGAGACGCCATCGAACTCAAAGTGGATCGCGAGGGCACCCCTCGCATGGCAGACCCGCGCGATCTCACCCCAGCCGTGAGTCATGAAGATCTTGCCGGTGGGGACCGCTTCGATCTCTGCTCCGGTCACCGGGGCGCTACAGTCGGCGTGCTGCAACCAGAGCTCGAGAGGCCCCCTCGGCGGCATCACGTCGGAGAAGAACCACGGGAAGCGGATCCAGGAGCTTGGAGGCATCGGCGCCCACAGCACCAACTCGCGTGAGGAGTCTGTGGCGTGGATTCCGGGGGCGACGGCACGCGTCGCCGTGGCTTGGCGACCCCGGACGCGGCGTGGGCGGTGCTGCTCGTCGCTCCGTCCTCCCGAGCCCTCGGCTCGGACGTACAAGGGTAGCGGGTACCCCGGAGGAGGCCGCTCGCACCAAGGCCTCGTCACCACCTGCATCGCCGCTTCATCACGACGGTGGACCGACCTCTTCTTCGGCGGAAGTGGCCCCGGGTCGTCCCGGGGAGCCTTTCCCTTCTCTTCGGCAGAAAACCTTCTGATAGGCGCCATTGTTGTTAGCAGTGGAGCAAGGAGGAAGAAGCAAGCAAGCGAGGAAGAGATGGGTGACGGGGGCTCCGCCCCCTCCCCATTTATAGCAAGAGAAGGCCAACCGGTGCCTCCCACGATCGCAGGTAATGATGGTTTTCCTTGCATGTCGCAGGGACTTGTCAAGTCGAGCAGTTGTCGAGGCAGCATGGGGAAGTGGAGATGCCCACGTCCAATCAACCGCCACGCGTCAACCGAGGCCGCAGGCTTTTGGGGCCCGCGGTGCTCCGTACTTGACCCTTGGCTTCGCCGCGAAGCCAAGCCCGAGCGCACCTTGGGCCCGGGGGCTACTGTCGGCGTCCTGGGAACGGGGGTCCCCAGACTTGCCTGCCTGCGGCCCACAGCGTGGCTAAGCCAGCAGGCCATATGGCCCATCTTCATCAACAAGGCATCCAAGACCCTCGCGAGGGGCCAAGCCTCGCGAGGCGGATGACGCAAGACCTCCTCAGGAGTGGCCTAGTCAGGCAGGCTCACGAGGAGTGGAGATATCAAGGCGGGGCGAACCTCACGAGGCTCTCATGACGTGAGCCATGACGATCGATACCAGGCGGGCGCCAGCGCGCGCAGCGTCCTTGTTTCCTCTTTGGTGCTAAGGAGGCCAGTGCAGGCGAGGAGTACCGAGGCATCAGGCAAAGGTTGCTATATCGGTGCAACGAGACCAAGACCAGGAGGACGGCAAGACGGAGGTCATCGTGGAGCCCAAGACGGCGTCACCACCAGAGCCTTTTGCAGGCGAAGACCACTTTTGTCAGGATAGCTTGTACTAGCTGCCCCCTTCAAATTCGCCTGCCGTTGTTGGTTCCCTTCCCGCTCAATATTTGGGAAGAGGACCAGGGCCTATATAAGTAGAGCTAGCCGCCACAGTAGGGGCATCGGATCGCATCTCGTCTCGGCTGGATCCCATCTGATCCGATCGAGCAGTCCACCCAGCTCTCACCCGCTAAGTCACCAAGCACAAGAACACCACAACCTCAGGAGGCTGCTCTTCCCTCTGTACTGTTCATCATCAGCCCAAGAGGCAATCCACCACCACCACACTGGAGTAGGGTATTACACCACAACGGTGGCCCGAACCAGTATAAATCCCGTGTCTCTTTGTGTTGTGAGTTCGTCGAGTTCGTCCGCGAGATCTTAGCGAGCTAGGGCGTAGATCGGTAGGAGGGAAAGACTTCGCGCGCACCCTAGTGTTTGAACCTTAAGGGTTTGCCAGAACCCCACATCCGACAGAAATAGTTACGCTACTTTGCTACATCACCCTTTCCTCTTCAAGGGAAAACCAACGCATGCTCAAGAGGTAGCAAGAAGGATTTCTGGCGCCGTTGCCGGGGAGGCTTACGACAAGTCAAGACATACCAAGTACCCATCACAAACTCTTATCCCTCGCATTACATTATTTGCCATTTGCCTCTCGTTTTCCTCTCCCCCACTTCACCCTTAACGTTTTATTCGCCCTCTTTTTCTGTTCGCCTTTTTCCGCTTGCTTCTTGTGTTCTTGTGTGTTGGATTGTTTGTCACGATGGCTCAAGACAATACTAAATTGTGTGATTTTTCCGATACCAACAATAATGATTTTCTTAGCACTCCAATTGCTCCTCTTACCGATGCTGAATCTTGTGAAATTAATGCTGCTTTGCTGAATCTTGTCATGAAAGATCAATTCTCTAGCCTTCCTAGTGAAGATGCCGCTACTCATCTAAACAACTTTGTTGATTTGTGTGGTATGCAAAAGAATTAAGACGTGGATAATGATATTGTTAAATTGAAGCTATTTCCGTTTTTGCTTAGAGATCGTGCTAAAACTTGGTTTTCGTCTTTGCCTAAAAATAGTATTTATTCATGGAATAAGTGCAAAGATGCTTTTATCCCTAAGTATTTTCCTCCCGCTAAGATCATCTCTCTTAGAAACAATATTATGAATTTTAAGCAACTTGATCATGAGCATGTTGCACAATCTTGGGAGAGGATGAAATTAATGATACGTAATTGGCCTACACATGGATTAAATTTATGGATGATCATACAAAAAATTTATGCCGGATTGAATTTTGCTTCTAGAAACCTTTTAGATTCGGCCGCGGGAGGCACTTTTATGGAAATCACTTTAGGAGAAGCTACTAAACTCCTAGATAATATTATGGTTAATTATTCTCAATGGCACACCTAAAGATCTACTTGTAAAAAGGTTCATGTGATAGAAGAGATTAATGTTTTGAGTGGAAAGATGGATGAACTTATGAAATTGTTTGCTAATAAGAGTGCTCCTATTGATCCTAATGATATGCCTTTGTCCACTTTGATTGAGAATAATAATGAATCTATGGATGTTAATTTTGTTGGTAAGAACAATTTTGGTAACAACGCGTATAGAGAAAACTTTAATCCTAGGCCGTTTCCTAGTAATTCCTCTAATAATTATGGTAATTCCTACAAAAACTCTTATGGAAATTTTAATAAGATGCCCTATGATTATGAGACTAGTATTAAAGAATTTATGATTTCCCAAAAGAATTTCAATGCTTTGCTTGAGGAAAAATTGCCTAAGATTGATGAGTTGGCTAGGAACGTGGATAAAATTTCTCTTGATGTTGATTCTTTAAAACTTAGATCTATTCCACCTAAGCACGATATCAATGAGTCTCTCAAATCTATGAGAATTTCCATTGATGAGTGCAAGGAAAGAACCGCTAGGATGCGTGCTAAGAAAGATTGCTTTGTAAAAGCATGTTCTTCTAGTTTTCATGATAATAGGGATGAGGATCTAAAAGTGATTGATGTGTCTCCTATTAAATCTTTGTTTTGCAATATGAATCTTGATAATTATGGGACTGGAGATGAGTCAACTTTAGTTAAAAGGCGTCCCAATGATTCGGAGTTTTTAGATCTTGATGCAAAAATTGGTAAAGTGGGATTGAAGAGGTCAAAACTTTACATAGAAATGAACCCACTATTTTGGATTTCAAGGAATTTAATTATGATAATTGTTCTTTGATAGATTGTATTTCCCTGTTGCAATCCGTGTTAAATTCTCCTCATGCTTATAGTCAAAATAAAGCTTTTACTAAACATATCGTTGATACTTTAATACAATCCTATGAAGAAAAACTTGAATTGGAAGTTTCTATCCCTAGAAAACTTTATGATGAGTGGGAACCTACTATTAAAATTAAGATTAAAGATCATGAATGCCATGCTTTATGTGTTTTGGGTGCTAGTGTTTCCACGATTCCAAAAACTTTGTGTGATGTGATAGGTTTCCGTGAATTTGATGATTGTTCTTTAAATTTGCATCTTGCGGATTCCACCATTAAGAAACCTATGGGAAGAATTAATGATGTTCTTATTGTTTCAAATAGGAATTATGTGCCCGTAGATTTCATTGTTCTTGATATAGATTGCAATCCTACATGTCCATTTATTCTTGGTAGACCTTTCCTTAGAACGATTGGTGCAATTATTGATATGAAGGAAGGAAATATTAGATTCCAATTTCCGTTAAGGAAAGGCATGGAACACTTTCCTAGGAAGAAAATTAAATTACCTTATGAATCTATTATGAGAGCCACTTATGGATTGCATACCAAAGATGATAATACCTAGATCTATTCTTGCCTTTATGCCTAGCTAGGGGCGTTAAACGATAGCGCTTGTTAGGAGGCAACCCAATTTTATTTTTGTTCCTTGCTTTTTGGTTCTGTTTAGTAATAAATAATTCATCTAGCTTCTGTTAAGATGTGTTTTTATGTTTTAAATTAGTGTTTGTGCCAAGTAGAACCTTTGGGAAGACTTGGGTGAAGTCTTTATGATCTTGCTATAAAAAACAGAAACTTTAGCACTCACGAGATTAGCTGCCATTTTTTTACTGGAGAGTGCTTTTAGGTTGATTATTTTTGCATATGATTAATAGATAAATTCCTCACGTCCACCAATTTATTTCAGAATTTTTGGAGTTACAGAAGTATACGTTTGATCCAGATTACTACAGACTGTTCTGTTTTTTATAGATTCTGTTTTTTCGTGTGTTGTTTGCTTATTTTGATGAATCTATGCCTAGTATCGGGGGGTATGAACCATAGAGAAGTTGTAATACAGTAGGTTTAACACCAATATAAATAAATAATGAGTTCATTACAGTACCTTATGGTGGTGATTTGTTTTCTTATACTAACGGAGCTCATGAGATTTTCTGTTGAGGTTTTTGTTGTGAAGTTTTCAAGTTTTGGGTAAAGATTTGATGGATTATGGAATAAGTAGTGGCAAGAGCCTAAGCTTGGGGATGCCCAAGGCACCCCAAGGTAAAATTCAAGGACACCCAAAATCCTAAGCTTGGGGATGCCCCGGAAGGCATCCCCTCTTTCGTCTTCGTCTATCGGTAACTTTACTTGAGGCTATATTTTTATTCACCACATGATATGTGTTTTGCTTGGAGCGTCTTGTATGATTTGAGTCTTTGCTTTTTAGTTTACCACAATCATCCTTGCTGTACACACCTTTTGGAGAGACACACATGAATCGGAATTTATTAGAATACTCTGTGTGCTTCACTTATATCTTTTGAGCTAGATAATTTTGCTCTAGTGCTTCACTTAAATCTTTTTAGAGCACGGTGGTGGTTTTATTTTATAGAAACTATTGATCTCTCATGCTTCACTTATATTATTTTGAGAGTCTTTTAGAACAGCATGGTAGTTTGCTTTGGCTATAAAATTAGTCCTAATATGATGAACATCCAAGATGGGTATAATAAAAACTATCATATAAAGTGCATCGAATACTATGAGAAGTTTGATACTTGATAATTGTTTTGAGATATGAAGATGGTGATATTAAAGTCATGCTAGTTGAGTAGTTGTGAATTTGAGAAATACTTGTTCTAAAGTTTGTGATTCCCGTAGCATGCACGTATGGTGAACCGTTATGTGATGAAGTCGGAGCATGATTTATTTATTGATTGTCTTCCTTATGAGTGGCGGTCGGGGACGAGCGATGGTCTTTTCCTACCAATCTACCCCCCTAGGAGCATGCGCGTAGTACTTTGTTTCGATAACTAATAGATTTTTGCAATAAGTATGTGAGTTCTTTATGACTAGTGTTGAGTCCATGGATTATACACACTCTCACCCTTCACCATTGCTAGCCTCTCTAATACCGCGCACCTTTCGCCGGTATCATACACCCACCATATATCTTCCTCAAAACAGCCACCATACCTACCTATTATGGCATTTCCATAGCCATTCAGAGATATATTGCCATGCAACTTACCACCGTTCCGTTTATTATGACACGCTTCATCATTGTCATATTGCTTTGCATGATCATGTAGTTGACATCGTATTTGTGGCAAAGCCACCTTTATAATTCTTTCATACATGTCACTCTTGATTCATTGCATATCCCGGTACACCGCCGGATGCATTCACATAGAGTCATATTTTGTTCTAGTAGTGAGTTGTAATTTTTGAGTTGTGAGTAAATAAAAGTGTGATGATCATCATTATTAGAGCATTGTCCCAAGTGAGGAAAGGATGATGGAGACTATGATTCCCCCACAAGTCGGGATAAGACTCCAGACAAAAAGAAAAAAAAGAAAAAAAAAGAGGCCATAAAAAAAAGGAAGAGAAAAAGGCCCAAATAAAAAAATAAAAAAAGGATGAGAGAAAAAGAGAGAAGGGACAATGTTACTATCCTTTTACCACACTTGTGCTTCAAAGTAGCACCATGATCTTCATGATAGAGAGTCTCCTATGTTGTGACTTTCATATACTAGTGGGAATTTTACATTATAGAACTTGTCTTATATATTCCAATGATGGGCTTCCTCAAAATGCCCTAGGTCTTCGTGAGCAAGCGAGTTGGATGCACACCTACTTAGTTTCTTTTGAGCTTTCATACACTTATAACTCTAGTGCATCCGTTGCATGGCAATCCCTACTCACTCACATTGATATCTATTGATGGGCATCTCTATAGCCCGTTGATACGCGTAGTTGATGTGAGACTATCTTCTCCTTTTTGTCTTCTCCACAACCACCCTTCTATTCCACATATAGTGCTATGTCCATGGCTCACACTCATGTATTGCATGAAGATTGAAAAAGTTTGCGAACATCAAAAGTATGAAACAATTGCTTGGCTTGTCATCGGGGTTGTGCATGATTAAATACTTTGTGTGATGAAGATAGAGCATAGCCAGACTATATGATTTTGTAGGGATAACTTTCTTTGGCCATGTTATTTTGAGAAGACATGATTGCTTTGTTAGTATGCTTGAAGTATTATTATTTTTATGTCAATATTAAACTTTTGTCTTGAATCTTTCGGATCTGAACATTCATGCCACAATAAATAAAATTACATTGAAAAATATGCTAGGTAGCATTCCACATCAAAAATTCTGTTTTTATCATTTACCTACTCGAGGACGAGCATGAATTAAGCTTGGGGATGCTTGACACATCTCCAACGTATCTATAATTTTTTATTGTTCCATGCTATTATACTATCTGTTTTGGATGTTTAATGGGCTTTACTATGCACTTTTATATTATTTTTGGGACTAACCTATTAACCGAAGGCCCAGTGCAAATTGCTGTTTTTTTGCCTATGTCAGTGTTTCGCAGAAAAGGAATATCAGACGGAGTCCAAACGGAATGAAACCTTCGGGAGAGTTATTTTTGGAACAAACGCAATCCAGGAGACTTGGAGTGGAGGTCAAGAAAGAAACGAGGAAGCCACGAGGCAGGAGGGCGCGCCCCCACCCTCGTGGGCCCCTTGTGACTCCACCGACCTACTTATTTCGCCTATATATACTCATATACCCTGAAAACATCCGAGAGCACCAGGAAACCCTATTTCCATTGCAGCAACCTTCTGTACCCATGAGATCCCATCTTGGGGCCTTTTCCGGCGCTCCGCCGGAGGGGGAATCGATCACGGAGGGCTTCTACATCAACACCATAGCCTCTCCGATGATGTGTGAGTAGTTTACCACAGACCTTCGGGTCCATAGTTATTAGCTAGATGGCTTCTTCTCTCTCTTTTGATCTCAATACAAAGTTCTCCTCGATCTTCTTGGAGATCTATTCGATGTAATTCTTTCGCCGTGTGTTTGTCGAGATCCGATGAATTGTGGGTTTATGATCAAGATTATCTATGAACAATATTTGATTCTTCTCTGAATTCTTTTATGCATGATTTAATTATCTTTGCAAGTCTCTTCGAATTATCAGTTTGGTTTGGCCTACTAGATTGATCTTTCTTGCAATGGGAGAAGTGCTTAGCTTTGGGTTCAATCTTGCGGTGTCCTTTCCCAGTGACAGAAGGGGCAGCAAGGCACGTATTGTATTGTTGCCATCGAGGATAAAAAGATGGGGTTTATATCATATTGCTTGAGTTTATCCCTCTACATCATGTCATCTTACCTAATGCGGTACTCTGTTCTTATGAACTTAATACTCTAGATGCATGCTGGATAGCGGTTGATGTGTGGAGTAATAGTAGTAGATGTAGAATCGTTTCGGTCTACTTGTCGCGGACGTGATGCCTATATACATGATCATGCCTAGATATTCTCATTACTACTGGTGCGCCACTAGCACCACGCCATTAGAATTAAATAGTAATGGCGCACCCCTAGTGCGCCATTAGTATCTGGTATACTAATGGTGCACCACGCAGTGCGCCATTAGTATAGCCCACCGTGCGCCATTAGTATGCCTCCCAGGGGCCATATTTACCCATGTGCCTTGGCATACTAATGGCGCACAGGGGGGTGATGCGCCATTAGTGTCCTTTCTGCAGTGCGCCATTAGTGTGCTGAGTGGTGCGCCATTAGTATGAATATTAGGGATTTTTTTCTTTTCTGATATTTGCACAGGTTACAAAACATATTAATGCACATAATATAAAGAGCACAACATATAAACAACAGATTTATCAAATACAATAGAAGATTAGTCTCCGAATACAATTCATCATATTAGTCTCCGAATTTCAAATACCGAACAAAGTTATAACATTACAAGTCTCGAAACCGCGAGTAGCGAGTTTGTCGAAAGTAATACTAATCCTAACAAGTCCTACTAATCATCATCATACAACTTCTACTCGTTATTAATAACAAGTCATACGATCATCATCCTGATAGTCATCGAACCAACCCTACTTAATTGTTCTTAGCACATGATCATCAGTATTAGGCAGGACCTAAATACCCTATTTAAGGTAAAATAGCATAAAACAATATAGACCCTGACTCTCCATTATGGAGAATGGAGATCATCCTATCTCCAATTCTTGCGCGGCACTTCCTTTTGCTTCCAAGAATCTCCTTACGACTGTCCATACATTTTTTCCATTCTCTGATTAGCATGTCTCCACTTCTTGTAGAAGTTCGGTATGGACAGTTGAGATTCGTAGGATGACCTGGATATATGTTCAAAACACGAAGCTGCCATTCTGATACATCAAATGAGGCACACAATCATCTGGGATTCTCTGTTGAAAAACATAGTAATAACTTCATAGTTAGCAATGATGTACTAGTTTTAGAAGTATGCAAAAGATGCACGGATGTCGTAATAGTAAAAAATCTTACCAGGGTATCTCCATGGTAGTTATCGTAGTTCAACACGTGCACTAGTGGCACGTATTGACCATAATGTTGAGGAGTTTGATTGTAGATATTGTAATTCTCAAGATCAGTACAAAATCCGACCAGATGATTTTTCTCCTGATAAGTTAACTCGGAGCCATCAGTGTAGTGGGTTTTGTCTACCATGTTCCGCACATTGTTTGAACAATCAAAATAAGTTGTCAATGGAAATAAGTTGTCAACTATTTTGAAATAAACAATATAAATTAGTTAATAATTAACTATGTTTGAGAAACTCACATAGCGGTATAACTGGAGGCGTATCAACAAGGACCCAAATGTCCATATTGTCTTGGTCGATGTCAGGATCACCAAGATCCATGGTGACAAGCATACCCTCATCAAAACCATACATCTTGCAAAATGCTTCCCAATTTTTGCAACCAAAATGGGTTACGCTCTCAGCATTATACAGATTTACTTCAAAATCCACATCATGATGTGTCCTTAGGTGAATTTTCTTCGTCTCAAAATTTTCATGGTCTTCAAAATCCATCCTCTCCAAGACATAGCGTCTTGCATGGCATGGGATAAACTATACTCGAATTGTAAAAGATGAAAATTACACGTTGAAATAGTTGAAGTCATGCTTAATTATGAGAAAAACACTTGTCGTCGTTGCGTACTGTTTTAACTTCGAAGGTCTCCTCGAGCTTAATGCTGAAGCGCCGATCATCGTCCAGGTGAGGCCTGTCGCACAGACATCGACCGTCGTGGCACCAGTCGCACTCCCCCGGGAGACTTTCATCGTCCGATGACGACATTTCCTATGTTCATAATTCAAAACTACATCATCTCTGTTGGGTCCAATAAGATAATCCACAGTGTGGTGAAAACACGCCCTTCGAACTGGTTTGAGCAATTGGTGAATGGAGATGGTCTAAGATTTTCAGTAGTAAGAAGTGAAGTGGTAATTTTGAGAGCAAATGGTTAGGATGAGTGGTTCCTCTTTCCTGTTTAGCTTTACAATAGAATATTGTTAGTCATGCACACTTGTGCATTTTCAGCTAGGCCTAGTGGAGTTGGCCTAAAAACATTTCTTTCTTTAAGCCTGCTACATCCATCTCAAGTATTTATGGTCAAGGGTTAGCAGGGCCATCCAAATAGAATATGTGGTATGGGTTTTTTTAGTAGGTCATCCTACCAGATTAGGGTTTTCGATGACGAGCAACTGACATTAGTAATAACTATGAGTAGATATCACACTTCTATATGTATAACACAAGAGGCAGTTGATCCTACTTAATTAAGTACTAAGATACCCCGGCCCATGCATTAGTCGCAAGTGCCCCATATGTCCTATTTTTAGCAAAGTCATGCTAAAATTCACGGAAAATTTCAGCATGACCTTTGCTAAAAATAGGACATATGGAGTACCCGAATTTGCCGGAACGGAAGTTAATCGACATTTTGGCAAACTCAAGGGCCTCTCGGGGTACAGCAGCAGCATCACAAGTAGTACCAATGAACATATAGTCGAGCACATTATGAATTTTGATAAATGACAACAAGTTAACTCATTCTGAACATATAGTACCAATGAACATATAGTCCAGAACATATAGTCCAGCAGCAGCATCTATTTACCCACTTGATTTACCGGTCTTGAAGAAAGAGATACTTGTATGCCAAAACATATGCTTAGTCCGGATGCCTTAAATCTTAACCACATTTTGCTATTGCTAATTTCTAGAAGTGAGCTCTGACAGCTTTCTATAATAAATTAGTCAAGATAAGTTCCTAAGCTCCTGATATGACAAAACTAGCGTACATATACCAATAAATGCAATTTGCAACAAATTGTTGTACAACAATATATCTTCTAGCCATGAAACCCTACCCTGATTCTCCTTTCTTCCTCTTGCCGAAGAGAAGTTGGCTGTAGAGGATGGTCCAACTCAGATCAGCCTGCAGAAGTTCATTGTATAATTCTGTTTAGTTCCAAGCAGTAGTTCAAGAAGTGCAAATTGCAGAAGTTTGAGAAAGCACTAACTGGAAAGTCTGGTGTTTCCTTGAAAACATGAAAGGGCCTGACTATGCATACAATTTTGCAACAAGACATCCACCATACAATTTTTATTAAAGGAAAAGACTTAAGTTAACTTTAATTAAAGTTTCAGTTAAAGTTTAAATTAAAGTTTCAGTTAAAGTTTTAGTTGATTTTAAAGTTAAATATGGAGGGCACAAGACAAACTACTGAAAAGGTTTGCAGCTACAGTTTAAAATTTCTACTTACAAGGTTATATCTGAAAACAGCACTAAATAGACATTTTAAATATATTTCAGTGATAATATGATCATTTCCTTAATCCTACAAACAATGGCAGCCACCCTCTGGTACTCATGCCTGCATATCATAACAACAGCTTCACTGCAGGAAAACATGTGGTAATTGCCTAACTACAGAACCAGGAAAATTGGGGGGGGGTCAAGTTTGTGTTTTGGTGCCTTCACATGAATATTGCACTGAATAAATTGTGAACAGCCGGCGGACTGCGGCTGCGGCACGACCGACAGGAGGGACGCCGGCGTCGCCACGGTCGAGGGGAGGGTCGGCGGCGGCGGCTGTGCGGGATTGACCAAGGCCGTGGGTGACAGTGGCAGAAGGGGAGGGAGGGAATGGGGAGGAAGGGTGGAGAGGGAGGAAGGAGGAAGGAGGAGAGGTACCTGGGCGGGCGCGGCCGGTCGCCGGAGGGGTCGGGGTCGGCGGCGGCAGGATGGTTGGGGGCCGCGGCGGCTTGCTGTCCGGTGGGCGGCGGAGGAGCTGCAGTGGTGGGGGGCGCGAGGGCGGCGGCGTTGTGGGTCGGGGCAGCGGGGGGGGGGGGAGTGTGGCGAGGGAGGGACGAAGGGATCGGGCGAATTAGCTAGCTAGGGGGGAAGATTACTAATGGCGCACCCCCTAGCGGTGCGCCATTAGTATGTTTTTTTTGATAGCAATGGCGCACCCCCGAGCGGTGCGCCATTAGAAATGTTTTTTTAGATAGCAATGGCGCACCACCCAGCGGTGCGCCATAAGTAACCTTTTTTTGCACAGCAATGGCGCACCAGCCAGCGGTGCGCCATAAGTGATTTTTCATTATTATTATTTTTTGTTGCATCTAATATTTTTTTAGAAAATGAAAATGAATATGAAATAGTAATATATTTTTATAAAAATAGTAATAATTTTTTAAAAAATATCATCAAATTTGTTATTTGAAAATATTTATGAATATGAAAAAATATCATCAAATTTGTTATTTGAAAATATAATCAAATTTGTTTTTTTGGATTTTTAGTTGCATTCATTTGTCAATTGGTAAGACATTACTGGGGAGGGTGCGGGGGGTCGTCGGCGGCGGTGGAGCGGGGGAGGGTGCGGGGGGTGCTCGGCGGTGGTGGAGCGGGGGAGGGTGCGGGGTGCACGACGGCGGTGGAGCGGGCCGGGAAGGGTGCGGGGGGGTGCTCGGCGGTGGTGGAGCGGGCCGGGGAGGGTGCGGGGGGTGCTCGGCGGCGGTGGAGCGGGCCAGGGAGGGTGCGGGGGGTCGTCGGCGGCGGTGGAGCGGGGGAGGGTGCGGTGGGTCGTCGGCGGCAGTGGAGCGGGGGAGGGTGCGGGGGGGGGGGGGGGGGATCGAGATCGAGATGGAGGGGGATAGCGATCGAGATGGAGGGGGATCGAGATCGAGTGTCCTCATGAAAAAATATCATAAAATTTGAAAAAATATTCATGAATTCAAAAAGTGCCCATGAAATTTAAAAATATTCATCAGTTCAAAAAGTGCCCATGAAATACAATCGAGAAATGAAGGCTACAATTTAAATACAATCGATCTTAGCTAGCTATCTGTTCACAATCTTCTTGCCCTTATTTTTCGTAAATGGAGTTCTTCTCTTGAACAAACGTCCTTTAGGTAGGGTGGTCCTGCTTCTTCTTGTGGTGTTCCATCTTCGGGTCGTCATGTTCCATCTTCGGGTCGCTGTACTTGTCGAAGTCTTGCTCATTGGCGACTCCATCCATTCCGATGATCTTCCTTTTGCCTCTCCTCACGACAACACGACTGGGCTTTGACGGGTCGGTAATGAAGAAGCATTGGTCCAGTTGGGAAGCGAGTACCCATGGCTCATTTTTCGCGGTGACGTTTGCGCCCGCGGTCTTGGATTTGGCTTCGGGTATAACCATGGTGGTGAAATACCAGTCTTCTTTTAGGACGCTCTTGGCCCATCTAACACAGAACATCGGGACCTTGTCTCGAGCGTAGCTCAGCTCCCAGATCTCCTCGATCCTTCCGTAGTATCTGTCCTTGTCGTTACCGGTGTAGGATTCCATCGTTACCCCAGAGTTCTGATAACCATCGCTCTTCTTGTCCTTTCCCTCGGTGTAGAATGTGTAGCCGTTGATATCATACGCCTCATACGTCATCAGGTTGTGCTCGGCGCCCTGTGACAAGGCGAATATGAGTTGTTCTTCCGCGGAAGAATCCTCATGTAAAGGGTACGACAAAAGCTTCTGCTTGAACCAACGCGTGAAACATGAGTTGTGCTCTTTGATTATATCTCCGTCCGTCCTCTGTTGGCCTCGGTCATTGTACGCTTCTCAATAAAGGTTTTGTGCTCTACCACCCAAGGATCGACCACGTCTATGTGTTGTAGCGTGACTAGGTTTGCTCTTTTAAAGTCGGCGAGTCGACCCTCGAAGTCGACATGCATTTCACGGCGACCCTCACGGTGACCCCATCCAGCGAGCCTGCCGAGGTGCCTGTTGACAGGCAGACCAACGGGGTTCTCGATGCCTAGATAATTCGTGCAGTAGGAGATGCACTCTTCGGTCAGAAAGCCCCTGGCTATGCTTCCCTCTGGACGTGACATGTTGCAAACGTATCCTTTGATGACACCATTCATCCTTTTGAACGGCATCATGCTATGCAGGAACGTTGGCCCGAGTTGGATGATATCCTCCATGATATGGACCAGCAGATGCACCATAACGTCGAAGAATGCGGGCGGGAAGTACATCTCAAGCTCGCATAGTATCACCACGATCTCTTCCTGTAGCCTTCTGAGTTGCCTCACGCCAACCGACTTCCGAGAGATGACGTCAAAAAAGTTGCATAGGCCAAATAGCGTTTCACGGACGTGCGCGTCCATGATCCCATGGATTGCAACTGGAAGTATCTGCGTCATCAGCACGTGACAGTCGTGAGACTTCATCCCGCTGAACTTCTGCTTCGCTGAGTCTAGGTATCTGCTTATCTTCCCCGCGTAACCATAAGGAAGTTTTACTCCTACGAGGCAGGTGAAAAACTGATCGATCTCCTCCTGACTTAGAGTGAAGCACGCGGGAGGGAACTCATTTTCGGTCTTCTTGGCCTTTTTGCCTTTGCGACGACTTTCCGTGTCCTGCTTCGCGTCATCATCATCATCATCATCATTAGCGTGAAGCTCCTCCCTGATGCCCATTGATTTCAAGTCTGCCCTTGCTTTCGGCCCATCTTTGGTCCTCTCCGGCATGTTGAGCTGGGTACCAAGCAGACTCTCGCACACGTTCTTCGTGATATGCTTGACATCAAGGCTGTGAGGCACACGGTGGATCTTCCAGTACGGCAAGTCCCAGAAAACAGACCTCGTTTTCCATACCTTCCGCAGCGGCTCTTGTGCCTTTCGCTTCTTTCCTGGCTCTGGCGCCTTTTGCTTCTTTCCCGGCAGTGGGCAATCTTTCCAATTTTTCAACAGCTCGTCTATTTCCTCGCCGCTCCTCGTACGCGGGCGTCTTCGGGGTTCGGTTTCACCATCGAACAGATCCTTGCGTTTTCTCCATGGGTCATCGTCGCGAAGCCACCTTCGATGTCCCATGAACACGGTTTTCGAAGACCCGGGATCTCTATCTAGCTGGCGATAAGTTGTGTCATCCATGCACCTGACGCATCCAGAAAATCCGTGGACCACCTGCCCCACGAGATATCCGTAACCGAGATAGTCGTGCACCGTCGTGAGCAGTGCGGCTCTCATAGGGAAATATTCTTTCTCTGCGGCGTCCCACGTATTGTCTGGCGTTTTCCACAGCGTGTCTACCTCCTCTTTCAGCAGCCCCAGATACAGATTGATGTCGTTCCCTAGTTGTTTCGGCCCTTCAATTAGCATACTCATGTGAATGTACTTCCTCTTCATGCACAACCAGGGGGAAGGTTGTACATCCACACAAACACAGGCCAGGTGCAATGTGTGCTTCTCTAGCTGCCAAACAGATTGACTCCATCGGTGTTCGCGCCCAGCACGATGTTCCTTGGATCGTTCCCAAATTCTGGGTGTTCGAAGTTCAACGCTTGCCACTAGCTCCCATCCTTAGGGTGACTCAGCATCTTGTATTTTTTATTTATCTTCGGATCATTTGCGTCATCTTCTCGCTTCTTCTCCTCCCTATCCGCGTGCCAGCGCAAGAGCTTTGCTACCTTAGGGTCCGCGAAATACCGCTGCAGACGAGGAGTGATCGGAAAGTACCACACCACTTTTCGAGGAGCTTTCTTCCTCTTCTTGTATCGAGTGACGCCGCACACCTGACATATGGTAGACTCCGCGTGCTCGTCCCGATAAATGATGCAATTGTTCATGCACACATGGTATTTCACGTGCGGTAAATCCAGAGGACACACGATTTTCTTCGCCTCCTTGAAACAGGTCGGGCACTTGTTCCCCTTGGGAAGACGTTCGTGCCAGAATGACATGTTCTCGTCGAAGCATGCGTCGGTCATTTTGTGTTTTACCTTCATCTCCAGAGCCATGAGCGTTACTTTCAGGCGGTTATCCTCGGGCCTACATCCTTCATACAATGGAGTAATCGCGTCTATCTCCAGTTGATCCAGCTTGGCTTTCTCTCGGGCGGCAGCTCTTGCGTTATCCGTCTGCTTGAGAAGCAGCTCTTGAATATGAGGGTCCTGCACCCAGCCCATCGATGGTCCATCGTCGTCTGCTCCGGCATCTTCATCTTCATGATCATGCCCTTCGTCTACTCCGGCATCTTCCTCATCATCATGTCCGGCATCTTCTACATGATGACTGTGTACTGCATCTACTTCGTGATCATGTCCTGGAGATTCTTCGTCTTCTCGCCCGCCCTCGCCGCGCTTGTCTTGCTGCCCTTCCTCATTTCTTGCCGGCCGGCCCCCATGGACGACTTCATAATCATCTTCATCACCTTGCCACCGATAGCCATCCATGAAACCACGCAAGAGCAGGTGGTCCCGCACCTGTACGGAATCCGGGTCCATAAGGCTCCTCAGCTTGCATCTTCGACACGGACATCTTATCTCCGTCTCGTTATTTTGAAGCATCTCGGCCTTCGCGGAGCTCAAAAACCTATTCACGATGCCTTCGGTCATCGTGCAGACCATGGTTGCCTGCGGGGTAGAGCAAAACGATATTTTAGAACCAAGAAAAAATTTGGCATGACTTTGCCTAAAAATAGGACAAAAAAGAATGCATAGTGCCAAAATTCTCGCCGAAACGGAAATGAATCAACATTCCGGCAAAATATTGGCAACTATCGCATTTCAAATACCAGTACCTGCAAACACAAACATATATGGAACACCACAAACATATGCAACACCACAAACATACATAGATCTAGCTAGGCCATAAAAAGTGCATGTGCACGTTGTTGGAGGGAGAAAAAAGTAGATCTACAACATAAAGAAAGCTTTCCCCTTACTTACCTATCAAAAAAGGTAATTTAACCACTTAATTTGGATGAATCTATGGTGCAAATGAGGTGAGGAGGAGGAGGCACCCGAGACAAGCTTGGAGGAGGAGGTGGAGAGAATGAAGTGGGAAAAGTGAGTGTGTAGGTGGCTGTCCAAAATATCTAGCTGGTCCCAGGTTACTAATGGCGCACCACCAAACAATGCGCCATTAGTAACCCTGGTTACTAATGGCCACCAGCTGGTGGTGCGCCATTAGTAGTTTTGCAAAAAAAATGATAGTAGTGGCGCACGGGGTGACTGGTGCGCCATTAGAATTTTTGGAAAAAAGAAAAGAAAAAAAATTGTTAGTAGTGGCGCACCATGGTTGTGGTGCGCCATTAGTATTTTTGGAAAAAAGAAAAAAAATTGTTAGTAGTGGCGCACCATAGTTGTGGTGCGCCATTAGTGTCTATCACACTAATGGCGCACCAGCACACGGTGCGCCACTGCTATATAGTAGTGGCGCACCGCATGTCTGGTGCGCCATTAGTGTGCATATTGTCTATAGCCCTTTTCCTAGTTGTGGCGGTCGATGTGTGGAGTAATAGTAGTAGATGCAGAATCGTTTCGGTCTACTTGTTGCGGACGTGATGCCTATATACATGATCATGCCTAGATATTCTCATAACTATGCGCTTTTCTATCAATTGCTCGACAGTAATTCGTTCACCCACCGTAAATTATGCTATCTTGAGAGAAGCCACTACTGAAACCTATGGCCCCCGGGTCTATCTTCCATCATATTATTTTCCTATCAATTTACTATTCCTTTCGTGTTTTATTTTGCAATCTTTACTTTCCAATCTTTATCATAAAAATACCAAAAATATTTATCTTATTATCTCTATCAGATCTCACTTTTGCAAGTGGCCGTGAAGGGGTTGACAACCCCTTTATCGCGTTGGTTGCAAGGTTCTTATTTGTTTGTGTAGGTACGAGGCGACTTGCGTGTAACCTCCTACTGGATTGATACCTTGGTTCTCAAAAACTGAGGGAAATAGTTACGCTACTTTGCTGCATCACCCTTTCCTCTTCAAGGGAAAACCAATGCATGCTCTAGAGGTAGCAGCACGCAACACTCGCACGAACACACGCACGCATGCAAGCGTGCAACACTGATACGTACACATTACGAACACACGCACGCATGCAGGTGTGCAACACTGACACGTACACATGCACTCACGAACACACGCACGTACGCACACATGCATGCAACACTAAAACGTACACATGCACGCACACAACACTCGCACGCCTGCATGCACACCGGCGACACCGCACACGACGCAAGATACACGCTCATCCTATACGTGCATGCACCCTTTGTTAAGGACATGGATTGTTACGGGTATTAATCAATCTTATCTTTTTTTTGCAAGGTTTAATCAATCTTGTCTGTGATAACCAGAACATTGATGTTTGCAGCGGTCTTTATGAATCACAACGTATCGAACGGGCTATCAACGTATATATGAAAATTTTAAAATTCTCTTACATTATATAGTAGGCTTATCTAGATGAAATAGATGACGTCACACTCAATGAACAATCATCGGTTTATGAAATGCCCGCTTCTGATCGCCCTGGCCCCCAAAAGTTCCTCTGCCATGCGTTGCCTGCGTTGGGTCACTGACATGCAGGCCATGTACCCAAAGAGCCCACACGTCAGTGGAAGAACGGCGCGGTGTCGTACGTCAAAGTCGAGGGCGCCACTTGATGCAAGCCCGGCTGAACACGCCTCCTTGCCGCATTCAAACGCCTCCATGAAACCCGTGTGGAAGCCGAGAAACCCACTATGGACACACATCCGTTCATGACCGGGCCGACATTAAACGCAACGTCGGCCAAGCTCCTCCCGTCCGCCGTCTATTTAATCTCCCATTTAAACGAGGCCAAATGCCGGCCAAGAATCACACCCCTCCGCCGCTCCCCTATCTCCTTCTTCACCATTTTGTCCACTCTTACAATGGCTTACGAAGAGTAGTTATCCCGCCTCCAAGCCGGCTGGGTGGCCCGCCGAGCCCGTCGGATACGAGCTATGCAGCTCGCTGATCCACCTCCCTCCCCTCGCCCGATGGAGCCAGTTGCCGCCTCAAGCCGACGCGCGGTTAAGCAACTCGCCGCTCCAGGCCATCTCGACGAAGAGTGGCGCACGGGCGTCGTCGCTGCCGTCCACGCCGCTGCCTCGTACCGCGCCTGCCGTGTTTGCGACCGTGTCTCCCATTTCTATGTCCGAGACTCCCATGCCGGCGGCCGCGCCATGAAAGCAGAGATAGAAGCCGGGTGCGGGGAGAGCGACGAGTCGGTGGCCAGCGCCTCCGTGTCCGCTGCCATCATCGAGGAGAAGTAGAACACGGGAGGCCGCCGCCGCTTGGGTCCCATGAAGGCCACCGCGGAGGCGACGCCGGCGTACACAGCAGGTGTCTTGTCGGATCGTTTTGTTGCGAGGATCTTCGTCGACCCCGCATGGGCTCCACGGAAGCGGAGAAGCCCCCCTCCACCATCATCTTCGGCTTGGGCAGTGGGGAAGCGAGTCGTCCTTTGCGCTGAAGCATATACCTCTGGGGCTCCCAGCAGTCCGGTGATCGTGCTGCCGGACATGAGGAACACAAATGGATCGGCGGGCGACCATTTAGGCTAGGTATGATATACCTGTGCTGTCCAGAACTAGCACCGCTTAGTTGATTTGAATGTAATGAAATACGTCATGTTTGTATGAAAATCCGGTACTTTATATGAATTCCGTCATTGTTTATGAGAAATATTGCCGTGTTTGCATGAATTTCGTCCGGTTGGTTGAGTTGATGTCAGAATGTGTGCGGCTACGGTTGGATGGCGTAATATGCGGGTCGCCGGTCGGTCTTCGGGCGGCTCGGGCTGCGTGGTGGGACAAAAAAAGCACAGCTCGTGCGAGCTCGTCTCCAACGTGCGTGCTGGAGGATGCACGAGCACCCGAGCCATTCCTCGCTCATCGGTGGCAAAGGCACCGGTGGACAAAAGGGTCGCCAATATTTTGGCTACCCCGGGCAAAATCCAAACAACCCCTCCCAGCAGATTCAAATCCCTCATTCGCCGTGAAATTTTGCCATGTGTTGTTTTCATGGACTAGCAAGATGCCCGTGCATTGCAGGGAACATCAAGATGCATTTTTTTACAAAACACCTATTGTGATTGACCCATGCAGGAGTAATCCCATGTGTAAAAACTAATGATATCTCGAGAATTTTATCGGAAAAATGGTATCTCGAGAATTTCATCGAACAAATGATATCTCTACTCCTATAAAAGACTCAGTTGGTGATGATGGTGTGTCTGCCATCCGTCATTTCTGACCATTAGATCTACATCTAATGGCTGCGAGGTAAGTTGTGGCATTTTTGCAACAATAGCCCACTTCTCTGCTCCAATTTGAAGAAAACCCCTTATTATCTTGAAAGCAACCACATCCCTCCCTCGCCTCATCAAAACAACTTGAGAAATATATTTTGAGTGAAACGTAATATATTTTTAGTGGTATATATGTATATCAAAACAAGAGTGTTTTCTTTCAAGTTTGTGAACAAGTACTATTCTACTTTGGATCTGTTGCAACGCACGGGCACATTGCTAGTCTCGAGAAAGATGAGAGATAAGGTGAGGAGGAGTGGGGCGTGGTGGTGACTAGTGGTCGGACTGGGCGGAGGCATGGGGATGAACGGCGCATTATGTCTAGGTTTGTATCTCTCTCACACACACCCACGTAGGTGGGGGACGTGCACGAAGAGAAGAGGTGCACGCACGGCGCACGTACTCCCGTCTCTTTCCCAACCACACTCGCGCGGGTACATGGTGGAGCTCATTTCTGTACGAAAAGGTAGCCCACGTGGTAATTTGACACGTGTACTGGTTGTCCACTTGATGGAGGATCATCTACCACGGGTGAACAAACAAATTGCGACTTGACGCGTTATGTTAAAAAAGTGGCAAACCATGTGGGGCCTACCTTAGAGGCAAGGTTCTATACACTTGAGATGCTCTGTATGTATTACTTTTGATGTGTCCCGTCAACTCGCAGAACGAGGAGAAGCTTGCTTACTACGCCGTCTCCCCCGCCCACGGGCGCGGTGGCTCGCAGGACGAGGTGAAGCTTGTTTACCACTACTCATTGTATATTGGTTTATTGGTCCCCATTGTATATTGTGTCTAATTTTGACTATAGATTGAACTAACAAAACGTTCGTGCATGTTACCAGAAATTATATCATTGACAACTATGTTGAAATACGAATCCAACGATATAATTTTTGTTGACATGCATTAACATTTTGTTAGCTAAAAATTTGGTAAAAATTTGGCACGAACTACAAAGGTGACCTATAAACCAGGACGGAGGTAGTAGTACTAAGCCTTACACCCGCTCCCTCGCCCACGCGCACGGTGGCTCGCAGGACGAGGAGAAATTTTTACTACTCCCTCCATTTACTCCTCGTCCCTACCTTGGTTAGAGAGATTATCATATTGTTTGGAATATATGTCCTTTAGTAGTACTCCCTCCTTTCTAGTTTATGGCTCAATTTCCTTGGAGTAGTATATAGGAGTAGTACTACTACAGCAATTTCCTTGGAGTCCGTGGTGCAGCAAGCTACCCTAGGCTATGTTACTACTCCCTCCTTTCCAGTTTATGGCTCAATTTCAAAATCTCTCCAACCAAGGTAGACGGTGAGTGGTGGAATTAATTTCGTAGTTTGCACAAGTAATGTACGCTCGTTTTTCTCAAGAAGTTATGTTTACCGAGGCATTAATTAGAACGAATGCATGCCTGACCACTAAATTTCCATGAACTTCTACGTGCATTGGTGAGTTTTCTCTTGACAATGCTTGCATCGGGTGATTTAACGCACCTCGAAATCCAACATGTGATGGTACTACTACTACTAGTAGAATTGAGACTTATACAACGAAAAAACGAATTTTTTTAGACGAGCCCTATAAACCGGAAATGAGGGAGTAGTAAGTAGTATACTACCTCCATAGTGGGTACGTACTCCGTGAAATCAGATTTTCCCAAAACTAAGTCGCTTAACCTTTATTTGCTTGTTTCCCTTCCTACCTCGTTGCCTCGAACAGACTATGCCAAACTCCCCTGCCTGCCACGCGGGAAAAGACCCGCTCTCGCCTTTTTTTAGTTCGGGTTTGTATCGATGGATCGCGCGAAGCAGCAAAAACCAAGCCGTGTCTTGTACTCCTCCGTCGACGCTCGCTTTCATGAATTATGTACTTCCTCTCGCTGACATGTGGGACATATAGCAACCGGGTCGACGTGTCATGCACCAACTAACAGTGCAGAACAGCAGGGGGGATGCACCCCAGTCGTACCGCCCCAGTAGTAGTAATGAGCAATGAGACGTCAAATCACAATGACGCACCTTCCAAGACGGACGAAGCAACCATTATTTCACACTTTGCTTCGCCATCATCTCCTTCAAGAAAACCACGTAGTATTGCTTCTGCCATTGTTTTGCCTCAAGAGGGACACACGCATCACCTTGGTACATCATGACACGTGGGACCGCATGACAGGCCATGCTCCCCCGCCCATCGCTCGGTAAAATCACCTCATTTTTACTACTTCCTCCGTATCGATTTACAGGGCATGCACGTCGTTCTAGGTTGAGAATTTAACTGGCTATATATGTGATGAACAGTACTCCCTCCGTCTAGGTGAATAAGTCATCTTAGGTTGTGCACCGAGACCAAGAAGGAGGAGAAAACGAGAGAAATTAATGTTTATTTGCTAATTAATAGCATTGTATGCAATGAACTAACCACTGCATGTCGTGTTTCGTAGTCTCGAGTCATTGAAAACATGCACACCCCACATCTCTTATTGGTTGATATGTCAAGAAACAAGAAACGAGGTGGGAGTTAATGCACTGCGCCTAAGTGTTTTGGGATTATTTGGTTTTTGTAAGGTGACTTATACACCTAGACAGAGGAAGTATATGTTTAGAAACTACATCCGCTTAAGAATCGAATGATATACTTTTTGTGACATAGTAACTCATATTTAGTTAGTCAAATGGATGACCGACAACTACGTGCGCGCCCTATAAACCGAGACGGAGAGGGTAGTACAGTACGTATCTTTTTAGATCAATATAGTCGGGATTCACCGAGGAGCAAAACCAAGTGGTAGGCTGCTCCTGTCGTGTTGGCATAGCAACTCAAGCAGAGTCAGTCTGCACATGAAATGGTGACACACTTAACAGGACCCCTTTGGCCGACATGTGGCTCATCCACCGTCTTGTTCCACGTGCGATGCACCAAATTACAGTCCGGAGCAGCGGTTGGACTTGGAGGCACCCTGGTCGTAGTGCCGCAGTAGTAGTAAATGAGTGATGAGGGGTCAAATCACAAAGCCCCACCTTTCCCGCATTAAGCTGGACGGACGAAGCAACCATCATTTCACTCTAGGGCGCAAGAGCATAAAGAAAAGAGAAAACCAATGATGCGTGCGGCAGCTACCTAGGGCACCCTAGGGTAGGGGCCTCCACTACAAATCCTTTTTTTGAAAGCGCCTCCACTACAAACCCGCTTCTCCCTCGTCCTCTTGAAGAAAACTGATGATGCGTGCGGCGGTAGGGTTTGTAGGAGTACTACGGCGTGCGGGGCCACGTCATAGTAAATGGGAGAGGGATTGAGTTCAAGTCGATGCCTTAATATGTGTTGGCCGCTTGGTTTTACGGGAACGAGGAAGCATTTTGGGTTCGGGGACCAGTGGAGATATACGTACAAAAAATTGTGGACGTAGGTTCGACCGAAAGGCAATGATGAATGGGCCCTGCATTTTGATATACCCGCGGTCGCGTGAAATTTGCTACTCTACTCAAAACTAGTAAGGTACATGCATTGAACGCATGAGATTTGCAAACCAAATTATGAATAAATACACACTATAGCATGTAAAGCTTTGAGTCATATATGCATGATGTAGATGTTCGTTTAGTTCTTATAGTTAATCTCATTCAAAATCAATTAGTTTTATAAAAATGTTAAGATTCATGGGATTGTGCATTGTAAAGGATAAAGTAAAAACAAATAATGGTAATTCATTTAGAAAAAAAAAGTTTGGGAAATTATGATACGGAAGATTCTAGAACAAAGGAGAAGTGCTTGTGTTTTGGGAAAGCATGCACGACCCACATCTCTTATTGGTTGATATGTCACGAAACAAGAAATGGGGAGGGAGTTAATGTACCGTGCCAAAGTGTTTTGGGATTATTTGGTTTTCGGAAGATGACTTACACACCTAGACGGAGGGAGTACAAAGAGAAAAAATGAATTGCTGTTAAAAGAATGGCATTTCTAACAAAAATGTGAATTTGAACTACATATGTGTGCACGTGACCAGCACATACATTGTCAATGCAAAATTTAATGCAAGAAATAACTTATGAGTAACATGCTCGAATTGATGATGTGGTGCTTGCATGCATAGAGTAGAAAAAACAATGTGATTTATGACTTGCATGCATGACGTGTTCTTGTGCCATAGTTGCACGTCTAGGAAAAAAGCTACTAGTGGGTTGTATTAGCTATTTAGGAATAGAAGATGTATACATGGAAGTTGTAGGGAAAGAGATGACATGTATCTCAATTCCCATGAGTAGGGATTGGAAAAGAGATGTCATTTGTTTCACATCATAGGAATTTCTCTATTGAATCTAGAGATGACATGTATCTCAATTCCTATGAGGAAGGATTAGAAAAGAGATGTCATTTGGTTCACATCATAGGAAATTTTCTATTGAATATACGCTAATGTTTATTTCCTTTGAAATTATGGGAGTATAGGAATCCATTCATATGAACCAAGTGGCTCTAAAGCTATAAAAATGATATCATGTTTATTTCCTTTGAAATGTGGAGTATATGAATCTATTCCTATGAACCAATTGGCTCTAAAGGAAAAAAATCCTATAAAATCATATCATATAGAGTTCCTATGATATTCCTCCACACCAAAGGATGGTTGAAATCATTGTAGGTGATACGACGGTCTTTCTTTGTAGACTCCTCCTCCATCTTTATAGTTACCTCTTGAAGATGAATGAAATGATATATACTGGGCATTCTATATGTGCATTTTGGTACACGAAAACTCGATAAAAGTTTGTGAGGTTTGAATTTTCAATAAAGCTATATGGACTGCATTTTGGAACGGAGGGAGGAGCATACGACACTTGCTAACACTCACGTGGAAGATTTGTGTGTAGGAGGAGTGGCTGCTCTGTTAAATGACATGGCAAAACTGACACTGTCGGATGCTGATCTAACGGTTCTTACGGCGTTCGTCAGGAAACGGCTTGTGGCGAACGTTTGTCGGATAATGATTTACGGACACATGCATTGCATTGATACGTGCCCCCTCTCTCTCACGCACACACGTACCCTCACGAGTCACGACTCTCCCGAGTCCTCTCGCACCCACCATCTATCTGCAGGTAGACGTCACACACATATGTGCTCTTCACACCCTACCCTCAGAACTTATAAAAAACAAAAGACGTTGCGCACCTACTATTTTAGCTCACACGTCACACAGTTATACTATTACTTTTGTGGCGAACGTTCTTTGGGGATAGTATATTGTACTCTCACGAAAAGAAGCGATGCACGCACACACTAGTTCTCTCACACCCACTCATGGGTACACGTAGGAGCGCATTTTTTTGAAGCTGGTAGAACAAAATCACTCCACTATATATATAAGCAGGAGCCTTAGCGCTTGCTTTACTAGGGTTCCTCTCTTTCAATCTCTCATGCTCTCCAGATCTAAGCAAGACATAGGTGGCCACATTCTCTCTCTGCTCACGGCTGGTCACAAATCCGGCCGGACCACCTCGACCGGGCAGGGGTGTAGGTGCATCGTTCACGCTGTCGTCGGCGGCGAGGGAGAAGACCAATGGCTGCCCACGCGTCCCGATCGGCAGCCGCGCCGGCTCGAGAGGGCCTCCGACCTCTTGTTCCTCCCTGCGGTATTGTGGCCAAGATGCGGCCTCCCGACGCCGTCTTTGCCACATGCCGACGACCCTCAGGTTTATATTCCTTCGAAACCTTCCTTCCTCTACTGCCCCAGCTCCCCACGTGGCTGCGTGTGGATCTTTTTCTACTTCCGTCGGCTGTTCCAAAGCCACCTAGACTTTTACTATTATTAGAGGTAAAGCTAGTTCATGCAGTCGAATCTATGAGTTGGTTCAAACAGGGAAGAAACTGGGAAAGCTGTAGCATGAATCTAGGACTTGGTTCTAAGAGGAAAGGGGGGAAAGTAGTAGATACTGGCTACCCAACCGGTCTATTAGTTGAAAAGGCGAAGAAAGCATGGTGGATGGCGAAGGGTGGGGAAGTGGACCTGTCTCTTGGTTGAAAAAGGAAAGAAAGTGAGGGGTGTTGGGGGGCAACGCAAATGAGAATGAGCAGGTCTAGATTTCCTGTGCTCACATAGGAAAATGTCGCCGAGGAGATAAAAAATGGGACAAATGCAGACATGCTGCCTGAGTGTTTGCCGCTCTCGACAACCACATCTGCATCACCACTTTATGTCCCTGCTATCCCTACGCCCATATCGCTACCGTTAATGTAAAATCACATGAAGCATTAAGCAATGCCACCTAATGTCACTATTAGTAATTGTCTAGTGCCGTCGATAATTGAAGCAATGCCACCACCATTTTATGAAGTGCTTCCATCTTGCTTTATTTCCCATGAATTGTGTTTTTGCAGTTACACTTAAATCTCACACCGCTAATATTGCTTCATCCTAGTGGAACTGCACAAATTTGATTGCACATTTACTGACCATGTGCTAATCTCATGACAGTAATACTAATGCTATTGTTCTGCATGTTAATCTAGTGGCAGTGTTGATGTGATGTGATGCTACTTACTTAAGGGCACTTTCATATTGTTAATCTAGTGCCAATTATAACACAATAGATGCTGCTGTTAATCATACGCCACTGCAAATATCTGTCACTGTTTAAATAACCATATTTTGTATTTGCGCAAATAGGGATGTCTGTCTCCATATCGTTTCTATCTGCGCAATCAAAAGTACACACCTCAGTTTTAGTACAACTGCACAAAATGAGATGGCTATTCCTAGGAGCCGTCCTCTAACCACTAGTGTTCCAGGTATTCCTACATTGGTTCTAACGAGGTAGAATGACCAACGCAATCTAAAAGAAGCTGATTCGTGCGTTTTACTTCCTGATTGCAGTGCAGGGACGAGCGAAAACAACTACATCCTAGTTCGGAATGCACTTTCTTCCAGTTCATCCATGGAGCGAGGACTAGCTGGCACGGCTGCACGGAGGTTTATGGGACAGGTGCGCGGACAAGAGGCATTGTGGTCTGCTTATTTCTGCAAATAGCGGTGCTTAAATTTAGTGGAATGCACAAGAATTTCAGCTGGTCAGTACACTGCATGGTTAAGTTCAGCATTCCAGCTGAGAACACAATTATAATTGGTTATTCTAGAATGAGAGAACCTAACCCTGGATGGTGGCAACAAGAAAAAACCAGAGTGAACTCTAGGAAATTTAAGCCTGTCGGGAGGCCCTTTGCTCAGAGAAGCCTTGCTTGTTTTTTCCTGATTTGTAAACCTTCTCACAACTTTGTCTTTTGCTGTGAACTAATATATGTTTGTTATGTTCTATGAATCATTGAGATGTGTAAAATTTCTTAACTTATGCTTTTCAAGTTTTTTATGAAGCCGAGTTTAATGTGAGTGTTCCACATGAATGCTGGAGCGTGTGAACATTTGAAATTTACATTGTGGCCTCAGTTAACTGCATGAACCACTGTAACAAGATATGTAGTTGCTTATATGTCAAACAACAGATTATTGATTGTTAGCTGGTCGATAGCCTAGTGTTGAAGCGAGCTGAGCCAATGTGCCGTGTTTTGCACACTTGCTTACAAGTGGGGTAGCACCAACAGTGTTTACAAGTACTTATGTATACGTCGGCGTACATTTCTCGAACGAGTACTCTAGTTCATCAAACACACACTGCTCGTATGATAAACCGTGACAACTTATGTCTTACCATGCCATATTCATGGAAAAACTAGTGAGGACGCATCTGTTTCGGCAACAATTACGATGGTTCTCACATGATTCACGGGCACACAAAAGTAGCAGCAGTTCCCATAGACGGATTCAAACAGAGTACTAGCCCCAGAGGGCTTGATAATAGGCAAGGTTCGGATAAGTAGACACAATCCAAAATAGTATTAAACACATGCCTTGATCTAATTTGGGCTGGACACAAGACGGACCTTGCCATGAACATCATCGAGGACGTCCGGTAGCAGCTCAATCCTGTGAACCTTCATGAAGATAACCTTGTGGCCTTGCCACTCATAACTTGTTTGTGGAGGCTGATGACCCACAAGTATAGGGGATCTATAGTAGTCCTTTCGATAAGTAAGAGTGTCAAACCCAACGAGGAGCAAAAGGAAATGACAAGCAGTTTTCTGTAAGGTATTCTCTGCAAGCACTGAAATTATCGGTAACAGATAGTTTTGTGGTAAGGTAATTTGTAACGGGTAACAAGTAATGAAAGTAAATAAGGTGCAGCAAGATGGCCCAATCCTTTTTGTAGCAAAGGACAAGCTTGGACAAACTCTTATATGAAGGAAAACGCTCCCGAGGACACATGGGAATTATCGTCAAGCTAGTTTTCATCACGCTCATATGATTCGCGTTTGTTACTTTGATAATTTGGTATGTGGGTGGACCGGTGCTTGCGTTGCTGCCCTTCCTTGGACAAGCATCCCACTTATGATTAACCCCTATTGCAAGCATCCGCAACTACAAAAGAATTATTAAGGTAAACCTAACCATAGCATGAAACATATGGATCCAAATCAGCCCCTTACGAAGCAACGCATAAACTAGGGTTTAAGCTTCTGTCACTCTAGCAACCCATCATCTACTTATTACTTCCCAATGCCTTCCTCTAGGCCCAAATAATGGTGAAGTGTCATGTAGTCGATGTTCACATAACACCACTAGAGGAAAGACGACATACATCTCATCAAAATATCGAACGAATACCAAATTCACATGACTACTTATAGCAAGACTTCTCCCATGTCCTTAGGAACAAACGTAACTACTCACAAATCATATTCATGTTCATAATCAGAGGGGTATTAATATGCATTAAGGATCTGAACATATGATCTTCCACCAAATAAACCAACTAGCATCAACTACAAGGAGTAATCAACAGTACTAGCAACCCACATGTACCAATCTGAGGTTTTGGGACAAAGATTGAATACAAGAGATGAACTAGGGTTTGAGAGGAGATGGTGCTGGTGAACATGTTGATGGAGATTGACCCCCTCCCGATGAGAGGATCGTTGGTGATGACGATGGTGATGATTTCCCCCTCCCGGAGGGATGTTTCCCCGGCAGAACAGCTCCGCCGGAGCCCTAGATTGGTTCTGCCAAGGTTCTGCCTCATGGCGGCAGTGTTTCGTCCCGAAAGCTTGCTTATAATTTTTTCTAGGGTAAAAGACTTCATATAGCAGAAGATGGGCATAGGAGGCCTGCCAGGGGGCCCACGAGGCAGGGGGCGCGCCCAGGGGGGTAGGGTGCGCCCCCACCCTCGTGGATGGTGGGTGGCCCCCCTCTGGTTGATTCTTTCGCCAGTAATTTTTATTAATTCCAAAAACTTTCTTCGTGAAGTTTCAGGACTTTTGGAGCTGTGCAGAATAGGTCTCTAATATTTGCTCCTTTTCCAGCCCAGAATTCCAGCTGCCGGCATTCTCCCTCTTCATGTAAACCTTGTAAAATAAGAGAGAAAAGACATAAGTATTGTGATATAACGTGTAATAACAGCCCATAATGCAATAAATATTGATATAAAAGCATGATGCAAAATGGACGTATCAACTCCCCCAAGCTTAGACCTCGCTTGTCCTCAAGCGGAAGCCGATAACGAAAAATATGTCCACATGTTTAGAGATAGAGGTGTCGATAAAATAAAATACAGACGCGAGGGCATCATGATCATTCTTATAACAACAACATATATATATATATATAGTCATATGATTTCTTATGCTAAAGTAACAATCTATTCACAATGTCAAGTATGAATCAGAAACTTCATTGAGAACCATCAAACTATAATCTCAGTCATTGAAGCAATTGCAATTTATCATAACATCAGAAAGAGTCAATATAAGAGCTTTTCAGAAAGTCCACATACTCAACCATCATTTAGTCTTTCACAATTGCTAACACTCACGCAATACTTATGGGTATGGAGTTTTAATCGGACACAGGGAAAGATAGGGGCTTATAGTGTTGCCTCCCAACCTTTTACCTCAAGGGTAATGTCAACAATAATAGTTCATGCTAATTTACATCCAATTGGATATATATATCAGGATCTTTCCAACACAATGTGCTTGCCAAAGGATAAAATGTAAAAAGGAAAGGTGAAGATAACCATGACTCTTTGTATAAGGTATAAGACAAGAATAAAAGATAGGCCCTTCGCAGAGGGAAGCAGAGGTTGTCATGTGTTTTTGTGGTTGGATGCACAAAATCTTAATGCGAAAGAACGTCACTTTATATTGCCACTTGTGATATGGACCTTTATTATGCAGTCCGTCGCTTTTATTGCTTCCATATCACAAGATCGTATAAAGCTTATTTTCTCCACACTAATAAATCATACATATTTAGAGAGCAATTTTTATTGCATACAACAATGACAACTTACTTGAAGGATCTTACTCAATCCATAGGTAGGTATGGTGGACTCTCATGGCAAAACCGGGTTTAAGGATATTTGGAAGCACAAGTAGTATCTCTACTTGGTGCAAAGAATTTGGCTAGCACGAGGGGGAAAGGCAAGCTCAACATGTTGGATGATCCATGACAATATACTTTATTTCAGATATAAGAAAACATAACCCATTACGTTGTCTTCCTTGTCCAACATCAACTTTTTAGCATGTCATACTTTAATGAGTGCTCACAATCGTAAAAGATGTCCAAGATAGTATATTTATATGTGAAAACCTCTCTTTCTTTATTACTTCCTATTATTTGCAACGATGACCAAAACTATGTTTGTCAACTCTCAACAACTTTTATTCATCATACTCTTTATATGTGAAGTCATTACTCTCCATAAGATCAATATGATCTCTTTACTTCTTTTTATTCTTTCTTTTATCTTTTATTTTTATTCCTTCAAGATCATAGTAAGATAATCAAGCCCTTGACTCAACACTAATCTTTATTATATATATATAGCTCTCTGACTCGATTACATAGAAGGAACATAAAGCAAAACTCAAAACTATATCATACTAAAATTTTATTCTACTAGATCAAGATATTACCAAAAGGATCGAACTAAGAAAAACGGTAAAGATAGGAGTGTGATGGTGATACGATACCGGGGCACCTCCCCCAAGCTTGGCAGTTGCCAAGGGGAGTGCCCATACCCATGTAATCATGTCTCTTTCCTCGGAGGTGGTGATGATGGAGTTGTTGATGATGTAGGCTTGTCGTCCATCTTCCAAGGCATAGGCTCACCATCATAGAAGGATGATCGATTCTCCGGGATCCTTAAATCTGCAGCCAAAATCATCCTCTTGAATCAATATTCATACTCACAGTTTTGGTTTTCCAGGTCATAGATCTGGGCTTGGAGATGCTTCATTTTCTCGTGAAGCTTGAAGATGGTCTCCCCAATGTTCTTGGCATCCAGCTTGTGGTCTTTGGTGAACTCCGCGATCATCATGTGGTTGGCATTGAGTCCGCGTTCCACCATCCCCTGGCACTTGAAAACTTGTTGCTCCATTGCTTCGAGTCTTGTCTCCACGCTTCCGGTCCTCCTTGGTCCCTTGACATCGCGGATGTGCAGCAACCCATCACACATCTCAATTGTTTGAGGGTGTTGCAGCACCTCCGCAAGGTAGGGATTGATAACCTTCTCGAAGAACTTGTCCTTGGGAGCGCTTGAAGATGTCATGATGATCTAGATCTGTCAGAAAACAGCTCGAAACAAAAACATAGGATATTTGCATGGTACGGTGGTCAAAACCTTCGGGAGATTATATAATGAATTTTTACCGACCGAAAGAAGTATCCTGCAAGAAAACGGAGTCCAGAGGGCACACGAGGTGCCCACGAGGCGGGGGCGCGCCTAGGGGGGTAGGGCGCGCCCTCCACCCTCGTGGCTGTCTCGTGTCCCTTTCGGACTACTTCTTATTTTCCTATTTTCTTAAATATTCCAACACGGAGAAAAATTGCCATTAGAACTGTTTTGGAGTTGGTTTACTTACCGTACCACATACCTATTCCTTTTCGGAGTCTGAAACATTCTGGAAAGTGTCCCTTATGTATTCCTCCGGGGTTACGGTTTCAATCACATTGGTTTCAACATTTATTGGATTACCCGAGATATAATGTTTGATTCAATGACCGTTCACCACCTTCGGATTTGTGCCTTCGAAGTTGTTGATTTTTATGGCACCGGAACGATAGACCTCCTCGATAACATAAGGACCTTCCCATTTAGAGAGAAGATTTCCTGCAAAAAGTCTTAAACGAGAGTTGAATAGTAACACATAATCACCTACATTAAACTCACGCTTTTGTATCCTTTTGTCATGCCATCTTTTAACCTTTTCTTTAAAAAGTTTGGCATTCTCATAGGCCTGGGTTCTCCATTCATAAAGTGAGCTTATGTCAAATAACCTCTTCTCAGTGGCAAGTTTGAAATCGTAATTGAGCTCTTTAATGGCCCAGTATGCCTTATGTTCTAGTTCGAGAGGTAAGTGACATGCTTTTCCATAAACCATTTTATACGGAGACATACCCATAGGATTTTTATATGCAGTTCTATAGGCCCATAATGCATCATCAAGTTTCTTGGACCAATTCTTTCTAGATCTATTAACAGTCTTTTGCAAAATTAACTTGATCTCTCTATTACTCAATTCTACTTGACCACTGGACTGTGGGTGATATGGATATGCAATTCTATGATTAACATCATACTTAGCAAGCATTTTACGAAAGCACCATGAATAAAATGTGAACCACCATCAGTCATTAAATATCTAGGTACTCCAAACCTTGGAAAAATAACTTCTTTAAGCATCTTAATGAGGTGTTATGATCAACACTACTAGTTGGAATAGCTTCTACCCACTTAGTAACATAACCAACAACAACTAAAATATGTGTATACTCGTTAGAGGAAGGAAACGGTCCCATATAATCAAAGCCCCAAACATCAAATGGTTCAATAACAAGTGAATAATTCATAGGCATTTCTTGACGTCTACTAATATTACCAATTCTTTGACATTCATCACAAGACAAGACAAACTTACGGGCATCTTTGAAGAGAGTAGGCCAATAAAAACCGGATTGCAATACCTTATGCGTAGTTCTATCTCCAGCATGGTGTCCTCCATAGGCCTCGGAGTGACACTTGCGTAGGATCTGTTCCTGTTCATGCTCAGGTACACAACATCTAATAACACCATCTACTCCTTCTTTATAAAGGTGTGGGTCATCCCAGAAGTAATGTCTTAAATCATAGAAAAACTTTTTCTTTTGCTGGTATGTGAAACTAGGTGGTATAAATTTAGAAACAATGTAATTAGCATAATCAGCATACCATGGAGTAGTACGAGAAGCATTTATGACAACTAATTGTTCATCAGGAAAGCTATCATCAATAGGTAGTGGGTCATCAAGAACATTCTCTAACCTAGACAAGTTGTCTGCAATGGGGTTCTCAGCTCCCTTTCTATCAATAATATGCAAATCAAATTCTTGTAGTAGGAGAACCCATCTAATAAGTCTAGGTTTAGCATCTTTCTTGTCCATAAGATATTTAATAGCAGCATGATTAGTGTGAACAGTCACTTTAGAATCAACAATATAAGGTCTGAACTTATCACAAGCAAATACAACTGCTAAAAATTCTTTTTCAGTAGTAGCATAATTTCTCTGGGCACTGTCTAGAGTTTTACTAGCATATTGGATAACATTTAATTTCTTATCAACTCTTTGTCCTAGAACAACACCTACAACATAATCACTAGCATCACACATAATTTCAAAGGGTAAATTCCAATCAGGTGGCTGAACAATAGGTGCAGAAATCAAGGCTTTCTTAAGTACTTCAAACGCTTCTACACAATCATCATAAAAGACAAAAGGAACATCTTTTTGTAAGAGATTAGTCAGAGGCCTAGAAATTTTAGAGAAGTCCTTAATGAACCTCCTATAAAAACCGGCATGACCAAGGAAACTTCTTAAACCTTTAATGTCCTTAGGACACAACATCTTTTCGATAGCATCAACTTTAGCTTTATCAACTTCAATACCTCTTTCAGAAATTTTATGCCCCAAGACAATACCTTCATTAACCATAAAGTGGCACTTTTCCCAATTCAAGATAAGATTAGTTTCTTCACATCTCTGCAAAACTCGATCAAGGTTGCTTAAGCAATCATCAAAAGAAGTTCCATACACGGAGAAATCATCCATGAAAACCTCAACAATCTTTTCACAAAAGTCACAGAATATAGCAGTCATACATCTTTGAAAGGTAGTAGGTGCATTGCATAAACCAAAAGACATACGTCTATAAGCAAAGGTACCGAAAGGGCAAGTAAAAGTGGTCTTTTCTTGATCCTCTTTTGACACAGGTATTTGAGAGAAACCAGAATAACCATATAGAAAGCAAAAATGTGTATGTTTGGATAATCTTTCTAGCATTTGATCAATAAAAGGTAAAGGGTAGTGATCCTTTTTAGTAGCTTTATTTAATTTGCGGAAATCAATTACCATTCTATAACCTATAATAATTCTTTGTGGGATCAATTCATCTTTATCATTAGGAACAACAGTAATACCTCCCTTCTTAGGGACACAATGGACATGACTTACCCACTGACTATCAGCAATGGGATAAATTATACCTGCCTTCAGAAGCTTTAGTATTTCTTTTCTTACCACTTATTTCATCTTAGGATTTAACCGTCGTTGGTGATCAACAACTGGTTTAGCGTCTTTCTCCAATTTTATTTTGTGTTGACATAGAGTGGGACTAATGCCCTTAAGATCATCAAGAGTATATCCAATAGCAGCACAGTGCTTCTTCAGAGTTTTCAATAATTTATTTTCTTCATGCTCTGAAAGGTTAGCACTAATAATAACAGGATATATCTTTTTCTCATCAAGAAAAGCATATTTAAGAGTATCAGGTAATGGTTTAAGCTCAAACATGGGATCACCCTTTGGTGGAGGAGGATCCCCTAGGATTTCAGCAGGCAAGTTGTGTTTCAAAATAGGTCCCTGTTTAAAGAATACTTCATCTATTTCCCTTCTTTCATTCATAAACATATCATTTTCATGGTCGAGCAAATATTGTTCTAAAGGATCATTAGGAGGCACGACAATAGAGGAAAGACCAATAATTTCATCTTTACTAGGTAATTCATTATCATGGGGTTGTCTACGAAATTTAGCAAAATTAAACTCATGAGACATATCCCCCAAACCAATAGTAACAACATCCTTTATGCAGTCTGTCCTAGCATTAACAGTATTCAAGAAGGGTCTACCAAATATAATGGGACAAAAGTTATCTTGTGGAGAACCAAGAACAAGAAAATCAGCAGGATATTTAACTTTCCCACACAAGAATTCAACATCTCTAACAATCCCAATTGGTGAAATAGTGTCTCTATTGGCAAGCTTAATTGTAACATCAATTTCCTCTATCTCAGCAGGTGCAATATCATGCATAATTTCTTTGTATAAGGAATGAGGTATTGCACTTGCACTAGCACCCATATCATATAAGCCATGATAGCAATGATCTCCTATTTTAATAGAAATAACAGGCATGCCTACAACAGGTCTATGTTTATTTTTAGTATCAGGTCTAGCAATTCTAGCAACTTCATCACAGAAGTAAATAACATGCCCATCAATATTATCAGCCAAGAGATCTTTAACCATAGAAATACTAGGTTCAACTTTAATTTGCTCAGGGGGTGTAGGTGTTCTAGTATTACTCTTACGAACCACAGTTGAAGCTTTAGTATGATCCTTTATCTTACCAGGGAAAGGTGGTTTCTCAATATAAGTTGTAGGAACAATAGGATCAACATTATAAGTGATAGTCTTTTCTTCAACTTTAATAGGTGCAACTACTTTTACTTCAATGGGAGGATTATATTTAAACCACTTCTCCTTCGGGAGATCAACATGAGTAGCAAAGGATTCACAGAAAGAAGCTACTATCTCAGAGTCAAGTCCATATTTAGTGCTAAATTCACGGAAAACATCGGTATCCATAAAAGATTTAACACAATCAAACTTAGGTGTTATACCTGACTCCTTACCTTTCGTCGAGATCCCAATCTTCAGAGTTGTGTTTAATTCTTTCCAATAAATCCCATTTGAATTCAATAGTCTTCATCATAAATGAGCCAGTACAAGAAGTATCGAGCATGGAGCGATTATTGAGAGAAAGCCGAGCATAAAAATTTGAATAATAATTTCTCTTGAGAGCTCATGATTGGGGCATGAATATAACATTGACTTAAGCCTCCCCCAAGCTTGAGCGATGCTTTCTCCTTCGCGAGGCCAAAAATTATATATATAATTACGATCACAAGGAACAAGATGCATAGGATAAAACTTCTGATGAAATTCCAATTTCAATCGGTTGTAGTTCCATGATCCAATATCATCACATAGCCTAAACCATGTCACTTCATTTCCCTTCAAAGATAAAGGGAAGACCTTGTTCTTGATAACATCCTCGGGCATACCTGCAAGCTTAAATAATCCACAAACTTCATCCACATAGATTAGGTGAAAATCGGGATGTAATGTTCCATCACGTGTGAAAGGATTAGCTAGCAGTTTCTCTATCATACCCGAAGGAATTTCAAAGTAAAAAATTTCAGTAGGTTCAGTAGGTTGAAGAGCAACTCTTTGCTCTACTGGTCGGGGTGAAGATACCCCGAACAAGCCCCTCAAAGGATGTTCCATAGTAACAAGTGACAGTAAATTTCAACACACTATATAAATTTGTCCTTACCAAATTCCACCTACCAAAGGCGCTTCACTCCCCGGCAACGGCGCGAGAAAATAGTCTTGATGAACCACAAGTATAGGGAATCTATCATAGTCCTTTTGATAAGTAAGAGTGTCGAACCCAACGAGGAGCAGAAGGAAATGACAAGCGGTTTTTAGTAAGGACTCTGCAAGCACTGAAATTATCGGTAACAGATAGTTTTGTGATAAGGTAATTTGTAATGGGTAACAAGTAATGAAAGTAAACAAGGTGCAGCAAGATGGCCCAATCCTTTTTGTAGCAAAGGACAAGCCCGGACAAACTCTTATATGAAGGAAAACGCTCCCGAGGACACATGGGAATTATCGTCAAGCTAGTTTTCATCACGCTCATATGATTCGCGTTCGTTACTTTGATAATTTGGTATGTGGGTGGACCGGTGCTTGGGTTGCTGCCCTTCCTTGGACAAGCATCCCACTTATGATTAACCCCTATTGCAAGCATCCGCAACTACAAAAGAAGTATTAAGGTAAACCTAACCATAGCATGAAACATATGGATCCAAATCAGCCCCTTACGAAGCAACACATAAACTAGGGTTTAAGCTTCTGTCACTCTAGCAACCCATCATCTACTTATTACTTCCCAATGCCTTCCTCTAGGCCCAAATAATGGTGAAGTGTCATGTAGTCGGCGTTCACATAGCACCACTAGAGGAAAGACAACATACATCTCATCAAAATATCGAATGAATACCAAATTCACATGACTACTTATAGCAAGACTTCTCCCATGTCCTTAGGAACAAACGTAACTACTCACAAATCATATTCATGTTCATAATCAGAGGGGTATTAATATGCATTAAGGATCTGAACATATGATCTTCCACCAAATAAACCAACTAGCATCAACTACAAGGAGTAATCAACAGTACTAGCAACCCACATGTACCAATCTGAGGTTTTGGGACAAAGATTGAATACAAGAGATGACTAGGGTTTGAGAGGAGATGGTGCTGGTGAACATGTTGATGGAGATTGACCCCCTCCCGATGAGAGGATCGTTGGTGATGACGATGGTGATGATTTCCCCCTCCCGGAGGGATGTTTCCCCGGCAGAACAGCTCCGCCGGAGCCCTAGATTGGTTCCGCCAAGGTTCCGCCTCGTGGCGGCAGTGTTTCATCCCAAAAGCTTGCTTATGATTTTTCCAGGGTAAAAGACTTCATATAGCAGAAGATGGGCATAGGAGGCCTGCCAGGGGCCCACGAGGCAGGGGGCGCGCCCAGGGGGTAGGGCGCGCCCCCACCCTCGTGGATGGTGGGTGGCCCCCTCTGGTTGATTCTTTCGCCAGTATTTTTTATTAATTCCAAAAACTGCCTTCGTGAAGTTTCAGGACTTTTGGAGCTGTGCAGAATAGGTCTCTAATATTTGCTCCTTTTCCAGCCCAGAATTCCAGCTGCCGGCATTCTCCCTCTTCATGTAAACCTTGTAAAATAAGAGAGAAAAGGCATAAGTATTGTGATATAACGTGTAATAATAGCCCATAATGCAATAAATATCGATATAAAAGCATGATGCAAAATGGACGTATCAGAGGCATGCCACATCATCTTCCTGCGTAAGCTTGACAAGAACAGTATGCCTCACAAACGAAGGAGTAGCTTTGAACTTCTTGTGCTTCAGTACACCCTGGACAACACGCCTGACAACAGTGAGGCTGGAATACAACTCGACATCAGTATAAGCGCAAATGGCTTCCAGGATCCAACAACCTAAGAACTCTGTTTTCCTAGTGCGTATATTCAGGTCATCCGCCTCATAGCGAGTGGCATGTACAACCACACAATCCTTGTCTGCATCAAGGATCTAATTGAAACAGAAACAAATTCTAAATTACTTTCCAGTATAAGAAACACAAGTTATTTAAACCACTATGTATAGCATGGCATCGAAGCTAATAAAATTTTGCATTATTCATCACCACATACTTGGATGAAAACCACAACCGAGATCGGCAAAGAAGAAAATCACCTTGGGCAGCTCAGCGGGGGGGGGGGGGCACATCCTCGAAGGGGGAAAACTGCTCCTGCAGTGCCAAGGGGGTTGTATCCTCAAATGGGGCATTGACCATCTCAATAGTGGCCGTGAGCGTATCTGGGGTCGGCTCGGTGGCTGCCTCCATCTTCTTGGAGCTCTCTGTCTCATGGGGATCAGCCTCCCGCGTCTGCTCCAATATCGGCAGATCTTTGCCTGGTTCTCCTTGGTCCATCATGAAACTGACAAATACTAGGAGACCACTAGAGGAAAACACAATCGCAATGACAATGAAACAAAAAAGAGAGTGAGGATCGGTTACTGCTTTGCAAAAGTCCTTTTTTTCTCTGAACGGAAATATACCAATATCACGGATCCGCTTACCTTCCCTTCGTTGGGAGAGAAGAACAGTGGCAGATGTGAGTGTTGGCTTTCTTGAAGACGGTGAGGGAGAAGGGGATTCAGCCAAGAGTGAAATGATGGTTGCTTCGTCCGTCAAACTTAGACTGCGGGGAGGTTGGGTTTTGTGATACAACGGCTCGTTACTGCCGTGCTACGACCGGGGTGACTCCCCGCCTGCATACTGCCTTCTAATTTGGTGGATGGCATTTGGGCCCACGTGCGGCATGGCCCGCATGTCGGTGAACAAAAGTAAAACGACCTTCAGTAGAGGGAGACGTTTCGATGACCGGAGGAGCCAGAAGCGGTAGTGTATCCACTGTACTAGTAGTAATTGTTTTTCTGGTAGCTGTAGAGTGTCTCCATTGTACTAGTAGTAATTGTTTCTCTAGGCCCAAGACAAAACAGCCCATCCACCCTAGTAAATAATAAAATCAATTCAAAAGCCCATATATTTACTTAATGAGAGGCGCTACCCACACCCAGCACACCGGTTGCTCTTCTTCCTCCTCACTCCCACCCACCTCACGTTAGCTCGCTCCACTCATACCCCCAAATTCCTCACCTCACTCCTACAGAAAACCACAGCTCCCCTTCTTCCTCACTACTACAGAAAAACCTCAGCTCCCCTTCTTCTTCACTCACACTACAACTAGGCTTGTCATTCGTTACTCTGCTCAAATCCGTGAGCGCGACGCAACGCCCTCGAGGAAAATGGAGTCGGCTGACCCCAGCGCCAAGAAGATGAGGCTCCCGCCAGCGGCGACGCCTGTTGTAGATCCCGCACCCGGCAGCGCGGGGAGAAGCGGCAACCCCGCCCCCACTGAATCCCAGGAACCCGTAGAATCTCGGGTGGACCGCATCAGCGATCTCCTGGACGCCGTCCTTGGGGAGATCATCTCGCTTATCCCCACCAAGGATTGCTGCCGCACCCAAGTCCTCTCAATTCGATGGCACCCTCTATGGCACGCCGTGCCCCTTAATCTCGACTGTCGTCAACTATCTCTCATCAATGGTTTTGAAATCCCCAGAGCCATCATCTCCTCCCACCAGGGCTCCATTCAAAGCCTCTGCATCCCGTCATGCTACCTGAGCAAGCATACCATGCCCTGCACGGTGGACGCCTGGCTGAAATCCCCTGAATTCACAGAACTACAGCTTCTTGAGTTCTACTATTCCCCTGGAAATCACCTACCAGATACCGAACACCATCTACCTGTGCCCTCAGCACCGATGTCCATCTCGTAGTTTTCCTCCTCTCTCCACACCGCCACCTTTGCGTTGTGCTACCTACCAGACAATCTGGTACTAAACCTTCGACTCCCATTTCTCAAGAAACTTTCACTTGTGTGGGTTCGTATATCGGAGGCCTCATTGCACAGCATCATCCACTCCAGTTGCCCTGCCCTGGAGTGCTTGGTGCTTGTTTTCACAGTTAGAATCAGTTGTCTCCAAATAAAGTCGCCTAACCTTGTAAGAATTGGAATTTCTTTTGACGGAAGGTAGCTCATCATCAAAGATGCCCCTTCACTTCAAAGGTTGATCCTTGATTCTAGTTATTCACCGTCGCAAATAACTGTCCTCTCTGCGCCTAAAATGGATACCTTGGGTGTAATACATGATCTCTGTGCTCATTTCAAGATGGTGTTTGGCTCCACAGTTCTTCAAGTACTTTATATTATCATCTACACTTGTAACCATAAGTTGCATTTTAAATTTCCGCGCATAAGTTATATATCATCTCGGAGTACACATTTTGTACTAATATTATGTTCTATGCTCAATGAAGAGTTTCTCCATGGATAGCCTATCAATGGTGCTGGATTCTGTCAAGATCTTATATATCCAAATGAATAGTTTTGATCTGAACAATATTATTGGCTTGCTGCAATGCTTTCCATGTCTAGAGAAGTTGTATATAAAGGTGATAATTTCACGCACATTGGAAGCCCGCATATAGTGTACTAGAATTAACCGTTCAGCTGTTGCTCTTTCCACACTCTTTTTTAGACCTTAACTGTTTTCAATCTTCATGTCTATTTAGGCAATAGGACGGGGTAAGAAAATTATAACCAATCGGTGGATTTGTAAGCACCGGGATTTTCTCACTTCTCATGACATTCGATTGAAGACAATAACGCTAGAACGATATGTAGCCAACCATGCAAACACTAGATTTGTCACATTCTTCCTGCTGAATGCGAGGTTACTATTGTCCAGAGGCTTAAGTTTATCAGCAGCATGGTTTTGACGGATGGGTATGTTGAAGAGCAAAAAAAGGAGTTTCAGGTGGGCAAAAGAGCTTCTGAACATGCTGGGCTTCTATTTACAACATATTGTGGTCATAATCCAGTAAATTTTACGACCGAGGATGTTCATTCTATGGACCTGACCGATCCATTTGACTGTGACTGCCGAAAACAGTGCTGGAGTTAGATGTTGTTGCTGTTTTCAACCTGGATTTTGGCTAAACCTGATGAACAATTAACCCTTGTGCTTTTGTACAGTTTGTAAGCTGGAGTTAGATGTTCTTGCTCTTTTTAACTCGGCTGTGACTGTCATATTTTCTTTGAAACAAGGCAAATGGCTTGCCATTCATTTAATTTAGAGTGAAATATTGCAACAAATCCCAACAAAGGGAAATAAAATCACTCTCGTCGGCTGCTTGAGCTCACTGTGCATTACAGAAGCCAAGTGATTAGCACCCACAAACTTATTTCGAACTAGCACACCAAATCTGCTGTAAATTTTCATAGGAAAGGCTGCATGACCATGAAAGATTTGGATTCTGACATTTGGGACCCACGAGGAAATAGCCTATCCAAGGTGGTGTCGACTGATTAGCTAGTCAACAAACGTTTCTGCTGGCCAGCCGTTGGATTGACATCCAACATCTGTCGTGTATCTTCTATCTATGGTCTTCTTCCTCCAGCCGCCCAAACCAAACCACCCCGTTAGCTCCGCCTGCTCCCGCCTCCCATGGCTGGCCGCGCCTCCGCCGCTCTTCCGTACCCTCCAACGTTGGCCAGTCCCTCCCTCTATTCCCCCACACGTCCTATTATTCTCCGGCGACATCAGCCCCAACACGCACCCGCACCCAAACCAGTCAACCCTCGTACTCCCCTCTGCCTGCGACCGGACCGACGCATCTTCCACGACTCCTGCTCGTTCCGTCCGAGGCCTCGCCGTCGTCCTTGGCCTTGGTTCGCTCGCCGTGCACGGTGCGCCGCCCTCTTGCGTTGTCAACGCCGTCAACAACCGGGAGGAACAAGGATATGACTGTACGTGGAGAGTATGACAGTAGGGACCCACCAGCGTCATGGCAGTACGCAAGCAAGTGCTTCATTATTACACGCCCCAAAAAATGGTTCCTACTAATGGTTGGACATCTGGGGCTCACGCCATTGTCAACGTAGTCAATAAACGAGAGAATTACACAACGAGCGGCTGACACCAGGGACCCAGCAGGTCACGTAGTTGTTATTTGCTTTTTTAGGAACAAGCAGTTGTTATTTATACTAGTTTTAGCGATGGATCAGGGTAACAACGGGCCTGTGCGGGGGCTGTGGGTCGTCTAGCCAACGGGGCTATACGACAGATCGCGAAAAAACGTTCCCCCGCTGACAGGTCGGACCCATCAACTATATCTTCGCACACAAGGTGGTGCCTCATTATTACGCACAAAAAAATGAATACCCCCCTGCTAGCTAGGACCCACCATAGTGGGAGGCTGACTTGTGGGCCTACTAAGATGACGGGGACGGAGGACTTTGTCAACTTAGTCAATATGAACGATTCTAGCTCCAGTGACCGTACGATGTCCATCCAACGGCCGTAGTGCTTCTTCAACCTCTGGTCTTCTTGCTCTAGCCGCCCAAACAAGCGTCGGCCATGCCGCCTGCTCCTGCCTCCCGTGTCCGGCTGTGCTGCCACCGCTGGCCATGCCATCCCTCTATACTCACCCACACCTGCTGTTATTCTCCGGCGATTGTCGTGGGAACGATTCCGACAATAATAAGGGATAGGGTAAAGGAGCATGATCTATCGAGATGCAAATGGGTGACACGGTGGTTTTAGCGAGCTCGGGCCTCTCACGGTGGAGATAACAACCCTACGTCTCGTGCTCCGAAGAGGCTTTGTTTTATCTGGGTATGTATCCGGAGATTACAATGTATGCGAGAGAGGAGAACGGATCCCCATGCCTGAGCTAAGTCCCGAGACTAGAGAGAGAGGTAGAAGAAAGAGGGCCTCCCCAGTCTAGTGGTGGGGGTGGCTTATATAGAGTGCGCCACCCCCTCACCTCCTATGTTACAAAGAGGGGCATAAATGCTATGATGTCCACCCACTACGAAACCTCCACTATGAGAATAATGCTTCAATTGCCTTGTCGACTGCTTGGTCTTCGCATATCCGAGTGAGCCATACGACCGAGTGGTTGATTGTCTTCCGAGTGGACGGTACGTTGATATATTCGAGTGGATAGTACGCTGTATGAGGTTTATCTGGACCCACATGTTGTGTGGACCCCATGCTTTATGACATTTTGACCCTTCGTGGGACTACCTGTTATGTGTATCCCCAACATTAGCCCCCGAATCGATTGCGATTTTGCAAAACGAGTTTGTGAAAGACACGGTTTGGTCCGAGTGATTTCAAAAATACTTAGTACCCGTCATCGTGCTTTCAGACAACCAAGGTTTGAACAAAATCTCAATGGATTCCAGCACTGCGCTTCTCGATTGATCTGAGGTAAGTGCCCGCGAGGAGTAATTTGGTGACATTCGTTCATCGCTCAAAAGTTAACTCGTAATCAGAGTATGGGTGTGTCATTAACTCTTTGCAACAAGATTGACGCATGGACTGCTCTCTCGGAGACATGCCATTCTTATCCCGGAGGAACGTCAATACGAGTTGGTTCTAGGTCCAAACTTATGAGTTTCACACTTTGAGTCCTAGAAGAAGGCTCAAAGCAGGTCCTCGGAGGAGCATTAAACTCACCTTATAGCAATTTTTTTGGTAGTCGACGGAAGTCTTAAAACTTGTTTGTTTGTTGTTCATCACTCGGACTGGTCAGGCCGTATCGAGTAGATTACTCTAGTGGGGGCACGCTGAGTGCACCCACTGGGTGTAGTCCCCGAGACCGCCTTTGACTGCGGGCAGTCGGCGGGGGTCTGAGAGAACTAAAAATCTTCTTAGCTGGTACTGATAGAACTTGTTCCTTTCCGACTCGGAGGTTGAGTAGTACTTGAGAATCTGGTATTGGTCTAGCTTGTTCCTCCTTGACTCGGAAGTCGAGTAGTACTTGAGTGATCTGGAGCTGGTCTTGCATCGAGTAACAGATTACTCGGGATTTTGTTCGAGCAAAATGTTTCTTTCCGAGTTCTCTTCCAGTGGGGGCACGCTGAGTGCACCCACTGGGTGTAGTCCCTGAGCCTCTGTCGGACTAGATGAGTCTAGCAGAGGGTTTAAGTCTCCTGGTAAACCTCTGTGCCGTCGGCACGATAAATATCTGTCTGAAATTGAGTCAATCGGATGGATCTTCAAGCGCTTGGCATGGTAAATAAGCTCAGCCTGGAGCTGAGTCAGTCGGACTGATCTTCGTGTTGGAGATATGCCCTAGAGGCAATCATGTATGATGATATTTCCTATGTGTTTATGAATAAAGATAGTCCTTGGACATTATCAATGATGTGTATCAGCAAGTACGTGACTTGTTTGTGGGACTATGCATTGTATGATGACTGTCCTAAAAGGTCCCTAGTCGAAAGGGCTGTGTGGACGCGCAGCTGACTAGACTAGCATATGACACGGTCGATGGCTTGGTCTCACTAGCCATGGAGCATTGGATGCTAACCGGATAATATGGACTTGGAAAGGTCTGGTCGGATTCGACGTAGTCGGATCCGAGTCAAGATAAGGTCCGAGTCAAACAGACCCAACTATGAGACGCAACGATATGTCATCTGTGAGTCTCTAGTACAACATACGTTCTATGTCCTAAGACCTGAGCTGGCACATGTACTCAGGATGATGACAGACCTGCTTTGGGCCGACCAAACACTACTCCGTGACTGGGTAGTTACAAAGGTAGGTTTCGGGCTTGTCCAGACCTATGCTGCGAGACATGGTCGAGCAAGATGGGATTTGCCCCTCCGACCAGGAGAGATATACTCTGGGCCCCTCGTGCGATCTGACCAGGATAAGTATGGCCATGCGACAAGGATTATGAGATAATCCGGATAGTGGTCGGCATCACTGGAACGAGAAAGAGGTCGGGCTAGCACAAGGATGACAGACTCGCCTTGAGCTCGACAACGTATATCGTGTGGCAAAAGGAATGGAAGTGTGATGTACAGGTTCGCTAACCAGCTTCATAGTCTGCTTGGTGTTCGACATGCCTTGCTAGAGGCCGCTACCAACCGTGCAGTTCGGAGGTGATCCAAACTGCGACCAAGCCGACTTGAACCTAAGGGGTCGCGCGCTTAAGGGAAGGAACCTGCGAGGTCGAATCCGGGGACACTGGTCGGATGTGATCCGAGCTATATTTGGATTGTGGCCGAGTAGACTTATGGGCTTTAGGGTCCGTGCGAGGCCCAAGTGTTGAGCCCGTGACGGACGCCTACATAAAGTGGAGGTGCAGCACACTCATGCGGTTGATCGCTTCGGTGCTGTCACTAGGGTTTGCATGTGTTGCGAATAGACACCTCCACTCGCCGCCGGTTGTGTGATCGGACCTAGCAGTCCGCCGCACGACGTTCCTCCTGCACGCGTGGATACCATTAGAGGCGGTGCACCTGCGCCGCTCCGGCGAACCTGTACGAGGGATCCGACGACCGGCTGTTCGAGGAACATCGGACGAGGAGGAGATGATCCACGTGAATGCGCTGCCCCAACTCTTCTTCCGCTGCACGGCACTGCGCGTCTAGTGGTAACGAACTGTGATCCATCTCCCGTAGCATGTTCTTGGTTGTTTTGTGCGTAGGAAATTTTAATTTGCAGTCGACGCACCCTACCGTAGATCCCAACAGTGGTATCAGAGCCTCTGCTATAGGATTTGGTTTCAGATCGTATGCATATTAGATATGTGGAGGCGGCAGATGTCACATCCTAGCTAGTTCATGCATTAGAGTGTTGCATCATGTCTACATTTCATAGAAACCTGAAATGGGGAATGCCAGAAACCCCCAGCACCCCCCCGGAACAACTAGGGTTTACTAAAATTCTTTTCAATGAACCTGAAATGCCCTCCATAAATGTTCACCATCTTTGGTCTTGGCTAAAACCTCTGCCAAAAATGGTTTCATATTTTTGGAGGCCATTTTGGATTTTTGCACAAGCCATAAGTATTTGCATTTGGGCATTTTAAATGCTATAAATATTTTTAAATGCCCAAATAATTTTGAAAGTATTTTTAGGCTGTTGGGAATAATCTCAAAGGTGCCTCAGAATATTTTTAGGATTTTCCAAATGAAATAGTATTTTTACTATTTCAAAACACAGTACAGAAATAATCAAAAAGGAGAAAGAAAACAGAAAGCAGAAACTTACCTGGCAGCCCACCTGGCGGCCCAGCACTGTGCTGGCCCGCGCCAGCGAGCTGCTTGCTCTCGCCAGAGCAGGCAGAGAGCTGACGCCGGCGAGCGCGAGCTCGCCACCGCGCCAGCTGCTTGCCGCCCTCGCCGCGGACGAGCTGGACGACCTTCCTCGACGCGCCCCGAGCCCCTGGACATCGTCACTCTCCCCCATCGCCTCTCCCTCGCCCTTTCCCCACCATGGCCGAAGCCGCCGCAGACACCTCACCGGAGTAACCGTGGCCACCGTCGACCTCGCGCCATTCCACTGTGTCCTACAGCTCTGCCGTCGCCCACTCCTTCGAGCAAGCCGAGCCCCGAGCGCTCGTTTGCCCCGAAGCTCCGCCACCGACCTCGCCTTCGCCGCTCCCCGTCGGAGATCCCCTCCGCCGTCGCCACTGCTACAGCTCGTCTCCGACCTCGCCGTCTGCTCCGTCGCAACCGCCGTGAGCATGGCCACCTTCCCATCCTCTCCTCTCTCTCTCTCGAGCGCTGTAGCCACCGCACGAAGCTCACCCGAACGCGCCGCCGCACGAGCTCGTCGCCGACGAGGCTCCGGCCATCTAACGGCCGCACCACCGTAGCCATTAGCTTCACCGCAACGCCAGGAACCCGTAGCGCCATCGCTTGCCCCTCTCCGTGCTCTCTAGCTATGGTTCCGACTACGCCCGTACCCCGGCAGCCGCACGGCTCGTCGCCGGCGTCGATTCCGGCGACCCCGAGCTCCACTACCACCACCAGTCGACGCGGTTCGCCCCCAGCTACACGTAGGTGCTCTCCGCCGTCCTTTTGGTCGCCGGAGGAGCAAACCCGCATACCACCGCCGCGTCTGGACGTCGCCGGCGGCTAAACGCCGGCGAGTCAGCGTGGTTTGACCGCGGTTTGACCCCCCAGGGTCACTGATAAGTGGGGCCCGCCTGCTAATTAAATCTGGGTTAAAGTTAAAACTAATCCTAATTAACTAATTACCTAACCGTGACACTGACACAGGGGACCCACCCGTCAGGTTTGACCTGGACGACCCCGCTGACCCGCTGACGTCACACTGACGTCAGGCTGACGCAATAAAACATTTACTGGAATTATTCTTATATTGGAAATTCCAGAAATTATCACAAACTTCAAAAAATCATAGAAAATAATCTATAACTCAGAATGAAAAGATTTATATATGAAAAATGATCAGAAAAATCCATCCTATCCATCTGGACTGGTTTCATGCATGATTAAGCAAGTTAACCTACTGTTTTATACAGAACAAGATAAAGCATTATTATGGGCCATTTATGAACTTGGAATTTGAATCTTTGATTCAAATTAGTCCAAACCTTTCTGGCCTTAGTTGCATTAGCCCAATACATCCATTTTGCCATGTCTCATGCATGCATCATATTGTTGCACTTGCTTGGTGTTGATTGTGCTTCGGTATGCTCATCGTGGTAGGTCCTGCCTCCGAGGATATTCACGGGTATCCAACTGAAGGGCAGTATCCCACCACCACTCTGTCAGGCAAGCAACCCATTGATCATTTCGATACAAACCCATCTTCTCGCTTCTGCTCTCGTTTACTGCATTAAGACAACGCGATTCAAACTGCTGTGTGTTGCGGTAGTTGAACCCACTTTCCTTTGCATGACCTGTCATTGCCACAGTAACTAGATGAAACCCACTAGCATGTGTAGGAGTTGATTGAGCCATGTTGTGTTCCTACAATGCTATGCTTGCTATGCTTAGAGTTGTGTCAGGTCTGGCTCATCAGGGTGATGAACTGGAGTGAAAGTGTGTGTGTCGGTAAGGAGAGTAAAGTGTTGAATACGATTTGGTAAAGGTATCGATGGGAGGCCATGTAGGAGTACATGGTGGGTTGTTTCATTGAGACCGTCCCTAAGAACTGAGATCTGTATGCGTGATTTAAGATTCAGCTACTACCACACATTGGGCCCGAAACCAATGGACCCCCTCGGCTTCTTATTCACCCTTGTCCTCTGTCCAGGAGTTGCACGTAGTTTCTGGTGTTTGTAGTAAGCTGGAGGCCGTGGACAGCGCTGACCAAGGGGTGGGCTGTGATGCGGTAGGCTCGTGGCCCGGTGTACCGAGTCGCCCGTTTGGTGACCGGGAACCCTGCACACATCGTTCGGGGCCGTAAGTGGAAACCCCGGCCGGACTCCCTGCGGATGGAACCTGAATATGCGATAAACCTGGACTAGAGACTCGAGTGTTTAGGTAGGCTGTGGCCGACACCCACGTTGGGCTTCCGCTTGAAGGTTGCCGAGTACACGTCGTGTAGCGACGATAAGTGGTGAGAGCGTGTGTGACGAAGTACACCCCTGCAGGGTATGAAACTATTCGAATAGCCGCGTCCGCGGTAAAGGACTACTTGGTCGCTTATGCAGTTCATAGACAAGTAAATGGATACTACTAAAAGCCTCAAGATAAGTGTGAGTACCGCGGATGGCCCTCTCGTTGGATGACGAGGGAGGATCCACGGTGGAGTATTGAGATGGTGATTAGTGGACTCGTGTGCGAAAACTATTTCACAAGTGGTGTATCGTAGGATAGCTTAGCCAAGAGTCAAAGCTGGCTTGCTGCAATAACCCCACTACCTTCTTGAGAATGAGCATGTATAATAGGATCTGTTGTAAGACTTGCTGAGTACCTTTGTACTCATGTTGCTTTAATTACTGTTTTTAGACGACAACACCGCCCCTTCTGACGGGTTCTACGTAGAACTCGACGACGACGAGTGACGCGCCACCCAGGTGGTGATCTAGGCTTGTGAAGGGCCTATATAGATAGACAGGCTTCGTCAAGCCTTCTTTCTTTCTAGAGTCTGTACCCAGACAGTTTGCTTCCGCATGTGCTTGTATGATTGTATGACTTGAGTGTCGGGTCATGTGACCCCTATCTGTATGAACAAGTTATGTAAGGCTCTCCGGAGCCCTTTAAATAAAGTACTTGAGTTGTAGAGTTTTGTTGTGATGCCATGTTGTATTTGCACATATCGAGCATATTGTGTGTATGTTTGAAATGCTTGGTATGTGTGGGATCCGACAATCTAGTTGTTTATCTTTAGCAGCCTCTCTTATGGGGAAATGTAGTCTAGTGCCTCCTTGAGCCATAGTAGTCCGCTACAGCCCGGTTCACCGGAGTCCTGCTAGCCCAGCACTACTGCTCTGGACACTTGACTGGCCGGCATGTGAGTCATATCGTTCTTGTGTCTGTCCCTTCGGGGAAATGTCACGCGGTGACATCCGGAGTCCTGCCTAGCCTGCTACAGCCCGGGTTCCCGGAGTCCTGTTAGCCCAGTGCTACAGCCCGGATTCACACGCTGCTGACCGACATGTTCGATGTTGATTCATGTATGCCTGTCCCCATACGTTAGTGCCGCTTTGGGTTCACGACTAGCCATGTCGGCCCGGGTTCTCTGTCATATGGATGCTAGCGACATTGTCATATACGTGAGCCAAAAGGCGCAAACGGTCCCGGGCCATGGTAAGGCGACACCCGTAGGAGTACCGTGCGTGAGGCCGCAATGTGATATGAGGTGTTACAGGCTAGATCGGTGTGACTTGGAATCGGGGTCCTGACAGCAGATGAGATATGTTGTCGTTGAAGAGATCGGCTATGTGCATGGTTGATGTGATCAACTGCACATGGGGATCGTTGAGGCTATGTTTTCTATCAATCGGGACCGCCGTATGCGTAGCGCCTTGTATTTCGTACCCGACACACAAACCGGTAGAATGTGATTCTATGCATAACTTTTTTTGCATGTTTGATGTGAATAGTATGGCTCATGTGTATGTGATGCATGTGTGTAATTTATACATGGCATGCGCGTCATGTTTGTCAGCCGGCAGGAGCCAAATTGCTGTCATTATATTGTATAACGACCTACGTGTCGACTTGTGACTCTATGTAAAATTCATTACTAGTTGTAGTAGTTGGATAATAGAGATCAGGTTGGTGGCTTGGCGTCCCGGCGTGACAAACAAGATGGAGTTCCTAGATGGTCATCGGAGTTGGAGCCAACCTAGAAGAACATCCATGAAGGAGCCATACTATTTCACAATATATGTTTATTTGTGATTGTTATGCTTCTTGTTTTCTATGCATGTTAGAATGGTAGAAAGATCCCTCATGAATATCAAGCGAATTGCCATCCCCGATGTTGCACCTTCGCATGTCAAGTACGTCTAGTAGTGGGATCATAAAATTGAGGTGCTGCTGGGTGTCCTTGAACTGAAGGGTTCGTGTTGGACACGGACATGCACTGCATCAGGTTAACTTGACAAGGCTATCAAAACGGTTTTGGGCCTTGTGGCTAAGAAGGTTGGGGGCCGGGGTATGAGATACCTTCCCGACCGACAGGAGTCGTATAGAGATACAATTAGCAAGGAGTTGCTTACCGGATAGGCATGTTGTCTAGCAGTGATGCTAAAGCTCACTAGTCGAATGTACTAGTCGGACCCTGAATCACTGGAAGTTTGCGGAGGGATGCCAACTTCAGTGGGAGTATTTTCGTTTAAGGCTAGAATTACTCTACATAAACACATTGCTTAGTGATTGCATATTTTCTATTGTAGATCAATGGCACCACCTGCTCAACCCAACTTTGCATTGAAATCAATTCTGGAAAAGGATAAACTGAATGGAACAAACTTTACCACCTGGTATAGAAATCTGAGAATTGTTCTCAAGCATGATAAAAAGGAACATGTTCTAGAGGATCCACTTCCAGAGGAACCTGCCGATAATGCTAGTGCCACTGCTAAGAATGCCTACCAGAAACTCATTGATGAATCAACGGAGATCATCTGTCTGATGCTGACTTGTATGGAGCCCGATTTGCAACAACATTTCAAAAATGTTGAGGCTTACGATATGATCGAGAGTCTCAAGAGCATGTTTCAGACACAGGCTAGGACCGAAAGGTTCAACGTCTGGCGATCCTTGATGGATTGCAAGCTGAAGTAAGGTGATCCACTGAGCCCACATGTGATCATGATGATCGGATATGTGCAAGCTTTGGATCGGTTGGGCTTCCCGCTCTTGGATGAGCTGGCTACTGATGCAGTTCTGGGTTCTCTTCCACCCAGCTATGGGACGTTCATCTCGAACTATCATATGCATGGCATGAATAAGAAGCTCACTGAATTGCATGGGATGCTCAAAGTGGTAGAGCAGGATATTAAGAAAGGCACGCATCAAGTGTTGATGGTGCAGAAATCGGCGAAGTTCAAGAAGAGTTGGTCTAAGAAGAAGGCTAAGGCAAAGGGCACGGAGATGGTAACCTCCGCCGCTGCGCCAAAGTCTGGACCGGACTCGAAGACCATTTGCTATCATTGCAAGGGGACCGGTCACTGGAAGAGGAACTGTAGCAAGTGGCTTGCAGAGCATGGCAAGAAGGCCGGAAATGCTTCTTCAAGCAAAGGTACACTTGTTGCATATGTTATAGACATTTACCTTGCTGACAAACCTAGTAGCTCTTGGGTATTTGATACCGGATCGGTTGTTCATATTTGCAACTCGATGCAGGGGCTGGTAAGAACTAGGCGTGTGGCACAAGGGGAGATTGACATCAGGGTCGGCAACAAAGCAAGAGTTGTTGCGTTGGAGGTCGGCACGATGCAGCTCCAGCTTCCTTCTGGATTTATTTTGGAATTGAATAATTGTTATTACATTCCTGCACTTAGTCGGAACATTATTTCTGCCTCATGTTTGATGAGTCAGGGTTATGAATTCAGTTTAAAGGACAATGGTTGTTCGTTTTATTTGAATGGTATGTTCCACGGCTATGCACCCATTGTTGATGGGCTATTTATATTGAATCTGGAATAGGAACCGGTCTATAACGTGAATGTCAAGAGGCATAAGCCTAATGAGATAAATCCGACCTACTTCTGGCATTGCCGGCTTGGACACATTAGTCTGAAACGCATGAAGAAGCTCCATGATGATGGGCTCCTAACTTCGTCCGACTTCGGGTCGTTCGAGACATGTGAATCATGCTTGCTCGGCAAGATGACTAAGTCTCCTTTCGCAAAGAGTTGCGAGAGGGAGTCCAAGCTGTTGGAGCTTATACACAACGATGTGTGTGGTCCAATGAGCACAACTGCCAGAGGCGGCTATCAGTACTTCATGACTTTTACCGACGACTTGAGTAGATATGGATATATCTATTCGATGAGGCACAAGTCAGAAACTTTTGACAAATTCAAAGAGTTTCAGAACGAAGTTGAGAATCAGCTCGGCAAGACTATAAAGCTTCTCCGATCTGATCATGGAGGTGAGTACATGAGCCAGGAGTTTGATGATCATCTGAAATGCCGAGGTATAGTACCTCAGTTCACACCTCCGGGTACGCCCTAGAGAAACGGCGTGTCGGAACGGAGGAATCGTACCTTGTTGGACATGGTTCGATCTATGATGAGCAAATCGGATTTACCCTTGTCATTCTGGGGATACGCTCTAGAAACTGCAGCTTTCACACTTAACAGGGTACCATCAAAATCCGTAGAGAAGACACCCCATGAGATGTGGACCGGGAAGAGTCCCAGTTTGTCTTTTCTAAAGATTTGGGGCTGTGAAGCATTTGTCAAGTGACTCATGTCAGACAAGCTTACACCCAAATCAGATAAATGCATATTCGTGGGATATCCGAGGGAAACCTTGGGATACAACTTCTACAACCACGAAGAGAACAAAGTGTTTGTTGCTCGGAACGGGGTTTTCCTTGAGAAAGAGTTTCTCAGTCGGGAGGCCAGTGGGAGGACGGTCTGACTCGAAGAAATTCGAGTACCACTCAGGGACGGCTCGGCTGGTGATGAGATCATACCAGAGTCAGTTAGGGAACCCGTAGTGGAAGCGGCACCGGAACCATGGAGGTCGGAGAGATTGCGCAGAGTGCGCGATGTGTTGTTGCTAGAAAGCGACGAGCCGACTACATATGCGGAAGCGATGGTGAGCCCAGATTCTGAGGCATGGCTGGAGGCCATGAGATCCGAGTTAAAGTCCATGGATGAGAATCAAGTCTGGGACTTGGTTGATCCGCCGCCTGGCATAACAACCATTGGTTGCAAATGGGTCTTTAAGAAGAAAACTGATGTGGATGGAAATGTTCAGATCCACAAAGCTCGGCTTGTCGCTAAGGGTTATGGACAAGTTCAAGGAATTGACTATGACGAGACTTACTCACCGGTAGCGATGCTGAAGTCGGTGAGGATCGTACTAGCTATAGCTGCATATTTCGATTACGAGATATGGCAGATGGATGTCAAGACGGCTTTCCTTCACGGAAATTTAACCGAGGACGTGTATATGATACAGCCCGAAGGTTTTGTCGATCCGACTAGCACTAGTAAGGTATGCAAGCTCAAGAGATCCATTTATGGGTTGAGGCAAGCATCTCGGAGCTGGAACATTCGTTTTGATGAGGTCGTCACTGGTTTCGGCTTCATCAAAAGCGAAGAGGACTCTTGTTTATACAAGAAGTTAAGTGGGAGCTCAATAGTGTTTTTGATCTTGTATGTGGATGACATACTACTGATCGGGATGATGTTTTGATGCTAAACTCAGTCAAGGAGTCATTGAATGGGAAGTTTTCGATGAAGGACCTTGGTGAGGCAATGTACATTTTAGGCATTAAGATCTATAGAGATAGATCGAGGAGGGTGCTTGGCTTAAGCCAGAGCACGTACATAGATAAAGTGTTGAAGTGGTTCAACATGAGTGAGGCAAAGAAAGGGTTCTTGCCACTCTCACATAGTATAAGGCTAAGCGAGACTCAGAGTCTTTCGACATCTGATGAGCGAAGCAGGATGAATAGGATTCCGTATGCCTCGGCAATCGGATCCATCATGTATGCCATGATATGTACAAGGCCTGATGTTGCTTTTGCAATAAGCCTAACAAGCAGATACCAGGCCAACCCAGGTGAGAGCCACTGGGCAGCGGTAAAGACTATTTTGAAGTACCTGAAAAGGACTAAAGAGATGTTCCTAGTTTATGGAGGTGAGGAAGAGCTCGTCGTAAGGGGTTACGCCGACGCTAGTTTCCAAACCGACAGAGATGATTGCCGATCACAGTCCAGATTCGTGTATGTCATGAACGGAGGAGCAGTGAGCTAGATGAGTTCCAAGCAAGATACGGTGGCCGATTCTACCACAGAAGCCGAATACATTGCGGCTTGTGAAGCTGCAAAAGAAGGTATTTGGATCCGGAACTTTTGGATGATCTTGGTATTTTCCCAGCCTCGGTAAAACCGTTGGACCTTTATTGTGATAATTCTGGTGCCATCGCACAAGCCAAGGAGCCGAGGAATCACCACAAGGTTAGACACATAGATCGGAAATATCACCTGATACGAAAGATTGTAAAGAATGGTGATGTAGAGTTATGCAAAATTCACACGGATGCAAATGTTGCAGATCCGTTGACTAAGCCGCTTCCACAACCCAAGCATGAGGGGCACGTTAGAGCTATGGGCATTCGATGTCTATTTGATTGACTCTAGTGCAAGTGGGAGACTGTTGGAGATATGCCCTAGAGGCAATCATGTATGATGATATTTCCTATGTGTTTATGAATAAAGATAGTCCTTGGACATTATCAATGATGTGTATCAGCAAGTACATGACTTGTTTGTGGGACTATGCATTGTATGATGACTGTCCTAAAATGTCCCTAGTCGAAAGGGCTGTGTGGACGCGCAGCTGAGTAGACTAGCATATGACACGGTCGATGGCTTGGTCTCACTAGCCATGGAGCATTGGATGCTAACCGGATAATATGGACTTGGAAAGGTCTGGTCGGATTCGACGTAGTCGGATCCGAGTCAAGATAAGGTCCGAGTCAGACAGACCCAACTATGAGACGCAGCGATATGTCATCTGTGAGTCTCTAGTACAACATACGTTCTATGTCCTAAGACCTGAGCTGGCACATGTACTCGGGATGATGACAGACCTGCTTTGGGCCGACCAAACACTACTCCGTGACTGGGTAGTTACAAAGGTAGGTTTCGGGCTTGTCCAGACCCATGCTGCGAGACATGGTCGAGCAAGATGGGATTTGCCCCTCCGACCAGGGGAGATATACTCTGGGGCCCTCTTGTGATCCGACCAGGATAAGCATGGCCATGCGACAAGGATTATGAGATAATCCGGATAGTGGTCGACATCACTGGAACGAGAAAGAGGTCGGGCTAGCACAAGGATGACAGACTCGCCTTGAGCTCGACAACATATATCGTGTGGCAAAAGGAATGGAAGTGTGATGTACAGGTTCGCTAACCAGCTTCATAGTCTGCTTGGTGTTCGGCATGCCTTGCTAGAGGCCGCTACCAACCGTGCAGTTCGGAGGTGATCGAACTGCGACCAAGCTGACTTGAACCTAAGGGGTCGCGCGCTTAAGGGAAGGAACCTGCGAGGTCGGATCCGAGGACACTGGTCGGATGTGATCCGAGCTGTATTCGGATTGTGGCCGAGTAGACTTATGGGCTTTAGGGTCCGTGCGAGGCCCAAGTGTTGAGCCTACGACGGACGCCTACATAAAGTGGAGGTGCAGCACACTCATTCGGTTGATCGCTTCGGCGCTGTCACTAGGGTTTGCATGTGTTGTGAATAGACACCTCCACTCGCCGCCGGTTGTGTGATCGGACCTAGCAGTCCGCCGCACGATGTTCCTCCTGCACGCGCGGATACCATTAGAGGCGGTGCACCTGCGCCGCTCCGGCGAACCTGTACGAGGGATCCGACGACCGGCTGTTCGAGGAAGATCGGACGAGGAGGAGACGATCCACGTGAATGCGCTGCCCCAACTCTTCTTCCGCTGCACGGCACTGCGTGTCTAGTGGTAACGAACTGTGATCCATCTCCCGTAGCATGTTCTTGGTTGTTCTGCACGTAGGAAATTTTAATTTGCAGTCGACGCACCCTACTGTAGATCCCAACACTTCATGGACTTAGCACTGTAAATAAATTCAACCTGGAACTGGATCAATCAAGTGAATCTTTGTGCACTCGGCACGATGAATGAATTCGGCCTTGAAACTGCAGACTGTAGAAAAAAGCTCGACACTCCAGGGAGTAATTGTTCTAGTAGTTCTTCTTACATTGACCGTTAGCTTTTGAATGAAAGGGGTATTTGTCCGAGTGGACGTGCTTCCCGACTGATCGGGGTATGTTGACTGCAAGGAAAAACTTGGTGGCACTCGTATGTCTACTAGAAGAGATAGACTAGTGGTCTGACGTGGACGTGCCATGAAACCCGAGTGGTGAGGCTAGTGTGTGGGCTGACTCTCCGGAGAGAGGCCACTCATTATCCCCGGGGAACACCAGCACATGCCATCTCTGAGTCCAAGTTTGCGAAGCTGACGCCTTGGAGCCTAGAATAAGGGCCAAGTGTATCCGTAGAGGAGCGTCGTTTTCACACTTTTGCAGTCCTGAAGATGACTCCAGGTAATGATTTGGGCGATCGTCCGAGTGGACGGTGCTACCCTTATAGATCTTCGGCGGACTTAGCATGTATGGTCAAAAAAAATTACTGATGTGATCAACCGGTTGATCAAATGGGCGTAACCCCTGAGGGCGGCATGGCCCACGGCTGTGCGCAGCCCCCGAGCGATGCTCGAAAGAGGTAAGCTTGCTACAGAGTGCGATATGAGGTTTGATCATACGAGTAACTTAGTCGTTCCTGTGTTGGGGTGTGGAGGTGAGAACGTGTCCAACTAATGGTGACGCATGGGGCAGCCGAGGGACGAGGACGCGTACAACCGAGTGACGACGCGCGGGGCGGCCGAGTGGTAAAGACGTGCACAACCGAGTGGCGACGCGCGGGGCGGACGAGTGGTGAAGGCATGCACAACCGAGTGGAGATGCGCGGGGCGGCCGAGTGGTGAAGTCGTGCACGACCAAGTGGCAATGCGCGGGGCGGCGGAGTGGTGAAGAATGCATAACCGAGTGGCGACGGGCGGGGCGGCCGAGTGGTGAAGACGTGCACAACCGAGTGGCGATGCCCGGGGCGGCCGTGGTGAAGAATGCACAACCGAGTGGCGACACGCGGGGCGGCCGAGTGATGCTGTGCGAGGTGGTCGAGTGAAGGACTACATGTCCTGCCAAGTGGCAAAAATGGTCCTCGAAGGAGTTAGCCAGATGCTTTCGAAGCTGATGTAGCGACGAGGTCGGTGTAGTGTGGCTGCGATGCAACAAGACCAATGCAACAACTGAGTTCGAGTAGGAACGAAGATGGTGCACAAAGTGTTTGGGTGATTTGAAACTTGTCAAAGGGACAGATTGAATGCACTTGTTGAAGTGAAGGGTCTGACTGGTGATGAAGTACTCGACCACTCAGGAGAGTGTCATTCCGAATGAGCTGCAGCCCCCGAGCGTACTATAGGTTTCGACAACGGACATGCCGGAATACGAGAAAAAGAGTTTTGAATGGATAATTTGTAATTCATCGTGTTGGACTCGGGTAAATATGAGGAGAAGCTTCCGAGTGATGCTCGAAAGAGGCAAACTCGCAAAGGAGTGAAGTGTGCAGTTTAATTATAAAAGGGACTTATCAGTCTCATGCCTGACAAGGTCTATGTCATTGATACGATGAAGAGGATTCCTCTGAGGGGTCGACCGGATGTGTTTGAAGTAAACAGGGTGACAAGGCCAGTGTTGTGGTGCGCTAGGACCGGTAAGGTGACTAAGTCTGAGCAGCGATGAAGTTGGCGCATAGGGCCGTCGAGTGATCGCGTAACTTGTGTAAGAAAAATGGCACAAGCCAACAAAATAATTTCGCGAGGAAATTTGATGTGTGCTGAAATGATTTGTGTGAATAACACCCATAGACACCCGCTGGGAGTGCAAGGGGCTTGCTAGTTAACCAGCAAGAGTCTAGAAGAGTGAAGGATCCGTTCGAACTTGTCGAAGTGAAGGATCCGACTGAACTCATTGGAATACTGGCTCAAATAGAACAGAAGTGTAGTGTTTCGACTGAGTTGCAGCCTCGGAGGACGGATGCAAACTCGAAATGAAGAACGACACATGGTGTTCGTGAATGATGTATGCGGAAAAATGGAAGTTGGACAGTACTAAGAAAGTATGTGAAAGTAAGCGCCCGAGCATAGAGGTACACTCGGTGATGCAGCCTCCCAGTGAACGTGATGTGTGAATTCAGGGTACTCGGGAAGGCGGAAATAACAGAATGTAGTGCATGTAGAATGACTTAGCTGTTTGAAGGCACGTGAGTGACCAAGTGGTGAAGATGTGTTCAACCGATGGCGACGCGCGGGCCGGCCGAGTGGTGATGAGGTGACCAACCGATGGCGATGCGCGGGCGGCCGAGTGGTGATGAGGTGACCAACCGATGGCGACGTGCGGGGCGGCCGAGTGGTGATGAGGTGACCAACCCATGGCGACGCGCGGGGCGGCCGAGTGGTGATGAGGTGACCAACGGATGGCGACGTGCGGGGCGGCCGAGTGGTGATGAGGTGACCAACCGAGTGGCGACGCGCGGGGCGGCCGAGTGGTGATGAGGTGACCAACCGATGGCGACGCGTGGGGCGGCCGAGTGGTGATGAGGTGACCAACCGATGGCGACGCGCGGGGCGGCCGAGTGGTGATGAGGTGACCAACCGAGTGGCGATGCGCGGGGCGGCCAAGTGGTGATGAGGTGACTAACCGATGGCGACGCGCATGACGGCCGAGTGGTGATGAGGTGACCAACCGATGGCGACGCGCGGGGCGGCCGAGTGGTGATGAGGTGACCAACCGAGTGGCGACGCGCGGGGCGGCCGAATGGTGATGAGGTGACCAACCGATGGCGACGCGCGGGGCGGCGGAGTGGTGATAAGGTGACCAACCGATGGCGACGTGCGGGGCGGCCGAGTGAAGTAGACATGTCCGGCCGAGTGGCGTCTCGCGGGACGGACGAATTGTGAGGTTGCTGGACTAAAACGCCTGTGTCCGATTGCCGCAGTGGTCTGTTAACCATCCAAGCAAATTCATCCGAACATGCGTTCCAGTGAGCTTAAGTCTCGTCCGAGTGAACCTGGGTTCGAATAAAAAAGGAACTGTTAAGCAACTTTCGAGTAATTTGTGAGCTAAATTGTAAAATGATTGGAGAGGATAAGGTCCTTAATCCTCTGCCGAGTGGCTGGGGACTTGTTTCGCCGGGTTCGTCGTCATCAAAGCGGAGTGCCGCCAGCCCCCGGAGGGAGGGGCCGTATGTGGGGGTGATACGTCTCAAACGTATCTATAATTTATGAAGTATTCATGCTATTTTATTATCCATCTTGGATGTTTTATGGGCTTTACTATGCACTTTTATATTACTTTTGGGACTAACCTATTGACCTAGAGCCCAGTGCCAGTTTCTGTTTTTTTTCCTTGTTTCAGTGTTTCGCAGAAAAGGAATATCAAATGGAGTCCAAACGGAATGAAACCTTTGGAAAAGTTATTTTTGGAAAGAAAGCAATACGGGAGACTTGGAGTGCACGTCAGGGGATCAACAAGGAGAGCACGAGGCAGGGGCGCGCCCTCCACCCTCGTGGGCCCCTCGTGGCTCCCCTTACCGACTTCTTTCGCCTATATACTCCCATATAAAACCTTTGGGGCACAGAATAGATCGGGAGTTCCGCCACCGCAAGCCTCTGTAGCCACCAAAAACCAATCGGGACCCTATTCCGGCACCCTGCCGGAGGGGGGAACCCTCACCGGTGGCCATCTTCATCATCCTGGTGCTCTCCATGACGAGGAGGGAGTAATTCACCCTCAGGGCTGAGGGTATGTACCAGTAGCTATGTGTTTGATCTCTCTCTCTCTCTCTCGTGTTCTTGATATGATACGATCTTGATGTATCGCGAGCTTTGCTATTATAGTTGGATCTTATGATGTTTCTCCCCCTCTACTCTCTTGTAATGGATTGAGTTTTCCCTTTGAAGTTATCTTATCGGATTGAGTCTTTAAGGATTTGAGAACACTTGATGTATGTCTTGCGTGGGATACTCGTGGTGACAATGGGGTATTCTATTGATTCACTTGATGTATGTTTTGGTGATCAACTTGCGGGTTCCGCCCATGAACCTATGCATAGGGGTTGGCACACGTTTTCGTCTTGACTCTCCGGTAGAAACTTTGGGGCACTCTTTGAGGTTCTATGTGTTGGTTGAATAGATGAATCTGAGATTGTGTGATGCATATCGTATAATCATACCCACGGATACTTGAGGTGACATTGGAGTATCTAGGTGACATTAGGGTTTTGGTTGATGTGTGTCTTAAGGTGTTATTTTACTACGAACTCTAGGGCTGTTTGTGACACTTATAGGAATAGCCTAATGGATTGATCGGAAAGAATAACTTTGAGGTGGTTTCGTACCCTACAATAATCTCTTCGTTTGTTCACCGCTATTAGTGACTTTGGAGTTACTCTTTGTTGCATGTTGAGGGTTTATTATATGATCCAATTATGTTATTATTGTTGAGAGAACTTGCACTAGTGAAAGTATGAACCCTAGGCCTTGTTTCCTAGCATTGCAATACCATTTACGCTCACTTTCAGGTTACAAAAACCTATATCTACCATCCATATTGCACTTGTATCACCATCTCTTGGCCGAACTAGTGCACCTATACAATTTACCATTGTATTGGGTGTGTTGGGGACACAAGAGACTCTTTGTTATTTGGTTGCAGGGTTGCATGAGAGAGACCATCTTCAACCTACGCCTCCCACGGATTGATAAACCTTAGGTCATCCACTTGAGGGAAATTTGCTACTGTCCTACAAACCTCTGCACTTGGAGGTCCAACAACGTCTATAAGAAGAAGTTTGTGTAGTAGACATCAAGCTCTTTTCTGGCGTCGTTGCCGGGGAGGCTAGGTAAGCGGCACTCACACCCCGTCAACCAAGCAGTTTCTGGCGCCGTTGCCGGGGAGGTGAGTGCTTGAAGGTATATCTTTAGATCTTGCAATCGAATCTTTTAGTTTCTTGTTTTATCACTAGTTTAGTCTATAAAAGAAAACTACAAAAAATGGAATTAAGGTTGCCTCATATGCTGCATCTTTTTAATGTCTTTCGTGAAAATGATGGGAAGGAAAATTGTGCTCAAGTACTAGAAGAAGAATTACATAGAATGTTTGGCACTAAATATTTGAATGATGAGCATGAGTGCAATGTTGTTAGTGTGAATTCTTTGAATACCCATGATGCTAATGATATGCAAAGCCACAAGCTTGGGGATGCTAGGTTTGATGAAGATGATATGTTTAGTCCCCCATGTTTTGGTGAGCAAATTTATTATGATGAAAGCATGCCTCCTATTTATGATGATTATTGTGATGACACGTATGCTATAAAGAATAAATATAACCATGAAACTTGTCATCATGATTTTAATTTTCAATTGGATTATGCTTCACATGATAGTTATTTTGTTGAGTTTGCTCCCACTACTATTGATGAGAATAAATTTGCTTATGTGGAGAGTAGTAAATATTTTATGCAAGTAGATCATGAAAAGAATGCTTTAGGTGCTTGTTATATTGTTGAATTCATTCATGATGCTACTGAAAATTATTATGAGGGAGGAATATATGCTTGTAGGAATTGCAATAATATCAAGTTTCCTCTCTATGTGCTTAGGGTTTTGAAGTTATGCTTGTTTTGCCTTCCTATGCAAGTTGATTCTTGTTCCCATAAGTTGTTTGCTCAAAAAATCCTTATGCATAGGAAGTGGGTTAGACTTAAATGTGCTAGTCATATTCTTCATGATGCTCTCTATATGTTTCAATTCTTATCTCTTATGTGAGCATCATTGAAATCATCATGCCTAGTAGGGGCGTTAAACGTTAGCGCTTGTTGGGAGTCAAACCAATTTTATTTTAGTTTCTTGCTTTTTGGTTCTGTTTAGGAATAAATAATCCATCTAGCTTCTGTTTAGATGTGGTTTTGTGTTTTAATTAGTGTTTGTGCCAAGTAGAACCTTTGGGAAGACTTGGGTGAAGTCTTTATGATCATGCTGTAAAAAACAGAAACTTTAGCGCTCACGAGATTAGCTAATTTGTTTTACTGGAGAGTGCTATTTAGTTGATTCTTTTTGCATATGATTAATAGACAAATTAGTCAGGTCCACCAATTTATTTTAGAATTTTTGGAGTTCCATAAGTATACGTTTGATACAGATTACTACAGACTGTTCTGTTTTTAACAGATTCTGTTTTCATTGTGTTGCTTGCTTATTTTGATGAATCTATGGCTAGTAAAATAGTTTATAAATCATAGAGAAGTTGGAATACAGTAGGCTTAACACCAATATAAATAAGGAATAAGTTCATTACAGTACCTTGAAGTGGTGTTTTGTTTTCTTTCGCTAACGGAGCTTACGAGTTTTCTGTTGAGTTTTGTGTTGTGAAGTTTTCAAGTTTTGGGTAAAGATTCGATGGACTATGGAATAAGGAGTGGCAAGAGCCTAAGCTTGGGGATGCCCCGGAAGGCATCCCCTCTTTCGTCTTCATTCATCGGTAACTTTACTTGGAGCTATATTTTTATTCACCACATGATATGTGTTTTGCTTGGAGCGTCATTTTATTTTCTTTAGCTTTGCTTGCTGTTGGAATAAAATACCAAGATCTGAAATTCTTAAATGAGAGAGAGTCTTCACATAGCTACATAATTATTTAACTATTCATTGATCTTCACTTATATCTTTTAGGAGTAGTTTGTCATTTACTCGTGTGCTTCACTTATATCCTATGAGTAAATGGTTGAATGATTTGAATGTCATAAATCTGAAATTATATATGTTTCATATGCTTTTCCCATGGGGAGTAATGCCTTCACATATAAGAAGTAGAGGTGGTAAATTTATTGAAGGTTAGCAAACGTTGTATTGGTCACTTGAACATTTCATGAAAGAATATTGAAGGAAGAGAGATTTCACATATAAATATACTATCTTGGACATCTTCTATGATTGTGAGCCCCATTAATTATTTTCAAACCTGAGCAAATTAGTTGAAGTTGGACAAGGAAGACAACATAATGAGTTATGCTTGGGTATATTTGTATAGAAGTTATATTGTTATGGATCCTCTAACATGTGGTGCTTGCTATTTAGAATCCTTTGCCAGCCAAAATATCTGTACTAAGCGGGAATACTGCTTGTGCATCCAAATTCCTTGAACCAAGTTTCTTCCATGAGTGTCCACCATATCTACCTATATGCGGTATTTACCTGCCGTTCCAACTAAATTTGCATGTGCCAAACTCTAAACCTTCAAATAATAATCTGTTTTGTATGCCCAAATCGCTCATGTAGCGACTAGGGGCTAGCAGTATCTTCCATGCTAGGTGGGTTATTCTCACGATGAGTGGACTCCACTCATCATTCACGAGAAAATGGCTGGTAACTGGGATGCCCAGTCCTATGATCAAAAGATCAAAAACAAATTCGCAAATAATTTAAACAAAACTCCCCCAGGAATGTTGATAGTTGGACGACACCCGTTGTTTCGGACAAGCCATGGAGTGTGAATGTTAGTGGAGGGGGAGTAAAAACTTTACCTTTCTGCGTGGGAACCGCCTATGATGTATCTAGTATGGAAGATATTGGGAACTCTTGGTCATTATGTTGACAATGAAAGCATACCTCTCAAAATTATTTTCATCTCTGTTTTTGCTTCAAGCTCTCGCACCTCTGCAAATCCCTGGTTCCCTCTGCGAAGGGCCTATCTTTTACTTTTATGCAAGAGTCAGTAGTATTCCTTCTCATTCCAACCTACTCTTTAGTTGTCAAGCATCATGTGATGGAAAGGTCTGAGCATATATGGCCATTCAAATATATTTGAACATGAATTATTATTGTTGACAATTATCTATATGATAAATAAGTTGGGAGGCGAAACATTAAGCCCCTATCTTTCTCTGTGTTCGATGGATGCTATTTGTTCTAAAAATATGCTTTGAGTGGTAGCAATCATGGAAGACTATATGATAGTTGAGTATGTGGGATTTGCTAAATAAAAGCTCTGACATAGACTCTTCCCGAAAATAAGATGAATTCTAATTGTTTGATGACTAATAACACGGTTTGTTAGTTTTCAAGAAAGTTTATGATCTACACTTTAACATGTGAATAGTTTGTTACTTGATCATGCAAAGTTCTATGAGTTGAGCTACTGTTATGACATATAATGATGCTAGAAAAGGTGATTGGAATTATCATTGACCAAACTTATGCACCTGCTAGCATTCACACTTCATAAATTATTTCTTTTATCATTTACCTACTCGAGGACGAGTAGGAATTAAGCTTGGGGATGCTGATACGTCTCCAACGTATCTATAATTTATGAAGTATTCATGCTATTTTATTATCCATCTTGGATGTTTTATGGGCTTTACTATGCACTTTTATATTACTTTTGGGACTAACCTATTGACCCAGAGCCCAGTGCTAGTTTCTGTTTTTTTCCTTGTTCCAGTGTTTCACAGAAAAAGAATATCAAACGGAGTCCAAACGGAATGAAACCTTCGGAAAAGTTATTTTTGGAAAGAAAGCAATACGGGAGACTTGGAGTGCACGTCAGGGGATCAACGAGGAGAGCACGAGACAGGGGGGGGGCGCCCTCCACCCTCGTGGCTCCCCTTACCGACTTCTTTCGCCTATATATTCCCATATACCCTAAAACCTTCGGGGAACATAATAGATCGGGAGTTCCGCCGCCGCTAGCCTCTGTAGCCACCAAAAACTAATCGGGACCCTGTTCCAGCACCCTGCCGGAGGGGGGAACCCTCACCAGTGGTCATCTTCATCATCCCGGCGCTCTCCATGACGAGGAGGGAGTAGTTCACCCTCGGGGCTGAGGGTATGTACCAGTAGCTATGTGTTATCTCTCTCTCTCTCTCGTGTTCTTGAGATGATACGATCTTGATGTATCGCGAGCTTTGCTATTATAGTTGGATCTTATGATGTTTCTCCCCCTCTACTCTCTTGTAATGGATTGAGTTTTCCCTTTGAAGTTATCTTATCAGATTGAGTCTTTAAGGATTTGAGAACACTTGATGTATGTCTTGCGTGGGATACCCGTGGTGACAATGGGGTATTCTATTGATCCACTTGATGTATGTTTTGGTGATCAACTTGCGGGTTCCGCCCATGAACCTATGCATAGGGGTTGGCACACGTTTTCGTCTTGACTCTCCGGTAGAAACTTTGGGGCACTCTTTGAGGTTCTATGTGTTGGTTGAATAGATGTGAAAGGATCGATATAGTTGACTAGAGGGGGGGGGGTGAATAGGAAACTAACAATTTTTAGCTTTTCTTTACCAAATTAAACTTTGCATCAAAATAGGTTGTCTAGATATGCAACTAAGTGAGCAGCCTATATGATGCAATGACAACAAGCATGCAAGCAAATAAGAGATATAACACGAGTAAACTTGCGAAAGTAAAGGGACGAGATAACCAAGAGTGGAGCCGATGAAGACGAGGATGTGTTACCGAAGTTCCTTCCTTTTGAGGGGAAGTACGTCTCCGTTGGAGCGGTGTGGAGGCACAATGCTCCCCAAGAAGCCACTAGGGCCACCGTATTCTCCTCACGCCCTCACACAATGCGAGATGCCGTGATTCCACTATTGGTGCCCTTGAAGGCGGCGACCGGACCTTTACAAACAAGGTTGGGGCAATCTCCACAACTTAATTGGAGGCTCCCAACGACACCACAAAGCTTCACCACAATGGACTATGGCTCCGCGGTGACCTCAACTGTCTAGGGTGCTCAAACACCCAAGAGTAACAAGATCCGCTAGGGATAAGTGGGGGGAATCAAATTTCTCTTGGTGGAAGTGTAGATCGGGGCCTTCTCAACCAATCCCGAGCAAATCAACAAGTTTGATTGGCTAGGGAGAGAGATCGGGCGAAAATGGAGCTTGGAGCAACAATGGAGCTTTTGGGGGGAAGAGGTAGGTCAACTTTGGGGAAGAAGACCTCCTTATATAGTGGGGGGAACAATCCAACCGTTACCCCCCACACCAGCCCCGCAGAGAGCGGTACTACCGCAGGAGGCAGCGGTACTACCGCTGATCACAGCGGTACTACCGCTCCCCCAGGCGGTACTACCGCTGGGCCCAGAGCGGTACTACCGCGGTGGTCAGGGCGGTACTACCGCATACGAGCGGTACTACGGCCCCCACTGCCGCGGCAAGTACCGTAAAACCCGACACGGAAAAAGACCCCTCGAATCGAGGCGGTACTAGCACGAGACCGCAGCGGTACTACGGCTGGGGGCTACCAGCGGTACTACCGCTCTAGAGCGGTACTACTGCTTGTAGCACCCAAGTGGTACTACCGCTCTGGCCCGCGGTACTATCGCTGGAACCAGAGAGGGCACACTGAGAAGGGGAACGAGCCCATCATAGAAGCGGAAAGGCTCGGAGGGGGGGGGGGCAAAGGAAGTGTACGTGATGATTCCGCCCTAGCCTTTCCGAAGCGGACCCCCTCTTGATAGTACGGTGATTCCTATGAAACTAGTCCACCAAACTAATTCGAAAGGACTACACCGTCTTCGCTTCAAGCTCCGAGGGGAGGGAATCGTCTCGTGCCAAAAGGATGAATCTCTGAAAACACTCAATGCACACGATTAGTCCGCAAAAGCATTGTCATCAATCACCAAAGCATCTTAGGGATAAATATGCCCTTACAATCTCCCCCTTTTTGGTGGATTGATGACAATACTGGATTTGCAAAAACGGGAAAAGACAAAGGACATAAGCAAACTCCAAATCTCTAAAATATAGACGGGCTCCCCCTAGATGTGTGCCATCAAGATAAGTGCTTTGGACTGCACGACACACATACTAGGATCAACACTCCCCCTGTATTTTAGAGACCAACAACCTAAGCGAGATTCAAGAGAGCAGGATATATAACATAATAAGCATGCAACTCATGAGATACCAAATGACTAGAGACATAGATAAAGATATGATAAGGATAAGGTAGCATATGTCTCACACCATATGACTGGAACTAAGGTCTCACTGAACACAAAACCAAACAAAGCACAAGGTAGCAAACACAACGAAAGCACAAAGACAAAGACACACTCGCAACACAACGACGCAAATCCCTAAACTCTCTACCCCTTTGGCATCGAGACACCAAAAGGGGCAAAGAGCTAACCTACGGCTCCAGGTGAGAGCATGCTGAGGATCTCGAACATCAGGACTCTGCGTGATCATCTGCACCGCCGTCCTCGGCTGGAAACTGCTCGGCATCTGAATCGGTCCATGGACAGTGCTGCTGGATCCACTCCTCCTCCTCAGTGATCTGACTCTCAGAACCGCTGGTGACTGTCGCACCCAACTGACGCATAAGCTCCTTGTGACGTCCCCTTGCCTTCTTCTCAGCCATATGAGTCATGTACTGACCGTGAGACTCCATGCAGAACAGCTTCTTCATCTTGTGTTTGAGCTTCTTTGCCCAAGAGGGCTCTGCCGCAGAAGGCTCTGTCCCAGAAGGCACATAATCCTCATCGTCATCATCGGCATCAGTCTCGCCCTCGGTCTCCATGGCAGCAGTAGAAGATGGAACTCCAGATCTAGGAATGCCCCAATTATCCTTCTTCCTCAGACGCTTGATCTCATGAAAAACCAACTCTCCAGTTTCCAGCTGCTCAGGATGTTCATCACCTGGAACCAAACACACGGACACAAGAAACAACCAGAAGGAACGATCAAAACCAAATAAACACAACAAATATGGATCAACATGTGGTAGGAAACGATGGAACTGGGCAACCGGCGGTAGTACCGTGCCTGCACAGCGGCAGTACCGCACCAGCGGTAGTACCGTGCCTCCATAGCGGCAATACCGCTCTAGCGGTAGTACCGCGCCAGATGGGCGGTAGTACCGCCCGAGACGGGGCACGGAGGATACCTACTGCCGTGGTCAGATCCGGCACTACCGGGGATGCCAAATTCAAAAATAAACCTACCAAACATCAATCCAAAGAGTCTAGTTGCCTTCTCCAACCTACTCAAGCCTAGATTTGGCCAAAAATCTAGAGATGCAACCACTATTGCCCCTAAAACGTGAGATCTGAAAACTAGACAAGAAGAGAAGAGGAACGGGGGCAATACCGGCATCCATGGCAAGAGGACGAGGTGGGGATCGACTCCACCGAAGGAAATGGAGAGGAACGGTCCGGAGACGGAGGGCCGGAGCCCTCCCGCAGCGAGATGGCGCTGGAGAGAGAGGAAGAGGAACGAGGGGACGAAGCAAATGGGTATGGGGGGAGGAAACCACCCCTGCCCACGACTTAACCCCTGGCCCCGCCCCTCAGCGGTAGTACCGTGGTGATGGGCGGTAGTACCGCTCCAGCGGTAGTACCGCGCCTTCACAACAGTAGTACCGCCCAGCGCAACTCAAAACAAGACTCAACACCTATGGCACAAAAAGAAAAGAAGGGAAACGACGGCAAGAAGAGAAAACCAACACAAAGCAACAAGAGCACCAGCACGAGAACAAGAACCACACACCTCTACACGAGAGGGCGGTGGTCGAGGCCACCTATGTTTGAGTCAATTGGTATGGCACCGCGAAGAATTATCCTTGGGCCTATGACCAAAACTCATCTTTGAAGCACAAGTACCATAAAAAATGGCTAATGTGAAAGAGTGAGATTAGTTTATGCATTACGGGGGGAGGAAGAGTTCATTGAGAGAACAACACTCCCCCTAAGTCCATGCCTACACCTAGACAAGAATGCATGATGAACGTGAGGGGTGTGCAAAGGTTCAAACCACATTGCTCGAATCAATGATATTTAGCTCATGCCTTAACTCGCGAAATCTTGCTTCATCCAATGGCTTCGTGAAAATATCTGCAAGGTTATCATGAGTGTTGACATAGTTGAGCTCGATCTCCCCTCGCCTAATATGATCCCGGATGAAGTGATACCGAATCTCAATATGCTTCATCTTGAAGTGTTGCACTGGGTTGAGAGAAATCTTGATGGCACTTTCATTGTCACACCAAAGAGGCACTTTGTCACAAATGACACCGTAATCCTTTAAAGTTTTCCTCATCCATAAGAGTTGTGCACAACAACTCCCGGCCGCCACATACTCCGCTTCGGTGGACGAGAGAGACACACAACTTTGCTTTTTAGAAGACCAAATTACCAAAGAGCAACCAAGAAATTGGCACCCTCCGGAAGTGGACTTCCTATCCACTTTGTCTCCCGCCCAATCGGAGTCCGAATAACCTACAAGCTTGAATTTTGCTCCTCTTGAGTACCATAAACCAAAGTTTGGGGTATGAGCCAAATATCGAAAGATTCGCTTGACCGCCACAAAGTGGCTTTCCTTAGGTGCGGCTTGAAACCGTGCACAAATTCCCACACTCAACATGATATCCGGTCTAGATGCACAAAGGTAAAGCAAGGATCCAATCATGGAGCGATATACCTTTTGATCCACCGCTTTACCATTGGGATCAATGTCAAGTTGGCACTTGGTGGGCATTGGAGTGGAAGCCGGCTTGACATCACTTAGCTTGAATCTCTTTAGCATGTCTTGAGTGTATTTGGCTTGGTTGATGAAGGTTCCTTCTCTTCTTTGTTTGATTTCGAATCCGAGAAAGAACTTCAACTCTCCCATCATAGACATCTTGAACTTTGAGGTCATGAGAGCGGCAAATTCTTCATTGAAGGCTTTGTTAGGGGAACCAAAAATAATATCATCAACATATAGTTGGCACACAAACAACTCCCCTTTGACCTTCTTAGTAAAAAGAGTGGGGTCGATTTTCCCAATTTCGAATCCACGATCTTGTAACAACTCCGTAAGATGCTCATACCACGCACGTGGGGCTTGTTTAAGGCCATAGAGCGCCTTGTGGAGTTGATACACATGATCGGGAAAATAGGGATCTTCGAACCCGGGGGGTTGTTTGACATACACCAACTCATTTATGGGACCATTAAGAAAAGCACTCTTCACATCCATTTGTTGCAACGTGAAATTATGATGAGAAGCATAAGCAATCAACAAACGAATAGATTCAAGGCGAGCGACGGGGGCAAAGGTTTCACCGTAGTCGATACCCTCGACTTGGGAGTAGCCTTGTGCCACCAAACGAGCCTTGTTGCGAACAATGATCCCATGAGCATCTTGCTTGTTCTTGAATATCCACTTGGTTCCAATGACATTATGGTTCCCGGTTGGCCTTGGCACTAATTTCCACATTTGGTTATGTTCGAAGTTGTTGAGTTCTTCATGCATGGCATTGAGCCAATCCGGGTCCTCGAGCGCTTCATAAACCTTTTGGGGTTCGACACAAGAAACAAACGCATGATGTTCACAATAGTTTGCTAATTGTCTACAAGAGCTTACCCCCTTTCTTAGGCTTCCAACCACATTCTCCATGAGATGACCTTTGGTGGTGAGCTTGGAAGCGATCTTAGCGGCACGACACTCCAATTCCTCCTCGGAAGTGAAACGAGGAGGGGTTACTTGATCATCTTGAGCGTCGTCTTGAGCTTGTCCTTGATCTTGAACTTGCTCGAGGGGGAGAACTTGACCTTGGGCATCATTTGGTGGACCACCACCATCTTGAGGTTGATCTTGCCCTTGATCTTGTTCATGAGGTTGAGAGCCTTCACTTTGTTCTTCGGAAGCGTGTGGGTCTTGGGTTGGTGATGGCTCCACTTGAGTGGAGCATTGTCCTTCTCCTTCGGCCACAAGGGGTTCCTCAATGGGTAGGATATAACCAACACCCATTCTTCTTATGGCTTGGGGAGGAATTTCATCACCTACATCACAAGTACCACTTTGCTCCACTTCGGAGCCGTTATTCTCATCAAACTCCATGTTACACGTCTCTGGACTTATTGAGAACACGGTAAGCATGGGAGTTTGTAGCATAACCAACAAATATGCCCTCATGAGCTCTAGTCTCAAATTTAGACAAACGAACACCTTTCTTGAGAATGAAACACTTACACTCGAACACCCGAAAGTACTTGAGGTTGGGCTTGTTACCGGTGAGTATCTCATATGGAGTCTTGTTCAAGCCTTTGCGGAGATAGAGCCGATTTGAAGCATGACACGCGGTGTTGATGGCTTCGGCCCAAAAGTTGTATGGATACTTGAACTCCGCCATCATGGTCCTTGCCGCATCCATCAACGTCCGGTTCTTCCTCTCCGCAACACCATTTTGTTGAGGGGTGTAAGGTGCGGAATATTGATGCTTGATCCCCTCATCGCTAAGAAACTCATCCAAGGTGTAGTTTTTGAACTCGGTGCCGTTGTCACTTGTTATTGTCATGATCTTTGCATTGTGTTGACGTTGGGCTTCATTTGCAAAGTTAATGACGGTTTGTTGGGTCTCACTCTTCCTCTTGAAGAAATACACCCAAGTGTATCTTGAATAATCATCCACAATTACCAAGCAATACTTTCTACCCCCAAGACTATCAAAGGATGGAGGCCCAAAGAGATCCAAATGAAGGAGCTCCAAAGGCCTCTTCGAGTAAATGAGAGTCGTGGGAGGGTGAGCCTTCTCATGAAGCTTTCCTTCGATACAAGCACTGCAAGCACAATCTTTAGCAAAACTAACGTTCGTTAGTCCACGGACATGGTCCCCCTTGAGAAGACTTTGCAAAGATCTCATATTGACATGGGCTAAACGGCGATGCCAAAGCCATCCCACGTCAACTTTAGCCATTAGGCATGTCGCGGTCTTAGTGGGTCGCTCCGAAAAGTTAATCACATAGAGACTGTCGTGGAATTGTCACGGCAGATGTCCTTAGCGTGAGGACTTAGTCGTGAGGCCAGCGCATCTATGTAGTAGCTTGAGAGGGGTTGATTGGGATGAGAGACGCAGGGCGGATCAACGCACAAGACAAGGGTTTAGACAGCTTCGGGCCCCGGGAAACATCATCCGGTAACAACCCTACATGCTGTTTGAGGCTAGGTCTCATTATGATCACGGGAGAGTCGCCGGCTCCGGCTCTCGGTGTTTAGCCCTAGCGATTATTTCTTGTTGTGTCTCTCCTCTTTGGGGAGCCCTGCCCCTCCTTATATAAGTTAGAGGGGCGGGTTACATGTGGAGTCCTGGTAGGACTAGGACTAGTCTATCTTCTCTTACAAGTTAATTACAAGTCCGGGTCTTGCTTCTTCGTAAAGGAAATATTCGTCATCCCTTTCTCCTTAAGCCGGCCCACCATAACATGAGCCGGCCTTCTGGGCCTTGGGCCTACTCTTCTGTCTGACAAGCCGTCGGGGTCATCCGTGAATCGTCAGGCTCGTGAGTCGTCTGACAGTGAGCCGCCAGACCCGTGAGTTGCCAGTCCTCCGGCGGGTCACGGTGAAGCGCCAAGTCCGGCCGGGTCATGCTTCCGGCCGGGTCATACCGCGGGGTATATGCCCGACATTAGCCCCCAGTTTAATTTGGATTTATCCATGTTAAACTAATCTGCAACACAAGAACAAATTTGACCGGTTGTGTTCCGGGTTAAATATTCTTTGTAAGCCGGCACTTGATCGTCCTTAAGTCCTTGTCATCTTCCTTCTTGATATGTATCCATAATCTCATAGCAAATCTTTTTAGCAGATATGTTCAAATTTTGCCAATGCAAAAAATCCAGATACTTCCTTTGAAAAATCCGGGTCAACAGGCCAGCTTCAGAGTCAATTTGCTGGCATTGGTCTCTTGTAGAGAAATATTGTAAGAAACAATCCACTTGAATCGGCTTCCAAAGCACCGGCTTAAAAGATATTGGTCTTGAAATACTCATCTGACTTTCAGCCGGCTTGTGATAAAACTTGCCGGTTTATCATACACAAAATTGCCGGCTTGTAAATATTGATAGCACCGGGTCATAACAGTTACCGACGCTGGGTCATAATTATTGGTGACACCGGATCATGATTGTTGCAAACACCGGGTCAACTTGATCTTCTCAAAACTAAGAATTTGAAGATTTTCCCCCCTTATATGTAAATCACCTGTAGCCCCCAAGTGTCGGGTTGTCATGCGTGCAGCAACCTGGGACTTGTAATTGCCTTATGCTCATAAAACTTCAACCAGTGTAGCCCCCAAGGGCCGGCTCATTTAGAATGTGATGAGTCGGGTCTTCAATAAGTTGAGCAAAAAATGACTTTGCATTAGCCCCCAAGTGCCATGGTACATGCTGGCAGTGACATGGGACTTGCATATTCGATGCAATATCCAATTGAATAATGTAGCCCCCAAGTGCCGGGTTGTAAGCCTGCAGCGACTCGGGACTATTCCTTCCATTGTAGAATAAATCATATACATTGATAAAATAATAGCCATTGCGCCACAACGACTTTGAATACCTCATCTGTTGATAATTAACTCCGGAGTTTAAATACCCGGCGGCTCTTGGCTGATGGCGATTTAATACGCCTCCCTTGTAAGCCGGAATTTGTACAACCCGGCGGCTTATAGCCTTTGAGAAAATCAAGAATTGATAACCCTTTTGAGACACCAATTTCCATCTTTGATGATGGGCTTGAATTTAATCATTTATGTAAGTCATAGCTCTGTAAATCCTACAGAGTTTAAACAATATATGCCCTGGCGACTTAACGTCAAAAACCAGGGCGGGTAACCACCCAAATGTAGTCTTATCCTGCACATAATTAGATCACAAGATCCCTTGGCGGTTTACCGCAGGGCGGGTCATAATATCTCACATATAACCATTGATGTGTAACAAGGAGTCACAGATAAGCCTGTTATGAATCATAACTTTGAAACATAACTATAATAATAATATTATACCTGTGATATTGAATTTTCACTGCCGGTTTATGTGACCTGTGCAGTAAGGGTGATAACCCAATCTTTAGAAATCAAGACTTCCAAATGTTTATGATTGTCATATGATGGCGACTTATCATCCAAAGTCAAACCGGGTTAAATAGCAACCACTCATATACACTTTAGATATGATCAAAAGAGCTTCAAATAAAATCCAAAAACTGTTTGCAAAAAGAGACTTAATTTTTTTTGAGGCTTTTGATTCGAATACGATCAGAAAACCGTCCCAAAGGGGTTAAGCTAAGATTCAAATACGATCATATAGCCCCCAGTGGCTTTGGCGTTGCCGATCAAGAGGGTACCGACAGCTATGTTCTCTTTGGTTCGAATACGACCTATGTTTGAACAGGAAGCCCCCAAATGACCTTGAGAGTTGTTTAACGACGCTGATTCGAATACGATCCACGTCGGTTCCCAAAAGGGGTTGAGCTATGATTCGAATACGATCAAGAAGCCCCCTAGTGAGCTCGGCAGTGTGCCGATCAAGAGGGTACCGACAGCTATGTTCTCTTTGGTTCGAATACGACCTATGTTTGAACAGGAAGCCCCCTAGTGATCATGAGAATATTTAACGACTCTGATTCGAATACGATCAGGGTCACACCAAAAGGGTTTAAGCTAAATTCGAATACGATCAGCTCCCAATGGTCATTAAAGCAGGGTACCTATGTTTGGGTTGTGCTTTGTAACAGACTCTCTTTGGTCCCTTTAATTTTTCCTGAGAACTCAAACTTTGCGAGAGATAACTTCTTTTTGAACCGGAAATTTGTAAACCGGATATTGAGAGCTCCAAAGCTTTGTAAGATATAATTTACCTTGAGCCGGATGTTTGAACCGGATTTGAGAGCTTCAAAACTTTGCGGGAGAGAGATATCTCTTGAACCGGATTTTAAACCGGAATCTTTATTTTGAACTGGCAATTTTCTGACGGCCTTTAAATTTTCATCAATATGGTAGTAGCCTCCGGAACCGGGTTATCATTCCCTCCAACGACCCGGAGTTCTTGAATGCATTGAAACCGACCAATGCTGCTGAGTCATATCATTGTAGCCCCCGAGTGTCAAGACGACTCGAGGAGTTGGCTTTGAGATTCTCCATATTGACCATAGCATAAGGGGTATATCATTGGTGTTGACAGTGCGATGTGAATCCACAGAAGGTTGAGGTGACTGCGGCGGGTTATAAATGATCCTGTATGAGCCGTGTCAGCAACTCGGCCAATGGTTCCTTCCAACTGGATGTTTTGAAGTTAACCAAACTGTAGTGGCGGCAACTTGTGCGCATGCCCATTGAGCTGTCCAATGCCGATGGCGGCTGATAACACATGAAATTTTTCCTCCAAGCTATTGGAAGAAAAATCGGGCTTCCCAAGCAGTGACTTGCTCATATTCAATAATCCGCTCATGCAGACAGGTGCAGTCCTGGTGTGTCGATGTAGACCCGGCCGCAATAGACAGATGGAAAAGACGACCGCTGCGTCAGAGGCAGCTCAAACAGATGAACCAGCTGCGGCGTTGTAAACCGGCGCGAGCGAGCCAACCATGTTTGTTTTGACGTAGTGAACAAATGTCCTGCATCAACAATGGTGCAGACCAAGGCAAAGATAAACTGCTCTATGACAAAAATACTATGTGTTAAGAACAAACTTGGATGAATATCACCTGATTCTCCCGGGAAACAGATGAGCCGGCCACGGCACTGTAAGCCGGTGCGGACGGGCGAGTCAGCCGCGGGGGGTGAATCGGTCGCAGGAGCAGATAGATGAATCGGCCACGACATTGTAAGTCGGTGCGGACGAGCAAATTGTACTCCTCGTTGTAAGCCGATGCGGACGCATGAACCGGTCGCGAGGGCGGGCGGGCGAGTCGTTTGTGGTGCTGCAATGCGGCGCGGACGGGCGAGTCGGCCGGCGCGTTGATGTAAACGATTCAGACGGGAGGCGACGGTGACCGCTGCAATATCCAGTCGGTTCAAAGGTAAACGAGGCGGCGCCGGTGACTCATGGCAACGGGACGGCTCTTGCAGCAAGGGAGCGGCGCACGGCAGGGATCCGGCGATGACTTAAAGTGAGGCCGGGGCGGCTTAATCCGGCGCAACAGTGGGTAGAAGACAAGCATGGCCAGTGAAAGGCGCGGACGGCGAGCAATGACTCAAGGCCGGCCGATGCGGTGGCGCAGGGCGCTGCGTGGGTGACCTGGTGAGGCAGGATCCGGTTCAAGGCCGTGCCGGTCTAAGCACGCGCACGCACAGGCATGCTCCATATCCATGGTGTAACAATACTTTTGCAATGAATAATTTACCTGCATATAAAACACCATATGGCAGTGTAATGGCGCTCACAGGAATTAAAATATATACTGACAAAATATATAGAAAGGATAACACCTGATTTATTTAGGCGATTGCTCCATATGTAGACCCGGCGCCTCATAGTATTTGACCAGATAGAGAGTGCGGCAACGCTCGGAAGCGCGGGCGGGTCACTCGGCGGCGGCTTGGCCATAATCAAGGCAGTGCAGGCCCGCAGCAGAGGCAGAGGCGGCGTGATCAAAGTATCAAGTACTTGGTAGGCCATGACCCACTCTTCCTTTGTAGAAACTCCGCCAGTAAGGAGGATCGCTCCGTCCGTGCCGGAGACCGGCGGGTCAAGATGGCCATCAAATGCCACGCAAAGTGGACTCTGGCGAAAAAATCTTCTTGTCCTATTCCCTAGTATTTCCATCTCCAGTAGATTTGAATGAGCTTTTGCCTGCATCGCGGCCGGTCATCGAAATAAATAGCAGCCGGTCCCGCTTGATGCAAAGGGCTTCACGTGAGTAGCAATCCTAGTCCGAACAGGGCAGTGCTTTTTTAATTAATACAGCCTTGATTCCTGTGCTTATCAAGCAGTACTACTAATAGTACTATGGTTAATTGAATAGTCTCCGGTGGCGATTTTTTCCATCAGGAGGGCGCAGATATTCCTTTCAATCGCTGCCTTTGTGCAGGGAGCAGCTCCACAATCACGTGGCGACTTGGAACGGCAGCACGGGCGGCCGATGACATCAGTCTGTGGCCGATTGGTTTGAGATGGACTCAACTTGGACTAGTACTTCCCCCTGGTCTGACGGTTCAACTCGTCTTCCCATAAAAGTAACAGCGACGAAAACGATTTTGATGTTGCCTGCCCTCACCGCTGTGGAATTTCCTTGGGACTTGTACCAGTGCAGTGCAAGTTTCTTTCGACTCGGACTCGGCGGATCTCCATGGTGCGTGCGGCGATCGCGTAACCCAAATTTTTTTTTAATCACAATCTCGTATCTGCTGCTCCAAGGTTTAATCATAATTCTGATTTCCCCACTATAAACTTGCCGGCTCTGTCCATAGTTGTCTGGTGGCTCACGCGGTTGTTCCCTACCGGCTTCTTTCATCACATCAATTGCGAGCTTCTCGATCCCTGAAAGAAATCCCTCCAAGAACTCAACACTACCGTGCGTGAGCCCCACGGTGGGCGCCAACTGTCGTGGAATTGTCACGACAGATGTCCTTAGCGTGAGGACTTAGTCGTGAGGCCAGCGCATCTATGTAGTAGCTTGAGAGGGGTTGATTGGGATGAGAGACGCAGGGCGGATCAACGCACAAGACAAGGGTTTAGACAGCTTCGGGCCCCGGGAAACATCGTCCGGTAACAACCCTACATGCTGTTTGAGGCTAGGTCTCATTATGATCACGGGAGAGTCGCCGGCTCCGGCTCTCGGTGTTTAGCCCTAGCGATTATTTCTTGTTGCATCTCTCCTCTTTGGGGAGCCCTGCCCCTCCTTATATAAGTTAGAGGGGCGGGTTACATGTGGAGTCCTGGTAGGACTAGGACTAGTCTATCTTCTCTTACAAGTTAATTACAAGTCCGGGTCTTGCTTCTTCGTAAAGGAAATATTCGTCATCCCTTTCTCCTTAAGCCGGCCCACCATAACATGAGCCGGCCTTCTGGGCCTTGGGCCTACTCTTCTGTCTGACAAGCCGTCGGGGTCATCCGTGAATCGTCAGGCTCGTGAGTCGTCTGACAGTGAGCCGCCAGACCCGTGAGTTGCCAGTCCTCCGGCGGGTCACGGTGAAGCGCCAAGTCCGGCCGGGTCATGCTTCCGGCCGGGTCATACCGCGGGGTATATCCCCGACAGAGACCATTCTCGACATGCCCAACAAAGGCTACTTTAAGAGTCTTGCTCCACAAGAGGGCCACGGTATCAATATCAAAGAAAGTGGCAAAGCCCATGGTAGCAAGTTGACGAACGGAAAGTAAATTGTATGCAAGGGACTCAACTAGCATGACCTTCTCGATCGTGAGATCATGAGAAATGACAACTTTTGCCGAGTCCCAATACCTTAGAAGACGAGGCATCACCCCACTCGACATTGGTGGGCATAGATGGAATCTTGTGCACGTCCACCACCAAGTCCTTGCTTCCGGTCATATGATTTGTAGCTCCACTATCGAGCAACCATGATCCCCCACCGGAAGCAAACACCTACAAGAGATCAATGCTTGGTTTTAGGTACCCATTTTGTAATGGGTCCTTTGATGTTAGTAACAAGGGTCTTAGGAACCCAAATGGACCATTCAATATACTCATGAGGAGAACCAACAAATTTGGCATAAACATGCCCATCACTTGCACGACATAACACATAAGAAGGATTAAAGTCGCTGGCTTTGTTGGATGGGGTGGTATTGCCCTTCTTGACACCGTCACCCTTCGCATTGTTCTTCTTATCCTTGGAAACACCCTCTCCCTCCTTCACAAAAGTTTGCTTGAGAGGAGGAGGTCGGTTGGTCTTGACATTCTTCTTCTTGTTCTTGGGCTTGGGTGCGAACCCAATCCCCTCCTTGGCCACAACTTCCTTTTGGTTTCTCAAAAGGTCGTTGAGGTTCTTCTCACCTTGTATGCATGACACAATGCCTTTCTCAAGTTGCTCCTTCAACTTAGCATTCTCCTCAACAAGATGCACATGCTCACAACAAGGGTTAGTAGCATTTGCATTATCAATTAACACCATATGAGGAAAGGTGGCTTTCTCCTTAGTTAGCTTTACTTGGAGTTGATCATGAGACTCCTTGAGGCTAGCATGAATGCCCTTCAAGACTTTGTGAGCCTTGTCGAGAATGTCAAACTCCTCTTTAAGTCTAGCAAGATCAACCCCAAGTTTTGCCTTCTCGGAGTTTAGCACACGAGACACAACAAGAGCATGATCATGATCTTTCGTTAACTTAGCATGATCATCGTTGTATGACTCCTCAAGAGCCAAACGAAGACCACGCTCTTCGTCAAGAGCATTGGAAAGATCCGAAATCTCATCGGCATAGTCACGACTATGCCCCTCCATCTTAGAGATGGTGTCTTTGTGAGCCTCGATCATGTCATTGGCTTCACCAAGTTGTTCCAAGAGAGCAACGAAGTGCTTCTTGGATTTACCCTTGAGTTTACCCATAAAGGTCTCAAACTCATTTTCCTCCACATTTGTCCCCTCATGTTCATCAATGCTATCCGTCGAAGAAGGATGATTAATGATGGTAGTTTTGATGTTGGAGGTTACCTTATTGGTGGCTTTAGCCATGAGGCACTTGGCGGTGATGTTCTCATTGGGTGAGTCGAAGAGAGACACCCGTGGAGTCTTCGCAATGGCGACGGAGGCCATGGCAACCGACTCACCATCTTCATCATCGTCATCATCCTCATTGTACTCTTCTTGTACCACCAATGCCTTGGGAGGAGTCTTCTTTGTGAAGTTGCTCTTGTTGGGGAACGACTTGGCCTTGTCCTTTCTAATGAGCTTGCCACCATTGTCTTCCCTCTTCTCGTAAGGGCACTCTGCAACAAAGTGGCTCACATTGCCACAATTGAAGCAAGTCCTCACTCGTTGCTTGCCCTTTGTGCCACTTGAATTGCTCTTGTTGAAGTTTGGCCTTGTGTTCTTCTTGCTCCAAAATTGCCTTGAAGCAAGAGCCATGTGTTCATGATAGGCATACTTCGTATCTTCGAGGTTGCCCTCCTCTTCTTCCTCTTCATCATCTTCCTCCATACTAACCTTGGCCTTTAGAGCAAGGTTGGGCTTCTTTACTCTTTGAGAGCGAAGAACCGCATTGTCGGCGGTCTTGTCCAAGATGCTCATAGCAACAAACTCATCCAACACTTCACTTGATGACAAGGTGTGGAAGTCCAGCCTTTGACGAATTACGGAGGACATGGCTTTGTGGTAGGGCATCATTGCCTTGAGGAATTTGTGCTTGATCCAATTGTCATCCGTGTCCTTACTTCCATGATCTCGGAGAGAGACCGCGAGTTTGGTTACTCTCCGAAAAAGCTCACGAGGTTCTTCATCTTCTTTCATTGCAAACTCGTTGGCTTCATCTTGCACCACTTCATAGTTGGAGCGTTGAATGCTTGCGCTTCCCCGATAGAGGGAAACAACTTGGAGCCAAGCATTTTTGGCCACGGTGTAAGGCCGGAGATGAGGAAGATCTTCGGGTGGGATTGCTTCTTGGATGATGAAGAGAGCATTCTCATTGAATTGATGATCCACAACTTCTCTAGGAGTGAAGTTACTTCGGTCATGGGGATAAAAACCTTCTTCAATGATTCTCCAAAGGTTAGTGTTCACATGATTTAAATGACGCTTAAAACGATAGACCCAAGAATCAAAATCTACATTCTTCTCAATCTTAGGGGCCGGGCCGGCATGATTCAAATGAGTGGAAGGGAGCGGTCCACCATAGACCAGTGGAGGTTCCACATGGGCAAAGATGCCGGTCCCATTTTTACCACTAGAAGAAGGAGCTTTCTCGCTAGTAGCTTCCCCCTTGTCGGAGGTAGCATCCGTCACCTTGTTAGCGGGATCACCCACTTTCAACGGTGCAGTGGTAAGTTTAAGCCCTTCTAAGAATTTATTAAACATGCTTTCGACCTCGGTCGTCATGGAGGTTTTCAATGTGTCCAACGCCACATTGAATTCCTCACGAGAGACCGAGGTTCCCCCATCTCCCGTAGACGAGACCGGATTCACACCGGAGTGCTCCTCCACACCGTCTACGACGTCAACCATACTCTTTGGACGGTAAAGTCCTTAATAATGAGATGAGGCTCTGATACACACTGAAAGGATCGATATAGTTGACTAGAGGGGGGGGGGGTGAATAGGCAACTAACAATTTTTAGCTTTTCTTTACCAAATTAAACTTTGCATCAAAATAGGTTGTCTAGATATGCAACTAAGTGAGCAGCCTATATGATGCAATGACAACAAGCATGCAAGCAAATAAGAGATATAACACGAGTAAACTTGCGAAAGTAAAGGGACGAGATAACCAAGAGTGGAGCCGGTGAAGACGAGGATGTGTTACCGAAGTTCCTTCCTTTTGAGGGGAAGTACGTCTCCGTTGGAGCGGTGTGGAGGCACAATGCTCCCCAAGAAGCCACTAGGGCCACCGTATTCTCCTCACGCCCTCACACAATGCGAGATGCCGTGATTCCACTATTGGTGCCCTTGAAGGCGGCGACCGGACCTTTACAAACAAGGTTGGGGCAATCTCCTCAACTTAATTGGAGGCTACCAACGACACCACAAAGCTTCACCACAATGGACTATGGCTCCGCGGTGACCTCAACCGTCTAGGGTGCTCAAACACCCAAGAGTAACAAGATCCGCTAGGGATAAGTGGGGGGAATCAAATTTCTCTTGGTGGAAGTGTAGATCGGGGCCTTCTCAACCAATCCCGAGCAAATCAACAAGTTTGATTGGCTAGGGAGAGAGATCGGGCGAAAATGGAGCTTGGAGCAACAATGGAGCTTTTGGGGGGAAGAGGTAGGTCAACTTTGGGGAAGAAGACCTCCTTATATAGTGGGGGGAACAATCCAACCGTTACCCCCACACCAGCCCCGCAGAGAGCGGTACTACTGCAGGAGGCAGCGGTACTACCGCTGATCACAGCGGTACTACCGCTCCCCCGGGCGGTACTACCACTTGGCCCAGAGCGGTACTACCACGGTGGTTAGGGCGGTACTACCGCATACGAGCGGTACTACGGCCCCCACTGCCGCGGCAAGTACCGTAAAACCCGACACGAAAAAAGACCCCTCGAATCGAGGCGGTACTAGCACGAGACCGCAGCGGTACTACGGCTGGGGGCTACCAGCGGTACTACCGCTCTAAAGCGGTACTACCGCTCTAGAGCGGTACTACCGCTTGTAGCACCCAAGCGGTACTACCGCTCCGTCCCACGGTATTACCGCTGGGACTAGAGAGGGCACACTGAGAAGGGGAACGAGCCCATCATAGAAGCAGAAAGGCTCGGAGGGGGGGCAAAGGAAGTGTACGTGATGATTCCGCCCTAGCCTTTCCAAAGCGGACCCCCTCTTGATAGTACGGTGATCCCTATGAAACTAGTCCACCAAACTAATTCGAAAGGACTACACCGTCTTCGCTTCAAGCTCCGAGGGGAGGGAATCGTCTCGTGCCAAAAGGATGAATCTCTGAAAACACTCAATGCACACGATTAGTCCGCAAAAACATTGTCATCAATCACCAAAATATCTTAGGGATAAATATGCCCTTACAAGATGAATCTGAGATTGTGTGATGCATATCGTATAATCATACCCACGGATACTTGAGGTGACACTGGAGTATCTAGGTGACATTAGGGTTTTGGTTGATGTGTGTCTTAAGGTGTTATTTTACTACGAACTGTAGGGCTGTTTGTGACACTTATAGGAATAGCCCAATGGATTGATCGGAAAGAATAACTTTGAGGTGGTTTCGTACCCTACAATAATCTCTTTGTTTGTTCATCGCTATTAGTGACTTTGGAGTGACTCTTTGTTGCATGTTGAGGGATTATTATATGATCCAATTATGTTATTATTGTTGAGAGAACTTGCACTAGTGAAAGTATGAACCCTAGGCCTTATTTCCTAGCATTGCAATACCGTTAACGCTCACTTTTACCATTAGTTACCTTGCTGTTTTTATAATTTCAGATTACAAAAACCGATATCTACCATCCATATTGCACTTGTATCACCATCTCTTGGCCGAACTAGTGCACCTATACAATTTACCATTGTATTGGGTGTGTTGGGGACACAAGAGACTCTTTGTTATTTGGTTGCAGGGTTGCTTGAGAGAGACCATCTTCAACCTACGCCTCCCATGGATTGATAAACCTTAGGTCATCCACTTGAGGGAAATTTGCTACTGTCCTACAAACCTCTGCACTTGGAGGCCCAACAACGTCTACAAGAAGAAGGTTGTGTAGTAGACATCAGGGGGTTTCATCGATGATGTTGCAAATGAGGCTGGAGACTATGACAAGCCGGACGGCGCCGGTGTCCGTGCGTGGATGTTCGACGACGAGGCAGATGGCGCCGGTGCCTGCATGCTGAAGCCAACCAACCGAGTAACCTGCATGTTCATTGTTCAGAGTGCAAAAATCATCTACGGGCTAGCCAGCCGAGTGAAGCTGTTCGTTGGCCGGCCGAGCGAAATGGTGAACCGGCCGAGTGAACCACAACTGGGTTGTGATCAGGTTGCAACGCCATCTGCCAAGTGAAATAAATGGTGAGTCGGTCAGGCGACCTGGTTCGTCTCAGCAAGCTTGCAAGTTAGCAAGTACATATACATCCACGTATATTTTTGTTAGACTAAAGTGTCCACGCATGGATGCTATTTTGCAGGGAGTAAAGACCACAGATGGCTGTGCATGCATGCATGGATGCTATTTTGTAGAGAGTAAAGACCACGGATGGTCGTGCATGCATGCACAGATTAATCGGTGTGGAAACCGAAAGGAGCAAAAGCCATTAATTTGCAGGAAAGGCAGGGGCATCAATCACGTAATTAGGTAACGGATGCCTAATTGGCCGCTTAATGAGGTGATTACCTTAACGATGGTCGATCCATGCTTGACGGAATTATGAGACCGAAGTTAATAAGGCATGCACTTAATGATGGCCGGTGGAGCCGTGTTACCTGCGTACGTGTGGGAGTTGTCCTTCCATTCTTTTTTTCCTGCATGCAGTTATCGCTCGATTAGGTGGCCTACGTTATGCATGCACGTACCAGGCATTTATTCCTTCAATCCCAAACCGCCCGTCGCTTGAAGGGTCGTCGGTCGAGGCTGTCTCATAGGTCGGCGCCGAAGCGCGTCCACCCCGGAGATTGCCGCAGGCGACTAGACCGGTGGCAGGAGCGCTGCGTGCCTGCGCCGCCACCGCGGAGGTCGCCGGCGAGCAGCCGAGAACACGAGGCCAGAGTCGACGGCGAGGCGGTGACGACGGACGTGCGTGCGGCTCAATGACGAGGTTGGAGACGGTGATGACGCAGACGCCACTGGTGGCTGCATGCCGAGGCGCAGTCGGCGGTGCCGAGGTCGGAGATGACGACGGGGCGGATGGCGCCGGTGGTCGTCCATGGATGCGTAGTCAGCTGTGCCGAGGTCGGAGACGACGACGATTGCGCGTGGAGGCGTAGTCGGCTGTGCCAAGGTCGAAGACAACAACGGGGTGGATGGCGCCGGTGGTCGTCCGTGGAGGCGCAGTCGGTTTCTTGTTTCGCGTGGATTCAAGTGATCAGCTCATGTGGGTGGGAGGCCAGCCAACCTGAAGGCAGATAGCTCTCCTTGTACGTGCTAGGATGGATGTACGCTTTCCTTCTGTTTGCAATGCTTTGCTCGTCGAGCAGATGAACAGTACATAAAATGTGTTGAAACATGAAGATCAAACCGAATAGAGGGCAACAGCAGGAATCGATGTGCTGTTGGTGGTAGAAGAAATAACCATCTGCATCATGGCTCGATAGACGCCATGCCCCACGGTGGGCGCCAACTATCGTGGGAACGATTCCGACAATAATAAGGGATAGGGTAAAGGAGCATGATCTATCGAGATGCAAATGGGTGACACGGTGGTTTTACCGAGTTCGGGCCTCTCACGGTGGAGATAACAACCCTACGTCTCGTGCTCCGGAGAGGCTTTGTTTTATCTGGGTATGTATCCGGAGATTACAATGTATGCGAGAGAGGAGAACGGATCCCCATGCTTGAGCTAAGTCCTGAGACTAGAGAGAGAGGTAGAAGAAAGAGGGCCTCCCCAGTCTAGTGGTGGGGGTGGCTTATATAGAGTGCGCCACCCCCTCACCTCCTATGTTACAAAGAGGGGGCATAAATGCTATGATGTCCGCCCACTACGAAACCTCCACTATGAGAATAATGCTTCGACTGCCTTGTCGACTGCTTGGTCTTCGCATATCCGAGTGAGCCATACGACCGAGTGGTTGACTGTCTTCCGAGTGGACGGTACGTTGATATATCCGAGTGGATAGTACGCTGTATGAGGTTTATCTGGACCCACATGTTGTGTGGACCCCATGCTTTATGACATTTCCACCCTTCATGGGCCTACCTGTTATGTGTATCCCCAACAGCGACGGCAGCCTCACACCGCAGCCGAAGCAGTCAACCCACGTACTCCCCTCCACGTGGGCATGCACTGCCGCGTCTTCCCCGGCTTCGTGTCGTCCCCTTCCTAGGCCTCGCCGTCGTCCACCGCCCTGGTGCTCTTAGAGCGGCGTGGTCAATGTGGTCAACGAACGACTTCCATCGGAAGAGTACTGTACATGGAGAGGATGACAGCTGGGTCCACAGCCGCAACAAGGAAATGCCTCCTTATTATGCGCAAAATAATGATTCCTCCACCTGACAGCAGGGACCCACCGGACGGGCCACCGTATTTCACGAAAAAAAGTTTCCCCCTGACTGCTGGGACCCATCAACTACATCTGCGCACGCAAGGAAGTGCCTGATAGTCGGGACCCACCTGGTCGAAGCATACGTAGCGTTGACATTCTGGTCGCGAACGTGTACATACATACGATCGGTCTGTCTGCAGGCTGCAGCGATGAACCGTGGCCGTGTAAGGAAGGGCACGTGTCATAGTAGAGGCGCGCACGTAGCATGTACACGTACGTACATCGGCCATGTTGCAAGAAAGTAAATATGGCCACGTACGTACATACGGGCGGGGTCTCGAACGCCTACTCGCGCATACGTACGGCCAGGGCTCGTGTACATGGCTGGGTCGGAACGGAGAAACTACGTCGTTGTCGTGTTCATCGGGAGCCAACGGCTTGGACGGAACATGCGATGGAAACGAGGCCTGGCGTACTGCAGAACAGAGGAAATGACCTTGTGTTCGACCGGCCACGATGGAAATGGGATCCTGTTCATCGGGAGTGGTCTGGCGTACAGCAAAATGGTGGAAACGGTCCTACTACGGTCGAAACGGGGTCCTGTTGATCGGGAGGGGTGTGGCGTACCGCAAAACGGAGGAAACTGACTTGTGTTGGAGCGCTACGGTCAAAACGGGGGTCCTATTCATCGGGAGGGGTGTGGCGTACCACAAAACGGGACTCCACGGGATATTGTTCATCTCCACAGTCGACCTCCTCCAGCCTCCACGGGCTCCTATTCATCCACAGGCTCCTATTCATCCAGCCTCCACCGCGCGCTCCTCCACCGGCTACTGTTCAACCAGCCCTCTACACGGGGGTCCTGTTCAACCACCCCTCCACGGGCTACTGTTCATCCAGCCCTCCATCGGCTACTGTTCAACCAGCCCTCCACCGGCTACTGTTCAACCATCCCTCCACGGGGTCCTGTTCATCAAGCCCTCCACAGGGTCCTGTTCATCCACCGGCTCGATCGATCGGGGTACTGTTCATCCAGCGGCAACGGCCTCTACTACCACGGGGTCCTGTTCATCCAACCCCCCACCGGGAACTGTTCATCCAAACCCCCTCAATAACGCTCACTGTTCATCCAGGGAAGAAGGCAGAAGTGTTCGATCGGCTTCAGTTAGCAGCAGCAGCGAAGGAATCACTCGGGTTCAGTTAACAACAAGGGATCGATCGATCGCTCGGGTTCAGTAATGCGTAGCCTGCAGTGCAATCGCTCGGGTTCAGTTAGAGCCCAACGCCTCGCACACACACGCGTACGTACGAGAGAAACGCGCATTGCTCGGCCCCCAACCAGCCACCGTAACCGGGAACTCCCCGATATTTTCCTCGCCCTCGCTTCTACCACGGTTTTTCCCGTCATGGACGGCCCAAAGAATGTCATGCAGCTGCGTCTCCGGCCCGCCCAGGACGAAAAGCCCATTTTTTGTCATGATTTTTTGTCATAGAAGTAGGACCCCACCACATCTATGATGATACCGGGTTTTGTCACAATTATAATCATAGAAGTGTCATAAGTATGACATAATTTTTTTTCGTTCAGCCCAAAATGTCACGGATGTGTCTTTTTTTGTAGTGCTTCATCCCTGAGGTTGAATGGCTAGTACTGGCAGAGCTGAGCTATTTCCTCCGTGTTCTTTACGCGAAAGAACTACCGCCCGGCCTGCTAGAAGAAATGGAAGAGTTGGCGCCGGAGTTGATCTGCAAGTTAGAGAAGATCTTTCCGCCGGGCTTCTTTAACCCAATGCAGCACTTGATTTTGCATCTCCCAACCGAGGCAAAATTGGGGGGGCCTGTGCAGAATCGTTGGTGCTACGCCATTGAGAGGATGCAGAAGACGCTACGAGCAAAATGTAAAAATAAACGTAGAATTGAAGCATCGATGGCTGAGGCATTCATTACTGAGGAGGCGGCAAACTTCATGACAGCACACTACGAAGCCAAAAATCATCATTTGCATAATCCGAAGCCTCGGTACAATGCTGACGAACCTAAAAAGGGTGGATCCAATCTCAGCCTATTCAAAGGGGATCTCGCACCAGCTGGTGCTTCTAATTCCTTAACGTTGGATTTCGAAGAATGGCATATCATTTCGTTGTATATCTTCACCAACCTAACAGAAGTGCGGCCGTACATCGAGTAAGTTCTCGGTACATTGTTTCGCAACTTCTAATTCCTTTGAACTGCTCTTACTCCCGGATAAATTTGATACAGTCGATACGTCGCCAAATTCTCGTATGGAGCGGTGATCCAAAAGGATTCTATCGAAGAGTATGAGCTTTTGGCAAAGCATGGAGGCGGCTATCCCGGTTTCATCTCTTGGTTCAAACAAACAGTAATTTCCATTAGACCATTTCATTTCTTCATCTAATTTGTGGCTAATGCAACAATCCCTTTCGTATTAAACTTGTAGGCTAATTCAGAGTTAATGGACGCCGAATTGAGCGCTAATGGTTTTGACTTTAAGGTCCATTCATTTGACAAATACGACATCAACGGGTATCGCTTTCGTACCTATGGCAAAGAGCTATCTATGGCCGACCGAAAGTCTACAAATTGTTGTGTCTCTGCTATCAGCGAAGGAGATACCGAGTATTATGGAAGAGTTGAAGCAATTTATGAACTTCAATTCTATGGTGCAAACCCACCAAACGTCGTAGTCTTCAAATGTTGTTGGTTCCAGCCGAAGGACACTAGAAGGACTCATGAACACTTAGGGCTAGTGGAAATCAAACAAAGCACCCATTTGGATGTTCCTGATGTCTATATTATGGCTCAACAGGTAACCCAAGTTTTCTATCCACCGTGGGCCTGTCAAAATGATCCAAATCTCAATGGTTGGGATGTCGTTTATGAAGTGCCGCCATGTGTTAGACCACCTCCCCCCAATGAATAGGATTATGAACCACACATTAACCCAGACACATATGAAGGAGAATTCTTCCAAGAAACACGTCTTTCCAAAAAAAGTTTCAAGAACCGCTCTACTTCACCCCAGAACATTGAAGTAGACAGCGATAGTGAACCCGACTTCACCCCTGAGCCGGAACAGGAAGAGCCTGAACTAGAAGAGGTTACTGCTGCGGATGACCTGTCAATGCTTGACCGATTACGTAAAGGTGGCCTTCCACATAATGATGCATTTATTAATGATGATGATGAGCACGTCATTACCAATAGTGATGATGATGATGCATTTATTGATCCCGGAGCATTTATTGAACCCGACGATCTAGATTATTATTAGGTATTCAAATTTTTATGTTGTACTTCATTTATATAGTTATTTGTATGATTTATATAGTTGGTATGTATAATTTTCTTACTTTGTATGATTGTTTCTTATACATAGTGCCATGGTCTTGATGTTCGTCCCCGTCGGCCCTTGCCCACTTTATGATTCAGATGTGGTAAATTCTCTTTCATAACTATTTGTTGCATTTCGCATTTATGAAAATTATGGCCATCAAGTTGACATAGAGATATTTTAATCTAGGAGGTATGTGAATTGGAATTTGAAACCGACCCTCTTGTCGAGAAGTTAAATTTAGTTGAAAAAGAAAATGAGTATTTGAAAGAAAAAATTAAAAGAATAGAAGAAGAGAAGATGACATTGGAGTTGTATGTTGCCGATGTCGTCGATGATCACAAGATGAAGATGAATGCAATGCGGTTGAAGATGGATGCAATGCGCCTGAAGCTTAAGAAGATTATAAAATATGCCATTGATAATGAGGCTTGGTATCATTATGCCGTTGGATCAATTGTTACCTTAGTTGTGATCTTCATCACATTTGTTGTGATGAGGGTAAGTTTTCTCTTGTTTTTTGCTTTACAAATGGATACTTAGCTTATTTTCCTCCTAAATGGCATAATTACCTAAGTTAGATAAAAAATGAGCTATACTTAGCTTCTTCAATTCATTTATGACATACTTAGTATACTTAGGTCAAAAATGACATGATAATCTTTATTACCTCCAAAATGATATAGACTTAGCTTATTTTCCTCGAAAATGACTTAATAACCTTACTAAGCTCCAACATGACCTATTTACCTAGCTTAGCTCTAAAATGACCTACACCTAGCATTTTTACCTAGCTTTGCAATAAAATGGCATTTTTACCTACCTTAGTTAGAAGAAGAAGATAAAGAAGAGGAGAGGAGAAAAAGAAAGAGAAGAAAAAAAATCTTCTTCTTCTTCTTCTTCTAACTTTTTTCTTTCCCAATTTGCAGATTTGCTTTAGATGAGGAAGCTTGCTTGCATTGATGGAGTCTACTCTTCTCTTTATGCTTCCTTCTTGTTTTGATTTTGTAGGATGAACAATGTGAAACTTGCTACCTATATATGTATGTATGGATGAAACAATTGTATGCTTCTTGTTGGATATGTTGGCTAGCTATATATGTTGCATATGGACTTTTGATTTGCTATGTATATGTGTTGGATGATCATATCCATATGGCAGGGATATGATTTGGTATGTATATGTGTTGGTATGCTTGTCAAAAGTATTTTCCTATGTGTGTGTATGTATATATATATATATATGTGAAATTGAATGAATTTAAGAAAAATCAGAAAAACAGAGGCTATACAAGCTCTTTGACATCTGCTGACAGACGACAAAGAGCTTTGCCATCAGCCAGCAGACGGCAAACATGCCATGTGTCAGCTACCTGTGCAACCTGGGCAGTAGACTGGCCTATTTGGATGCTTTGTCGTCTGCTGGCAGACGACAAAGACCATTTCATCTTCGCCGTCAGCCAGCTGACGGCAAAGAAATCAAATAGGCCAGCCCCCCAGGTGCTGCCATGTGGACTGCTATGCCGTCTGCTGGCCGATGGCAAATATGCAAAGGTCTTTGCCGTTCGCCAGCCGACGACAAATATGCAAAGGTCTTTGTCATTCGCCAGCGGACGGCAAAGCACGCCGTTAACACACTAACGGCCTGTAGCTCACACGTCTGCCGTCCAGGTCCTTTGCCGTCTACTGGCGGACAACAAAGACCATTTCATCTTTGTCATCCGCCAGCAGACGGCAAAGATGCCTTTGCTGTAGCTCGTTCAGCTGGACCTGTTGCCGTCCGCCAGGCATGCCTTTGCCGTCCGCCATGGCAGACGACAAAGTTCCTGATTCCTGTAGTGTTATGGAAAAGAAAGATGCTAAACCTAGACTTATTCGATGGGTTCTCTTGTTACAAGAATTTGATTTACATATCATTGATAGAAAAGAGCTGAGAACCCCGTAGCTGATAATTTATCTAGGCTTGAAAATTTGCCTGATGACCCACAACCTATTGATGATATTTTGCCTGATGAGAGTTAGCTGCAATAAATGTTGCTCATAGTACTCCTTGGTATGCTGACTATGCTAATTACATTGTTGCTAAATATTTACCACCTAGCTTTACATACCAACAAAAGAAAAAAAATTCTTCTATGATTTAAGACATTACTTTTGGGATGACCCACATCTTTATAAAGAAGGAGTAGATGGTATTATTAGACGTTGTGTACCTGAGCATGAACAGGGACAAATCCTACGGAAATGTCACTCCGAAGCTTATGGAGGACATCATGCTGGAGATAGAACTGCTCACAAGGTAGTACAATCTGGATTTTATTGGCCTACTCTCTTCAAGGATGCCCGTAAGTTCGTATTATCTTGTGATGAATGTAAAAGAATAGGTAATATTGGTAAGCGTCAAGAAATGCCTATGAACTATTCACTTGCTGTTGAACCATTTGATGTTTGGGGATTTGATTACATGGGACCTTTTCCTTCCTCTAATGGGTATACACATATTTTGGTTGCTGTTGATTATGTTACTAAATGGGTAGAAGCTATTCCAACCAATAGTGCTGATCACAACACCTCTATTAAAATGCTTAAGGAAGTTATTTTCCCAAGGTTTGGAGTCCCTAGATATTTAATGACTGATGGTGGTTCGCACTTTATTCATGGTGCTTTCCGTAAAATGCTTGCTAAGTATGATGTTAACCATAAAATTGCATCACCTTATCATCCTCAGTCTAGTGGTCAAGTTGAACTTAGCAATAGAGAAATAAAATTAATTTTGCAAAAGACTGTCAATAGGTCTAGGAAGAATTGGACTAAGAAATTAGATGATGCACTTTGGGCTTATAGAACAGCATATAAAAATCCGATGGGTATGTCTCCTTATAAAATGGTTTATGGAAAAGCTTGTCATTTGCCTCTTGAGTTAGAACATAAAGCATATTGGGTCATCAAAGAACTCAATTATGATTTCAAACTTGCTGGCGAAAAGAGGTTATTTGATATTAGCTCATTAGATGAATGGAGAACCCAAGCTTATGAAAATGCAAAATTATTCAAGGAAAAATTTAAAAGATGGTTGTCGGTGCACAAAAGGAGGGGTCCTATTTTGTACCCCTTTACTTGTGTGCGGGCAGTTGGAGCCGCGCCTGCGGCCACACTTAGCGGGGCAGAGGAAGGAAGCAAAGCCACAAGGCAACCAGACCAACGCCAAGCCAGAAACGCAAAGAGCAGAAGGGTGAGGTGGACTCCCTCGGTAAGGCCCTTGCCGGGGCGGCCTCCACAGCCCCGGCAAGAACCTTGCCGGGGCAACTTGCCCAATGCTAGCAGGGCTACCACCCTTGAGCCTGAGAGTTCCAACGCCCCCAACCACATTGGATCCAAAGCTTGGGAGGCGCCTCTGTGGTGGCATGCAGATCTTTGTGAAGACCAAGAACATACAAGACTAGATGAGAGTCAGAAGACGAAGATCCTCGGCAAGATCCTTGCCAAGGATACCCACGAGACCCCCCGGCAAGACCCTTGCCAGGGACGCCCACGACGCCGCGGCAAGACCCTTGCCGGGGCCCCGACAAGACCCTTGCCGAAGACATCCGCGGGGCCTCAGCCAGGCCCACACCAGCGAAGACTCCACCGCTGTTCCCACATAGCTGCCAGCCCACCAACAAGGCGAGCACCTGCATGGCGACGTGCGGCCTCTAGACCAACTCAGCAAGCACCTGCGTGGTGGCATGCAGATCTTCGTGAAGGCTCTGCCAGTGCACCAACTCAGCAGCCAGCCAGCCAGCGTGGCGCTACACGCCTCGTCAGCTCGGATGCGCGTCGAAGCCAGGCGAGGCGGCGACAGCTGGGACGAGCTTCCCTGCCGTCCCCGATAAAGCAAGAAGGGCACATCAGCAGTGCATTAAATGCATTTCTCCTACGGTGCCAGGAGATAGACTCGACTACTGTACAACTTTCCACCTCCTGTGTGCCACTCTGGCAGCCCCTTTTGACTATAAAAGGAGGCCCGCGGCGTACTGAGGGAGGATTCGGACTTTTTGGACCCTGCACGCTTTGTAGCTAGTCCAAGAACACCAGATAAACATAAACCAGCAGGAGTATGGTATTACGCATCACTTGCGGCCCGAACCTAGATAATCCCCCTGCGTTGATCTCTCAATCCCGCTCTTTCCACAGCCATGTGCCCACCAACCGTAGCAAAAGGGATTCCCTGTGATCCCGTAGGTGTCGTTTCCCCCAACATCTTTGGTGCACCAGGTAGGGGTGGCGCCAGCCGTGGAAATCTGGTTTTGGAGCCGAGGTGTCGACTTTTTCATGGGGATGGCTCGAAGGGAGAGGGCGACGTCGATCAGCCGTCCTCCGGTGCCGTCCGTAGCTTCGACAGCCATCCGCGTGGCCCCGGAAAGCTAAGTCATGCAAAATCTTGGCTAATTTCATTAATATAAGTCTGTCTTCCTCGGAAGATCTCGTTCCTTATATGGGAAACCTGCACGCAATGGGACCCTTCCGCTATTGGCAACGCCCTTGTCTCTGTCTCGAGTCCACTCGACAGTTCATGCGGCCGCGCTGAGAACGGCAAGGTGGCCTACCCGCTACTAGCCGCGCTCTTGTCCTGTTTCGAGTCCGCTCGACAGTTCAAGCGACCGCGCTGGGAGCGGCAAGGTGGCTTGCCCGGCAGCAAGCGCCTCCCCGACAGGCTGCTAAGGATCCGTCCTCAAAGCACCCCATCATGGGTTTACGCGCTGGTAGCCTTATCCAACTAAGCGTAGGGTGTGAACATACAAAGAAATATCTAACAGGAAGATAGTGTGCTCGATCTTAAAGTACTACAGAGTTATATTACATCAAATAATCGCTGCGGTTCTAACTTAAGATAAAATTGTCTTGGTCTTGAACTCGCAACGGCGACGAGAAGCGGGGTGCCTAGTCCCGGCGCTGGCCCTCCACCCTCTCAACTCCATCGACGCAGTCGATGATGGGCTTGATACACTCCTTGAGCACCGCGAGGCCCGCCTCCTCTGGCAAGCTCTCCAACGCGTTGGCAAAGTTGACGGTGGGGTTCCAGAACGCCACCTTAGTGAGCACCTTGGTCAGAGTGCCCCGGCGGAGCCTCCGGGACTCCTTGGCCAGATAAGTTGCCCGGTTGGAGCGGAGCTGCTCCAGGGCTCCAAGAATGCCCTCGAAGAACAGAGTCAGTTTGGCATTGGGACTCACGTTTGGCTCCGGGGCGTACCTCACATTCGGCATCCCCATGGCAGCCAGCTTCGTGATGGTACTGCCGGCGACGTCGGCGAGGCGGCTGACCCAACGGTTTGTGCCCTCCGCGTACTCCTTGTGCTCGGCGGCCTCATTCCTCCGCAGCTGACTCTCCTCCTCCAGGTCCTTGGTCAGGGTCTCTTCCCGAACCCTGACCTCCGAAAGCGTCCCCTCAAGACCCTCCAGCTTCAGCTTCAGGTCTTTGATGGAGTCATTGGCCTTGGAGAGCAGCTCGGCCTTGCCAAGGACTGTGGCATGCGCCTCCACCAGAGCACCGTTGATCGTGTCCTTCTCCTTCGCCAGCTCCACGGCCTGTTTCTTCAGCCCATCCCGCTCCACCTCCAGCTCCTTCACCCTGCCGGCATGGACTAGGGCTTGAGCATTGAGTTCCTCCTTGTGCCCCTACTCCAGCTCCCGAGTCCGCTGCGTGACGAGCTTTTCAACCGCCTCATCCTTGCCGCGGAGTGTGGCGGCGAGTGCCTCCTCACGAGTGGCAATGTCCTCCTCCTGGGAGTTCAGCTCGGCCTAGTGCTGGTGCCGAGCGGCCTCGTCCTTGGCGGCCTGTTCCTTCGCCAGCTCATGGGCCTTCTCGACATCAGCCTGCTTCAGGACAAGCTCCTATTTGCGCTCAGCAAGCAGATCCTGGGCAATCTTTAGTTCTTCGTGGGCCTGGCAGAACCAGGCCTGCGTCTTGTCGATGCACCCCTCGAGATCCGCCTCTGCCTTGTCCACCGCCACCATCCTGGATTTTGCCTTGTCCAGGCGGGCATGGTGAAGTGACTGGAGCTTCTGGAAGTTGGCGCTCATGGCCCGAAGTAGCTGCTCCTCTTGGGAACCGCCGCCACCGGCGCTCGGTTTGTCAACAACCTCGAGCCCGGCGGCGGCGAGCGCCTCGTCGTCGAACACTTCCCCCTCTGTTGGCGCCCTGGTGCTCGCCGTTCCCGGGAGGTGGACGGACAGGTCGTCGGCCACCTTCAAGTATTTTCCCGAGCCAGAGGCGGCAGAGGAGGAAGGTTGGTCATCAACCACCCCCTTCCCGGCAGCGGCCTTACCGGCCTCTCCGGTAGGCCCCTTGCCGGTCTCCCCGGCAGGCCCCTTGGCGGCATCCTCAGCAGCGGTCTTGGCGGCCTCCTCGGCGGCGATCTTGTCGGCCTCGGCCTCAGCGTCCCTGGCGACCTCCTCAATGACGGTGTCAATGTCCCCCTGGTCCGCCGAGGAAGGGTCTGGATACCAAGAAGGGGAATGAGGCGGAGCCAAGGTCGAGGTTCATGAAGAAGAAGAGAGAACAGGGATAGAAAGCAAATAACCCACACCAGGCTGGGAAGATGTGGCACCCTCCCCGCCAGCATTCGTTGCCGGGGCAGAACCCCCGGCACCCAAGTTTGCCTCCTCCTCCTCCATATGCGTGGGCTCGGTGGTGGATGCCCATGTCGGGGACGCCCCTCGGGGCGGCGTAGTCGAGAGGGGCGGCATGTTGGGGGTGGCCCTCGGCGGCTCCTCCTGCCGCCGTTCTTCTCCTACAAACCCGACAAGATCAGCATCAAGGATTCACACCCCAAAGTTCATCAATGGAGGAGTGAGTGAGGAGCTTACGCTGGGGGCTGGAGCGGGGGCTACGGCGGGGGCTGCTATCTGGGTTGCTATCCACCAGCAACAACGTATGCGAAGTACCCGCCGGGGGCTTGTCGCCCATCGAGGCCTTGGCCCTCTTCGCCACCCTCTGGGCCAGCCTCTCCATGTCCCTGTGAAGATAACATCAAATCAAAGAAGGATAACATTGGAGTAAAGTCAGGAGATGATGTGGGGGGCGAAATACTTACTCTTCCTCCACCTACTGCTCCACTAGCTTCCTCTTCCTCGCCGGGCTGAAAGATCCGAGGTCAAACTCGGCCTCCAAGGTGCTGTACAAAGGGGAAGGAGATGGGGTCCGGTACCGCTTGGACGAGGAGGAAGCAGTCGCCGTCCTCTTCGCTGCCGTGGCCTTCACCGCCTTCTTCGCTGCCGCGGCCTTCATCGCCCTCGTCTCGCGCACGAGCTGCTCCTGGGGCGGCTACCGATGCATGATCCTGCCGGGCCGGACTGGCTCACCAGAGCTGGCCCGCCGCGGGACATGCTGCCTCCCCGCGACCGGGGGGTCGTTCACCTCGACCTCCTCTTCGGACGACTCGTCGCCCACGTCTTCAACAAGGGGGCCTTGGCGTTGGTGCCACTGGCCTCCCCGGCAGACTCCGCCCACTGGGCGAGCTCTGTCTACTCCGCGGCCGCATCGGCCTGGTCCTCTATGGTGCCAATGCTGCTGGCCTCCCTGGCAAGCGCCGGCTCTGCCGCCTTGGCGGCAATGTAGTCCAGCTCCGCCTTGGTGGTGTCCTGGATGAGCAGCGGCTCGTCACGGACATAGCCCTCTGACAAGGTGTCGAAGAACTCCTGCACCTTCTCCGCTGGCGGCTCGGCCCAGGCCGGGTCAAGGCCATGTGCGTTGAAGTCCGGCATCATGGAGATGATGGCAGACTGGCGAGAGTTGTTGCTCAGCGGGACCACTCCCGCCGGCCCCAAACAGGGGCCCCTTGACGGCCTTGCCGGCCTTCACAGCCCTGTCGGTCCTCTCAGCCCTGCCGTCGCTGTCCGCGTCGAGCTGAAAGAGCCTTTGACAGAAATGGGCGTGCCCCATCACCGTGAAGTTGTGCTTCAGGCCAGGTCGGAGCCTCATGATGTCGGCCGCGTTCCTGAAATCCCAAGCCGGCCTCCCCTTGTTGTGCAGCGGGGCGATTCGGCGACGGATGAAGTCGGCCCCGATCATCTCGAGGGTGAGACCGGCCATGGTGAGGCGATGGATCATGGTGGTGGTGACCGTGAGCTTCTTGTCGTTGGCGTCGAGGTCGCTTCAGTCCTGGTGGCGGGTCGGCGGGCTCTGACGAACCCAGCAAAACTCCTGCGGGTCCTTCTCCTCGATCCAGCACCACCGGCCCCGCCACTCCTCCCACCTCTCCTTCTGGGCACCCTCCGGGTACGTGCCTTTCTCCTGGGTCCTCGGGATCCAGGCGATGCTCCCAGAGATGGCGCCCCCTGGTTGGCGGCGAGGGTAGAAGTAGTGGCGGAAGAGTGCCGTGCTAGGGAGCACCCCGGCAAAGCCCTCGCAGAGGTGGGCAAAGAGAGCCATGCACGCCACGGCATTCAGTGTGAGATCCAAAAGATGGAAGCCGTAGGTGTGCATGACGTCGTTGAAGAAGTCAGAGAAGGGGGGGCAGAGCCCGCAAGAGAAGAAATCAATGAAGAGGGGTACCGATTTGGGCCGTCCTTGGCAAAATCGGCGGGGACGACGCGCGTGGCAGGGTGCCTTGTCGTCTTCCTTCCCACAGGGGCAAGAAGAAGTTCTTGAGGTGGACCGCATTGACCGTCGACGGGAAGTAGGCGAGCTGCGTCCGCCGCACTGCCGACTCGCTCTCCGGCGCCTCCTTCTCCCTGGCGGCCTTGGCCGCTCCCTTGCCCCAGCTGGTTTTGGGCGCCATGGCAGCTGGGAGGGGGTGAAGGATCAAGAGCAATGGGGGCGCAGTGGCAGCAAGCAGAGGCAAGAACTTCAAATCTTTCGCCTGAGGAAGAAGAGAGGAAGGACGGTTCCGAGATTGGAAGGGGCGCAGAGGGTAAATGAGAAGCGTGCCTACGGTTTTTCCTTTTAATGGGAAAGGCGCGTGCCGCCTCTTTACCATTTACCACGATGTGACGCATGAGGGAAGCTACCGCCCCACGCATGGCCCCCACGTCACGCATGACCCCCACGTCGCGCATTCAACGCGGGTCGTAGGGAAGTGCAACTGGCGAGGGAGTTACTGCGGTAAAACTCGGCCCCGCATGCTCGTGCACCATTTTGGGCCTAGCCCAACAACGCATCGCGCTTATGTGTGGCCCAGGCCCAGGGGCTCCTGTCGGTGCACAAAAGGAGGGGTCCTATTTTGTACCCCTTTACTTATGCGTGGGCAGTTGGAGCCGCGCCTGCGGCCACACTTAGCAAGGCAGAGGAAGAAAGCAAAGCCACAAGACGACCAGACCAACGCCAAGCCAGAAACACAAAGAGCAGAAGGGCGAGGTGGACTCGCCCGGCAAGGCCCTTGCCGGGGCGGCCTCCACAGCCCTAGCAAGAACCTTTCCAGGGCAAGTTGCCCAACGCCAGCAGGGCTGCCACCCTTGAGCCCGAGAGTTCCAACGCCCCCAACCACATTGGAGCCAAAGCTCGGGAGGCGCCTCCGTGGTGGCATGTAGATCTTTGTGAAGACCAAGAACATACAAGACTAGATGAGAATCAGAAGACGAAGATGCTCGGAAAGATCCTTGCCAAGGATACCCACGAGACCCCCCGGCAAGACCCTTGCCGGGGACGCCCACGACGCCGCGGCAAGACCCTTGCCGGGGCCCCGACAAGACCCTTGCCGAAGACATCCGCGGGGCCGTAGCCAGGCCCACACCAGCCAAGACTCCACCGCCGTTCCCACACAGCTGCCAGCCCACAAACTAAGCGAGCACCTGTGTGGCGACGTGCGGCCTCTAGACCAACTCAGCAAGCACCTGTGTGGTGGCATGCAGATCTTCGTGAAGGCTCTGCTACTGCACCAACTCAGCAGCCAGCCAGCCAGCGTGGCGCTACACGCCTCGTCAGCTCGGACGCTCGTCGAAGCCAGGTGAGGCGGCGACAGCTGGGACGAGCTTCCTTGCCGTCCCCGATAAAGCAAGAAGGGCATGTCGGCAGCGCATTAAATGCGTTTGTCCTACGGTGCCAGGAGATAGACTCGACTACTGTACAACTGGCCACCTCCTGTGTGCCACTGTGGCAGCCCCTTTTGACTATAAAAGGAGGCCCGCAGCGTACTGAGGGAGGATTCGGACTTTTTGGACCCTGCACGCTTTGTAGCTAGTCCAAGAGCACTAGATAAACATAAACCAGCAGGAGTAGGGTATTACGCATCACTTGCAGCCCGAACCTGGATAATCCCCCTGCGTTGATCTCTCAATCCCGCTCTTTCCACAGCCCCGCGCCCGCCAACCGTAGAAAAAGGGATTCCCCGTGATCCCGTAGGTGTCGTTTCCCCCGACAATGGCATGACAAAAGAATCCAAAAACGTGAGTTTAAAGTTGGAGAATATGTTGTTTTGTACAACTCTCGTTTCAGATTCTTTGTAGGAAAACTCCTCTCAAAATGGGAAGGCCCCTATGTTATCGAGGAGGTTTATCGGTCTGGAGTCATCAAAATAAATAGTGCCGAAGGTACTAACCGGAAGGTTATCAATGGGCAACAAATAAAATATTATATCTCAGGTACGCCCATTAATGCTGAAAGTAATATTATCCAAACTTTGACACCGGAAGAACACATAAAAGAGTCCTTCAGGAACACTCCTGAATCGTGAAAATAAGGGGGTACGTGATACGGTAAGTAAGCGGACTCCGAAAAATCCGCAAAAACATTTTTTTTAGTTTTAGAATATTTAGAAAAATAGGAAAATAAGAAACTTCCAGGAAGAGTACATTGGTGGGCACAAGACACCAGGGCGCGCCAGGCAAGGTGGGTTGTGCCCACCTGGGACACCTTCCGGACTCCGTTTTTCTACAGTTTGCTTGTTCCCCAAGATTAAAAAGTCTATATATACTCTCCGAACCTGTTGACCACCGTATCGCGGAGGAATCCTTTGATCTCTTTTCTTGCTGTTTTCTGCGCAGTTCTGAAATTATGTCATCCCAAGACTCCGACGGAGAGAGCTATGTCTCACATCTCATTGCTGACCCAAAGACCTATGGGGACCTATCTCCTTATGGTCGAACTACAGATGACGAAGAGGATGCTCACTTGATGAGGATCGATGATTCAAGCTCGGAGGAGGAGGATGTTCCTCTACCTCAACCTGGGGATATGCATGTGGAGTTCAAGAAGTCAAGTCTCCCTAAGAGAGTTAACCAGTCTAAAAACCAATCTAGTCCTTTTCATTTTCGGCAGAAAAGCAAAGGGGATTTATGTGACAAGATCTTGAAGCTGGAGTTGGAAGTCGATGATTTAAAGGAGGAAATTGCTCTCCTCAACTACAATATGAAAAAGTTGAAGGCATAATTGTCATCACCACTATCATCTTCTTCACTACCAAAGGAGAATTCAGTATCGGGTATGGGCACTCCCCTTGGCTTCCTCCAAGCTTGGGGGAGGTGCCCCGGTATCGTATCATCCCACTATCTTTTTGCCTTTACTTATTTTAGTTCGATCTTTTGGTTTAGATGAATAAAAGTTTAGTTCGATCCTTTCTTCTTTGAGAGTCTTCTTAGTGATCTATCTTTGTAATCATGTGCAAGATATATAATAAAGTTTAGTTTGAGTTTTTGCTTTCTTTACTTTCATGTTGCAAATAAAAGAAAGGAAATAAATAAATGGAAAGGAAATAAATCAAGAAGATCATATACTAATCTTATGGTAGGTGATGACACCGCATAAGGAAAAGTATAAGTAGAAAATTTTATTAGAGATTGACAAACATAGCATTACACTACCGCAGGTTGGTCCAAATGTGACACTATGATCTGAGACCCTTCGACGAAACTGGGTGCGATTCCATAATCGCAAACGGTGGTGTAAAAAACCCGTCAAAAATGTGCAAAACGTTTGCGATGGCGGATGCATCAAACACGGTTTAGAATTTAGTTGCGTGTGCGATGCAGGGCATACGGTTCAGCTCAATTAACTGTTTGGGATGAGGAGGAACAAAAGAAACGGGCAGCCAGATGAAGGCGTGTGTGATATACAACATACGATTCACTGGGATGAACTGTGTGTGATTAGGCAACACAATGCACTACAAAAAAAACACTTCCGTGATGATACGTGTTTGTCACAGTAGGTCGCGTTTTTTGTCATGCATGTACATCCATGACAAATTTATGACAGAATCAAGATAGTCATACCTGTGCTGTCGTAGAAGTGTTCCATGACATTACCAAAATTATCATCACGGAAGTGTCCATTTCCATGACGATAAATCGCGCATTACAGAAGTGCTTTCGTCAAGGGTGACCGACACGTGACATCCACCGTAACGGAACGCCGTTAAGCTATCGGGTCCGGTTTTGGATCCGATAACCCGTTAACAGCCCCGACCAATGGGGATTTTCCACGTGTAAAATCATCATTGGCTGGAGGAAACACGTGTCGGCTCACCGTTGGGACAGATGTCATCCACTCATTGGACACAAAGCGCCTATGATACGTCGACATGTGGCACGGCCCAACAGAGGCCCATTCCTGTGAAAAGGTCGGCCCGTTTGACTTGGTCAAAAGGTGGCGGGCCGGCCCACGGCAAGCCTGTTAACGGCCTGTTCGCGTATAGCCCATTTACAACCCGCTAACCCAGGGCCCGTTTACGGCCTAACCGAATTAGGCCCAGTAGCGTCATCTGGGCCGTCCAATATAATTCCAGCCCGTTTTAACTTCCGGCCCATGTATGGCCCATGACGTCTTTCGGCCCATATGAGGCCCTTATTACTCTCGGCCCATTAACGGCCGTGGTAAAACTGGCCCGTAATGAACATTGTATCACTTTATACCCATTAATGGCCCATGGTGAAACTAGCCCGTAATGAACAGTGTATCACTTTATACCCATTAAAGGCCCATTATTCCGTTCGGCAGTTTCCAGCCCATGTTATCTTTTGGCTTTCTCGGGGCCCATTTATTCTTGGGCTCATTTCCACATTCGTTTACTTACGGCCCGTTACTGTCATTTTTTGCTTGTGGGCCAAATTCAGCCCGTGCTTACAGTGGGCCCGTTAAGAAGTTGGGCCGTTTTCATAGCGTCATCAAAATACGGCCGATTAACGACGGCCCGTTATGGTCGGCCCATGAACGGACGATTTCAACTCTATCCCATTTTCGGCCATAATGTGGGCTGTTATTGGCCCATGTTTGGCCAACCGATCATAAGCCCGTAGAAGGCCCATTGATGATACGGTCCATAGAAGGCCCATTGTGTCTACGGCCCGTATAAGGCCCATTGTTTCTATGCCACATAGAAGGCCCATTGTTTCTACGGCCCTTAGAAGGCCCATTGTTTCTACGGCCCGTAGGAGGCCCATGTTAACTACAGCCGGTGGGCATCGAAGTTCGCCACCAGTGCAAATATAGGGAACACCCTACACTATACAAAAATGGCTTGCTATTTTCTTCAGCCGGTGGCTGCACGTTAAGAACAAATTTTGTATCGCACCAAAACAAATTACAACTATAAAACAAAAGGAAGGTTGGCATAAAATTTAACCGTCTAGCAGATAAATGCACCACCAGAAGTTCAGAAGCTCAGTTCATTTGACCTGACTATTACGTTTTCATGCTGTATTGTCCGATGGAGCACCATAACCTTCACCTTCAGTTCTCCTAGCCTCCTGAACAACATAGCAAATGTCTGATAGTCTGGTTTCAAAACCATGCATATCTTGACAACATCGAACAATGTCTCTCCTTGTTTCACAAAGGGTCTCTATTAGGGAATGGACTTGTGTCTAGAGCGCAGATACAACATTGTTTTGAGCTTGCATATCTTGATCATGAGGCAGTTTGGACGAGATTTCCTTAACAACCAACCCAGTATTACGCAGGAACGTGCTGTTGGCACTATTAGTGGATAGGTACTGATCCACTGCAGCAAGAGCTGACATTGCGGTTATAGTTCCCTCGCCACCTTCAGAAGGTGGCGGTTCCACCATTTTTTCCATAGCTCACTGAAAAGTTGTGGTTTTACATTAGTAGTACCAGAACAGAAGATATTAAGGAGGCAGCAAAACCAAACAAAATAGCTTTGGTCTATATACAGAACTTATTCTGGTGAACCCATGTAAAATAATAGTTGTATTTTATTGCAAAGTACATAATAAAACCAGGTTCCAAACATATGACCATGTACCATCGCTAATGTATTGTCTATTTCTACACATTGTATTGAGGGCTAAGGATAAAGAGACGAAGTTTATAATACGATAAGCATAGTATGACATCATTCATATCACAAAACAACTGAGAACAGACAAACAGGCAATTGTAAAGTTGTGTGGGCAAGTCCAGCACGGAACTAGATTACAGGTCAAGATCAAAGGAACATCACTCCTCTCTTTTAAACCTTGTAATGTGCAATGATACGCTAAGACAATTGTGTATAAAATTGAAAAGAGTAACAGACATTGGCTGCAAACCATGCAGTTCAAGGCACAAGTCAAAGTAAGTAGTAGTTAAAAGGCATGAGGATTAAGGACTTACAACAGCAGCTTTGACTGGTGTAGTCATGCCCTTCTTCTTGCTGGTGTGATAGTCCTTGAAGATTTCCATAGCATTTGGTTCAGGTACTTTTTGGTCCTTGCGGGCTTTCCTCTGCATTTGGAACAAGTCAATATAGATCTGATAATATGGTACAACGAAAAGAGTGAAACAACAGCTAATTACAAGAGCCTCGCAGTGTGCAATATAGCTACGAGATCCTGTCGTCTGTTGGAATTTCACTTTCGTATGGTTAGCCTTGTTCTTTGAACAGTTCACCTACAAGAAGATAGATTTGTGTGGCACATGCGTAAATAGGACTTCAATATGTGATCTGATGACATATATATAATGTACCTGATACTTTGGATCGGACCAGTGTTTAACAAGGCCTCTCCAGTCTTCATCAGATATATTTTCCACTGGAGATGTTTGGGCAAGTTCACTGTTAGCCTTGCCTTCAAAGTGAGTTTTCCTCAAGTTATACCGATACGGTCGCAAAGCAGACTTGAAAACATGGGTGCAAGCTTGTCTGGTTGCATCACCTTGGCTATCCAACTTGAACCTCATCTATTGAAAATTATGGGAGTCTCATTATCAGCAACCTAGAAAGTATTGGACAGAGCAAGACGATATTACTAGTTTCCATACATAACCATACTTACAGATAAATGGTCGAGGAAGGTGTTGAACTGGGTTTCGTGTTTGTCATTCCTGTACTGAATCCATGTTGGGAGGATACATACATGACACCTAACAGCAACCGCTGCCTCTGATACTAAGTTGGCTGACTCTGTAGCATCACGTGGCCTTTTTAAACCTGCCTCAAAACGGATCTCCATTCTTCCTCCTCTAGATTTAGTTAACCTATCGAGCATTATCCCTGATGTTTGTTTCCTCTTGCACCTAGGTGCTAGTCCAACAACAAACATAGGAAGTGTTAGTGTACATCAAACTGTGAGACAACATATAAAGAAGCATGCAACTGTAACTTGACTCCAGCAACTACCTTCTTGCTGTTGAAGATCACAAAGTTCATCTGATCTTGCCAACTCATCTTGTGTCAAGAGTGCTTTGGAAGTAGTGTCAGGTGGCAAGGGAGCTTGGGAACGTGCTGCTAGCTGAGTGGACGAACGAGTAAATCGTGCAGCTGGTGGTACTATGGAAGGTATTGCATCAACTAGGGTTGTCTCTGCTTGTTTGGTGGCAGCTATTTGTTTCTGTTTGGCTTGTTCTACAGCTCGTGTAGCATGGGATACCCTGTTGGTACAATTTTCCGCTGGACTTTGACCTTCTATTGCACCATCAGTACCAGCAGAATCTGCAGGATTGTTGCGCTTCCCTTTCCCTATCGTTCTGTCTTGCTTCCTCTTTCTCTGTGCCATGTTAAGTCAAGCCGACAAGAAAAATGAATAACAATTTAGTTCTTCAGAACATATGTACTTTGATGTAAGAACATGGTGTGATAGACAGATATTGTATGTTCTAGAAACATGAACACGTGTCTTAGTCACAAGTATAATGTGTAAAGTAAGCAGATGCAATTCAACAAAATTAGAAGCAATACAAGCTAGACATCATACATAACATGCAACCACATATAACAGTGCCAAGTTAGAGGGAGCACCTTTGATGGTGCACTAGGGGAGACGTGCTCATCACCAACACAGCTACGTTGAGTGTCTATGCATGTGTTGTCTTGGAAATCATCTTGGGGGGATGGAGGAGTAGAATCTGTAGAGGCCCTCCATTTGGAAGGAGCACCTTCATCCGCTGCCTTGCCAACTTCCTTCCGCTTTATTGATTTTGAATTGTCAAGTAAAACCGACAAGAAAAAGCAATAAAATTCACTCTTCAGAACTCATTCGTGCATGATACTGACAATCACTACTTTGATGTAAGGCAAACACATGATTCCAGGATGGAATAATACGAAAAATAGGACGGCATGGCATATTCACAACTGTTTGTGTAAACTAAGCAGAAACCATTTCACCAAATAAGAAGCAATGCAAGCTAGACACCACGTGAAAGATGCAACCAATATGACTCTGCCAAGTTAAAAGTGTCCCATCATAAATGGCATTTCAACAAATTAGAAGCAGCGCATGCTATAAATCATATCAAAGATGCAACTAATATCACACTGCATATACTGAAGGTGTCTCATCATATTGATTTATGCGGGATACAAAAAAACAATAGTTTTATGTGAGGACATGCTTAATAGACAGATGTACTATGTACTAAATACAGGAAGGCATGTCACATTAACAGGTATAATGTATAAGCTAAGTAGAATAGCACATGCAGTTTAACCAGATTGGAAGAATTGCAATCTAGACACCATATGCAACATGCAACCACATATCACGCTGCCAAGTTAGAGCAAGCACCTGCGATGCTAGTGTAGGGGAAATGCGGTAATCAACTACAGAGCTACGTTCACTATCTTCATCTAGCCTTGCTGTTTCTTGAGAATCATGTCGGGAGGCTGACGCTGCAGTCTTTAAATGAGGAGTATTCCGCTTGCCTGACCGCCTCATCATAAGTGATTGATGAGGGATACACAAGAACATTAGTTTGATGTAAGAACATGGTTAATACACAGATGTACTAGTATGTACCAAAAACAGAAAGGCATGTCATATTCAAAGGTATAATGTGGAAGCTAAGCAGTTGCAATTTAACCAAATTGGAAGCAATACAAGCTAGACATCCGGCTGGAGTGGTGAGCATGATCATCTAGGACCTGAGAGCCTGGTGGGAGGCGGGCTGCTTCGCCACCATCGCGGCTTTTTAGTTGGCTTCCAGGTGATGCCTCTCTTTGCTGGGCTTGTCACTGGCTCGGCCAGTGCCCTGACTAGCTATTTGTCTTCTGGTGCTCACAGGATGGTGGTTCATGTAAAAAATATCTTTCCTTATCTTAATAAAGACCGACCTCGGCCTTTTGAATACAAGCTAGACACCATATGCAACATGAAACCACATATGACACCGCGAAGTTAAAGAAAGCACCTGCGATGGTGGTTCATGGCGAGTGAGATCATCAACTCCAGAGCTACTTTTACCGTCTCCATCTACTGACACTGCACCCATTATAACGCTGAAACGTGTCTTGCCTAAGCCCGAAGAAATCTGGAGCTGCTTCTCTCTTTTATTTCGTGCTTCTATCAACTGATTGGCAGAGTCTGAAATACCCATGCATAAAAAAATAATAGTGAGAGTATGGGTGAAATTTGTGCAGAACTAAAGCACTGTAAAAGTAGCAGATAGCAGGTGGCTGAAAAATAATTGACAAGAGACATATGATAGCTCTACAACATTGCCTGGCAAACAAAATTAGATTCTAATCCGTATGATTTTGTAATATATGAGCACAGGGATGGCTGGGAAATGCAGGTACTCCTCCAGCACACCACCACATGTGGTCATGTCAAGATAACAGTCGACTGAAAATAAATAGGTCAGTCGATTTTTTTAATGAACCATCCGATCTATAAGGAACGGGCAAATGGCCTTCGTCTACCTCCCACCAGTCACTGTTGACGATCTTTCTCGAACCGCCAGCGACCACCGGCCCAGACCCCTGCCTCCGCTGCCCCGCCCTCCCCTCGACCTCACACCACCGCCGTGCTTGGCAGCGCCCCCAGGCCATCCCTTTAACCCCGTCCGACCTCCAGATCAGTTGCCAGTAGCTCTAGGCCCCACACGCCCCTAAGATAAACACCGAGGCGCTGCTTCCCCGGCGTAATAGGCGGACCAGCGCCTGTTACGCTGGGGAATGCTTCCGTTAATTGGGAATCAACTGACCAGGAATTGAAATTCAGGGGGGCGACGGACCTCTAGCTAAGGTGAAATAGTATATGAGGAGAAACCTTGTGCATCGCGAGTTACTAGGAACATCTAGTATCAAGAAGAAGCGGTCAACTAGTGTCTTCTGTGGGATGAATACCGTGCAAGCAGACACGTAAGATTTGCACGAATAAGGGAAGAGGAGTACCATTCTCGGTTGCCGGTGTGGTCCCCTCCACATGTCGCGCTGATCTTCTTCTTTTTATCGGGGAAACCGATGTTCTGGAGGGTGCATGCTTGGACAACCCATGACCAAATTGTTGACTGTGTTGCCGTGGCCGTATGTCGGCGGAGGGGAAGCAGATCCGAGGCGGCGAAGGACGGCGTCGCAGGAACAGCTCCGGTGCGGTGGAGGATGGCGAAGTTGGAGCGGCAGCGGTGAGGCGCAGGACGGCGTGGTTGAACTGGCTTGGGTACGGACGGCTCGGCCTCGGCTTCAACTACTAGCCGTGGAGGGTGTTGCGGTTGAGGTTGCGGTGGACGACGACGTCGGGGTATCGGCTCCGGCGTGATGGAGGAGGGCGGCGGTTGAAGGGTTGAATGGTGTTGCGGACGGAGGACGCCGGGGTTTCGCGGGTGGTGGAGAGGTAGTTTTTGCACCCACGGAGTACGAATGGGGAATCGGACGGGTGGGCGGGGGGGGGGGGGAGGGGGGAGGGGGGAGGGGGAGAACCATGTTTCGGTCTGGGACGCGCTTGTTTTTGTCTTTTTTGAACAGAAGATGGAACGCGCTTGTTTGAAATTTGGGGAAAGTACAAACTTTGCCCCCCTCTTAAATTTCGGACCTACTGCGGGTCGGGGGTAGGATGGTAATCCCAGGTGTCCCAAGTAGTGGCGCGAGCGATTTCGGCCGCGCGCATGTGTGCTTAGGCGGCCATTGTGTATGAATGTTTTTCGAAGGCGGTTGCGTGGCGTCTAGATGAAGGTACAAACCTACCCCGGTTTAGACCTTTGGACGTCGGGCCGGTAGGTTTCACGGGTCGGAGTTATTAGAAAAGTAATTTCCTTGTACTACCAAACATTGGTCTTACGCGGTTTCGGGCGAGTAGAGGCTCTTTTGGCGCTTCGTACGAAATTTTGAAACACAAGCATTCACGTTTAGAGTACTCTTGAACTTTGAGGATTGACCTAAATAGACAACATTAAATTTGACCTTGTATGTTTGAAAACCTCATTAAATTATCCGCTTCTTTTTGAAATATTGACACTTGAAAATCCTATAACTACGATTATTTTGGAATGGAGGACCTAAATTAGAATGCTATTATGTACAAAATCAGAGCAAAGATTGGTGCCCCCATAATTTAGGTATGATTTACAAACGCCATGATATCAACTTCAAATAATTGAATGGACTTCATGTTGAATTCGATTTTTTGAAACCACCTTAAGTTGAATTCAAATGTATGCTAGTTCATAGGTAGCTATTTATAATGTTCATTGTGTAACTTTCGTATGTATAATGTGCTTTACACACACAACATGAACTATACTCACGTTTATATTCGATTGCTAAAGCGATGCATTGTCTGGAGTTCAAAATACTAACTATGTGGATCAATTGTGTCGAATAATAACATAGACATGCTCAAATTCGATAGAATCTAGATGTCTGATGGATCAATGACCGTTCCTTATGCGAATTGCAAATATCATGATCCCATCCTAATATTTGGATACAATTATATCTTTAATCAATGTGTACATCAGTCTTGTATGTGTCCATCGGTGGTCTCTCACACATGCTCACACACTCTCTCCCGAGGTGTCTTTCTCGCACACATGCTCTCGATATAACCCCCTCCCTCTCGTAACCATTTACGACTGTTTTCACTAACCTTTATCACAAGCACTCTTCCTCTCGCAAGCATACACACGCACAATCCCCATCGACCCTTTCTATATAAATAGACCTGCCTACGTGTCTCCTGTATGCACATTATCTTTAGGCATGTCTCTCACGCATTGTCTCACACCTCTCTTCCTAATCGACGAGTATGATTCTAGTAGAGCATTCTCTAGGATGCCCCTTAAAGTTAGGTTGGATGAATAGTAATATCAGAGATAAAGGGGTTACCTTAGTCCGAGAACCCATGGTTACAAATCCTAGCCGGCTTTGTCAGTGGACATAGAGTCCTTCACAATTATGCTATCTTTGTCTTGTATGACTAGTCATCCATGGGTCTCACTAAATGCGTCACGGGCCGACCAATGTGGCGCGGGACGGAACCGAACGAAGGGCCTCACCTCGACCCACCGGACCTCACGCGGTGACACACCCTCTGCCCCCATGTCTCGTTATCTTCTCACACCCACACATACCAACACAGACACCACACACAAAAAATATATTCTCCTGGTGCCTCTATCCACTCCCCCCTTGCATATACACACTCAAGGGAATCTCTCACCGTGACGTCATATTCTTCTCTCTCTCTCTAGAGCACTCTCATTTCTCGTGCTATCTCTCCCATGCCCCCCTGTCGGCCCCTCTATTCATGCCTCTCTCGAATACGTAATACACACACATACCTCTCTAGGCCCTGCCAAATGCATCAACTACACATTCACACATGTTACATCACGTACCCCATTGATCTAAAAAGCCCTCTCTTCACGTTTATTTTGCATACAACATTCCTTTTGAATAAAGTGTGGCCAAAAAAATATTTTAGAATTTCTACATATATACAACATTACAAAGTTATATGGAGGAGTATGAACGCTTGCATTTCATGGTGCCCACAATGATATTTATTCCGCACTATGAATTATATTTGAAGCGAAAGCACGATACGTACATTGGACTTCAGAATCCACTCATTACGGTCACCATTTACGTTTTGTGGTTATTATACAGTCACGGGCTCACCGTACAACTCTTTATTTGCTGAAGACACGACTAGTTGACCAGTTAAACGCTCCACGTGGCACCTCTAGTGTTGCATCACACTATCTCACTACCATCGGGCCCACCTGTCGGCTTGTATCTACTCTACATCTACACCCTTATAAAATACTAGCAAGATGCCCATGCGTTGCACGGAACATCAAGATGCATTTGTATGAGTAGTTTATCTTGTGGGAGAAAAGGATGAACAAGGGAAGGCCTTATTTGCAAGTGTGGAGAGGGGTGTGGGTATCTTTTTGCAAAATTGCCATAGTTTCCTTCCTATCCGTCAGATATAGATCGGACGACCTATATTCTAGGATGGCAGGCACACGATCATCACTGACTATGCTTTTTATAAGAGTAGGGATAAAATACACTCTTATAAAAAACATAGTTGGTGATGATGGTGTGCCTGCCATCCTGCGATATAGGCCGTCCGATTTATATCTGACGGATAGGAAAGAAACTATGCCAATTTTGCCTAAGATGTACCCACACACCTCTCCAAATTTGCAAATAAGGCCTTCCCTCGTTCATCCTTTTCTCTCACAAGATAAACTAGTCATACAAATGCATCTTGATGTTACGTGCAACGCACGGGCATCTTGCTAGTAAGAATGAAAACAAACGACAAAAAAATATTAGACGGTGGTTCGAAGTCATGACCGCGGGCACAGCAGACAAGGTGGCCTTGTATTGGTATGCTGAGCCGTCTGTTTTAACACACAAGAGCTGGTGTGGTGATTATACACACATGCACGCATGCACACGAACTGCATGCACACAACACTCACACGAACACATGCACCCACACACGCACGCAACACTCACACGTACACACGCAGCCACGCACGCACGCAACACTCACACGCACACACGCACGCACGCATGCACACACCAGTACACCACACGACCAACACACACTCTCACGCTCAAGTGCTCAACCTACACGTGCATGCGCACACATTAGGCCCTGACAGACACATACACAACCAGGTGATTCCCGCGCACGGGGTGGAGTCTTGTCGCGCCTGCGTAAATTTGGGTTTATCTGACCTTTCCCTATGCGAACTGACATGTGGGACCCACAAGGAACATGGTCAATTTAACTAGTCAACATGGTGCCACGCAGACTATTTGGCCGTTCAACAGAGTGCAATCCGATGCTGAACCGTGAGCAAGTGACCGTATAATCACCGCAAAACGTATATAGTGACCGTAATCAGCTTATTCTGAAGTTCGATGAACGTATTACGCTTTTCTCTCTGTAGGCCCTCCAAAACTACATCTCTACACGTTCTCGCATGTTACATCTAACAACTATGCAATACAACACTACTACTATGCTCTAACACAATAAATCATATGTGTTTTTAGTTTTACTAGATATCATATTGTTAGTTAAATATTCAGTTTGCATACATTAAAATTGCCTTTGAAATGTATGGCCAGTATCATATACCGCGCGGGGACAATCCCGCCCTTTCCTGTTTAATCGGGTTTGTATCGATGGATCATGCGAAACAGCAAAACTATAGTACTATATACAGTACAAGTGACAGTTCACTAGGTCGTCGTGTCGTGTACTCCTCCGTCGTAAGAGTGGAGCGCTCGCTTTCATAAATCTTCTAGTCCCTTTCGCCGACATGTGGGGCATCAAGCTACCGGGTCCACGTGCCATACCGGAATACAGTGCAGAGCAGCCGGGGTGAAGCACCCAGTCATGGCGCCGGCGTAGTAATGAGCAATGAGGCATCAAATCACAAAGCTGCACCTTTCCCGCAGTTAAGTTGGAGGGATGAAGTAATAATGCTAAAAAAAGTTGGAGGGACGAAGCAACCATCATTTCACTCGTTGCTGAATCCGCTTCTCCCTCATCTTCTTCAAGTTAACCACGTGTTGCTTCTGCCGTTGTTCTGCCTCATGTGGAAAGCGGACCGGCTTGGTAAAGCACTGACACATGGGACCGCATGTTAGCAAACTGCTAGGACAACGTCCTCTAAAAATAAGAAACCTCCCCCGCCATCCGCGCGGCAAAATCACCTCCTTTTTACTAATCTTGATTCTATAATTTTTTAGATCAATATAATTGAGTTTTGTATAGATAGCACACAGGAGCAAAACCAAGTTGTACGGTTAAGGGCATCCACAATGTGTAGCCAAATGTGAAAATAGCTTTCGGCATAGTGGGAACCATTGTGGACGGTGTTGCCAAAGCCAAAAGGATGGAACCGAAGCTCCCTGATTGATTGATTGATTGATTAAAGGAATAGAAAAATGCAACGTCTCTCCTCTTTCTCCCGTGCTTGGACGCATGTACAATATAGAGGACAGAGTCTACTCCCCTGTCCCTTCTATCACAAATCACAAAGCAGTGAGGCATCAAATCACAAAGCACGGACGAAGCAACCATCATTTCACTCTTCGCTGACTCCGCTTCTCCATCGTCCTCTTCGAGAAACCATCTCACCGCACTAAGCTGGACGGACGGCGCTATTGTGTACGAGTAGTACTAGTACATTTACACGTCCTTTGGTTCAACGGACTTCCTGGATGCAAATAAGGCGGTTGTCTCGGCTTGCAGGCGGCACTTGCGAACGACTTACCATGGTCTCCCTCAATGGTGTTCTCCGTCGAACGCACTTCGCCAAACCACAACGTTCGAGATATCATCGACGTCACCGCAATGGGGAAGGAGGTCAAATATAGTTACTACCTCCATTTTTTTGTACACAAGGCCAGTATATCAAAATTACAATTTGCAAAAGGCCACTAACACTAATCGAGGCAAAATTGATGGGGTTTGCCTCGTACTAGCAACGAAGGACATTAATATCCCCTGCATGCATGCGAAAGTGAGAAGGTTGGTTTGCATGGCGCTGCATTAATCAAGCGATGAGGAGTGAGATGGTTAGCTCTTTGGGCTTTGGAGAAAAAATACGCATTAATTGACACGTGAAACGAGGATTTGTATCGATTAATCCCGCGAAGGAAAACCCCGCCTTTCTTTTTTAACACTAGTACTCCTAGTACATAGTACTACGTACTTATCCTGTTTGGGTCTAGGCCTTGCATTGCCATACTTCGCCACACATTTTTGCCAAGCTTGCCTAAAGTTTTCCAAATGAAAAGGAGGTACACTTGCGCACGGCTGTCGCGGTTGCACCGCACCCTCACACGGTCGCTCCTGCATGTCGCGGTCGCACCGCACCCTCACATGGACAGTCGCTCCTGCACGCCGCAAACCCAACCAAGGGAACACACCCTCACTGACACGTGTTGTCGCATGTGAACAAACCAAACTCAGCCATCCTACCGCTGACACATAATTTTCGTTCATAGAGTATGTTTATCCAACCGCATGTTGGGGAGAATCCGTACAGCCCGTGCGGTGGTCTGTTGGGGAAGAAGAAGAGGTGAGGAAGAAGGGTTAGGAGACGTAGGATATTCATCCAACCGCCTGAAATGGTAGACTGACCCAAGTCAGGCGACTTGCATAACAATATATGTTTTTACACAGCAAAAGATCTATAAAAACAACAACATAAAGAAAAACTATCACTGCTCGCGGAACAAGACGGCCTCGTCGTCTTTGGCTGCCGGCGCGAACCAGCCGTAGCTGCCGACGTGTATCTCCGCACCGTGGTTGTCCTCGGCCTCCAGCTACTCGTTCACGCGGAGCGTGCGGGCGCTCTGCACGGACGAGAGCACCACCCGGTTCAAGTCGAGGATGTCCGGTTCCTCCTGCAGGAGGGCCTTGATGGCAGCGGCATCCACGCGCTCCGCGTGGAGTCGAGCCTCCGCCGCCCGGTTCAAGTCCAGGACGTCTGGTTCCGCCTGCAGGAGGGCCTCGATGAGAGCGGCATCCGCGCTCTCCGTGTCGAGTTGAGCCTCTGCCGCCCGGTTCAAGTCCAGGACGTCCGGTTCCGCCTGCGGGAGGGCCTCGATGGCAGCGGCATCCGCACGCTCCGCCTCAAGTTGAGCCTCCGCCGCCCGATTCACATCCACGACATCCGGTTCCGCCTGTAGGAGAGCCTCGATGGCAGCGGCATGCGCGTGCTCTGCGTCGAGTTGAGCCTCTACCTCCCGGTCCTCCTTTAGTATCGCTAGGTTGAACCGCTTGTCCGCCTGCACCATGGGGGACTCGGATGCCGACAAGAAGTCGACGTCCATCGTCTCATACCCATCGGGGGCCTTCTGCGCCGCGACCTCCGCCATGAACACTGGATCGGCTTCCTCCTCCTTGTAGCTTGGCTTCAGAGAACTCGGGGATTGGCCCGCCGCAAAGCGAGCTTGGGAACGGAGGTCTCTGGCGCCGACCGCCGCCACGATTTCTGCGTGGCGCTCCGGCGTCAGCATCTTGTAGTACGTGATCTTGCGGCGCACCATGGCTTTCCGGCGAACTAGGGGACGCTTGATGCGCGCTAGGGGATCGAAATATGGGGGAAGGGGCTGGAGATTAGGTGTGGTTTTAGGGCAGTGGCTGGCATAGGCCGAGCAGCGAAGGTTCTGGTGTGAATAGTGGTTCCGGTGACGACCGGTCAATCTGTTTTGACTGTACATCGCTCTTGTCGCCTTCGCGTTGCTGCCCGGCACGCTGGACCCTCCACATTGCTCACCGAATGGAACGCGCTTCGTCTTGCATTTTTTCTTGCTTGTGGGACCGCAGTTGAGAGCAAACCGACGTCCTTCCCCCTCCCCCGCCCGCTTCATTTTATGCGGAGTAAATAAAAACAAAGGGAGTATACTACGGATGAGGATCCCCTGACATGGCCGAACCCAATTAGTAAGACATGCGGGGCCTAGCAAGCATGGGGTCCGCCAGTAAGTGACCGAAAGGGAGGGTAAGGCAGGGATACGTATGTGAAAGGAGCTTCCAATGATATAATTTTCACATTATACATCTCATGTACTATTAATCTTGTCAATAGTCAAATGTGGTTTTGAAAAACGCATTAGAGCATGGTTAATAATATAGCCAGTCGATGGCTATAAGGAACTGCCATGTCATCTATAGCCATCATCTATTATATGCACTCATACAGTAGTGTGGGCTATAAGGTTGGCTATTTCCTGCAAAAAAATATATAAGGTTGGCTATTGTATTAGTACTTTTTTCCATCTCCTCTCCATCTCTTTCTTCATATTTATTGTACGTATTTAACTAGGAATGCGTATATAGCTAGGCTCTTGCATGAGAGCTCACTCCCCTTACTTTTTCACATCTCTCTCCTCCACATAGGCCCTATATAAATGGAAGGAGGGAGTACAACTATGAGCACTACATACTCTACTACAGATGTTGTCAGTACTCCACTAGTACTATTGGACATGGAGCTTAAAAAAGTTACTATTGGACTGACTATACGTGGCGAAATCCTAGTAGGAAGAGCATGCGCGAGAACAAGCACATTCACGTGGTTGAAAACAAATTGGAAACCATCTCAAGTACAAATATAGGAGTACGTACGAATCTAACAATATTGATTGGGCGTTGTTGAATGTTGATACTTTTTTTTATCAAAGTAGAGATACTTTGACTACACATAAAACTTATATGTAAACTACAAAGGATAGGAGGGAGTATATTGTACGTTCAAAAATGAAACGAACATTGAATACCCTTTATATATGATTTGCGGATGCTATGATCACCGGTTGAAAAATTTGAATCCGCCTTAGGTATCACACATGCCCCCACTCGTTCTCTCTCGATTTCATCTCGGGGTCCGAAGATTGATTGAAAGAGGACTAGGGTGGGTACAATACGTTCATTTCGCTTATGAACGTACAATATACTCCCTCTGATCCACACAGACCCCCCCCCTCGCGGGTCATTTCTATCATAGAAAGAGACCAAACCTTTATCTCCTTGCACGACACGCAATTGATCTCTGAACATCAATCGATCTCGTCATCATGTGTCGTAGCATGCATGAACCGAATGGGATGCCAAAACTAAGACGCGAAGCGACACATAGTGGAGGCAAAGTGAAACTTCAAACGAACCGTTTGTTTGTATGCATGTCGGACAAATTACAAATAAACATTGGAAATACAAGCATGGTCTAGGCCCACATGCGAATGATACTCGGCAGAATGTTCAAATGAGGCATGCGGGAGGATGGACTCGACCGGAGGGCGACATGATCGATGGAGAAGAGGGTTGGAGATGAATGAGAAATAAGCAAATGCCACATGATTATACTTGACCGGCTCAAATAAACAATAAGTTGTCTCGCTTGGCCTACATAGTGAAAGGCCTAATGCGCAATGCGGAGCACTGACGCTCGAATATGGCCGGGAAAACAGGGAAACCGACATGTGGGGCACACCTGTCGGGACGACGTAGCGCAAACTAGTCCAATGGAGGAGCTGGCCCACGACCTCCTCGCCACCGGCAACCGTTCATGTGGGTCTGATACGTCTCCATCGTATCTACTTTTCCAAACACTTTTGCCCTTGTTTTGGACTCTAACTTGCATGATTTGAATGGAACTAACCCGGACTGACGCTGTATTCAGCAAAATTGCCATGGTGTTATTAATGTGCAGAAACAAAAGTTCTCGGAATGACCTGAAACTCCACAGAACATATTTTTGGAAAATATTAAAAATATTGGCGAAAGAATCAAGGCCAAGGGGCCCACCACCTGTCCACGAGGGTGGGGGCGCGCCCCCTGCCTCGTGGGCCCCCTGTTTCTCCACCGACCTCAACTCCAACTCCATATATTCATGTTCAGGGAGAAAAAATTAGAGAGAAAGATTCATCGCGTTTTACGATACGGAGCCACCGCCAAGCCCTAAACTCTCCCAGGAGGGCTGATCTGGAGTCCGTTCGGGGCTCCGAAGAGGGGAATCCGTCGCCGTCATCATCATCAACCATCCTCCATCGCCAATTTCATGATGCTCACCGCCGTGTGTGAGTAATTCCATCATAGGCTTGCTGGACGGTGATGGGTTGGATGAGATTTATCATGTAATTGAGTTAGTTTTGTTAGGGTTTGATCCCTAGTATCCACTATGTTCTGAGATTGATGTTGCTATGACTTTGCTATGCTTAATGCTTGTCACTAGGGCCCGAGTGCCATGATTTCAGATCTGAACCTATTATGTTTTCATGAATATATGTGAGTTCTTGATCCTATCTTGCAAGTCTATAGTCACCTACTATGTGTTATGATCCGGCAACCCCGAAGTGACAATAATCGGGACCACTCCCGGTGATGACCGTAGTTTGAGGAGTTCATGTATTCACTATGTGTTAATGCTTTGGTCCGGTACTCTAATAAAAGGAGGCCTTAATATCCCTTAGTTTCCATTAGGACCCCGCTGCCATGGGAGGGTAGGACAAAAGATGTCATGCAAGTTCTTTTCCATAAGCACGTATGACTATATTCGGAATACATGCCTACATTACATTGATGAATTGGAGCTAGTTCTGTGTCACCCTATGTTATGACTGTTACATGATGAACCGCATCCGGCATAATTCTCCATCACCGATCCAATGCCTACGAGCTTTTCACATATTGTTCTCCGCTTATTTACTTTTCCGTTTCTATTGTTACAATCACTACAAAACCCAAAAATATTACTTTTGCTACCGTTACCGTTACTTCCATACTACTTTGCTACTAAATACTTTGCTGCAGATATTAAGTTATCTAGGTGTGGTTGAATTGAGAACTCAACTGCTAATACTTGAGAATATTCTTTGGCTCCCCTTGTGTCGAATCAATAAATTTGGGTTGAATACTCTACCCTCGAAAACTGTTGCGATCCCCTATACTTGTGGGTCATCAAGACTATTTTCTGGCGCCGTTGCCGGGGAGCATAGCTCTATTCTTTGAGTCACTTGGGATATGTCGTGGTTTTGTCATGGCAAATGTCCTAAGGAAAGGACTTAGTCGTGGAGCCATCGCTACGGGTTAGCTTAAAGGGGTTAAAGCGGACAAGGGACGCAGAGAGTTTATACTGGTTCGGCCCCTTGCAGTGAAGGTAAAAGCCTAATCCAGTTGTTGTGGAATTGCTAGGGTTTCGATGACCAGGGAGCGAATACGCTTTGCCTGAGTATCGAGTTGTTGTCTGTCGTCCTTAAACCGCCGCCAGGTCGTCCCCTTATATACATGGGTTGACGCCCGTCGGTTTACAGAATCCCGAGGCCGGCTCATAAACGTGTCCGGCTCGGTCTCTGCTCTTTCTATCTTACAACACAAGTTTACATATCAATGCGTTTATGTCTACAGGCCTTAAACCAGCTTTGGGCTCTGGAGCTTCATAAAGCGTCACCGCCTTTGTCTTCATGGGCTTCAGATATAGTGAACTACTATGGGGTTAACCCGGCCTCTCCTGGCCAGTTTACGCCCAGTAGTAATATCCCCAACATTAGGCCCCAGATTGATTTGAACTGGTTCATGTCAATCCTCAATACTTAAGAAAATTTCTTCTTCAGCACCTTCACATAATCTTGTAAACCGCTATGACGTCATCTTCTAGGATCATGATAAACCGCCATGATATCATCTGTTATTAAAAATTGCATAAAGCTTCACTTTTATTAATGAGCCTCCGACAATCGAGGCGACAGCTCCGTCTCATATCCAAATTTTGGGCTCCTCGATTTTCGCGCCTCACACTTATCCTTTTGATTTTGTAAATAGGGCCAGGGGGTCTTTACATTTTCTCCCCCGTGCCTCTTTGCATCATCTCCTTCCTTGCGCCGCCCGACCTTTGGAACTCTGCCACCGCCGTCGACCTTCGTTTCCGCCTCAGCAACAGCCGCTGCATCAACCTGATTGGACCAGAGAAGCGCGGCGCTCCTCCGCTGTTCCCTCATCATCAGTGAGTTCTTCTTTTCCTCGCTCTAGATCCACCATTAGGGTTTCAATGTTCATCGAAGTCTATCAAAGCTCCGTCGCCGTTCTTCCCTGTTCTTTTCATTAGCACAAATGACTAGCTGGATCCGATACTTCTTACGCGGCCATAATCCCCCTTTTCACTTATTAGATCTGCTCCTTTACACAAAACTCATCTGAACTTTGCTGAATTGTTCAAGCACTTGAAACTAGGTCTGAATTTTTTCTAGTTTTCTGTCATACCGCAGATCTGAAATTTATCACATCAATCTGCGAAACTTGTTTTTCTCTCACTTAAGTACTTTAGATCTGTACCCTATATTCCAGAATTGGCGGTTTAATCTCATAGAAAAATGATAATCCGGTAGGTACCATTAGTCCCCTGTTGAACCGCCAAGCCGCTTTATCTTTTTACATCTCCCATGTCTGATTCCGGTTTAACAATATCATACTCCAGTTTAACAACATGTGTACATCTCTGCTTTAACTTGCATCGCTTTATACTGTCCATTATAAATCTTAAACCGGTAATAATCATGTTTCAGCCTCTCTTGAAATGGCCAAACAAGTCTATGAATGCAATTGGGTTCCTTCCCAGGTCACGGAAGATCAGTTAAACAGATGCGTCGCAACAGGCACTTTAGCCAAGAAAGATGTCATCCACTGGAGGGCCCCTGGCCCGGAAAATCCTCCTACACCCAAGGACGGAGAGGTAGTCGTTTTTGTTGACCATCTGGGTCGAGGCTTTAGCCCTCCTGGTTCAAAATTCTTCTGAGATGTGCTGGCTAGTTTTCAGCTTCACCCTCAGGACATCGGTCCAAATTCTATGACCAACATCTGCCACTTCCAAGTCTTCCGTGAGGCTTATCTGCAAGAGGAACCTACAGTTGAACTGTTTAGGGATTTCTTTCACTTAAACTGTCGCACAGAGTTCACGGATGGACCCAATACTGAATTGGGCGGAATGGCGGTTTAGAAAAGGAAGGAAGTCACTTTCCCTCATGCCAAGCTTCACAGCCACCCCAAAGAGTGGAACCAGACTTGGTTTTATTTCAAAGATACATCTCCAACTGATGAAAAACCCCTGCCGGGTTACCGCCCTCAGCGCCTTAGCAATACGCATCCTTTTCCTCAGAGGTTAACAGCAAAGGAAAGGGCCATCTATGCCCCACAGCTGTCGAAGCTTAGAGCCTTTATGGAAAACAGTTTAACAGGTGTTGATTTTGCTCGTTGATGGATCGGCTGGAGCGTTCTACCCTTAAGCCGGCGCCCCGGCTTGATGTGTGAATACACAGGGAGTTTGACCGACCCTCAATGACACATTAATATTCAACTAACAGAGGCTGAAATTACTGAGGCTATCAAGAAAATGTTGAATGAACCAGAGGCCGTCTGCGGCCAAACCGGACTAAGTCCTTTCCGCACCTTCAACAAACCGCCATCTGTAAGAATTATATAACCTCCTTGCCATAAGTTGCTTCTTTCAAAATATTCTCTGAAAGTTTGTCTAATTTTGACAGGGTGATGATCCATTCTGGAATAAAAAACCACAAGACAAACCGGCAAAACCGCAAGACAAACCGGCAAAGCCACTTCGCCCAAAGACCAAGGTTATTAAAAAACCTGCCAAGAAAAGGACCACTGCGTCTTCTGATGCAAATGCTGATGCCGATGTAGCTAATCCGGACTCAGAGGTAGAACTTGACTCTCTTGGTTCATTTTTCATACACCTCATTGACAATGATTATTATCAGGACGACGCTGAAGGCAGTCAAGCTAATGATGTAGAGGTAATCATTCTTTCCTCCAATTCAGATCCTCTGCCCACATCAAAAATCCGTCGAGCAAACCGGAAAGTAAAATTTTCTCACCCCCTTGCTTACTTGGACCCAAACTTTCTTTTGAAGACGCAGCAACACGAAGCTCGTCGCACAACCCGGCACAGTGGCCAGGTAGTTACCTCTGTCGGTTTACCGAATACTCCGGTTCGGAAACGCCGATCAAAAGTCTCTTACACTCTTGACACTATTTGCCCTAAGACGGGTTGTTTCCGTCAGCCACTTAGCCCGTCTGATTCAAATTATCAGGGTACTTCCCACTCATCTTCTGGCGAGTCATCAGCCACAAAGCTTCCACCCCTCAAAATGGTTCCTGGGTGAGTCATACATTTAATTTTTATCCTTGATGTGTGATTTTTACATACTGTACTGATCCTCATGTTTATTTTTCTCAGCGCCAAGCCTAGACCCGGCAAGAAGGCTCGGTTGAATAAACCGGCTGATGATAACATGGTTGTTGAACCGGAAAAAACTCCAGACCCTGAAGAAACCGATGTTGATGCCATGCTTAACGATTCGCCGCCTCAAGACCATGACTTGTTTGCTGAACAAGTAGAAATTGACATCACAGGCCATGCTGACAAACCGACCAGCCCGGTCCAACCTGATGACAAATCGGCCAGTCCAGCCAAGGCTACCGATAAACCGCCAACTCCCGTGAAGGCTGCTGATAATAAAGAGGATGATGTTATGATTACCGGTGTCAGCCACACTGCTCCTGGCAATCCGGTCGCTTTATCCAAGCATAATGCCAAGGATGAACTTTCTGCTATGGGCAAAGGCAAATGGAGCACCGATTTGTCCAGCTATGCTCATCTTAACGCCCAAGACATTCACTCTGGCTTCTTAAACCGTCTGTACACCAGTCGTGACTATGAAGCCGGTTTAGTAAATCTGATGAAGGAGCGATATGAGGTAACCACACAACTATTTCTCTTATGTCCATTTTGAAATATCAACTCCAGTAGCGCCCAAGTGACGATTTATGATACCAATCTAAACCGGGACTTAGTAATAACTTTATATTTGCAACACTGCATCTTTTTCACCGGTGTAGCCCCCAAGGGCCGGTTTAACTTTATAAAGATGAACCGGGACTTTTTAAAAGACTTCCCAGATGAGTACTTTGAGCAAACATACATTAGCCACCAAGTGCCAAGAGTAATACTTGTATTATGCTTGGGACTTGTAGAAATTTCCGAGAACAAGCAAATATGCATTAGCCCCCAAGTATCAGTTGCATAAATTGTTATGTGCTTGATACTTCAAACATGTATTACCAACTCATTATGCTTATGTCTGTTACAGGCTAAGCTGAGCAAAAAGGAAGCCCAAACCACCGATCTGCAAGAGAACATAAAATCTCAGCAAGCCGAAACCTCCAAGGCCAAGGAAGAGTTGACCAGCGCTTTAGACGCTATGGAGAAACTGAAAGAGAGCTTCAACAAGGAGCGGGCGGATTGGGAGACAGAAAAATCCGCTTTGCGAAAAAGAGCCGTGGACGCAGAAGCAGCTCTTAAACGGTGGTAGATGAGCTGACTGGCGTAAAGCGGCAGATACATGTCATGACTGCTGCTGTGTTCGGTAAGCATCCTTGCTTTATACTTTCAACATATCTTCCCATGTGTTGCCGGTTTATTGATGTTTGTAATGATGCAGGAACTCGCATTAGTCATCTGGGCTCTGATGTTCAAAAGAAGCTGAAGGCTGCCTACACGCTGATAGAGCAACTGTATATCGGCGCGCAACGAATTATCTGCACCGCTTCTCACAATAAGCCGCCCCCGACGTTAATCAAGGATACCTTAGACAGGCTATCTATGCTGCCTGCCCGGGTAGAAGAGCTAAAGAGATCCGCTCCAAGGGCTGGCGCTCTGACCGCACTAACCCGTGCAAAATCATGGGTGCCTGATCTTGATCCAACGGACGTGGCTAAAAGGCTACCCAAGCTTAAAAGAAGACGGATCAGAATTTGGCACTGAAGATCTCCGCGCCATAAACCGGGAAGTACGTCCACTGGCTTGTCAACTTGCTGAAGAGGCTCATCTTTCATTTTACCAGGCGAGTTATGACACTAATAACAAACGGGTTGCTGCACCAACTCCTGAGGCTCAAAACCTGATCCCTCCAATCCGTAAGCACACTTATGCCCCTGACATTGAACCGTCCACCCTTATAAGCAACGAAGCTGTGTTCCAAGCTTTAACTGGGATCGACTGGACAACTATTGACTTCCAGCCGCTGGGTAGAGACGAAGAGGATGAACCGGTGCAAGATGATCCACAGTCGTCAGGTCAAGCTGGTGACCAATCATAATCCGGAGGCCGGTTTAGTCTTCCACGTGCTGCAACACTTATTTGAAAAACAATTATCCTTTTGGATACTGAAACGCCTTGTAATAGACTAGTTAAAGTACTTGGTCTGTTATGCCTTCGTGCATATTTATTTGTGCCTGACACTTGTTAATCCGCCGTGCTTAAGACATATGATGCTTATAAACCGTAGCGATTTACTCAAGTCATTCCTGCACAAAAGAAATATATAGCGTCCTGGCGGTTTACCGCCGGACGGGTCATGATGCCCAGATATATAGCCAGGGTTTATAACCGAGGCTGTAAAAAGATAATCAAATATGAAAATAATTGATACCTGTGACCTTGAGTCGTAATGTTGGCTGACCAACTTGTTGTAGTGAGGGTAACAACCCTAATCCGGAGTATCAATAACTCCTGTTATATTATGCCATTTTATGATAAAACCATTCCGGGTTGCGATAAACACTGATTTATTCAATGCTGGCGACTTTGAGTCGAAACCAGAACGGGTTAAGAAACTCCGGGTTATAAGTGATTACGTACTGACAACTTGTAGTTGACAGCCTAGCCGGGTTGATGAACACTGGTTTATCAAAACATTAGAAATATCATCCGAGGTGAAAAACTTAGCAAATAAAAGCAAATGAAACCCTTGTAGTCGAGGCTTTTCACGGGCTGCCAGGCCCCAAATTCGAGGCTTTTCATGGGCTGCCAGGCCACTGAGTTAAACCATTTTACAAAGCCTTTTAAGATGGTCCTCAATCCATAACCAATCATCAATTTAACTTGACAAGTTCAGGGTCTTATCAGAGTAACTTGTCAAAGTTCGATGGGTCATACGAGGTTTGCCTGGGCGGAGTGACTTACTTAAAAAGGCAGGCTAACCCAGGGTTTTAGGTGTATACACCAGGCTTCCAAGCCAGGGCTTGATAGCCTATTACAAGTGTAGATTCTTTGTTCATTGCGACAGCAAAGAATCCCCAAGTAACATTTTGAGCTGTGCTCAGTGGGTGCCTATATTTGAGTTGTTGTTTTACAACACTCTCTTTGGCCCCGGAGTAATTTGGCTTTGAGCCGATCAAGAGGTGTGACTATGGTTTGGATACAACCAAGCCCCCAAGTGATGTTGTGGCATTGCGCCGATCAAGAGGTGTAGCTATGGTTCGGATACGACCAAGCCCCCAAGTGATGTTGTGGCATTGCGCCGATCAAGAGGTGTAGCTATGGTTCGGATACGACCAAGCCCCCAAGTGACATTGTATAAAGCTTTGATAAGCTGAATCAAGGGGTAAACCGGACGCCGCTTTACAAACAGAAGCCCCATGTAACCACACATGATGTAAGACAAACAATAGATACCCCGCTTTAGCTGAGGTTCGGGTTTACTTTATTGATCATAATATATACATTGTCATAACTATGTACAAAAGCAGAGCCTACGGCTCAAGTATAGTAGGACCGAAGATGAGCGATATTCCACGGCCGGTGGGTCTCCTCCTCCGATTTACGTGAGTCTTTGCGCTCTCGAACATCGATTAGGTAGTATGACCCGTTGTGCAGATTCTTGCTGACCACAAAGGGTCCTTCCCAACGGGGGGATAACTTGTGCATATCCGTCTGATCCTGGATGAGTCGGAGCACCAAATCGCCTTCTTGAAAGGTTCTGGTTCTAACCCGGCGGCTGTGATAACGACGTAGATCTTGCTGATAAATCGCCGAGCGGGCTGCTGCCATGTCACGCTCCTCATCTAACAAGTCGAGAGCTTCCTGCCGCGCCTTTTCATTGTCAGCTTCGACATATGCCGCCACACGGGGCGAGTCATGACGGATGTCACTAGGAAGAACCGCCTCCGCTCCATAAACCATGAAAAAAGGCGTGTACCCCGTCGATCTGTTGGGTGTGGTATTGATGCTCCATAACACAGAAGGTAACTCCTCAACCCAACAACCCGGCGTCCGTTGCAAAGGAACCATAAGCCGGGGTTTGATGCCTCTCAAGATCTCTTGGTTGGCCCTCTCCGCTTGACCATTGGACTAGGGGTGAGCCACCGATGATACGTCAAGCCAGATGTGCTCATGTTGACAGAACTCCTTCATGGCATCCTTTGACAGATTGGTGCCATTATCTGTTATAATGCTGTGTGGAAAGCCAAACCGGACGATCACCTTTTTGATGAATTGAACCGCCGTAGCTGCATCACACTTACTGACTGGCTCTGCCCTCCACCCACTTAGTGAATTTATCAACCGCCACTAGAAGGTGGGTCTTCTTATCCTTGGATCTCTTAAAGGGTCCAACCATATCGAGCCCCCAAGTCGCAAACGGCCAAGTAATTGGAATCATCCTCAACTCTTGAGCCGGTACATGAGCCCGTCGTGAGAACTTTTGATATCCATCACACCTTGTGACCAAGTCCTCGGCATCAGCATGAGCCGTCAACCAATAGAAACCGTGACGAAACGCCTTGGCTACCAGCGATTTTGAACCGGCGTGGTGACCACAATCTCCTTCGTGGATCTCATGCAGAATTTCACGGCCTTCTTCAGGGGATACACAGCGTTGAAACGCCCCTGTCACACTGCAATGATGTAACTCTCCATTGATAATAGTCATGGACTTGGACCGCCGGATTATCTGCCTGGCCAAAGTTTCGTCTTCTGGTAACTCGCCCCGGTTCATATATGCCAGATATGGAACCGTCCAATCCGGGATAACATGAAGAGCTGCCACCAACTGAGCCTCCGGATCAGGAATAGCCAAATCCTCTTCACCAGGGAGCTTGACGGACGGATTATGCAGCACATCCAGGAAGACATTAGGTGGCACCGGTTTACGTTGGGAACCCAAGCGGCTTAAAGCGTCCGCCGCTTCTTTCTTCCGCCGGTCCACATGATCCACCTGATAACCTTTGAAGTGACCTGCAACAATATCCACCTCACGACAATATGCCACCATAAGTGGGTCCTTGGAGTCCCAAGTGCCGGACACTTGTTGAGCCACCAGGTCCGAATCACCAAAGCACTTAACTCAGCTGAGATTCATCTCTTTAGCCATCTGAAGACCATGGAGTAAAGCCTCATATTCAGCTGCATTGTTAGTGCAAGGGAACATTAAACGGAGAACATAACAAAAGTTACCACCTCATGGGGAAGTTAAAACGACTCCAGCCCCCGAGCCCTCCAATTGCCTGGACCCATCAAAATGAATAGTCTAATAAGTATGATCCGGCTTCTCTTCCGGCGCCTGTAGTTCTGTCCAATCATTGATAAAATCCACAAGTGTCTGAGATTTGATCGCCGTCCGGGGTATGTATTTTAACCCGTGAGGCCCAAGCTCAATAGCCCACTTAGCAATCCGGCCAGTTGCTTCCCCGTTCTAGATTATATCCCCAAAGGAGCAGAGCTGACCACCGTGATGGGATGACCTTGGAAATATTGCTTAAGCTTCCAGCTTGCCATGAAAACTCCATACACCAACTTTTGCCAATGTGGGTACCTTTGCTTGGATTCAATAAGTACCTCACTGATATAATAAACCGACCATTGAGCTGGGTATTCCTTTCCAGCCTCCTTGCACTCCACCACAATAGCCACGCTAACAGCCCGGGCGTTAGCTGCCACATATAGCAATAATGGCTCTTTATCAACAGTAGCAGCAAGAACCGGTGGATTAGCCAGCTGCCGCTTTAAGTCCTCAAATGATTCATTGGCGGCGTTGCTCCAGACGAAGTTATCCGTTTTCTTCAGCATCTGATATAAAGGGATGGCCTTCTCTCCAAGGCGACTGATAAACCGGCTCAACGTGGCAATCCGGCCTGCCAGGCGTTGAACATCATTAATACACTTCGATAAGTTATAGCCTTGATTTTCTCCGGATTAGCTTTGATGCCTCTGTTAGATACCAGAAAACTCAAGAGCTTGCCTGCCGGTACACCAAAAACACACTTGGCCGGATTAAGCATCATTTTATAAACCCGCAGGTTATCAAAGGTCTCCTTCAAGTCATCTATCAACGTCTCCTTCTATCTAGATTTTACCACAGTATCATCCACATAAGCATGAACATTGCGGCCGATCTGATCATGAAGACAATTCTGCACACAGCGCTGATAAGTCACCTGGGCACTCTTGAGCCCAAAAGGCATAGACACATAGCCGAAGGCTCCAAAAGGAGTTATGAAGGCTGTCTTCTCCTGGTCCTTAACTGCCATTTTGATATGATGATAACCAGAATATGCATCCAGAAAGCTCAAACGCTCGCAACCCGCCGTAAAATCAATGATTTGATCAATACGCGGGAGGGCAAAAGGATCTGATGGGCAAGCCTTGTTGAGATCTGTATAGTCCACACACATACGCCAAGTGCCATTCTTCTTAAGTACTAGCACCGGATTAGCCAACCACTCAGGATGAAACACTTTGATGATAAACCCAGCCTTCAAGAGCCTGGCTACCTCCTCACCAATAGCTTTGCGTCTTTCTTCATTGAACCGGCGAAGAAATTGCTTGACCGGTTTAAACTTGGGATCAACATTAAGTGTGTCCTCAGCGAGTTCCCTCGGTACACCTGGCATGTCAGAAGGCTTCCACGCAAAGATGTCCCGGTTCTCACGGATGAACTCGATGAGCGCGCTTTCCTATTTCGGATCCAAGTTAGCGCTGATGCTAAACTGCTTGGATGAATCGCCAGGAACGAAATCAACAAGCTTAGTCTCATCAGCCGACTTGAACTTCAAGGCCGGTTCATGCTCTGTAGTTGGCTTTTTCGAAGAAGTCATATCTGCCGGATCAACATTGTCCTTGTAGAACTTCAACTCCTCTGTTGCACAAACCGATTCAGCGTATGCTGCATCACCTTCTTCACATTCCAAAGCGATCTTGCGGCTCCCGTGCACTGTGATAGTCCCCTTATGGCCCGGCATCTTGAGGCGCAGATAGACATAACAGGGCCTTGACATAAACTTAGCATAAGCCGGCCGTCCAAACAGGGCATGATATGGGCTTTTGATTTTCACCACCTCAAAGGTTAACATCCCTGATCTTGAATCATGCTCATCACCGAAAGCAACCTCCAGAGCTATCTTACCAACCGGATATGTCGATTTACCGGGCACCACACCATGAAAGACCGTGTTGGACGGTTTAAGATTTTTATCCGTTAACCCCATGCGACGGAAAGTTTCATAGTAGAGGATGTTAATACTACTCCCCCCGTCCATGAGTACCTTGGTGAACTTATAACCTCCCACCTGAGGTGCCACCACCAACGCCAGATGACCCGGATTATCAACCCGGGGTGGATGATCCTCTCGACTCCACACAATGGGCTGTTCAGACCAACGTAAATAACGGGGCACCACCGGTTCAACAGAGTTCACTGCCCTTTTATGAAGCTTCTGATCACGCTTGCCTAGGCTAGTGGTGAAGACATGATACTGCCCGCTATTCAACTGCTTCGGGTTGTTCTGGTACCCCGACTGCTGCTGCTGATTTCCTTGATGATTATAACCACCTTGGTTGCCCTGATTGCCTTGACTGCCCTGCCCACTCTGATTACATTGAAAACCTGAACCGGAACTGCCTCCGCCGTAACCCGGCCCATGAGATCCCGGGCCTGAACTGCCACCCGGTCCATGATCATACCGAAAAAATCGGAATTTTTGAACTCCTGCATGATATAACAATCCTTCCAAAGGTGCGTGGCTGGTTTCTCCTGCGACCCGTGCTTTGGGCAAGGCTGGTTCAACAGATAAGATAGGTGCTCCGGATTAGGGCTTGGTCCTCCACTACGCCGGGGCAGTTTACCTTTACGCCGCTGGCCCTTGTCCTGCGCGTTTGTATTAGCCACAAAGTCTAAACTATTATCTGCTTTACACTTACCGCTGTTTCCATGACCCGCCGGGTTATGCTGCTGCCCCTTGGTGTTGCTGCTCTTCTTTCCCTTCCCTGTCATATCATCGTCAGGCTCGGGATCCTTGGTACTATCAGAGTCGGCATACTTCACCAGAGCGGCCATGAGAGTCCCCATGTCATTGCAGTGACGTTTGAGCCGTCCCAACTTCAACATCAGAGGTGCAAAACGGCAATTGCCTTCCAATGTCAAAACTGCTGTATCAGCGTTGATGCGGTCCGATGAATGCAAAATCTCTGAAACTTGGCGCACCCAATGTGTTGTTGATTCTCCTTCCTCCTAGACACAGACAACTAACTCCACAATTGACATGGGCTGCTTGCATGTATCCTTGAAATTCTGGATGAACCGGGCCCTCAGCTCGGCCCATGACCCAATGGAGTTAGCTGGCAAGTTTTTCAACCAAGTGCTAGCCGTTCCTTCCAACATCATGGTAAAGTATTTAGCGCACGCCGCATCGTCCACATCCAGCATCTCCATTGCCATCTCATAGCTTTCAACCCATGACTCGGGGGATAAATCGGCGGTGTAATTCGGCACTTTTCGTGGGCCTTTGAAATCCTTGGGTAGGCGCACATTGCGCAGCACTGGGACGAGACACAGTACTCCCAAAGAGCTAGAAGTAACTCCTGGTTCCACCAACGTGGTTGGACGAACCGGAGTAAGTTGGCGGGCCTCATGCTGTGCTGCTAACTCGGCCTCTCAACGAGCTCTAGCGCGATCCACCACATCCTGAGCATCACCGCCACCACCCGCCGGGTTATGGCAACGGGGCAGATCACAGTTTCGCGCATTGATTGACACGGCCGGTTCATCAATACGCCTGCTGTAGCTCCGGCTTGGGCGGGGAGTAGAATGGATCCTCTCGCGACTATATGAATAAGCCTGCTGCTGAACCAAAGTTGTCTGAAGAAGCTCCCTAGCCCGTCGCGTGTCAACTGCCACCGTAGACTCGCCTTCGATCGGGAGGGCCGCCAGCCGTGAAGCGGCAGCGACAATGTTGTCCATCGGGTTAGAGTAATGACCCGGTGGTGTTGGGACATGATGTGTCGAAACATTGTTCTGGTGAGGCGGATCCACCAATCGTGGTTGAACCGGGGCCCTCGCTCCAGGTGCCTCCGCCCGGTTTACCACCGGTGGATTACTAGTCCCTGCTCCTTGGGTATTAAAGAGGTTCCTGGCTTCATAAACCGACGGCAGGCGAGATCGGTACCTCCTCTTCAGGACATCGTTTGACGCACTTTGATCCAGCATAAGCCGGTAAGCTTGTGCATCCAATGCTGCCCGTTCCGTAGCCATCCTGGTATCCTTAGCTGCCAAGTCGGCCTTGGCCTGGGTGATCTGATCTTTCACCTGCGCGATTTCCGCATTATGCGCATCTTGATCCACCGGATTAACCTCTGCCATCAGTGTCACCAAAGCGTCAAATAAATCAGATAAAACCTGAGCCGGCAGCAGCACAGGGCCTCCTGCCCCGGCCGCTGTCACTGCTGCTGATCCGGAAATCACCGCCGCCACGGTCGAAGAGTGGAGTGCTGGCTGTGTACCGTCCATGAAGATCGCAACCCGATTTGGCGGATCAAAGGGGTCCGAAATACTGTCGCCATCGGAATAGCCCCCAATCCGGCCATCTTGCAGCTGATATAATGACTCGGTCTCTCCGGTAGATGACTCATCGCCGGAATAAACGACGGTTTCACCACCAGATTCCGATCTATCCTCAGATTCCCCTCCGTGGATGACTCCCACGAAGGCACGCTTCATGACAGGCTTAACCCGGGCAGATCTCGCACGCTGAGCCGTTTTGACGAGGTCGGTGCAGATGTCTAGCTCAGGGCCCGGTTCGCCGATCTTGCCAATGAAAACGTGTATGCCGCCGAAGGGGACCCGATACCCATACTCGATTGAGCCGGCCTCGGGGCCCCAACCTGCATCATCGATGTAGAGCTTGCCACAACGACTCTTGGTCATCCGGCCCACAGCATAGCCCTTGAGTCCTTTGAAGCTACCCTCTAAGAACTCGAAACCATCGTGCGATAGCCCCATGGCTGGCGCCAACTGTCGTGGTTTTGTCACGGCAGATCTCCTAAGGAAAGGACTTAGTCATGGAGCCATCGCTACGGGTTAGCTTAAAGGGGTTAAAGCGGACAAGGGACGCAGAGAGTTTATACTGGTTCGGCCCCTTGCGGTGATGGTAAAAGCCTAATCCAGTTGTTGTGGAATTGCTAGGGTTTCGATGACCAGAGAGCGAATACGCTTTGCCTGAGTCTCGAGTTGTTGTCTGTCGTTCTTAAACCGTCGTCGGGTCGTCCCCTTATATACATGGGTTGACGCCCGTCGGTTTACAGAATCCCGAGGCCGGCTCATAAACGTGTCTGGCTCGGTTTTTACTCTTTCTATCTTACAACACAAGTTTACATATCAATGCCGGTTTATGTCTATAGGCCCTAAACCGGCTTTGGGAACTGGGGCTTCATAAAGCGTCACCGCCTTTGTCTTCATGGGCTTCAGATATAGTGAACTACTATGGGGTTAACCCGGCCTCTCCTGGCCGGTTTACGCCCAGTAGTAATATCCCAACAGGATTTATATCTGCTGGTCACTATGAGGAACTTGAAAGACGAGAAAACAAAAATTTATCCCTCAACTACGAGGGGAGGTAAGGAATTGCCATCTAGCTCTGAACTTGATTCACCTTCTGTTTTGAGTAAACTTGCGACACCTAAACCTGCTTCTGCTATTAATTCTGATATGTCGCATGTTATTGATGATGCCACTTCTGCTATGCATGATACTTATGATGAAACTACTTCTATGCTTGATACTACTGTGCCACTTGGTGAATTTCTTGATGAACAACTTGCTAGGGCTAGAGAGAATGAAATTATTGAAACTGATAATTTTGATGATAGTGATGATGAAGACTCTCCCCCTAATAAATATGAATTACCTATTGTGCCTGAGGGCTATGTTATGGATGAAGAAACTAAAAGAGACTTTCTTTCTTGCAATGATAGGAGTGATCTTATGAAATTATTAGCTAAGCTTAAACGAAAAACTCTGAATGCTAGAATGAAATATGATCCTGCTTATGCTACTTCACCTATCTTTGTTACTGATAAGGATTATGAATTCTCTATTGATCCTGATATAATTACCTTGGTTGAGCCTGATCCTTTTTATGGCTATGAATCTGAAACTGTTGTGGCACATATTACTAAATTAAATGATATAGCCACCCTGTTCACTAATGATGAGAGAACTCGCTACTTTTATATCCTTAAAATATTTCCGTTCTCATTAAAGGGTGACGCTAAGATATGGTTTAATTCTCTTGATCCTGGTTGTGTGCGTAGTCCCCAAGATATGATTTATTACTTCTCTGCTAAATATTTCCCTGCTCATAAGAAACAAGTTGCTTTAAGGATAATATATAATTTTGTGCAAATTGAAGAAGAGAGTCTCCCACAAGCTTGGGGGAGGCTTCTCCAATTACTTAATGCTTTGCCTGATCATCCTCTTAAGAAAAATGAAATACTTGATATCTTTTATAATGGACTAACCAATGCTTCCAAAGACCACCTGGATAGTTGTGCTGGTTCTGTTTTCAGGGAAAGAACACCGGATGAAGCTGAAATTCTATTGAATAATATGTTGACCAATGAAAATAATTGGACACTTCTTGAGCCAACTCCTGAGCCCATTCCTAAACCAACTCCGAAGAAGAGGGGTGTTCTATTTCTCAGTCCTGAAGATATGCAAGAGGCAAAGAAATCTATGAAATAAAAGGGTATTAAGGCTGAAGTTGTTAAGAATTTACCTCCTATTGAAGAAATACATGGTCTTAATTTACCACCTGTTGAAGAAATATATGATCTTAATCCATTACCTATTGAAGAAACTCATGGTCTTGATAACCCGACACAGGTAGTAAAGGTAAATTCTCTCTATAGATATGATAAAGCTGAAATCCCTCCTACTAAGTTTGCTAGCCAATGTTTGGATGAGTTTGATAACTTTATGGTTAAGCAAGAAGATTTTAATGCTTATTTTGGTAGACAATTAAAACAAAATGCTTATAGGATTGAACACTTGGGTGATTATATGTCTAGAGTTAAAGGTGAACTAAAACTCATTAGTAAACATGCTTCTATGGTTACCACTCAAGTAGAGCAAGTACTTAAAGCTCAGAATGATTTGCTCAATGAATTGAATAGTAAGAATAATGATTATGCTGTTAGAGTGGCTACTAGAACTGGTAAAATGACTCAGGAACCTTTGTATCCTGAAGGCCATCTTAAGAGAATTGAGGAAGATTCTCAGAGAAATAATATTGATGCACCTAGTCCTTCTAAAAAGAAGAAAAAGAAAAATGATAGGACTTTGCATGCTTCTAGTGAACCTATTGTAGACACACCTGAGAATCCCAATGATATTTCTATTTCTGATGCTGAAACACAATCTGGTAATGAACATGAACCTAGTGATAATATTAATGATGATGTTCATGTTGATGCTCAACCTAGCAATGATAATGATGTGGAAATTGAACCTGCTGTTGATCTTGATAACCCACAATAAAAGAATCAACGTTATGATAAAAGAGACTTTGTTGCTCGGAAACACGGTAAAGAAAGAGAACCATGGGTTCAGAAACCCATGCCTTTTCCTCCCAAACCATCCAAGAAAAAGGATGATGAGGATTTTGAGCGCTTTGCTAAAATGATTAGACCTATCTTCTTGCGTATGCGATTAACTGATATGCTCAAAATGAATCCTTATGCTAAGTATATGAAAGAAATTGTTACTAATAAGAGAAAGATACCGGAAGCTGAAATTTCCACCAGGCTTGCTAATTATACTTTTAAGGGTGGAATACCAAAGAAACTAGGAGATCCAGGAGTACCCACTATACCATGCTCCATTAAAAGAAATTACGTTAAAACTGCTTTGTGTGATCTTGGAGTCGGTGTTAGTGTTATGCCTCTCTCTTTATATCGTAGACTTGATTTGAATAAATTGACACCTACTGCAATATCTTTGCAAATGGCTGATAAATCAACTGCTATACCTGTCGGTATTTGTGAGGATGTGCCTGTTGTGGTTGCAAACGTTACTATTTTAACGGACTTTGTTATTCCTGATATTCCCGAGGACGATAGTATGTCTATTATTCTTGGAAGACCTTTTTTGAATACTGCAGGGGCTATTATTGATTGGAACAAAGGCAATGTCACTTTTCATGTTAATGGTAATGAGCATACGGTACACTTTCCGAGGAAACAACCTCAAGTTCATAGTATCAATTCTATTGGAAAAATTCCATCGATTATTTTTGGAAGTTTTGAATTTCCTCTTCCTACTGTCAAGAAGAAATATGATATTCTTATTATTGGGGATGTGCATATCCCCGTTGAGTTAACATGGTGTTATTCGAAATTTCTCCGGTTTCATGCGATTCAGAGTGAGTTTGTTAACAAGACTTGATCAACCTTGTTAGTGGATTCCTTTTGATGAGCATGAGATGGATGAAGTTAGAAGGCACAACCTTCTGTACTCTTCTTTTACTTTATGTTATTTAGTTGAAATAAAGTAAAATTAGTATTTTCCGTCTGTTTTCTGAATTATCCGTGCAATATAAAAATACCGCGAAAATAAAAGTTCTCCAAATGCCCTGCCAATTTAATATGATTTTTTCTGGAATATTTGAGAATATCTGGTACTGAGAACATAGCAGGGGGAGCAAGCACCTGGCCACGAGGGTCCAGGGCGCGCCCACCCCTATAGGGCGCGCCCCCTGCCTCATGGGCCCACGATGGCCCCCCTCCAGTTATGCCAGCCACCACACACTTCTTCCTCCCAAAAAAATCACCATTCAGCTCAAGCACGAGTTCTTGCTCATTTTGCTGCGATTTTCGATATCCTTGCTCAAAGCACCTCTCACAAAACTGCTTTGGGGATTTGTTCTTTGGTATGTGACTCCTCCATTGGTCCAATTAGTTTTTGTTCTAGTGCTTTATTCATTGCAAATTTGTGCTGCCTAGGTGACCATGTTCTTGAGCTTGCATGTCAAATTTATATGGTTCCAAGTAGTTCTAATGCATGATATAGTCTCTAGGCACTTGTAGGAGTAGTTGCTATCAATTTTGTTGAGCTTGGTTCACTTTTATTTGAAGTTACTAAAATTTTCAGAAATTTTTCAGAGGAAGAAATATGTTTAGGAAAATGTACCAAGGTGGTTCTTCAAGGAAGCAAGGACCCAAGCTTGCAATGCGTGATGCTGACGATGAACCACTAAGGGACGCTCCAGTGCGGCCTTGTGAATGGCCTTCAGAATACTTTATGGATCGAGCGGGAATCAAGGAAGAATTTAACGCATATTTGCGTAACGCTGATCTTGTGAGCTTCGAGGCAGAAAAGTGCCGTGTGTACCACTATCTCACTAGTTCCTTTGTGAGGAGGTTTGAATTTTCATCTTCACGCAATTCTCAAACTGTCCTGTTTGATCTTTATGAAAATTCTTATACTATGGACTTAGAGGATTTTACTACCACTTGCAAACTTCCACAATGGGGTAGTACTAGTGAACCTCGCAAATCTGAATTTAGAGATTTTCTTGCTAGTATAACTGTAGGGGAATCTAGAGATATAGCACAAGCTACCATAGGGAGCATTCGTTTTCCTGTTATACATTATTTTGCTCTCTTTATAGGTAGGTGCATTAATGGTAAAGATGAAGCATGTCATATGTGTGTCCCTAACCTCAGTATTCTTAGGAGTGCTGTGTTAGGAGATAAATCTTATAATTTGCGAGCCATTGTTGCACGTAGGTTGCATCATAATAGATTTAATGGAGATTTCTTTGGCGGAATTTATGCAACCCACTTAGCTAATTTTCTTGGTGTAACCATACGCGATGATGATATTGATTTGCCTCCTACTTATCTAGACTTTAATGCTATGGTTCACCATCAGGTTGTCGAGAGGAATGAACCACCTCTCTAGTACCGACTAATCTTTGACAGGCGTCATGCTGTCAATATTGTTCTCCCTGCCCCTACTCTCTTTGACTTTCAAGCAAAAGGGAGACATTTTATAACCAGAGAGGATGAAAATGAGTACGAAAGGAGGACGAGGGCAGCTCGCCTCCAAGCTGCATCCCAGTACGACCCCAACTACAACTATGGATATCCACCAGGCCATCCGTGGCAATAAACCAACTTAAGCCAAAAGCCTAAGCTTGGGGGAGTACGTATTTCCCACTGACATTACGTTTATGTTTACGCACTCATTGCTAGATGTCGGTGCTCATACTCTTTCATTGTACTTTCCATGCTAGTTTATTTTCTTTTTCCTGCTTTCTTCTTGTGTGTTTGATAAACCATAAGAAAACCAAAAAAATTTAGTTGTAGCTTTTAGTTAGTTTACCTTTCGTGTTGTAGTAGTAATAACTAAAAGGAAAACCCATAAATATTTCCCGTTCTTCTTTTGCTTGTTGGGAGCTTTCCCGTGTAAATAGTTTTATTTCTTTTCTTTTCTTTGGGGGTCGATAGGAGAAGACCATAATGAAATTGTTGAAGTGGCTCTTATATGCATTATTGTTGATTTAACCAAGAGCCCATATTGCCTTGTCTTCTCCTGTTTATTGAATGCTCGCATATTCCAGCTTAGTCCAATGCACGTGCACTATTATTATTATTCACATCGTTCGGTCGTGCAAGTGAAAGGCAATTATGACGATATATGATGGACTGATTGAGATGGGAGAAGCTGGTATGAACTCGACCTCTCTTGTTTTTGTAAATATGATTAGTTCATCGTTCTTGATTCAGCCTATTATGAATAAACATGTTTGCAATGACAATTAGAGATTATAGTTGCTCGTGCCATGCTTAATTAGCTAGGAGTTTATAATGGTTTACCTTGCGTTCCAACATGCTATTAAAATGGTTGTGATGTGGTATGATGGGGTGGTATCCTCCTTTGAATGATTCAAGTGGCTTGACTTGGCACATGTTCACGCATGTAGTTGAAACAAATCAACATAGCCTTCACGATATTTATGTTCATGGTGGATTATATCCTACTCATGCTTGCACTCAATGTTTATTAATTTTAATGCATGTTCATGACTGTTGTCGCTCTCTAGTTGGTCGCTTCCCGGTCTTTTGCTAGCCTTCACTTGTACTAAGCAGGAATACTGCTTGTGCATCCAATCGCTTAAACCCCAAAGTTATTCCATATGAGTCCACCATACCTTCCTATATGCGGCATCTACCTGCCGTTCCAAGTAAATTTGTATGTGCCAAACTCTAAACCTTCAAATGAAATTCTGTTTGGTATGCTCGAATAGCTCATGTATCAACTAGGGTTGTCCGTATCTTCCATGCTAGGCGGGTTATTCTCAAGAGGAGTGGACTCCGCTCCTCACTCACGAGAAAATGGCTGGTCACCGGGATGCCCAGTCCCATGCTTTATGCAAATCAAATCAAAATAATTGCAAACAAAACTCCCCCGGGACTGTTGTTAGTTGGAGGCACTCGTTGTTTCGAGCAAACCATGGATTGATGCTTGTTGGTGGAGGGGAGTATAAACTTTACCATTCTGTTTGGGAACCGCCTATAATGTGTGTAGCATGGAAGATATCACCATCTCTTGGTTGTTATGTTGACAATGAAAGTATGCCGCTCAAAATATTATTTATCTCTATTTCAAAATCGAGCTCTGGCACCTCTACAAATCCCTGCTTCCCTCTACGAAGGGCCTTTCTATTTACTTTCATGTTGAGTCATCACCCTCTTATTAAAAAGCACCAACTGGAGAGCACTGCTGTCATTTGCATTCATTATTGTTAATTTATATTGGGTATGACAATGACTGGATCTCCTTTACCATGAATTACAATGTTTAGTCAGTCCTTGATCTTTAAAGGTGCTCTGCATTTATGTTTTGCGGTCTCAGAAAGGGCTAGCGAGATACCATCTTGTTATATCATATCATGATTGTTTTGAGAAAGTGTTGTCATCCGAGATTTATTATTATTGCTCGCTAGTTGATTATGCCATTGATATGAGTAAACATGAGACCTAAGTGTTATTGTGAATGTGGTTAGTTATAATCTTTGCTGAAAACTTGAATGCTGGCTTTACATATTTACAACAACAAGAGCAAACAGAGTTTGTAAAAGTTTTTCTTTATCACTTTTAGTTTATCAACTGAATTGCTTGAGGACAAGCAAAGGTTTAAGCTTGGGGGAGTTGATACGTCTCCGTCGTATCTACTTTTCCAAACACTTTTGCCCTTGTTTTGGACTCTAACTTGCATGATTTGAATGGAACTAACCCGGACTGACACTGTTTTCAGCAGAATTGCCATGGTGTTATTTATGTGCAGAAACAAAAGTTCTCGGAATGACCTGAAACTCCACAGAACTTATTTTTGGAAAATATTAAAAATACTGGCGAAAGAATCAAGGCCAGGGGGCCCACCACCTGTCCACGAGGGTGGGGGCGCGCCTGCCCCCCTGGGCGCCCCCTACCTCGTGGGCCCCCTGTTGCTCCATCGACCTCAACTCCAACTCCATATATTCGTGTTCGGGGGGAAAAAATCAGAGAGAAAGATTCATCGTGTTTTACGATTCGGAGCCGGCGCCAAGCCCTAAACTCTCTCGGGAGGGCTGATCTGGAGTCCGTTCGGGGCTCCGGAGAGGGGAATCCGTCGCCGTCGTCATCATCAACCATCCTCCATCACCAATTTCATGATGCTCACCGCCATGCATGAGTAATTCCATCGTAGGCTTGCTGGACGGTGATGGGTTGGATGAGATTTATCATGTAATCGAGTTAGTTTTGTTAGGGTTTGATCCCTACTATCCACTATGTTCTGAGATTGATGTTGCTATGACTTTGCTATGCTTAATGCTTGTCACTAGGGCCCAAGTGCCATGATTTCAGATCTGAACCTATTATGTTTTCATGAATATATGTGAGTTCTTGATCCTATCTTGCAAGTCTATAGTCACCTACTATGTGTTATGATCCGGCAACCCCGAAGTGACAATAATCGGGACCACTCCCGGTGATGACCGTAGTTTGAGGAGTTCATGTATTCACTATGTGTTAATGCTTTGGTCCGGTACTCTATTAAAAGGATGCCTTAATATCCCTTAGTTTCCATTAGGACCCTGCTGCCACGGGAGGGTAGGACAAAAGATGTCATGCAAGTTCTTTTCCATAAGCGCGTATGACTATATTCGGAATACATGCCTACATTACATTGATGAATTGGAGCTAGTTCTGTGTCACCCTATGTTATGACTGTTACATGATGAACCGCATTCGGCATAATTCTCCATCACCGATCCAATGCCTACGAGCTTTTCACATATTGTTCTCCGCTTATTTACTTTTCCGTTGCTATTGTTACAATCACTACAAAACCCAAAAATATTACTTTTGCTACCGTTACCGTTACTTCCATACTACTTTGCTACTAAATACTTTGGTGCAGATATTAAGTTATCCAGGTGTGGTTGAATTGACAACTCAACTGCTAATACTTGAGAATATTCTTTGGCTCCCCTTGTGTCGAATCAATAAATTTGGGTAGAATACTCTACCCTCGAAAACTGTTGCGATCCCCTATACTTGTGGGTCATCAGGGTTGTGGGGGCCAACAACGTGGCGCAGCTCCAGCACCGCCTCTAGACACGGCGACCGTGGTGAGCGACACGCTCATCGTCGCTAGACACGGTCGGTTTCAGTGTGCCGAGGGTGGCGTTAGTGCTGTGGCACGACCAACAGCTAGTATTTTGGTTTGTGCCCAAGGTTGCCCCATCAAAGCATTGTGTAGCCAAAATTTTGGTTGATGTTTTGGTTGCCCATGATTTTGCTGACAACGGCAAGAAAAATGAACTAGAGTTGGCTAGAGTTCATTGGCATGCCAAAAAATGGCAACCATCCATTTTTGGGTCATGACCAAAACCTCAAAAAATGGCAACCATCCAAACAAAGACTAATCTTTGGGTCATGACCAAAATTTTGGGAAGGTGCACTTTGGCCACAATCAAACACACCCCAACACCCGGCTCGTCGAGGATGCACGGGGCGTCGGGACGCGTCCGCGGAGTGGTGTAGCGCGGCCAACCGCATCCTCAGGACCTGAGACCATGCCGGGTTGTTTGCTTTTTCAATGACATGCGTCGATCGCATGTGAGCAAAGGGCATCTCCAACGTTGCCACGACAGCAGCTGACTACCGTGGCACACCAAAAACCCTCATCCCTCGCGCCGTTGCGCGGTGCGTTCCCAGCCGGCGCCAGCTGCCCGCATTCATGTCGTTCGTCCGTATGCCGTCGTTAAGAGGCTCGGTGCCCGAGGAACCAACTCCGGCGACTTAATGACGCACCAGGACGCTTGGCCTCACCGGAATGCGCTACTTAAAGTGGCAACGCCTAGCTAACCTCCACACCATAGCGCATCGTCCTCCTACCTAGCACCACATCCGCCATGACCGCAAGCGCGAACGCTCTGCGAGAGAGCTTGTCTTCGGGGATGGAGCTCGAGGTCGCCGCCCTCGCTCAATTCGCCGCACAAGCGGTGGCCACGCTGGCGGCCGACGACGGGAGCACCGTCAGCCACGCGTCCTACTTGCCGCCGTCCAACGCCCGGCACCGCCGAGGTCTGGGACTCCTCCGAGGATGAGTAGGGCATGGGAGGCGGCAAGACATGGTGTGCCAACTGGCCGGTCAGTCTACCGTGTTCTACTTTTCCTCGCCGGAGACCGCACCTTCACTTCACGGGTCTTGAACCCCGCCCCCGTACATGGAGGTCGCAGATGGAGGATGTCGGCCGCCGCCGTAGAATAGTTTTAGGGTCGGGTTTCTTTTATTTTTCTGTCATATAAAAGTTCGAAATGTAATGAAAATCTGCCGTGTTTGCATTAATCTCGGCCGGTGTATATGAACTTTCACAATAATATAGTATATTGTAGGAGTACTAGCAAGATGCCCGTGCGTTGCACGGAAGATCAAGATCTTGTGGGAGAAAAGGATGAACGAGGGAAGGCCTTATCTGCAAATGCACATTCACGCATTTCACATTTTTCTACATCTACGGGAACCTACGAAAGGGTTGACGTAAATTGCCTCCCTCTCTCCTCCCCTGATTTTCATGGTGGTGGGCCCCTCCCTCCCCCCAATCTACAATCAACAGCTCACACATTTCACATTATGTTAATTACGTAACTGGGATTATGTAGGTGTAGCATTACTCGTCCTAAAAAACCCAACTAAGCCAACCTCCCAGCATATCGCGCGGGAAAAGACCCGGCCGCGTCGTTTTAGTCGGGATTACCGGATTACTAGTAGTAGTATCGATGGATCGCGTGAAGCAACAAGTTTTTTTTGAGGGGGCGAAGCACCTAGTTTAAAAGGAAAAAAGGCGGTACACTCGCAGCACCCCTGTCGCGGTCGCATTGCACCCCACACATGTTCAGTCCTACACACGGCTCATGCAAACGGAACGCGCTTCGGCTTGCCTCTTCACTGACACGTGGGATTGCACTTGGAGAAGCCGACCATGCGCCAAACTCCCCCCGCCCACCACGCGAAAAGCCCCCCCCCCACCCAAAAATCCCCCCAAATCCTAGATTCAACCGCCCTTCGGCCAACTAGCCAATAATATTCCCCAAACCCCCCTCCCCCCGTCCCCTCCACTCCATTCGCTCCGCCAAAGCCGCCCTCCCCGCCACCCCGATACGTCGGCGCCGCGGTTCGTCGAGGGAATGCACGGCGATCGTCTCGCTCCCATAGTACGCTCTCGTAGACTGTCGTCCTCTAGCCGCGCCGCCACCGCTGGCGACGTTCTTGTGGAGGCGCACGGCGGTCAGCGCCGCCACCGCTGGCAACATTCGTGTGGAGACGCACGGCGGTCAGCTTCTCCCACGGTACGCGCATTCTAGACTGAGGCCCCGTGCATGTCGGTGTAGCGCTGAATGTTAGCTGATAGATGCTGTTAATCTCACTGTTTGCCGAAGTAGTTTACAGTCAATATGCTCTGCTTAAGAAGCTTCCTTGCCCTGTTCTGCACTCAATCTGCTTAGCTGAGATGGCATGCCAAGGCCGATTAGTTGCTAAAATATCCTGCCATATATTTATTGTGACGTAGATTGCCATGGTCTAGTAGCCAATCTGTTAGGTGAAATAGCTCTACACATTTTTATACTCGATCTTTGTTGTTGCGATGGCCTTTGATAGTTCGATGGCCGTGTGCTCGACCTCGTTGACTGCTGAAACAGCCTGCCATAATTTAGCACTCAAATCTGTTTGCTAAATTAGCTTTACATATATTTCGTTACTTAGATCTGCTCGTCCAAATATCTTGCCATAGCTTTAGACATCGACCTAGGTATTTTCTTCTGGACTTCATAAAAAAGCATATATGTTTTTCCTGTAATATCTAGTAGAAGAACTAATTTGTATGTCTAACAGATGGACAGGACTTGGATAACTTCTGCTCGAAGATTCTCCGCTGCATATGTCGAGGGGGTTCAAAACTTCATGAACTTTATCAGAGCTGAGTACGGTGGTCCGAAATCAGATGTGCTCTGCCCGTGTAGCAGTTGTATGAATTCAGTTACAAGACCCTAGTCAACTGTGCAAAATCATCTACACTTGTATGGGATGTCGGTCACATATACTAGGTGGGTTCATCATGGTGAAGCTGTGAACGTCAATGTTATTGACAACGTGGAAGCAGCAGATCACCATCTTGATCTGCCTGATGCTCAGGTGGAAGAGGAGGAGGAGGAGGCGGTGGCGGAGCCAGTGAGTTTGACCAACATTGAAACAATGCTACGAAATGCTCGTGCATTCCGTGAACTTTCACCTACAGAAGAAAAACGGTGGGCCCGCATGTTGGAACAATGCAACGTGGCTGTCACCCCAGGAAATAAGCTGTCAGTATTCTCAGCTATGGTCACCTTTCTTCAGGTTAAGACATCTGAGCGGATGACCAACAAATCATTCGATGCGATGTTGGCTGATTTCCGCAAAGCTTTCCCAGATGCGTCTGAGCTGCCACACACGTACAGTAAAATGAAGAATTTGCTTCGTGCAGTTGGAATTGGATATGATATGATCCATGTTTGTAAGAATAATTGTGTTCTGTTCTGGAAGGATTATGCCAACTTAAGTGAATGCCCGAAATGCAAATCATCAAGATGGAAAGATGGCGATGCTGTGAAGAGGATTCCTCATAATGTTCTGAGACATTTTCCAATTACACCAAGATTGCAGAGGTTGTTTCATGAAGCTGAAAGAAGAGAGGATGTACTGTGGCATTCTAGGAACCAGGATTTCAGAGATCAGAATGTAATGAGCCATCCATCTCATGGTAGTGAGTGGAAAAGCTTCAATCAGAAGCACGAAACGTTTGCTGCTGACCCGAGAAACATTAGACTTGGCTTAGCTTCAGATGGATTTAACCCATTTGGCCACCAGAGCGCCACATATAGCATATGGCCAGTGCTTGTTATCCCTTACAACATGCCTCCAAATGTCTGCACCAAAGAATCAAACTACATGATGGCCTTGCTCATCCCAGGTCCAAAAAGTCCTGGAAAGGATTTTGATTTGTTCATGGAGCCTCTTGTGGAGGAACTTCAACAGCTATGGAGGGGTGTTCTCACTCGAGACCTATATAGCAGCCCGCCAGCTGATTTCTTTCTGTGTGCTGTTATAATTTGGTGCATCCATGATTATCCGGCTTTGGGCACTATGTCAGGGCGAACGACACATGGTTACAATGCATGTGTTCGCTGTGACAGGAATCCGCTGTCATACGCAATACTTAGCAAGATCTGTTACATTGGACACCGCCATTTCCTTGCCAAGGACAAGCCGCATCCTAGAAAATACCAAAGACATGTGTTCAATGCAAAGCATGAAAACCGTGATGCGCCAAAGAGGCTCACCGCCGATGAGCTGCAAGTGGAATTAGAGAAGGTCAGGCATATTACACCAGGAAACCATCCTGATAATGGTAGCGGGAAAAGGAAGCATGGCAGGGCAGAAGAGAGATTATTGTTTACCTGCAGGTCCACTTTGTGGGACTTGGAGTATTGGAAAGATTTGGATCTGTGGCATAATTTGATGTGATGCACATCGAGAAAAATATATGTGACAGCATTATCGGCACACTTCTTCATATTGAAGGCAAGATGAAAGATACCTTAAAATCTAGGATTGATTTGACACACCTGGGTATCAGAAAGGATTTGCAGGTGCAAGATGAAGGTAAACCACGGGATATGGCACCAGCTGTGTACGTCTTGGACAAGGTAAAGAGAAAAGAATTCTGCAAGGTCCTGTCACGTGTGAGATTCCCACATGGATTTGTGTAACATCCCAAATTTTCAATTTGGAATGTTATACATAGGTCATTCATGCATCTCATATTTTATTGCATTTCGTTTCGTGATCCTCGAAATTCTAAGCAACTCAAGGACCCTCAGAGAGAGTTGGGGATTTCACCGTTTTCATATTTGAATTTTTATCAAATATCGAAACGAGGATCATTTGTTTTAGTTATTTTTCTCTCCGAAAATATTTCATATTAAAATATATGAGAGGAGATAATATGACTACTCCAAAATAAATGAAATATTGGAGGAAAAATATTAAAATCAAATCAATACTTTTTAAAAGTGCGTTATATCGACTAGAGGGGGGTGAATATGCGATTTTTATGAATTCTTCACTGAGGAATTTTCCAGTGAGGAAATTCCTTAGCGAAGAACTACTTGCAGCGGAATAAGTACTCAAAAGTATGCATAGCAGAACACAAGCATGGTCATCATGATGAAATGAAGACAAGCACAGAGTACAGAAAGCGTAAACACAGGATGACACAAGATGAAGACAAACAGACTGAAGAAATTGAACTGAGGAAATTGAGAAAGTCTTCAGTCAAAGTCTTCAAACACAGATATGAATAAGTATACAACACAGTTATGATGAAATGAAAGAGTTGAGGAAATAGAACCAGTTGGCTTGGTGAAGACAATGATTTGGTAGACCAGTTCCAACTGATGTCTCAGTTGTACATCTGGTTGGAGCGGCTAGGTATTTAAACCTAAGGACACACAGTCCCGGACACCCAGTCCTGAACACACAGTCCAGGACACCTAGTCCTCACCGTATTCTCCTTGAGCTTAGGTCACACAGACCTCGCATAATCACTCGTGGTAAGTCTTCAGGTGACTTCCGAACCTTCACAAACTCGGTCACTCGGCGATCCACAATTCCTCTTGGATGCTCTAGACCATGACGCCTAACCGTCTGGAAGAAGCACAGTCTTCAAAGGTAACAAGCGTCAGATCCACGCAGGATTAATCTCTTCAGTGATGCTCAATCACTTTGGGTATGTAGGTGTTTGGGTTTGGGTTTTTCCTCACTTGATGATTTTCGCTCAAAGTCCTCGGAGGATGGGATGCTCTCAAATGACAAGTGCCAGTTTCTCTCGGAGCAGCCAACCGACTAGTGGTTGTAGGGGCAGCTATTTATAGCCTAGGGAGCAGCCCGACATGATAAGACACAAATGCCCTTCAATGATGTGACCGTTAGGTGGGTAGATATTTTGGGACAGCTGGCGCATAGCACAGCAACGGTCGGAAAATTTGAGTATCAAATTCCTCAGGGCTATCATGTTCCTCACTGTGTAGGCAATCCGCACTAGCAAATTCCTAACTCCTCAGTCAGAACTAATTCCTCAGAGACCAGAAGAACTTCGTCTCTGTCACTGAAGAATATGATTGAACTGTATAAGATTTCCAATGGCTTCACTCGAAGGGATTGGTAGGTGTAGGATTTTGAGTTCAGCATCACTTGGAAATTTTTCCTTAGTATTTCCTCGACCCCCTTTAACAGTACGGTGTTTCCTATGACTAAAGAAAGAGAAAATGAAACTACGAAAACAAAAGTCTTCATGCTTCATGTTCCTCAAATGAATACCAAGTCTTCAAGGTCACGCCAATTTCTTCACTTTCAAAGTCTTCAGAAATCCAAAGTCTTCAGTCGAAGAACTTCATTTTTAGGGGTCGACTTTCTCTGTAAATATCAAACTCCTCATAGACTTATAGACCTGTGTACACTCATAAACACATTAGTCCCTTAACCTATAAGTCTTCAATACACCAAAATCACTAAGGGGCACTAGATGCACTTACAATCTCCCCCTTTTTGGTGATTGATGACAATATAGGTTAAGTTTTCAACGGGGATAAACATATGAAGTGTAAATACTGATATTGAGGAATTTGATTGCAAGATATAGAAGAACTCCCCCTGAAGATGTGCATTGTGAGGAATTTGCTGTTGAAGCAATGCACACTTGAAGAGTAAAATCATGGAGATCTCCCCCTATATCTAGTAATTCATACACGCATTTGACATAATATATGAAGAATTTGAAATGCATGATGAAATATGGTGACTGATGTAATTCAGCATGCGTGCAATAACATTAACGAGGAATAAGCATGCAGAAGAAACAGCAAAAGTATGAGGCCGCCATAGAGTTTTAAGTTTACAACTCGATCCAACAAAGTCATCAGAAGAACGAGAGTTGTAACTTAGAAAAAACGCCCATATAAGATAGACCCGCTTGAAGACTAACTCAAATTTCTCCCCCTTTGTCATTGAATGACCAAAAGGTTCGAAAATGAGGACTAACACCCCTGAAGAATATCAAGTTGATGAAGGAGCGCCAGCGTTGTTGGGTCGTTTGGTTATGTAGGGCCTGCCGCAGTGTCGTCCAAGTCTTCATGCTCGTCGGTGTCACGCGATGAAGAATAGGAGCTGGCCAGCAAGGACGGAACCTTGACCTTCTTGTATTTCTTCGGTGGAGGAGCAGACCAGTCAAAGTCCTCCTTGAGACCCATTTTCTTCAGATCTTCTGCGCTATAAATGTGCGACAGAACAGCCTAGGTGCGGTTGAGGGTTTCATGAAGGTAGTAATGGTTTTTCTTCACTGCATTGTGGGTAGCAGTCATGTTGTGAAGAATTGAACCAAACTGACGCTTGACCCATTTGTGATTGCGATCAACCTTCTGGTGAAGACTGGGGAGAAGCTCACGGCCAGTCATCACCCTGGGAGTTGTGCCTTGAGGATTTGGCTTGGTTGCGTTGGCGGCAGAGTCATGGGTGGCAGAGTCATCATTGGTGGAGTAGGATGCAGCCTTGCGAAATTGACCATCCAATGGACAAATGCCTTCATCAATAATAGCAGTAGCCTTGCCCTTTTCATCAGCTGAGGAAAATGTCCGTTTGAGGACTTCAATCGGGGGCAAGTAGCTGCAATGGTTCAGTGTATCAGCTTTGTAGTTGAGTGAAGACCTTGTTCTGATGAATCTCATAATCCACGGAGCATAAGGCTTCAACTCAAACGGTGACATTGCGACATTGGCCAGAGTCCTCATGAAGAAATCATGGAAGTTGACGGGAACGCCATGAATGATATTGAAAAGCAGATTCTTCATGATGCCAACGACTTCTTCTTCATTCGAGTCGTGGCCCTTGATAGGACTCAATGTCTTCGTCAGAATGCGATAGACAGTCCGAGGCACATATAACAATTCCTTCACAAGGAATTTAGTTCTTGGGGCCTGACCTGGCTTCAATGGCTTCATCAGCACTTGCATATAGTGATCTGTAAGCTCAGGTTCACTGTAGACACAACGAGCAGCTTCAAGGGGAGGACTGAGATACAAAGCACGAAGCAATTCAGTAGCTGGTGCCTTGTAGTGAGTATTTTCAGACATCCAGTCCAGCACCCATGAATTCACATCTTCAGAGTCTCCGGTGATGTGCAGAGTTGCATAAAATTGAAGAATGAGCTCTTCATTCCAATCACATATATCAGTGCAAAAATTTAACAGCCCAGCGTCGTAAAGAACACTGAGGACTGGCACGAAGCACGGCAGAGATTCCATATCCACGTGAGGAATGTGCTCATGATCAAAAACTTTGTCTTTGTTGAACAGCACTGAGGAATAAAAATTTGCCTGGCTGGCAGTCCAGAAACGCCTCTTCCTAATGCGAGCAGAGTCATGGGGGTTGTAATCAGTGAAGAATACGTGCTCGCCGAAGAAATCATTAGCCTTGAATTTTTGCTTCCTTGAGAATGGATCCTTTGGCTTGGGCAGAGGAGTGTCAGTCAGTTGCATGACAACCTCAGGAATCGCAATCTCAGGATCTTCAGGCTCAGGAATTTCTGGTTCCTCTTCAGTGGCAGCCTGGGTCTTCAATTCTTCATTTTCATTTTCTTCGGCACTAGTGGCTGGAATTTCTTCATGAGCTTCATCAGATCCCATTTGAACTGTAGTTGCTGGGGACTGAGGAATTTGTTGCAATGGTGTGAAGGGTGGAGAGTTGGGGTGCTGACTTTCCCAAAAGTCATCATTCATCACAGGTGTGGTACAGCCAATGTCCACGTCTTCATCTTCTATTTCTTCAATGCCAGCCTCTTCAGCAGTAAACTGAGGCATAGGCGAGGAAACTGTGGGGGTTGAAGGGATTTTATCCAGTTCAATTTCTTCATCCATCTGCTCTGACGAAGCAGCAGAAGGATTTTCTTCATCAGATCTGCTAGGGATCACATATTCTTCATCAAAAGGGACGATTTCCTTTGATGGCATGGAGGAAACAGGAACAACATCAATTGGATTAGCAAATGAGCTTGTCAATTTCTTCATCTTCTTCGGTGCTGAAGAATCTGAAGGAGCTGATGCTTTCCTTTTCTTCACTATTGCGCGCTCTGCAGCCTTGGTCTTCTTCACATCTGATGCAGATGGAAGAATTGGAGTTGGGGTAGGCGCAGGACGAGCAGAGGAATGTGGTTGATTTTCTTTAGGCACAACTGATGCAGTTGCCCTGACCTCTTCATTTTCTTCAGGCGCACCACTAGTGGATGCCCTGTCAATTTCATCAGCGGCTGGAATGCAGTCATCAGCCCTGGAACTCACATTTTCTTCAGCAGCCTGAATGTCATCAGCGGTGCTAGCATGTTCTTCAGTTGGCTGAGCAGATGCTTCAGCCTGAGGAATTTCTTGTTGCAATTGGGCTGCAACATTGGAGGTGAACTTCTCAGTCAGTTTAACAAACCTGACCTTGGCTCCTTTCCAATCAGCATAGTAAGCATTGAAATCATCGCTGAGGACTTTGATTTCAGACTGGATCTTCACAAGTTCATTAGTTGTCATAGAGACAACGTTGTTCTTCAGGAATTTCTCCTTCCTGTACTGCGCTTTCTTGAGCTGCCTGGCCTTCTCAAATTTCCATTTCTCTTCTTGGATGAAGGCAGTCAGCATATGACTTTGGCCAGGAGTCAGCTTGAAGTCAGGCATAGGTGTGTTTGGGTCCTTGTGCCAGAGATCAATGTAATCGAGGATCAACTTTGGATCCAAAAGCAGAGGCACATTTGTCCCCTTGGCTCTTGCGGCCCTGACTTGCCTATCTCTGATGATTTCAGCAAGTTCTTCATCATCAGCTTCGTCTTCTTCAAACGGCACTTGGAAGGCGACCTGCTTCTTGTGAGGACTTGGGCGAGAGCCTCGTCCAGCAGTCGTCTTTGTCTTCAGCAGAGAGGGTCCTGTTGAAGAATTTGGTGCAGCTGAGGAACTAGCCGAAGCTCCTGAGGCAATAGAGATGCCTGTAGTCCTTTGGCACGTGGCAAGATGCACAGGTGCTGAGAATTTGGTCGGAGCAGGTGAGGACTTTGGAGGAGCAGAGCAGCGTGAGGAATTGGCCGTGAGGACATTGACGGTGAAGCACTTGGCTTACGCGCAGGCTTCTTTGCCATGGATTTCTTCGGCTTGACAGAGACCTCAGCGGCAGCAGCAGCAGCAGAGTCTTCATTGAATTTCCTCACTGCTTCTCGAGCTTGTTTAGCCGGCTTGGCCTGGCGCTTGGCCCATTCATCAGGATAATCTTCACCACACTTGAGGCTGGTGAGATCAGCTTCTTGGCCAGGTGCCAACGGAGGTCTTGAGCATGGAGGATTGAGTGCGAATTTCTTCATGTACTTGGGAGTCACATACCTGTACTCCCTCCACTCTCTTGCCCATCTCCTCTCTATCTTCTGAATGTGCACCTTGCGCTAATTTTTATCATCTCAGGGGGTGTGAAGTACCCAGCATAGATGTCCTCAGGGATTTCAAATGCAGTGTTCATCTTAGGCCTCTTTCCTCCTTTCTGTGGCTTCTTTCCATCAGCCATTTTCTTCAGATGAGGAATTTGAACAATTGAATTCTCTGAAGAAGTATGCAACCTTTCTTCAAGGAACGCTGCAAATGAGTTAAGTTGATGAGAACCTAGTGATTCAGCAGCGGACATGAGTACCTGTGAACAGAGTATAGTTGCGAGGAATTTGAAGAGGTCATATGCGTTCTCAGAAGATTTTTCAAAAGAACAAGTTTGAGGAATTTGACCAGATGAGTCTTGAAGAATTTCACTAAGCATTCTTTGTCTTAGGTTTCCAGAGTTGTATAGATCAAAGATCCACACAATTGAGGAATCTTGAAGAAAAATTATTGCTTAGAGAAACGAATCAAGAACAGATGACATGTGAGGTGTTTAGTGTGTGAAGAATTTGAAGAATAAACACCTTTGAAGATTTTGTAGAAATCATTTGAATCAAGGAGGGCAGTAAAAGTAACTTTTAATTACCCTGGACGAAGAACGCGACGAACTGTGAGGCAGAGATGAGAAGTTCATCTGTGCAGATCTTTCACGCCCTAACTCGGCGGAGGAAGACGGCTACGCCGGCGGCGGAGTGAAGATTTCTGCGGCCGGCGCGAGTACGACGGCGACGAGGTCGAGGCAGTGAAGCTCTTCCTCACCGGCGATGATGAAGTAGCGGCGGCGCTAGGGTTTGAGAAGCTCGAGCTGGAGAGAGGTCGAGCAGAGTAAAGGAAGTGAGGAAGGGGAGAGGGGGTATTTATAGCCACGGTGAGAAACTGTTCGCCTGAAGAAATTGGACGAACGTGCCCCTGACCCTTCTCATTCGCTTGACATGTGTTACCCACGTACTGAGAAGTGGAGATCGTGTTAGATCATGGGTGAATAGATAAGTATTTCGTGGGATGCGGAACGGTTTGAGCGGCAAAGCCGAAAATTTGGATAAGATAAGTTAAAAGTTCCGTTCGCAAATTCTTCAGCTGACATAATTTGCGAACGGAACTTTTAACTTATCTTATCAAAATTTTCGGCTTTGCCGCTCAAACCGTTCCGCTTCCCACGATATACTTATCTATTCACCCATGATCTAACATGATCTCCACTTCTCAGTACGTGGGTGACACATGTCAAGCGAATGAGAAAGGTCAGGGGCACGTTCGTCCAATTTCTTCGGGCGAACAGTGTTTCACCGTGGCTATAAATACCCCCTCTCCCCTTCCTCACTTCTTTTACTCCACTCGACCTCTCTCCAGCTCGAGCTTCTCAAACCCTAGCGTCGCCGCTACATCATCGTTGCCGGTGAGGAAGAGCTTCACTGCCTCGACCTCGTCGCCGCCGTCCTCGCGCCGGCCGCGGAAATCTTCACTCCACCGCCGCTGTAGCCGTCTTCCTCCGCCAAGTTAGGGCGTGGAAGATCTGCACAGACGAGCTCCACTTCTCCACATCCCAGTTCGTCGTGTTCTTCATTCAGGGTAATTAAAAGTTACTTTTACTGCCCTCTTTGATTCAAATGCCTTCTACAAAATCTTCAAAGGTGTTTATTCCTAGAATTTTTCACACACTGAACACCTCACTTGTCATCTGTTCTTGATTCGTTTCTCTAAGCATCATTTTTCTTCAAGATTCCTCAATTGTGTGGATCTTCGATCTATACAACTCTGGAACCTAAGACAAAGAACGCTTAGTGAAATTCTTCAAGACTCATCTGGTCAAATTCCTCAAACTTGTTCTTTTTGAAAAATCTTCTGAGAACGCATATGACCTCTCCAAATTCCTCGCAACTATACTCTGTTCACAGGTACTCATGTCCGTTGCTGAATCACTAGGTTCACATCAACTTAACTCATTTGCAGCGTTCCTTGAAGAAAAGTTGCATACTTCTTCAGAAAGTTCAATTGTTCAAATTCCTCAACTGAAGAAAATGGCTGATGGAAAGAAGCCACAGAAAGGAGGAAAGAGGCCTGAGGTCAATACTGCCTTTGAAATCCCTGAGGACATTTATGCTGGGTACTGCACACCCCCTGAGGAAGATAAGAATCAGCACAAGGTGCGCATTCAGAGGATAGAAAGGAGATGGGCAAAAGAGTGGAGGGAGTACAGGTATGTGACTCCAAAATACATGAAGAAATTCACTATTACTCCTCCATGCTCAAGACCACCATTGGCACCTGGCCAAGAGGCAGATCCCACTAGCATCAAGCGCGGTGAGGATTTTCCTAAAGAATGGGCCAAGCGCCAGGCCAAGTTGGCCAAACAGGCAAAGATGTAGTGAAGAAATTCAACGAAGATTCCACTGCTGCTGTTGCTGAGGCCTCTGTAAGGCCGAAGAAATCCATGGCAAAGAAGCCTGCGCACAAGCCAAGTGCCTCTTCTTCAATGCCCTCATGGCCAATTTCCTCAGCTAAGCCCTCACGGCCAATTCCTCAAGCCGCTCCTGCTCCTCCAAAGTCCTCAGCTGCTCTAACAAAATCCTCAGCACCTGTGCATCTCGCCACGTGCCAAAGGACTACAGGCATCTCTATTGCCTCAGGAGCTTCGGCTAGTTCCTCAGCTGCACCAAATTCTTCAATAGGACCCTCTCTGCTGAAGACAAAGACCACTGCTGGACGAGGCTCTCGCCCAAGTCCTCACAAGAAGCAGGTCGCCTTCCAAGTGCCGTCTGAAGAAGACGAAGCTGATGATGAAGAACTTGCTGAGATCATCAGAGATAGGCAAGTCAGGGCCGCTAGAGCCAAGGGCACAGATGTGCCTCTGCTTTTGGATCCAAAGTTGATCCTACCTCTGGCACAAGGACCCAAACACTCCTATGCCTGATTTCAAGTTGACACCTGGCCAAAGTCACATCCTGACCCATTTCATCCAAGAGGAAAAATGGAAATTTGAGAAGGCCAGGCAAATCAAGAAAGCGCAATATAAGAAGGAGAAATTTCTGAAGAACAACATTGTCACTATGACAACTGATGAACTTGTAAAGATTCAGTCTGAAATCAAAGTCCTCATGATGATTTCAACGCTTACTATGCTGATTGGAAAGGAGCCAAGGTCAGGTTTGTTAAACTTACTGAGAAGTTCACCTCCAATGTTGCAGCCCAATTGCAACAAGAAATTCCTCAGGCTGAAGCATCTGCTCAGCCAACTGAAGAACATGCCAGCACCACTGATGACAATCAGGCAGCTGAAGAAAATGTGAGTTCCAGGTTGATGACTACATTCCAGCCACTGAAGAAATTGCCAGGGCACCCACTAGTGGTGCGCCTGAAGAAAATGAAGAGGTCAGGGCAACTGCATTAGTTGTGCCTGAAGAAAATGAACCACATTCCTCTGCTCCTTCTGCACCTACTCCAACTCCAGTCCTTCCATCTGCATTAGATGTGAAGAAGACCAAGGCTGCAGAGCGTGCAGCTGTGAAGAAAAGGAAAGCATCAACTCCTTCAGATTCTTCAGCACCGAAGAAGATGAAGAAATTGACAAGCTCATTTGCTAATCCAATTGATGCTGTTCCAGTTTCCTCCATGCCATTAAAGGAAATCATCCCTTTTGATGAAGAATATGAGATCCCTAGTGGATCTAATGAAGAAAATCCTTCTGCTGCTACGTCAGAGCAGATGGATGAAGAAATTGAAGTGGATAAAATCCCTTCAACCCCCACAGTTTCCTCGCCTATGCCTCAGTTTACTGCTGAAGAGGCTGGCGTTGAAGAAATTGAAGAAGAAGATGTGGACATTGGCTGTACCACACCAGTGATGAATGATGACTTTTGGAAAAGTCAGCACCCCAATTCTCCACTCTTCACTCCACTGCAGCAAATTCCTCAGTCCCCCGTCACTACAGTTCAAATGGGATCTGATGAAGCTCATGAAGACATTCCAGCCGCTAGTGCTGAAGAAAATGAAAATGAAGAATTCAAGAACCAGGCTGCCACTGAAGAGGAACCAGAAATTCCTCAGCCTGAAGAACCTGAGATTGCGATTCCTGAGGTTGTGATGCAACTCACTAACACTCCTCTGCCCAAACCAAAGGATCCATTCTCCAGGAAGCAAAAATTCAAGACTGATGCCTTCTTTGGCGAGCATGTATTCTTCACTGATTACAACCCTTATGACTCTGCTCGCATAAGGAAGAGGCGTTTCTAGACTGCTAGCCAGGCAAATTTCTATTCCTCAGTGCTGTTCAACAAAGACAAAGTCTTCGATCATGAGCACATTCCTCACGTGGATATGGAATCTCTGCCGTGCTTCGAGCCAGTCCTCAGTGTTCTTTACGACGCTGGACTGTTAAATTTCTGCACTGACATATGTGATTGGAATGAAGAGCTAATTCTTCAATTTTATGCAACACTGCACATCACCGGCAACTCTGAAGATGTGAATTCATGGGTGCTGGACTGGATGTCTGAAAACACTAACTACAAAGCACCAGCTACTGAATTGCTTCGTGCTTTGCCTCTCAGTCCGCCCCTTGAAGGTGCTTGTTGTGTCTACAATGAACCTGAGCTTACCGATCACTACATGCAAGTGCTGATGAAGCCTTTGAAGCCAGGTCAGGCCCCAAGAACAAAATTCCTTGTGAAGGAATTGTTGTATGTGCCTCGGACTGTCTATCGCATTCTGACGAAGACATTGAGTCCAATCAAGGGCCACGACTCGAATGAAGAAGAAGTCGTTGGCATCATGAAGAATCTGCTTTTCAATATCATTCATGGCGTTCCTGTCAACTTCCATGATTTCTTCATGAGGACTCTGGCCAATGTCGCAATGTCACCATTTGAGTTGAAGCCTTATGCACCATGGATTATGAGATTCATCAGAACAAGGTCTTCACTCAACTACAAAGCTGATACACTGAACCATTGCAGCTACTTGCCCCCGATCGAAGTCCTCAAACGGACATTTTCCTCAGCTGATGAAAAGGGCAAGGCTACTGCTGTAACTGATGAAGGCATTCGTCCATTGGATGGACAATTTCGCAAGGCTGCATCCTACTCCACCAATGATGACTCTGCCACCCATGACTCTGCCGCAAACGCACCCAAGCAAAATCCTCAAGGCACAGCACCCAGGGTGATGACTGACCGTGAGCTTCTCCTCAGTCTTCATCAGAAGGTTGATCGCAATCATAAATGGGTCAAGCGTCAGTTTGGTTCAATTCTTCACAACATGACTGCTACCCACAATGCAGTGAAGAAAAACCACTACTACCTTCATGAAACCCTCAACCACACCTGGGCTGTTCTGTCTCAAGTCTATACTGAAGATCTGAAGAAAATGGGTCTCAAGGAAGATCTTGACTGGGCTGCACCTCCTCCGAAGAAGTACAAGAAGGTCAAGGTTCCTTCCTTGGTGGCCAGCTCCTATTCTTCATCACGTGACACTGATGAACATGAAGACTTGGACGACACTGCGGCAGGCCCTACTCCAACAAACGACCCCAACAACGCTGACGCTCCTTCATCACCTTGATATTCTTCAGGGGCGTTAGTCCTCATTTTCGATCCTTTTGGTCATTTGATGACAAAGGGGGAGAAATTTGAGTTAGTCTTCAAGCGGGTCTATCTTATGGGCATTTTTTTCTAAAGTTACAACTCTCGTTTTTCTGATGACTTTGTTGGATTGAGTTGTAAACTTAAACTCTATGGTGGCCTGATACTTTTGCTGTTTCTTCTGCATGCTTATTCCTCATTAACGTTATTGCACGCATGCTGAATTACATCAGCCACCATATTTCATCATGCATTTCAAATTCTTCATATATTATGTCAAATGTGTGTATGAATTAAAAGATATAGGGGGAGATCTCCATGATTCAATTCTTCAAGTGTGCATTGCTTCAAAAGCAAATTCCTCACTATGCACATCTTCAGGGGGAGTTCTTCTATATTTTGCAATCAAATTCCTCAATATCAGTATTTACACTTCATATGTTTATCCCCGTTGAAAACATAACCTATATTGTCATCAATCACCAAAAAGGGGGAGATTGTAAGTGCATCTAGTGCCCCTTAGTGATTTTGGTGTATTGAAGACTTATAGGTTAAGGGACTAATGCGTTTGTGAGTGTACACAAGTCTATAAGTCTATGAGGAGTTTGATATTTATAGAGAAAGTCGACCCCTAAAAATGAAGTTCTTTGACTAAAGACTTCGGTATTTCTGAAGACTTTCTGAAGACTTTGAAAGTGAAGAAATTGGTGTGACCTTGAAGACTTGGTATTCATTTGAGGAACATGAAGCGTGAAGACTTTTGTTTTCGTAGTTTCATTTTCTCTTTCTTGAGTCATAGGAAACACCGTACTGTTAAAGGGGGTCGAGGAAATACGAAGGAAAAATTTCCATGTGATGCTCAACTCAACATCCTACACCTACCAATCCCTTCGAGTGAATCCATTGGAAAACTCATACAGTTCAGTCATATTCACAACGTGACAGAGACGAAGTTCTTCTGGTCGCTGAGGAATTTGTTCTGACTGAGGAGTTAGGAATTCGCCAGTGCGGATTGCCTACACAGTGAGGAACATGATAGCCCTGAGGAATTTGATACTCAAATTTCCGACCGTTGCTGTGCTATGCGCCAGCTGTGACAAAAATATCTACCCACCTAACGGTCATATCATTGAAGGGCATTTATGTCTTATCATGTCGGGCTGCTCCCTAGGCTATAAATAGCCGCGCCCTACAACCACTAGCTGGTTCGCTGCTCCGAGAGAAACTGACACTTGTCATTTGAGAGCATCCCATCCTCCGAGGACTTTGAGCGAAAATCATCAAGTGAGGAAAACCCCAAACCCAAACACCTACAAACCCAAAGTGATTGAGCATCACTGAAGAGATTGATCCTGCGTGGATCCGACGCTTGTTACCTTTGAAGACTGCGCTTCTTCCACACGGTTAGGCGTCATGGTCTAGAGCATCCAAGAGGAAATTGTGGATCGCCGAGTGACCGAGTTTGTGAAGGTTTGGAAGTCACCTGAAGACTTACCACGAGTGATTGGGCGAGGTCTGTGTGACCTTAGCTCAAGGAGAATACGGTGAGGACTGTGTGTCCGGGACTGTGTGTCCTTAGGTTTAAATACCTAGCCGCTCCAACCAGACGTACAACTGAGACAGCAGTTGGAACTGGTCTACCAAATCATTGTCTTCACCAAGTTTACTGGTTTTATTTCCTCAACTCTTCCATTTCCTCATTACTGTGTTGTATGCTTGTTCATATCTGTGTTTGAAGACTTTGACTGAAGACTTTCTCAATTTCCTCAATTCAATTTCCTCAGTCTGTTTGTCTTCATCCTGTGTTATCCTGTGTTTACGCTTTCTGTACTCTGTGCTTGTTTTCATTTCATCATGATGACTATGCTTGTGTTCTGCTATGCATACTTTTGAGTACTTATTCCGCTGCAAGTAGTTCTTCACTAAGGAATCTCCTCACTCACAAATTCCTCAGGAAGAATTTATAAGAATCGCCTATTCACCCCCTCTAGTCGATATAACGCACTTTCAGGTACGCAGTTCTGTTTCTTCGAGGACCAACAGACCAAAGATCGTCCGAGGAAATGACATGTACCAGATGTTGACTTGCGGTCCACACGATCACCAGCATAGTCAGAGTCAGAATATCCAATGAGATCAAAAGCCGAGCCCTTGGGGTACCATAATCCAAGTGTTGGTGTGTGAGCTAGATATCGAAGAATATGTTTCACAGCCTTATGGTGTGATTCCTTCGGTGTAGCTTGAAATCGGGCACACATGCAAACACTAAGCATAATATCTAGCCTAGATGCACATAAATACAATAAAGAACCAATCATGGAGCGCTATACCTTTTGATCGAAGTCAATACCATTTTCATCAGTGCACAAATGGCCATTTGTGGGCATCAGAATTTTGACGCCTTTGCAATCTTGCATGCCGAATTTCCTCAGTACATCCTTGAGGTATTTCTCCTGAGATATGAATAAGCCATTGCGCTGTTGACGAATTTGAAGACCTAAGAAGAATTTCAACTCTCCCATCGTAGACATTTGATATTCTTCACTCATCATATAGGCAAATTCATCACTATAACGTTGGTCAGTACAGCCAAAGATAATATCATCAACATATATTTGGCACACAAATAATTCACCATCATAAGATTTATTGAAAAGAGTAGGGTCGAATGAACCGGGTTTGTAGCCTTTCTTCATGAGGAATTCCTTCAAAGTATCATACCATGCCCGAGGGGCCTGCTTGAGGCCATAGAGGGCCTTATTGAGTCTGAAGACTTTGTCAGGATTCTTTGGATCTTCAAAACCTGGGGGTTGAGCAACATATACTTCTTCCTCAAGCTTACCATTGAGGAATGCACTTTTCACATCCATTTGATATGAAGTGATATCATGATGGTTAGCATAAGCAAGTAATATGCGAATAGCTTCAAGTCTAGCTACAGGTGCAAAAGTTTCATCGAAATCAATTCCTTCAACCTGTGTGTAGCCTTGAGCTACAAGCCGTGCCTTATTCCTCACCACAAGGCCATTTTAATCTTGCTTGTTGCGGTAGATCCACTTTGTGCTAATGATATTGTACTTGCGAGGATCTGGACGTTTAACCAGTTCCCGGACGTTGTTGAGTTCGAATTGATGTAATTCTTCTTGCATGGCCTGAATCCACTCAGGCTCCAGAAATGCTTCATCTACCTTAGTGGGCTCTATGATAGAGACAAAAGCATAGTGCCCATAAAAGTTAGATAAATGTGAAGCTTTTGAGCGTGTGAGAGGACCTGGTGCTTCAATGTCATCGATGATCTTTTCAACTTGCACTTCTTTTGCAACGCGAGGATGGGTAGGTTGTCGTCGAGGAATTTGATCAGCATTTTCTTCAGCACCATTTTCTTCAGCATTTTCTTCACGTGCGTTAGCTCGACGTTCTTCATGTTCTGGAATGAATTCTTCAGCAGATTCTTCGGTAGGAATGACATCCTCAGTAGCCTTGAACTTGATAGTTTCCTCAGGTGCTGGTTCATCTATCACAGAGGGTAGGTGCTCTCTTTGCGAGCCATTAGTTTCATCGAACCGCACATCTACAGTTTCAACAACATTGTGAAGAACGTTGTTGAAGACTCTGTAGGTGTGCGAGTCCTTTCCGTAACCAAGCATAAAACCTTCATGCGCTTTCGGTGCAAATTTAGCATTGTGATGAGGATCTCTAATCCAACATTTAGCACCGAAGACTTTGAAATAAATCACATTGGGTTTCTTGTCAGTGAGGAGTTCATAGGTAGTCTTCTTGAAGAATTTGTGAAGATATACCCTGCTGATGATGTGGCACGCAGTATAAATTGCCTCAATCCAGAAGTGACTAGGCGTCTTGTACTCATCAAGCATAGTGCGAGCCATCTCAACAAGAGTTCTGTTCTTTCGCTCCACCACGCCATTCTGCTGAGGAGTGTAAGGAGCAGATAACTCATGAGTAATAACAAGTTCATCAAGATAGTCATCAAGACTAGAATTCTTGAACTCAGTTCCATTGTCACTTCTGATGTGCTTGATCTTCACTCCAAAGTTGGCTGAAGCCCTCGAGGAAAATCGTTTGAAGACTTCCTGCACTTCATATTTGTAAGTAACAATGTGTACCCATGTGTATCGAGAGTAATCATCAACAATAACAAAGCCATAGAGAGATGCGTCATTTGTGACTGCTGAGTAATGGTTAGGACCGAAGAGATCCATATGAAGCAATTCAAATGGTCGAGTAGTGGTCATGATAGTCTTCGCTGGATGCTTAGCCTTGGTCATCTTTCCAGATTCACAAGCTCCACACAAGTGATCCTTGAGGAATTTGACATTCTCAATGCCAATGACATGCTTCTTCTTCCCAAGCGTGTGCAAATTCCTCATGCCTGCATGACCAAGTCGTCGATGCCATAGCCAGCCTTCTGAAGCTTTTGCAAGTAGGCACGCGGCTGGTTGCGGTCCTGTAGAGAAATCAACAATATACAAGTCTCCTCTCCTAAAGCCTTCGAAGACTTTGGAATTGTCAGCTTCCATAACCACAACACAACGATACTTGCCAAAGACAACAACCATATCAAGATCACAAAGCATTGAGACAGACATGAGGTTGTATCCTAAGGACTCGACAAGCATGACTTTGTCCATGTGTCGATCCTTTGTGATCACAACCTTACCTAGACCCAATACCTGACTTTTGCCTTTGTCAGCAAAGATGATATGCTTCAAATGCGATGGTGATAAGGGAGCATTCATCAATATATTCTTGTCACCAGTCATGTGATTTGTACATCCACTATCGAGGACCCACTCAGTGGCTTTGGGTTGATCATCCTGCAGATGAATTAGTGCAGCTTACGAACTTCATATACTTCATCAGTGAAGAATATGACATCACAATTCATCAGACCAATTTCATCAAGCAATGCAACAGTTAAAAACAGTATGAGGACGTGAGAAATGAAAGTTCATTTCTTCATGATTAGCCTGCATCCTTTCAGGCACTTTTCAGGTCTCCAGCAAATTCTTCAGACGTTTAAGTACGTCTGGAGACCTCACCCTGCATAAAAGATTAGTTCTTTTTCTTCACCACCCACATCTGAAGGGGTGGCAAAGAGTTCATCACTCTACGAGCTCCATACGAGAAAGGTGGCATAGAAGCCAATCCATTTCGTTTCACATAAGAGGAGTTAGGGTAAGCATATGAATAAGCAGAGAAATTCTTCGAGGACTTATGAACATAATGATTAGAAGAATAATGCTCATATTCATAGCCCTTAGCTCTTCCCTGCGAAACAAAGTTGTTAGCACGATGATGTTCATATGAGGACTTTGATCCTTTTGAGGAATATGATCCACGTGAGGAATTCGATCCGTATGAGGACTTGGATCCATATGAAGAATTTGGTCCATATGAATAAGTTGATCTGGGGTTCCTATTCTTCACAGGTGGTGTCATGAGGACATTCACCTGAAGACTTTCAAGGCACCTTTTGGGAACCCAGATTTTCTTCATAGGAGAACCGTTCCTGCAGTTAGTGCCAACATATCTAGCAAATCTTCACCATTCTGATTTTTAAACAGTTTATAGTTGGAGTCAAATGACTCATCAGAAGAATGAGAAGATTCACATGTAAAGCCAGATAAATTAGATGGATCAACTGGAGGTCCCTTTGCAGCAACCCATGAGGTTTTGGGGTACTGCTCAGGCTTCCAATATGTACCATCAGCATTGAGTTTCCTCTCAAAGGAAATACCCTCTTTCCTAGGGTTCCTGTTGAGGATCTACTTTTTAAGCACATCACAAAGAGTCTGATGCCCTTTGAGGCTTTTGTACATGCCTGTCATGTACAATTCCTTCAGCCCTGCATCGTCAGTGATACTAGCAATGTCCTCAGATGAGGAATTAGTGATAGCAGAGACAGTTGAAGAATTTGTAGCATTAGAAGCATTTGAACATTCACGTGAAGAATTAGCAGATTCACGTTCAATGCATTTCCAACATGGAGGAACAAATTCTTCCTGAGCAGCACTGATTTGTTGAGCAAGTAATGAATCGCGCTCCTTCTGAAGATCTTCATAACTCACTCTTAGCTTCTCAAGATCTTGCTTTCTTTGAAGAAATTCATAAGCAAGCTTCTCATGATCAGATAAGAGAGTGTTATGTTGATCTTGAAGGGTGTCATACTTAGTATGAAGTCTCTGAAGACTTTCAGCCAAAGCTTTTGACTGATCCATTTCTTCACCCAACATATCATCGCTCTTATTTAGCATGTGTTGAAATTTTTCCAAAGCTCTTTGTTGTTTAGTGGCAAGGGAAGCAAGTTTGACATACCTGGGTCCAAATTCATCACCAGATTCATCATCACTTGACTCGGATAGGTAGCATTCAGTTACCTTAGCACTTTTTGCCATAAGGCATGATGAAGAGGATGATGATTCTGGTTCGAATGTCATCGCTTTGAGAGATTCCTTGAAGTCCTCAAACCAAGGATCATGACGGGTTCGATGACCTTCATAGACCTCAGAGAGACGGTCCCAGATAAGCTTCGCATGATTGAGATGCATGGTGTTCCTAAACTGATTTTGAGACAGACAGGAGCAGATGACGTCCTTCGCCGTGAGGTTGAGAAGAGTGTACTTGCGAATGTCATCAGCTTCCGTTGTCTTGCACAGATCGGTAAGACCAATCTCAGTGACGGTCCACAGTTTGCTGTTCATCGCCATGAGGCGCTTCTTCATCATGGCCTTCCAATTGGGATACTCGTGACCGTCAAAGATGGGGCATGTCACTTTCCTCATACATGCGGTCGACATAACTAAAACTCCAGGTGGTTAAACCAAAATCACACAGAACAAGGGAGTACCTTGCTCTGATACCAATTGAAAGTGCGTTATATCGACTAGAGGGGGGGTGAATAGGCGATTTTTATGAATTCTTCACTGAGGAATTTGCCAGTGAGGAAATTCCTTAGCGAAGAACTACTTGCAGCGGAATAAGTACTCAAAAGTATGCATAGCAGAACACAAGCATGGTCATCATGATGAAATGAAGACAAGCACATAGTACAGAAAGCGTAAACACACGATGACACAGGATGACGACAAACAGACTAAAGAAATTGAACTGAGGAAATTGAGAAAGTCTTCAGTCAAAGTCTTCAAACACAGATATGAATACGTACACAACACAGTTATGAGGAAATGAAAGAGTTGAGGAAATAGAACCAGTTGGCTTGGTGAAGACAATGATTTGGTAGACCAGTTCCAACTGATGTCTCAGTTGTACATCTGGTTGGAGCAGCTAGGTATTTAAACCTGAGGACACACAGTCCCGGACACCCACTCCTGAACACACAGTCCAGGACACCTAGTCCTCACCGTATTCTCCTTGAGCTAAGGTCACACATACCTCGCCCAATCACTCATGGTAAGTCTTCAGGTGACTTCCGAACCTTCACAAACTCGGTCACTCGGCGATCCACAATTCCTCTTGGATGATCTAGACCATGACGCCTAACCGTCTGGAAGAAGCACAGTCTTCAAAGGTAACAAGCGTCAGATCCACGCAGGATCAATCTCTTCAGTGATGCTCAATCACTTTGGGTTTGTAGGTGTTTGGGTTTTCCTCACTTGATGATTTTCGCTCAAAGTCCTCGGAGGATGGGATGCTCTCAAATGACAAGTGTCAGTTTCTCTCGGAGCAGCCAACCAGCTAGTGGTTGTAGGGGGCGGCTATTTATAGCCTAGGGAGCAGCCCGACATGATAAGACATAAATGCCCTTCAATGATATGACTGTTAGGTGGGTAGATATTTTGGGACAGCTGGCGCATAGCACAGCAACGGTCGGAAATTTGAGTATCAAATTCCTCAGGGCTATCATGTTCCTCACTGTGTAGGCAATCCGCACTGGCGAATTCCTAACTCCTCAGTCAGAACAAATTCCTCAGAGACCAGAAGAACTTCGTCTCTTTCACTGAAGAATATGACTGAACTGTATGAGATTTCCAATGGCTTCACTCGAAGGGATTGGTAGGTGTAGGATTTTAGTTGAGCATCACATGGAAATTTTTCCTTAGTATTTCCACGACCCCCTTTAACAGTACGGTGTTTCCTATGACTCAAGAAAAGAGAAAATGAACTACGAAAACAAAAGTCTTCACGCTTCATGTTCCTCAAATGAATACCAAGTCTTCAAGGTCACACCAATTTCTTCACTTTCAAAGTCTTCAGAAAGTCTTCAGAAATCCAAAGTCTTCAGACGAAGAACTTCATTTTTAGGGGTCGACTCTCTCTGTAAATATCAAACTCCTCATAGACTTATAGACCTGTGTACACTCATAAACACATTAGTCCCTTAACCTATAAGTCTTCAATAGACCAAAATCACTAAGGGGCACTAGATGCACTTACAATTTTATTTGGTCTTTATTGCAATTTTATTTGAATTAGGAAAAATACGCGTTTTTCAAAATTGCATTATAGGCCCAAATAAATGTTCACCTTGTCCGGTATATTTTTAGATGACGGGGAAAATTTATTTAGGGTTTTTGGAGTTCGTTTAGTATTTCTTTTATTTCTTTTTCTGCACGTCGGAATATTTAAAAAAAACCAACCGACCTAGCCGGGCTGTACCCGACTAGAATTCGCCCGGCCGGCCTTTAAAGCCCGAGGCCGCGACCCCGAGCCCACCAGCCCCGCCGAACCCTAGCGCCGCGCCGCCCGAGCCTGCCGCCGCTGCGTCCCGCCGCCGCCGCCGGAGCAGCCGCCCCGCCGCCTGGCCGTCCCACCGCCCGAGGTAGCAGCCACCGACGCCGCCAGTTTACGCGAGAAAACCGTCCGGGTTTTCTTTCGGTTCGTTCGGTTTTTTTAAACCCTAGATCTGTTTTTTTAGATCGGTTCGATTTTTTTTCGGTTTAGTTATTTAGCGAACGCCTGTTCGTACGTTCGTTTTAACGAACGGTTTTCGTCCGTTAGTCACAGACAGTGAACGTTCGTTCGTTAGCTTGTTCGTCAGTTTTTTCTTGTTCTCGGGTTTTTCGCGATTATTTTCGATCGTGATTTCTGATCCAATTTTCGTTTTAGTTTATCTTTTCGCTCGTTTATCAGAATCAGGCGACTCAAGCGCCTAGATCTTCGTCTCGAAGCCCTCTTTCTGTTTAACCAACTTGAACAAGAGTTTGGTACTGTAAAATTTGACTTTAGTCCAGATTAGTAAATGGACCTTGTTTCTTTCACAGTTTGAGTTTCGTTGCTCCGTTTGATTTGATTCGTTTTGCAAACCGGAGTTCTTAAGTTGAACTTTCTGGTTAGATCTTATTATTTGAGTTTCATTCATGCATCTTTGATTGATTGCTTATATATGCTATTGTTTGTTTGCGATAGAATTCCCGGAGTGCGAAGCGTGCTACTACGAGTCTCTAGGTTTTGCAGATCGTCAGCAAGGCAAGCAACACATTGATCATACTCCTTTCATACCCAGTTTTTATGCATTAGTTCAAATCTTGAAACACTGCATGATTAGGATGTGATTAACTTGTGGGTATTGGGAAGTAGTTGATGAGGTAGAACCTATTACCTGTTTTATTATCAAACCCTGGGAGTTACTTTTACGTTATGCTTATATTGCTATGCTATGCTCGTACACGTGGATTGGGTTTGAGTGTATCCAAGACAGATGTGAGTTGTTAATTAATGGTTCAACTTAAGGTGGCAACTTTAATACACATCTGGGTGGATTGCTTGTTTGGGCACCTGGGATATACTAGTGTTGTCCTAGGAGATCCCGGGGATATACCGTGTGATCCTCCTAAGGTCCGCCACCCAGGCTCAAAGGGACCGTGAGATTATTCATGCTAGAAACTTCCGTGTGCAGCCACAAGCTATTATGGGCTCTAGCATAGTTGAGTATGTTGCATGACCTCTTCCAGTGGTAGGCTAGCAGATGTAGAGGGATGTAGGTTGGTACTGTCTACCCGGGGTTAGAGTTAATGCTTTTGAAAGACTGTGTCTCGGTCATCCGTTTTTCAAACACCATGTAGTGCGAGAAATCCAACGGAGGAGATCAAGTCTTGTGGGGAAAAGTGCGCAAACCTCTGCAGAGTGTACAATCTAATCATGGTTAGCCGTGTCCCCGGTTATGGACATCTTGAGTATCTAGTACTTGGATTATCCTATTGTATCTCATCACTCTAATTTAATTTGTTGGGTTAATGATTACTTTAATAGGGATTGAGTTGGAGGAACCTTCTCAATGGTGTTTCAACTACCATGATAGTTAAATAAAATCTATTACTTTGTTGTAGGGAAAAATTGGCTTTTCGCAAAAACCTTATAACCATAGAGCCTCCACCAGCCATATATGCATGTAGTGATAGCATTTATCTATTCAATACTCTACTTTGTTACATTGCCAGCATATTCCATGTGCTGACCTGTTTTCGGGCTGCAACAACGTATTATGTTGCAGACTTTTCAGACGAGGAGTAAGGTACGCTAGGCCGTTGTCTTGCACTCAGCTATGCCGTTGGAGTTGATGGACTCACTTTATCTTCCAAGCCTTCCATTGTTTATCGAATTAGATGGCCTTAAGCCATATTTATTGTAATAAGTTCTCTTTTGAGACATTCGATGTAATAAGTGTGTGATTGCTACTCTGTTATAAATCCTTCGAGTACTGTGTGTGTCAGCATTACCGATCCAGGGATGACACTGAAGCACAGAGACTTGACCGTTTGAGGTCGGGTCGCTACAAGATGGTATCAGAGAACACGCTGAATGTAGGACACGACCACTAAGATAAGCCATAGGTCACTCTTCTCTACTCATTTCTGACTCCTCTCCATTTTCTACTCTTTAGGATGGCGGATTCGAGGAACAAGTTTGCACAACTGGATGAAGACACACCCTTTGGACGACACTTGAAGGAAGTTACTAGATATCGGAATACCAAGCTTCACCGGGACTTACAACGCCACTTTACCAGAAGAGGAGTGCTGGATGATTCGAGTTCAAGTTCCAGGAAGGACATTCACGCCAGTCACAGAGCCCAAAGAGTTTTCCTTTGATGCACCAACCTGGAGTCTCGACAAGAACATGGCAGCTCACATTGCCATGGGACGCATCGGCGAAGTTTACCACAAGGATCTCAAGGATACTATCTACCAGATATGTGGGTGCCGAGATGAGCAATGGGAGATAGTCAGCACCAGGAAGGACAGGTCCATTGCAGCATTCATCCATGAGTTAAACCAGCACATTCGACGCCAGGAGAATCAGATGTGCGCAGACATGATAGATTTGAAGAAGGCGATGACAAGGATCACCGAGCTGGAAGAAGAACTCAAGTCTACACACGATGGATATGAGGAGGAAATCGCGACACTATTGGATAAGAACGATGACCTGATAAAGAAGATCGGAGTATTCATGGGAGACCCCGCGCCATGAGGAGACGACGACGATTCTACTTGCCCGGAGAACTACATCATCATCGACGACACCGACTCCGACCCCAATGATAGTGATGATGATTTTGAAGACGAAGCTGGAGCAGACATCATGGAGTCTTCCACGGATCAAAATTTCTAGATGACCACCAAATGATTAGTAGTATTTCCCCATGTATATAGTAGTAGCCCGAGCACTTTAGCGATAGTTCTAGACCATTTGTATGCCCTTGCTTGATTGATTGAGTGATATGATTGTGTTTGTCTCATGTGCATATGGGTAGTGTTTTCTCACTAGACCTCTTTTCTATTCTAATCTCTCCCCTCTAAACCCATGAGATGCCTCCGAGACGTGACACCGGATTTGTTTTCCCACTGGAAATCACCCAGTTGATCCAGCAACAGAATGCCTTGATGCAGATATTAGTCCAGAACCAAGGCAACAGCAACAACAACAACAACCCGCCCCCAGTTGACAACTTAGCCCGTTTTCTAAGGTTACATCCGCCGGTGTTTTCCAGTAGTACCGAGCCAATAGTTGCGGATTACTGGATACGCAGGATTGGAAGGGAGTTGACCACCGCTGGTTGCACAGATGCACAGAAGGTGCGTTTTGCCGCACATCAGTTGGATGGACCAGCAGCCTCATGGTGGGAGAATTACACAGCCACTTTCCCCATAGCCAATGACGGCATTGTTGAAGAAGGATACCAAATTCAAATGGACGGAAGAATGTGAGGCAAGTTTTCAGGAGTTGGAGAAATGTTTGACTACAGCCCCAGTGCTGATTCTGCCGGATATACGCAAGGACTTCCAATTGCGATGCTTCACGCTCAGGACTTGGAGGTGTACTTATGCAGGACGGAAGAGCTGTTTCGTATGCATCCCGACAGCTTCGACCGCATGAGTTGAATTATGCTACTCATGATTTGGAGTTAGCAGCCGTAGTGCATGCGCTCAAGACTTGGAGACATTACCTTATCGGAAACCGTTGTGATGTGTACACAGATCACAAGAGTTTGAAGTACATTTTTACCCAAAAGGAGCTGAACCTCATGTAGAGGAGATGGTTGGAGCTCATAAAGGATTATGATATGAAGTTGCACTATCATCCAGGAAAGGCCAATGTCGTAGCAGACGCTTTGAGCCGGAAGTGTTATGCCAATACCCTTGTAAGCGGAGGATTGCCAAAGGAGTTAGCAGAAGATCTCAGGGAGCTACGTTTGGAGATAGTCCCTAGAGGTTTTGTTGCAGCATTGGAGGTTCAATCAACGTTGTTGGGAAAGATTCGAGAAGCGCAGAAGGATGATAAAGAGATTGCTGAGATAAAAGAGAGAATGAGCAAAGGAAAGGCCAAAGGTTATCGTGAGGATGAGCACGACACCTTATGGTTTGAGGACCGCGTTTATGTGCCCAATAATGCGGAGATCAGGAAGTTGATATTTCAGGCGGCTCACGACTCACCATACTCGATACACCCCGGAAACACCAAGATGTATTTGGATTTGAAGGAGCGTTTCTGGTGGACTGGTATGAAGAAGGATATTGCTGAGTATGTAGCCATATGTGATGTATGTCAGAGAGTAAAGGCAGAACATCAGAAGCCAGTAGGATTACCGCAGCCTATGCCGATACCCGAATGGAAGTGGGATAAACTTGGCATGGATTTCATCACTAGGTTGCCCAGGACTCGATCAGGATATGATTCTATCTGGGTAGTAGTTGATCGCTTGACCAAAGTGGCTCACTTTATTCCAGTGAAAACCACATATACCAGTGCGAAGTTGGCCAAGATATATATGACCAGGATCATATGTCTGCATGGAGTTTCGAGGACTATCGTATCAGATAGAGGAACACAGTTTACTTCAAAGTTTTGGCATCAGCTGCACCAGACTTTGGGTACAAGGCTAGAGTTTAGTACAACATTTCATCCGCAGACAGATGGCCAGACAGAGAGAGTCAACCAGATTTTGGAGGATATGTTGAGAGCTTGTGCGCTAGATTATGGATCTAGTTGGGATGACAATTTGCCCTACGTGGAATTCTCATACAACAATAGCTACTAGGCCAGTTTGAAGATGGCACCATTCGAAGCCCTGTATGGACGAAGGTGCAGAACACCGTTGATGTGGGATGTAGACCGACAGTTGTTTGGACCAGATTTGATCAAAGAGTCTGAAGAGAAGGTTAAGTTGATTCGAGACAGACTGAAGGTAGCTCAGTCCAGGCAGAAGAGTTATGCAGATTCGAAATGCAAGGAGGTAGCCTATGAAATTGGAGACAGAGCATATCTGCGAGTGTCACCTCTACGAGGAGTGAAACGTTTTGGAGTTAAGGGAAAGTTAGCCCCGAGATCATATCGTGTTTTGGAACGTATGGGAGAAGTTGCCTACAAGTTGGAGTTACCTGAAGGACTGTCAGGAGTTCATGATGTATTTCATGTTTCACAGCTGAAGAAGTGTCATGCTGAGATGGCCGATATACCATTAAGAGATACAGTACCCTTGGAGGCGATTCAGTTGGACAGTGATCTGACCTACGAGGAGAAGCCAGTCAGGATTCTTGAATTTGCCAGCCGAGTCACCCGCAGCAAGGTTATCAAGTTTTTCAAAGTTCAGTGGAGCCACCATACCGAGGATGAAGCCACCTAGGAAGGAGAGGATTATCTTCGCAAAGACCACCCACACCTATTTTCCAGCCAACCCAAATCTCAAGGGCGAGATTCATCTTAAGGGGGGTATGTAACACCCCGCATGTAACTTGCCATATTTGTAACTCCGACTCTTGCCATTTTCGGCTATGTGATGTGATATTCCCTTCGTGGTCGGGTTTTGTTTTTCGTTTTTGCATTTTGTTCATGTCATGCATTTCATATCATGTCATCATGTGCATTGCATTTGCATACGTGTTCGTCTCTTGCATCCGAACATTTTCCCCGTTGTCCGTTTTGCAATCCGGCGCTCCTATCTCCTCCGGTGCACCCCTCTTGTTTTCTTTCGTGAGCGGGTGTCAAACATTCTCGGAATGGACCGAGGCTTGTCAAGTGGCCTTATTATACCATCCGGAGACCACCGGTCAAGTTTCGTTCTATTTGGAGGTCGTTTGGTACTCCAACGGTTAACCGGGCATCCGCAAAGGCCATTTGTGTGTTGCAGCAAAACCCCCCCTAAAAACCAGCCCAAAACCCCTCCAAGTCATCTCCATGCTCTAGGTCATTCGATCACGATCGTGTGGGTGAAAACCGCACCTCATTTGGAGTCTCCTAGCTCCCTCTACCTATATATACTCATCTCTCCCGAAATACAAACGTAGACAAACCCTAACCCGCTCCTCGCGCCGCGCCGGATACGTCCGCCGCCGGCCGAACGCACCGGCCGCAGCCAACCGCGTCGCGCCACCTGTCACCCGCCGGCTCTCCCACCGCCGCGGCCCGCAGGCCCGCCGAGCCCAGCCGCCGCCGCCCTCGCGCCCGTGCCCTTCGCCTCCTGCCCGCGCCGCCGCCTGCCCGCGCGCCGGCCGCCTCGACGTTGAGCTCCGGCGCCACCGCCGCCATCCGCCGCTGCGGCCTCCTCCACCGCCCGTGCCACGGCGCGCCGCCGCCGTCCTTCTCGCCGGCCGGAGCACCGGAGCCCGAGCTCCTCCGCCTCTCCTCCCTCCGGCCGCCGCGCCCCCTCCTACTCCGGCCCTCGCCGGCGAGCACCCGAGGCCGAGCTCGAGCTCTTCCCCGATCTGGATCCGTTCGGGTACTGTAGCGTTGACTTTCCCCGACCCCCCTAATTTTCCCAAGTCTGTGATTTTTCTCAATATGTGTCCATGTTCATCAGTGCAGAACTTCTTGCATGTAGCTCTGTTTCACGCGTGTAATATGTCAAATTGTTCGTCTCGTGATGCTCTTCATTTTTTTCAATTGCACCATGTTTATTAGTGGTCATATTGATGCCCAAATCTCTGTTGCAAGAGGGCTAGTTGCTGTTATCTTCTGGTTCTTAGCAGAATTTGGAGATTTGTCATTTTTGTATCTTTTAATCTGTGCATCTTATGGGCATGAGATCTACATGTGTTTTGTTGTATGCCATGCCATATTTCCAGTGGTGTATGCCATGTATTTTCGTGATCTCTGTGGTGACTAGCACAAGCATGCAAACTAGGCCCCGTAATGTTTCTGATTTCAGGGACTTAAGTGATTTCTCTCTGTCCTCGTCTGCTGTTATTTTGTTGCCATGTAAACTTGATGCTATAGAGAGATCCATGCATATTTTGGAGATGTTCAGTAAGGATGTTTTCTAGCTATGGTTGTAATTGATCCATTCCTGCCCTTGTTTGCAATTATGGAGTGCCATAGCATGACTCAATCTTGCTCTACTTTTGCTATAAAATATTTCTGTCAGATTCTTAACATGATATGCAATTTTGCCAAGCTTGTTGTAGTTGATCCATACATGCTATGCTTTGGTTCTTTCCATGGATAGCTTCATAAACATGCCATCTTGCTGTAGGTATGCTAGTTTTGTTATGAATTGCCTTGTGGTGAGTGCATCAAGCTCACAAACATGTCCTCATATTATTGTTTCTGCCATGCTCTGTTTTCTGCTTAGTCTGAAACCTGATAACGAAACTTGCTATGTTTACATGCTTGCCATCATACCTTCTGGTCCCTTTTGGCTTATGGTCATTAAGGGAATTTTGTCATATGCATCTAGTAGAACACTTCCATGCCTTATTTTGCTATGATAAGTTCCTGTAGCATGTTGATTTCATGCTCTGAACATTGCTACCTGATGCTATTTTCTGCCATGTCCAGTAATTTCACCAAGTCTGGAACCTGTAATCTTTTGCACTTTTTCCATGCTTGTTTGAGCTTGTTATGTTGTGAACTAGCCGTAGCTCAGTGTTCATCTTTTGTCAAGCATCTCCTGTAGATTACTGCCATATGCTTTGTTGCTATGTTGGAGTGCTGTAGCATTGTTGTTTGTTGCATTTTAAGTGCTATCATGCTGTTAATCACAGATTCGTGTCATTCTTGTTTTGCTTGCCATTTGCAAACCGTGCATCCGTTCCCGGTGATCTTTATATCGATTTCGACCGAAATCATCTCATCTTTCCAATGGCATGCTTGGTTTGCCAAGTTACTGCCTTGTTCATCATTTTCCTTCCGGAGCACGCATACGCATCGCATATCATATCTTGCATATCATACATGTTTTGCATCATGTTGCTTGTGCATTTCTCGTGGTTGATTGTGGTTCCGTTTGTTTGTGTTCTTGTCTTGGGTAGAGCCGGGAGACGAGTTCGTGAACGAGGAACCTGTTGAGTACGCTTACGAGGATCAAGCTTTCGACAACTCTGAGAACCTTGCAGGCAAGATGACCACCCCTCGAAATCACTTCTATCTTTGCTTTGCTAGTTGTTCGCTCTATTGCCATGCTGCGCTACCTATCACTTGCTATATCATGTCTCCCATTTTGCCATGTCAGCCTCTAACCATCCTTTCCTAGCAAACCGTTGTTTGGCTAAGTTACCGCTTTTGCTCAGCCCTTCTTATAGCGTTGCAAGTTGCAGGTGAAGTTGAAGTTTGTTCCATGTAGGAACATGGATATGCTGGGATATCACAATATCTCTTATTTAATTAATGCATCTATATATTTTGGTAAAGGGTGGAAGGCTCGGTCTTATGCCTGGTGTTTTGTTCCACTCTTGCCGCCCTAGTTACTGATATACCGGGATTATGTTCCTTGAGTTTGCGTTCCTTACGCGGTCGGGTGATTTATGGGACCCCCTTGACAGTTAGCCTTGAATAAAACTCCTCCAGCAAGGCCCAACCTTGGTTTTACCATTTGCCACCTAAGCCTTTTTCCCCCGGGTTTTCGCGAGCCCGAGGGTCATCTTTATTTTAAACCCCCGGACCAGTGCTCCTTCGAGTGCTGGCCCAAACTGGGCGATGTCCGGCGCCCCCTGGGAAACCAGGGTCTATGCCAAACCGACGTCTTGCCCATCCGGTGTGCCCTGAGAACGAGATATGTGCAGCTCCTATCGGGATTTGTCGGCACATTCGGGTGGCTTTGCTGGTCTTGTTTTACCATTGTCGAAATGTCTTGTAAACCGGGATTCCGAGACTGCTCGGGTCTTTCTGGGAGAAGGTTTATCCTTCGTTGACCGTGAGAGCTTATGATGGGCTATGTTGGGACACCCCTGCAGGGTAATATCTTTCGAAAAAGCCGTGCCCGTGGTTATGAGGCAGATGGGAATTTGTTAATGTCCGGTTGTAGAGAACTTGTCACTTGACCCAATTAAAATACATCAACTGCGTGTGTAGCCGTGATGGTCTCTTCTCGGCGGAGTCCGGGAAGTGAACACGGTCTGAGTTATGTATGACGTAAGTAGGAGTTCAGGATCACTTCTTGGTCATTGCTAGATGACGACCGTTCCGTTGCTTCTCTTCTCGCTCTCTTTTGCGTATGTTAGCCACCATATATGCTTATTGTTGTTGCAGCTCCACCTCACTACACCATCCTTCCCTATAAGCTTAAATAGTTTTGATCTCGCGGGTGTGAGATTGCTGAGCCCCCTGACTCACAGATTCTACCAAAAACAGTTGCAGGTGCCGACGATGCCAGTGCAGATGATGGGATCGATCTCAAGTGGGAGTTCGATGAGGAACGTGGTCGTTACTATGTGTCTTTTCCTGATGATCAGTAGTGGAGCCCAGTTGGGACGATCGGGGATCTAGCATTTGGGGTTGTCTTATTTTTATCTGGATCTTGACCGTAGTCGGTCTATATGTTTGTATTTTGGATGATGTATGAATTATATTTATGTATTTTGTGAAGTGGCAATTGTAAGCCAACTCTTTATCCCATTCTTGTTCATTACATGGGATTGTGTGAAGATGACCTTCTTGCGACAAAACCACTACGCGGTTATGCCTCTAAGTCGTGCCTCGACACGTGGGAGGTATAGCCGCATCGTGGGCGTTACAGGGTAGGTTTGTAACATCCCAAATTTTCAATTTGGAATGTTATACATAGGTCATTAATGCATCTCATATTTTATTGCATTTTGTTTCGCGATCCTCGAAATTCTAAGCAACTCAAGGACCCTAGGAGAGAATTGGGGATTTCACCGTTTTCATATCTGAATTTTTATCAAATATCGAAACGAGGATCATTTGTTTTAATTATTTTTCTCTCCGAAAATATTTCATATTAAAATATATGAGAGGAGATAGTATGACTTCTCCAAAATAAATGAAATATTGGAGGAAAAATATTAAAATCAAATCAATAATTTTATTTGGTCTTTATTGCAATTTCATTTGAATTAGGAAAAATACGCGTTTTTCAAATTGCATTATAGGCCCAAATAAATGTTCACCTTGTCCGGATAATTTTTAGAGGACGGGGAAAATTTATTTTGGGATTTTTGGAGTCCGTTTAGTACTTCTTTTCTTTCTTTTTCTGCATGTCGGAATATTTAAAAAAAAAACAACCGACCTAGCCGGGCCGTACCCGACTAGGACTCGCCCGGCCGGCCTTTAAAGCCCGAGGCCGCGACCCAGAGCCCACCAGCCCCGCCGAACCCTAGCGCCGTGCCGCCCGAGCCCGCCGCCGCTGCCGCCGCCGGTTTACGCGAGAAAACCATCCGGTTTTTATTTCGGTTCATTCGGTTTTTAAAAAAAAACCATAGATCTATTTTTTATATCGGTTCGGTTTTTTTCGGTTTAGTTTTAGCGAATGCCCGTTCGTACGTTCGTTCTAACGAACGGTTTTCGTCCGTTAGTCACAGACAGCGAACGTTCGTTCGTAAGCCTGTTCGTCAGTTTTTCTTTTTCTCGGGTTTTCGCGATTATTTTCGATCATGATTTCTGATCCGATTTTCGTTTTAGTTTATCTTTTCGCTCGTTTATCGGAATCAGGCGATTCAAGCGCCTAGATCTTTGTCTCGAAGCCCTCTTTCTATTTAACCAACTTGAATAAGATTTTGGTACTGTAAAATTTGACTTTAGTCCAGATTAGTAAACGGACCTTGTTTCTTTCGCAGTTTGAGTTTCGTTGCTCCGTTTGATTTGATTCTTTTTGCAAACCGGAGTTCTTAAGTTGAACTTTCTGGTTAGATCTTCTTATTTGAGTTTCACTCATGCATCTTTGATTGATTGCTTATGTATGCTATTGTTTGTTTGCAATAGAATTCCCGGAGTGCGAAGCGTGCTACTACGAGTCTCTAGGTTTTGCGGATCGTCAGCAAGGCAAGTAACACATTGATCGTACTCCTTTCATACCTAGTATTATGCATTAGGATGTGATTAACTTGTGGGTATTGGGAAGTAGTTGATGAGGTAGAACCTATTACCTGTTTTATTATCAAACCCTGGGAGTTAGTTTTACGTTATGCTTTTATTGCTATGCTATGCTCGTAGACGTGGATTGGGTTTGAGTGTATCCATGACAGATGTGAGTTGTTAATTAATGGTTCAACTTAAGGTGGCAACTTTAATACACATCTGGGTGGATTGCTTGTTTGGGCACCTGGGGATATACCAGTGTTGTCCTAGGAGATCCCGGGGATATACCGTGTGATCCTCCTAAGGTCCGCCACCCAGGCTCAAAGGGACCGTGAGATTATTCATGCTAGAAACTTCCGTGTGCAGCCACAAGCTATTATGGGCTCTAGCATAGTTGAGTATGTTGCATGACCTCTTCCAGTGGTAGGCTAGCAGATGTAGAGGGATGTAGGTTGGTATTGTCTACCCGGGGTTAGAGTTAATGCTTCTGAAAGACTGTGTCTCGGTCATCCGTTTCTCAAACACCATGTAGAGCGAGAAATCCAACGGAGGAGATCGAGTCTTGTGGGGAAAAGTGCGCAAACCTCTACAGAGTGTACAATCTAATCATGGTTAGCCGTGTCCCCGGTTATGGACATCTTGAGTATCTAGTACTTGGATTATCCTATTGTATCTCATCACTCTAATTTAATTTGTTGGGTTAATGATTACTTTAATTGGGATTGAGTTGGAGGAACCTTCTCAATGATGTTTCAACTACCATGATAGTTAAATGAAATCTATTACTTTGTTGTAGGGAAAAATTGGCTTTTCGCAAAAACCTTATAACCATAGAGCCTCCACCAGCCATATATGCATGTAGTGATAGCATTTATCTGTTCAATACTCTACTTTGTTACATTGCCAGCATATTCCATGTGCTAACCCATTTTCGGGCTGCAACGTATTATGTTGCAGACTTTTCAAACGAGGAGTAAGGTTCGCTAGGCCGTTGTCTTGCACTCAGCTATGCCGTTGGAGTTGATGGACTCACTTTATCTTCCAAGCCTTCCGTTGTTTATCGAATTAGATGGCCTTAAGCCATATTTATTGTAATAAGTTCTCTTTTGAGACATTCGATGTAATAAGTGTGTGATTGCTACTCTGTTATAAATCCTTCGAGTACTGTGTGTGTCAGCATTACCGATCCAGGGATGACACTGAAGCACAGAGACTTGACCGTTTGAGGTCGAGTCGCTACAAGATGGTATCAGAGAACACGCTGAATGTAGGACACGACCACTAAGATAAGCCATAGGTCACTCTTCTCTACTCATTTCTGACTCCTCTCCATTTTCTACTCTTTAGGATGGCGGATTCGAGGAACAAGTTTGCACAACCGGATGAAGACACACCCTTTGGATGACACTTGAAGGAAGTTACTAGATACCTGAATATCGGAATACTAAGCTTCACCGGGACTTACAACGCCACTTTACCAGAAGAGGAGTGCTGGATGATTCGAGTTCAAGTTCCAGGAAGGACATTCACGCCAGTCACAGAGCCCAAAGAGTTTTCCTTTGATGCACCAACCTGGAGTCTCGGCAAGAGCATGGCAGCTCACATCGCCATGGGACGCATCGGTGAAGTTTACCACAAGGATCTCAAGGATACTATCTACCAGATATGTGGGCGCCGAGATGAGCAATGGGAGATAGTTAGCACCAGGAAGGACAGGTCCATTGCAGCATTCATCCAGGAGTTAAACCAGCACATTCGACGCTAGGAGAATCAGATGTGCGCAGACATGATAGATTTGAAGAAGGCGATGACAAGGATCACCGAGCTGGAAGAAGAACTCAAGTCTACACGCGATGGATATCAGGAGGAAATCGCGACACTATCGGAGAAGAACGACGACCTGATAAAGAAGATCGGAGTATTCATGGGAGACCCCGCGCCAGGAGGAGACGACGACGATTCCACTTGCCCGGAGAACTACATCATCATCAACAACACCGACTCCGACCCCGATGATAGTGATGATGATTTTGAAGACGAAGCTGGAGCGGACATCATGGAGTCTTCCACAGATCAAAATTTCTAGATGACCACCAAATGATTAGTAGTATTTCCCCATGTATATAGTAGTAGCCCGAGCACTTTAACGATAGTTCTAGACCGTTTGTATGCCCTTGCTTTATTGATTGAGTGATATGATTGTGTTTGTCTCATGTGCATATGGGTAGTGTTTTCTCACTAGACCTCTTTTCAATTCTAATCTCTCCCCTCTAAACCCATCAGATGCCTCCGAGACGTGACACCGGATTTGTTTTCCCACTGGAAATCACCCAGTTGATCCAGCAACAGAATGCCTTGATGCAGATATTAGTCCAGAACCAAGGCAACAGCAACAACAACAACAACCCGCCCCCAGTTGACAACTTAGCCCGTTTTCTAAGGTTACATCCGCCGGTGTTTTCCAGTAGTACCGAGCCAATAGTTGCGGATTACTGGATACGCAGGATTGGAAGGGAGTTGACAACCGCTGGTTGCACAGATGCACAGAAGGTGCGTTTTGCCGCACATCAGTTGGATGGACCAGCAGCCTCATGGTGGGAGAATTACACAGCCACTTTCCCCATAGCCAATGACGGCACTGTTGAAGAAGGATACCAAATTCAAATGGACGGAAGAATGTTGCAGACTTTTCAGACGAGGAGTAAGGTTCGCTAGGCCTTTGTCTTGCACTCAGCTATGCCGTTGGAGTTGATGGACTCACTTTATCTTCCAAGCCTTCTGCTATTTATCGAATTAGATGGCCTTAAGCCATATTTATTGTAATAAGTTCTCTTTTGAGACATTTGATGTAATAAGTGTGTGATTGCTACTCTGTTATAAATCCTTCGAGTACTGTGTGTGTCAGCATTACCGATCCAGGGATGACGCTGAAGCACACAAACTTGACTGTTTGAGGTCGGGTCGCTACAATTTGCTTCCAACCCTGAAAGGAGAGTCAGTGCAGATGGAGACAAGGCACAAGGGTTGAAAACTCAGGACTGCCACGTCCTACTTCAAAGGGTTTTACCTGTTATCCTTAGAGGATTGGGCCGCCCTGACTTATACAGAGCAGTTGCAGAGTTGGGACAATTCTTCAGGGAACTCTGCAGTAGAAATATCAGGATAGATGCTTTGGAGCATCTTAGAGACAAGATACCAACTATCCTATGTGACCTTCAGAAGATATATCCTCCAGCCTTCTTTGATGTGATGGTGCATTTGGTTGTTCATCTACCTGATGAGGCACTACTTAGAGGTCCAGTACAGTATGGCTGGATGTACCCTATTGAAAGGCGGCTAGGCACTTTCAAGGGCTATGTTAGGAATAGAGCTAGACCCGAGGGTTCCATTGCAGAGGCCTACATTGCTACAGAAGCGTTGACATTCTGCTCAAAATACATTGAAACAGCTGATCAGCTTAGCAAAGACGTGGATGAAGACAATCCCGGGCTCAATGTTTTCGATTATTCTGTTCGAGTTACAGGGAAGAGTCGACAAGAGGACAAACCTAAAGATTTGGACAAAATGGTTTGGTATGTGTTGAATAACTGTCCTGAGATACTACCTTATATCAAGTAAGTGCTAAGTACTGCAGCTTATACATCGTAATCTACTAAACTTGTAGCACATTCTTATATATTTAGATGTTTGACGCGATCACTATGTTGTGCAGCATCTACAAAAAGGAGTTACTGCTGCAAAATCCAAGAAACATTGACAAACTGGTTATGGCAGGATTTGCGAAATGGTTCAAGAGCCATGTAAGCTTTTGAATTGCACGTAGCGATGACTGGAGAGTAGTGCAAAGGTTTGAGCAGACGAATTCGTTTAATGAAGTTGCACAACAAGATGATGCTTACACTGCTCCTGATGTACAAGATAACACACATGTTCCTAATATCTTTGAGAACCATCACGTCAATGACGTCGGCGAAAAGATTGCCTGCCGTGCTGTGGACATACAAGAGTTGATCAAGAAGAAGCCAACGTTCAAGGACGTTGAGGACGAAGAAGAAGATGACACCATGGGGAATTACGATTCAGACTGATACACATGGCGAAGATGTTGACGCTGCTGCTGCGGATGATGATTACATTGCTTTTGTCGTATTTGCCTATCAGAAGACGTTTTTTTATCTACTATGTGAAATTGTGTTTGCTATGACAACTGAAACCTGATGAACATGTTGTTTAGTATTTTCCTGTGAGAACATCACTTGTTATGTATGCTGATTTGTGTTTGGTGATTGTATGACGACTAAAACATGATGACATTGTTGTTTAGTTGTACTCATATTTGGCTGTGAAACTTGCATTTGATGACATAGTTTGCTGTTGGACTGCAATTTGCTCGACATCCTCGAATGAGAACAAAGCTGACCCGACAGGTCCTCTGCTAATTTATTTATTTATTACCAAAAGGGCCTATGCTATTTATTTATTTATGAGTAAAAGGGGATACCCCCTAATTTCTGTTAATATGAATCATTAGATGTTCACAATACTACGCCTAGCCTGCTACACAGGTTTCATTCATTACTAGTTTCAGCAAAGTGCTCATGTCATAGCCACTGAATACATCACGAGTGCTACATAGACTGCAAATAAAGACACAATCATCCTACAGAGCACATCAATTTTGCCCATTATCTTCACAAGCTCTTTCATCTCCTCATTGATGTCAAGGCCGTTCAGCAGCTGTTGCTTGGCCATGATCAGAGGAACTGCATCTTTAACCTTCTGCTCTGCATCTTCCTCTTCTGTCGTTCCTTCAGTTACTTGTCCAACACCCCAACCTGCTAGTATTGGGATTCCTCGGCTAACCAGATAATCAGCGTAGTTGCACTCCCCCACATGAGCAACTTTCCAGAAATACAAATCACATGAATCTTCCCTTTTCTGCATGAATCAAATTGGAAGATCATCAACCAAACTATTAAAAAAATCAGCAACTGAAAGCAGCAGAACAACACTTAAACATATTATTACCCCATGATTCGGGCATTTGTAGAAGACTCGGCCAGGGTTGGGGATTGTGGTTGAGACGCGACGGATGACTCTGCGTGATTTGCAGCAGTGGCACCACACCAACGGCAGCGGGTTGCGATGAGCAACCGGCTGCGGTGCGCGTGCCGGTGGGGGTGTGATGAGACCCACAGGCGATGGTATGAGTGGCGACTTGGTGCATATTTGGTTGTTGCCTGCTGAAGAGCAGGTGGACGAGCAGCCAGCGGACATGGTTGCTGCGGCCAGAGCTTCTGATGCTAGGCAGAGTAAGTAGAGAAGAGGAGAAGCGAATGTTGGATATGTCAGTTTCATTACTTGCAGAGTAGCATTCCACCATATATAGTCATAGTCTAGGTTTGGATTCGAACCAGCTACAGGAGCACGTCTCTCTTTTTTCTAAAACTCAGCAACGTCTCTTTATTGATACACTAGCTTGTTCTGTATGCCTTCTCAAGTCTTTGATTCCTCCACCTGACATCTGGGACCCACCGGAAGGGTCTCTGTATTTCACGAAAAAAGGGCCCCCCGCTGACAGGTCGGACCCACCAGCTATCTTCGCACGCAAGGAAGTGCCTCCTTATTACGCACAAAAAAATGAATACTCCCCCTGCCAGCTGGAACCCAGCATCGTGGGAGGCTGACTTGTGGGCCTACCAAGTTGACGGGGATAGAGGGCTTTGTCAACTTAGTCAATATGAACGATTCTAGCTCCAGTTACCGTACGATGTTCATCCAACGGCAGTAGTGCTTCTTCAACCTCTGGTCTTCATGCTCCAACCGCCCAAACCAGCGCCGATCGTGCCGCGTGCTCCTGCCTCCCGTGGCTGGCTGTGATGCCGCGGAGGCCTCACCACCCCCTACTACTCCCACCGCTCGCCAGGCCATCCCTCTACTCACCCACACCCCCTGTTATTCTGCGGCGACGGCAGCCTCACACCGCAGCCGAACCAGTGAACCCTCGTACTCCTCTCCGCCTGGGCATCCACTGCCGCGTCTTCCCCGGCTCTGCGTCGTCCCCTCGTACTCCTCTCGGCGCGACGTGGTCAATGTGGTCAACGATCGACTTCTATCGGAAGAGTACTATACGTGGAGAGGCTGACAGCTGGGTCCACGGCCGTAGCTGGGTCCACGGCTACAGCCCAGTCTTTTTGTGATTTGCCAAGTAAGTCGCTTTGTCAGGCCTGTTGGGCTGCAAATCTTTTAAGACGAGGAGAGCTTCATTCGGCTGGCCGAGAAAATGGCCTATCAGTAATGAGAAATGGGCTGTACATTTTTAAAACACATCAAACCGGCAATTAGTTTCAAATTTCTTTTTTTCATTTCGAGATTTTAAATTGCATTAATTTTTATGTGTGAACAATTTGTTGGATTTTATATTGATATACATTTATTTTTAAAATCAGTTTGAATGTGACTCAAAATTTCGGGATTAAAAACAGTTCGGACCGCACCGAAATATGCAAAATTTCGTATAATTGTTTAACCGTGGCCACAATATGGGCTGTAATGCTAACAAAAAGAATATGGGCTCCAAAAAAAACCTTAAGAATTAGCATCTACTTCTTGTGACGCTCCCGCCACTGCTATGTGGCTCGATCCCTCGTCTGGGTTAGGAAGAAGACTATTCCTCATGTCAACGATCCGCATGTACATCTCGTAGCTTGTGTACGCGTCCATGGCCGCGTACTTGACATGTTGTTCATCCAGTCTCTCATGCCACACACTGTGCCAGGCGTTCTTGTCCTTATTGCTCTCTTCCTTCATCTTCGCGTAGTAGGGGTCGATGATGGCCGAGGCGAGGTCAACCAGGGAGTTCAGTTTGTTTTTGTCGCTGCCCCAGACCTTGTAGTGGTGCTGGATGTTGACAAGATTCGGGCATTTCAAGTCCGAAACCTTGAGCGCTTTTAGATCATTGGTGGTGTCCACCGTAGCAAAACTGTAGTCAGAGTTGTTGATAAAATTGGAGAAATGCTCGCAAGGCCTTGTAGCAAGGTGGTAGTGGTAGACGAGGACGTCATGTCGCATGCACAACTAGGCCACGGCAACCTTCTGATCGTGCCCGGCACGACCGAGGGTGTACTCGAGGTCGAAGCCGACCACTTGGTACTTGTCCTTGGCAAGGAACTGCTCCATAATTTGGATGGACCTCTCCATTGAGACCGGATCGTTCGTGTACACCACCGAGAGGGCCTTCCCCCTCACGTGGGGGTCCACTACGTGATGCACGGTCAACTGCCCGCCGTTGTCATCGTCGGCTGCTGGGAGCGGCATTGGAGCCACGGGGAGCGCCATTGGAACCGCTGGATGTCCTCTCTGTATGTGTCCTCGTGGGTGTGCTTATTGAGTCGTGTGAGACGTGAGATGAAGGTAATTGGCCAAAGGAATAAAAGGGGGCCGAGTGGCGTGGATTCTCGGGGCGTCCGCAAGGCAGTTTTTGCAGCGGGTAACTGCATCGTCGCGCCGCGCTCGGCGCAACCGCTTGCACACGAGCGTGCGTGATCGTGCGCCGGCCCCAAACACTGGTAGCGCGCATGGAGGGATGAGGGCAGAGCACCCGGAGGGACGCGAGAGCAGAGCGAGCATGGCGGGACGCGAGCAGAGCGCACCACGGTCGTCTAAACCGCAAGCTACCACACGCAAAGAGCAGTTGAACACGTAGGAAATGGTCGCCTACAAGCCGGCCCACAGTTGCGTCATTGCGTAGAGAGCGGCCGTGTGCTACCACCTCCGTCTAGTCTATAGTCTCCTTTATATTCTATGCCATACTTTGCCCTCAAATTTAACCAACAAAATGTTAATGCATGTTATAAAAATTATATAATTGGAAACTATGTTCGAATACAAATCCAACTATATAATCTTTGGCGACATGCATTCATATTTTATTAGTTAAATCATACTTATAAACCAGGACGGTGATATAGTTGCTAATTAAATCACAAACGTTTTTTATTAACCGTATGTGTACGTGGCCTTTCGTCCTCCTCTCGCACGTCTTGTCACCCCGCTGCCGCAGACGGCTTACAGCGCAAGCTTGCGCAGCGCGCGGGGGCGTTCTTTTGGCCAAACGGTGGCACCAATGAATCGTCGGTGAGCCCGTTCCCGCGCAACCTCGCAGGTTCCCACGCAAGCTTCCCGCCCGACTCGGTGAAATCCCCCGAAATCCCAATGCTTACCGGCTTGCTATAAAAACCCTCACGGCCGGTGAGTCCTGCGTCACATTTTCCCCTCCATCCCCGTAGCTTATCTCGTCTGCTTCTCCCACATTGGCCAATGGCACCGGTCCGTCGTCGTCGCTCAGCCACTCCACCGTCATCAGAGGACAGCTCCAGCTGGGAGGCTACACCGTGGCGGTGGCGCAGTCCCCGCCGTAGTGTAGTGCGCGTGGTGTCCCTGTTGGGTATGCGCGGAACACCCACCACACGCTCCGCCGCCGGTGCCCGTCGGCAGCTGTTGCCGGCCGCCGTTGTCTCCAGACCACCGTTGAAAGCCAGGGTCATCGTCTGCTCCGCCGCCACGGCCCGAAGGCGGGAGGTGGCCGTCGTGGCCGCCACCCCACTGCCGGCCACTGTGGCCATCACCCGCTCCGTCACCGCGGCCCGAAGGCGGGAGGTGGTGGTCATGGCCGCCACCTCGTCATCGGCCGCCGTGGCCTCCAGCCCACCGTCGACCGCCAGGGTCATCACCCGCTCCGCCACCTCCGCTCGAAGGCGGGAGGGGGAGGTGGATGCCCGCACGTGCGTCAGCGACCTTGCGCGCTATACCGAGTTCCTGCGGGAGGAGGAGGAGCGCCTTGTCGAGCACGCAAAGAGCCTTACCGCCGCCGTGGCCGCGGCACACGCCGCCTCAGAAGCGAGGAATCGAGAGATCTACGAGGAGGACCACCGCTTTGAGAGGGGTCGTCTGGAGTGGCGGAGGGCGTTCGAGGTGAGCGTCGCTAAAGCTGCAACAACGGCAAGCATCGTATTGCGGTTGCCCAGCTCGTCGGTAGGCTCCTTCGCCTCTTACCGAGCACGCTCGGCAGAGGAGAGGCAGCCGGAACTAGTACAAAGCCCCTCCGCAGTAGTAGTATTTAGGGGCTATTTTGTTCAGTTCATCTGACTATAGATGTGGTGGAACTGTACAACGTACTTAAAATTAGCTAGTATATATAGTTGAACTAGCTATTTCAGTACGTGGTTGGCAACAATTGGGGAAAAGTTTGGTCGGTTCAGCTGTCGAGTTGAACTGTTTGTATAAATTAAGAACGACTGCTTAATCTATGAATGAAATCTATGCTTAATTACTGAATTTTAGTTGCAAAAATTAGATAGTGCTAGTGATTTTTAGCTGCATATTTTGACAAATCGCAGTGTTACAAGGATTCACAAATCTTACCAAATTGTTTGTACGTGGTTGCACACGGGTCATCCAAAACAACCGTTTGCGTTGAAGGGATGCATAAATCCTACGCTGCTCTCACTTTGCATACGGGTGTTCTATCTAAAACGTTTGCGATCAAGAGCTGCAGAAATCCAGCTCGGCACATTTTCTATTGGCTTCCTGGGGAAGCTGTCGGTTTGCATACGGGTGTTCTAACTAAAACGTTTGCGATGAGTGTTTTATATTTAAAAACCGAATTAAACTGTGGCTTGGGCGCCATTAATGGAGAGGGTGCGATCAAGGCGGGCGGCCATGAAAGTCAAAGGGCTTGCTTCCCAGTGAGCCTGCACAGCGTACAGCTCGCACGCTTCCTGGTGAACCTGCGTATTCGAGGACAGCTAGCACGCCTCTCGGTCCGCCTGCGCACCGGACGGCGCTTGCACGCCTCCTGTTCAGTCAAGGTGAAGCAGCTGTCCGCACGACACCTCCTATAGCCATTAAAACCAAGACATGTGGCGTCACGTGAATGGTTAACAGAACACACACGGTTTGAATTATACAAAAGTTTGAGATATTAAAGTGGCAGCTATTTTTTCAAAATGCATTGAAAACTCAACTAATGCATAAAAATGTCCAAACGAATCCCGAAAAATCACAAAAATTGACACAACACTCTTGTTGTTCTATGTTGACACGAGAAAAAATTTCAAAGCAATAAGAGGCAATGGATATCGTTTCGTCCCCAAAGGTGGGACGTTCCCTACGGAAACCATCATGCTTGTTGTGAGAAGCTCTGGTTTGTGAGAAGCATATACCCAAACTTGCCCCAAATGGGACAAATTTTTTACCACGGCATGTTGATGCCGCTCCATGATAGCATGCCAAGTTTCATGAATTTCAGATGAGTTTTGGATTTACTAGAATTTAAAAACGAGGCATCTCAATGTTTTGCCGGCAATCAACAGTGCCCTGGTGTTTGAAATTCATTCCCATTTCTTGCATGGGACCTAAGCATGCACCCAAGGACACATATTTGATTTTTCAACCAATTTATATGCACTGGAGCATGTGCGTGTAGTTCAAATTTGAATTATGCACATAAATGCATTGAAAACTCAGTTAATGCATAAACATTTCCAAACGAACCTCGAAAAATCACAAAAATTCACACAACACTCCTGTTGTTCTATGTTGACATGACAAAAAAAATTGAAAGCAATAAGAGGCAATGGATATCGTTTTGTCCCCAAAGGTGGGACGTTCCCTACCAAAAACCATCATGCTTGTTGTGAGAAGCTCTGGTTTGTGAGAAGCATATACCCAAACCTGCCCCAAATGGGACAAAATTTTTACCACGGCATGGTGATGCCGCTCCATGATAGCATGCCAAGTTTCATGAATTTCAGATGAGTTTTGGATTTACTAGAATTTAAAAACCAGGCATCTCAATGTTTTGCCGGCAATCAACAGCGCCCTGGTGTTTGAAATTCATTCCCATTTCTTGGATGGGACCTAAGCATGCACCCAAGGAGACAGATTTGATTTTTCAACCAATTTATATGCACTGGAGCATGTATATGTAGTTCAAATTTGAATTATGCACATAAATGCATTGAAAACTCAGTTAATGCATAAAAATGTCCAAACGAGGCAACTCATGAAATAATTAATAAGGGAAGAGAAGATTCACATATATATATATAATATCCTAGAATTCTTTTGTGATTGTGAGCCCTCATCAATATATTATATGCCAAAATTGTTGACGTTGGACAAGGAAGAAAACTTAATGGTTTATGTTTGTTTATATTCACATAGAAGTCATATTGTCATAGATCCTTCAACATGTGGTGCTTGCTCCCTATCTTTGCTAGCCAAAAAATTCTGCACTAAGTAGAGATACTACTTGTGCATCCAAAAAACCCTTAAACCCAAATCTTATTTTCAAGTGTCCACCATACCTACCGAGGGATTGAGCAAGATCCCTCAAGTAAGTTGTTATCGGTCCAAAAAGGCAATAAAAATTGCTTCTAAATGTGTGAGATCATTTAGTGTAAGAGAAAATTGAGCGTTGCACGAACTTGTGATGGTGAAGAATAAAAGCTACAGACTGCATAATAAAGGTCGTTATCACAAGGGGCAATGCAACGTGATGTTGTTTTGCACTAAGGGGTTGAGCATACAAACAAATAAGCGCATGGCAACCTCTGCTTCCCTCAGCGAAGGGCCTGCCTTTTACTTTTATGTATTTACTTTTATGCAAAGAGTCAAAGTTTTCCTTCTATTCCTTTTTATTTCTCTCCTTTGGCAAGCATCATGTGGTGAGGAAAGATCTAGGCACACATGTCCAGTTGAATATAGATAGCATGAGTTATTATTGTTGACATCACCCTTGAGGTGAATACGTTGGGAGGCGAAACTATAAGCCCCTATCTTTCTATGTGTCTGGTTGAAACGTTTTGCTCATGTGTACGTGGTGAGTGTTAGCAATCATAGAAGACTATATGATGGTTGAGTATGTGGACTTGCCTAAAGGCTCCGATACGTGACCCTTCCTGAAAAGATGATGAATTGTAGTTGCAAAGTTGACTGAGAACATTGCTTTATACTTCAATAGTGTGATAAACTTTCACTTATTCATGAGAAGTCTATGATAAGAGCATTACGATAAGGGTCTTATGTTTAAGTTTGTTGCTATTATAATAATGAACATGATGCTATTATTCATGTTTTTTATTTCGGTTTTCGCTTGAGGACAAGCGAGGTCTAAGCTTGGGGGAGTTGATACGTCCATTTTGCATCATATTTCTTACCGTTATTTATGATGTTTTTATCCATAATAATGCTTTTTGGAGTAATTCACCTCAAGGGTATACACAAAGAGGGAGAATTCTGGCAGCAGGAAATCTGGACCTGGAAAAGCTATGCCAGGCCACCTATTCTGCACAACTCTAAACAAGCTAAAACTTCACGAGGATTTTTTATGGAATATTTGAGGAATGTTGGAGCAAATAACTACCATAGGGGGCCCACCAGGTGGGCACAACCCACCTGGGCATGCCCTGGTGGGTTATTGCTCACCCAGGCCCACCTCCATTGCCCATCTTCTGGTATATAGGTCATTTTGACCTAGAAAAAATAAGGAGAGGACTTTTGGGACGGAACGCCGCTGTCTTGAGGCAAAACTTGGGCATGAGCACTTTTGTCCTCTGGCTGAGCGATTCCGCCTAGGGAACTTCCCTCCCGGAGGGGGAAATCATCGTCATCATCATCACCAACAACTCTCCCATCTTGGGGAGGGCAATCTCCATCAACATCTTCAAAAACACCATCTCATCTCAAACCCTAGTTCATCTCTTGTGTTTAATCTTGTTACCGGAACTATAGATTGGTGCTTGTGGGTGACTAGTAGTGTCGATTACATCTTGTAGTTGATTACTATATGGTTTATTTGGTGGAAGATTATATGTTCAGATCCAATATGCTATTTAATACCCCTCTGATCTTGAGCATGATTATCATTTGTGAGTAGTTACTTTTGTTCTTGAGGTCACGGGAGAAATCATGTTGCAATTAATCATGTGAATTTGATATGTGTTTGATATTTTGATAGTATGTATGTTGTGATTCCCTTAGTGGTGTCATGTGAACATCGACTACATGACACTTCACCATATTTGGGCCTAAGGGAATGCATTGTGGAGTAGCAATTAGATGATGGGTTGCAAGAGTGACAGAAGCCTAAACCCCAGTTTATGCACTATTCCGTAAGGGACCGATTGGATCCAAAAGTTTAATGCTATGGTTAGAATTTATTGTTAATACTTTTCTCGTAGTTGCGGATGCTTGCGGGAGGGTTAATCATAAGTAGGAGGTTTGTTCAAGTAAGAACAACACCTAAGCACCTGTCCACCCACATATCAAATTATCAAAGTACCGAACACAAATCAAACCAACATGGTGAAAGTGACTAGATGAAAATCCCGTGTACCCTCAAGAACGCTTTGCTTATCATAAGAAACTGTTTTGGCCTGTCCTTTGCCTCAAAAGGATTGGGCTACCTTGCTGCACTTTTGTTACTACTATCTTTACTTGCTCGTTACAAATTACCTTGCTATCAAACTACTCTCCTACATATAATTTCAGCACTTGCAGACATTACCTTGCTGAAAACCACTTGTCATTTCCTTCTGCTCCTCGTTGGGTTCGACACTCTTACTTATCGAAAAGAGCTACAATTGATCCCCTATACTTGTGGGTCATCATCTTCTCCTCTCGACCCCAAACAAAAGAAAAGAGTTTCAAAGAAACACACTGAAGCGTTTTTGGAGTTTTTTGTTTTTCTGAAGAGAGTAAAACAAGAAGGAGAAAAACTATTTATACGGGAAAGCTCCCAACAAGAAAAATAAGAACGAGAAATCTTTTTGGGTTTTCTTTTAATACTACAACTAAGTGAACATGGAAGGTAAATAAACATAAGCTACCACTATTTTTTGTTTTTCTCAAAGTTTTTCTAACACACAAGAAGAAAGCGAGAAAAAGAAATAAACTAACATGGATAATATAATGAAAAAGTATGATCATCGACGACTGGAATGTGCGTGAACATGAATGTAATGTCACAGTGAGAAATACGTACTCCCCCAACCTTAGGCTTTTGGCCTAAGTTGGTCTAAGCCCATGGATCAAAGTAGCCCTCTCCGGTGTACTGAGGAGGATCCTGGGGGTTCCACTGGTTAGAGAGCTCCTGTAGCTCCCATTGATAAATAGAGTCCTAATATGTATGAGGTGATGGCTCTGGCTCAGGAACTGGGGATCGCGTCCCCACCCAGTATGCATGAATGTCCGCGGGTAAAACAAAGTACCTACCTGAATGAATATCAAACAAAGTAGGTGTAGGCAAGGTAATAATCTGAAAAGTATCCTCACTAAATACCAGGTTATAAATGAGTCTCTTTTCCTTATCATAGCGAATAAAATTATGTGCTACCATGCTTTCATAATCTAAGTGTATAGTGGGTAGCAACTTCTCCTCTTTCTCATCTTTCCTAATAGGTATCACAAAGCGTCTAGCAAGGCGGGAAGCATAAATACCTCCAAAGATAGGAACCTTAGTAAGGTTTAAACTCAACCATCTAGCAACCATAGCGCCTAAACTGAAAGTTTTATCAAGAAGTAAAGCATGGCGCAAAATGGCAAGGTCAGGAGCACTAAGGCCTCCACTACCCTCGCGACCAATCAAACATCTCCCCGCAAATAATGAGTAATAGCGCAAAACAGGAAATGTAAACTAGACACTCTCGCTTCCGACACCTTTCTCCTTTCCCCTATGGTAACTTCATCAATAAAATCTTCCACATCTCTAGGACGTGGTTCCTCGACTCTACCCTCATAAGGTAATTTACAAACCTCACAGAAGTCAGAAAGCGCTATCTCCTTATGCTCATTATATAAGTGAAACTCTACCGTGGGTGGTGATCTCCTAGCATGAGAATGGAAATTTTGCACGGAAGTATTAGTGAGTAGGAGATACTGATCACACTGGTCGTGGAGGAAGTCGGTGATGCCTGCATTCTCAGCCAAATAATAGAAATCCTCATAAATTACGACCGCCTCCAAGAGTGCATCACATGGCCATTCACACGGCCGAATCTCTGCGGCGTGAGGAAGATTGAACTTGGGCTTCTCCTTCTCCTCATTTTCCTTTTCCTTCAAACCCCACCTCTCAACAATCTCCTCATCATTTTCTTCCTCTGAAAATTTCTGAAATTTTTAGTGACTCAAAATAAAAGTGAACCAAACTCAACAAAATTGATAGAAACTACTCCTACAAGTGTCTAGAGGCTATATCATGCATCAAAACTACTTTGGACCATATAAATTTGACATGCAAGCTCAAGAACAAGGTCACCACAACAGCAAAAAAATTCAATAAATAAAGCACTGGAACAAAAACTAATTGGACCATTGGAGGAGTCACATACCGAAGAACAATACCCCAAAGCAGTTTGTGAATGGAGCTTTGAGCAAGGAGATCAAAAATGGCAGCAAAATGAGCAAGAACACGGGTTTAAGCTACGGGATGATTTTTTTGGAGGAAGACAAAGTGGATGGGTGCTGGAATAAGTGGAGGGGACCCACGTGGGGCCCACAAGACTGGGGGCGCACCCTGGGGGTAGGGCGCGCCCTCCACCCTTGTGGTCCACTTGTGCATCCCCTGGTGTGTTCTTAGTGCCAGAAATTCTCAAATATTCTATAAAAAATCATACTAAATTTTCAGGGCATTTGGAGAACTTTTATTTTTGGGACATTTTTTATTGCACGGATAATTCAGAAAACAGACAGAAAATACTAATTTTGCTTTACTTAAACTAAATGACAGAAAGTAAAAGGTGGGTTCAGAAAGTTGTGCCTTCTAAATTCATCCATCTCATGCTCATCAAAAGAAATCCATTAACAAGGTTGATCAAGTCTTATTAACAAACTTCTTCCGAATGACATGATACTGGAGAATTTTTTAATAACACTAGGTTGCCTCAATGGGGATATGCATGTCCCCAACAATAATAATATCATATTTCTTTTTAACAGTTGGAAGAGGGAATTCTAAACCTCCAATAGTAATAGTTGAAATTTTTTCAATAGAATTGATACTATGAACTTGAGGTTGTTTCTTCGGAAAGTGTACCGTATGCTCATTACCATTAACATGAAAAGTGGCATTGCCTTTGTTGCAATCAATAACAGCCCCTGCAATATTCAAAAAGGGTCTACCAAGGATGATCGACATACTATCGTCCTCGGGAATATCAAGAATAACAAAGTCCGTTAAGATAGTAACGTTTGCAACCACAGCAGGCACATCCTCACAAATACCGATGGGTATAGCAGTTGATTTATCAGCCATTTGCAAAGAAATTTCAGTAGGTGTCAACTTATTCAATTCAAGTCTATGATATAAAGAGAAAGGCATAACACTAACACCGACTCCAAGATCACATAAAGCAGTCTTAACACAGTTTCTTTTAATGGAGCATGGTATAGTTGGTACTCCTGGATCTCCTAGTTTCTTTGGTATTCCACACTTAAAAGTATAATTAGCAAGCATGGTGGAAGTTTCAGCTTCCGGTATCTTTCTTTTATTAGTAACAATATCTTTCATATACATAGCATAAGGAGACAGTTTTAGCATATCAGTCAAACGCATATGTAAAAAGATAGGTCTAATCATTTCAGCAATGCGCTCAAAATCCTCATCATCCTTTTTCTTGGATGGCTTAGGAGGAAAGGGCATGGGTTTCTAACCCATGGTTCTCTTTCTTTACCATGCTTACTAGCAACAAAGTCTCTCTTATCATAACGTCGATCCTTTGATTGTGGGTTAACAAGATCAATAGCAGGTTCTACCTCAACATCATTATCATTACTAGGTTGAGCATCAATATGAACATCATTATTAACATTATCACTAGGTTCATGTTCATCACCAGATTGTGTCTCAGCATCAGAAATAGAAATATCATTGGTATTCTAGGTGTATCTATACCAGGATCTCTAGAAGCATGCAAAGTCCTATCAGTTTGCTTTTTCTTTTTATTACCAGGACTAGGTGCATCAGTATTAATTCTTTGAGAATCTTACTCAGCTATCTTAGGATGGCCCTTAGGATACAGAGGTTCCTAGGTCATTTTAACACCTCTAGTCATAACCCTAACAGCATTATCATTGTTCTTACTATTCAACTCATTAAGCAAATCATCTTGAGCCTTAAGTACTTGTTCCACTTGAGTTGTAACCATGGAAGCATGTTTACTAATAAGCTTAAGATCATTAACAGTTCTACTCATATAATCATCCAAGTGGTCAAGCATGTAAGTATTATGTTTCAATTGTTTACTAACATAAGCATTGAAATTTTCTTGTTTAACAATAAAATTATCAAACTCATCCAAGCATTGACTAGCAAACTTATTATGAGGGATATCACATTCATCAAATCTATAAGGAGAGTTTACCTCTACTACCTGTGTCAGGTTATCAAGACCATGTATTTCTTCAATAGGTGGTAAATTCTTAACATCTTCAGCTTTAATACCTTTTTCTTTCATAGATTTCTTTGCCTCTTGCATATCTTCAGGATTGAGAAATAGAATACCCCTTTTCTTTAGAGTTGGCTTAGGAGTTGGTTCAGGAAGTGTCCAATCATTATCATTACTCAATATATTATTCAATAGAAATTCAGCTTCATGGGTACGCGTCGGTGCTATACAAATGGTTTTTAACCCCTTTCCGTGATGGCATTTGGGACCGTCGCCAAGTGAGTGTGTGCGATAGGGTGTCGTTCCCACACGACCCAGAAACTGTCGGGGATATGGAGCAGTGATCCAGAGGCCTTCCAAAATGTAATCGTGTGCGATGCAGCACACACTAAATTCTTTCACATGTGTGGTATCGGTGATTAAACGTTTCTAATGATGCAGTGAAACCATACGGTCTGTTATAATGAACAGTTTGGGAAACAGTATGTAAGGCACACGGGCCAACATATGAACTGTGTGCGATTTGTGCCCCATCGCACACGAGTTTTATGCGTAACCCGTCTGCCATGCTAGACTCCATCGCACACATTTGCGAACAATTACCGTCTGCGATAATGTTCTATCACAAACGGTTTAGGAGCCCCTTCGCACCCATACAAGTCGTGTAGACCGTTTGTGATTTGTTGGGTATCACCGACGGTTGCCGCAAGACGGCAAGAGTGATGTGTGCTTTTCGTTTGGGATCCCACACGTTTCCTGAAAAAAATACGACTGGGATTGTATTTTACATTGGGCACGGTTTACTCCCAGTTCTCGTGTGCGATAACACGATATCACAAACTGTTCCAGAGACCCTACGCACACGTAGTAGCGCTGCAAATCGTTTGCGATCTGTTGTGTATCATCGACGGTTCCTCTATGATTGACGTATGCTTTCCGATGTGGATCACACACACTCATTTAGTTGAACCATGTGCGGAGCAATTGCCAGGTTAAAACAAAAATATCCCATTTTGAATCGCCATGCAAAAAGCAAATTCGCCACAATATTCAATTAAACAAATAAACAAAAATATCCCATTTTGAATCGGCACACAAAAAGCAAATTCGCCACAATATTCAATTGAACAAATAGTGTCCACAGCAAGAACATTCATCAGATTTCGCAACAATTGCAACTGAACATATGGTAGCTAAATTCCAATGATTTGTCCACACATATATGCATTACATAATTAATCATAGTGTACGAAATACGAAGACCTCATCAGATGGAAAACAATGGATCCATGCGTTATATGTTTAGCGGCTAACTCTTACTCAATGTTTCAAGAGAAGGCATGCTAAAATATTCATCATTACCAGTGGGATTGATGTAGTGATCCAGGAAGAAGACGCTGATAAATCTCCGAACCATCAGCAATTCACCAGCCGGGAGCGGTTCGGGGGTCCTAGGTTTTAAGATGAGCTGCAGTATTTTTAAGATCAGAATGTGACATATGAGTGGAGTAGAAGATATTAATTAAGATAGACTTACTGGTACTAATTCGCGAGGATCGTCACAACTATCAGCAGATTTGCAGATGGAGATCATGTGTCTGCAAACATAGTATCCACCAAGGTTGGTCCCTGCTTCTTGATGAGGACACTGAATTTTTTTGTATGGAATTAGTCATGTATTTGTCCTGTTAGGAACAACCTAACCGGTGTTAGATGTATTATTTTTTATTTGGACAAAATAGAAAGAGGTTTATTTAGAAGCTTGAACATTTGAGTAACGTAAGGAAAGGTATTTGCAGACTATTGGATAAATTTTCCGAAAATAATGGATTTTGGTGTGTTACCGGAGAAACGATCTCGTGCTGCAGAGGTAGTTCCCTCTTGAACAGGTTCCCTGGTTTAGTTTTCCACAATGCGAGCACACTGCAAATGATGATGAATTTTGACAACATCAATTATTGAACCAGATATGAATGCAAATTAATTTCAACATCATAGAATTCAATACCTATCCATGAATTGCTGAAGATGCGTCAGATCCTGAGTGTTTGTTGACTCTCTGAGAGAATCAATGTAGTAAACTGTGTTCTTGTTTGGAACAATGAATACCAATATCCAGTGATCGCTACATATTAAGAAAGCCATGAACTTATGAATTATGTCGAAATCTGAATGATAATAAGTGTATGCGTGGTTGTTTACTTGACTTACCGTTCATGATATGGCCAGAGAAATTATTCTGCATGGGACGTGTTTTCGAAGAGACGGACGGCCGTGTTAATGGCCCAGTCCCATAGGTCCTTACCATGTATTGTTGTGCTGTTTGCTAATTCAGGATCTATGAAATACACACCCTCCCTTTTTCTTCTCTACGCGTTCAATCCCCCGAGGGGAATAAAATGCAGTTAGCTCTTTATCATTTACAGCCTTGTATGGAGAATTTGATCCGAGTTTGTTAAGTACTTACAAAATCAGGCATCTAACAAGAGTGGCATCGAGCACGTTGAAGTTGAAGAAGAGATGTAAGTCCTCGAAACTCACATTGATGGAACCAGCATCATGTCGGAAATGATCTCTATTGTAGTGGACTAGCAAACCATGAAGACCTGCTGACATTTGATCCATGCAATATTCATGTAACTCGCGGCAACTGGAGTTGCACTCATTAAAGTATTCGCCAACAAGAAATGGCTGGCCATGGACGTAATTGCGTGCTTCAAGTACGTCTGCTTTACTTTTAGCAAGCAACAAACGTACTTCTTCATCATCCATGGCATCAGAAATAATATTACTCCCCAATTCGAACAAGCTGCTGTTAATTTGGTTCTAGGCGATGAATGCTTTAAGTAAGAGGCAATCGTTCTCTTTCCTCTTCACTCTCCCGCCGCGCTTCCTTGTGGTCGTGGGTGTAGCCTTTCTGGCCACTTCCTTCTTGGTACTTGAAGCATTTCTGGCAGAACGTCTGGTTGCCTGCAAGGTAGACTGCCGAGCAGAAGGTGAAGCTTGGATGGACTGCTTAGCAGACGGTTTATCTATGCTGGACCACTGAGCTGGCGGTGCTGCTGTGACGGACTGCTGGGCTGTAGGAGCAGAGGCATCGGACTGCTGACCATGCATTGAAGCTATGTCGGGTTTCTGCGCAGGTGGTGCCAACTTGTCGGTTTTTCGAGGAGGCCGTGCCAACGCGTTGGTTTGCTGAGCAGGAAGTGCTGACGCATTGGTATGCTGATCATGCGACTGCAGACCGACGTACTGATGAGCAGTCAGTTCTGGACCTACAGACTGCTTAGCAGGCGGTTCCGAAGCATCATACTGCTTAGCAGTCTGTTCCACAGGTTGGTCTACTGAGCATGTGCTGCAGCTGGGTCTCCCCCCGCTGCTTCAGCGGCCGGCATCTGAACCGATAGTGCGTCTTCAATAGTTGTAGGCCTTGCCACTGGCCGCTTTGGGGCGGAGGATGACATGGCATGTACGCCACAAAGCCGGGGCGGCTGATCACATGTTGATGCATCGGCCTGCGAGAGCTGCTGTGGCAAGGACAGCGTCACCGGTTGAGGGGCGATAGTGATTGCTCTTGGCGGGGCTTCAGGGATCTCATCGATGAACTCTATTTCCTTTCGTGGCCACTGGATGTGATGTAACAGTGTTTCTCCCAAGGTCCTTTGCTCATCAAAGTCTCCTAGGATATTCTTCAGGGCAAATTCATTGAATCCAGGCTTTACTTCAGTCACATAGCACTTCACACAGCTCGGTTTCAATGGCACATTGTCCAAGAAGAGGCCATCTTCCAAGAAGGGTGGGCAAACCCAGGCTGTTGCACATTTTAATGTACCTTAATAATGTGTAAGCATGCCCTTCAGTCTGTCTTTCATTCCAGATAGATCAGATATAGCATCATCAGGAGCAGATGCAGTCTCAGTATCGCTGGGGTCAGCTGATGCACAACTAGTCTTGTGCAGTGTTGTCGCGCAATAAGCAGCATCCTCCATGCCCGCCTCCCCTCCCATCCGCTGGCTATCTGTCAATGTTAGAGTCTTTTGCATCATCATTGACTCCTCAACATCCTTTCGAACAGCTGGATAAATCTCCTTCCTCAACCTTTCATACAATGCATTCTGCTTCATTTCACTCCTCGCTTTTTTCATGCTGAGCCTCTCTTCTTTGCTGAGTTGGAGTCAATGTTACTGCTGAAGTTACTCCCACTGTGGCTAGTCTAATACTAGCTAGTCTATGATATACTAGCTACCTCACTAAGAGCATGGTTAATAATACAGCCAACGGTCGGCTATAAGAAGTTGCCATGTCATATACAACCAACCTCTTAGCGGGCATGTACAATAATAAGTTTTAAATACATACTAGTTTATCAATAGTTGGCCCACCTTACATCCTCACAAAGTGTCTTGGGTCTCGTGTTGCAGCTGGCTCTACTAACCAAGAGCATGCTTCTCTTCTCTCTCCTCTTCTCTTTCTTCCAACTAATAAGCACATATATATTATGTCACTCTATTGTACTTGCTCTAATGCATAGTATCATAGAGTAGCTAGTATCATATGTAGTACTTTATTTATATTGTCATGCATGACACATAGTAGCATAGCATTTATTATGGTACGGTTTCATGATATGATACTTAACCCTTTGTTTCTTCATTTAATTCTATGACAGCTCATCAAAATTGCCTAGTTGGCATGCATGATACTAGCTATGATACCCCCTTACTATCAGCCTACAAAAGAAGGTGTACAGATCATTTGTGCGTCGCTTTGTGAGTTTTCATCCGTTTGTTCGAGAAGCGGGGAGAAGTTTCAAACATTTCTGCCGCGAGGTGCGGCCACTGGCGTAGGCCTAGTTGGTATTTCAATTACAGGAAATTCAGATGGAGTTCGGACATCATCAAAATCAATGTGTGCCCATGGCGTGCTCTCACGAACCCGTGGAAAAAAATTGGTAAAGTTTGGCACAAGTTTTGATGACCGCTCCTTCCAAACCGGAGCATCTCACATGAAGGATCATGGTTTCCAAAAGGAGACGTGTCAATTCAAACTCCTGTGGCCGGTGACTTCATCGTTTGGCCTCATAAAAAATTTCACGGTACGCAATCACCATTATACCACATGTTTGATTTTCTGGTGCATTTCAAGTATTGTTAGCTATATTTAAGACATTTTGTGAGATTAACGTGCATTTTGTGCATAAAAATAAAATTACAACCGAAACTGCATGTGTTGTCGAAAGGGATGAGGATCGCCGTTCGATCTGGGAGCATCCAATGGTGCAGACGTACGATCCGTGGGGTTTGGGTTCTGGCCAATCAGAAAGCACAACTCAAATCGTGGGCGGGGTGGCGGGGTTTGGTCGGCACACGGCTTTCATCAACGAACCGTCTGCTATTCGCAAACCAGATTGCATATTTTTGTTCACACATACTGTAGTGAGATCAATTGAGTGTGCTACCTCTATGATATAATAATAATAATAATAATAATAATAATAACAACAACAACAACAACAACAACAAACAGTTCATATTCAAGGTCAACATATTAACGGTTCTTACATCAACAGAAAACTGGGCATAACTCACAAATCAGTACGCGCGACAGTTCTAAATTGAACGAATTAAGTTGCAGGGTAGGCATAAAGACTAGTCTTACAGCTTAATTCCCATGTACATGGGGGAACCGGGATCATTAAGTTGACCCCGAATGAACTTGGGGTTTTTGATGATTTTACGCTGCTCTGTTACACGGGTGCGTGATCCCTTGGCTGGCAACTCATCAAATTCATCGTACTCATCCTCATCGGCAACATCATCGACACCAAGTACCCTTCTCTTCCCATGCATCACTAAATGGCAGTTCTTATGCAAGGGGTCTTCCACAAAGAAAATCTGGGTAGCATCGCTGGCAAGAATGAATGGGTCCGCGTGATATGCCATCGTTGTCCTGTTAACACAGGTCTTCCTGTACTCATCAATCCTTACCTGACCAAGAGGGATCCATGCACACCTGAATAATGCCACCTTAACTTTCACATAGTCAAGCTCCCAAATCTCTTTGATGGTTCCATAGTATACCCTTTTATCAGCTTCATTTACAGTCATGCATTCTATTCGAACAGAGCTGTTCTGATACGAGGTCTTCTGATCACGTTCCTCAGTGTAGAACGTGTATCCATTTATGTCATATGCTTGGTACGTCAACACAGTAGGTGATGGCTTTTGTGCCAACCACGTAGCAATGCCATCGATGGATCCTTGTGTCAAATGATTCTTCAGCCATTCGGCTAGTTCTTAGTGTGCTCCTTCATCTCCACATCTGATGAAGGCACCATTGGTAAGAAGCTTTGGCATATCTCCGCCAAGTGTTCTTCGGCATAAGCGATGAGAACTGGGCTGCTAAGCAGTACCGTCAAGTGGGCTTCCTCTGCCAATTCTCCGAGTGCAGCCATTTGCGTGCCAGCAAGGACCGGCTTACCTTTCAGCCTTCCCTCATGGCGAGAGAGGGGCAAACCTATAGGTCTTTGTTTCATGTATTCGGTGCAAAAACTCAACCACCTCCTCCGCGGTATAACCTTGTAGGATGCTTGCCTCTGGATGGTTTCGGTTCTGACAAAAGTGCTTCAGTATTCCCATGAACTGCTCGAAGGGATACATGTTGCAAAGAAACACAGGACCACAATACTTTATCTCGTCGACAAGGTGCACAGTGAGATGGACCATGACATCAAAGAATGACGATGGGAAAAACATCTCTAGGTTGCACAATATTCTTGCAATATCATCTTGCATATGATCCAACTCTTCAGGATTTACAACTTTCTGCCATAGTTGGTTGAAGAAATCACAGAGGTCAATGAGTGTGTTTCTTATATCTTTGTCCATCAGATTCCTGATGGCCACCAGGAGGATTTGTGTCAACATTACGTGGCAATCATGTGACTTCATGTGTCCCAACTTCATTTTACCTGAGCTCACATCCACGAGACTTGTGATGTTTGCGCAGTAGGAAGAGGGTGTCTTAACTGACAACAAATAGGTGAAGAACTGTGTTGCTTCTTTTGTACTGAAATTGTAACTCTGGCGAGCTTTCATGAATTTGTCATCATCTTCTGCTTCACTCTTGTGTTTTGATTGATCAGCAAGCATATCGAGCCATGAACCGTCACCATCCTTTATTTTACCTTTAATCTTGAGCACAGTACCAAGGATGCTTTCACATACGTTCTTCTCTACATGCATGACATCGATGCAGTGACGTACACGTAGAATCTCCCAGTAAGGTAATTTCCAGAACACCGATTTCTTCTTAAACACTTGACCCTTGGGTGTTTGTTTCACCATCAAAGGGTGGTTCTTGCCAAGCACAAAATTAATTTTTTTAGCCATGTTGTGGACCACCTCCCCATCATAGGGTCTTGGGCCCGCACCTGCCTCTGCCGTACCATCAAAATCAGCTTTCATCTTTCGGTATGGATGAGTTTTCCGTAAGAACCTACGATGACGCAAATACACTCTTTTTTGCGAGTTGGGAAGTCTTCTTCTAGTTGTCCTATCCAAGCATGTGACACACCCTACATCTCCATTTTTTTTCTGCCCCGATGTGTTGCCTAATGCCGACATATCTTGAATGGTGTGCACCAGCATCGCATGTAGATCGAAAATCTCCTTTTTGTAAGCATCATAACATTTTACAGCAGGCGCATCTATCCACACTGTCAGCAGTTCTTCTACCAGTAGCTGAAAGTAAATGTCGATGTCATTTCCAGGTTGCTTCGGGCCTTGGATAATCATTGACATCATAATGTATTTTTTCTTCATACACAACAAAGGAGCTAGGTTATATATGCACAGAAGCACCGGCCATGTGCTATGATTGGTGCTCATATCGCCAAAAGGATTCATCCCGTCAGTACACTCCCCGAGCCTTATACTTCTAGGATCCTTGGCAAAAACTTTTAAACTTTTTGTCGATTAATTCCCATTGAGCCCCATCTTTCGGGTGCCTCATAAAACTATCCGCAATTCGCTCATCATGATGCCACCGCAACCTCTTTGCCTCTCTAGGGTTTGCAAACAAACGCCTCAACCTTGGAATTAAAGGCAAGTACCAAACAACCTTGAACAGGATTCCTGTCTTGATCTCGTCATCCAATTTGTACTTGTCCTTTGCTCTCCTCCGCTTGTATCATGCATGCTTGCATGTGGGACATGCACGCAAATCTTTGTACTCACCATGGTACAATATACAATCATTCACACAAGCGTGTATCTTCTGTACTTCAAGTTCCAATGGGCAAACGATTTTCTTCGCTTCATTCGTGCTTCCGGGGAGCACATTATCTGACGGAAGAATTTCTTTGAAAAGACCTAACATCTCTGTGAAGCCCTTGTTTGATAGACTGTTTGCTGCTTTAAATCTGAGAAGTGCCAGGGTGGCACTCAACCTGGAATATTTCTTTTTGCAACCTAGATAAAATTCTTTCTTGGAGTCCGCATCAATGGTTGGCAGATCCTTGTACCCAGTCATATCCTTTTTTGGGCCCTCGAAATCTGCAATCATAGCAGCAAAATCTGGCATATCAAGATCGTCGTCATCTGCATCGACGTCTTGGTTTTCCAGTGGGCGTTTTGGCTTTCCGGTGTTCCATTGGTAGCTTGACGACTCTGCCCCGATGTTAGATTCAACATCCATGTGACACTGATCTGGGTTTGGCATCTCGCTGCCCTGGGTATCTTCATCCATGACCTCCTCTTCACGGTGTCTGGTCCAACGTGTATATCCATCCATGAATCCCCTAGAGACTAAGTGCATCTGTATATCTGCAACTTCATGTGACTCTGTATTGGCACAATCAGTACATGGACATAGGATGTAATCCGCATAACCAATTCTCCTCTTTGTACTTTCAGCCAAATTCATGAACTCTATCACGCCACTGATAAATTCTGTGGTTTTCCGATTCTTCATCCATCGAGATCGTTCCATCTGCAGCACAGGAATGGTAATTAAAAACAAAACAACAACATTAATACACGGACTAATTGTTGCCCAAAGATGCGTGAATAAATCACAAGGTTTTATTTTCATAATTACTGAGGGCGCTCCATGTTGTTATCCAGACATGTAATGACAAAAATTAATGGCCAGTCAATTTACACGCAGAGTACTAGTATAGAACTACCCTTAGGAATTGAATACCTTAATTAAGCCACTCACGAAAAGAATACCTTAATTAATTAGTCGCGTGGCAACCTCCACCCAGCAAACAGACAAGCGTGATGCGGCAGCACGCCGAGACACCAGGGTCAAGGAGCAAAGCTTAGTGCGGCCGCCGCCTGAAGTTCGACCTCCACTATCCCGCCATCAACCATGATGGATGTGCTCAGATCACGCCGCCGCCGACCTCGATGGTTGAGCTCCTCCTATCTCCCGCCGCAGACCAAGGATTGACCTCCTATGATGCCGCCACCGCCCACCGACCGAGGATTGACCTCTTCTCCGATAGCCGCTTCCTAGGCCGCCGCCGCCATCTCTATATGCAGAGCGTCTGTTTTTTACGAATATCCGCAGAGCAGCTGTTTACACGGTATCTCACTGTAACTCAATTATATGGACAGGGTAGTACATCACATACGGTTATGTAATGGCAACCGTATCTAACCTACGTTGTCTTCTCACACGGTTTGGTGCGGAAATCATGTGTGACATTGTAATACCTAACACAAACGACATGTATAAACAGTGTGCCGTATACAACATATAGTGCCGTAAGTAGTTCCCGGCCGTTAGCTTATCTCCACAGTTTCCCCATTTCCTCCAAATCCCTACATAGCCTCCAAATTCCCTCGCATGGCGCTGACATTGGGGGAATGCGGACGAGTGGTGCTGATGGTATCGGTGCGGCTGCTCCTGCTCGTATCACCACCACGACGGCGGTCGCTGCCGAGCACTTGCCTAAGGTCATCAGAAGGCAGGTGTACTACGGATCCGAATCGTCTTGTCAGGTCCCAATCTATCCTGAATGACCCCCCTCCCCCCAGGAAAGCGATCTGCCGCCGGATCTGGAGCATGACTCCATACTCCCGCAACACGAGTACGACTCCAAGTTTTGCGCCATCGAGAAGTACCAAAAGCTGAGTTGTGTGCACGGGCACACTCCCGCTCGACGTGGATGCACGGAGGGATTCGACATTGGCAGGCAGTTTCTCAGTTGCCCCTTAGAGGTTAGTGCTAATTAAGTTCATCATTTTACTTCAGTTAATGCCACCGCTCATCCTGAATACTATTTAACATTGGCAGGGATATGAGGCTTGTGCCTTTGTTAACTGGCTGGATGAAGAATGACATGGCAGGGCTCGGAGTGTTATCACCAAGCTCGCAGAAGATAACGTAAAGCTGAAAAGAAACTGGCTGATCTGGAATCTACAATCAGTACGATGAAGCAAGAAAGAATCAATCACAGGCAACAGATGAAAGCAAGAGACAAGAAGGAACTAGCATGTGTAGTTGTGGTTGTCGCATTAGCCATGTTCTATGCGCTGTTTGCAATGATGATTAGGGGTTTTGTTTGACAGTATTGCTAAAGCACATCTAGATGTGCTCTAAGTAATGCACATCTAGGTCCTATGCCATTGATGTTACGCGAAGATTCATGCAGATATTTTTCTTTGCCTTTTTTCTTTCCCTTTCTAGTTTAATTATTACTGGCTTTATCAATAAGAAGAGCTCAAGATTGCTTGCCAACTGTCCTACTCCGTTCGTACCGGTACCGGTGCATAATCCCAAAACTCGTTCCTTGTTTTTGTCCTGAAAAAGGAAACCAGCCAAATAGCCAATAGGAGTCCTGCGCAAACCTGGGAATTTGGAGTGACTGGGTACAAATAATTGCGGTTGATTATATCAGCGGTTAGATAATACGTCAACCCCCGCTTCAATCCCCACCCCACCCCCACCCGCCCGCGCAAAAAAACCCGCTTCAATTGGCAGTTCCTCTTCTCTGCATACCCCACTTAAGTGTCCACCATCTTCATCGTCCCCGGCAGGCCGCGCTACACACTGGCACACACTCTGCAGCCATGTCGAGCGACAGCGAGGACGGCAGTTCGGCCAGCAGTCTGGCGCCCGATGATAGGTCAACATCGGAATCATCCTGCTCGTCTTCCATGAGTCTGGCGTCGAGCCCAGACCTCGATTATATCCGCTTCATGGAAGGGACGCCGCCTCCGGAGTCGACAGACAACAACCAGACGGACGAGGAGCCGTCGGAGGATGAAGAAGTGGACGACGATGATGAGGAGGAGGAATGGTCGAACGAGGAGGAGGACGACGACGACAGCAACGACGATGACGACGGCGGCGGTGATGAAAAGCCAACGGTCAGCGGCAAGAAGCGTCCTCGCCAAGACGATGTCGTGGAGGCATCCAACAACAACAACAACAAGGACTAAATTAAGCAGACTGTATATATCTCTGTTTATCATGTCAATCTCATCGTAGACGGTTAGTAATATGTATTCGACAGAGATCTTCTACATTATCGCCCACAGGTTGGTTTGTTGAACTGTGTGCCCTGACGAGCACACAATTCACAAAAAAAGACCGTATTGGCTGTCTATAATGATCGCACACAATTCTAGTTACCGACCTATTTGCCGGGTATCACACACATCTTGTTACGCCGAATCATTTGTGTTCACCTCAATCATCGCAAATGGTTCATCGGAGTGAACCGTATGCCGTATATCGCACACACCTTGATATGGCTGCCCGTTTCTGTTGTTCTGTCTCATCGCAAACAGTTCATACAGATCAACCGTATGCCCCTCATCGCACACGCAACTAAAATCTGAAGCGTGTTTGATGTATCATTCATCGCAAACGTTTTACATAGTTTTGATGGGTTTTTTACATCACCGTTTGCGATTAATGCATCGCACACAGTTTCGTCAAAGGGTCTCTGATCGTAGTGTTGCGTTAGCAGCATCCTGCAGTAGTGCTTGCTCAATAGTTTATTTCCTGAAAACACAACCAGCACAACTATCCAGGTGGTCTCTGGAAGCATCGGTTAGTCCATTATAAAAGATATCAAGTAATTCATTTTTCTTGAGAGGATGATCAGGGAAAGCATTAAGTAACTGGAGCAAATAGGGTGGCTACATCATTCAATTTAGTAAGATGTGCCACAACAGTTTCAGATTCATAACCACAGAAAGGATCAGATTCAACCAAAGTAATTAACTCAAGATCGACAGAGAATTCATAATCCTTATCAGTAACAAAGATAGGTGAAGTAGCAAACATAGGGTCATATTGCATTCTCGCATTCAAAGACTTCTCTTTCAGCTTACTAACAGTTTCTTAAGATCATCTCTATCATTACAATCAAGAAAGTCTCTAGCAGTTTCCTCATCCATAATATAACCCTCAGGTACAACATGCAATTCATATCTAGGGGGAGAATCATACTCTTCAGTTTCAATAATATCATCAGTTTCAGTAATTTCATTCTCTCTAACCCTAGCAAGTTTTTCATCAAGAAATTCACCTAGTGGCACAGTATTATCAAGCAGAGAAGTAGTTTCATCATAAGCATCATGTATAGTAGAAGTGGCATCATCAATAACATACGACATATCAGAATCAATAGCAGGTGAAGGTGTCGCAAGTTTACTCAAAACAGAAGCAGAATCAAGTGCAGAGCTAGATGGCAGTTCCTTACCTCCCCTCGTAGTTGAGGGAAAAATCTTGGTTCTTTGATCTTTCAAATTCCTCATAGTGATCAACAGATATAAATACCAAGTAACTCAGAGAATAGAGCTATGCTCCCTGGCAATGGCACTAGAAAAAGGTCTTGATAACCCACAAGAATAGGGGATCGCAACAGTTTTCGAGGGTAGAGTATTCAACCCAAATTTATTGATTCGACACAAGGGGAGCCAAAGAATATTCTCGAGTATTAGCAGCTAAGTTGTCAATTCAAGCACACCTAAAAGACTTAATATCTGCAGCAAAGTAGTATGGAAGTAACGGTAACAGTGGCAAAAGTAACAATAGAAGTTTTGTAGCGATTGTAACAGTGGCAACAAAAAAGTAACAAAGCAAAGATCAATATGTGAAAAGCTTGTAGGCAATGGATCAATGATGGATAATTATGTCGAATGGCATTCATCATGCAACAGTTATAAAATAGGGTGGCACAGAACTAGCTCCAATTCATCAATATAATGTAGGCATGTATTCCGAATATAGTCATACGTGCTTATGGAAAAGAACTTGCATGGCATATTTTGTCCTATCCTCCCATGGCGGCAGGGTCCTAGTGGAAACTAATGCCTTTTAATAGAGAATCGGACCAAAGCATTCGCATTTAGTAAATACATGAACTCCTCAAACTGCGGTAATCACCAGGAAGTGTCCCGACTATTGTCACTCCGGGGTTGCCGGATCATAACACGTAGTAGGTGACTATAACTTGTAAGATAGGATCAAGAACACAAATATATTCATGAAAACATAATAGCTTCAGATCTGAAATCATGGCACTCGGGCCCTATTGACAAGCATTAGGCATAGCAAAGTCATAGCAACATCAATCTTAGAACATAGTGGATACTAGGGATCAAACCCTAACAAAACTAACTCGATTACATGGTAAATCTCATCCAACCCATCACCATCCAGCAAACCTATGATGGGATTACTCACGCACGGCGGTGAGCATCATGAAATTGGTGATGGAGGATAGTTGATGATGACGATGGCGACGATTTCCCCTCTCCAGAGCCCAAAACGGACTCTAGATCTGCCCTCCGAGGAAGAATAGGAGGTGGCGGCAGCTTCGTATTGTAAAACGCGGTGAATCCTTCTCTCTGATTTTTTTCTCCCCGGACATGAATATATGGAGTTGGAGTTGAGGTCGATGGAGCTTCGTGGGGCCCACAAGACCAGAGGGCGTGCCCCAGGGGGTGGGCGTGCCCTCCACCCTTATGGATACGGTGTGGGTCCCCTCTGGTTGATTCTTTCGCCAATATTTTTTATTTATTCTAAAAATAATCTCCGTGAAGTTTCAGGTCATTCCGAGCACTTTTATTTTTGCACAAAAATAACACCATGGCAAGTCTGCTGAAAATAGCGTCAGTCCGGGTTAGTTCCATTCAAATCATGCAAATTAGAGTCCAAAACAAGGGCAAAAGAGTTTGGAAAAGTAGATACATCGGAGACGTATCTCCTCCTGGCACAGGGTTTGAGATAGTCTTCACAAATGTGGACCATCTAGGATAAATGCCATCTGCTAGGTAGTGTCCCTTATTGTACTGGTGCCCATTGACCTCGAAGTTCACCAGATGTGCATGACCTTCAACAAGCTTGGAAAAGACATTCAAGCACTGTAGTACGTTGATGTCATTGTGAGTTCCTGTCATACCAGAGAAGGAGTGCCAAATCCAGAGGTCCTGTGTGGCCACTACCTCAAGTACCACACTGCAAGCTCCTTTGGCGGCTTTGTAAATCCCTGCCAAGTAAATGGATAGTTTTTCCATGCCCAATGCATGCAGTCGATGCTTCCAAGAATCCCAGGAAATACTCTTGCTGCATTCTGTGCTAGGATCCGAGCAGTGTCTTCAGCACTGGGTGATCGCAAGTATTGTGGTCCAAACACTGCCACCACTGCCCTGCAGAACTTGTACAAACACTCAATGGTGGTGGACTCGGCCATGCGTCCATAATCTTCCAGGATATCACCGGGAGCTCCGTATGCAAGCATCCTCATAGTTGTCGTGCACTTCTGGAGTGAGGTGAATCTGAGTGTGCCGGTGCAATCCTTCTTGCACTTGAAGTAGTTGTCAAACTCCCGGATGGAATTCACAATCCTGAGGAAGAGCTTTCGGCTCATGCGATAACGGCGCCGAAATACTTTCTCGCTGTGCACTGGAGCATTGGCGAAGCAGTCGGCGTAGAGCAAGCAATAGCCCTCTAGTCGATGACTCTGCTTGCTCTTACGGTGGCCTAGTGCCGAGCTACCTCTCTGCGGCTTTGCATTGCTCGCGAACAGGCCAGCCAGAGCGGCGAGATATGAGGTGCTCTTCATCCTGGGTGTCGGCCTTGGCTTCCACCTCCAGCAGCGCCGTGAACGCTCATACGTCTCCAACGTATCTATAATTATTTATTGTTCCATGCTATTATATTATCTATTTTGGATGTTTTATATGCATTAATATGCTATTTTATATTATTACGGGACTAACCTATTAACCTACAGCCCACTGCCAGTTCTTGTTTTTTCCTTGTTTTTGAGTTTCGCAGAAAAGGAATACCAAACGGAGTCCAGATGGAATTAAACCTTCGCGATGATTTTTCTTGGACCAGAAGACAACCAGGAGACTTGGAGATGAAGTCGAAAGAGCCATGAGGTGGCCACAGTGACGGAGGGCGCGCCCCTGTTGGGAAACGTAGCATGCAGTTTCAAAATAAGACATCGTGTGCCTATATAAAAAAATCTTGTGCTCATGGAAGATCTATATAGGATATGCATAGCAACGAGAGGGGGCGAGTGTGTCTATGTACCGTCATAGACCGAAAGTGGAAGCGTTTGACAACGCGGTTGATGTAGTCGAACTTCTTCTAGTTCCGACTGATCAAGCACCGAACATACGACACCTCCGAGTTCTGCACACGTTCAGCTCGATGACGTCCCTCGAACTCTTGATCTGGCAAAGTGTCGAGGAAGTATATGAGTTCGTCAGCACGACGGCGTGATGATGGTGATGGTGAAGTGATCCGCACAGGGCTTCGTCTAAGCACTAGGAGATTATGACCGGAGGCGTAAATTGTGGAGGGAGGCTCCGCACATGGCAAACAATTGTTGGTGTGTGTTCTAGGCGCCCCCTCCCCATGTATATATAGGTGGGAGGAGGAGGGGAGCTGCCATGAGGCGCCCCAAGTAGGAGGAATCCTACTTGGGGGGCTAGTACAATTCGCCCCCCTTTCCTTATTACCGGAAGGGGGAAAAGGGAAGAGGGGAGGAGGAAGGAGAAAGGAAAGGGGGGCCGAACCCCCCTCCTTCTCCTATTCGGCCTCCTTCCTTAGGGGGTGGGCGCCACCCCTTGTGAGCTGGTGTGCTCCCCTCTTATGGCCCATAAGGCCCATTATTCCCCCGGGGTTTTCGGTAACTACCTCTCCGATACTCGGAGTGACAAATCCTAATCTCGATCTATTCCAACCCAACAAACACCTTCGGAGATACCTGTAGAGCATCTTTATAATCATCCAGTTACGTTGTGACATTTGATAGCACACAAGGCATTCCTCCGGTATCCGGGAGTCGCATAATCTTATAGGCGAAGGAATATGTATTTGTCATGAAGAAAGCAAGTGCAATAAAACTGAACGATCACTATGCTAAGCTAATGGATGGGTCTTGTCCATCACATCATTCTCCTAATGATGTCTCATTCATCAAATGACAACACATGTATATGGTTTGGAAACTTAACCATCTTTGATTAACGAGCTAGTCTAGTAGACGCTTACTAGGGACACGGTATTTTGTCCATCGTATCCACACATGTATCAAGTTTCTAGTTAATATAATTCTAGCATGAATAATAAACATTTATCATGATATAAGGAAATGTAAAATAACAACTTTATTATTGCCTCTAGGGCATATTTCCTTCAGTCTCCCACTTGCACTAGAGTCAATAATCTAGTTCACATCGCCATGTGATTTAACACCAATAGTTCACATTGCCATGTGACCAACACCCAAAGGTTTTACTAGATTCAATAATCTAGTTCACATCGCTATGTGATTAACACCCAAAGAGTACTAAGGTGTGATCATGTTTTGCTTGTGAGAGAAGTTTAGTCAACGGGTCTGCCACATTCAGATCCGTATGTATTTTTGCAAATTTCTATGTCTACAATGCTCTGCATGGAGCTACTCTAGCTAATTGCTCCCACGTTCAATACATATCTAGATTCAGACTTAGAGTCATCTAGATCAGTGTCAAAGCTTGCATCAACGTAACTCTTTACGATGAACTCTTTATCACCTCCATAATCAAGAAACATTTCCTTAGTCCTCTTAGGTAACTAAGGATAATTTTGACCGTTGCCCAGTGATCTACTCCTGGATCACTATTGTACCCCCTTACCAAACTCATGGTAAGGTACACAATAGGTCTGGTGTACATCATGGCATACTTTATAGAACCTATGGCTGAGGCATAGGGAATGACTTTCATTCTCTCCCTAACTTTTGCCGTGGTCGGGCTTGGAGTCTTACTCAACTTCACACCTTGCAACAAAGGCAAGAACCCTTTCTTTGACTGGTCCATTTGAACTTCTTCAAAATCTTGTCAAGGTATGTACTCATCGAAAGTTTTATCAAGCATCTTGATCTATCTCTATAGATCTTGATGCCCAGTATGTAAGCAACTTCACAGAGGTCTTTCTTTGAAAAATTTCCTTTCAAACACTCCTTTATGCTTCCCAGAAAATTTTACATCATTTCCAGTCAACAATATGTGATTCACATATACTTATCAGAAATGTTGTAGTGCTCCCACTCACTTTCTTGTAAATACAGGTTTCTCTGAAAGTCTGTATAAAACTATATGCTTTGATCAACTCATCAAAGCGTATATTCCAACTCCGAGATGCTTGCACCAGTCCATAGATGGATTGCTAGAGCTTGCACACTTTGTTAGTACCTTTAGGATCGACAAAACCTTCTGGTTGCATCATATACAACTTTTCTGTAATAATTCCATTAAGGAATGCAGTTTTGACATACATTTGCCAGATTTCATAAAATGCAGCAATTGCTAACATGATTCGGACAAACTTAAGTATCGATACGAGTGAGAAAATCTCATCGTAGTCAACACCTTGAACTTGTCGAAAACCTTTTGCGACAATTCTAGCTTTGTAGATAGTAACACTACCATCAACGTCCGTCTTCCTCTTGAAGATCCATTTATTCTTAATGGCTTGCCGATCATCGGGCAAATCCACCAAAGTCCATACTTTGTTCTCATACATGGATCCTATCTCAGATATCATGGCCTCAAGCCATTTATTGAAATCTCGGCTCATCATAGCTTCTTCACAGTTCATAGGTTCGTCATGGTCTAGTAACATGTCTTCCAGAACAGGATTACCGTACCACTCTGGTGCGGAACATGCTCTGGTTGACCAACGAGGTCCGGTAGTAACTTGATCTGAAGTTTCATGATCATCATCATTAGCTTCCTCCCTAGTTGGTGTAGGCATCACGAGAATGGTTTTCTGTGATGAGCTACTTTCCAATTCGAGAGAAGGTACAATTACCTCATCAAGTTCTACTTTCCTCCCACTCACTTCTTTCGAGAGAAACTCCTCTAGAAAGTTCCCATTCCTGGCAACAAAGATATTGCCTTCGGATTTGTGGTAGAAGCTGTACCCAATTGTTTCCTTAGGGTATCCTATGAAGACGCACTTCTTTGATTTGGGTTCGAGCTTATTAGGCTGAAGCCTAACATAAGTGTCACAACCCCAAACTTTAAGTGATTCCAAAAGCCATCTGCATGGAGTTTCTTCATGCGCTTTATACCAATATGATCTAAACGGCAGTGCCACAAATATGTTGCACTATCATTATCAACTTTGCATCTCTTGGCATCAATATTATGAATATGTGTATCACTACGATCGAGATTCAATAAACCATTTACATTGGGTGTATGACCATAGAAGGTTTTATTCATGTAAACAGAACAACAATTATTCTCTGACTTAAATGAATAACCGTATCGCAATAAACATGATCCAATCATATTCATGCTTAACGCAAACAAAAAATAACATTTATTTAGGTCCAACACTAATCCCGAAAGTAGAGGGAGTATGCGATGGTGATCTTATCAACCTTGGAATCACTTCCAACACACATCGTCACCTCGCCCTTTACTAGTCTCTGTTCATTTTTGCAACTCCTGTTTCGAGTTACTTATCTTAGCAACTGAACCGGTATCAAATACCCATGGGTTACTATGAACACTAGTAAAGTACACATCAATAACATGTATATCAAATATACCTTTATTCACTTTGCCATCCTTCTCTTCCGCCAAGTATTTGGTGCAGTTCCGCTTCCAGTGACCATTCCCTTTGTAGTAGAAGCACTCAGTTCAGGCTTAGGTCTAGCTTTGGGTTTCTTCACGGGAGTGGCAACTTGTTTGCCGTTCTTCTTGAAGTTCCCTTTCTTTTCCTTTGCCCTTTTCTTGAAACTAGTGGTCTTGTTAACCATCAACACTTGATGCTTTTTCTTGATTTCTACCTTCGTTGATTTCAGTATCGCGAAGAGTTCGGGAATCGTTTTCGTCATCCCTTGCATATTATAGTTCATCATGAAGTTCTAGTAGCTTGGTGATAGTGACTAGAGAACTCTGTCAATCACTATCTTATCTGGAAGATTAACTCCCACTTGATTCAAGTGATTGTAGTACCCAGATATTCTGAGCACATGCTCACTGGTTGAGCTATTCTCCTCCATCTTGTTGGCAAAGTACTTGTCATAGGTTTCATACCTCTCGACACGGGCATGAGCCTGAAATACCAATTTCAGCTCTTGGAACATATCATATGCTCCATGGCGTTCAAAACATTTTTGAAGTCCCGGTTCTAAGCCGTAAATCATGGTGCACTAAACTATCAAGTAGTCATCATACCGAGCTTGTCAAACGTTCATAATGTCTACATCTGCTCCTGCAATAGGTTTATCACCTAGCGGTGCATAAAGGACATAATTCTTCTATGAAAGAATGTGGATAATCCTCAGATCATGGACCCAGTCTGCCTTATTGCTACTATCATCTTTAAACTTATTTTTCTCTAGGAACATATCAAAAATAAGGGAGCTACGTCGCGAGCTATTGCTCCACAACATAGTTTTGCAAATACTACAAGTTAAATTAATCATATTACTTAAGAACTCCCACTTAGATTCGCATCCCTCAAGTCATCTAAATGATACGTGATCCACATCAACTAAACCATGTCCGATCATCATGTGAGATGGAGTAGTCATCAATGGTGAACATCTCTATGTTGATCATATCTACTGTATGATTCACGTTCGGCCTTTCGGTCTCAAGTGTTCCGAGGCCATGTCTGTACATGCCAGGCTCGTCAAGTTTAACATGAGTATTCCGCATGTCCAAAACTGTCTTGCACCCGTCGTATGTGAACATAGAGTCTATCACACCCGATCATCACGTGGTGTCTCAACACGATGAACTTTCGCAATAGTGCATACTCAGGGAGAACAATTATACCTTGAAAATTTGGTTAAGGGATAATTTTATAATGCTACCTCCGTACTGAGCAAAATAAGATGCATAAAAGATAAAAACCACATGCAATCAAAATATGTGACATGATATGGCCATCATCATCTTATGCTTTTGATCTCCATCTCCAAAGCATCGTCATGATCTCCATTGTCACCCGCTCGACACCTTGATCTCCATCATAGCGTCGTGGTTGTCTCGCCAACTATTGCTTCTACAACTATCGCTAACGCATAGTGATAAAGTAAAGCAATTACATGGCGTTTGCATTTCATACAATAAAGCGACAACCATAAGGCTCCTGCCAGTTGCCGATAACTTTTACAAAACATGATCATCTCATGCAACAATGTATATTACATCATGTCTTGACCATATCACATCACAACATGCCTTGCAAAAACAAGTTAGACGTCCTCTACTTTGTTGTTGCAAGTTTTATGTGGCTGCTATGGGCTTCTAGCAAGAACCGTTCTTAGCTACGCATCAAAACCACACGATGATTTATCAAGTTTGTTGTTTTAACCTTCAACAAGGACCGGCCGCAGTCAAATTCGATTCAACTAAAGTTGGAGAAGCAGACACATGCCAGCCACCTTTATGCAAAACTAGTTGCATGTCTGTCGGTGGAAGCGGTCTCATGAACATGGTCATGTAAGGTTGGTCCGGGCTGCTTCATCCAACAATACCGCCGAATGAAAATAAGACATTGGTGGTAAGCAGTATGATGATCACCGCCCACAACTCTTTGTGTTCCACTCGTGCATATCATCTATGCATAGACGTGGCTCGGATGCCACTGTTGGGAAACGTAGCATGCAATTTCAAAATAAGACATCGTGAGCCTATATAAAAAAAATTCCTATGCTCATGCAAGATCTATCTAGGAGATGCATAGCAATGAGAGGGGGAGAGTGTGTCTATGTACCCTCGTAGACCGAAAGCGGAAGCATTTGACAATGCGGTTGATGTAGTCGAACTTCTTCTCGTTCCGACCGATCAAGCACTGAACGTACGACACCTCTGAATTTTGCACACGTTCAGCTCGATGACGTCCCTTGAACTCTTGATCCAGCAAAGTGTCGAGGAAGTAGATGAGTTCCATCAGCACGACAGCATGATGACGGTGATGGTGAAGTGATCCGCGCAGGGCTTCGTCTAAGCACTACGAGATTATGACCGGAGGCATAAACTGTGGAGGGGGGCGCCGCACACGGCTAACAATTGTTGGTGTGTGTTCTAGGCGCCCCCTCCCCACGTATATATAGGTGGTAGGGGGAGGAGAGCTGCCATGAGGCGCCCCAAGTAGGAGGAATCCTACTTGGGGCCTAGTCCAATTCGCCCCCCCCCCTTTCCTTATTACCAGAAGGGGGAAAAGGGAAGAGAGGAGGAAGGAAGGGAAGGGGGGCAAACCCCCACCTCCTTATCCTATTCGGCCTCCTTCCTTAGGGAGGGGGCACGCCACCCCTTGTGCGCTGGTGTGCTCCCCTCCTATGGCCCATAAGGCCCATTATTCCCCCGGGGTTTCCGGTAACCCCTCTGGTATTCCGATATGTACCCGATACACCACAGAACACTTCTGGTGTCTGAATAACATCGTCCTATATATGAATATTTACCTCTCGACCATTTCGAGACTCCTCGTCATGTCCGTGATCTCATCCAAGACTCTGAACAACATTCGGTCACCAAATCACATAACTCATATAATATAAAATCGTCATCGAACGTTAAGCATGCGAACCCTACAGGTTCGAGAACTATGTAGACATGACCGAGCCACCTCTCCGGTCAATAACCAATAGCAGAACTTGGATGATCATATTGGCTCCTGCATATTCTACGAAGATCTTTATCGGTCGTCCCGTAATGACAACATACGTTATTCCCTTTGTCCATCGGTATGTTACTTGTCCGAGATTCGATAGTCAGTATCTTCATACCTAGTTTAATCTCGTTACCGGTAAGTCTCTTTACTCGTTCCGTAATACATCATCCCATAACTAACTCATTAGTCACTTTGCGTGCAAGGCTTCTTATGTTGTGTATTACCGAGAGGGCCCACAGATACCTCTCCGATACTCGGAGTGACAAATCCTACTCTCGATCTATGCCAACCCAATAAACACCTTCGGAGATACCTGTAGAGCATATTTATAATCACCCAGTTATGTTGTGATGTTTGATAGCACACGAGGCATTGCTCCGGTATCCGGGAGTTGCATAATCTCATAGTCGAAGGAATATGTATTTGTCATGAAGAAAGCAATAGCAATAAAACTGAACAATCAATATGCTAAGCTAACGGATGGGTCTTGTCCATCACATCATTCTCCTAATGATGTGATCCCGTTCATTAAATGACAACACATGTCTATGGTTAGGAAACTTAACAATCTTTGATTAACGAGCTAGTCTAGTAGAGGCTTACTAGGGACACGGTGTTTTGTCCAAGTGTCCACACATGTATCAAGCTTCTGGTTAATACAATTCTAGCATGAATAATAAACATTTATCACGATATAAGGAAATATAAAATAACAACTTTATTATTGCCTCTAGGGCATATTTCCTTCACCCCCACCCTTGTGGGCCCCTCGTGCCTCTCCTGACCTAATTATTTCGCCTATATATTCCCAAATATCCCCAAACCACCAGAGACATCCACGAAAATAGTTTTCCACCGCCGCAACTTTCTGTACCTGTGAGATCCCATCTAGGGACCTTTTCCGGCATCCTGCTGGAGGGGGATTCTATCACTGAGGGCTTCTACATCAACTCTATTGCCCTTCCGATGAAGCGTGAGTAGTTTACCACAGACCTACGGGTCCATAGCTAGTAGCCAGATGGCTTCTTCTCTCTCTTTGATTCTCAATACCATGTTCTCCTCGATGTTCCTAGAGATCTATTCGATGTAATACATTTTTGCGGTGTGTTTGCCGAGATATGATGAATTGTGGGTTTATGATCAGCTTATCTATGAATATTATTTGAATCTTTTCTGAATTGTTTTATGCATAATTTGATATCTTTGTAATTCTCTTCGAACTATCGGTTTGGTTTGGCCAACTAGATTGCTTTTTCTTGCAATGGGAGAAGTGCTTAGCTTTGGGTTCAATCTTGTGGTGTCCTTTTCCAGTGACAGCAGGGGCAGGAAGGCACGTATTGTATTGTTGCCATCGAGGATAAAAAGATGGGGTTTTCATCATATTGCTTTAGTTAATTCCTCTACATCATCTCATCTCACTTAATGCGTTACTCCATTCTTTATGAACTTAATACTCTAGATGCATGCTGGATAGCGGTTGATGTGTGGAGTAATAATAGTAGATGTAGAATCGCTTTGGTCTACTTGACACGGACGGGATGCCTATATGCATGATCATTACCTTAGATATCATCATAACTTTGTGCTTTTCTATCAATTGCTCGGTAGTAATTTGTTCACCCACCGTATTATTTTCTATCTTGAGAGAAGCCTCTAGTGAAACCTATGGCCCCCAGGTCTATTTTCCATCATATAAGTTTCTATTTTCCATCATATAAGTTTCTGATCTACCATTTGGCAATATTTTACATTCTGATCTATAAACCAAAAGTACCAAAAATATTTACTTTATCGTTTATCTATCTCTATCAGATCTCACTTTTGCAAGTAACTGTGAAGGGATTGACAACCCCTTTATCGCGTTGGGTGCAAGTTGTTTAATTTTTTGTGCAGGTATTCGGTGATTTGTGCGTTTCTCCTACTGGATTGATACATTGGTTCTCAAACTAAGGGAAATACTTATATCTACTTTGCTGCATCACCCTTTCCTCTTCAAGGGAAAAACAACGCAAGCTCAGGAAGTAGCAAGAAGAATTTCTGGCGCCGTTGCCAGGGAGATCTACGCCAAGTCAAGACATACCAAGTACCCATCGTAAACTCTCCTCTCTTGCATTACATTATTCGCCATTCGCCTCTCGTTTTCCCATCCCCACTTCTAAAACGATTTTCAAAAAGATTTGCCTTTTCTTCACCCTCTTCCGTTCGTCTTCTTCGCTTGCTTTTTGTGTGCTCGTGTGTTGGATTGCTTGCTTTGTCACGATGGCTCCAGAGAATACCAAATTTGTGAGTTTCCCAACACCAATAATAATGATTTTATTAGTACTCCGGTTGCTCCCGCCACTAGTGCGAAATCTTGTGAGATTAATGCCGCTTTGCTAAATCTTGTTATGAAAGATCAAATTTCTGGCCTTCCTAATGAAGATGCCGCATCCCATCTATACAATTTCGTTGATTTGTGTGACATGCATAAGGAAAAAGATGTGGATAATGATATTGTTAAACTGAAGGTATTTCCGTTCTCACTTCAAGATCGTGCTAAAACTTGGTTTTCATCTTTGCCTAAAAATAGTATTGATTCATGGAATAAGTGTAAAGATGCTTTTATTTCCAAGTATTTTCCTCCTGCTAAAATCATCTCCCTTAGGAACGAGATTATGAATTTTAAGAAACTTGATCATGAACATGTTGCACAATCTTGGGAGAGGATGAAATTGATGATATGAAATTGCCCTACTCGTGGTTTGAATTTGTGGATGATTATACAAAAAATTTATGCCGGATTGAATTTTGCTTCTAGAAATCTTTTAGATTCAGCCGCGGGAGGTAATTTTATTTAAATTACCTTAGGAGAAGGTACTAAACTTCTAGATAATATTGTGGTTAATTATTCTCAATGGCATACCGAAATATCTTCCACTAGTAAAAAAGTGCATGTGATTGAAGAGATTAATGTTTTGAGTGGAAAGATGGATGAACTTTTGAAATTATTTGCTAGCAAGAGTGCTTCTATTGATCCTAATGATATGCCTTTGTCTACTTTGATTGAGAATAATAATGAATCTATGGATGTGAATTTTGTTGGTAGGAACAATTTTGGTAATAACGCTATAGAGGTAATTTTAATCCTAGGCCGTTTCTAAGTAATTCCTCTAATAACTATGGTAATTCCTACAACAATTCTTATGGAAATTATAATAAGATGCCCTATGATTTTGAGAATAGTGTTAAAGATTTTATGAGTTCGCAAAAGAATTTCAATGCTTTGATTGAAGAAAAAATGCTTAAGATTGATGATTTGGCTAGGAACATGGATAGAATTTCTCTTGATGTTGATTTTTTGAAACTTAGATCTATTCCACCCAAGCATGATATTAATGAGTCTCTCAAATCTATGAGAATTTCCATTGATGAGTGCAAAGAAAGAACCGCTAAGATGCATGCTAAACGAGATTGGTTCCGCTAAGATTCTTCTAGTTTCCGTGAAAATAACGATGAAGATCTTAAAGTGATCGATGTGACCCCTATTGAATCTTTGTTTTCCAGTATAAATCTTGATAAAGATGGGACTGGAGATGAGTCAACTTTAGTTAAAAGGCTTCCTAATGATTTATAGTTTTTAGATCTAGATGCAAAAATTGATAAAAGTGGGATTGGAGTGGTCAAAACTTTAAGTAGCAATGAACCCACTCTTTTGGATTTCAAGGAATTTAATTATGATAATTGTTCTTTAATAGATTGTATTTCCTTGTTGCAATCCATGTTGAGTTCTCCTCATGCTTATAATCAAAACAAAGCTTTTAATAAACATATCGTTGATGTTATGATGCAATCTTTTCAAGAAGAGCTTGAATTGGAAGTTTCTATCCCTAGAAAACTTTATGATGAGTGGGAACCTACTATTAAGATTAAAGATCATCAGTGCCATGCTTTGTGTGATTTGGGTGCTAGCGTTTCCACGATTCCGAATACTTTATGTGATCTGCTAGGTTTCCATGAATTTGATGATTGTTCTTTAAATTTGCATCTTGCGGATTCCACTATTAAGAAACCTATGGGAAGGATTAATGATGTTCTTATTGTTGCAAATAGGAATTATGTGCCCATAGATTTCATTGTTCTTGATATAGATTGCAATCCTACATGTCCTATTATTCTTGGTAGACCTTTCCTTAGAACAATTGGTCCAATTATTGATAGGAAAGAAGGAAACATTAGATTTCAATTTCCGTTAAGGAAGGGCATGGAACACTTTCCAAGAAAGAAATTAAAATTACCATATGAATCTATTATGAGAGCTACTTATGGATTGCATACCAAAGATGACAATACCTAGATCTATTCGTGTTTTTATGCCTAGCTAAGGGCATGAAACAATAGCACTTGTTGTGAGGCAACCCAATTTTATTTTTGTTTTTGATTTTTAGGTTATGTTTTGCAATAAATAATTCATCTAGCCTCTAGTTAGATGTGCTTAGATGTGGTTTTTCTGTTTTAATTAGTGTTTGTGCTAAGACCTTTGGGATGGCTTACGGTGGAAGTTGATTTGATCTTGCTGAAAAACAGAAACTTTTGCGCTCAGGAAAACAATTCTCATTTTTTACAGAAGCGTGCGTTTGATTTGATTATTTTTGCAGAAGATTAACAAACAAATTTATTAGGTTTTCCTAATATTTCAGAATTTTTTGAGTTACAGAAGTATTCGAGAGTTCCAGATTACTATAGACTATTCTGTTTTTGACAGATTCTGTTTTCTATGTGTTGTTTGCTTATTTTGATGATTCTATGGGTAGTATCGGGGGGTATGAACCATGTAAAAGTTGGAATACAGGAGATATTACACCAATATAAATAAAGAATGAGTTCACAACATTACCAAAAGTGGTGATTAATTTGTTGAGTTTTGTGTTGTGAAGTTTTCAAGTTTTGGGTAAGGATTTGATGGACTATGGACTAAGGAGTGGCAAGAGCCTAAGCTTGGGGATGCCTAAGGCACCACAAGGTAATATTAAAGGACAACCAAGAGCCTAATCTTGGGGATTCCCCGGAAGGCATCCCCTCTTTCGTCTTCGTCTATTGGTAACTTTACTTGAGGCTATATTTTTATTCACCACATGATATGTGTTTTGCTTGGAGCGTCTTGTATGATTTGAGTCTTTGCTTTTCAGTTTGCCACAATCATCCTTGTTGTACACACCTTTTGAGAGGGACACGCATGAATCATGATTTATTAGAATACTCTATGTGCTTCAGTTTTATCTTTTGAGCTAGGCAATTTTGCTCTAGTGCTTCACTTATATCTTTTTAGAGCACGGCGGTGTTTTTATTTTATAGAAATTGATGAACTCTCATGCTTCACTTATATTATTTTGAGAGTATTTAAACAGCATGGTAATTTTCTTTGGTTATAAATTTAGTCCTAATATGATAGGCATCCAAGAGGGATATAATAAAAACTTTCATATAAAGTGCATTCAATACTATGAGAAGTTTGATTCCTTATGATTGTTTCGAGATATGAAGATGGTGATATTAGAGTCATGCTAGTAAGTAATTGTGAATTGGAGAAATACTTGTGTTAAAGTTTGTGATTCCCGTAGAATTTATGTATGGTGAACCGTTATGTGATGAAGTCGGAGAATGATTTATTTATTAATTGTCTTCCTTAGGAGTGGCGGTCGGGGACGAGCGATGGTCTTTTCCTACCAATCTATCCCCCTAAAGCATGCGCGTAGTACTTTGTTTCGATAACTAATAGATTTTTGCAATAAGTATGTGAGTTCTTTATGACTAATGTTGAGTCCATGGATTATACGCACTCTCACCCTTCCACCATTGCTAGCCTCTCTAGTGCCACGCAACTTTCGCCGGTACCATACAGCCACCATATACCTTCCTCAAAACAGCCACCATACCTACCTATTATGGCATTTTCATAGCCATTCCGAGATATATTGCCATGCAACTTCCCACCGTTCCATTTATTATGACACATTCCATCATTGTCATATTGCTTTGCATGATCATGTAGTTGACATCATATTTGTGGCAAAGCCACCATTCATAATTCTTTCATACATGTCACTCTTGATTCATTGCACATCCTGATACACCGCCGGAGTAGAGTCATATTTTGTTCTAGTATCGAGTTGTAATTTTTGAGTTGTAAGTAAATAAAAGTGTGATGTTCTTCATTATTAGAGCATTGTCCCATCTAAGGAAATAAAAAAAGAGAAAAGGCCAAAAAAAGGCCCAAAAAAAGAGAAAAGAAAAAAAAGAAAAAGAGAGAAGGGGCAATGTTACTATCCTTTTACCACACTTGTGCTTCAAAGTAGCACCATGATCTTCATGATAGAAAGTCTCCTATATTGTCACTTTCATATACTAGTGGGAATTTTTTAGTATAGAACTTGGCTTGTATATTCCAACGATGGGCTTCCTCAAATTTCCCTAGGTCTTCATGAGAAAGCAAGTTGGATGCACACCCACTTAGTTTTCTTTTTGAGGTTTCATAAACTTATAGCTCTAGTGCATCTGTTGCATAGCAATCCTTACTCACTCACATTGTTATCTATTGATGGGCATCTCCATAGCCCGTTGATATGCCTAGTTGATGTGAGACTATCTCCCTCTTTTTGTCTTCTCCACAACCACCATATTCTATTCCACCTATAGTGTTAGGTCCATGGCTCGCGCTCATGTATTGCGTGAAAATTGAAAAAGTTTGAGAACATCAAAAGTATGAAACAATTGCTTGGCTTGTCATCGGGGTTGTGCATGATTTGAATATTGTGTGTGATGAAGCTGGAGCATAGCCAGACTATATGATTTTGTAGGGATAAGCTTTCTTTGGCCATGTTATTTTGAGAAGACATAATTGCCTTGTTAGTATGCTTGAAGTACTATTGTTTTTATGTCAATATTAAACTTTTGTTTTGAATCTTATGGATCTGAACATTCATGCCATAATAAAGAATATTACACGGATAAATATGTTAGGTAGCATTCCACATCAAAAATTCTGTTTTTATCATTAACCTACTCGAGGACGAGCAGGAATTAAGCTTGGGGATGCTTAATACGTCTCCAATGTATCTATAATTTTTGATTGTACGATGCTATTATATTATCTGTTTTGGATGTTTTATATGCATTAATATGCTATTTTATATTATTTTTGGGACTAACCTATTAACCTAGAGCCAGTGCCAGTTCCTGTTTTTTCCTTGTTTCTGAGTTTCGTAGAAAAGGAATACCAAATAGAGTCCAAATGGAATGAAACCTTCGCGATGATTTTTCTTGGACCAGAAGACAACCAGGAGACTTGGAGATGAAGTCGGAGGAGCCACGAGGCGGCCACAAGGACGGAGGGTGCGCCCCCCATCCTTGTGGGCCCCTCGTGCCTCTCCTGACCTAATTCTTTCGCCTATATATTCCCAAATATCCCCAAACCACTAGAGGCATCCACGAAAACACTTTTCCACCGCCGCAACCTTCTGTACCCGTAAATAGTTCAATTGCAAGAGAGGAGTTTGGCAGGGAGATCCACTCTCACCTTTGCTCTTTGTCATTGCTGCTGATTTATTACAATCTGTGGTCAATAAAATGCTCTCTGATGGACTGCTAACCCTACCCATTCCATCCAATGACCCTGAATTTCCAATTGTCCAATATGCTGATGATACTTTGCTCATTGTGCAAGCTGATGAGACTCAACTGTTGGCTCTCAAGGATATGTTGGTTGCTTTCCATAAGTCTACTGGCTTGAAAGTGAATTTCCACAAATCATGTATTCTGCCCATTAATGTGTCACCTAAAGAAACAAACAGACTTGCAGCAATTTTTGGGTGTCAAGTGGGTACCTTGCCCTTTACATATCTGGGGCTTCCTGTGGGAACTACTAAGCCTAGGATTGTAGATCTCGTCCCTGTTGTTGACAGGGTGGAAAGGAGATTGTCTGCTACTTCCTCCCTCCTATCACAAGTAGCCAGGTTACAATTGTTGCAATCAGTTCTATCATCCATGCCAATCTATTTTTTGTGTAGTCTCAGTCTGCCTGCTGCAATTATCAAACAGCTGGAGAGAATTATGAGGCAATGTTTGTGGAGAGGCAATTCTGACACCCCAAAGCAATCCCTTGCAGCTTGGCCTATGGTATGCAAACCTAAAGAGAAGGGGGGGCATGGGTATCATGAACCTGGCTATTCAGAATAGGGCTTTACTCACTAAGCACCTTCACAAATTCTACAACAAGGCAAACATTCCATGGGTCTCCCTAATTTGGGACACCTACTATAATGGTTTAGTTCCACATGCAACAGTTCAATGTGGATCCTTTTGGTGGAGAGACATCATGAAAATTAATGATGTTTATAGAGCGAATTCAATAGTCATTATTAATTCAGGTGACACTGCGCTCTTCTGGCATGATTCATGGATCCTCAATGCTTGCTCCAACCCAGTTAAAGAGAGATTTCCATGGCTTTTCTCCTTTACTTTGGATGATAAGATCTCAGTTAGAGATTTCATTCAGGACTTGGACCTTGAAGCTCAATTCCAACTCCCACTGTCTCCTGAGGCAATGGATGAACTTCAAACCTTGCAACTTGACATCCAGGGATTGGAGAGAGACACTAATGCACCTGACTCCTGGTCCTGGACCCCTGGGAAAGGAGTTTTTTCTGCCAAGAGCTACTATGTGCTCATGCACTCCTCCTTGCCTGATGATGATCCTGGCAAATGGATAGGGAAAAGTAAATGCACCATGAAAATCAAGGTTTTTGCCTGGCTCATGTTAAATGACAGATTAAACACTAGAGATATGCTTCTTAGAAGACACTGGAGATCTGAGGATGATGATAATCTCTGCCCTATGTGTGTTGCACAGATGCATGAAGATAGAGATCATCTCTTCTTTAAGTGCAATTTTAGTACCAGAGTTTGGAACTACTTACAAATATATTGGCAAGCTGGTTTGTCTAACAGGGAGTGCGTACTGTTAGCTCAAAGAGGGTTCCATCATCCTTTCTTTTTTGAGGTAGTGTTCCTGGCTGCGTGGTGCATTTGGACAACAAGAAATGACAGAATCTTTATGTCGGCGTTCTGGGAATGGGGGTCCCCAGACTTGCCTGCCTGCGGCCCATGGCGTGGCTCCGCCTGCGGCCCCGTACGGCCCATCTTCACCAGCAAACATTCAAGACCCTCGTGAGGGGCCAAGCCTCGCGAGGCGGACGACACAAGACCTCCTCGGGAGCGGCCTCACCAGGCTGGCTCGCGAGGGGCGGAGAGATCAAGAAAAGGGAACCTCGCGAGGTTCCTACGACGTCAGCCATGACGACCAAGGCTAGTCGGGCGCCAGCGCGCGCAGTGTCCTCGTTTCCTCTTTGGGGCTAAAGGGGCAAGCGCAGGCGAGGAGTCCCGAGGCATCAGGCAAAGGTTTCCATATCGGTGCAACAAGACCAAAACCAGCAGGACAGCAGGACGGAGGTCACCATGGAGCCCAAGACGGCGTCACCACCAGAGCCTTTGGCAGGTGAAGACCACCTTTAGTCAGGATAGTTTGTACTAGTTGTCCCCCTTCGAATTTGGCCGTTGTTGGCTCCCTTCCCGCTCAATATTTGGGGAGAGGACCAGGGCCTCTATAAATAGGACTGGCCACCACAGTAGGAGGCAACTCGAACAGATCCAGATCATCCTCACCCACACAAGTTCACCAAGCACAAGAACACGTCACCTCAGGAGGCTGTTCTTCCCTTGTACTGTTCATCCTCAGCCCAAGAGGCAATCCACCACACCACACTGGAGTAGGGTATTACAACATAATGGTGGCCTGAACCAGTATAAATCTCGTGTCTCTTGTGTTGCGGGTTCGTCGAGCTAGGCTTTGAGATCGCGGTGAGGCTGAGGGCGTGATTAGGTAGGGGGAGATCTTCGCACGCACCCCAGTGTTCGAACCTCAAGGGTTTTGCCGGAACCCAAAATCCGACATTTGGCGCGCCGGGTAGGGGTGCGCCGAACCTTTCCTTCCGTCGATCCGCGTCCCGTCGCTTCGTCGTCTCCATGGCGGACGCTCGTCGAGGCCGCGCTGAGCGTCGGGCCGCCCTCGCCGCCCGTGTCGTTCAGACCGCTCCTGTCGGCGGGCCTCCCCGCCATTCTCCGTCACCTGCCGCCAACGCCGCCACCGGCCCGGCGGGAAACGAGCAGCAAGCATCCTCACTGCACCCCTCGGTGCGGCGGGACGGCCACACCGCCACTCCGTCGCTGACCCCGGCCGGCTCGTCGTCTCACGCTCGTCGCGCTCCCACGGATGTGCAGGCCGTGTTGCTCATGGCACGCGAGCTCCTGTGCTACCGCCCCGTCGACGACCTCTACAAGGACTGGCTGGACCGCATCGCCGAGCTCATCAGCGCCGCAGGGGGCTCCCCTGCGCCATCTCTCTCACTGCCTCGCCCTCCGCCAACTGCATGCAACGTGGCGCATGGAGCGTCTCCACTGCTCTGAACCAAGACGGCGTCCTGGCGCCAAGGCATGCGACTATACCTGGCCATACCTCGGGCCGTGACGGGCTTCGGGCCGGGCCTAGCCAAGCCCGACGCAAAAAACCCAGGCCCAGGCCCGGCCATCGGCCCTGTTTTCTGGGCCCGAGCCCGGCCCGGCCTTCAGAAAAGTGCAAAAACGACGGGCTCGGCCCGGCCATCGGGCTCAAAATCTAGTCCCGAGCCCGGCCCGGGAGCAGCGTCGGGCCGGGCCGGGCTGGCTGGGCCGGGCTTCCCATGGCCAGGTATGCATGCGACCCCCGGCGTGACCCACCACGCCGGGTGCCTGCGCGAGAAGAAGGAAGCTACCAAGAAGTTCCTCGTCCGCAAGAAAATGCTCCCGCGCTCCCAGCACCACTACGACAAGACCGTGCGCCGCCTGCGGTGGCGGTGCACGGACATCAAGGGCAGGCTCCACACCAGCAAAGGGTCCCGGTGGCCACCGCAGGCTGCCGGGCCTTCACTCCTGAACTGCGTAGCGTCGTATGGCCGGGCAAGTTCAAGCCAGACCTGCCTCCTCGCTACGACGGCACCCCCGACCCCGCGGAGTTCCTGCAGCTCTACGAGCTGAGCATCGAGGCAGCCAACGGCGACAAAAAAGTCATGGCGAACTGGTTCTCCATGGCTCTCAAGGATGGCGCTCGTTCGTGGCTCCTGAACCTGCCCCCAGGTTCCATCTCCTCCTAGAACGAGATGCGCGACCGCTTCATCGCCAACTTCCTGGGCACTCGCAACCGCCCCCCGGCCGCGGGTGACCTGCGCCGCATCAAGCAGCAGCCAGGAGAGACCTTGCAAAAGTACATCCAGCGCTTCAACAATGTTCGCCTCAAGATCCCTAAAGGTGACGGACGAGGCCATCATCTCCGTGTTTTCTGATGGCGTCTGTGGCGTCAAGATGAAGGAGTAGCTCGCCATCCACGAGGAGCTGTGCACGACCTTGGAGCTGTTCAACCTGGCGACCAAGTGCGCAAGAGCTGAGGAAGGGCGCCTTTCCCTCCTCGAGCTCCCGGCTGCCGACCCTGAGGAGAAGAAGCCCAAGGCTAAGGACGTGAAGCACAAGGGAGTGGTTGTGCTTGCAGCGGAGCCAGAGACGAAGCGTGGCCGGGACATTCCCGAGTCGTCTAAGAGCAGCTGTCCGTTCTGCGCCTTCCACAACGTTCACAGCCACAACACTAATGACTGTCAAGAGCTCAGGGCCATTCGGGACGGATGCCTTGGTCGACGCCCAGAGCACAACGACCGGGGCTACGGCCGAGGAGGAGGACGCGGCGGAGGACGTTGGGACGATCGTGGCCCTCGCCAGGAGTGGCGCGACTGGCCCCACGAAGATCGCTGGCAGGACCAGCCTCGTGAGGGCGCATGGAGGGATCAACCTCGCGAGGACCGCCCCCAGGGCAACGCTAGCCTTCCTCCGCTGCCGCCACCGCCAAGAAGGAATGATGACAACCATCAGGACGAGGGGCTGGCAGCTTCCAAGAGCCGCGCGCTATCGCCTGCATCTTGGGCGGAGCTCGGGCCCTAGCCTCTCAACGTATCTTCAAGCAGTTTGCTTGCGAGGTGAACGCAGTCCTCCCCAGGATCAAGGCCACGCGCCCGCTTAGGTGGGCCAAGTGCGCCATCACCTTCACCTCGGCAGATCAAGTCAAGTGCGCGGCCACCGCCAGCGCCCTCCCGATGCTTTGCTCACCCATCATCAGCAACGTGCAAGTCACCAAGACCCTCATCAACGGCGGCGCAGGGCTTAAAGTCCTACCCGTCCAGATGTTCGACAGCCTCCAATTGCCATACGATCAGCTTCAGCCTACCAAGCCTTTCTCAGGAGTAACCAACGGCTCCACCAGCCCGATAGGGCAGGTCCGCCTCCCTGTCACCTTCGGACAGTGCGACAACGACCGCACCGAGCTCATCGACTTCGACGTCGCCAACATCCGTCTGTCGTACAACGCCATCCTCGGATATCCGGCCCTGGCCAAGTTCATGGCAGTGACACACCACGGCTACAACGTCCTCAAGATGCCACGGAGCGGCGGAATCATCACAGTCCCCTGCGAAGAAAGAGATGCGGTGTGCTCCCTCAAGCGCGCCTTCCAAGCAGCGTCAATCGAAGACCCTGACAGCAATGCAGCGCAGCACCCTCCTGAGGTCGCCCCCAAGAAGAAGAAGCAGCTACTCTGCACAGGGCCTCAGGATAGCGGCGCCACAAGTGGAGGCACGTCAGGATCGGCGCCCGCGCCTGGGGCGCCTCCCTCCCTCGCATAGGAAGGCGCACCCGGCGCCCTCTTTGGGCAGGGCTCGGGGGTCTCTTCTGGAGGGCCTCCGACCTTGCCAACATCACGAGGGAGGCGCTCGGGCACCACATGGAGGCGTGCTTTGCAGCACGATTCCCTCAGGAGGATACCGGACGAGGAGCGCCCGGCGCTCAGGAGTTCATTGCCAAGACCACTCAGGAACTGCAGGATGCGAGAGCCATGCGCGGCGACCGCCGCCCACCTGGCACGGCTCCCCATCCAGGTGAGGATGGCGGGCTGCACATCTGCATCAACATCCCGGATATGGTTAAGAAATCAGGCCAAAAAATGTATACTACACTCATAACACACAACCAAAAAATTCAGTAAGGTTCAGAATTCAGGACCAAAAAAAGGTATGCTATACACAAACAACCAGGAAATCTCAGTTAGCTTCGCAATTCAAGGCACAAAAGAGGCTATCTGTTTTGCAAATTTGGATGCTTCTGGTTCGAACAAGAAGCGTCTTTGACTAGAAAACCATGGCAGTCTAGCATTATCCCGAAAATTAAACCATTTCCTGTGCTAGATGAGAGAAATTTTAATCCACAATTACCTCCTTGTCTAGCCGCTTATAGCTTCTGATCACGCCGCAAAGCCGGTGTTCCCATACATCTCTATGCCCTCGCCACCGCGGCCCATCTGGTCGTCTGCGATGCCATGGAATCATGCGACTCCACCGGTAGGACAACACCAATCAGCTCCGCCGCATGAACACGCATCCTGCAGAAAATGGTTTGACACAGCAAAACAAACTCAGATCAATGGAAAGAGACGAGGATCTATACGTGGATGTGCGGTCGCGCCGCCGTCGCCCATCTGGCCATTGACGACACTCATGGAGTCCTGCGACTCCACAGGTTGGAGAGAAGCAGTAAACGCCAAGGATCCTGTACAAAATCGAGCTCCTCAGTCAACTCTATCCAAATCCGCCATGGGGATTAAGCAAGCCATGACCTGAAGAAAAGGAGGGGGCGGAAGGAAAAAGGGGGGCGGCGGAATACACATCCCCATTGCAGTCAACACCATTGTTGGACATCTCGCGGCACAGCACCGGCGCCGCCGTCGTCCGGCGGAGAGAGTGAATGGGGCCGAGAGGCAGGCTTGTTCTGTCGCTACCACTTCTCCCACGGGGTTCAGGATAACACTAGGGGGAGGAGGATGAGATTCTCTTTCATGTGCCGATTCGAACGAAGCCGCTGGGCCAAACATGTATGCCTACGCTGCAACTAGCTGTATCCCGGACCGTATATGCGGACCTAGGCTGACAGCAGCCTGCCAACAGCGTGACTGATTTCAGATCCCAAAGCCCATTCGAACGACCATGATTCCGGCCTGCCTGGTGCTCGGCCGCCATAAGCCCATACTCATACCCAATATAAATTAACAGTAATGGATGCAAATGACAGCAGTGCTCTTCACCTGGTACTTTTTAATAAGAGGGTGATGACTCAACATAAAAGTAAATAAATAGGCCCTTCGCAGAGGGAAGCAGGGATTTGTAGAGATGCCAGAGCTCGATTTTAAAGCAGAGATAAATAATATTTTGAGCGGCATACTTTCATTATCAACATAACAACCAAGAGATGACGATATCTTCCATGGTACACACATTATAGGCGGTTCCCAAATAGAATGATAAAGTTTATACTCCCCCTCCACCAACAAGCATCAATCCATGGCTTGCTCGAAACAACGAGTGTCTCCAACTAACAACAGTTCCGGGGGAGTTTTGTTTGCAATTATTTTGATTTGGTTTGCATAAAGCATGGGACTGGGCATCCCGGTGACCAGCCATTTTCTCGTGAGTGACGAGCGGAGTCCACTCCTCTTGAGAATAACCCGCCTAGCATGGAAAATACGGACAGCCCTAGTTGATGCATGAGCTATTCGAGCATACAAAACAGAATTTCATTTGAAGGTTTAGAGTTTGGCACATACAAATTTACTTGGAACGGCAGGTAGATACCGCATATAGGAAGGTATAGTGGACTCATATGGGATAACTTTGGGGTTTAAGGAATTGGATGCACAAGCAGTATTCCCGCTTAGTACAAGTGAAGGCTAGCAAAAGACTGGGACGCGACCAACTAGAGAGCGACAACAGTCATGAACATGCATTAAAATTAATAAACATTGAGTGCAAGCATGAGTAGGATATAATCCACCATGAACATAAATATCATGAAGGCTATGTTGATTTGTTTCAACTACATGTGTGAACATGTGCCAAGTCAAGCCACTTGAATCATTCGAAGGAGGATACCACCCCATTATACCACATCACAACCATTTTAATAGCATGTTGGCACGCAAGGTAAACCATTATAAACTCCTAGCTAATTAAGCATGGCATAAGCAACTATAATCTCTAATTGTCACTGCAAACATGTTTATTCATAATAGGCTGAATCAGGAACGATGAACTAATCATATTTACAAAAACAAGAGAGGTCGAGTTCATACCAGCTTCTCTAATCTCAATCAGTCCATCATATATCGTCATAATTGCCTTTCACTTGCACGACCGAACGATGTGAATAATAATAATAGTGCACGTGCATTGGACTAAGCTGGAATCTGCGAGCATTCAATAAACATGAGAAGACAAGGCAATATGAGCTCTTGGTTATATCAACAATAATGCATATAAGAGCCACTACAACAATTTAATTATGGTCTTCTCCTATCGACCCCCAAAGAAAAGAAAAGAAATAAAACTATTTACACGGGAAAGCTCCCAACAAGTAAGAAGAACGGGAAATCTTTTTGGGCTTTCTTTTAATTATTACTAGTACAACAAGAAAGGTAAACTAACTAAAAGCTACAGCTAATTTTTTTTGTTTTTCTTAAGGTTTTTCAAACACACAAGAAGAAGGCAAGAAAAAGGAAAATAAACTAGCATGAATATTACAATGAAAGAGTATGAGCACCGACAACTAGCAATGAGTGTGTGAACATAAATGTAATGTCGGTGAGAGATATGTACTCCCCCAAGCTTAGGCTTTTGGCCTAAGTTGGTTTATTGCCACGGATGGCCTGACGGATATCCAAAGTTGTAGTTGGGGTCGTATTGAGAAGAAGCCTCGAATTGCCACTGGTTGGCAATTGCCTCCGGGTCCCACTGGTAATTAGACTGTCATGGAGGATCAAATTGTGGTTCCGGCTCTGGCTCTGTCGCTGGTGTAGGGTTCCGGTAGGCGTGAATGGCCGCCAGCGGAACGAGATACTGGCCTGCAGATAAATCAAACAAGGAAGGAGCAGACAAGGTAATAGTCTCAGGGTGATGTTTATCAAAGAACAACTTGTATTTAAGCGCCCCTTCCCTATTCTTAACAATAAAGTCATGCGCTACCATACTCTTATAATCTAAATAAACAGTAGGCAGTATTTTTTCTTCTTTTTCATAGTGCCTAATAGGTATATTATAGTATGTAGCGAGGCGTGAAGCATAGACACCTCCAAAGATGGGGCCCTTTGTACGGTTCAGACTTAACCGTTTGGCAATAATAGCGCCCATACTAACAGAGTCATCACGGAATAAACCATGAAACAAAATAATAATATCAGGAACACTAAGGTTTCCACAGTTTCCGCGACCAATTAAGCAACGACTTGCAAATATTGCAAAGTAGCGTAAAACAGGAAAATGTATGCTAGTGATTCTTGCATCAGAAACCTTCCTAGTTTCCCCTACAGTAATAGTATCAATAAACCCGTCCACATCCTTACGATGTGGTTCCTCTAAGCTACCCTCGAAAGGTATTTTGCAAACCCTGCAAAATTCATATAGTGACATCTTCTTAACCACATCATATAAATGAAACTCTACTGAAGGAGGTGATTCCTTAGGATAATAGTAGAAGTTTTGCACAAAAGTATTGGTGAGTAAGAGATATTGTTCGCGTTGGTCGCGGAGGAAGTCGGTGAGGCCTGCATTCTCAGCCAATTCATAAAAATCATCATAAATCCCGGCTGCTCTCAAGAAATCATCGGAAGGCCATTCACACGGCCGAACCTCCGCGGTGCGAGGCAGATTATATTTGGGCCTCTCTGCTTCTTCACTTTGCTTTTCCTTCGAGCTTCGGCTTGATGAACCCCTCAAAAATCTCTTCATCGTTTTCTGAAAATTATTGAAATTTTTAGCAACTTCAAATAAAAGTGAACCAAGCACAACAAAATTGATAGCAACTACTCCTACAAGTGCCTAGAGCCTATATCATGCATTAGAACTACTTAGAACCATATAAATTTGACATGCAAGTTCAAGAACAGGGTCACCTAGGCAGCACAAATTTGCAATGAATAAAGCACTAGAACAAAAACTAATTTGACCAAAGGAGGAGTCACATACCAAAGAACAATCCCCCAAAGCAGTTTTGTGAGAGGTGCTTTGAGCAAGGAGATTGAAAATCGCAGCAAAATGAGCTAGAACTCGTGCTTGAGCTGGATGGTAATTTTTTTTGGGAGGAATAAGAAGTGTGTGGGTGCAAGAATAAGTGGAGGGGAGCCACCGTGGGCCCACAAGGCACGGGGGCGCGCCCAGGGGGGTGGGCGCACCCTGGACCCTCGTGGCCAGGTGCTTGCTCCCCCTGCTGTGTTCTCAGTGCCAGATATTCTCAAATATTCCAGAAAAAATCATATTAAATTGGCAGGGCATTTGGAGAACTTTTATTTTCGGCGTATTTTATATTGCACGGATAATTCAGAAAACAGACAGAAAATACTATTTTTACTTTATTTCAACTAAATAACAGAAAGTAAAAAGAGGGTATAGAAGGTTGTGTCTTCTAACTTCATCCATCTCATGCTCATCGAAAGGAATCCACTAACAAGGTTAATCAGGTCTTGTTAACAAACTCATTCCGACTAACATGGAACCGGAGAAATTTCGAATAACACTATGTTACCTCAACGGGGATATGCACATCCCCAATTATAAGAATATCATATTTCTTCTTAACAGCAGGAAGGGGAAATTCAAAACCTCCAAAAATAATCGATGGAATTTTTCCAATAGAATTGATACTATGAACTTGAGGTTGTTTCCTCGGAAAGTGTACCGTATGCTCATTACCGTTAACATGAAAAGTGACATTGCCTTTGTTGCAATCAATAACAGCCCCTGCAGTATTCAAAAAGGGTCTTCCAAGAATAATAGACATACTATCGTCCTCGGGAATATCAAGAATAACAAAGTCCGTTAAAATAGTAACGTTTGCAACCACAACAGGAACATCCTCACAAATACCGACAGGTATAGCAGTTGATTTATCAGCCATTTGCAAAGATATTTCAGTGGGTGTCAACTTATTCAAATCAAGTCTACGATATAAAGAGAGAGGCATGACACTAACACCGGCTCCAAGATCACATAAAGCAGTTTTAACATAGTTTCTTTTAATGGAGCATGGTATAGTTGGTACTCCTGGATCTCCTAGTTTCTTAGGTATTCCACCCTTAAAAGTATAATTAGCAAGCATGGTGGAAATTTCAGCTTCCAATATCTTTCTTTTATTAGTAACAATTTCTTTCATATACTTAGCATAAGGATTAATTTTGAGCATATCAGTCAAACGCATACGCAAGAAGATAGGTCTAATCATTTCAGCAAAGCGCTCAAAATCCTCATCATCCTTTTTCTTGGATGGTTTGGGAGGAAAAGGCATGGGTTTCTGAACCCATGGTTCTCTTTCCTTACCGTGTTTCCTAGCAACAAAGTCTCTCTTATCATAACATTGATTCTTTGATTGTGGGTTATCAAGATCAACACCAGGTTCAATTTCTGCATCATTATCATTACTAGGTTGAGCATCATCATTAACATTATCACTAGGTTCATGTTCATTACCAGATTGTGTTTCAGCATCAGAGATAGAAATATCATTAGGATTCTCAGGTGGTTCAGCAATAGGTTCACTAGAAGCATGCAAAGTCCTATCATTTTTCTTTTTTCTTCTTTTTAGAAGGACTAGGTGCATCTACATTATTTCTCTGAGAATCTTGCTCAATTCTCTTAGGATGGCCTTCGGGATACAAAGGTTCCTGAGTCATTTTACCAGTTCTAGTAGCCACTCTAACAACATAGTCTTTATCCTTACTATTTAATTCATTGAGCAAATCATTTTGAGCCTTAAGTACTTGTTCTACTTGAGTGGTAACCATAGAAGCATGTTTACTAATGAGTTTAAGTTCACCTTTAACTCTAGACATATAATCACCCAAGTGTTCAATCATATAAGCATTTTGTTTTAATTGTCTACCAACATAAGCATTAAAATCTTCTTGCTTAACCATAAAGTTATCAAACTCATCCAGACATTGGCTAGCAAACTTAGTAGGAGGGATTTCAGCTTTATCATATCTATAGAGAGAATTTACCTTTACTACCTGTGTCGGGTTATCAAGACCATGTGTTTCTTCAATAGGTGATGAATTAAGACCATATATTTCTTCAATAGGCGGTAAATTAAGACCATGTATTTCTTCAATAGGTGGTAAATTCTTAACATCTTCATCTTTTATACCTTTTTCTTTCATAGATTTCTTTGCCTCTTGCATATCTTCAGGACTGAGAAATAGAACACCCCTTTTCTTCAGAGTTGGCTTAGGAGTTGGCTCAGGAAGTGTCCAATTATTTTCATTGGTCAACATTTTATTCAATAGAATTTCAGCTTCATCCGGTGTTCTTTCCCTGAAAACAGAACCAGCACAACTATCCAGGTGGTCTCTGGAAGCATCGGTTAGTCCATTATATAAGATATCAAGTATTTCATTTTTCTTGAGAGGATGATCAGGCAAAGCATTAAGTAATTGGAGAAGCCTCCCCCAAGCTTGTGGGAGACTCTCTTCTTCCATTTGCACAAAATTATATATCCCTTAAAGCAGCTTGTTTCTTATGAGCAGGGAAATATTTAGCAGAGAAGTAATAAATCATATCCTGGGGACTACGCACACAACCGGGATCAAGAGAATTAAACCATATCTTAGCATCACCCTTTAATGAGAACGGAAATATTTTAAGGATATAAAAGTAGCGGGTTCTCTCATCATTAGTGAACAGGGTGGCTATATCATTTAATTTAGTAAGATGTGCCACAACAGTTTCAGATTCACAGCCATAAAAAGGATCAGATTCAACCAAAGTAATTATATCAGGATCAATGGAGAATTCATAATCCTTATCAGTAACAAAGATAGGTGAAGTAGCATAAGCAGGATCATATTTCATTCTAGCATTCAAAGTTTTTTCTTTCAGCTTAGCTAATAATTTCTTAAGATCACTTCTATCATTGCAAGCAAGAAAGTCTCTAGCAGTTTCTTCATCCATAACATACCCTCAGGCACAACAGGTAACTCATATTTATTAGGAGCGTCTTCATCATCACTTTCTTCAATATTATCAGTTTCAATAATTTCATTCTCTCTAGCCCTAGCAAGTTGTTCATCAAGAAATTCACCAAGTGGCATAGTAGTATCAAGCATAGAAGTAGTTTTATCATAAGTATCATGCATAGCAGAAGTAGCATCATCAATAACATGCGACATATCAGAATTAATAGCAGAAGCAGGTTTAGGTATCGCAAGCTTACTCAGAATAGAAGGTGAATCAAGTGCAGAGCTAGATGGCAGTTCCTTACCTCCCCTCGTAGTTGAGGGATAAATTTTTGTTTTCTCGTCTTTAAAGTTCCTCATAGTGACCAGCAGATATAAATCCCAAGTGACTCAAAGAATAGAGCTATGCTCCCCAGCAACGGTGCCAGAAAATAGTCTTGATAACCCACAAGTATAGGGGATCGCAACAGTTTTCGAGGGTAGAGTATTCAACCCAAATTTATTGATTCGACACAAGGAGAGCCAAAGAATATTCTCAAGTATTAGCAGTTGAGTTGTCAATTCAACCACACCTGGATAACTTAGTATCTGCAGCAAAGTATTTAGTAGCAAAGTAATATGGAAGTAACGGTAACGGTAGCAAAAGTAATATTTTTGGGTTTTGTAGTGATTGTAACAGTAGCAACGAAAAAGTAAATAAGCGAAGAACAATATATGAAAAGCTCGTAGGCATTGGATCGGTGATGGAGAATTATGCCGGATGCGGTTCATCATGTAATAATCATAACATAGGGTGACACAGAACTAGCTCCAATTCATCAATGTAATGTAGGCATGTATTCCGAATATAGTCATACGTGCTTATGGAAAAGAACTTGCATGACATCTTTTGTCCTACCCTCCCGTGGCAGCGGGGTCCTAGCGGAAACTAAGGGATATTAAGGCCTCCTTTTAATAGAGTACCGGACCAAAGCATTAACACATAGTGAATACATGAACTCCTCAAACTATGGTCATCACCGGGAGTGGTCCCGATTATTGTCACTTCGGGGTTGCCGGATCATAACACATAGTAGGTGACTAATGACTTGCAAGATAGGATAAAGAACTCACATATATTCATGAAAACATAATAGGTTCAGATCTGAAATCATGGCACTCGGGCCCTAGTGACAAGCATTAAGCATAGCAAAGTCATAGCAACATCAATCTCAGAACCTAGTGGATACTAGGGATCAAACCCTAACAAAACTAACTCGATTACATGATAAATCTCATCCAACCCATCACCATCCAGCAAGCCTACGATGGAATTACTCACGCACGGCGGTGAGCATCATGAAATTGGTGATGGAGGATGGTTGATGATGACGATGGCGACGGATTTCCCTCTCCGGAGCCCCGAACGGACTCCAGATCAGCCCTCCCGAGAGAGTTTAGGGCTTGGCGGCGGCTCCGTATCGTAAAACGCGATGAATCTTTCTCTTTGATTTTTTTCTCCCCGAACACGAATATATGGAGTTGGAGTTGAGGTCGGTGGAGCTCCAGGGGGCCCACGAGGCAGGGGGCGCGCCCCCACCCTCGTGGCAAGGGTGTGGGCCCCCTGGCCTTGATTCGTTCGCCAATATTTTTTATTATTTCCAAGAATAATCTCCATGGAGTTTCAGGTCATTCCGAGAACTTTTGTTTCTGCACATAAATAACACCATGGCAATTCTGCTGAAAATAGCGTCACGGGTTAGTTCCATTCAAATCATGCAATTTAGAGTCCAAAACAATGGCAAAAGTGTTTGGAAAAGTAGATACGACGGAGATGTATCAACCATCCCCAAGCCGCTCGGGTCCAGCCCAGTGGCATGTATTGTTCTTGCATTTATCTGAGCTAGTTAGCTTTCCATGCGTAATCTATCTATGGTTATCACCTGCTTGATTGTCACCCACCATGGGAGCCACGCGCCGATCGTCTTTCTTCAGGGCCCTTCGCATAAGAAGGCTAGGCACGGCGTCCGTGCTTGGGCCCGTCCCTACAGCGTCGATAAATCCAACGGCCGAGCTCTGTCTGGCAGGCCGGCCCCGTTCACGTCACCTCTTGGGGTCGTTGGTGCTTGGCCTTCTCACGCGATAACCTCCGGAGATTCGTTTGGCGCAGGTTGTCTAACCATCTCGCAGGACCACCACAGCCGTCAAGAATCAAGACCAGGCGCAACCCGCCTTGAGGTAGGGCCTCGTGAGTCCCGCGCTGGCTCACGAGTGCCCAGACACACCTCGTCTAGCCCTGCCGTGCAAGCCACGTGTCAGGGCGGGGTTGTACACGTCCCAGGGGCTCTCCACAGTAGGGAGTCCCCTCCCACGTACCAGTGGAAGCACCATGTTCCGCGCTGGCCGTCGACACTGCCGAGGAGCGGCTATGCCCGTGCAAGTGCGGAAGCGCTATGCTCCGCACTGGTGATAAACAACTGAGGGCGGCCTCACGGCCGTATCAACCTCAGGGAGCCCTTGAGCTCAGTGTCTGGCCTCATCGCAACACCTCCCCTCGGGAGAGTCGCGCGAGGGGGCTGGGCACGGGGGCTGCGCTTGGGTCACGCACAAGCGTACGCCACCTAGCCAGGTCCCCCAGACCTGGTCGTCGTGTGCCCCTCCCGAGCCGAGCCTCGGCGAGGGAAAAGGTATGAAGGTCGTTTGAGCGTCAAGGGGGACTCCTAAGCATCACGACTCAGGAGCTTAACTGGCCACATAGCCCCTCACTCCTTGGTCTCATCCTGGTGATCCGGACGACCCAACGACGGTTGAGGTATGCGCGGGGTCGGGCCCTGCCGACGTAGAACACTAGACCTACCCCAGCATTTCCTTTCTGTAAGCTGTTTGCGCATCAAGGGGGACTCCTGAGCATCGCGACTCAGGAGCCTAACTGGCCACGTAGCCCCTCACTCCTTGGTCTCGTCCTGGTGATCCGGACGACCCAACGGCGGCTCAGGTATGTGCGGGGTTGGGCTCTGCCGACGTAGAACGTAAAGCAAATGGGAAGGAAATCGCAAAATATCAAAGCAAATATTACAATACATATTGTTCTTCAAACACCAAACGCAAGTTTAAACGCCTCCACGAGGCACGGTACATGTTGCAGGAGTTTAAACAGGAAAGGAGCCGCGAGCAAGTCATCCCTGGACACCGCCGTCGCCCGCAAGGGACGCTCCTCCCTTGGTGGCGTTGCCTTCACCTGCACCTCCTGCCGGAGTGACAGGGGCAGTAGCACCACCAGTCGAAGGCGCAGGAGCGAAGGCGCGGAACTTCTCCAGCACGGCCTCCACCTGGCCCTTCACGGCTGCGGCGGCGGCTGCACAGTGCTCGTCGTCCACAGGCTCCAGCAGCTCGTCAAGGCGGGCGGCGGGGTCGCGAAGATGGAGGTGGCTGAGGACGCGTGTCAACGCGGCCGAGGAAAGAACGCGAGCTTCCCCCTCTGCCATGGGGCCGATACTGCTCATGACGTCCTCAAGCGCATCAACCGGATAAGGAAGCAGCTGGGCGGGGCCCTCATTGCTGGTGGCCAGCGGCTCCTCCAAGCCCTTCTCGTAGAGCGACTGCAGCGCCTTCCGAGCCCTCACCTCGAGGAGCTTGAAGGCCTCGCGGTCCTCAGCCAGGACCTTCGCCTTGGCATCAAGATCAGCCTTCCCGGCCTCCACCTTCTGCTCCAGCTTTTTCAACCGGCTACATTTCGCGGCCTGCGCTTTCGCCAACTCCTCCAGCTCGGTGTCGCGACCCTTGATGGCGTCCTCCCGGGCCTTCATCTTCTCCTCCTACGCCTTGCGGCTGCGCGCTTCTTCCGCACGCTCGGTGCATAGGGTCTTCAGCTCGGCCTCCAGCACCTGGCAGCGATTCCGGGCGGCCTCGACATCCTTCAGCGCCGCCTCGCAAGCGGCCGCTGCCTGGGCGGTGGCTTGCTTCTCCTTCTCGGAGGTCGCCGCGGCCTGGCTCAGCGCCGCCCGAACGGACACATCAGAATGAAGCCAGCCAGAGACCAGCTCCAGGCGTCCAGCTACCAGGTGGGGGTCGGCGCCCTGAAGGTCTTCTCGCAGCCGGGTCATCTCAGAAAGAGCGCGCTCCAAGACGTTAGGGGAGGCGGAAGGACCTGGAATCAGCGGTGCAGCGGGAGGAGGAGGAGAAGGTATTATCACCATAGCCTCGGAGACTGGGGGCTCCTGAGCTTTGGAGACCTCAGCAGCCGAGCCGGACACCGGTGCCTCCGGAGCGAGCGAGGCCACGGGGGCTGACTCCTCTCGAGGATTCTCCCCCAGGCCTCGCGAGGATGACCGAGCCGGAGAGACGTGAGCACCAACGCTGCCCTTCTCCACGTAGGGAGACGCAGCCATGGCAGGCAGGTTGGACCCGAGCAGCACCACCGCTTCCTCCTTCCTCATCTTCGCCGCAGGCGTCGGCCTAATCGCACAGCGGAGAAGCGTCAAGATCAAGCAGCAGAAACAAGGCAAGAGCACTTACAGGTCTATCGCAGCATAGTCCCTCCGCTTCGTGAGCTTGAAGCCGGAGAGCCTCGCAGCCTGAGGCACAGACGAGCGGGCGCCAAGAGTAGGAGGAGGGGCAGCGGATGGACCAGAAGCAGCCCCAGACGGAGTCAGAGTAGGGGCGTCATCTCGGGAGACCAACACAGACCTACCCCTCGTCGGGATCACGGGCGGCTCCCCCATCCCCTCAGGGGTCGCCTCCGAGTCGCGCTCCTCGTCTTCCTCCTCTACCTCCTCCTTGCGGGAATCCCCAGAAGACACGTCCACCGGCGCCGTCGCAGCCTGGACCGCAGGAGGCGCTGGCGGCACTAGCCCGCGCCCATCGAAGGTTGGCCTGGCAGCCACGACCTGCGCCCCGTCCTTGCGGCGGAACAAGGGAACGAAGGCACTCAGCGGGTATTCCTGGTCGTCTCCGACCAGGAGGCGGAGAGCCACAGCCAGCTCTTCGTCAGGCAAGGCCTCCGGGCTTAATCGAAGCTTGTCTTCTTCGGCCCCAAGCCTCCATAAGGAGTGCGTACGCGCCTGAAGCGGGGCCATGCGCAACACCAGGAATTCCCTCAGGAGCATGGCCCCTGTCACCTTTGCCGCCTTCGCGTTGCCCGGCTTCAGGTCGGCGTTCATCTTCTCCAGCACCGACGTCGCCCGGTCATCAGCGAGCTTCGCGTGAGACCACCCCTCGTCAGACTGGGGCATCTCCGTCGGCAGCACCAAGCATGGGTGGACGCATTTGGCGTCCATCATGACCCACTTGCTCCTGAAGCTGTCGGCCTTCTTCCCAGCCTTTGAGATCGCGTTGGCCTTGCTGGCCGCGATGAAGTTGGCGCACACGGAGGTACGACCATCGTTGATGCAGAGGAAGAAGAAGTGGCACAGCAGAGCCACGGACGGCATCACGCCGACATACGCCTCGTAGTAGAAGGCAAAGATCGACAGAAGGACATAGTTGGGATGAAGGTGCAGTGTCTGCAGCCTGTAATGGCCGAGGACCTAATAGAAGAAGTCGGAGAAGGGGGGAACCAGCCCCGCAACGACGCTGCTCATGAAGAAGGGGAAGAAGGTGCTTCCCGCAGGCTCCGGCACGGCGGAGCCAGCCCGGAGCTCGGTCTTCCCCCTCTCGTTGCTCTCTCCCGCCGTTAGTAGGCACGTGGCGGCAAGGTTCTTGTCTGAGACATTGGGCGCATCCAGAGCCGGCTCGTACCAGGCGGGCGACGAAGAAACCTTGACCTTCTGGGGCGCCATTGGTCGCTGATTCAGAAGGGGATGGGAGCAGATCTGGAGATTTCGGAAGCGAGGGGCGAGAAAGGGGATCTGGAGCAAGGCGGAAGAAAGCAATGAAGGCGAGCATTGCCTGCGCCAGCCTTTTGTCAGACGGGCAGTTGCCGAGGCAGCGTGGGGAAGCGGAGACGGCCACGTCCAATCAATCGCCATGCATCGACCAAGGCCGCAGGCTGTTGGGGCCCGCGGCGCTCCGCACTTGCCCTTTGGCTTCGCCTCGAAGCCAAGTTCGAGCACGCCTTGGGCCCGGGGGCTACTGTCGGCGTTCTGGGAATGGGGGTCCCCAGACTTGCCCGCGTGCGGCCGACGGCGTGGCTCCGCCAGCGGCCCCGTACGGCCCATCTTCACCAGCAAACATTCAAGACCCTCGCGAGAGGCCAAGCCTCATGAGGCAGACGACACAAGACCTCCTCGGGAGCGGCCTCACTAGGCTGGCTTGCGAGGGGCAGAGAGATCAAGGCAAGGGAACCTCGCGAGGTTCCTACAACGTCAGCCATGACGACCAAGGCCAGGCGGGCGCCAGCGCATGCAGTGTCCTCGTTTCCTCTTTGGTGCTAAATGGGCAAGCGCAGGCGAGGAGTCCCGAGGCATCAGGCAAAGGTTTACATATCGGTGAAACAAGACCAAGACCAGCAGGACAGCGGGACGGAGGTCACCGTGGAGCCCAAGACGACGTCACCACCAAAGCCTTTGGCAGGCGAAGACCACCTTTAGTCAGGATAGCTTGAACTAGTTGTCCCCCTTCGAATTTGACCGTTGTTGGCTCCACTACAAAAAAAAGACACATCCGTGACATTTTGAGCCGAACGAATTTTTTTTCTGTCATACATATGACACTTCTATGACGATAATTGTGACAAAACCCGGTATCATCATAGATGTGGTGGGCTCCTACTTCTATGACAAAAAATCATGACAGAAAATGGGCTTTTCGTCCTGGGCGGGCCGGAGACGCGGCTGCATGACATTCTTTGGGCCGTCCATGATGGAAAAAACCGTGGTAGAAGCGAGGGGGAGGAAAATTTTGGGGAGTTCCCGGTTACGGTGGGAGGTCGGGGGCCGAGCGATGCGCGTTTCTCTCGTACACGTACGCGCGTGTGTCCGAGGCGTTGGCTCTAACTGAACCCGAGCGAGGCGTTGGGCTCTAACTGAACCCGAGCGATTGCACTGCAGGCTACGCGGTACTGAACCCGAGCGATCGATCGATGGCTGTTAACTAAACCCGATCGAGCGATTCCTTCGCTACTGCTGCTAACTGAAGCCGATCAATGCTGCCTCTGGGATGAACAGTGAGCGTTGCGGGGGGTTTGGATGAACAGTGAGCGGTGGCGTTGCCTTTGGATGAACAGGACCCCGTGGTGTGGTGGAGGGCTGGATGAATAGTAGACGGTGGAGGGGTGCCCGTGGAGGGGTGGTTGAACATGACCCCGTGGTGTGGAGGGCTGGATGAACAGTAGATGGTGGAGGGGTGCCCGTGGAGGGGTGGTTGAACAGTAGCCGGTGGAGTAGCGCGCGGTGGAGGCTGGATGAACAGGAGCTCGTGGAGGCTGGAGGAGGTCGACGGTAGCCCGTGGAGGCAGGAGGAGGTCGACGGTGGAGATGAACAGTATCCCGTGGAGTCCCGTTTTGCGGTACGCCACACCCCTCCCGATGAACATGACCCCCGTTTCGATCGTAGGAGGTCCGTTTCGTCCGTTGCGGTACACCACACCCCTCCCGATCAACAGGACCCCCGTTTCGACCGTAGGACGTCCGTTTCGTCCGTTTTGCGGTACGCCACACCCCTCCCGATCAACAGGACCCCCGTTTTGACCGTAGGAGGTCCGTTTCCTCCATTTTGCGGTACGCCACACCCCTCCCGATCAACAGGACCCCCGTTTCGATCGTAGGAGGTCCGTTTCCTCCGTTTTGCGGTACGCCAGACCCCTCCCGATGAACAGGATCCCGTTTCGAACGTGGCCGGTCGAACACAAGGCCGTTTCCTTCATTTTGCGGTACGCCAGGCCTCGTTTCTATCGCCTGTTCCGTCCAAGCCCTCCCGATGAACACGACCACGCATTCCGTTCCGACCCAGCCGGTTGGCTCCCACGCGTTCCGTTGCCTCCCCATGAACACGACGCATTCCGTTGCCTCCCCATGAACACGACGACTACGTTGTTTCTCTGTTCCGACCCAGCCATGTACACGAGCCCTGGCCATACGTATGCGTGAGTAGGCGTTCGAGACCCTGCCCGTATGTACGTACGTGGCCGTATTTTCTTTCTTGCACCCTGGCCGCTATACGTACGTGTACATGCTACATGCGCGCCTCTACTACGACACGTACGCGCCTCTACTACGACACGTGCACGCCTCTACATCGACCAGTATATATGTACGTACACGTTCGCGACCAGAATGACAACGCTACGTACGCTTCGACCAGGTGGGTCCCGACTGTCAGGCACTTCCTTGCCTGCGAAGATGTAGCTGGTGGGTCCCAGCAGTCAGGGGGGCTAATCGTTTTGTTTTTTTTGCCCGGACGCACTTCCTTGCGTGCGAAGGTGTAGCTGCTAGGTCCCAGCAGTTAGGGGGGAATCATTTTGTTTTTTTTTGCCCGGACGCACTTCCTTGCGTGCGAAGATGTAGCTAGTGGGTCCGAGCAGTCAGGGGGCGAATCGTTTTTTTTTGGACGCACTTCCTTGCGTGCGAAGATGTAGTTGGTGGGTCCCAGCAGTCAGGGGGGCGAATCGTTTTTTTTCGGACGCACTTCCTTGCGTGCGAAGATGTAGCTGGTGGGTCCCAGCAGTCAGGGGGAAACGTTTTTTTTCGCAAAATACGGTGGCCCGTCCGGTGGGTCCCCGCTGTCAGGTGGAGGAATAATTATTTTGCGCGTAATAAGGAGGCACTTCCTTGCTGCGGCTGTGGACCCAGCTGTCAGCCTCTCCACGTACAGTCGACGTCCAATGGAAGCCATTCCTTGACCACGTTGACCATGCCGCGCTGAGAGCACCAGGGCGGTGGATGACGGCGAGGCCTAGGAAGGGGACGACGCGGAGCCGGGGAAGACGCGACAGCGGATGCCCACGCGTAGAGGAGTATGAGGGTTCACTCGTTTGGCTGCGGTGTGAGGCTGCCATCGCCACAGAATAACAGGGGGTGTGGGTGCGTAGAGGGATGGCCTGGCCAGCGGTGGGAGTAGTAGGGGGCGGTGAGGCCTCTGCCGCATCACAGCCGGCCACGGGCGGCAGGAGCAGGCGGCACGACCGGCGCTGCTTTGGGCGGCTGGAGCAAGAAGACCAGAGGTTGAAGAAGCACTGCGGCCGTTGGATGGACATCGTACGGTCACTGGAGCTAGAATCGTTCATATATTGACTAAAGTTGACAAAGGCCTCCGTCCCAGTCAACTTAGTAGGCCCACAAGTCAGCCTCCCACCAAGGTGGGTCCCAGCTAGCAGGGGGGTATTCATTTTTTGTGCGTAATAAGGAGGCACTTCCGGTGGGTCCGAGCTGACAGCGGGGGGAACGTTTTTTCGCGAAATACGATGGCCCGTCCTGTGGGTCCCAGCAGTCAGGGGGAAACATTTTTTTTCACGAAATACTGGTGGCCCGTCCGGTGGGTCCCTGCTGGCAGGTGGAGGAATAATTATTTTCCGCGTAATAAGGAGGCACTTCCTTGCGGCTCCCGTGGACCCAGCTGTCAGCTTCTCCACGTACAGTACTCTTCCGATGGAAGTCGGTCATTGACCACATTGACCACGCCGCGCCGAGAGCACCACGGCGGTGGACGACGGCAAGGCCTAGGAAGGGGACGACGCGGAGCCGGGGAAGACACGACAGTGGAAGCCCGCGCGGAGAGGAGTACGAGGGTTCACCGGTTCGGCTGCGGTGTGAGGCTGCCGTCGCCGCAGAATAACAGGGGGTGTGGGTGAGTAGAGGGATGCCCTGGCCAGCGGTGGGAGTAGTAGGGGGCGCTGAGGCCTGCGCGGCAGCACAGCCGGCCACGGGAGGCGGGTGTAGGCGGTCCCGCCGGCGCTGCTTTGGCGGCTGGAGCAAGAAGATCAGAGATTGAAGAAACACGACGGCCGTTGGATTGACAACCAACGGTTACGTCTGCTAGAATCGTTTGTTGACATATATAATAACTAAAAAAATCTTGCATACGCGTCAACTAAACAGGCCCACAAGTCAGACCACTCCCTCTTTTTTTAATAATTTATATATAGCTCATGGCAACTTCTTATGCAATTTATTGCAGTCGTTTTTTTGGTTGGCCAGGGCCAATTTCACATATTTCTGTGGGTTCCAAACTATTTTTAATACCGAAATGTCGAGCCAGATTCAAAGTACTTTGAAGATATATTTAAATTAGGTTAATGCCCAGTGAAATAGGAATCTGAAAATGTGAAAAATTTCAGAAATTATAAAGTAATTGCCAATTTGTCATCTGTTTTTATATTTACAACCCATTTCATATTACTTTCAAGATTTGCAGGCGTCTTGAAAGAGTTGCAGCCCATCAGGGCGTAGAAAAATAAGTAGGCCTGGATTGGGTATTCTTCAGAAAAAATAAACTGGGCTCATTTTCACAAAGAAAAAAAGATGGGCTGGTCACATGGTGAACATAAAATATAAGCCTGGGCTAGACGGGCCACAGCCCAGTTCAAACCCTGCTCCGTCTCAACAATACCCAACAAAAAAATACTGCTCGAGTAGCTACGTCCCAGGTGTCAGCCGATCTTGTGATGTTCTCTTGTCTATTGACTATATACGCTCACAATGCCGTGGGTCCCAGATGTCAGGAAAACACTAGGAGGAAGCATTTTATTTTTCCATACGCTGACGTGGTGGGCCCCTACTGTCATCCTCTCCACGTACTTCTGCCGATTCCTGTTGTTTGTTGACCATGTTGACAACGCGAGAGGGCGGCGCCGCGGCGAGCGCACCAAAGCGCGCGGAGGACGTCGGCGTTAACGATTTAGGAGACGGTGGGGCGGTGATGCGTGCGCTGAGGTGCAGGCAGCCGTGGGAGGCGGAAGCAGGCGGCCCCGCCGGAGCTGGTTTGGTTTTGGCGGCTGGAGGAAGACATGACTGAAGAAACACGACAGACTGTAAAAGTAGCAGGAGTACTTAACAACCTTAACTGAAACCAGCAGGGGCACTTAACAACCAAAGCTGAAAGCAGTATGAGTACTTATACAGGTTCAACCGTACAAAGCACGCCTCGAACAGTGCTACTTTTCCTACAGTTAACCAAGGGTGAGGCCGCCAAGCCCCAGGACAAGGCCCAGGCGCCACCCCGCGCATCCACAACCTTCTGAAAGCGGCTTCATCTCGCAACGTGGTCAATAAACAGGATATTCGCTTTAGAGCCATGGAAAAGCATGAACATAATCTTCTGTCCTATTCTCCAAGATGGACGGGCCTTCATTATTTGAGACCACACATGAATAAGTATCTTTTCACCTCCAAGGGGAATTGAGTGGGTCGACATAAACATCATGTCGTGACCAAGCGCAAGTCTGACCCGACCATGGTCAGGCATCTGTATAGGAACAATAGAACTCGGCAGTTCCTGTTTCAAGAAGATCACAGTTGTAAAACTGTGTACAAGCAATAGTTTATGAACAACATATAACATAAAACAGCTCGTACCATAAGTTTCTCGACACAGTTGGACCTGTTCAACGAGTGCAGTAGTGGCACACATATCCCACGTGGCCTTCCACCATTGAAACGCCCCACAAGGACCTCAAGACGATCAATAAAGTGTAGGAACTTGTGGATGTCGATCCAGTCAACTTCAGTGCCATTAGTAACAGCCGAGTTATTACAGAGTAACAAACGAGCAAACTGCTTAACTCTGAAAAAACCTACACGTGCCACCAATTATAAGAAAATATTAGTTAGAAGTAGCATCTTCGTGAGAGATTCGTTGCTACTTCTAAAGTTAAATTGTGATTAGTTAGACAGAATAGGTGGATTAAGAAGTAATCGAGGCAACAAGCAAGAACCAGATACAAAACTAACATGGATGAACAATTGGAACGACGTCGGGGTGGAAGATCGCAGTGAAGATGAGACCAGGTTCTGCTATTTCCATCAACATTCGTGCGCCAACTTTCAGTTCCTTACGCTTGAGAAAGTTTATCCAAGTTCGGCGATTAAAAAAGCAGCGATCTTCTTGGTTCATGAACCCAACTCGGAACTTATATCCATGGCTTGTCTTCACTGTGACCATTAAACTAGTGTATTCAGTTATGGCAAGGCCGATCATCTTGAGTACATGTGTTCTGGCAGAGCAAATAATACACTGCAGGAAAAATAATATGAGAACATAGCATGTTCAAAAAAACCCCACCCTCCCGGATAGAAAAGAGGATTCTAGGAACATACTGTGCGCGTTTCAAAATGCTGTGTTAGGATGAGAAGGAACAAGTGTGGCGTCTCGCCGAGGGCGCAGAAACCTATAGGGTACTCGCACTTTGGGCACTGCAAATGAAACACACTAGATTCAGTAGGAAGAAAAATGCATCAACGGCGGTGGCTGCCATCCTAGGATTACCTGCGACCAAGGGACTTGGATTTATTGGGGATGGATGAAGAATTCGTACCTGGTTCTCCATGAGAAAACCCTATGCAATCGCCGAGAGGGGGTTTTCTCTGAACAAGCAGACGAGGGAGAAGGGGATTCAGGCCTAGTGAAATATTGTCGCTTCGTCCGTCCAGCTTACTGCTAAAGCTGGAAAGGGGGGTTGTGATTTGACGGCTCATTGGGCATTACTACGGCGCTACGACCGGGGTGTGTCTACCGTGAAGTTGTGCACTCTAATTTGTGCATATGGCACGTGGACCCTGTTGCCGGTTGCCCCACATATCAGCGAAAGGAAGTAGAAAGACAGGAGTAACTAGTTACACATAAATATATATTTTGACAGAGAGATACTCCCTCTGTAAAGAAATATACAAATCTTTTATATCACAGGCTCACCTTGCCGAGAAATATACTCCCTCTGCAACGCACGGGCATTATGGGGGTTCAACTTTTTTATGGGGGTTCAGCTGAGAATATAATACTCAGATAGGCTGACGGTTCTGGACTTTGGGCCGCAGGCCAACCCTGCATGTTTGGGGGCCCATGTGTTCTACCTCAGCGCTTTTCATATTGCAAGCGATCGGTACGGCGCTGGTTTTAGATGCTGTCGCAAGGCGAATACACAAAATTGAATAAAGCATGGTAGCTGTTGGAATGAAATCGAACGAACGTTTCTAACCAGCAATCAGAGTTGCAATTCTATCAATGATATACCATGTGATAAATAATACTGTCGTACTACTTATACACACAGGACACTTGTTTCACCATGCCAGATTATTACATCAAAATCTCTCGGAGGATAGATCAGTTCGGTAGTTGCGTGCTGCTACTGAAGAATTTCAAAGTTGATTTGGACCAGCTCTCCTTGCCGAGAAAGTTTGATTTTGACATCATCCCCTACCGCAAGATATGATTTAGATTTGAACCTTGACCATCCTTTAGCATCAATCATCATGCGACCATCCTTTGTACTTAGGGTATATTGAGCAGGTTCATTCACACCAAGGCTGCGCATGGTAAGAGAAACTTGGCCGCGGTCGCCCGGATTGTTGAACGACTCCCTCGTTGCTCTAGGAATTCTCTGTTTGCAAACAAGAAGACATACCCAAACAGTTAGATCAACACAGTGAATCATGTGAAACAACATGGAAAGAAAAAAGAATGAAGCACTTGGGCGGCCAATGCTTACCAAGAAGGTGGACATGTCGATTTTTGTAAGGACTTTGGTATATGAAGTGCGAACTGCAGCCCAGTCTATTGCCGGTGCAACTGCACGGGCCGGAGCAGATGCAAGTGCAAGTGTTGGTGCAGGTGCCGAAGCCGCTGCTGCTGCCGGAGATGGTGCTCCCTGTAGAGCTGGTGCCGGTGTCGGAGCAGGTGCCGGTGTCGATGCCCGATCCTCCGGTAGATCAGACTGATCCGCTGACGCGGTCGGTGCCCAATCCTTAGCTGGATCAGACTAAGCTGCTGTCGCTGTCAGTACTAGAGCAACTGCCGGTGCTCGATCTGTGCGAGACAGCGACGATCGTGTCTGGTCTGCTATGATCAGCTTTCTAACTTGACTAGGATCCGTGACCGTGATCCAGTTTTTTCTTCATTTCTTTTAAACGCGAGAAGGACTAATTGTGGCGTTTTTGTTAAACCAAACTGCAGTTCATCATAGGGATTCAGCTTGTACTCAGACAACAGACTGATCCAATTTTTTCCAGTAATATAAGTGATGGACAGTGCCTTCGTTACTGACACGACATAAGAAGTGAAACCTGCAAAAATAGTCATCGTAGAGTAAACCAAACGGTTTATTCTGTGATGAATGTCACATGGCAAAACCTGCATCGTAAAATTGCAGGAAAAGAAAGAAAACATGACATTAAATCAATAAGATTTAGACAGTAAATCAATAAGATTTACTTGATGTGACACGAGTGAATCCTTACCAGGAAATCACTATGTTGAAGTACTAAACAGAAGATTGATCGTCCAACTACGCGTGGCATGCAGGGGCCCCGCCTACTCCCACAAGCAGGACAGTCCAAAGGTTGTGACAAATCGTATGGACCGAACACCCATGGGACTGGAAATCCTGGTGGGTGCGATAAACCCTGCAATGCATATAGATATTGGAGTGTAACCATAATTGATAAACCGTCCTCACAAAAAATATCATCTGGATTCTTCAAAATACACAGACTAAATTGAGTGGACAGACATTAACATAGACATTAACATAGACTGTTCACACACCAAAAGCGGCAGTACTAGTAAACAATACAGGGTTCACAAACACAAATCAAGTACTGAACAATAGTACTTACTACAGACAAGCAAAGTTCCACTAACTAAACTCTGCAGACTATTTCTTGCCACTGACCTACGGGATGAACCCCGCATAACTGACTAGGCCATGGACTTCGTGTGAGATGTCTACATGCACCATCACCATCTTGTCAACCTTGGAGAACCTAACAGAGTGGTCTTTCCACTCATAAACATGATGATGAAGACAGGCCGCATCAGATTTGTTGGGAAGCTTTACAAGAACCACACCCTTCGTAATCGAAGGCACAGCCAGGAAATTGTTGTGGTCAAGTACAGCCTCGAGAACACGCCTGACAACAATGCTACAGGAAAACACTAGTTCAGGACACGAGGCGACAAGGACACAGCAGCTGGATAGTTCAGCAGTAGAACTCATCATCAGGTCTTCCAGTTCACACGGCATGACTTTGAGAACTTCATCTCCACCGCGGACCTGGTTCAAATTCAAACAAAAACCATATTTTATTACTACCTCCGTTCAGAAATATAAGATGATTTTTGATATTATACTCCATATATGACTACATATACGCACAGAAATGAGTGAACAAAGACACTAGAACATGTCTTCAAAGGCATGAGAGCAGAGGGATTACATGCAATATCCATAACACAAGTTACTGAGGCAAATATACCCTCTTAAAAGGTAGCATTGATGTTCATAAAGTACTCCCTCCGTCCCAAAATTCTTGTCTTAGATTTGTCTAGATACAGATGTATCAAGTCACATTTTAGTATTAGATACATCCGTATCTAGACAAATCTAAGACAAGAAATTTGGGACAGAGGGAGTAGTTGAAAGTAATCTATAAGAAATCAGTTTCAACCTCTCGCATGTTTTGGTCAAAAGAGGAATTTAGAACCGTCATTTGGCACACTAAAATCACATGCAAGATCACCCAGAAAGTTGTACTACCAGTACTAGTACTGCGTGTTAGATGAAAAAACACGATTAAGATCGAGAAAAAGATCGTCAACAAGAGACATTACCTGGACTTGCTTAATGAGGGATCCCGGAAAGGGGGGCTTGGACAGGGCGATGGCTTTGAGCTTGTCTGCGGTAGTCTCGGCGGGCTGCTTGCGCTTCTTCATACCATGAGCCTCGACGGTTTTGGCCAGAGCCATAGACATCACGTCGGCCGGTGCTCCAGCGTCCATCCAAGAGAGGAAGCTGAGAGAGAAGAGTGAAAGGAGGAACGAGATGAGGGAGAAGCAAAGCGAGTGGGGGTTTTCTTCAAGAGAGGAAGCTGAGAGAGAAGAGTGAAATGATGGTTGCTTCGTCCGTCCAACTTACTGCTGGAAAGGAGGGGGTTTTATGATTTGACAGCTCATTGGGCATTACTGCGGCGATTCGATCTGGGTAGTCTACCGTCACTCTACTATGGAGTAATTTAGTGCATGGCTGGTGGACCCAGGTGCTGGCTGTCCCACACATCGGCGAAAGTGAGTAATTTAGTGCATGGCTAGAGGAGGATCCGCACGGTAGAGTGTGTCCACTGTTTTTCTGAAGAAAAAAATGATTACAGCAAGCGTTTCCACTCTTACGACGGAGGAGTGCGAAACACGGCAGCCACTTGAACATACACAGTGCTCCTACTACTAGGCATGTGCAGTGGTTCATACGTCAGTACTATACAATCTTGTTGCTAGTGTAGTAAGATATGACGATAACAAATGATGTTGTGCGCATGTCAACTACTCCTATATGTAACATAGTACCGCTTTTTCGACTGTCCGATCGAGAATGAACGGTGAGATCAATGTTAACAGAACTAGGTCCACAGCGCACGGAGAGTACGGTGCTACAGTACTCCACGAAACATGAACCATATGAAGCACGAATAGTGTTAGGCAGGGTGTATGAAGGGTGCACGGGATGGGAGCAAAAGTTCCCTTCTCGACCCACTTTTGGGTGTTTGGCAGAGTGCATGAAAGGTGCATGAGTCCACACTAGTAGGTTGACAAAAATACATGAAGAGGAAACAACTATATTGAGATGAGAATGCAACCAAACACACCCACACGTTTTGTGCTACAGTGATTGATCTGCACCGTCTGAGTTTGATCCAACGGTCATGTTGCGCCGATACATGGACATGCCCATGCAGAGGGCGCCTAAACACCACCGAAGTCCCTCTGCTTCTCGAGGCGCACGACGTTGGTGATGCAGGGTGCAACCACCCGTAGAGCCCGCTCCCGATCGACGGGAGCCAGCTCGTCAAAGACGGCGTCCAATGGCACGAATGGATTCCGGTGACGGAGCCCTGAAAGGATTCGCCCGGCAACGGCGACGGCAGCCCGCAACCCCTCCTTGTCCAGCTCAGCCCCCACCATCGCGCGGAGACGACTCAGCTCCTCGGAGATATAGGTGAAGAAGGAGACCAGGTCAGGAAGCCGCAGCTCGTTGAAGTCGACCGGGTGGTCGAACGGGTTTAGCCCGACGGCCGGCATCGTCGCGCTGGCATGACGGTAGGCATCGCGCAGCCGCAACACGTGCGTGGCAACTTGGTTCACCAAGTGGCTGAGGCGATCCTGGACGTCATCACGATCGGCCCGCTCACGCTCCAGCCGGCTCCCCTGACGGCCTATCGTATCTCCCGCTTTCTGCAGCAACGCCGCCGACGCCTCGAGCATCTTTGTGGTGGACGCCTGCCGCTTTTGAAGCTCCGTGAACTCCCGCACATAACGGAGGAGCATGGCACTCCTCTCCTCCTTGAGCTCACGGAGCTCCACGTCCTTGGCCCTAAGCTACGCATCCTTGGCATGGAGCTCCTATGTCAGGCGCCTCACCTCGGACTCCGTGATCTGCTGCGCCGCCATGGCACCAGGTAGAAGCAATGGGGAGAGGAAGCAAAGGGGGCGAAACGGCTGAAAGGCAATGCAATCTATGGGAAGGCGGAGGGAGCGGGGAATCTTTTGGTTTTCACCACGGTAAAACACCAGTCGACGACTTCTCACATCAGGGAGCAGTGGGTTTTTACAGGCGGAGTCATCGTGACTAATTGTTGCCGCGCCTGCTCCCGTCAATCAAAAAATTAAAAATCCTGCCGCGCCTGCTCCCGTCAATCAAAAAATTAAAAATCCTGCCACACCCAAACACCAGAGCAACGCCGCGGTGGATACTTAAATTTACCTGCCGGCAAGTAGATAACAAAAGGGGTGAAAAAACAAATGTGGCGGCGCCCTAGCTAATCGGTCGAACTAGCCCAACTAGCTAGCCACTGTGCTTCACTGATGTAGTCGGCGGGAAAGGTGGTCTTTTGTGATTTGACGACTCATTTACTTGCTTCGGCGCTACGACCGAGGACCCAGAAAACGCGCGGTAGGGCGTCCCACGTCAGGAAGAATATATGCGTGCACCACCCGGCAGGACCCTGAAACCGCGCGGTAGGGTGTGCCACGTCTCAGCACGGAGGAAAAATGTGCGTGTAAAAATATACTCTTTCAGACGTAGTACCTATGGTTCGACCTCGGGACCCAGCCAGTCGGTCGAAAACACCCCACTAGCCACACAGCTTCATCATGCAAACATGGCACGGAGGATAGATGTGGTTAGCTCCGTCTCGACCAGCCACAACGTCTCTTGTTCTAGGCGATTCTTCTATTTTCCAAGCTTTTTTTAGTTGTAATAACACCACGGCAAGCTAGCGCCGCTCTTCGTGTGTGCCCGTGCAAAGGATAGATGATGGAGAGAAGAGAGATTGAGATCGCAGACCTGGGACCCACCAGTAAGTGAGACAACGGTCATGCACGTGTCGACGAGGCACTCCCTCTACTCTACTCAACGCAAGTACTGTATAAAATCAAGTTATGGGACAAAGCCAACAACCGTTCGTTTTTTCAGGCTATCGACTTACGCTTTGTAGTCCAGGTTGCCAGTTCAAATCTCGTATTTCAGATTTGTTAGTTTTAGGTCCAAATTTGATTAATGACAAGTGGGACCCCCGTGTGTTGTTCCGATATTTTAGTGTAGGATGGTTTTTTTGAACAAACACTTTGCGCGGTTAGACAAGTAACGGCACGAGTTACACGTATTTTGCAAGTTTACGAACAAAAATGACAGCGGCATAGAATATCACATCCACCCCGCAGCTTAGATACTATGGTGATACGAGTTTTTACACCGTTGGAAGTGAGATCCAATGGCTTGGGAGTAGTCTTTGTAATTATGCGCAATTTCCAAACTCTCCAAAGGTTTTTTTGCAAATAAAACATTCAGGCCTCGTGTGTGCCGCTGCATCTTCGATCCAACGGCTCCCCGGTGCTCATATTAGGTGCTCCACGTAGCTTAATTACCCTCTACGGTGATATGAGCATCTAGGTCGTATGATCAGTGATCAGATGGCACATGCGTAGTACTTGTACTTTCTGCGCATTTCCCAAACTCTATCAGCCGTATATTGCAAAAACATTCAAACCTCCTACTGTGGCCCGTTAGATCTCAGTGAACTCGTATCACCATAGAATCTACGGTGCGGGAGCACCTCATACTCTCCCGTGCGAGAAAACATAAGGTGCTATCGCAGCTTGGATGCTACGGTGATACGAGCTTGGAGGTCGTTTGATCTCAGATCCAATGGCATCTGAGCAGTCTTTGTGCTTGTAAGCAGTGGCCGAACTCTTTTGGGGCTTTTCTGCAAAAAACCATTCGAATCACCGAGGAGGTGTTGGGTCACAAATCCAACGCCTCCGAAGAGCTTGTATCACCAAAGCATCTAAGGTGTGGTAGCACATGATATTCTTACATACAGGAGAATATGATGTCCTCCTTCATCTTAGATGCTACGGTGATACGAGCTTCGAGGTCATTGGATATGGGATCAAAGGGCATCTAAGTAGTTTTTGTACAAATTGTGTGCAATTCTCAAACTCATCAAGGTTTCCTGCAAAAATATTAAGACACATCATGTGAGCTGCTATATCTCAGATCTACAAGCTCCAAGCAACTCGTATCGGCATATAGCATCTAAGGTATGGGTGCACATGATATTCTCCCGGGGAGGAGGGGTGGGGGTGCACAACCAATCGATGGTTGGGAGGGTGGGGACAAATATAATCTAAAAAACCCTAAACAGAGCTCCACAATTTTATCTAAGGTCGAGGGGTTGACCCCCGACAATCGTAGCTCCACCTAAACACAACATTTGCATGTACTGTAGTACTAGACTTAATATTCATGTTTCAGTTTCATGTTCATTTTAAATATTGAACTGAGGACCATGGATGTCTTACATTTTCCTCCCTTCGTTCCTAAATATTAGTCTTTTTAGAGGCTTCAAATGGACTGGCACATACGGATGTATATAGACATATTTTAGAGTCTAGATTCACTCATTTTGCTCCGTATGTAGTCACTTGTTGAACTCTCTAAAAGACTAATATTTAGGAATAGAAGAAGTATTTTTGAATTCGTGTCATACATGCATGGTTTGGAAAAATAGATGCACTATACTTATTGGATTGTTGTTGTGTTCGTGCGTGTGTGTCTGTGTGTGTGTGTGTGTGTGTGGTCATATGCTTGATACATGCAAAGTTTTCTCACCTCCATATTGTTCATCTTTTAAATTTGAATTTGCATTGGAAAACTTACTAGGGATACCATGAAATGTGAAATCCACGTTGAGATCACTATATCACAAACTCACTCTACTTCAACAACTCGTCATAAATCAATTACCACGTTGAGATTAGTATTTGCAAGGAAAATACGGGTATTGTAATACACATAGATTCGTTCGGCAATTTAAAAGGTTCCTTTCGTATTCTCGAATGGTAGGACCCAACGGCGTACCAGCCAGACCTTGGCTGGTGTTGATCCTAAAAAAACCGGGCTCGTGTCCTTCGGTGGCGTGCGTGGTACGCACATTAGGCAACCCCAACTAGTCGAGCCTCGGCGTTTCAAGTTGAAATATCTGGCGACCAGAATTCCAGCCCTAGGAAATTCCCCTCATGTCCCCGGTCCATAATGACTACCGATGAACAACGAAGGGATGCTTTAGTAACTAGACAACGTTACCTACCGTGCCGAGCACGGTTCAATTCCCTCGGTCGCCGCTCGTCAAGGTCACCCGTCAACTGCATTGCCTACTACTACTACTACTACTACTACTACTACTACTACTACTACTACTACTACACCAGGATGAGCACAGAATTGAGCCCGTTTGTTCGTGCCTAGTACTTGAGTTAATATATCAGGCAATGCACTGGTACGGAGGGATTATCCTTTTACTCTGCATATATAACTTGTCTGAAGTCTAACTAAGCAAAATGTTTGACCAAATCCTTTCTTAAGAAATACAACAGGACAGATGTACGGCTTGAAAATTTATTGCATGATGCAGGCTATGATATTGTTTCGAATCCTGGATCTTAAATTGCAGAAAATCCAAAAGTGAGCATAAATTCTTGAAACTAAGCATGGTCACGTGATATGGCACAAATATTACTTCATAAGTTTTTTCTTCAATTTGAGACAAGCTGCTTATGACAAGTTGCACAAATGAAGAGCCAAGGTATTTTGGAACAAAGACCTGTCATGTTAAGGCGACCGCTTTCACTATTGAAACCATGGGCGTTTACATGCCGCCACGAGTTCCCGCTTCTCATCGGCAAGCGTGTGAGTCGACGGGAGGCGTGCGAGCAGACCGCTGCGCCGGCTGTCAGGGAGGCGTGCGAGCAGACCGCTGTGCAGGCTCACCGGGAGGCGAGCCCTTTGACCAGGCTCCGCCGCCCAGCGTCGTCCCAACTGCTCCCACTTTTAATGTCGCCGGCGCCGCAGTTTAAAATCAACCCCGCACTACCCGGTATCGCTACAATCCTCTCTCTTCCTCTCCGATTCTCCTGTCGTCTATGTCCAACTATCATGACCTAAACGTACGCCATGCCGCATCACGATGGTCTGCCCTTAGTGTTCCAGTTTCCTGAGGAAGACACCCAGCCGGAGTCTCAAGAACATAAGGCGCTTTGGGACGAGCTTGAACTGGCCTTGCGGTAAGATGCCGCGCCTGTCCCCGCTCCCGTTCCGGCTCCTGTCGCCCTGACTGCACCAGCGCCCATCCCCGTGGCATTGATGGGCTGGGAGCCGCACATTGTCGCCGAGCTTGATCCCACGGGGCTCCACGAGGTCCCCGCCGACTTTCACGCGCCCGTGCACCTGCCAGCGCATGCGCCTGCGCGTGCAATGACGCGCACGCCCGTGCCGGTGCCCGTGCACACGAATGTCTCCGCCGCGTCGTTGACAGCGCCTGTCCCCGCGCGGGTGCCAGTGCCCCCCTCGGCGGCAGGGATGGCCGTCGTCGACCGCTTCCTTGCACCAACGCTAGTCGCCTCCTCCTGCCAGTTGACTCGCCCCGAAGTCCAGAACATTTCGGCCTTCCTTGAAGCTAGGCCAACGTCTAGGAGTACGCCAACAACGGCGCAAGATGCCGCCGTCACCGTCGGTCAGTGGCCCGACGACACACAGAGCACGGCAGAGGAGCCGCTTGCCACCGCGAGACGCCCCCGCCGCCGCCGCGTAATCTAAATTTGCCATGAAAAACGTTCAGATTGCCATGCTTAAAATCTGAACATTTATCATTTCCGTTTATTTTATATCGATCGTCGTATAATTTAAAGTCGGAGTCAGACTGAACGAAATGTATGGTTTGATCGATTGAATGTTCTGCTAGAGCCGTATCAAATTAAATATAAAACGTCATCAAGCCACATGTATTCCTTGTCATCCAACGACCTAGACTGCTTCAATGTCGAGCGCTCAACACGTTTAGCGTGCAGTTAATTTCATGCCAAAAATAGTGCTAATCACATGACAACACGCAAATAATATCCTAGTAGTTAATATCCGCATGCACTTAATATACTTCCAAATTAACGTGCATTGCACGTACACACTGACTAGTGCTGCTAGTACGTGAAACTGGTGCCGTGACTTGTGAACGCGTCCAGATATGGTCAATGGCAACATCGCCCGCGAGTTCTTCCTGTTTGCTCATGCGTCTAAACGCAGAAGGGGAGGAGGGAGAGAGCACACATGGAACCCACCAGTAAGTGAAGGCGAATAGTACTAAAAATGATATTACATGTTATCCATTAATTAGGCTGTGGTAATATAAAAACATTATGTGAACAAAGGGGGTACAACAAACATTGCTATTCTACGTATGTTGCCTATTGACGTGCGGCTTGAAGGCCCGGTCGCATGTTCGATCCTCGTCCTTTATTTTTTTAATTTGTATATGGGTCCAAATTTGTTTCATGACATGTGGGCCCCTCGGTGTGTAGTTTGTAGCACTTTAATTTGTGGGTCAAAATTTGTTCCATTCCAAGTGGACTATCGGTGTGTAGTTTTGTAGCTTATTTATAATAATTAAAGAGAACAACATAGTTTTTTCAATAATACCATGGTGCGATGTTCAAGGCGAGAAAGGACGTGCGAGAGAGCGATGACCGAGCCAGAGGGAAATCAACTAGGGGACTTGCGTGGGTTGCAACGGTGTTTGGAGTAGTTGTGGGCCGAATGCTACGAAAATATAATCTAAACCGACCGGAATAAATGCCTACACAAATTAATCCAAGGTTAGAGTGCCCCTCGCAATGTAAATAGCTCCGACTTTGCGAGGGATGGAGAGGTAGTAGCTTCAACGCGTGGAAGATACGGTGTGAGAAAGCGAGGTCAATCGAGAGACATATAGATAGAGAGACAAAGTGAGTGTGGTCCGACATTCATTGAACAAATATATATGCTCTAGAGAGATATTGTCCGATTGAGCTTTTTGGCAAGGGTGAGGGCTATAAGATAGAGCTTGAGAGATGATCCAGTCACAGACGTGTAGATATATTTTGTGCGTGGGAGGAAGCAAGGTCAACCGATCACATAGGGTTGTCGTGCGATCGAAAGAGTGAGACGGGTTGGAGAGAGTGACCTAGATAGACGATGTGCGTGAGAGAGTATACAATGTGAATAGGTCGAATTGGGCTCAAACATGGTGATATATCATTTTTGTCCGAGAAAGAGCGAGGTCAGTCGAGACATACGGAGAGAGAGAGAGAGAGGGAGAGATTCAGTGAGCGTGGCCCACCATGAGGTCGAAAGAGTGGCGGCGGCTTGGATGGACTGTCCTAGATAGACAATCTACATGAGAGAGTATAGAGTGTGTCGATCGAGGTCCGAACAGGGAGATATATCATTTGTGTGTGAAAGAAAACAAGGTTAAACGAGACTCAGATAAAGAGAGCGAGATTGAGCGAGTGTGGCCCGCCGTGCGGAAGAAAGAGTGAGACAGTCTCGAGGGAGTGACCTAGATATACAACGTGCGTGCGTGCGCACGAGAGGTTGGGGGGGCTAGATAGGCAATGCATGTATTTAGCGCGAGAGGGTGAGAGGGAGAGGGGGGAGAGAGAGAGAGCTCGGCATGGGGTGCAATGGCGGGTGTGTGAGGTAAATACATTTGGTAACAGAGTGGAAAAAGGGGTTGTGTAGTTGAGAGACTTAGAGATCGAGACATGGAGAGAAAGAATGAACGTGTGTTGGAAACCGATAGCTTTCTAAGGTGGTTAGGAGAGGAAGATTGACGGATACAGGAAGTATGTAGCGTTTGTGCGGGGGGGGGGGGGGGGGGGTCTAAAAACAACATTTGAATGTACATAGTACGAGACTTAATATCGATGTTTCAATTCGGTGTACATTGTAAGATTTGAACCGAGGACCAGGCATATGGATAATTATTTCGAATTCGTGCCATACTAAGTTTCGAAAAGTTAACATTGACTCAGTTTGTTATGCTATTTTGTAGGTCATATGTTTGAATCCATCCAAAAGTTTTCTCACTACCATGGTGTTCATCATATACATATGAATTTGTATTTAAAAAGTAGCGTGGATACAGTGAAATGCGAAATCCACGTTAGAATTGGAGATCGCTATGGTGACACACACTCTAATTCAAATAACTAACTACGTGACACACACTCTAATTCAAATAACTAATTATGTGACACACACTCTAATCCACGTTAGCGTGGGTACCGTTTCGTTTTTTTCAAATAACTCCTCATTAATTAATTTATAGTACTCCCTCTGTTCACTTTTATAAGACCTTGAAGACATTTCAGACAATGTGCAAAACAGTTCATTTTAAGTTGTCTGAAACAACTTACAAAAGTGAACGGATGGAGTATCTCGTTTCGAATGACTAATTATTGCAAGGAAAACACCGGCATGGTAATACATACAGATTCGTTTGCATTCTCAAATGTAGGTGCACCAGGCAGACCAGGGTCATGTCGGGGTGGACGCTGCTTCGGTGCCTTAAAGGCAACTGCCTTTGGGTCACTGACATGTGGGCCAGCCACCTGTTGGGCCCACATGTCATGGACACAAAGGCAGGTGCCTTAAGGCACCGAAGCATAGTCATGTCGGGGTGGTCGCGTGTGTCGGACGGACGCGTAGCACCCAGCCACCCACCCCCCTCCCCCCAAAAAAAGGACGACGACAATATAAGTTCGCGCTTCCATGTTTCGGATTAAAATATCTGGCGGCCCCAATTCCAGCCCTGCAAAATCTCTCTTCTCCACCGTCCCCTTCCGCGCCCAGATTGCTCAAATCCCTAGTTCGCCACCAACCCTCACATCGCCCCTCGTCTCGTCTCTTTCCCCACCGTTCCCCACCTCTGTGCCGGACGACGACGACGAAGACGACGGTCGCGCTTCACCACCGCACCGGAGCTACCTCATCTACGCCCTCATCCACCGCACTGGGTGGTCCACCGACAACGTTCGCCGCCGCAACTGATGTGCCTCACAGACACCGAGTTCCACCACATCAGGTGCGCTTCACCGACGCCGTCTCCAGCTCACCGGGGCTACTTCACCAAGCACATCGTCGCACCTCCACCCCCGAGGCCGTTGGGGCTTCACCAACGGTCTCGTCCACCACATCGTAGCGCTCCGCTGCCACTCAAGATCTGCATTCGTGCGCGGCCAGCCAACGCCAGCACATCACCCTCAACGGCTCTGAAGTGACCCGCACTCTAGCTAGGCGAGCATGCCCAAACGCTGGCCCGAACTAGGTATCCACACATCACTCCCTTGTGCACTGTTCCGACGATGTTTGGATATCCTTTCACTGCTCTCTTAGCTTACACGCCTATGCAACTCTGACTTTAACTCTTATTTCTTCTGGAGATATCATCTGAAACAAGCAAATCCATTTTTTAGCGAAGCATGATGGCGCTACGGGATCTGGTACACATCCTGCACACCCGTATAACCTTGTAAGTATCTGTCCTCTGGTACAACATCAAGGTCGATTCCTCTTATTTGATCAACCATTCACCGTGTCAAAAATGCAGAGGGGGATGCAAGGAGCACAAGGCCTGCACATCCAAGCAAGTGGTAACATGGACTTGTACATGGAACATCCAAAGCGCAAGCATAGCTGCAGTGAGCCTGTACAACGAGCTAGCGTAAGTCCCTGCATTTCATTTAATTCGTACTGGCATTCGTGTATCATTTGTGTGCAGTGGCTGATCCACGAATTCATGTTACCAGGGGCGAACATTTAACTTAAAAAATACGAAGGCACTTGCACTCCGGAAATCAACATAACTTGAGAAATGTGAAGCTACATGCACTTTTAAAACCAGCTAATGATCCAAAGTAGTTCAGATTATAAACACTAAATGATGCAAGCACCAAAAAACACAAAATGCAACATGGTGTACAAGGACTACAAAAATGGTCTGTACCTTCTTGAATTATTCGTTCTCTGGCTGAAAATATCGAAGTGTAATTGCACGTATAACCAGTGCGCAAACTGCATATCAATATATCTATCCTGCACAAGTATGCCAATAGTTTCAAACAACAGATTAGAAAAGTATTTATGCTATGTTGTCATGATACGGGGACTTTCTGGTAGATGGCCTCGACGTTTCCTCAAGCTATGAAAATGCACTATAATTTGCTTGTGATCAATGCCTGCAAATCTCTGTCTCTCTTAACATAGTAGATCATCATTAGACACTAAATCCTTCAATGAGCTTGCAAAATGCTTGCATTAGATCCCTCATTAGACACTATATGTTCATCATTAGGAGCATGTAAAATGTTTGCATCAAATCCTTCATTAGCAGTCTGTTCATTAGACAATTTAGGCTCAAGAACAACATGAGCTTGTATGTTTGCACCGGAAACTTGATTAGATACATCAGATTCAGTCAGTTCAGTATTGATTGGGGGAGTTATAAAATAAGTAGAAATTGGTTTCATTTTCTCATAGATTCCCTACATACAAGCAGTTTTACAACACCGTCAGGTTTAACTATTGGCCAGAAATTGAAGAGTTGAATTAGATATAATCAGGGATGTGATGTACCTGCTCGTTGCGCATGCTACTCTTGCAAGCTGCGACTGTTCATTTGCGCAAGCTCGATGCCATGCCCGTGCTGCCGCCGCTGCCTCCCACGCAGGCTACACCCAGGGTTGGATCTTCATCTTCTTGTCCTTCCGTTCGCTTGAAGCCCGGCGACCGCCCTCCAACGAGGGCGCGAGGAAGTGCTGTGTCGATCTGTCCAGCGGCGGCTAGGTTAGGAGTGAACCAGACTGGAGGCTGGAGCGAATGAATTGGGATTTTTCCTGCTGTCGATCGATATGGGAGGCTCTCGTTTGGGCCGCGAGCCTGCTATAGGGCCTGCCTTGCACTTATGTTATTGGCCCATCCAAATTGAAACATTTTTCTTCATTTTTACATTGCCTGCTCGTGCGTTGGGACGAACAAAACTAGCGTGGGCCAACCTGGATGACTCAAACTAGGTGCACACTTTCCAGCCACCTGAGGCGGCCGCCCATACCAGCCCCTATGGTGGCGTCGCCCCTTTTTGCGTGTATGATTGGATAGTGAAAAATATTCCAGTGGTGCTTTTGATTTACCCACAGAATGGTTGAATTGCTTGTTTGTATGAACTGAGTTCGCCAATAATGTGAAGGATGTCAGTCTTTTCATCCTATTGTAGATTGCTTAGATCTCGATATGCCAAAAGTAATCGCATGAAATATACAGTAAAAGCCAGTGTGATGTGTTTGGCTACAACTAGTCTGACTACACGTCCTCATATAACATATCAAGGACGCACCATCTTACCAGATTAACCATTCGACTTACCCATGCAGTGTGGGAAGAAAGAAGTATTGGGACTGCGTATCCAAGCAATTGATGCCATGGAGTCCTTCGTACAACCTTGTAAGCGAAAAAGAAGTTGCAGTGTGCCTGTACAAAGAACTAGCGTACGTTCAGTTACCTGCTTCTCGGAATTTTAGTTAGCCACTTATTGCAAAATTGTTCAATTACGTTGCTTGGCTTAATTTAGTTTGCTACTGATTACATAATGGCACAGCCTGTTAATCATATTGTAGACTGCGCCTATCTATGTGTTTGATACTTACTGTAAAGAATTACCTGTTTGCCTTAACTTAAATATCTACTTGTTTGTTTAACTGCTTTGCTGCTGCAACAGCGGGTTACAATGATGTTAATAACTACTTTTCAGCATCCAATTGAAACTCTTTAATTCCTTGTTTGTTTAACTGGTTTGCTGTTATAACTTCCAGTTGAGATGTTTTGCTAACTTCAACTTTTCTGAATCCAATCGGAACTTTAATGGCAAAACAGGTTAGCCTAAGATGAAAGAGCGAGGTCCCCATGGACGTTGCATCATCCCACAGCACTGGCACCGGCCCAATCGTGCATTATGAATTGCCAACTGCTGATGCTCTAGAGGCTAAACTAGTGGTAGAAAGAGATTCTGCTTCTGCACTTAGAGATGAAGTTGACATGTTGAGGAAGCAAACAGCACAATCACAAGCAGTACTCAAGACAACCATTAAATATTTGGTGGATTTGAAAATGAAGCAAGCTGAGACTGACCAGATTGTTAAGGTCCTGAAGGAAAAAAGGAAATTAAATTCCTACTTGGTAAATCATAGGTGAAATGTTCTTTCCATAGTTGTATAACCTTTGTGTTGTCTGTTCATGTAATCAATCAAACCATTTGTTTTAGAGATCATGTAATAATTGTTTTTTTGTTTTTTGGTTCGTAATTTTATTTGAGCACAAGTCTGTATTAATTGATAAGACTCGGAGACATTTCATTTGGATTGCTGTACCAGACCTACAAATATGCCAATCGGGCTGAATGTGCATTCAACAATAGTAGTAGTATAGATGGACCATAAGTGGCACGCATCGGAAAGGGCCAATATGCTGGCTAAAAAAAGGATGCTGTTGTAGCCAAAAAAAGTATAGCGGCCTGGCTTATGTATGTTAGTTGATATTATTGATCCATATACTCTATAAGTGTTTATATGTCTGTTAGTTCTGTACATTCTTGGTTGATTGACTCGGTATTTGAATCTTGATACATCGCTTGTGTACATATCTAAATGGGAGTACACATTATGCTGCGTGTGACATTTGAGTTGGACATGAAGTGTTCCAAATATTCGAATTCACCTTAAACTGGATTCTAGTTTCTGAATTTGAGTATCGGCATTTGTAAACCATATTCATATATGACAGTAGAATACATCTTTGTCGTCCTTTTGAAGATATATAAAAACACATAGAATGATTTATAAAGATTCATATAGGAATACAAAATGGATTCGAATTTAGTTGCCAGGGTAAACATGGATGCTTATTGTCCCAAAATTCAAAAGAAGCAGCAAAATGCCCACTCCCACGTCGGCTGCCCGAAGCCAAGTGTTTGGGAGATGGAAATTACTGTCTACCCATTACACGGACAATCCATCGGCCCGATTTCCACTGCTCTAAATAGGGGTAGGTTAGTAACTTCAATTAGACGTGACACGACCGCCTCTGAGCCCATTCCGACACAGTGGGCGTCAAACATGGGCGGCAAAACTCATTTGATTCAAGCTCGTCCGAAAGACCTCTGTTTCTCCCTCCATTCCCCATTCATACACGGTGGGCGGCAAAACAAACTCGACTCGGCCGAAATCGATGTAGGCAAATATTTTCAATAGGGGCAGGTTTGTAACTTCACTCAGACGTGACACAACAACCCTACCTATCAGCCCCGTTCATACACCGTGGGCGCCAACCATGGGCGCCAACCACCCTCTCCTCGCCCGAAATCGCTCTGGGCAAATATTGGCGAGATGCGAGATTACCGTCCTATCCCCAACCGACGAGATGTCCAAATTTTAAACGGGGGCTAAGTTTGTAACTTTCCCATATTTCAGACAGGCGCGTCCCAAAAACATGGTTCCCCGTACCTCTCCCTCCATTTTCCCATTCATACACCGTCTGCGCTAGAACACCCCATCCCCACACCAGCCTCCGTCCGCCACCCCATCCATCGCCGCCGTCCTCCACCACATCCATCGCCACCGTCCTCCACCATGCTGGAGCGCCTACCAAGACCGCGTCGTCCACTGCTAGAGATGGACGTTTCTCATCCATGGCGACGGACCAATAGCCTTGCATCGCGTCCTCTCGCTTCATCGGCGCCGTCGTCCTCTTTGCCGGGGCCGCTCACACGACCTTCTCTTCCACCGCAATGGGACTTATCCCCCGATGCACCCATCTACCGTCGCATATCTGCTTCAACGCCACCGACAGCCATCGCACCCCCGATGCCTACACGGCGCCGCAAGAGAGGTGGTACTTCATATCTCCTCAACTTTTTGATCTCAACTAGAAAATAGATCTTAACTTGGTTACTCTACTTTCTTTTCAGCTCTTAGAATTTAATTCTTAGTTCGAAGCAAACAATGGATGCTAAATATCATTTCTCCGGTTTGCAGCTTCAAATCTGCCATGGCACAGCCATAATACGGTTTAATTGATCATGCTTAGGGTTTAATTGATCATGTTGGTTGCATGGTGGTTTCTTTAATAGAAATCGGAGGGGAAACCCTCTTTTGCTAAAAAAAATATGCTTAGAGTTTCCCCCTTTTATGATCACTATACGATCAGAATACGTGCTTCGTGTCATAATAACACTGCTCCACCCATCAAGCTAAACAAGCTTAGTTGTTCAAATACGAATCTGATATTATTAAAACAGAGTTGTTTAATTGGTCAGCTAAATGTTCCTAAATTAGTTTCGAAAATGCATGTTCGCCGCTCGGGTGTGTATCTCTATAGGGTGCCCAGGGTGGGCCGGCCCACCCTGGGATTTTGGGTCGTCCCAGGCCCCGATTCCCCTCTGTTCTGCTGCACGCTTCCGATCTCTACTCGCCCCCAGCCGCTTGCCTCGCCGGCGACTTGCCGTCCCCGGACGGCATGACTCTAGGAGGAGACGCCGGACTAACAGGAGGCCAGGAGCCGCTCGCCCAACAGCGTCACCGCTGCCCGGGCGCGCCGCCGTGCCTACCTTCCCAGTCCGTTCAGGGCTCAGGCGTGCAGCACCCACCAAGCCAACCCGATTTATCCTGAGATACGTCCTCAACACTCAGCAGCCACTCCTCATCACCCATTTTCTAATTGATTCATTACTCATTAGGCAGGACTGTCATTAGGGTTTGTTGTGTGCTCAGTGCTACCTACACTTAATGGTTCAGATGTATTTCGGTAATCTTTAGTACCTCTAAAGTTCACAGGGTTTTCAAAATTCCGGCCCTTGGAACAGAAACTAGTCATTTTGGATTGTTGGTCCTAGTGACATTGACCCAGATTACTACTGCAAGCCAGGTTTGTTGACAATTTTACTTGTCTTTCTTACTCATTCGACATAATATCCAATTATTCACGTCGATTAGTTGCAAACAATAAGTGCTAGACAAACTTCTTCATTCAGATTTTGGACGGTCTCTTACTGCAGTTACAATTCTGCATACTTGTCCTAGTAAGCTCACAAGTAAATGATTGATTCACTACATCTATGCTTGCCTTGTCATATTTGTTGTCAATATTCTTTTAGGGTGGACCACCCTGTTTCCAAATACTGGAACCGTAGACATGAGTGAATAGTATTTCTCTATGTGATCTCTTCCATCATGTGTGGGTAACGAACACTGCATTGTATAGAAAGAAAGTGTCATTTCCAGCTTTTACATAGGTTTCGATCTTTTACATGGAATACAATCTGCCTACTTGCTTTGTGTCACACTACCAACACTCCACCCTTGAAGCTAAACATTACACCACTCATAATTGCTTAGTTTATTTGTTCAAATACGAATTTCATATGATTCTAATGTTCCTACTTCAGTTTTGAAATGTGTGCCTGCCTGTTATAGAGACATAAGGGGTTTGTATTTCTGTGTGTGGTCTGGTCAGCACGGTTGGGGAGGTGAACTTTGCATATGCAGGGGTTTATAGGGAGACACTCTCCGAGTTGAATCCGCAATGCATTCCATAGATAATCTGACTACTTTTTATGTTTTCATGAATCTCAGATTCTGAACAGCATCATAATGATTATGAGCTTGCGCGCATGAAAAGAATAAAGCAGAACAATGCCATGGCTGTCAAACTTGGCATTAAGGGACTGAAATCAAGTCTGGATGCAATGCAATGCAAACGCTCTCCACCTACAGATTCATGCTTAGAATATGATCCTAACAGTGATTCTGAGCTAGAGGGAGACCTAAGTCAATGTAGCTCCCTAGTGGAGGAGTCAGAGGAAGATGCCCTATCTTATTCACCCATCAAGGTACTTGCTCTAACTTTCCAAGGTTACATTGCTCGCACATATCTTGCAACTGATGCTTTGCATTGCTTCTACTTTGTTGAACTGCCATTAGGTTAGTTTACACATCGTGTATGTGAATACGCCCTGCTTATCCATTTTCAGTACATATTCCATCTGTCATCATACCATATTTATCCATTCAAATGATGTTCTTGTGTATCAGACGTTCAAAAGGAAGAGGGCGATTGCTGATCGTGGAGGAGCACAAGCAAAGTATTTGGAAAAGGTAGTGGCACCTGATAAATCAAATAGCCCATTAGGTGTAGTTGCAATATCACCTGACCCACAAAATACCCCAACTCTAGCAGACTCTAGCCCTACTACACTAGTCATTTCTGATGCCCCAACTCAGCAGACCCCAACTGCAGCAAATAGTATGATTATGCCAGTTGACATAGCACCAGCTGTACGACGCAAAACCCCCATTCCAGCAAAGAGTACACCAAATCCAGTTGCCAGATCCCTTTTCGAACCAGAGAGCCCTAATTGCAGCAAATAGGACCCCTGTTCCATTTATTCCCAGTTTAGAAGACGAAGCTTATGTTGTTGTCAAGAACTTTGTGCGCATCTTTCCTTCATGGAAAGATTATACCGCAGACACAGAACAATTTCCAGTCTTCCTCCGCAACTTACGCGTAAGTAATGTACTAATGTTATTCATGGTCATTACTGCATATGTTTCTGCTGACAGAAGACACAAGATCTCATTCTTTTAAATAGGCGAGGAGCAAACTGGATTGTGATGACGAGCAAGGGTTGGTTGCGCTTTTCAAGCACTCGTTGATGAAGTATCGTTCCTACCTGAGGCAAGCACACTTCGATGGCAAGCCTCTGAACGAAATTTCTGTAAAGTCTCCGGTGCTACATTTATCCGACGGTGAACGGAATAATCTTGTTACACATTGGTCTCGGCTGCAGCGTAAGGTACTGTCTATGATATCACATCACAATTTGAACTACATTTCTGCATTTGCCTTAATGTCTCACTTGTACGAAAACTGTTAGCAGAAGAACATTCGTTCTCAAGGGACCACAGAATCTCGCAACTATACTGCACACTGCATTGCTCTCGTGAGTACCTCTTGCCCTGTATGACCATACTTACTTTCATAGTTGTTTGATTATGTAGCATCACTGCACATGTTAGCCTCGTAATCATCCATTTGGTGGACATTATAAGATCCGTATGGACTCTTACATAAATTTAGAATCAACCCAATGCTTTTGAAGAGGTTTAGCTCTGTAGTCCTCTTGTAAGGACTGAACGTGGTCTATCACTGTACTTACATTAATAGCTACTCCCTCCGTCCCATAATATAAGAACGTTTTGTACAGTACACTAGTGTTCAAAACACTCTTGTATTATGGGAAGAGGGATTGGTTCATTTTGTAGCATTCTGCATCTTATCTCCCTCGCCCACCATTTACTAAAAAAGATCAGATCTATATTTAATCTTACCAACAAGTAGAATACATAGACAATGCGAGTGCAGAAGTGTAGCCCATTGCTCTTGTCAGTACATTTTGTCCTGTAACGCTTATACTTCCAGGGATTGGTAGTTGATTATGTAGCATCAATCTGCATCTTATCTTCATTATCCTCTATCCCTTCCAGTATTATCATATCTATAATTACTCTCTACAAAATGTAGAGTACAGGCAATGCTTATGAAGAAGATTCTGTGCTGAAATTCTTGAGTTATCCTTCCCTTGACATGGAGAAGGGCATTATAAAGCCGGTGTTAACTGTTAATGTAAGTCAATCCTTCTAAAGCCTTTATCCTCAACTGCCGTTTAATTTGCTCATACTCCCTATCGTTTACTTCTGTTTAGTTTGCTGTTTCTACCAAAATGCATGTTCGTAAGAACCGTAAGTTCTAAGTTTTACTTGTAAAACCAAATTCCTTATTCATACCATGCACATTACTTAATACTCCCTATATGTATGCTTGTTTTTGTGGATCTATAATCCAGTGTGTGGTGAAGCAGCCCACGTTTGCACCTTGTCATCTCCTATTTTATCTTACTGATGTGGCTGATGATATGAACAACATGCCATGCACATTATCCAAAATAGATACAATGATTTTCTTTGCCCTTCATCTATGCTTGTTATGTTGACATGGTAATCCAGTAGTGTGGTGAAGCTCCCCGCATTATGAACAATGCCAAATTATGCTATTGATATTTTGAACTTACTCTTTATTTTCTAATTTGAAATTGGATAGAATTGACGGAACAGTTATCATCTTTGTTTATACACGTGCAAAACCTGTCATCTCTCTGCTTTGTTTCAGGGTGATATGCCTGATGGCATGCACAAGTCTGCTGAAGGCTGTGAGACAAACCCAACATATATTGCAGCAAAGAAGGCAAAACATCTTGAAGATAGCGAGACAACCCCAAAGTCTTGTCTTGATGCAGTGTTCAAGTTACTTGAGACTAACAGTCAGACAAGCTCACAGAATTCGTTGTCTGAATCAGTTCGACTTCTTCAGTCCCAAGTTCTAGCAGAAAGGCATTCTGCAACTCAACTTCGACTTGAAGTCCTATCTCTAAGAAAGATTGCGGAGAACACCAATGAGAACCTCATCGCTAAACAGCTACACCTGGAAGCTATGACCGACATGCTAGGCCGGTCTCACAGCCTTGCTCAGCAGCTTGCGCAGCAGTTCCCCCGCAAGGCTAACCTTTCTTGAACTGTCTTGGAAGTGGTCTCGGTTCAGTATTATTTTGTTACGCTGCAATGGTGCCCAGTTTTTGTAATCTGCTTCTTTGTTGCGCTTTATGATCACTGGTGGCGAACTTTGATGCCTAGTGGATGTAATATACCTTAAATCCTTTATTGTATAGTGTAGGTTTATTCTTAGTTACTATGCCGTAATTTCTTTATTGTATAGAGTAGGTTTGTTCTTAATTCCTACTAGTTACTGCCATCATTCGCTATCTGAAAAAAAATATCAGATGTAGTCGACCGGACCGAAACATTCGACTCTAATGGGCCAGGTTTTTAGCGGACCACAATTGGGCCGGCCTGCATCTTTCTTGGGCCCGAATGATTGGGGCCTTCACACATTGCGCCAGGCCCAAACTTACACTGGCCTATATTTTAGTTGGGCCTTTTGTCGACCCAGTGCTTAGTTTGGCCCAGGTAGCATTGGGCCATAAACAGGCTGAATATTGTACTAGCCTGTTACGGCCGAGATGAAACCACGGGCCTTTAGCAGGCCAAAATGCATGTTGGGCCTCAATTTTCACTAGTCGTCGACGGGCCTTCAGCAGGCCGAAATGTAGACCGGGCCGTTTTGGGCCCAGTTAGCTCACGGGCCGTTACCAGGCCGAAACATATCTCGGGCCTTAGTTGGCCCACTGATATCATGGGCCTTTAAGAGGCCGAAAGCTTAGCACAGGCATCAACGGGCCGAATTACGCGACAGGCCTTTAATAGGCCCAAAGTCACGTTGGGCTTAACTGTTGCCACCTTTAGCACGGGCTGTTAGTGGGCCCGATGTCCCGTTGGACCATATATGGCCCATGGGCAGCACGGGCCATTCCCAGGCCGAAAGTCACACCGGGCTGAAATGGGCCCATGTCTACATCAGGCCTCTAACAGGCCGAAAGTCACTGGGCTGTAGTTGGGCCCAAATATTCGGCGAACAATTAACGGGCCAGATCTGGCTTTGGGCCGCAAATGGGTCCAAATATTGGGCGAACAATTAACGGGCCAGATCTGGCTTCGGGCCGTAAATGGGCCCAAATATTGGGCGAACAATTATCGGGCTAGATCTGGCTTCGGGCCGTAAATGGGTCTTTATTAAGCAGGCCGTTATTGGGCTGGCCCACTAGTACCTGATTAAGTTCTACGGGCCTTTGACTGGGCCGACCTTTTTAACCTATATGGGCCTCTGTTGGGCCCAGCCACGTGTCGACGTATCATAGGCATGTCTCCTCCAATGGACGGGCGACATCTGGCCCACTGACGAGCTGACAGGTGTTCCCTTCGACCAATCAGAATTTTACACGTGGAAATTTCCCATTGGTCAGGGCAGTTAACGGGTTATCGGATCCAAAATCCGACCCGATAGCTTAACGGCGTTCCGTTACGGTGGATGCCACGTGTCGGTCACCCTTGACGAAAGCACTTCTGTGATGCGCGATTTATTGTCATGGAAGTGGACACTTCCGTGATGATAATTTTGGTAATGTCATGGAACACTTCTACGACAGCACAGGTATGACTATCTTGATTCTGTCATAAAATCCTCATGGATGTACATGCATGACAAAAAACGCGACCTACTGTGACAAACACGTATCATCACGGAAGTGTATGTTTTTGTAGTGCTCCCTTCCCGCTCAATATTTGGGGAGAGGACCAGGCCTCTATAAATAGGACTAGCCACCACAGTAGGAGGCAACTCGAACAGATCCAGATCATCGTCACCCACACAAGTTCACCAAGCACAAGAACACCTCACCTCAGGAGGCTGTTCTTCCCTTGTACTGTTCATCCTCAGCCCAAGAGGCAATCCACCACACCACACTGGAGTAGGGTATTACACCACGATGGTGGCCCGAACCAGTATAAATCTCGTGTCTCTTGTCTTGCGGGTTCATCGAGCCAGGCTTTGAGATCGCGGTGAGGCTGAGGGCGTGATTAGGTAGGGGAGATCTTCGCGTGGACCCCAGTGTTCGAACCTCAAGGGTTTTGCCGGAACCCGAAATCCGACACTTTAGTCACATCAGGCCTACCTTTGGAGCGTGGAAGGCAAAGTTCGTTCATGAGATCACTCTACACTCCCACGGAATGAAGGTTGCTATGAAGCCCTTACTGCTGCAATGGATCAATACACTACCTTGACCTTTTCATGGGATTATTTTATCTTTGTAGTGGTGATAATTCAATGCTGGATGTAATACTCCTGGTTGTATATAGTTGCATGTTGTATGTAAATAAGTAAGTTTTAGTTAGACTTAGCCTATCCTACTTTCCCTTTTTGTACATATTTAGTTTGAGATTGTACTGGACCTTTTGGTGGGGGTTTCGAATAAAGGACTATGGGGCTTTTGCCTCACAGTATTCAGTAAAAAAAACCTTCTGTACCGGTGAGATCCCATCTAGGGACCTTTTTCGGCACCCTGCCGGAGGGGGATTCGATCACGGAGGGCTTCTACATCAACTCTATTGCCCTTCGGATGAAGCGTGAGTAGTTTACCACAGACCTACGGGTCCATAGCTAGTAGCTAGATGTCTTCTTCTCTCTCTATGATTCTCAATACCATCTTCTCCTCGATGTTCTTGGAGATCTATCCGATGTAATCTTCTTTTGCGGTGTGTTTGTCAAGATCCGATGAATTGTAGATTTATGATCAGCTTACCTATGAATATTATTTGAATCTTCTCTGAATTCTTTTATGCATGATTTGATATCTTTGTAATTTTCTTCGAACTATCGATTTGGTTTGGCCAACTAGATTGGTTTTCTTGCAATGGAAGTGCTTAGCTTTGGGTTCAATCTTGCGGTGTCATTTCCTAGTGACAGCAGGGGTAGCAAGGCATGTATTGTATTGTTGCCATCGAGGATAAAAATATGGGGTTTTCATCATATTGCTTTAGTTAATTCCTCTACATCATGTCATCTCACTTAATGCATTACTCCTTTCTTTATGAACTTAATACTCTAGATGCATGCTGGTCGATGTGTGGAGTAATAGTAGTACATGCAGAATCATTTCGGTCTACTTGACATGGACATGATGCCTATATTCATGGTTGATAACCCACAAGTATAGGGGATCGCAACAGTTTTCGAGGGTAGAGTATTCAACCCAAATTTATTGATTCGACACAAGGAGAGCCAAAGAATATTCTCAAGTATTAGCAGTTGAGTTGTCAATTCAACCACACTTGGTTAACTTAGTATCTGCAGCAAAGTATTTAGTAGCAAAGTAGTATGGAAGTAACGGTAACGGTAGCAAAAGTAATATTTTTGGGTTTTGTAGTGATTGTAACAGTAGCAACGGTAAAGTAACTAAGCAGAAAGCAATATGTGAAAAGCTCGTAGGCATTGGATCGGTGATGGAGAATTATGCCGGATGCGGTTCATCATGTAACAGTCATAACATAGGGTGACACAAAACTAGCTCCAATTCATCAATGTAATGTAGGCATGTATTCCGAATATAGTCATACGTGCTTATGGAAAAGAACTTGCATGGCATCTTTTGTCCTACCCTCCCGTGGCAGCGGGGTCCTAGCGGAAACTAAGGGATATTAAGGCCTCCTTTTAATAGAGTACCGGACCAAAGCATTAACACATAGTGAATACATGAACTCCTCAAACTATGGTCATCACCGGGAGTGGTCCCGATTATTGTCACTTCGGGGTTGCCGGATCATAACACATAGTAGGTGACTATAGACCTGCAATATAGGATCAAGAACTCACATATATTCATGAAAACATAATAGGTTCATATCTAAAATCATGGCACTCGGGCCCTAGTGACAAGCATTAAACGTAGCAAAGTCATAGCAACATCAATCTTAGAACATTGTGGATACTAGGGATCAAACCCTAACAAAACTAACTCGATTACATGATAAATCTCATCCAACCATCACCGTCCAGCAAGCCTACGATGGAATTACTCACGCACGGCGGGGAGCATCATGAAATTGGTGATGGAGGATGGTTGATGATGACGACGGCGATGGATTCCCCTCTCCGGAGCCCCGAACGGACTCCATATCAGCCCTCCCGAGAGAGTTTAGGGCTTGGCGGCGGCTCCGTATCGTAAAACGCGATGAATCTTTCTCTCTGATTTTTTTTCTCCCCGAACACGAATATATGGAGTTGGAGTTGAGGTCGGTGGAGCTCCAGGGGGCCCACGAGGCAGGGGGACGCGCCCAGGGGGGCCAGGTTCGCCCCCCACCCTCGTGGAAAGGGTGTGGGCCCCCTGACCTTGATTCTGTCGCTAGTATTTTTTATATTTTCAAAAAATAATCTGCGTGAAGTTTCAGGTCTTTCCGAGAACTTTTGTTTCTGCACAAAAATAACATCATGGCAATTCTGCTGAAAACAGCGTCATTCCGGGTTAGTTCCATTCAAATCATGCAAGTTAGAGTCCAAAACAAGGGCAAAAGTGTTTGGAAAAGTAGATACGACGGAGACGTATCAATGGTCATTGCCTTAGATATCGTCATAACTTTGTGCTTTTCTATCAATTGCTCGGTAGTAATTTGTTCACCCACCGTATTATTTTCTATCTTGAGAGAAGCCTCTAGTGAAACCTATGGCCCCAGGGTCTATTTTCCATCATATAAGTTTCCGATCTACTATTTTGCAATCTTTTACTTTCTGATCTATAAACCAAAAATACCAAAAATATTTACTTTATCATTTATCTATATCTATCAGATCTCACTTTTGCAAGTAACCATGAAGGGATTGACAACCCCTTTATCGCGTTGGGTGCAAGTTGTTTGATTGTTTGTGTAGGTAATCAATGATTTGTGCGTTGTCTCTTACTGGATTGATACCTTGGTTCTCAAACTAAGGAAATACTTATCTCTACTTTGCTGCATCACCCTTTCCTCTTCAAGGGAAAAACCAACACAAGTTCAAGAAGTAGCAGGAAGAATTTCTGGCGCCAATGCCGGGGAGATCTAAGCCAAGTCAAGACATACCAATCATAAACTCTCATCTCTTGCATTACATTATTCTCCATTCGCCTCTCGTTTTCCTCTCCCCCACTTCTAAAACAATTTTCGAAAAGATTTTCCTTTTCTTCACCCCTATTCCGTTCGTCTTCTTCGCTTTCTTTTTGTGTGCTCATGTGTTGGATTGCTTGCTTTGTCACGATGGCTCAAGAGAATACCAAATTGTGTGACTTTTCCAACACCAATAATAATGATTTTATTAGTACTATGATTGCTCCCACCACTAGTGCGGAATCTTGTGAGATTAATGCCGCTTTGTTGAATCTTGTTATGAGAGATCAATTTTCTGGTCTTCCTAGTGAAGATGCTGCATCCCATCTAAGCAATTTCATTGATTTGTGTGACATGCAAAATAAAAAGATGTGGATAATGATATTGTTAAATTGAAGCTATTTCTGTTCTCACTTCGAGATCGTGCTAAAACTTGGTTTTCATCTTTGCCTAAAAATAGTATTGATTCATGGAATAAGTGTAAAGATGCTTTTATTTCCAAGTATTTTCCTCCCGCTAAAATCATCTCCCTTAGGAACGAGATTATGAATTTTAAGCAACTTGATCATGAACATTTTGCACATTCTTGGGAGAGGATGAAATTGATGATACGAAATTGCCCTACTCATGGTTTGAATTTGTGGATGATTATACAATATTTTTATGCCGGATTGAATTTTGCTTCTATAAATATTTTAGATTCGGCCGTGAGATGTAATTTTATGGAAATTACCTTAGGAGAAGCTACTAAACTTCCAGATAATATTATGGTTAATTATTCTCAATGGCATACCGAAAGATCTTCCACTAGTAAAAAAAGTGCATGCGATTGAAGAGATTAATGTTTTGAGTGGAAAGATGGATGAACTTATGGAATTATTTGCTAGCAAGAGTGCTTCTATTGATCCTAATGATATGCCTTTGTCTACTTTGATTGAGAATAATAATGAATCTATGGATGTGAATTTTGTGGTAGGAACAATTTTGGTAATAACTCGTATAGAGGTAATTTTAATCCTAGGCCGTATCCTAGTAATTCCTCTAATAATTATGGTAATTCCTACAACAATTCTTATGGAAATTATAATAAGATGCCCTCTGATTTTGAGAATAGTGTAAAAGAGTTTATGAGTTCGCAAAAGAATTTCAATGCTTTGATTGAAGAAAAATTACTTAAGATTGATGATTTGGCTAGGAATGTGGATAGAATTTCTCTTGATGTTGATTCTTTGAAACTTAGATCTATTCCACCCAAGCATGATATTAATGAGTCTCTAAAGCTATGAGAATTTCCATTGATGAGTGCAAAAAAAGAACTGCTAAGATGCGTGCTAAACGAGATTGGTTTGTAAAAATGTGTTCTTCTAGTTTCCGTGAAAATAATGATGAAGATCTTAAAGTGATTGATGTGACCCCTATTGAATCTTTGTTTTCCAATATAAATCGTTGATCATTGCCTTAGATATCGTCATAACTTTGCGCTTTTTTATCAATTGCTCAGCAGTAATTTGTTCACCCACTGTATTATTTTCTATCTTGAGAGAAGCCTCTAGTGAAACCTATGGCCCCCGGATCTATTTTCCATCATATAAGTTTCCAATCTACTATTTTGCAATCTTTTACTTTCTGATCTATAAACCAAAAATACCAAAAATATTTACTTTATCGTTTATCTATCTCTATCAGATCTCACTTTTGCAAGTAACCGGAAGGGATTGACAACCCCTTTATCGCATTGGGTGCAAGTTGTTAAATTGTTTGTGCACGTATTCGGTGATTTGTGCGTTGTCTCCTACTGGATTGATACCTTGGTTCCCAAACTGAGGGAAATACTTATCTCTACTTTGTTGCATCACCCTTTCCTCTTCAATGGAAAAACCAACGCAAGCTCAAGAAATAGCAAATGCCTCCTCGTCATCGGAGTCCATCACCGAACAGACAAATCGCCAAACACGTGGCGGGCGTGGTTGGTGCGTAGCCGCCAATACCCCTGCTTGCGTGGCCGGAGCGCTGGAAAGCTCACCTAGGAGCGGGATGGAGGCTACCGCAGTGAAACCTTCTCTTTCCGGTGGGGAAATGGCCTTTATAGTGGCGGACCAGTAACTGTGGGCAGGTGGGCTGCACCGGGATAGGCACGGCTGCGGAAGGGCAACTGTCGTCCTATAACGCGCGGGGGCGAATCTGGGTGGGGAAAAGTCGTTTTTCGCTTGACAGTGGTGGCCCACGCGCCACTTTTCCTTCCGCTGGAGCCCCCAAGCGCCACCCTGTGCTGGGTTCGGCCTGGGGTCGCCGAGCCAAAAAATGGGCCGCACCTGCGCAATTTGGCGTCCTGGGGCGACAGCTTTTTTTCTGCGTCGGCGAAAAAAATCGCGTCCTAGGAGGGCTGTTGGGGGCGCGAGTGGAGATGCTCTAAAAGACACAAATGCTTGTGTAACTATATAGAGGATGATTTTGTTGATGTCTCGTCATTGTGTAATAACTAATAACTGTACTATGTGATTTGTTTAGTTGTGAAAGTGTGCTCGTGTCACCGGGAATGACTATAAACGAATTAACCTGACCTCGATCCCCTAATTTGGTAATTTGTCCTATCCTCTATTTGAATTTATAATATCTTGACATGGAGTACACTTGTTGTTACATGTGGAACCCATCAAGTTGATACATAACTCCGTGGCTAAGTAGATGTTGTGCTCTAGATCTCTTCACTAACAAGCACATCGTCGAGCAAATGGGTTCCACATGTAACCACAACTTGAATTCACCCTTCATTGACGAGTGTTGAAGCCCCTTTGGTAACGGGTCTAGAGCTGTTAGTAACAACACGTCAGTGATAACGAAAATTACCACTAACCAGCATAGGGACCACTAGTGGTATTTGAAAGTGCAACTAATCCCCGGGTGGTTTTGGTAATTCATAACAACATATATCTCATTGAACTAATGTCCATTCAAGTTAAATATTTCAGGATGTTTAATGATTGGCATGGCAAGGACTAGTGATTGTGGACCCCTCAAAATGCTAAGGACATGGATTGGCAAAAAACTCAAGACTCTACATTTTTGGTTAAGTGATCCAAGATCACATTAAGTCCATAGGAAAGCCAATATTATTAAAAGGGGATGAGGTGTTGCTTAATGATCTATTTGCTCAAGTGTTTAGTGAGATTGCTCCAAAACCCTTAACCACTTTCTCCATCCAAATATGTCCAAACCCTACTATCCAACTGGGCCCCACCGAAATTTCCTATGCGGAGCCACCGAGTTCATCTGGACATAGCCACTGCCAAACCCTAACAAATCAAATCCACCGATATGGATCTCGGTCTCACCGAGTTGATGCGGTCAGTATGACCGAGATGGCTTGCCAACTCTCTGTTGCCTTATTGCTTCACTTCGGTCCCACCGAGACGAGGTTTTCCCTAGCCATTGCACATCAGTCCCTCCGAGTTGTTCCAGTTGGTCCCACCGAGATTCCTAAATACATAGGTCAGTGCCACCGAGTTGGGTCAAATGTGTGTAACGGTTGGATTTTGTGTGGAGGCGATATATACCCCTCTACCCGCCTCTTACTTAGTAAGAGATCCATCAGAACATGCATACACTTCCACCATTCATTTTTTGAGAGAGAACCACCTACTCATGTGTAGAGATCAAGAGATTCCATTCCTACCATTTGAATCTTGATTTCTAGTCTTCCCCAAGTTTCTTTTGTCGGATCATGGGTTCCGGCAAAACCCTCAAGGTTCAAACACTGGTGTGCGCGTGAAGATTTCCTCCCTACCAATCCACGACCTAGCTCGCTAAGATCTCGTAGACGAACTCGACGAACTCACAACACAAAAGACACAAGATTTATACTAGTTCGGGCCACCGTTGTGGTGTAATACCCTACTCCAGTGTGGTGGTGGTGGATTGCCTCTTGGGCTGATGATGAACAGTACAAGGGGAAGAACAACCTCCTGAGGTTGAGGTGTTCTTGTGCTTGGCCAACTTGTGTGGGTGAGGACTCGATGCCTCTTGCTGTGGTGGCTAGTTCTACTTATATAGACCCTGGTCCTCTCCCCAAATATTGAGCGGGAAGGGATCCAACAACGGCCAATTTGAAAGGGGACAGCTAATACAGCTTATCCTGACAAAAGCGGTATTCGCCTGCTAAAGGCTCTGGTGGTGACGCCGCCTTGGGCTCCATGGTGACCTCCGTCTTGCCGTCCCGCTGGCCTTGGTCTCGTTGCACTGATATGGAAACCTTTGCTTGATGCCTCGGTACTCCGCGCCTGCACTTGCCTCCTTAGCACCAAAGAGGAAACAAGGACACTGCGCGCGCTGGCGCCCGCCTGGCGCTCGCCTGGTATCGATCGTCATGGCTCACGTCACGAGAACCTCGTGAGGTTTGCCCTGCCTTGATCTCTCCGCCCCTCGCGAGGCAGCCTGGTGAGGCCGCTCCTGAGGGGGTCTTGTGTCCTCCGCCTTGCTAGGCTTGGCCCCTCGCGAGGGTCTTGAATGCCTTGTCGATGAAGATGGGCCGTACAGGCCTACTGCACAGCCACGCCGTGGGCCACAGGCAGGCAAGTCTGGGGACCCCCGTTCCCAAAACGCCGACAGTAGCCCCCGGGCCCAAGGCACGCTCGGGCTTGGCATCGAGGCGAAGCCAAAGGTCAAGTACGGAGCACCGTGGGCCCCAAAAGCCTGCGGCCTTGGTCGACGCTTGGCGGTTGATTGGACGTGGGCGTCTCCGCTTCCCCACGCTGCCTCGGCAACTGCCCGACTTGACAAAAGGCTGGCGCAGATAGTGCTTGCCTTCATTGCTTTCCTTCGCCTAGCTCAGATACCCTTCCTTGCGCCCTGCTTCCGAAATCCTCAGATCTGCTTCCATCTCCTCCCGCACCAGTGACCGATGGCGCCGCGCAAGGTCAAGCCCTCTGCGTCGCCGGCTTGGTACGAGCCTGCTCTCGACGCGCCCAACGTCTCGGAGAAGAGCCTCGCCTCCACGTGCCTACTGATGGCAGGTGAGAGCAACGAATGGGGGAAGACGGAGCTTCGGGCTGCCCCCATCGATCCGGAGCCCGAGGGAAGCACGTTCACCTTCTTCACGAGTAGCATCGCCGCCGGGTTGGTTGCCCCCTTCTCTAACTTCTTCTATGAGATCCTCGACCACTTCGGGCTGCAGGCGCTGCATCTCAATCCCAAGTCCATCCTTCCCCTATCCATCTTCGCTTACTATTGCGAGGCGTATCTGGGCGTGATGCCATCCGTGGCTCTGCTGCGCCACTTCTTCTTCCTTCGCCTTAGCGATGGTCACATCTCCGGGTGTGCCAATTTCATCGCGTCCGGCAAGGCCAATTCAATCTCGAACACTGGGAAGAGGGTCACCAACCTCAGGGCCAAATGGGTCATGATGAGTGCCAAGTGCGTCCATCCACGCTTGGAACTGCCGACGGAGGCACCCCAGTCTGACAAGGGGTGGTCCCGTGCAGAGCTCACAAACGAGCGGGCGTCGTCGCTGTTGGAACAGATGATGACCGACTTGAAGCCGGGCAACACGAAGGCGGCCAAAGTGACGGGGGGCGTGCTCCTGAGGGAATTCCTGACGCTGCGCGTTGCTCCACTTCAGGCGCGCGCGGGCCCTTTGTGGAAGCTTGGAGATGAAGGAGACAAGATTCGCCTGAGGCCAGGGGCCTTGCCTGACGATGAGCTGACTGCTGTCCTGCGCCTCCTGGTTGGGGACAACTAGGAGTATCCGCCGAGCGCCTTTGTTCCTTTGTTCCATCGCAAGGACTGGGAACCAATCGTGGCCTCCAATCCGACCTTTGACGCGCGCGGGCTTGTGCCGCCCATGCCCTCTGGAGGCCCCGCGGCGCCGAAGTCGGTGGAGCTGTCTTCCGACGAGTCCCGCGGGGTGGAAGAAGAGGAGGAAGACTCGGAGGTGAGCCCCGAGGAGATGGGCGAAACCCCACCCGCAAGCAAGGCTGATATCCTCCGCGCCCTTACGGACGACGCCGAGGTCGACACCCACCGGGGGGAGAAAGAGTTGCCCGCTATCTCGACGAAGGGCAAGTCCTCGCTGATTTCTCGAGGTGCTGCCTTCGCCTTGACGCCGCCTAGAGCCGGCTCCGGCCCTTCTGCCGTGCCGTCTTATGCTTCCGGGGCCCGTGCGCCCACTCCTCAGGCCCCGACGCTTTCGGGTTTCAGGCTCCCCGAGCGGAAGGTGGACTATGTCGCGGTGGACCAGTAAGTGCTTCGAGCTTCGTCTTGTTCCTGCCTGTGCTTGCCATTTTCTGACGTTCACCTTTGGTTGATCAGGCTAATGCCTTCGGCGAAGAAGAGGAAGGAGGATGCAGCGGCTGTGCCTCCTTCTGCGGAGAAAGGAGGCGACATCACTCGCACCTCCCCAGCCAGGTCGCCCTCGGGAGGCCAAGAGGAGCATCGTCGGGAGGAGTCGGCCCCCATGGCCCCGCTGGCTCCGGAAGTGCCGGTGCCCGACTTGGCTGATGAGGCCCCAAAGGCTTAGGAGCCCTCGATCTTCCAGGCTCTGGTAACGACGCCGCCTCCTCCTCCTGCTGCGCCTCTGGCCTCAAGTTCTTCTGCTTCCTCCACCATCTTAGAGCGTGTCCTTTCGGAGATGTCCAAGCTGCGGGAAGACCTCCTGGGTGCGGACCCGCGTCTGGTAGCTGGGCGCCTGGAGCTGGCCTCTGGTTGGCTTCACTCCGACTCGGCAGTTCGAGCGTCGTTGAGCCAGGCCGCGGCGGCCTCCGAGAAGGAGAAGCAGGCCGCCGCCAGAGCTGCGGCCGATCGTGAGGCGGCGCTGAAGGACGCCGAGGCCGCCCACGAGTGCTGCCGAGAGCTGGAGGGTGAGCTGAAGAGCCTGCGTGACGAGTGCGCAAAAGAAGCACGTGACCGCGAAGCGGAGGAGGAGGAGATGAAGGCTCGGGAGGACGCCATCAAGGGCCGCGACGCCGAGCTAGGGGAGCTGGTGAAGGCGCAGGCCGTGGAGCGCAGCCGACTGGAGGAGCTGGAGTAGAAGGCGAAGGCGAGGGAAGCCGATCTCGACGCCAAGGCGAAGGTCCTGGCCGAAGACCGCATGGCCTTCTCGCTTCTTGAGAAGAGGTCCAGCATGGCGCTGAAGTCACTGAATGAGAAGGGCTTGGAGAATCCGCTGACCACCGACGAGGATGGCCCTGCGCAGCTGCTTCCCTACTTGGTGAAGGCGCTTGAGGAAGTCGTGGAGGGCATCGGTCCCATGGCAGAGGCAGAGGCTCGTGTCCTTTCTTCAGCTGCGCTGACGCGTGTCTTCAGCCATCTGTACCTTCACGACCCCAATGCTCGTCTCGACGAGCTGCTGGAGCCTGTAGCTGATGAACATTGCGCGGCTGCCGCCGCGGCCGTGAAAGGTCAGGTGGAGGCCCTGCTGAAGAAGTTCCGCGGCTTCGTCTTCGCGCCCTCGATCAGCGATGCCACCGATCCTGCGGCTGGCGGTGCAGGTGAAGGCGACGCTACCAAGGGAGGAGCACCTTCTACGGGCGATGGCGGTGTCCAGGGGTGACCTGCGGCTGCTTTCCTGTTTCATTCCTGCAGCATGCATCAGGCCTCGTGGAGGCGTTAAACTTCCGTTTGATATTGTGAGAACAATATGTCTTGTAATATTTGCTTCGAGATTTTGCGATTTTCTTCCTATTTGCTTTGTGTTCTGCGTCGGCAGAGCCCGGCCCCGCGGATACCTCAACCGCCGTTGGGCCGAACGGAGACTAGGACGGACCAAGGAGTGAGGGGCTACGTGACCAGTTAGGCTCCTGAGTCGCGATGCTCAGGAGTCCCCCTTGATGCGCAAACAGCTTTTAGGGAGGATACGCGATGATAGGTTAATCGTCCTACGTCGGCAGAGCCCGGCCCCGCGCATACCTCAACCACCGTTGGGCTGACCGAAGACCAGGACGGACCAAGGAGTGAGGGGCTACGTGACCAGTTAGGCTCCTGAGTCGCGATGCTCAGGAGTCCCCCTTGATGTGCAAACAATCTCCATACCTTTGCCCTCGCCGAGGCCCGACTCGGGAGGGGCACTCGATGACCAGGTCCGGGAAACCTGGTTGGGTGGCGTACGCTTGGGTGTGACCCGAGCGCAGCCCCCGTGCCCAGCCCCCTCACGTGGCTCTCCCGAGGGGAGGCGTTGCGGTGAGGCCGGACGCTGAGCTCTGGGCTCCCTGAGGTTGGTACGACCGTGAAGCCGCCCTCAGCTGTTTATCACCAGTGCGGAGCATGGTGCTTCCGCTTGTGCACGGGCATAGCCGCTCCTCGGCAGTGTCGACGGCCAGCGCGGAGCATGGTGCTTCCACTTGTGCGTGGCAGGGGGGCTCCCTCTGCAAAGAGCCCCGGGGCGTGTACAGCCCCGCCCTGACACGTGGCTTGCACGGCAGGGCTAGACGAGGTGTATCTGGGCACTCGTGAGCCAGTGCGGGACTCACGAGGCCATACCTCAAGGCGGGTTGTGCCTGGTCTTGGTTCTTGTTCGTTGTGTTTGTCCTGCGAGGTGGTCAAACAACCCGCGCTGAACGAATCTCCTGAGGTTATCGCGTGAGAAAGCCAAGCACCAACGGCCCTAGGAGGTGACGTGAACGGGGCCAGCCCGCCAGACAGAGCTCAGCCGTTGGATTTATCGACGCTGCAGGGACGGGCCCGAGCACATACGTCGTGCCCAACTTACTCACGCGAAGGGTCCTGAAGAAAGACGGCCGGCGCGCGGCTCCCATGATGGGTGGCGATCGACCAGGTAATAATCATAGGTAGATTAAGCATGGAAAGCATACCGGCTTAAGCAAATGTAAGGGAGATACACGCCACTGGGTCAGGCCCGAGCGGCTTGGGGAGGATGCAGCCCGAGGGGCGCCCCCAACAAGGTAAGCTAAAGACATGGAAAGGGATACATGCCACAGGGACGGACCCACGCGGCCTGGGAATGATGCAGCCCGAGGGGCGCTCCCAGCTAAATGAACTTGGAAAACGTCACCTGGTTCTGTTGGCGAAGGAGAGTTGGGGCAGCTGAAGGTACGCAGCGAAGGGATTGCTCCTCACGAGCCACCGGGGCCCTGAGCCTCGGGAGGCTCTGGGGGCTCAGGTGATTCCTTGAGTACCATCTCCATTTCTGTTAGGACGGCGTGGTGCCTGGCCTCCTGAGCCGCCAGGACACGCCGCAAGTTGCGCTGATAGGCGGACGACACGCTCGGCAGGCCAAAAGGCATGCGAATGTAGCTGTGCGGTGGACCCTCGCAGCGGCCCTGTTGAGCCCTGGGACATCGATGCAGACGCGCAGCCTGGCATCCTCGCCTGGATGGGGAGCTGCGCCTCGTGAGCGGCGGTCGCCGCGCATGGCCCTTGCGTCTTGCAGTTCCTGTGTGGTCTCAGTGATGAACTCCTGAACGGTGGGCGCTCCTCACCCTGTGCCCTCCTGAGGGAAACGTGCCATGAAGCACGCCTCCAAGTGGTGCCCAAGCGCCTCCCTCGTGATGTTGGCAAGGTCTGAGGCCCTCCAGAAGAGAGCCCCCGAGCCCTGCCCAAGAAGGGCGCCGGGCGCGCCTTCCTACACGATGGAGGGAGGCGCCCCTGGAGCGGGCGCAGATCCTGATGAGGTTCCAGCTGCGACGCCACCCTCCTGAGGCCCGGCACGGCGCAACTTCTTCTTCTTCTTGGGGACGACATCAAGAGGGCCCTCGCCCTTACTGTCGAGGTCATCGATTGTTACTGCTTGAAAGGCACGCTCGAGGGAGCACACCGCGTCTCCTTCTTCACATGGGACTGTGATTATCCCGCCGCTTCCCGACATCTTGAGGACATTGTAGCCGTGATGGGTCACCGCCATGACCTTGGTCAGGGCTGGGTACCCGAGGATGGCATTGTACGGCAGACGGATGTGCGCGACGTCGAAGTCGATGAGCTCGGTGCGGTAGTTCTTGCGTTCTCCGAAGGTGACAGGGAGGCGGACCTGCCCTATCGGTGTGGTGGAACCGTCGGTCACTCCTGAGAAAGGCTTGGTAGGCTGAAGTTGGTCATATGGCACTTGAAGGTTGTCGAACGTGTCGACGGACAGGACATTGAGCCCTGTGCCGCCATCAATGAGGGTCTTGGTAACTTGCACGTTGCTGATGACTGGTGAACAAAGCATCGGGAGGGCGCCAGCGGTAGCTGCGTACTTGAGCTGATCTGCCGAGTTGAACGTGATGGGGCACTAGGACCATCGGAGCGGGCGTGTGGCCTCGAGCTTGGGCAGGACTGCATTCACTTCACGAGCAAACTGTTTGAAGATACACTGCGAGGCTAGGGCCTAAGCTCCGCCTAAGATGCAGGCGATAGCACGTGGTTCCTGGAAGCCCCCAGCCCCCTCGTCTTGATGGTGGTCATCATTCCTTCTTGGCGGTGGCGGCAACGGAGGAAGGCCGGCGTCGCCCTGAGGACGATCCTCACGAGTCTGGTCCCTCCAGGCGCCCTCGCGAGGCTGATCCTGCCAGCGGTCCTCGCGAGGCCGGTCGCGGCACTCCTGGCGCGGGCCATGGTCGTCCTAGCGTCCGCCACCACGTCCTCCCCCTCGGCCGTAGCCCCGGTCGCTGCGCTCGGGGCGTTGGCCGAAGCGTCCTTCCCGAATGGCTCTGAGCTCTTGGCAGTCACTGCTGTTGTGGGTATGCAGGTTGTGGAAGGCGTAGAACAGTTGGCTACTCTTGGATGACTCGGGCTGATCTCTGCCGCGCTTGGTGTCTGGTTCCACCGCGAGCACGGCTGCTCCCTTGCGCTTCATGTCCTTGGCCTTGGCTTTCTTCTCCTCCGGGTCCGCAGCCGGCAGCTCGAGGAGGGAGAGGCGCCCTTCCTCAGCTCTTGTGCACTTGGTCGCCAGGTTGAACAACTCCTGAGATGTGCACAGCTCCTCGTGGATAGCGAGCTCTTCCTTCATCTTGATGTCGCGGACGCCATTAGAGAACGCGGAGATGATGGCCTCATCCATCACCTTGGGGATCTTGAGGCGAATGTTGTTGAAGCGCTGGATGTACTTCTGGAGGGTCTCTCCTGGTTGTTGCTTGACGCGGCGCAAGTCACCCGCGGCCGGCGGGCGGTCGCGAGTGCCCTGGAAGTTGGCGACGAAGCGGTCGCGCATCTCGTCCCAGGAGGAGATCGAGCCAGGAGGCAGGTTCAGGAGCCACGAACGGGCGCCGTCTTTGAGCGCCATAGGGAACCAGTTCGCCATGACTTTCTCGTCGCCGTTGGCCGCCTCGATGCTCAGCTCGTAGAGCTGCAAGAACTCCACGAGATCAAGGGTGCCGTCATAGCGAGGAGGCAGATCTGGCTTGAACTTGCCCGGGCAGGCGACGCTACGCAGCTCGGGTGTGAAGGCGTGGCAGCCGGCCATGGTCGCCGGGGCCCGTCTTGGAGGTCGAGCTTGGCTCCCACGCACCGCTTCGGCAAGCTACGCGGTGGCCGGCCGTGGCAGACGCTCCTGGCGCGACGGTGCGAGGAGTGGCGGAGCGTTCTCTTGCGGTCGAGGGACTTCTTGGCAGCTTCTTTCTTCACGCGCGGGCACCGGACGCGGCGGGTCGCGTCGCGGAGCCGCGCGCCTTGGCGCCAGAGCGCCATCTTGGGGCAGAGGTGGTGGAGGTGCTCCGTGAGCTACATCGCCTGTAACTGGCGGAGGGTGAGACGGAGAGAGGGACGGCGCAGGGGAGCCCCCTGCGACGCGGACGAGCTCGGCGATGCGGTTGAGTCAGTCCTTGTAGAGGTCGTCGACCGGTCGGTAGCGCAGGAGCTCGTGCGCCATGAGGAGCGCGGCCCGTGCGTCCATGGGAGCGCGGCGTGCATGGGACGAAGAACCGGCCGGGGTCAGTGATGGAGTGGCGGTGCGGCCGTCCCGCTGCACCGAGGGGTGCAGCGAGGACGCTTGCTGCTCGTTCCCCGCCGGGCCGGTGGCAGCGTTGGCGGCAGGAGACGGAGAACGACGAGGTAGCCCACCGACGGGAGCCGTCTGAGCGACGCGGGTGGCTAGGGCAGCCCGGCGCTCAGCACGAGCATGGCGAGCGTCTGCTATGGAGACGACGGAGCAACTGGACGCGAAACGACGGAAAGGAAGCTCCGGCGTACCCCTACCTGGCGCGCCAAATGTCGGATCACGGGTTCCGGCAAAACCCTCAAGGTTCAAACACTGGGGTGCGCGTGAAGATTTCCTCCCTACCGATCCACGCCTTAGCTCGCTAAGATCTCGCAGACGAACTCGACGAACTCACAACACAAAAGACACAAGATTTATACTGGTTCAGGCCACCGTCGTGGTGTAATACCCTACTCCAGTGTGGTGGTGGTGGATTGCCTCTTGGGCTGATGATGAACAGTACAAGGGGAAGAACAGCTTCCTAAGGTTGAGGTGTTCTTGTGCTTGGCCAACTTGTGTGGGTGAGGACTCGATGCCTCTTGCTGTGGTGGCTAGTTCTACTTATATAGACCCTGGTCCTCTCCCCAAATATTGAGCGGGAAGGGAGCCAACAACGGCCAATTTGAAAGGGGACAACTAGTACACCTTATCCTGACAAAAGCGGTCTTCGCCTGCTAAAGGCTCTGGTGGTGACGCCGCCTTGGGCTCCATGGTGACCTCCGTCTTGCCATCCTGCTGGTCTTGGTCTCGTTGCACTGATATGGAAACCGTTGCTTGATGCCTCGGTACTCCGCGCCTGCGCTTGCCTCCTTAGCACCAAAGAGGAAACAAGGACACTGCGCGTGCTGGCGCCCGCCTGGCGCCCGCCTGGTCTCGATCGTCATGGCTCACGTCACGAGAACCTCGCGAGGTTTGCCCTGCCTTGATCTCTCCGCCCCTCGCGAGGCAGCCTGGTGAGGCCGCTCCTGAGGGGGTCTTGTGTCGTCCGCCTTGCGAGGCTTGGCCCCTCGCGAGGGTCTTGAATGCCTTGTCGATGAAGATGGGCCGTACAGGCCTGCTGCACAGCCACGCCGTGGGCCGTAGGCAGGCAAGTCTGGGGACCCCCGTTCCCAGAACGCCGACAGCTTTCCACTCAAATCCATTCTTCCACCATTGCCAAATCTTTGAGAGAGAGTTGAGTGTTGGGGAGACTATCATTTGAAGCACAAGAGCAAGGAATTCATCATCAACACACTGTATATTACCTTTTGGATAGTGGTGTCTCCTAGATTGGTTAGGTGTCGCTTGGGAGCCTCCAACATGATGTGGAGTTGAACCAAGAAGTTTGTAAGGGCAAGGAGATTGCCTACTTCGTGAAGATCTACCCGAGTGAGGAAAGTCCTTCATGGGTGATACGTATCCAATGTATCTATAATTTTTTATTGTTCCATGTTGTTATACTATCAATCTTGGATGTTTTATAATCATTTTATAGTCATTTTATATCATTTTTTGCTACTAACCTGTTGACATAGTGCCAACTGCCAGTTGCTGCTTTCTGCATGTTTTTACATCGCAAGAAATCAATACCAAACGGAGTCAAAATGCAACGAAACTTTACGGAGATTTTTTTGGACCAGAAGACACCTAATGGGCCAAGGCTGCGCCTGGGGGTGCTCCGAGGGGAGCACAACCCACCAGGGCGCGCCAGGAGGCCCAGGCGCGCCCTGGTGGGTTGTGCCCACCTCGGGTGCCCCTGGACCGCCTCTTTGCTCTATAAATACCCCAATATTCCAGAAACCCTAGGGGAGTCGACGAAAATCAATTCCAGCCGCCGCAGAGTCCATAACCACCAGATCCAATCTAGACACCATCACATATGGGGTTCACCACCTCCATTGGTGCCTCTCCGATGATGCGTGAGTAGTTCTTTGTAGACCTTCGGGTCCGTAGTTAGTAGCTAGATGGCTTCCTCTCTCTCTCTCTCTCTCTCTCGCTAAATTCTCAATACAATGGTCTCTTGGAGATCCATATGATGTAACACTTTTTGCGGTGTCTTTGTTGGGATCGGATGAACTTTGAATTTATGATCAGATCTATCTTTTTATATCCATGAAAGTATTTGAGTTTCTTTGATCTCTTTTAGGCATGATTTCTTATAGCCTCGTATTTCTTCTCCGATATTTGGGTTTTGTTTGGCTAAGTTGATCTATTTATCTTGCAATGGGAAGAGGTGCTTGGTAGTGGGTTCGATCTTATGGTGCTTGATCCCAGTGATAGAAGGGGAACCGACACATATGTATCATTGCTACTAAGGATAAAATGATGGGGTATATCTCTACATAGATCGATCTTGTCTACATCATGTCATCTTTCTTATTGCATTACTCCGTTTTTCCATGAACTTAATACACTAGATGCATGCTGTATAACGGTCGATGTGTGGAGTAATAGTAGTAGGTGCAGACAAGAGTCGGTCTACTAATCTTGGATGTGATGCCTATATAATGATCATTTCCTGTATATCGTCATGATTATTTGAAGATCTATCAATTGCCCAACAATAATTTGTTTACCCACCGTTTGCTATTTTTCTCGAGAGAAGCCACTAGTGAAACCTGCGGCCCCCGGGTCTCTTTCTCATATTATTTGCCTTCGCGATCTATTTTATTTGCCTTTTATTTCCAGATCTATTAAACTAAAAATACAAAAATACCTCGCTGCGTTTTATTCTTATTTATTTTATTTGGCGTTCGATATATCAATCTACTACACTTTTATCTCACGTCTGTTTGCCTATCTTGAGGCGCCGTTGCCCGAAAGGGATTGACAACCCCTTTAACACGTGGGTTGCGAGGATTTGTTATCTCTTTGCAAGGGCTTTTTACGTTGTGTTGCTTGGTTCTCCTACTGGTTCGATAACCTTGGTTTCATATCTGAGGGAAATACCTACCACTGCTGTGCTGCACCATCCCTTCCTCTTTGGGGAAATACCGACGTAGCTTCAAGCCGCAATCAAAAGGAATTTCTAGCGCCATTGTCGGGGAGGATCTTCAACATATATCAGGTTCCTAATCACAAATCTCATCTCCTCGCAATTTACATTATTTGCCATTTGCCTCTCCCCCACTTCACAAAAATTTGTCGTTTTATTCGCCCCTCCTTTTCCGTTCACGATTTTCTTGCCGGATCTGTTTTTGTGTGCGTTCCTATTTGTGTAGTCATGATGCCTCAAAGAAAAATTATGATGTTCCTTACCCAAATATTTTGCTTGAAATTGAGGAAAGTACTAAGGAATATATGACTACACAATTTGAGCACAATAAGTATTTTACTAAAGAACTTAAGGAGCACTCCATTGTGCTGGATGCTATCACAAAACAACTTGATGATATTAGCAGAGAAGTTTGCAATCTCCAATGTAAGTATGCTTTTGCTGAAAGTTTGCTAGGAAAAATATCCGATGCACAAGCTACCTTAGTAAATCAAATGGCCGCTAAACCTATCTCGTTAGAAGATAAAAATGATGAAGATCTTAAAATGATCGTTGTTTCTTCTATTGATTGCTCGTTTAGTAAAGTTGAGATTGATGAAAAATGGACTGGAGAAGAGTCAACTTTAGCTAGAAGGCGTCCTGATAATTCGGAGGGTGAAAATCATGTTGAGAAAACTGATAAAAGTGGGTTTGAAGAGGTCAAAACTTTAAGTAGTGATGTACCCACTCTTTTGGATTACAAAGACTTTAATTATGATAGTTGACCTTTGATTGATTGTATTTCTTTGTTGCAATCCATGATAAATTCACCCTATGCTTATGAACAAAATAAAGGTTTTACTAAACATATTGTTGATGCTATGATGAAAGTTTTTGAAGAAAAAATGGAATTAGAAGTATCAATTCCTAGAAAATTGCATGATGAATGGGAACCTACTATCAAAGTCAAGATTAAAAATTATGAGTGTTTTGCTTTGTGTGAATTGGGTGCTAGTGTTTGTTCTTACCGATCTTGAAGAATGTTCTTTGAATTTGCACATGGTGGATTCTACTATTAAAAAGCCTATGGGAAGAAATAATGATGTTCTTATTCTTGCAAATATGAATTATGTGCCCATATATTTTATTGTTCTTGATATTGATTGTCATCCGTCTTGCCCAATTATTCTTGGTAGACCGTTTTTACGCACTATCGGTGCCGTGATTGATATGAAAGAAGGCAATATTAAGTTCCAATTTCCTTTGAGGAAGGGTATGGAACACTTTCCTAGAACAAGAATTAGGCCACCATATGAATCAATCATGAGGGCATCTTATGGATCTCGAACCAAAGATGACAAAACTTAGATCCTTGCTTTATGCCTAGCTAAGGGCATAAAACTATAGCACTTGTTGGGAGGCAACCCAATGAATAAAATTTATTTTTGCTTTTTTCTTTCTGTTCCTGAGTGTTTGCACAATTATGCTACTGTTATGATTGTGTTTTTTGTGTTTTAATTAGTGTTTGTGCCAAGTAAAGCCTTTAGGATCTTCTTGGTGACAGTTGTTTGATCTTGCCGAAAACAGAAACTTTTGTGCTAACGAAAACAATTCTTTTTTAACCAGAGTGTGATAAAATACCAATTCGTTTTGAAGTAGATAAATATACAAATTACCCAGGTCGTCCTAATTTCTGAGAATTCTTGGAGTTCCAGAAGTATTCGAACAAATCAGATTGCTACAAACTGTTCTGTTTTGACAGATTCTGTTTTCTTTGTGTTGTGTGCTTATTTTGATGGCTCTATGGTTTTCTTTGATGAGTTTTTTCCATAGAAAAGTTGGAATACTGTGGGTATAATGCAAGAATAAAATATGAATTGGTTGATACAGTACTTATAGTACTGATTTATTTTCTTGTACTAACGGATCTCATGAAGGTTTTGTTGAGTTTTGTGTGATTGAAGTTTCCAAGTTTTGGGTTATCTTACGATGGATGAAGTAATAAGGAGTAAGAAGAGCCTAATCTTGGGGGTGCCCCGGCATCCCAAGCTATTATCCAAAAGTGAGCAAGCAACTAAGCTTGGGGATGCCCGAGTGGCATCCCCTGTTTCTTCTAACAACCATCGGTATTTTACTCGAAGCTATATTTTTATTCGTCACATACTATGTGTTTTGCTTGGAGCGTCTTGTATGATATGAGTATTTGCTTGTTTTATTTTGTGTTTTAAGTCTTGATTGCTTGCTGGACACACCTATTTGAGAGAGCCAAAATTATGTCATGACTTGTTAGAATTGCTCTCTATGCTTCACTTAAATCTTTTATGAGCCATGGACTTGCTCTAGTGCTTCACTTATATCTTTTTTAGCATGGTGTGCTTTATTATTTTTGAAGAAATGCTCTCTTGCTTCACTTAGATTTATTTGAGAGTTATTAAAATTTTCAAGAAATTATCTCTTGCTTCACTTAAATTAATTTGAGAGAAAGAAAAAAATTATGCTCATGATCTTCACTTATATTTGTTTGAGCTTATGAAAAGAAACATATGAAAATTAGTTCCAAAGTGATAGATATCCAAGAAGGATATAATAAAAACTTTCATGAAGATCATTGGACAAAATAAACTTGATTCTTAGTAATAGTTTTGAGATATGATGATGTGATATGTGAGTTATATTGATGAGTAATTATGCTTTAGTAAGAATATTTATGTTAAGGTTTGTGATTCCCTATGCAAGCACGAAAGTCAATAGTTATGCAATGAAATTATATCCTACTTGTGGTGCATTATTCGGTGTTAATTATGCTTAATGCTTGCTTATGAGATTATTCGTTTCTTGCTTGGTCGCTTCTCAATCTTTTGCTAGTCTTCATTTTGCACTAAGTATGACCTCTAATTGTGCATCCAAAAACCTTTAAACCAGTTTTGCCACATGAGTCCACTATATCTACCTATATGCAGTATTCTTTTGCCGTTCTAAGCAAATTTGCATGTGCCATCTCTAATTTTAAAAATGAAATTCTCTTTTGTGTGTTTGTTTTGCTCGCGGAATGGTAACAGGTGGCTAATATTTTCCATGCTAGATGTGTTATTCTCAAGATGAGTGTTTATTCACTTGTTATTGCACGAGAGTAAGGCAAAGGTTTTAGGGATGCCCAATCCCGAAATGCAAAAACATATTTACTTTATGTTGTCAAATAATAAATTCCTTGGAAAGTGTTGGTATGGAGGGCAACCGTGGATACGGCTAGCCATGGAAAGTGAAAGTGTGGTTGAAAAAGGAATAAACTTTATTTTCTCTTTGGGAACTGCCTATGATATATCTAGCATGGAAAGTGTTGGGAACTCTAAGTCGTTTTCGTTGGTGGGAAGGATACACCTCCCAAAATGTTTTTATCTCTAAGTTTTTCGCTTTGAGCTTTGGCACCTCTACAAATCCCTACTTCCCTCTGCGAAGGGCCTTTCTTTTACTTTATGAAATTTTTATTTTGAATTTGAGTCTCCATCTTCTCTTATAAAAGCACCAACTAGGAGGCAATATGATCATACTTGAGTATTAGGTGTAGTTAATATGCGAGTGTGTTTCATGAATGGATCAATGGTTGAGCATGATGGGCTAGGGATAGCTTATTTTAGCGTTGATATTTTGAAAGACATGGTTGCTTGTTGATATGCTTGAGTATTTAAATTATCATGTCAAAACTAGACTATTGCTTTGAACAATATAAAATTCCAAATGTCTATGCTATAAAGAAAAGAATATGATGTGACATGTTAGGCAGCATTCCACATCAAAAAGTCTGTTTTTATCACTTACCAACTCGAGGACGAGTAGGAGTTAAGCTTGGGGATGCTGATACGTCTCCAACGTATCTATAATTTTTTATTGTTCCATGTTGTTATATTATCAATCTTGGATGTTTTATAATCATTTTATATCATTTTTTGGTACTAACCTATTGACAAAGTGCCAAGTGCTAGTTGCTGTTTTCTGCATGTTTTTTACATCACCGGAAATCAATAACAAACAGAGTCCAAATGCACTGAAACTTTACGGAGATTTTTTTGGACCAGAAGACACCTAATGGGCCAAGGCCGCGCCTGGGGGTGCTCCGAGGGGAGCACAACCCACCAGGGCGCGCCCTGGTAGGTTGTGCCCACCTCGGGTGCCCCCCGGACCGCCTCTTTGCTCTATAAATACCCCAATATTCCAAAAACCCTAGGGGATTCGACGAAAATCAATTCTAGCCGCCGCAGAGTCCAGAACCACCAGATCCAATCTAGACACCATCACGGATGGGGTTCACCACCTCCATTGGCGCCTCTCTGATGATGCGTGAGTAGTTCTTTGTAGACCTTCGGGTCCGTAGTTAGTAGCTAGATGGCTTCCTCTCTCTCGCTGAATTCTCAGTACAATGATCTCTTGGAGATCCATATGATGTAACTCTTTTTGCAGTGTGTTTGTTGGGATCAGATGAACTTTGAGTTTATGATCAGATCTATCTTTTTATATCTATGAAAGTATTTGAGTTTCTTTGATCTCTTTTATGCATGATTTCTTATAGCCTCGTATTTCTTCTCCGATATTTGGGTTTGTTTGGACAACTTGATCTATTTATCTTGCAATGGGAAGAGGTGCTTTGTAGTGGGTTCGATCTTACGGTGTTTGATCCTAGTGACAGAAGGGGAGCCGGCACGTATGTATCGTTGCTACTAAGGATAAAATGACGGGGTCTATCTCTACATAGATAGATCTTGTCTACATCATGGCATTTTTTTTTGCATTACTCCGTTTTCCATGAACTTAATACACTAGATGCATCTTGGATAGCGGTCGATGTGTGGAGTAATAGTAGTAGATGCAGGCAGGAGTCTGTCTACTAATCTTGGACGTGATGCCTATATAATGATCATTGCCTGGATATCGTCGTGATTATTTGAAGTTCTATCAATTGCCCAATAGTAATTTGTTTACCCACCGTTTGCTATTTTCTCGAGAGAAGCCACTAGTGAAACCTACGGCCCCCGGGTCTCTTTCTCCGATTATTTTCCTTCGCAATCTATTTTATTTGCCTTTTATTTTCAGATCTATTAAACTAAAAATACTAAAATACCTCGCTGTGTTTTATTCTTATTTATTTTATTTGGTGTTCGATCTATCAATCTACTACCATTTTATCTCACGTCCATTTGCCTATCTTGAGGCGCCGTTGCCCGAAAGGGATTGACAACCCCTTTAACACGTCGAGTTGTGAGGATTTGTTATCTGTGTGCAGGGGCTGTTTATGTTGTGTTGCTTGGTTCTCCTACTGGTTCGATAACCTTGGTTTCATATCTGAGGGAAATACCTACGGCTGCTGTGCTGCATCATCCCTTCCTCTTTGGGAAATACCGACGTAGCTTCAAGCCGCAATCAGTGGGCGATGGCCATGGTGGGATAGACATTGTTGCTTCTTCATGTACCCTTTGTGGGTGGAGCCCTCCGTGGACTCGCGCAGCTATTACCTTTTGTGGGTTTAAGTCTCCATCAACGTGGATTACGATAGCACCACCTATCGGAACCACGCCAAGAATCTTCGTGTCCCCATTGCGTTTGCCTTCTCCAAACCCTTCTGTTTACTTACATGTGCAATGTTTTACATTCTGCTGCTATACTCTTAGAATTGCATGTGTAGGTTCATTGCTTGACTTGTCATAATTGCTAAAATCTATCTACAACTAAAACTAGAAAAAGTCTAGGTTTTAATTTGTCAAGTAGTCTAATCACCCCCCTCTAGACATACATTTTGATCCTAAATTATTACATGACGAGGTAGGAGGAAGGAAGATGGAGCCCTACGTCGAGTCTCAGTGCGATGACTTGCTCAACTTCTCATCTCTTGTTTGTTGTTGTGAGATCCTTTGCCTCTTCTTTGCCATTGTGAGATGCTTTGTTGCAACACTCGTCTTCATGCGATAGGGGGTATGTGTGTATAAGAGAGCACACTGGCCATCGTAGGAGAGGCAAAGGTTATCGCCACCTCCTCTTCTATCTCCTGCTGCTTCTTGAGAGAATCTTGATGGATCTAGAGGGGGTGAATATGTCTTTAGAAATTTTATTTATTTTATTTAATAAAATATGCTTTATGTATAAACTAGATGATACCCGCATGTTGTTGCAAGAATTGTTTATAATATATTTCAGTGACATTTGATGATATGAACATGAATATTTTGATTAATAATATAAAAGGTAAAATTGAAAATACATATTATTATTGTACAATATAAATTATTTAACATAGGGAGCATAACACAATTAAAACATTTGAGCATTTTTGACATGGTTGCATCTTGTGGTGGTCTTTTCTCCATACATTTAGAGCATCTATAACTACAATACCAAAATTCGGCCCCCAAAAGCCTGCGGATGCGCCCGGGCGCGTCCGTGGACAGTGACTGGACAACACACAAAAGGTTGATTCCACAACCACAAACACCATTTCCAAATCACCAAATACATATTATTACATGCAACGTAAAATCTAGTCTAAGCGGAGTTCAGTCGGCTCCGTCGTGCCCATGCCCGGCGGCCGGCTGCGCCCCTCAAAGTGTTGGTTCGGTTGTCGGCGAGGTAGAGTAGGACATGGGACACAGACCGTCTCACAGGACTCAAGACGCCGCCATCTACCATGCCTTACTCTTCCTCGTCAAAGTATGGAACTTTCACGATGATGGTGAAATTAAGATCGATGATGGATCTGTCTTGGGAGGAGTTGGCGACATCCACCACGACGCAATTGCGGAGTCCGAGATGGGCGTGCACCACACGGGGTGCCGAAGAATGCGACGCCAACGTACGCCACCGCCTCCCATGCCCATTGCCTCACACGACGGGCACGCAATGCCATATTTGTGTCGGCGGACGCCCATGCATTAACCTCTGCCTCGACATGCCAACAAAGTGGTTGCGCATTCGTCACATTCGGACGCCAGAAGGACCACAAAGACTCCGGTGAGGCAGCGGCGACACAACTCATGTCGGATCCATTCACCATTTGGGCGGATGCAATGCATTCCCAACGGAAGGAGCCTAAGCGCTGTCGTTGGGAGAACTCCTCCCGGGAGCGGCGGAGTGCAAGGCGGATGGTCATCTTCTCCTCGAAGTTTTGTGGGATGAGCTCGGGGTCAATGGGTTTGGAGGTGTAGGACTCGGATCCGCTACCCTCCATACTGGAGTGGGTAGGAGATCACCAGATGGGAGCTTGTGGGTAGAGTCAGTGGACTAGAGGGGAGGGGAGTCGAGTAGAATGCGGCTAGGGTTTTGGTCGGAGGTGCGGATATAGTCCATTTTATGTCGGGTTGGGTGGGCCAGCGTGGGTCAGTTCGGACGTGGCGGGTGCATCTGGACGTCCCCATATTCGCCCCAGATTTGGGATGGATATGGGGAGTGTCGGTCAGTCTGGGCGTTTAGGTCGGCTATGGGGAGGCTGGTTGGGTGGCGTTTTTGCGTCCGGACACTGACCGGGTAGCCGGTCCGGGCGTTTGGGGCGGGTATGGGGGGTCCTATTGTAGATGCTCTTACATAATTGCATATTGAGGTGGCATGGTTGCATGTTGATATAAATATGTTAGTGTAGATCAACTATTTAGTAATATAGAATATAGGATAAGGTGTCTAAATATTTAACAAAGGCGAACACACTCTATACAATGCTTGCAAGGGCAAGGGACCAAAGTAAATAGCACAAGCAAAATGAGTTCAAATAGGAAGTAATAAAAGCACCCAGGGATAATCATGTATCCCAAAACTCACTTCTTTGGAGGGTAGCTAGTCACCATTGATGAGGTATGAGTCCACAAAGAATTCTTGACTTCACCATGGCTCGTGATTTCACCACAAAGGTGAAGTTGAATTACTCATGATAGACCCGTCGGTGTCAAAACCGGCAGATCTCTGGTAGGGGGTCCCGAACTGTGCGTCTAAGGTCGATGGTAACAGGAGACAGGGGACATGATGTTTACCCAGGTTCGGGCCCTCTCTATGGAGGTAATACCCTACTTCCTGCTTGATTGATCTTGATGAATATGAGTATTACAAGAGTTGATCTACCACGAGATCGTAATGGCTAAAACCCTAGAAGTCTAGCCTATATGATTATGATTGTCCCTATGGACTAAACTCTTCGGTTTATATAGACGCCGGAGGGGACTAGGTTAGTACAAAGTCGGTTACAGAGAAAGGAATCTTCATATCCGGACGCCAAGCTTGCCTTCCACGCCAAGGAGAGTCCCATCTGGACACGGGTGAGAATCTTCGGTCTTGTATCTTTACAGCCCATCAGTCCGGCCCATGTCGAACAGGCCGGACACCCGAGGATCCCTTAGGCCAGGACTCCCTCAGTAGCCCCTGAACCAGGCTTCAATGACGAGGTGTCTGGCGCGCAGATTGTCTTCGGCATTGCAAGGCGAGTTCCTCCTCCAAATACTCCAAAACAGCCTTCGAACACAAAGAACGTGTCCGGCTCTGCAAACCAAGTACCACACACAACCGTAGAGAGTATAACATTTCACGAGTCCAATCTACTGACAACTTTTTGTAGCGTGACACCACATCACCACCCGGTCATTATTTTGAACCGTTTTTCGGCCTGCCGCTTCATATGTCGAGATGCGGTTTCATTCGCACGTCTTGTAAAAGCAGAGATTGTGTCCCCTTATTGCGGGATTCTCATCAATACGGGCATGGGTAATCCAACCATACCGTCTGCATGGCCCTTGGGAATCAGGCGAGTTTTAAGGCGAGTGAGGAGGCACTTGATGTTTGCTGCCTTTATAAGGGGATAAGGATTCACCCCCTTTCACCCACGCCTTATCTCTCTCTGCCAACCCATTCTCGAGCTCCAGCGCCCAAGTCCTCATCTCTTCCGCCTCAAGAAAGCACTCCGATCATGTCCGGATCCGGAGTACAGGGCAAGTGGATGGTCTCCTCCGTCAAGGAGAAGGACATCGCCCAGCTCCGGGAGGCCGGATATTTGGCCAAGGAGGTCGCCCACCGGCTTCCAACCGAGCGACAGATCGTCCCTACCCCGGAGCCCCATGAGAGGGTAGTGTTCATCCCCCACTTTGTCCGCGGGCTGGGATTTCTACTCCACCCATTCGTCCGCGGACTTATGTTCTACTATGGGGTGGATTTCCATGATCTGGCCCCCAACTCCTTCCTCAACATCTCGGCATTTATTGTCGTGTGTGAGGCCTTCCTCTGCATCTCACCCCACTTGGGATTGTGGCTGAAGATCTTCAATGTGAAGCCGAAGGTGGTAGACGGCCAACATGCAGAGTGCGGAGGCGCCATGGTGAGCAAGATGCCCAACGTCGTATGGCCCAAAGGTACTTTCATGGAGACTGTCAAAGGGTGGCAAAAACAGTTGTTCTATGTCACAGAGCCCCGCGACACCGCCTGGGCCGAGGCTCCCGAGTTCAGGTCCGGGGCCCCAATGCGGCTCACCTCCTGGCTAAAGAAGGGCCTAGACTGGGCCTCGTCGGACGAGCTGACAACGCTGCAGATGCGCATAAAGAGCATGGTCGACAAGAACATCAAGCTTGTCAATGTGATCTAGGTGATGCTCTTTTGCCGGATCCTTCCATGCCAAAGTCGGACCTGCAATTTGTGGGAATTCGATCTGGCCAAGCACCAGACCCTGCAACACTTCTTCGGCGTTACGCACGAAGGTATTTGGAAAGTGCTCTTCAAGGCCGACAAGACATGGCCGAAGGAGACCGAAGACCGTGGGTACAACCTAACCCACGCCGCCAGTCCGGTAAGTTTTCCCATGTTTTCAAGGTGTATCATTTACTTACATACTCAATGGGCATGTCTAAGCTTCCCCGTCTTTACTTTTTTAGAGCTCGACGAAGAAGACGGAGCTGATCAAGAGTCCGGCTCCGTTGCCCGAAGACCCAGCAATTCCTCTTCTGACGAAGATGCTGGTTCTGACACCCTACCAGGCACCGGAGAAGAAGGCCAAGGGGGCCAGAGGTGGCCTCCGTCACAAGCGCACTTCGGACGTGACGTCCGAAGACGCCGAGACCCAGTCCTCACCTACCACTGACGACGAGGAGGCGGAGGCGGAAGAAAGCAACTCCCCCCTGCGAGGGGAAGGAAGAAAAGGGCGGCCTCCATGTGTCTGGAGGCCGAAGCGTCCCAGAGGGGGAGAGCCTCCCTCGCGGACGACACCGCGCCGGACACCGACAACAGCTCGGAGTGGCGCCCCAGGGAGAAGCCTCCGGCCGGATCGTAAGTATTCGAAGGCTCTGACGCACTTATATGTCCGACTCTGTCGGTGTACAAAAGTAGGGGGCCCCTTTTCTGCACCCCTTTACTTGTGCGCGGGCAGTCACAGCCCCACGCCCCTGGCCCGCTTGGTGGGGCGGAGGAAGCAAACGCACAAGACGACCAGACCAACGCCAAGCCAGAGACACAAAGAGCAGAAGGGCGAGGTGGACTCCCCTGGCAAGGCCCTTGCCGGGGCGGCCTCCACGGCCCCGGCAAGAGCCTTGCCGGGGCAACTTTCCCAACGCCAGCAGGGCTGCCACCCGCGAGCCTGAGAGTTCCGACGCTCTCAACCACATTAGAACCAAAGCTCGGGAGACGCCTCCATGGTGGCATGCAGATCTTTGTGAAGACCAGAAGCATACAAGACTAGATAAATGACCAGAAGACGAAGATCCTCGGCAAGATCCTTGCCAAGGATACCCACGAGACCCCCGGCAAGCCCCTTGCCCGGGACGACCACGACGCAAGGCAAGACCCTTGCCGGGGCCCCGGCAAGACTCTTGCCGAAGACATCCGCGGGGCCGCAGCCAAGCCCACATCTGCCAAAGCACCGCCGCCGTTCCCATGAAGCTGCCAGCCCACCAACTAGGCGAACACCTACGTGGCGACGTGCAGCCTCTAAGCCAACTCAGCAAGCACCTGCATGGTGGCATGTAGATCTTCGTGAAGCCTCTGCCACCGCACCAACTCAGCAGCCAGCTAGCCAGCGTGGCACTACCCGCCTCGTCAGTTCTGACGCGCGTCGAAGCCAGGTGAGGCGGCGACAGCTGGGACAAGCTTCCTTGCCGTCCCCGATAAAGCAAGAAGGGCACGTTGCCAGCGCATTAAATGCGTTTGTCCTACGGTGCCAGAGGATAGACTCGACCACTGTATAGCTTTCCACCTCCTGTGTGCCACTGTGGCAGCCTCTTTGTGTATAAACGGATGCCCGCGGCGTACTGGGAGAGGATTCATACTTTTTGGACCCTGCACGCCTTGTAGCTAGTCCAAGAACACCAGATAAACAAAAACTAGCAGGAGTAGGGTATTACGCGTCCTCGCGGCCCGAACCTGGATAATCCCCCCACATTGATCTCTCAATCCCGCTCTTTCCACAGCCCCGCGCCCGCCAACCATAGCAAAAGGGATTCCCAATGATCCCATAGGTGTCGTTTCCCCCGACAGACTCCCTTATTTCGTAATTCTGATGCGTTGAATCACGTGCTGCAGTCCGGCCCATGACAGCTCCCATCGATCCTCATCGGGGGATTCGCTGGATCCGAAGGCCATGGATAGTGATTCACTGCCGACGGCCACTCTCCCAAGGCCACGGATGACGCCGAAGCGGTGTCCCGAAGGACTTTCACAGTCCAGGGAGAGGCGCGAGAAGGCATTAAAGCGGCGCTGGAGGGTGAAACCTCGGTTGCTGGAAACCTGGGGCAGCGGATCCCCCAGGAGACTGGCGATGGGGGCCATATCCAACTCGGCCCCCACCCAAATACTGTTCCGGAGACCCATAAGGCTCCGGAATCAGGCAGGCAGCTTCCTTCGAAAGAAGGAGGTCCACCTATCCCCCCGGTGACCTCTGTCCATCCAGAGGCACCAGGTACTTTAATGGAAGCACTGCAAGGCGCTTCTATCGTGGAAGAACACCGCACCCTTATGGGTACGGTGATTGAGAGGGTTCAGTCCGTTAAGAGCGGACTGACCGAAGCCTGCACCAGCCTTCTGACAGGCTTTGAGGTAAGCGACATAATTATATAGAAAGTCACAGTATAGACAGTAGCCCGTGAGACTCTATTCGGTGTTCGGAAAGAAGAGCCGAACAGAGGATCAAATAGTTTTTCACAGGAGACTAACCATATATGTCTATGTGAATAAGCAGGCGTCACTGCTAGCCGCGACTTCTCATGCTGCCAAAGTCTCCGGACTGAAGCAGAGGCTGGAGCGGGCCGAGGTGGAGCTCGGCCAAGCAAGGAAACAGCTGGATGATAAGCAAGGTATGTAATGACTTGCTGTATATCAGAAGGGATAAATGATTTGTGTTGACCAAAGTGCCTTGGCATTTGTTAGAAGCGGCGAACGAGGTAGAGACCCTCAAGAAGGCGTTGGCCGAGGCCGAGGAGAGAGCGGCCAAGGAACAAGCCGCCCGCGAAAAGCACGAGGCCAGGGTCGGTGAGGTCCAGCAAGAGCTCCAGGACGCTGTGAAGAAATGCGAGTCCTTGGAGCGCAATATTGCGGATCAAAAGACCGAACTCGCCAAGGCTCGTCAAAGCGCGCAAGATGCCCAGGTTGAAGCCCAGGGCGCTCTCCAGGAGATTCAAGAGGCCAAGAAGATTGCGGCGGGTAAGGCCTTCATTATGCAGAGCAAATATGTGAAGAAGAGGTATCTCTTACTAACCCGAATTTGGAGTTCTCCAGGAGCGTTTGCGGATTTGCCGTGCAGTGTAGCCAACGCTGCACAGTTCTTCCGAGCCGAAGAGGGGAGCTCGACGGAGAATCTGTTCTGGTTGCAATACCTTGCGCCAGAACATCCGGTGCCCTTTAGTGACCAGCTAAAACAGCTGGTCGAACTGCATAGGGTGGCCAAACTAGCCATGAAGGATTTAATAATCCGGCTGTGGCCTGCCAAAGCTATAACCAGCAGCTACTTCGGGCTCGTGAAGCGGTTGGTCAATACCTGCCCCCGGCTTGACGTCATCAAGCGGTCAGTCTGCATCGAGGTTGCAAGGATGGCCTTCGCCCGCGTCAAGGTGCAGTGGGCGAAGATGAACGTCGTCAAGCTCGCGACCGAGGGGCCGTCCGCTGGCAAGGAGCACGCACGCCCAAGCGGTATTTTGAAGATGTCCTGGAGGGATCCCGCACTGTAGCGGAGCAATGTGCTAAGGACATTATTTTTGAATGAAATACTTTCATGTTATCATGTCCTGTATGGTGGAACAAAGCTATTATGTAATATAATGCTTGTTATTATTAAAATTTTACCTCCTGTGCGGCCGTTTTTATTAAATCTGAGAGTTGGCCAGTCGTCGGCTTCAGCCCCCACGTAGGTAGTATGGGGGTGTTCGAGATGGAATCTAAACACTCTTGATCCAAAAATTTGGTCCTCGAAGGAGGTGTTTAGCGCAACGAACCAGGCAATTGGACTATGTGGCTTTATCACCCTCACTTAGTCATAGGAGTTCGACAATAAAAATGTAGGCGCAACCCCTAGTTAGCATTTAATCTGGACTAGGGTGCTGTAAACACCTGATCGGACTAAGGCCGATCCGTCGCATAATGCGGAAAAAATCACAAAAGATTTGTAACCTCCGAACAGCTGACTGGCTCACGCCGCATCATGACAGTCAGTTTTCGGCTTTCTCTACTGGGGTGCTCAGTTGGATAAACCAGGACACAATTGCAGTAGTTCTTCCTTTACTACCCTAGCCGATAGAGCAGAACGTAAGGTAGTAAGCATAGGAGCCGGGCAACCCAACTATTTACCAAAGACATGATTTGGAGCCAATGCATATAATGTTGAAATTCGGGGCGCCGAACTGTACTTTAAAAGTGTTCGGACTTTGTTGCCATAGTATGGAGCGTAGTGAAGCCCCTGGTGAATTAAAGCGTACCAGAGTGTACGTGTGCGATTGATAAAAATAACGAAATAAAATGAAATTGTAAGCTAGTGCCACATAAGTTGGGCCGCAAACAATTTTCTTTATAATTAGATTAGTACGTCAAAGCATATTTGTACAAATACTGCGAGAAGCAGCCGGGCTATTTGACATGCCAAGATCAAGGGGGGAGCTTGCGTGTGGGTCCTGAAAACAGGTAGAATGACCATCGAGGGCGACATCTAGAAACTCCCCCCCCCCACGCGTCTGTGCTGCTTGCCGCCTTGGTGTATCCGTCCTTCGAAAGGACCGCTGAGCAGGCCGCCGCGAGGGGCCTATGGAAAAGAAACCTGAAAAGGATAAAAAGGAAAAGTGAAAGTATGTGTGTCCTGAGAAGGTCGAGCCGTATTGTGGACCACAATCTGGTTATGCCTCCGTCTCTGCCCATGGTATTTTCAGTGCGTAGTTATGTACGCGTGGTACGTATGCCGCCATTTCGTCAGGACTGAGATGGAGGCCGGATTGCTAGTCTGACTCCTGACGAGCCGGACTGTCAAGCTGCGGAGTAGTCCGGACTCGTTTGACAGTGTCCAGGAGCTTGGCCGTTGAATTAAAATTCTGCCTTAAAAGGCTACTCTGTATTTCCGCTGCCAGGGCTGTGGTGTGTTCTTCAGTACGGAGGGAACGCTCCGTGTTTCCATTGATTGTTATGACCCCACGTGGTCCGGGCATCTTGAGCTTGAGATAAGCATAGTGTGGAACCGCATTAAATCGAGTGAATGTGGTTCGTCCGAGCAGTGCGTGATAGCCACTGCGGAAGGGGACGATATCATAGATCAACTCTTCGCTTCTGAAGTTGTCCGGGGACCCAAAGACAACTTCCAGTGTGACTGAGCCCATACAACGGGCCTCGACACCTGGTATTACTCCTTTAAAGGTAGTTTTGGTGGGCTTGATCCTTGATGGATCGATGCCCAATTTGCGCACTGTGTCCTGATAGAGCAGGTTGAGGCTGCTACCACCGTCCATGAGGACTCGCGTCAGGTGGAATCCATCAATTATTGGGTCGAGGACCAGTGCGGCTGAACTGCCATGACGGATCCTGGTCGGATGATCCCTGCGGTCGAAGGTGATCGGGCATGACGACCATGGATTAAATTTTGGGGCGACTGGCTCTATCACATAGACGTCCTTGAGCGCGCGCTTGCGCTCCCTCTTGGGGATATGGGAAGCGTATATCATGTTCACCATTTTGACCTGAGGGGGGAACTTCTTCTGTCCCCCTGTGTTCGGTGGACGGGGCTCCTCGTCATTGTCCTCGCTTTGCGACCCCTTCTCCTTGTTCTCGGCATTTATCTTGCCGGCCTATTTAAAAACCCAGCAACTCCTGTTGGTGTGATTGGCTGGTTTATCAGGGGTGCCGTGTATCTCGCATGGACGATCGAGTATGCGGTCCAAGCTGGATAGGCCCGAATTGTTCCTTTTGAACGGCTTCTTCCGCTGGCCAGACTTGGAGCCAATGAATCCGGTGTTGACCGTCGTGTCGTCGGTATTATCACCGTTGCTTCGACGCTTGTGTCTGTTGCGTCGGGGCTTGCCGTTGCTATTTCTAGCTTCCGAAGTGCCAGGTTCGCTTGCATTGTTATTGCTACGGGCTAGCCAGCTATCTTCGCCCGTGCAAAAGCGGGTCATAAGCGCCGTGAGGGCTGCCATGGACTTCGGCTTTTCTTGGCCGAGGTGTCGGGTCAGCCATTCATCCCGGATGCTATGTTTAAAGGCCGCTAGGGCTTAGGCATCTTGACAGTCGACGATCTGGTTCTTTTTGGTTAAGAACCTAGTCCAGAATTTCCTGGCTGACTCTCCGGGCTGTTGAATTATGTGACTTAAGTCGTCGGCATCCGAATGTCGGACATATGTGCCTTGGAAGTTGTCGAGGAAGGCTTCTTCCAAGTCCTCCCAGCTGCCAACGGAGTTTTCGGGCAGACTGTTCAATGGTGCCGAGCTCGTCCTTTGAGTTTTAGTGGGAGGTATTTGATGGCATGGCGATCATCACTGCGGGCCATATGAATATGGAGAAGAAAATCCTCGATCCATACTGCAGGGCCTGTTGTCCCATCATATGATTTGATGGTTACGGGTTTAAACCCTTCTAGGAATTCGTGCTCCATTACCTCGTCAGTGAAGCAAAGGGGGTGTGCGGCGCCTCTATATCGGGCCATGTCGCGGCGTAGCTCGGATGGAGTCCGTCTGCGGTTCTCGGCCCAGGCGTGATTATGATTGTTGCGTCCGGCTAGGTAGCCATTGTTGGGGATCGTAGCAGAAACTAAAATTTTCTACGCATCACCAAGATCAATCTATGGAGTTTACTAGCAACGAGAGGGGAGGAGTGCATCTACATACCCTTGTAGTTCGCGAGCGGAAGCGTTCAAGAGAACGGGGTTGATGGCGTCGTACTCGTCGTGATCCAAATCACCGATGATCCAAGCGCCGAACGGACGGCACCTCCGCGTTCAACACACGTACGGAGCGGTGACGTCTCCCACGCCTTGATCCAGCAAGGAGGAGGGAGAGGTTGAGGAAGAAGGCTCCAACAGCAGCACGACGGCGTGCTGGTGGTGGAGTGACAGTTCTCCGGCAAGGCTTCGCCAAGCACACGCGGGGAGGAGAGGTGTTGGGAGGGGAGGGGCTGCGCCTTGGATGTGGTGCTGCAGCCCTCCCCTCACCCCTCTATTTATAGGGAGAAGGGGGAAGGGGGCCGGCCCCTCTAGATGAGATCTAGAGGGGGGCGGCGGCCAAGGGGGGAGGGAGCTTGCCCCCCAAGCAAGGGGGGCGCCCCCCCCTTTAGGGTTCCCCCAAAACCCTAGGCGCATGGGCCCTAGGGGGGTTGGCGCCCAGCCCACTAAGGGCTGGTTCCCTTCCATCTATAGCCCATAAGGCCCTCCGGGGCAGGTGGACCCTCCCGGTGGACCCCCGGAACCCCTCCGGTGGTCCCGGTACAATACCGGTATACCCCCGAATATTTCCGGTGACCGTATGGTGACTTCCCATATATAAATCTTTACCTCCGGACCATTCCGGAACTCCTCGTGATGTCCGGGATCTCATCCGGGACTCTGAACAACATTCGGTAATCACATACAAACCTTCCTTATAACCCTAGCGTCATCGAACCTTAAGTGTGTAGACCCTACGGGTTCGGGAATCATGCAGACATGACCGAGACACCTCTCTAGCCAATAACCAACAGCGGGATCTGGATACCCATGTTGGCTCCCACATGTTCCACGATGATCTCATCGGATGAACCACGATGTCGAGGATTCAAGCAATCTCGTATACAATTCCCTTTGTCAATCGGTACTTTACTTGCCCGAGATTCGATCGTCGGTATCCCAATACCTCGTTCAATCTCGTTACCGGCAAGTCACTTTACTCGTTCCGTAATGCATGATCCCGTGACTAACTACTTAGTCACATTGAGCTCATTATGATGATGCAATACCGAGTGGGCCCAGAGATACCTCTCCGTCATACGGAGTGACAAATCCCAGTCTCGATCCGAGCCAACCCAACAGACACTTTCGGAGATACCTGTAGTGCACCTTTATAGCCACCCAGTTACGTTGTGATGTTCGGTACACCCAAAGCATTCCTACGGTATCCAGGAGTTGCACGATCTCATGGTCTAAGGAAATGATACTTGACATTAGAAAAGCTTTAGCAAATGAACTACACGATCTAGTGCTATGCTTAGGATTGGGTCTTGTCCATCACATCATTCTCCTAATGATGTGATCCTGTTATCAATGACATCCAATGTCCATGGTCAGGAAACCGTAACCATCTATTGATCAACGAGCTAGTCAACTAGAGGCTCACTAGGGACATGTTATGGTCTATGTATTCACACATGTATTACGATTTCCGGATAACACAATTAAAGCATGAACAATAGACAATTATCATGAACAAGAAAATATAATAATAACCATTTTATTATTGCCTCTAGGGCATATTCCCAACAGTCTCCCACTTGCACTAGAGTCAATAATCTAGTTACATTGTGATGAATCGTACACCCATAGAGTTCTGGTGTTGATCATGTTTCGCTCGTGGAAGAGGTTTAGTCAACGGATCTGCGACATTCAAATCCGTATGCACTTTACAAATATCTATGTCTCCATTTTGAACATTTTCACGAATGGAGTTGAAGCGACGCTTGATGTGCCTGGTCTTCTTGTGAAACCTGGGCTCCTTGGCAAGGGCAATAGCTCCAGTGTTGTCATAGAAGAGAGTCATCGGCCCCGATGCATTGGGAATAACTCCTAGGTCGGCAATGAACTCCTTCATCCAGATTGCTTCACGTGCTGCCTCCGAGGCTGCCATGTACTCTGCTTCACATGTAGATCCCGCCATGACGCTTTGCTTGCAACTGCACCAGCTGACTGCCCCACCATTCAAAATATACACGTATCCGGTTTGTGACTTAGAGTCATCCAGATCGGTGTCGAAGCTAGCATCAACGTAACCCTTTACGACGAGCTCTTCGTCACCTCCATAAATGAGAAACATATCCTTAGTACTTTTCAGGTACTTCAGGATGTTCTTGACCGTTGTCCAGTGTTCCATGCCGGGATTACTTTGGTACCTTCCTACCAAACTTACGGCAAGGTTTACATCAGGTCTGGTACACAGCATGGCATACATAATAGACCCTATGGCCGAGGCATAGGGGACAACACTCATCTTTTCTCTATCTCCTGCCGTGGTCGGGCATTGAGCCGTGATCAATCTCACACCTTCTAATACAGGCAAGAACCCCTTCTTGGACTGATCCATATTGAACTTCTTCAATATCTTGTCAAGGTATGTGCTTTGTGAAAGACCTATGAGGCGTCTCGATCTATCTCTATAGATCTTGATGCCTAATATGTAAGCAGCTTCTCCAAGGTCCTTCATTGAAAAACACTTATTCAAGTAGGCCTTTATACTTTCCAAGAATTCTATATCATTTCCCATCAATAGTATGTCATCCACATATAATATGAGAAATGCTACAGAGCTCCCACTCACTTTCTTGTAAACACAGGCTTCTCCATAAGTCTGTGTAAACCCAAACGCTTTGATCATCTAATCAAAGCGAATGTTCCAACTCCGAGATGCCTGCACCAGCCCATAGATTGAGCGCTGGAGCTTGCATACTTTGTATACATTCTTAGGATCGACAAAACCTTCCGGCTGCATCATATACAATTCTTCCTTAAGGAAGCCGTTAAGGAATGCCGTTTTGACGTCCATTTGCCATATTTCATAATCGTAGAATGCGGCAATTGCTAACATGATTCGGTCGGACTTCAACTTAGCTACGGGTGAGAAGGTCTCATCATAGTCAACTCCTTGAACTTGTCGATAACCCTTAGCGACAAGTCGAGCTTTATAGATGGTAACATTTCCATCCGTGTCCGTCTTCTTCTTAAAGATCCATTTATTTTCTATCGCTCGCCGATCATCGGGCAAGTCTGTCAAAGTCCATACTTTGTTTTCATACATGGATCCTATCTCGGATTGCATGGCTTCAAGCCATTTGTTGGAATCTGGACCCGCCATTGCTTCTTCATAGTTCAAAGGTTCACCGTTGTCCAACAACATGATTTCCAGGACAGGGTTGCCGTACCACTCTGGTGCGGAACGTGTCCTTGTGGACCTACGAAGTTCAGTGGTAACTTGATCATGATCGTCATCATTAACTTCCTCTCTAGTCGGTGCAGGCACCACAGAAACATTTTCTTGTGCTGCGCTACTTTCTGGTTCGAGAGGGGTCATCTCATCAAGTTCCACTTTCCTCCCACTTATTTCTTTCGAGAGAAACTCTTTCTTCAGAAAGGACCCGTTCTTGGCAACGAAGATCTTGCCTTCGGATCTGAGGTAGAAGGTATACCCAATGGTTTCCTTAGGGTATCCTATGAAGACGCATTTTTCTGACTTGGGTTCGAGCTTTTCAGGTTGAAGTTTCTTGACATAAGCATCGCATCCCCAAACTTTAAGAAACGACAGCTTAGGTTTCTTTCCAAACCATAATTCATATGGTGTCGTCTCAACGGATTTCGACGGAGCCCGATTTAAAGTGAATGTGGCAGTCTCTAAAGCATAACCCCAGAATGATAGCGGTAGATCGGTAAGACACATCATAGATCGCACCATATCCAATAGAGTGCGATTACGACGTTCGGACACACCATTACGCTGAGGTGTTCCAGGCGGCGTGAGTTGTGAAACAATTCCACATTTCCTAAGTGTGTGCCAAATTCGTGACTCAAATATTCCCCTCCACGATCTGATCGTAAGAACTTTATTTTCCTGTCACGTTGATTCTCAACCTCACTCTGAAATTCCTTGAACTTTTCAAAAGTCTCAGACTTGTGTTTCATTAAGTAGACATACCCATATCTACTCAAGTCATCAGTGAGGGTGAGAACATAACGATAGCCACCGCGAGCCTCAACGCTCTTTGGACCGCACACATCAGTATGTATGATTTCCAATAAGTTGGTTGCTCGCTCCATTGTTCCGGAGAACGGAGTCTTGGTCATTTTGCCCATGCGGCATGGTTCGCACGTGTCAAATGATTCATAATCAAGAGACTCCAAAAGTCCATCTGCATGGAGTTTCTTCATGCGTTTGACACAAATGTGACCAAGGCGGCAGTGCCACAAGTATGTGGGACTATCATTATCAACCTTACATTTCTTGGCATTCACACTATGAATATGTGTAACATCATGTTCGAGATTCATTAAGAATAAACCATTGACCAGCGGGGCATGACCATAAAACATATCTCTCATATAAATAGAACAACCATTATTCTCGGATTTAAATGAGTAGCCATCTCGCATTAAACGAGATCCAGATACAATGTTCATGCTCAAAGCTGGCACTAAATAACAATTATTGAGGTTTAAAACTAATCCCGTAGGTAAATGTAGAGGTAGCGTGCCGACGGCGATCACATCGACCTTGGAACCATTCTCGACGCGCATCGTCACCTCGTCCTTTGCCAGTCTCCGCTTATTCCGCAGCTCCTGCTTTGAGTTACAAATATGAGTAACCGCACCGGTATCAAATACCCAGGAGCTACTACGAGCGCTGGTTAGGTACACATCAATAACATGTATATCACATATACCTTTGGTATTGCTGGCCTTCTTATCTGCTAAGTACTTGGGGCAGTTCCGCTTCCAATGACCGTTTCCCTTGCAATAAAAACACTCAGTCTCAGGCTTGGGTCCATTCTTTGTCTTCTTCCCGGCGGCTTGCTTACCGGGCGCGGCAACTCCCTTGCCGTCTTTCTTGAAGTTCTTCTTACCCTTGCCTTTCTTGAACTTAGTGGTCTTATTCACCATCAACACTTGATGTTCCTTTTTGATCTCCACCTCCGCTGATTTCAGCATTGAATATACCTCAGGAATGGTCTTTTCCATCCCCTGCATATTGAAGTTCATCACAAAGCTCTTGTAGCTAGGTGGGAGCGACTGAAGGATTCTGTCAACGACCGCGTCATCCGGGAGATTAACTCCCAGCTGAGACAAGCGGTTGTGCAACCCAGACATTTTGAGTATGTGTTCGCTGACGGAACTATTCTCCTCCATCTTACAACTGTAGAACTTGTCGGAGACTTCATATCTCTCGACCCGGGCATGAGCTTGGAAAACCATTTTCAGCTCTTGGAACATCTCATATGCTCCGTGCTGCTTGAACGCTTTTGGAGCCCCGGTTCTAAGCTGTAAAGCATGCCGCACTGAACCAGGGAGTAATCATCAACACGTGTTTGCCAGGCGTTCATAACGTCTTGGTTTGCTGGGACGGGTGCTTCACCTAGCGGTGCTTCAAGGACATATGCTTTCTTGGCAGCTATGAGGATGATCCTCAAGTTCCGGACCCAGTCCGTATAGTTGCTACCATCGTCTTTCAGCTTGGTTTTCTCTAGGAACGCGTTGAAGTTAAGGTTGACATTAGCGTGGGCCATTTGATCTACAAGACATATTGTAAAGATTTTAGACTAAGTTCATGATAATTAAGTTCATCTAATCAAATTATTAATGAACTCCCACTCAGACAGACATCCCTCTAGTCATCAAAGTGATACATGATCCGAGTCAACTAGGCCGTGTCCGATCATCACGTGAGACGGACTAGTCATCATCGGTGAACATCTTCATGTTGATCGTATCTGCTATACGACTCATGCTCGACCTTTCGGTCTCTTGTGTTCCGAGGCCATGTTTGTACATGCTAGGCTCGTCAAGTCAACCTAAGTGTATTGCGTGTGTAAATCTGGCTTACACCCGTTGTATGCGAACGTTAGAACCTATCACACCCGCTCATCACGTGGTGCTTCGGAACAACGAACCTTCGCAACGGTGCACAGTTAGGGGGAACACTTTCTTGAAATTTTAGCGAGGGATCATCATATTTATGCTACCGTCGTTCTAAGCAAATAAGATATAAAACATGATAAACATCACATGCAATCAAATAGTGACATGATATGGCCAATATCATTTTGCTCCTTTGATCTCCATCTTCGGGGCGCCATGTTCATCATCGTCACCGGCATGACACCATGATCTCCATCATCATGTCTTCATGAAGTTGTCTCGCCAACTATTACTTCCACTACTATGGCTAACAGTTAGCAATAAACTAAAGTAATTACATGACGTTCCAGTTGACACGCAGGTCATAAATAAATTAAGACAACTCCTATTGCTCCTGCCGGTTGTCATACTCATCGACATGCAAGTCGTGATTCCTATTACAAGAACATGATCAATCTCATACATCAGATATATCATTCATCACATCCTTCTGGCCATATCATATCACATGACACTTGCTGCAAAAACAAGTTAGACGTCCTCTAATTGTTGTTGCAAACTTTTACGTGGCTGCTATAGGTTTCTAGCAAGAACGATTCTTACCTATGCCAAAACCACAACGTGATATGCCAATTTCTATTTACCCTTCACAAGGACCCTTTTCATTGAATCCGATCCGACTAACGTGGGAGAGACAGACACCGCTAGCCACCTTATGCAACTAGTGCATGTCAGTCGGTGGAACCTGTCTCACGTAAGCGTACGTGTAAGGTCGGTTCGGGCCGCTTCATCCCACGATGCCGCCGAATCAAGATAAGACTAGTAACGGCAAGTAAATTGACAAAATCGACGCCCACAACAACTTGTGTTCTACTCGTGCATAGAAACTACGCATAAACCTGGCTCATGATGCCACTGTTGGGGATCATAGCAGAAATTAAAATTTTCTACGCATGACCAAGATCAATCTATGGAGTTTACTAGCAACGAGAGGGGAGGAGTGCATCTACATACCCTTGTAGATCGCGAGCGGAAGCGTTCAAGAGAACGGGGTTGATGGAGTCGTACTCGTCGTGATCCAAATCACCGATGATCCAAGCGCCGAACGGACGGCACCTCCGTGTTCAACACACGTACGGAGCCGTGACATCTCCCACGCCTTGATCCAGCAAGGAGGAGGGAGAGGTTGAGGAAGAAGGCTCCAACAGCAGCACGACGGTGTGGTGGTGGTGGAGTGACAGTTCTCCGGCAGGGCTTCGCCAAGCACACGCGGAGGAGGAGAGGTGTTGGGGAGGGGAGGGGCTGCGCCTTGGATGTGGTGCTGCAGCCCTCCCCTCACCCCTCTATTTATAGGGAGAAGGGGGAAGGGGGCCGGCCCCTCTAGATGAGATCTAGAGGGGGGCGGCGGCCAAGGGGGGAGGGAGCTTGCCCCCCAAGCAAGGGGGGTGCCCCCCTTTAGGGTTCCCCCCAAACCCTAGGCGCATGGGCCCTAGGGGGGTTGGCGCCCAGCCCACTAAGGGCTGGTTCCCTTCCATCTACAGCCCATAAGGCCCTCCGGGGCAGGTGGACCCTCCCGGTGGACCCCCGGAACCCCTCCGGTGGTCCCGGTACAATACCGGTATACCCCCGAATATTTTCGGTGACCGTATGGTGACTTCCCATATATAAATCTTTACCTCCGGACCATTCCAGAACTCCTCGTGATGTCTGGGATCTCATCCGGGACTCCAAACAACATTCAGTAATCACATACAAACCTTCCTTATAACCCTAGCGTCATCGAACCTTAAGTGTGTAGACCCTACGGGTTCGGGAATCATGCAGACATGACCGAGACACCTCTCTAGCCAATAACCAACAGCGGGATCTGGATACCCATGTTGGCTCCCACATGTTCCACGATGATCTCATCGGATGAACCACGATGTCGAGGATTCAAGCAATCCCGTATACAATTCCCTTTGTCAATCGGTACTTTACTTGCCCGAGATTCGATCGTCGGTATCCCAATACCTCGTTCAATCTCGTTACCGGCAAGTCACTTTACTCGTTCCATAATGCATGATCCCGTTACTAACTACTTAGTCACATTGAGCTCATTATGATGATGCAATATCGAGTGGGCCCAGAGATACCTCTCCGTCATACGGAGTGACAAATCCTAGTCTCGATCCGAGCCAACCCAACAGACACTTTCGGAGATACCTGTAGTGCACCTTTATAGACACCCAGTTACGGTTTGACGTTTGGTACACGCAAAGCATTCCTACGGTATCCGGGAGTTGCACGATCTCATGGTCTAAGGAAATGATACTTGACATTAGAAAAGCTTTAGCAAACGAACTACACGATCTAGTGCTATGCTTAGGATTGGGCCTTGTCCATCACATCATTCTCCTAATGATGTGATCCCGTTATCAATGACATCCAATGTCCATGGTCAGGAAACCGTAACCATCTATTGATCAACGAGCTAGTCAACTAGAGGCTCACTAGGGACATGTTATGTTCTATGTATTCACACATGTATTACGATTTCCTGATAACACAATTAAAGCATTAACAATAGACAATTATCATGAACAAGGAAATATAATAATAACCATTTTATTATTGCCTCTAGGGCATATTTCCAACAGCCATTGTCGCATGTCGGGGCACGCCCCCGCGATCCATAGATCGATCTGTGCTGACCTGCTCTACTGTCCAAGTCCTGCTGCGGGTCATATGTATGTCCCCGAGCTGTTTTATCTCTGCCTTTACGGTGAGGTAGTACGGGCTGGTGCTCGGCTTGAGTTGCCGCTTTGCCCCGGCCACGTGGTGGTCGGTCAGCCGCATTGCGCGATGATGGTACAGGCTCCAGCGCCTCGTCATCGAACAGAGGTAGCAATTTGCACTTCGGATAACTTTTGGCTGGGCGTTCGAGGCCATATTCCTCGGCTGCCAGGACATGAGTCCACCTATTGTTGAGCAGGTCTTGATCAGCTTGAAGCTGCTGCTGCTTCTTTTTCAGGCTCCTTGCAGTGGCTATTAGCCGGCGCTTGAAGCGCTCCTGCTCGAGAGGTTCCTCAGGCATGATAAAATCTTCATTGTCGAGGCTCACCTCATCCTCGGAGAGCGGAAGATAATTACTGTCCTCCGAGTCTTCGTTTATGGCCTGTTCATCAGGGCTAACTTGACCGTCTTCCCATTCGTCCTGTTCGGAAGTTGGCTCCACGGGGTCTTCATTGTCTTCGGCATCGTCCGGAGTATTGTTTTCTCTTGTGCCGGTATTGCTGTCTTTTCCACGGCATGACTTGGAGCGGCGCTGCTGACGTCGGTGCTTTGGCTGTATCTCAGGAGGTTTATCCTCGATTGGGTCTTCCTTGTCGTCGCCGCTATTCTCTTTGGGTGTATCCACCATGTACACGTCATACGAGGAAGTGGCCGTCCAGCGTCCGGTGAACGGCGGGTTTTGGGCCTCCTCTTCTCCGGCATCGTCGTCCATACTGTCGATGTCTTCGGAGCCGTAATCGAGCATGTCAGTTAAGTCCTCGACAGTGGCTATGAAGTGGGAGGTGGGTGGGAAGCGAAATTCCCCGTCATCAACCCCTAGTTCGAACCGGATATAATTCGGCTGTGAGTCCCCTGCTAAGGAGAGGGTTTTTAATGAGTTCAGCACATCGCCTAAGGGTGAGTGCCGGAAGATGTCCGCGGCGCTGAATCTGACGACCGACTCCTGATCGGGCTCGACGGACGCGGGCGCGTGGTTCAGAACCTGTGGCCGGAGACGAATCCGAGGTTCCAGTGACGTAGGTCACGCTCGAGGTTGGGTCTGTGTGCGGCTCCATCGCCACTGATTCTGCGGCTCCCGTGGTGGGCTTGAGCTTCCCGTCCTCGGATGGCGCAATCTGCTCCGGATCTAGGGCCGGAGCACTTACAGGTGCTATCTCCTGGGTATGGTCCGATGACAGATTTAGGTCATGCTCATCGCGGTGGCAGGGAGCGGCTGCCATGGGTTCGAATCCGTCGAAGATCAAGTCTCCGCGGGTATCAGCAACGTAGTTCAAACTTCCAAACCTGACTTGATGGCCAGGGGCGTAGCTGTCGATCTGCTCTAGATGGCCAAGCGACTTGGCCCGCAGTGCGAAGCCACCGAATATGAAGATCTGTTTGGGAAGAAAAACTTCCCCCTGGACAGCATTGTTGTAGATGATTGACGGGGCCATCGAACCTCTTGAAGACGACGCAGCGGAACTCTCAATGAAAGCACCAATGTCGGTGTCAAAACCGGCGGATCTTGGGTAGGGGGCCCCGAACTGTGCGTCTAAGGTCGATGGTAACAGGAGACAAGGGACATGATGTTTACCCAGGTTCGGGCCCTCTCTATGGAGGTAATACCCTACTTCGTGCTTGATTGATCTTGATGAATATGAGTATTTCAAGAGTTCATCTACCACGAGATCGTAATGGCTAAAACCCTAGAAGTCTAGCCTGTATGATTATGATTGTCCCTATGGACTAAACCCTCCGGTTTATATAGACACCGGAGGGGACTAGGGTAGTACAAAGTCAGTTACAGAGAAAGGAATCTTCATATCCGGACGCCAAGCTTGCCTTCCACCCCAAGGAGAGTCCCATCCGGACACGGGTGAGAGTCTTCGGTCTTGTATCTTTACAGCCCATCAGTCCGGCCCATGTCGAACAGGCCGGACGCCCGAGGACCCCTTAGTCCAGGACTCCCTCAAGACCCTAAAGTGGCCTCGGAGCCTTCACGGACTCTAAAGAAATCTACAACCTTGGATCTTCAATGATGACTCCTATCACCAGGAGTCTCTAGCCTTAAGTTATAACAAGGTCGGTGAAACACAAGGGGGCAGGATTTGACTCGGTGGAATACATACTAGCTAGGCAGGCGGGGCGGTACAAATGTGCACTTTTTTCGGTGGCGACGACGCTGCAACCACATGCCATGGGCGCGAAGGTGCTTGTCTGGAAGGATCGATATGGACACAGAGGGGTCATTAGGTAAAATTATAATTTTTAATTGATTATCAGCAAATTTAGTCAAATGTGGAATATAAATGTGAACCTAAATAATTGCTAAGGTGAGTCAAGTTCTAGGAAGAGGTGCTAACAATAATATGGTGAGACAATTAACACAATATGATAGCAAGTTGAAAGGTCAAATGACCAAAAGCAAACCACAAGTAAAGAGTTAGGGTTAGGGATAACCAAACCCCAGAGATGAGGATGTATCCCAATTTTCACTTCCTTGGAGGGAACCTAGTCACCATTGGAAGGGTGGGTGTAACCGCGAAGGCACACTAACAACATGAAGGCTCACCCTATTCTCCTTGAGATAATACCACAGAGGCATTTCTCAACCACTAGTGGTAACATTGAGGTGGCCTCCAAACCTTCACAATTTTTTGGTCACAACAATCGATTTCTCGACGAAGAACTCCTACTGCCTAGGGGTCACCAACCTCCAAGAGTAACAAGGCATGAGGCAAGAATTAAAATCAAGCTCAAACACAGAAGTGATTGGTCAAAGTATGGGGAATGAGTGGATCTTGCTATGGAATCATCTACCTTTGAATCTATTCGAGAGTAGGAGAGGAAGTGTGGTGGCTTTGAATGATTTTCTTTCTCAAAGGATGACCCTAGAAATAAGTGGAGTGGGGTAGTGGTAGGTGAAATTCAACCATCACAGTGCAAAAATGCACTATGGAACAAGCGGCTAGTGTAACACAAGTTAGGGTTCAGTTCCACGAGGATGTGTTTTTGTACCATTGGAGTGTCTGGTCCAGGGTGGTCTGTCCAGAGAGAATATAGTCAGCCAGGAGCCAACCGGATAGTTTAGTCAAGGGATACGCTCCAGAAAACTTTGGGGCGATGTAATTGATCACCAGACAGCATGATCCTCTGGACAGGAGTGTTTGTTCGCTCCAAAGGCTCTTGGTTGGTGATTTTAGGCTGAACGAATAGTCTGGTCCAATGACCAGACAGTCTGGTCTCATAGTGTTAGTTTTCCCAAGCCGGAGGTAGAACACAAGGGTTTTTAGTCTTTTTGGTGGCTATGTCTTGGATGATCATGTGTGTGCTAAAGGATGTGTGAAATGAGTCTGGCTCTTCATCTTGGTATTGTCCCCTCTTAATAGCACGGGATCACTATCAACTCAATTCAATAACAACAAGGACTACCCTAAGTCTTGGAGGATCTGCGTCTCCATCCTTATGTTTTTTAGGGGGTATATATGGTCATCCATCAACCACCTTGCATGGCACTAACACCTCAGATACACTTGCAAATTATATTAGTCCACACAAGTGGCATATCATCAACACTTCGTAGATGCCCAAGGCTTACAACAATTCGTGCTCAAGCATGGTGAACCTTTGTTCCCCGCCCTATCTCGTAGTCCTCGATGATGGCAACACTTTAGGATCTTAGAGCACGACCATCACCATTGAGAGGCTTAGGGTGCTCATTCTTTTCCTATGGATCCTCCTACTGTACTCGCCAATGTAGTGGTCACCATTGCGTAGGGAGAGGGGATTGCTCCACCATGGCACTTGTGTCGTTCCTGTGTATGAGTAGATATCACTTGTTGTCCACGAGCTGAGCTCGTTTTCCTTGCGACATCCAAAAGCCGAGGGGACGGGGTCTGCACTAGCCAAGGGATGGGATGGTTCACGTACCCACAGATCCACAATTTTTTCTTGTAGAAAGTCCATGTGCACCGATCACCAACTGAGGTGTATAGGTGAGATAGACTACTGTTTGTTTACCAAGAAAGCTCCTATTGTGAAGCATCGGTATTTACCACCATTCTATGATTTGTGACATTGCCACCATGCTCTGATCCATCGGCGAGGGAGTGGTGGGGACAAAGCATGGTGGACAGAGCCGATCACCGCGGCTGTCCGGTGTGGCAGGGGGCACCCATGGCGAGGAGGAAGATAGTTGCGATCACAACATATTTATTTCAGAGTATTTCATCGTCACCGCTGCCGGTGGCAGTAGATGTCGCCGACGCCCTCATGGTGGCGGTTAGCCCCTAGGTGGGCTACCCGCCTCTCTCTATTAGAAAATTTCGTTGCTGGAATTCTAGGGTTCCAAATTTGGAAACTAGGGTTAACTGAATCTTGATGTTGCTGTTTTTGAATGAATGAACTGAAGTACTGGATTTAGGACTCTGAATAACTAAATGTTTGTGTCATGTTTGACTCAATTTTAGGACTCTGAATGAACTGAAACCCGTCCTATTTGACTAAATTTTAGGGTTCTGGAATAGGGTTTCAGTCTATAAAACTGGAGTACTCATCTAGCTGGGTGCCTTCAAATGGTTAATTATTCTAGGCTTAGTTACTTTACTCATTGATAGATGTAGTTTTGATTTGAATTATCCTTGTGCACTGAATGCAACTGACACTAAATGACACTACTGAAATTTGCAGGGCGTTGTGCAGTGGGTACATGAGTTAAATTTTGGTCGAGTGATACAGTGAACAAGTTGACCACAGAAGGAGTGAGTCAGTGTACATGATTTTAAGTGATTTGACTGATATGAAATGTTAGTAGGTGTGCTCAATTTAATGTTCAAACTAGTTTCAAAGTCTCCACTTGTTGCTTATGCATGGAAGAGCTGCTTCTTCTTCCTCCGCTTGTGCCAGTCTCCACCTGCATCTGTTGTTGCTCCACCCGTTGCTTCATCTACGACGCCTCCATCTCCATCAGAGCGATAGGGAGCACTCGCACCACCTTATCGAGCTCGTAGTCCAGGCGGAGTTGGTCGTAGTTCTGGTACATGTACAAGCGTAACCAATGGAATGGATCCAGGGAATCCCTGGCCTCCCCCATCGCTCAGACCAAGTTCTCGATGAGTGGGCGGTGGAGTTCTTGCATTCATGACCTCTACTCATATGTGGCGCAGGCCCTCACCGCATGCGCATGATTCTTCAAGATTGCAACGCTGCTGTACCAGGTGCTCACCTCATGCACATAGGAGAGCTTCGTACTGTCACATCGAAGATCTCCTGCAGAGCCTAGTCCCATCCGAGGCCAAACTCCGAGTGTCGGTGTCAAAACCGGCCGATCTCGGGTAGGGGTTCCCGAACTGTGCGTGTGAGGATCGAAGGTAACAGGAGGCAGGGGACACGATGTTTACCCAGGTTCGGCCCTCTTAATGGAGGTAATACCCTACTTCCTCCTTGATTGACTTTGATGAATATAAGGGTTACAAGAGTTGATCTACCTCGAGATCGTAATGGCTAAACCCTAGATGTCTAGCCTGTATGATTATGATTGCCTCTCCGGACTAAACCCTTCGGTTTATATAGACACCGGAGGGGGCCAGGGTTGTACAAAGTTGGTTTACAGAGAAAGGAAACTATGCGACTAGCCGCCAAGCTTGCCATCCACGCCAAGGAGAGTCCCATCAGGACACAGGGAAAAGCCTTCATCTTGTCCCCTCACGGCCCATTAGTCCGGCCCGTGTCACATAGTTCGACCATCCGAGGACCCCCTAATCCAGGGCTCCCTCAGTAGCCCCTGAACTTGCCTTGAATGACGATGTAGTATCCGGCTTATGTCTTCGGCTTTGCAAGGCGGGTTCTCCATTGTACTCCTGACTGATGATAGTTCGGCTGCACATTAAATACCATTTTCTATCGTTTCTTTGCTACCGTCGCCTCGGCTTCCACGTGTCAAGCGAATGTGAACGGTCTAGGTGTTTCTTTTTTACAAATAACCCCTTGATCGTGCGGAGAAGGCGCCTATTTAAAGAGATTAGATCTCAGAGACCATTCCCCACCCCGCGGAAATCCTTAGCACTTGCCATAGGGAATCGCCCAAACATGGCTAGTGCTCCTAGCTCTTCCTCGCGCCCCAATGGCCCTCAAAAAGGTGACTGGGAAAGTTGTTCGGTATCCCATGCCCATCTGAGCAAACTTCAGATGCAGGGATATCTTCCACCCGTGTATCTAGTCTCCGTTCGGGCTGGATTAACTTCCATTGACGGCGAAGCCCTGGCGAAAAATTTCCCCAATCCCTCTAAAGAGGAGCCGGTGTGCTTTATCTCCTTCCTCTTGAGCGGCCTAGGATTTCCTATTCATCCTTTCCTCAGAGGTCTACTAGAGTATTATGGCCTTCAACTGCACAATCTGACGCCAGGCTCTATTCTGCATATCGCAGGTTTTGTTGCTCTCTGTGAGTTTTTCCTGGGCTGCGAGGCCCATTTCGAGCTATGGCGGAAATTTTTCTGCCTCGTCCCTCGCTCCCAAAAGGGATCCATATTCGAGGTGGGCGGCGCTGAAGTATGGCGCATAGCCGGGACTGGGTACTCGTCCGGCACTCTGAAGAAGGCATCCAAAGAGTGGCCCTCGGAGTGGTTTTATATTGAAGACGTCATTCTTCCGGACCCAATCCGGCGTGGTCTTCTCAAATTCTCCAGTGCTCCTTTAAAGAAGCATGCCAGCTGGCGTCCCCGAAGCCACGAAGAAGAAGATAGTGCGGAAGTTTCAAGACTAGCAAGTAAGATCAGAGTACTTGCCAACTCCGGGCTATCAATAATTGAGGTAATGGCAATTTCAATAACGCGATGCGTTCAGCCGCTCCAATCTAGGAGTTTCCCCATTTGGCATTACAACGGGGAGGATGATGCATCCCGTTGTTTAGGCTATTGGGGAATGTAGTAATATCAAAAAAAATCCTACGCACACACAGGATCATGGTGATGCATAGCAACGAGAGGTGAGAGTGTTGTCTACGTACCCTCGTAGACCGTAAGCGGAAGCGTTTATCAACGCGGTTGATGTAGTCGTACGTCTTCACGATCCGACCGATCCAAGTACCGAACGCACGGCACCTCCGAGTTCTACACACGTTCAGCTCGATGACGTCCTCGCCTTCTTGATCCAGCAAGACGGGCGAAGTAGTAGATGAGTTGCGGCAGCACGACGCCGTGGTGACGGTGTTGGTGAAGAACAATTTCCGCAGGGCTTCGCCAAGCACTACAGAAACTATGACGGAGGATAAACTAGAGGGGACAGGGTTGCCGGCACACGGCTTGGTGTTTCTTGATCTGTATTTGGTGCCCCCCTATTTATATGTTGAGCCCTGGGGTCGAAACTTGGAGCAAAAGCCTCCTCAAAGTCGGTTTTGCCCGAAAGGCAAGAGTCCCACTCGGACTCCAGGACCAAACGCCACAATCCTTGGCGTCTGGCCCAGACGCCATGGGCCTTGGCGTCTGGCCCAGGGCCAAACGCCAGGGACTCCAGCGTTTGGCCCCCTGGCCTCCGCAAAACTCCTTTTGCACCGACTTATAGCCCTGTGGGCCTGACCCCTTGGACTAACCATATCATCCAATATATGAATCTTTACCTCTGGACCATTCCGGAGCTCCTCGTCATGTCCGTGATCTCATCCCGGACTCCGAACAACATTCGGTCACCAACATACATAACTCATATAATACTATATCGTCAACGAACGTTTAAGCGTGCGGACCCTACGGGTTTGAGAACTATGTAGACATAACAGAGACACCTCTCTGGTCAATAACCAATAGCGGAACCTGGATGCCCATATTGGCTCCTACATATTCCACGAAGATCTTTATCGGTCGAACCGCATAACAACATACGTTGTTCCCTTTGTCATCGGTATGTTACTTGCCCGAGATTCGGTCGTCGGTATCTCAATACCTAGTTCAATCTCGTTACCGGCAAGTCTCTTTACTCGTTCTGTAATGCATCATCCCGAAACTAACTCATTAGTTACATTGCTTGCAAGGCTTATAGTGATGTGCATTACCGAGAGGGCCCAGAGATACCTCTCCGACAATCGGAGTGACAAATCCTAATCTCGATCTATGCCCATTCAACAAGTACCATCGGAGACACCTGTAGAGCACCTTTATAATCACCCAGTTTCGTTGTGACGTTTGGTAGCACACAAAGTGTTCCTCCGGTATTCGGGAGTTGCATAATCTCATAGTCATAGGAACATGTATAAGTCATGAAGAAAGCAATAGCAATATACTAAATGATTAAGTGCTAAGCTAACGGAATGGGTCAAGTCAATCACATCATTCTCTAATGATGTGATCCCGTTAATCAAACGACAACTCATGTCTATGGCTAGGAAACATAACCATCTTTGATTCAACGAGCTAGTCAAGTAGAGGCATACTAGTGACACTCTGTTTGTCTATGTATTCACACATGTACTAAGTTTCCGGTTAATACAATTCTAGCATGAATAATAAACATTTATCATGAAATAAGGAAATAAATAATAACTTTATTATTGCCTCTAGGGCATATTTCCTTCAGTCTCCCACTTGCACTAGAGTCAATAATCTAGTTCACATCGCCATGTGATTTAATATTAATAGTTCACATCTTTATGTGGTTAATACCCATAGTTCACATCGATATGTGACCAACACCCAAAGGGTTTACTAGAGTCAGTAATCTAGTTCACATCGCTATGTGATTAACACTCAAAGAGTACTAAGGTGTGATCATGTTTTGCTTGTGAGAGAAGTTTAGTCAACGGGTCTGCCACATTCAGATCCGTATGTATTTTGCAAATTTCTATGTCAACAATGCTCTGCACGAAGCTACTCTAGCTAATTGCTCCCACTTTCAATATGTATCCAGATTGAGACTTAGAGTCATCTGGATCAGTGTCAAAACTTGCATCGACATCACCCTTTACGACGAACCTTTTGTCACCTCCATAATCGAGAAACATATCCTTATTCCACTAAGGATAATTTTGACCGCTATCCAGTGATCTACTCCTAGATCACTATTGTACTCCCTTGCCAAATTCAGTGTAGGGTATACAATAGGACTGGTACACAGCATGGCATACTTTATAGAACCTATGGCTGAGGCATAGAGAATGACATTCATTCTCTTTCTATCTTTTGTCATGGTCGGGCTTTGAGTCTTACTCAATTTCACACCTTGCAACACAGGCAAGAACTCTTTCTTTGACTGTTCCATTTTGAACTACTTCAAAAACTTGTCAAGGTATGTACTCATTGAAAAAACTTATCAAGTGTCTTGATCTATCTCTATAGATTTTGATGCTCAATATGTAAGCAGCTTCACCGAGGCCTTTCTTTGAAAAACTCCTTTCAAATACTCCTTTATGCTTTCCAGAAAATTCTACATTATTTCCGATCAAAAATATGTCATTCACATATACTTATCAGAAATGTTGTAGTGCTCCCACTCACTTTCTTGTAAATACAGGCTTCACCGCAAGTATGTATAAAACTATATGCTTTAATCAAGTTATCAAAGCGTATATTCCAACTCCGAGATGCTTGCACCAGTCCATAGATGGATCGCTGGAGCTTGCAAACTTTATTAGCACCTTTAGGATTGACAAAACCTTCTGGTTGCATCATATACAACTCTTTTTTAATAAATCCATTAAAGAATGCAGTTTTGTTATCCATTTGCCAGATTTCATAAAATGCGGCTTTTGCTAACATGATTTGGACAGACTTAAGCATCGCTACGAGTGAGAAAATCTCATCGTAGTCAACACCTTGAACTTGTCGAAAACCTTTCACGACTAGTCGAGCTTTGTAGATAGTAACACTACCATCAGCGTCCGTCTTCCTCTTGAAGATCCATTTATTTTCTATGGCTTGCTGATCATCGGGCAAGTCAACCAAAGTCCACACTTTGTTCTCATACATGGATCCCATCTCAGATTTCATGGCCTCAAGCCATTTTTGCGGAATCTGGGCTCATCATCGCTTCCTCATAGTTCGTAGGTTCATCATGGTCAAGTAACATGACCTCCAGAACAGGATTACCATACCACTCTGGTGCGGACTGTACTCTGGTTGACCTACGAGGTTCGGTGGTAACTTGATCTGAAGTTACATGATCATCATCATTAGCTTCCTCACTAATTGGTGTAGGAGTCACAGGAACAGATTTATGTGATGAACTACTTTCCAATAAGGGAGCAGGTATAGTTACCTCATCAAGTTCTACTTCCCTCCCACTCACTTCTTTCGAGAGAAACTCCTTCTCTAGAAAGGATCCATTCTTAGCAACGAATATTTTTGCCTTTGGATCTGTGATTAGAAGGTGTACCCAACAGTCTCCTTTGGGTATCCTATGAAGATGCATTTCTTCGATTTGGTTTCGAGCTTATCAAGTTGAAATTTTTTCACATAAGCATCGCAACTCCAAACTTTAAGAAACGACAGCTTAGGTTTATTGCTAAACCATAGTTCATACGGTGTCGTCTCAACGGATTTAGATGGTGCCCTATTTAACGTGAATGCAGCTGTCTCTAATGCATAATCCCAAAACGATAGTGGTAAATCAGTAAGAGACATCATAGATCGCACCATATCTAATAAAGTACGGCTATGACATTCGGACACACCATTACACTGTGGTGTTCCAGGTGGCATGAGTAGTGAAACAATTTCACATTGTTTTAACTGAAGGCCAAACTCGTAACTCAAATATTTTACCTCTGCGATCATATCGTAGAAACTTTTATTTTCTTGTTACGATGATTCTCCACTTCACTCTGAAATTCTTTGAACTTTTCAAATGTTTCAGACTTGTGTTTCATCAAGTAGATATACCCATCTCTGCTCAAATCATCTGTGAAGGTCAGAAAATAACGATACCCACCGCGAGCCTCAACACTCATCGGATCGCATACATCAGTATGTATTATTTCCAATAAGTCAGTTGCTCGCTCCATTTTTCCGGAGAACGGAGTCTTAGTCATCTTGCCCATAAGGCATTGTCCGCAAGCATCAAGTGATTCATAATCAAGTGATTCCAAAAGTCCATCGGAATGGAGTTTCTTCATGCGCTTTACACCAATATGACCCAAACGGCAGTGCCACAGATAAGTTGCACTATCATTATTAAGTCTGCATCTTTTAGCTTCAATATTATAAATATGTGTATCACTACTATCGAGATCCAACAAACCATTTTTATTGGGTGTATGACCATAGAAGGTTTTATTCATGTAAACAGAATAACAATTATTCTCTGATTTTAAATGAATAACCGTATTGCAATAAACATGATCATATTCATGCTTAACGCAAACACCAAATAACATTTATTTAGGTTCAACACTAATCCCGAAAGTATAGGTAGTGTGCGATGATGATCATATCAATGTTGGAACCACTTCCAACACACATCGTCACTTCACCGTAACTAGTCTCTGTTCATTCTGTAACTCCTCTTTCGAGTTACTATTTTTTAGCAACCGAACAAGTATCAAATACCCAGGGGCTACTATAAACACTAGTAAGGTACACATCAATAACCTGTATATCAAATATATCCTTGTTCACTTTGCCATCTTTCTTATCCACCAAATATTCAGGGCATTTCCGCTTCTAGTGACCATTTCCTTTGCAGTAGAAGCACTCAGTTTCAGGCTTTAGTCTAGCTTTGGGCTTCTTCACGGAAGTGACAACTTGCTTGCCATTCTACATGAAGTTCCCTTTCTTGAAACTAGTGGTCTTGTTAATCATCAACACTTGATGCTCTTTCTTGATTTCTACCTTCATCGATTTCATCATCATGAAAAGCTCGGGAATCATTTTCGTCATCCCTTGCATACTATAGTTCATCACGAAGTTCTACTAACTTGGTGATGGTGACTACAGAATTCTGTCAATCACTATGTTATCTGGAAGATTAACTCCCACTTGCTTCAAGCGATTGTAGTACTCAGACAATCTGAGTGCATGCTTACTGCTTGAGCTATTCTCCTCCATCTTTTAGCTATAGAACTTGTTGGAGACTTCATATCTCTCAACTCGGGTATTTTCTTGAAATATTAACTTCAACTCCTGGAACATCTCATATGGTCCATGACGTTCAAAACGTCTTTGAAGTCCCGATTCTAAGCCGTTAAGCATGGTGCACTAAACTATCAAGTAGTCGTCATATTGAGCTAGCCAAACGTTCATAACGTCTGCATCTGCTCCTGCAATAGGTCTGTCACCTGGCGGTGCATCAAGGACATAATACTTCTGTGCAGCAATGAGGATAATCCTCATATCACTCCGTATCATTGCTACTAACATCTTTCAACTTAGTTTTCTCTAGGAACATATCAAAAATAAAACAGGGGAGCAAAACGCGAGCAATTGATCTACAACATAGATATGCTAATACTACCAGGACTAAGTTCATGATAAATTAAAGTTCAATTAATCATATTACTTAAGAACTCCCACTTAGATAGACATCCCTCTAATCATCTAAGTGATCACGTGATCCAAATCAACTAAACCATGTCCGATCATCACGTGAGATGGAGTAGTTTTCAATGGTGAACATCACTATGTTGATCATGTCTACTATATGATTCATGCTCGACCTTTCAGTCTCAGTGTTCCGAGGCCATATCTGCATATGCTAGGCTCGTCAAGTTTAACCTGAGTATTCCGCGTGTGCAACTGTTTTGCACCCGTTGTATTTGAACGTAGAGCTTATCACACCCGATCATCACGTGGTGTCTCAGCACAAAGAACTTTCGCAACGGTGCATACTCAGGGAGAACACTTATACCTTGAAATTTAGTGAGATCATCTTATAATGCTACCGTCGATCAAAGCAAGATAAGATGCATAAAAGATAAACATCACATGCAATCAATATAAGTGATATGATATGGCCATCATCATCTTGTGCTTGTGATCTCCATCTCCAAAGCACCGTCATGGTCACCATCGTCACCGGCGCGACACCTTGATCTCCGTCGTAGCATCGTTGTCGTCTTGCCAGCTTATGCTTAAACGACTATCGCTACCGCTTAGTGATAAAGTAAAGCATTACAGGGCGATTGCATTGCATACAATAAAGCGACAACCATATGGCTCCTGCCAGTTGTCGATAACTTGGTTACAAAACATGATCATCTCATACAATAAAATATAGCATCATGTCTTGACCATATCACATCACAACATGCCCTGCAAAAATAAGTTAGACGTCCTCTACTTTGTTGTTGCAAGTTTTACGTGGCTGCTATGGGCTGAGCAGAACCGTTCTTACCTACGCATCAAAACCACAAAGATAGTTCGTCAAGTTAGTGCTGTTTTAACCTTCTCAAGGACCGGGCGTAGCCACACTCGGTTCAACTAAAGTTGGAGAAACTGACACCCGCTAGTCACTTGTGTGCAAAGCACGGCGGTAAAACCAGTTTTGCGTAAGCGTACGCGTAATATCGGTCCGGGCCGCTTCATCCAACAATACCGCCGAACCAAAGTATGACATGCTGGTAAGCAGTATGACTTGTATCGCCCACAACTCACTTGTGTTCTACTCGTGCATATAACATCTACGCATAAACCTGGCTCGGATGCCATTGTTGGGGAACGTAGTAATTTCAAAAAAATTCCTACGCACACACAGGATCATGGTGATGCATAGCAACGAGAGGGGAGAGTGTTGTCTACGTACCCTCGTAGACCGTAAGCGGAAGCGTTTATCAGCGCGGTTGATGTAGTCGTACGTCTTCACGATCCGACCGATCCAAGTACCGAACGCACGACACCTCCAAGTTCTGCACACGTTCAGCTCGATGACGTCCTCGCCTTCTTGATCCAGCAAGACGGGCGAAGTAGTAGATGCGTTCCGGCAGCACGACGGCATGGTGACGGTGTTGGTGAAGAACAATTTCCGCAGGGCTTCGCCAAGCACTACAGAAACTACGACGGAGGATAAACTAGAGGGGACAGGGTTGCCGGCATATGGCTTGGTGTTTCTTGATCTGTCTTTGGTGCTAGCCCTGCCCCTCTATTTATATGTTGAGCCCTTTGGTCGAAACTTGGAGCAAAAGCCTCCTCAAAGTCAGTTTTGCCCGAAAGGCAAGAGTCCCACTCGGACTCCAGGACCAAACACCACAATCCTTGGCGTCTGGCCCAGACGCCATAGGCCTCGGCGTCTGGCCCAGGGCCAGACGCCAGGGACTCCGGTGTTTGGCCCCCTGGCCTCCGCAAAACTCCTTTGGCACCAACTTATAGCCCTGTGGGCCTGACCCCTTGGCCTAACCATATCATCCAATATATGAATCTTTACCTCCGGACGATTCCGGAGCTCCTCGTCATGTCCGTGATCTCATCCGGGACTCCGAACAACATTCGGTCACCAACATACATAACTCATATAATACTATATCGTCAACGAACGTTTAAGCATGCGGACCCTACGGGTTCGAGAACTATGTAGACATAACCGAGACACCTCTCTGATCAATAACCAATAGCGGAACCTGGATGCCCATATTGGCTCCTACATATTCCACGAAGATCTTTATCGGTCAAACCGCATAACAACATACGTTGTTCCCTTTGTCATCGGTATGTTACTTGCCCGAGATTCGATCGTCGGTATCTCAATACCTAGTTCAATCTCGTTACCAGCAAGTCTCTTTACTCGTTCTGTAATGCATCATTCCGCAACTAACTCATTAGTTACATTGCTTGCAAGGCTTATAGTGATGTGCATTACCGAGAGGGCCCAGAGATACCTCTCCGACAATAGGAGTGACAAATCCTAATCTCAATCTATGCCAACTCAACAAGTACCATCGGAGACACTTGTAGAGCACCTTTATAATCACCCAGTTACGTTGTGACGTTTGGTAGCACACAAAGTGTTCCTCCGGTATTCGGGAGTTGCATAATCTCATAGTCATAGGTGAAGGAAATATGCCCTAGAGGCAATAATAAAGTTATTATTTATTTCCTTATACCATGATGAATGTTTATTATTCATGCTAGAATTGTATTAACCAGAAACATAATACTTGTGTGAATACATAGACAAACAGAGTGTCACTAGTATGCCTCTACTTGACTAGCTCGTTGATCAAAGATGGTTATGTTTCCTAGCCATTGACATGAGTTGTCATTTGATTAACGGGATCACATCATTAGGAGAATGATGTGATTGACTTGACCCATTCCGTTAGCTTGGCACTTGATCGTTTAGTATGTTGCTATTGCTTTCTTCATGACTTATACATGTTCCTATGACTATGAGATTATGCAACTCCCGTTTACCGAAGGAACACTATGTGTGCTACCAAACGTCACAATGTAACTGGGCGATTATAAAGGTGCTCTACAGGTGTCTCCGAAGGTACTTGTTGGGTTGGCGTATTTCGAGATTAGGATTTGTCACTCCGATTGTCGGATAGGTATCTCTGGGCCCACTCAGTAATGCACATCACTATAAGCCTTGCAAGCATTGCAACTAATGAGTTAGTTGCGGGATGATGTATTACGAAACGAGTAAAGAGACTTGCCGGTAACGAGATTGAACTAGGTATTGAGATACCGACGATCGAATCTCGGGCAAGTAACATACCGATGACAAAGGGAACAACGTATGTTGTTATGCGGTTTGACCGATAAAGATCTTCGTAGAATATGTGGGAGCCAATATGAGCATCCAGGTTCCGCTATTGGTTATTGACCGGAGACGTGTCTCGGTCATGTCTACATTGTTCTCGAACCCGTAGGGTCCGCACGCTTAAAGTTTGATGACGGTTATATTATCAGTTTATGTGATTTGATGTACCTAAGGTAGTTCGGAGTCCCGGATGAGATCGGGGACATGACGAGGAGTCTCGAAATGGTCGAGACGTAAAGATTGATATATTGGACGACTATATTCGGACATCGGAAAGGTTCTGAGTGATTCGGGTATTTTCGGGGGTACCGAGGAGTTACGGGAATACGAGGAAGAAGCAATGGGCCTCATGAGCCAAGTGGTGGAAGAGAGGAGGCAGGGCGCGTGGCCCCCCTGGCCCAATCCGAATTGGACTAGGAGGCCAGCCCCCCTTTCCTCCTTTTCCTCCCTCTCCTTCCTTCTCCTTCTCCTTCCCTTCTTTCCCCTCTCCTACTTGGACTAGGAAAGAGGGGGAATCCTACTTGGAGTAGGATTGCCCCCCTTGGGCGCGCCTCCTCCCCTTGGTCGGCCTTCTCCTCCTCTCCCCTTTATATACGGAGGAGGGGGGCACCCCATAGACACAACAATTCATCTCTTGATCTCTTAGCCATGTGCGGTGCCCCCCTCCACCATAATCCACCTCGATAATATCGTAGCGGTGCTTAGGCGAAGCCCTGCGTCGGTAGAACATCATCATCGTCACCACGCCGTCGTGCTGACGGAACTCTCCCTCAAAGCTCGGCTGGATCGGAGTTCGAGGGACGTCATCGAGCTGAACGTGTGCTGAACTCGGAGGTGTCGTGCGTTCGGTACTTGATCGGTCGATCGTGAAGACGTACGACTACATCAACCGCGTTATGCTAACGCTTTCGCTTTCAGTCTACGAGGGTACGTGGACAACACTCTCCCCTCTCGTTGCTATACATCACCATGATCTTGCGTGTGCGTAGGAATTTTTTTGAAATTACTACGTTCCCCAACAGTGGCATCCGAGCCAGGTTTTATGCGTAGATGTTATATGCACGAGTAGAACACAAGTGAGTTGTGGGCGATACAAGTCATACTGCTTACCAGCATGTCATACTTTGGTTCGGCGGTATTGTTGGATGAAGCGGCCCGGACAGACATTACGCGTACGCTTACGCGAGACTGGTTTTGCCGTCGTGCTATGCACACAGGTGACTAGCGGGTGTCAGTTTCTCCAACTTTAGTTGAACTGAGTGTGGCTACGCCCGGTCCTTGCGAAGGTTAAAACAACACCAACTTGACAAACTATCGTTGTGGTTTTGATGCGTAGGTAAGAACGGTTCTTGCTCAGCCACTAGCAGCCACGTAAAACTTGCAACAACAAAGTAGAGGACGTCCAACTTGTTTTTGCAGGGCATGTTGTGATGTGATATGGTCAAGGCATGATATTATATTTTATTGTATAAGATGATCATGTTTTGTAACCGAGTTATCGGCAACTGGCAGGAGCCGTATGGTTGTCGCTTTATTGTATGCAATGCAATCGCCTTGTAATTGCTTTACTTTATCACTAAGCGGTAGCGATAGTCGTAGAAGCAATAGTTGGCGAGACGACAATGATGCTATGATGGAGATCAAGGTGTCGCGCCGGTGACGATGGTGATCATGACGGTGCTTCAGAGATGGAGATCACAAGCACAAGATGATGATGGCCATATCATATCACTTATATTGATTGCATGTGATGTTTATCTTTTATGCATCTTATTCTGCTTAGATCGACGGTAGCATTATAAGATGATCTCTCACTAAATTATCAAGGTATAAGTGTTCTCCCTGAGTATGCACCGTTGCGAAAGTTCTTCGTTCTGAGACACCACGTGATGATCGGGTGTGATAGGCTCTACGTTCAAATACAACGGGTGCAAAACAGTTGCACACGCGGAATACTCAGGTTAAACTTGACGAGCCAAGCATATAACAGATATGGCCTCGGAATACTGAGACCAAAAGGCGAGCGTGAATCATATAGTAGATATGATCAACATAGTGATGTTCACCATTGAAACTACTCCATCTCACGTGATTATCGGACATGGTTTAGTTGATATGGATCACGTGATCACTTAGAGGATTAGAGGGATGTCTATCTAAGTGGGAGTTCTTAAGTAATATGATTAATTGAACTTTAATTTATCATGAACTTAGTCCTGGTAGTATTAGCATATCTATGTTGTAGATCAATAGCTCGCGTTTAGCTCCCCTGTTTTATTTTGATATGTTCCTAGGGAAAACTGAGTTGAAATATGTTGGTAGCAATGATGCGGATTGGATCCGTGATCTGAGGATTATCCTCAGTGCTGCATGGAAGAATTATGTCCTTGATGCACCGCTAGGTGACAGACCTATTGCAGGAGCAGATGCAGACATTATGAACGTTTGGCTAGCTCAATATGATGACTACTTGATAGTTTAGTGCACCATGCTTAACGGCTTAGACTCGGGACTTCAAAGACGTTTTGAACGTCATGGACCATATGAGATGTTCCAGGAGTTGAAGTTAATATTTCAAGCAAATACCCGAGTTGAGAGATATGAAGTCTCCAACAAGTTCTATAGCTAAAAGATGGAGGAGAATAGCTCAAGCAGTGAGCATGTGCTCATATTGTCTGGGTACTACAATCGCTTGAATCAAGTGGGAGTTAATCTTGCAGATAAAATAGTGATTGACAGAATTCTCTAGTCACCATCACCAAGTTAGTAGAACTTCGTGATGAACTATAAAATGCGAGGGATGACGAAAACAATTCCCAAGCTCTTCGCGATGCTAAAATCGGTGAAGGTAGAAATCAAGAAAAACATCAAGTGTTGATGGTTGACAAGACCACTAGTTTCAAGAGAAAGGGCAAAGGGAAGAAGGGGAACTTCAAGAAGAACGGCAAGCAAGTTGCTACTCAAGTGAAGAAGCCCAAATCTGGACCTAAGCCTGAGACTAAGTGCTTCTATTGCAAAGGGACTGGTCACTAGAAGTGGAACCACCCCAAGTATTTGGTGGATAAGAAGGATGGCAAAGTGAACAAGCTATATTTGATATACATGTTATTGATGTGTACCTTACTAGTGTTTATAGTAGCCCCTGGGTATTTGATACTTGTTCGGTTGCTAAATATTAGTAACTCGAAACGGGAGTTACAGAATGAACAGAGACTAGCTAAGGGTGAAGTGACAATGTGTGTTGGAAGTGGTTCCAAGATTGATATGATCATCATCGCACACTCCCTATACTTTCGGGATTAGTGTTGAACCTAAATAAGTGTTATTTGGTGTTTGCATTGAGCATAAATATGATTTGATCATGTTTATTGCAATACGGTTATTCATTTAAGTTAGAGAACAATTGTTGTTCTGTTTACATGAATAGAACCTTCTATGGTCATACACACCAACGAAAATGGTTTGTTGGATCTCGATCGTAGTGATACACATATTCATAATATTGAAGCCAAAAAGATGCAAAGTTAATAATGATAGTGCAACTTATTTGTGGCACTGCCGTTTAGGTCATATTGGTGTAAAGCGCATGAAGAAACTCCATGCTGATGGGCTTTTGGAATCGCTTGATGCTTGCGAACCATGCCTCTTGGGCAAGATGACTAAAACGCCGTTCTCCGGAACAATGGAGCAAGCAACGGATTTGTTGGAAATCATACATACTGATGTATATGGTCCGATGAATATTGAGGCTCGCAGCGGGTATCATTATTTTCTGACCTTCACAGATGATTTGAGCAGATATGGGTATATCTACTTAAAGAAACAGAAGTCTGAAACATTTGAAAAGTTCATATAATTTCAGAGTGAAGTTGAAAATTATTGTAACAAGAAAATAAATCTTCTACGATTTGATCGTGGAGAAGAATATTTGAGTTACGAGTTTGGTCTTCATTTGAAATAATGCAGAATAGTTTCGCAACTCACGCCACCTGGAACACCACAGCGTAATGGTGTGTCCGAACATTGTGACTGTACTTTATTAGATATGGTGCAATCTATGATGTCTCTTACCGATTTACCACTATCGTTTTGGGGTTATGCATTAGAGACAACTGCATTCACGTTAAATAGGGCACCATCTAAATCCGTTGAGACGGCACCATATGAACTGTGGTTTGGCAAGAAACCAAAGTTGTCATTTCTTAAAGTTTGGGGTTGCGATGCTTATGTGAAAAAGTTTCATCCTGATAAGCTCAAACCCAAATCGGAGAAATATGTCTTCATAGGATACCCAAAGGAGACAGTTGGGTACTGATACGTCTTCGTCGTATCTACTTTTCCAAACACTTGTGCCCTTGTTTTGGACTCTAACTTGCTTGATTTGAATGGAACTAACCCGGACTGACGCTGTTTTCAGCAAACTTTCCATGGTGTTATTTATGCGCAGAAACAAAAGTTCTCGGAATGACCTGAAACTCCACGGAACATCTATTTGGAAAATATTAAAAATACTGGAAGAAAAATCCACGTCAGGGGGCCCACACCCTGTCCACGAGGGTGGGGGGGCGCCTGCCCCCCTGGGCGCGCCCCCTGCCTCGTGGGCCCCCTGACGCTCCACCGACCTCAACTCCAACTCCATATATTCACTTTCGGGGAGAGAAAAATCAGAGAGAAAGATTCATCACGTTTTATGACACGGAGCCGCTGCCAAGCCCTAAAACCTCTCAGGAGGGCTGATCTGGAGTCCGTTCGGGGCTCCGGAGAGGGGAATCCGTCGCCGTCGTCATCATCAACCATCCTCCATCACCAATTTCATGATGCTCACCGTCGTGCGTGAGTAATTCCATCGTAGGCTTGCTGGACGGTGATGGGTTGGATGAGATTTATCATGTAATCGAGTTAGTTTTGTTAGGGTTTGATCCCTAGTATCCACTATGTTCTGAGATTGATGTTGCTATGACTTTGCTATGCTTAATGCTTGTCACTAGGGCCCGAGTGCCATGATTTCAGATCTGAACCTATTATGTTTTCATGAATATATGTGAGTTCTTGATCCTATCTTGCAAGTCTATAGTCACCTACTATGTGTTATGATCCGGCAACCCCGAAGTGTCAATAATAGGGACCACTCCCGGTGATGACCATGGTTTGAGGAGTTCATGTATTCACTTTATGCTAATGCTTTGTTTCGGTACTCTATTAAAAGGAGGCCTTAATATCCCTTAGTTTCCGCTAGGACCCTGCTGCCACGGGAGGGTAGGAGAAAAGATGTCATGCAAGTTCTTTCTATAAGCATGTGTGACTATATCCGGAATACATGCCTACATTACATTGATGAATTGGAGCTAGTTCTGTGTCACCCTATGTTATGACCGTTACATGATGAACCGCATCCAGCATAATTCTCCATCACCAATCCAATGCCTACGAGCTTTTCACATATTGTTCTTAACTTATTTACTTTTCCGTTGCTACTGTTACAATCACTACAAAACACCAAAAATATTACTTTTGCTACTGTTACCTTTGTTACCGTTACCACTACTATCATACTACTTTGCTACTAAATACTTTGCTGCAGATATTAAGTTATCCAGGTGTGGCTGAATTGACAACTCAATTGCTAATACTTGAGAATATTCTTTGGCTCCCCTTGTGTCGAATCAATAAATTTGGGTTGAATACTCTACCCTCGAAAACTGTTGTGATCCCCTATACTTGTGGGTTATCAGGTACACCTTCTATCACAGATCCGAAGGCAAGACATTCGTTGCTAAGAATGGATCCTTTCTAGAGAAGGAGTTTCTCTCGAAAGAAGTGAGTGGGAGGAAAGTAGAACTTGATGAGGTAACTGTACCTGCTCCCTTATTGGAAAGTAGTTCATCACAGAAATCTGTTCCTATGACTACTACACCAATTAGTGAGGAAGCTAATGATGATGATCATGTAACTTCAGATCAAGTTACTACCAAACCTCGTAGGTAAACCAGAGTGAGATCCGCACCAGAGTGGTATGGTAATCCTGTTCTAGAGGTCATGTTACTTGACCATGACGAACCTATGAACTATGAGGAAGCGATGATGAGCCCAGATTCCGCGAAATGGCTTGAGGCCATGAAATCTGAGATGAGATCCATGTATGAGAACAAAGTGTGGACTTTGGTTGAATTGCCCGATGATCGGCAAGACATAGAAAATAAATGGATCTTCAAGAGGAAGACGAACGCTGATAGTAGTGTTACTATCTACAAAGCTAGAATTGTCGCAAAAGTTTTTCGACAAGTTCAAGGCGTTGACTACGATGAGAGTTTCTCACTCGTATCTATGCTTAAGTCTGTCTGAATCATGTTAGCAATTTGCCGCATTTTATGAAATCTGGCAAATGGATAAACAAAACTGCATTCCTTAATGGATTTATTAAATAAGAGTTGTATATGATGCAACCAGAAGGTTTTGTCAATCCTAAAGGTGCTAAAAAAATATGCAAGCTCCAGCGATCCATCTATGGACTGGTGCAAGCATCTCGGAGTTGGAATATACGCTTTGATAAGTTGATCAAAGCATATAGTTTTATATAGACTTGCGGTGAAGCCTGTATTTACAAGAAAGTGAGTGGGAGCACTACAGCATTTCTGATAAGTATATGTGAATGACATATTGTTGATCGGAAATAATGTAGAAATTTCTGGAAAGTATAAAGGAGTATTTGTGTAACGCCCCGGATGTAACTTTCCGTATTTGTAACTCCAACTCTTCCATTTTCGGCTATGTGTTATGATATTCCCTTCGTGGTCGGGTTTTGTCTTTCGTTTTGCATTTTGTTCATGTCATGCATCTCATATCATGTCATCATGTGCATCTCATTTGCATACGTGTTCGTCTCATGCATCCGAGCATTTTCCCCGTTGTCCGTTTTGCAATCCGACACTCCCACATGCTCCGGCGCGCCCCTCTTGTCTCTTTTCGTGAGCGGGTGTCAAACATTTTCGTAATGGACCGAGGTTTGCCAAGTGGCCTTGGTACACCACCGGTAGACCACCTGTCAAGTTTCGTTCCATTTGGAGGTCGTTTGATGCTCCAACGGTTAACCGGGTAACCGCAAAGGCCTTTTGAGTGTTGCAGCCCAACACCCTCCAAAACAGCCCAATAACCCATCTAAGCCCCCTCCATGCTCTCGGTCGTTCGATCACGATCGTGTGGGCGAAAACCGCTCCTCATTTGGAGTCTCCTAGCTCCGTCTATCTATATAAATGCATCTTCCCCTCCAAGATCACGGTGGAAACCCTAGAAATTCCCCTCGCGTCGCTGGACACCTTCTCCTCCACCGGCGGACACGTCCGCCGCTGTCCCCTCGTCCAATCGCGCGCCGCCACATGGCGAGCCGCGCCCCACTTCGCCGCCCCCGCCGCCGAAGCCCGCAGGGCCCGCGGGAGGCCCTCCCGGCCCAGATCGGCGCCGCCGCCCCGCGCGGGACCCCGCACGCGCCCCGCCGCCGCCTCCGCCGCTCGCCGCCGCCAGCGCCCGCACGCGCCCCGCCGCCGACCGACGCCGGCCGCCGCCTCCGTCGCGCCTCCACGCCGCCTCCGCCCGCTCCATCGCGCGCCCCGGCCTCCCCCTCGCCGGATCCGGCCGGCCCGACCCGGCGACCTCCCCCGAGCTCTTCTCCGGCCGCCGCGCGCTCCATCTCCGGCGAGAGCTCCGGCCCTGCCTCGGTTCGCGTGCGAACCCTAGATCTGGAGAAGGTTGACCCCGAAATCCTCCAAGTCCCGAAATTCTCACTTTATGTTGTCCTGTTCATCGCATCATATCTCCTTGCACACTGCTCCGTTTCATGCGCATGATATATCGAAATATGCATCACGAGATGCTATTAATTTCGTTACATTGTGCCATGCTCGTTTGAGTTCATCTGGGTGCTCAAATCTCTGATGCAAAAGTGCTATATGATATTTACTGCTGTTACTTATCAGAACTTGATGTTTTGTTATTTTTGTTGCATTTGATGTGTGCATCTTATGAGCATGAGCTCTACATGTGTTTTGATCTATGCCATGCCATCGTTACAGGGGTGTATGCCATGTATTTTTGTGATCTATGTGGTAACTAGCACAAGCATGCAAACTAGGCTTCGTGATGTTTCTGTTTTCAGGGACGTAGAATTTTGCCAAGTCTTTTCCTGCTGTTATTTTGATGCCATGTATCCATGTGGCTACAGTGAGATCCATGCTTCTTTTGAGTATGTTCAGTAAGGATGTTTTGGACATATAGTTGTGCTCTATCCATACATGCCCCTGTTTGCAAGTATGGAGTGCCCTAGAATGTCTGAATCTTGCTCTACTTTTGCTATAAAATTTTCCTGGCAGAATGTTAACTTGCTATTCAATTTTGCCAAGGTTGTTGTAGTTGATCCATACATGCTATGAACTTGCTCTTGCCATGGATAGCTTCATTAACATGTCTTCTTGCTGTTGGTATGCTTGTTTTGTCATGCATTGCCTTGTGATGAGTGAATTGAGCTCACAAAGATGCCTTCATAATTCTGTTAATGCCATGCTCTGTTTTCTGCTAAGTCTTCTGTGCATTTTTAGCTCATGATGAGTAAGGGACTTTTCTTCTATGCATTGAGTAGATTCATGTCATGCCTGATTGTGCTATGATAAGTTCCTGTAGCATGTTGATTGCTTGCTCTGAACATTGCTACCTGATGCTGTTTAAGCCATGTTCAGTATTTTCACCAAGTCTGTGAAGCTGATATCTTTTGCACTTTTGCAATGCTTGTTTGAACCTGTTATCTTGTGATCTAGCCGTAGCTCAGTGTTCATCTTTTGTCAAGCATCTCTTGTATATCACTGCCATATGCTTTGTTGCTATGTTGGGGTGCTGTAGCATGGTTACTTGATGTATTCTAAGTGCTATCATTCTGTTAATCGCAGAATTGTGTCATTCTTGTTTTGCTTGCCATTTGCCAAGTTGACGCTTTGTTCATCTTTTCCCTTCCGGGGCACGCATATGCATTGCATATCACATCTCGCATATCATGCCATGTATTCCATCATGTTGCCTGTGCATTTCCCGTGATTGATTGTTGGTCCTTTTGCTTGTGTTCTTGCTTGGGTAGAGCCGGGAGACGAGTTCGTGAACGAGGAACCTGTTGAGACCGCTTACGAGGATCAAGCTTTCGACAACTCTGAGAACCTTGCAGGCAAGATGACCATACCCTCGAAATCACTTCTATCTTTGCTTGCTAGTTGTTCGCTCTATTGCTATGCTGCGCTACCTACCACTTGCTATATCATGCCTCCCATATTGCCATGCCAAGCCTCTAACCATCCTTTCCTAGCAAACCGTTGTTTGGCTAAGTTACCGCTTTTGCTCAGCCCTTCTTATAGCGTTGCTAGTTGCAGGTGAAGTTGAAGTGGGTTCCATGTTGAAACATGGATATCTTGGGATATCACAATATCTCTTATTTAATTAATGCATCTATATATTTGGTAAAGGTTGGAAGGCTCGGCCTTATGCCTGGTGTTCTGTTCCACTCTTGCCACCCTACTTTCCGTCATACCGGTGTTATGTTCCTTGATTTTCGTTCCTTACGCGGTTGGGTGATTTATGGGACCCCCTTGACAGTTTGCCTTGAATAAAACTCCTCCAGCAAGGCCCAACCTTGGTTTACATTTGCCTACCTAAGCCTTTTTCCCTTGGGTTTTTGCGAGCCTGAGGGTCATCTTTATTTAAACCCCCGGGCCAGTGCTCCTACGAGTGCTGGTCCAAACTGGGCGATGTCCGGCGCCCCCTGAGCAACCAGGGTCTATGCCAACCCGACGTCTTGCCCATCCGGTGTGCCCTGAGAATGAGATATGTGCAGCTCCTATCGAGATTTGTCAGCACATTCGGGCGGCTTTGCTGGTCTTGTTTTACCATTGTCAAAATGTCTTGTAAACCGGGATTCCAAGACTGATCGGGTCTTCCCGGGAGAAGGAATATCCTTCGTTGACCGTGAGAGCTTATAATGGGCTAAGTTGGGACACCCCTGCAGGGTATTATCTTTCGAAACCCGTGCCCGCGGTTACGAGGCAGATGGGAATTTGTTAATGTCCGGTTGTAGAGAACTTGACACTTGACTTAATTAAAATACATCAACCGTGTGTGTAGCCGTGATGGTCTCTTTTCGGCGGAGCCCGGGAAGTGAACACGGTTCGGGTTATGTATGAACGTAAGTAGTTTCAGGATCACTTCTTGATCATTTCTAGCTTCGCGACTGTTGCGTTGCTCCTCTTCTCGCTCTTATTTGCGTATGTTAGCCACCATATGCTTAGTGCTTGTTGCAGCTCCACCTCATTACCCCATCCTTTTCCTATAAGCTTAAATAGTCTTGATCTCGCGGGTGTGAGATTGCTGAGTCCTCGTGACTCACAGGTTCTACCAAAACAGTTGCAGGTGCCGATGATACCAGTGCAGGCGAAGCAACCGAGCTCAAGTGGGAGTTCGACGAGGAACGTGGTCGTTACTATGTTTCGTTTCCTGATGATCAGTAGTGGAGCCCAGTTGGGACGATCGGGGATCTAGCATTTGGGGTTATCTCCTTTTCATTTGGATTTGACCGTAGTCGGTCTATGTGTGGATTTTTGGATGATGTATGAATTAATTTATGTATTGTGTGAAGTGGCGATTGTAAGCCAACTCTCTTTATCCCATTCTTGTTCATTACATGGGATTGTGTGAAGATGACCCTTCTTGCGATAATACCTACGATGCGGTTATGCCTCTAAGTCGTGCCTCGACACGTGGGAGATATAGCCGCATCGTGGGCGTTACAAGTTGGTAATCAGAGCCATCCCCGACTTAGGAGCCCCCTGCTTGATCGAATCGTTGGCGTTGTTGAGGCTAGAACAAAAATGTTTTGAGTCTTAGGATTATATATATCGAAGAGTAGGATTCTTTTTACTCCTCAGTCCCTTCGTCGCTCTGGTGAGGTCTCCTGACGTAGAAGTTTTGACTCTTCTCTCCTCAAATTTCACAAAAAAAAATTTAGGATCACGCGGGTATCTTGGAATCGTTCCGATGGTTTTGTGACGTGTCGTGGAATTGTCACGGCAGATGTCCTAGTAACTGTCGTGGAATTGTCACGGCAGATGTCCTAGTGTGAGGACTTAGTCGTGAGGCCAACGCATCTATGCGGTAGCTTGAGAGGGGTTGATCGGAATCGAGAGACGCAACACAAGACAAGGATTTAGACAGCTTCGGGCCCCGGGAAACATCATCCGGTAACAACCCTACATGCTGTTTGAGGCTAGGTCTCATTATGATCACGGGAGAGTCGCCGGGAACCGGCTCTCGGTGTCTAGCCCTAGAGATTGTTTCTTGTTACTTGTCCCTCTTGGGGTGCCCTGCCCCTCCTTATATAAGTTAGAGGGGCGGGTTACATGCGGAGTCCTAGTAGGACTAGGACTAGTCTATCTTTTCTTACAAGTTGAATACAAGTCCGGGTCTTGCTTCCTCGTAAGGGAAATATTCGTCATCCCTTTCTTCTTAAGCCGGCCCATCATCACATGAACCGGCCTTCTGGGCCTTGGGCCTTGTCATCCATCTGACCCGCCGTTGGGGTTATCAGGAAGTCACCAAATACTCGCCGGGTCTCTGTGAGCCGCCAAGTCCGGCCGGGTCATGCTTCCGGCCGGGTCATACCGCGTGGTATATCCCCGACATTAGCCCCCAGTTTAATTTGGATTTATTCATGTTAAACTGATCCTGTAAAATAAACACAAGAACAAACTTGATAGGTTGTGTTCCGGATAAAATATTTTCCTGAACCGGCACCTGATCATCTTTAAGTCCTTGTCATTTCCTTGTTAATATGTATATGTCCATGATCTCATAGTAAATCTTCTTTAGCAGATATGTTTCAACTTTGTCAATTCAAAAAATCCAGATACTTCTTTTGAAAAGTCCGGGTCAATGGGCCAGCTTCAGAGTCAATTTGCTGACATTGGTCTCTTGTAGAGAAAATTGTGAAGAATAATCCACTTGAGTCGGCTTTCAAAACGCCGGCTTAAGAAATATTGGTCTTGAAATACTCATCTGATATTCAGCCGGTTTAACGATGTAGAACTTACCGGTTTAATATTACCAAAATTGTCGGTTTGTAAATATTGATGGCACCGAGTCATAATTGTTGCCGACGCCGGGTTATAATTGTTGATGACGCCGGGCTATGATTGTTGCAGACACCAGGTCATAAATGAGAATTCGAAAGTATTTCTCCTTATATCCGTGTTACCTGTAGCCCCCAAGTGACGGGTTGTCATGTTTGCATCAACCTGGGACTTGTAATTGTCTTATGCTCACAAAACTTCAACTGGTGTAGCCTCCAAGGGTCGGGTCATTATGCAATAATGAGCAGGGACTTTGTAGATGTAGACTTGAGCAGCAACATGTAGCCCCCAAGGGCCGGCTCAGTAAGATAATATTGAGCTGGGACTTTATATATATTTCCTTGAATTGTTGACAGGAGCAATTGGTAGCCCCCAAGTGCCGGCTCATTACAATGTGATGAGTCGGGTCTTCAATAAGGCCAGTAAAAATGACTTTGCATTAGCCCCCAAGTGCCATGGTGCATGCTGGCAGTGACATGGGACTTTCATATTTGATGTAATCTCAACTTTGAATAATGTAGCCCCCAAGTGCCGGGTCGTAAGCCTGCAGCGACTCGGGACTATTCCTTCCATTGTAGAATAAATCATATCCATTGATAAAATAATAGCCATTGCGCCAAAGCGACTTTGAATACCTCATCTGTTGATAAGTAAACCCGGAGTTTAAATACCCGGCGGCTCTTGGCCGATGGCAATTTAATACGCCTCCATTGTAAGCCAGGACTTTTATAACCCGGCGGCTTATAGCCTTTGAGAAAATCAAGAATTGATAACCCTTTTGAGACACCAATTTCAATCTTTGATGATGGGCTTGAACTTAATCATTTATGTAAATCATAGCTCTGTAAATCCTGCACAGAGATTAAACAACATATGCCCTGGCGACTTAACATCAAAAGCCAGGACGGGTGACCACCCAAATGTAGTCTTATCCTGCACACAAGTAGATCACAAAATCCCTTGACGGTTTACCGCAGGGCGGGTCATAATATCTCACATATAACCATTGTGATATTGAATTTGTACTGCCGGTTTACATGACATGTGCAGTAAGGGTGATAACCCAACCTTTAGAAATCAAAACTTCCAAATGTTTAATATTGTCATATGATGGCGACTTATTATCCAAAGTCAAACCGGGTTAAATAGCCACCACTCATATACACTTTAGATATGATCAAAAGAGCTTCAAATAAAATCCAAAAACTGTTTGCAAAAAGAGACTTCAAAAATTTTGAGGCTTCTGATTCGAATACGATCAGAAAACCGTCCCAAAGGGGTTAAGCTAAGATTCGAATACAATCATATAGCCCCCGGTGGCTTTGGCGTTGCCGATCAAGAGGGTACCGACAGCTATGTTCTCTTTGGTTCGAATACGACCTATGTTTGAACAGGAAGCCCCCAAATGACCTTGAGAGTTGTTTAACGACGCTGATTCGAATACGATCCACATCGGTTCCCAAAAGGGGTTGAGCTATGATTCGAATACGATCAAGAAGCCCCCTAATGAGCTCGGCAGTGTGCCGATCAAAAGGGTATCGACAGCTATGTTCTCTTTGGTTCGAATACGACCTATGTTTGAACAGGAAGCCCCCTAGTGATCATGAGAATATTTAACGACTCTGATTCGAATACGATCAGGGTCACACCTAAAGGGTTAAGCTAAATTCGAATATGATCAGCTCCCAATGGTCATTAAAGCAGGATACCTATGTTTGGGTTGTGCTTTGTAATAGACTCTTTTTGGTCCCTTTAATTTTTCCTGAGAACTCGAACTTTGCGAGAGATAAATTCTCTTTGAACCGGAAAAACCGGATATTGAGAGCTTCAAAGCTTTGTGATAGACAAATTTACCTTGAACCGGATTTTGAACCGGATTTGAGAGCTTCAAAACTTTGTGGCAGATAAATTTCCCTTGAACCGGATTTTAAACCGGATATGGAGATCTTCAAAACTTTGTGAGAGACAGATTTCTCTTGAACCGGATTTTAAACCGGATATTGGCAAGACTTGCTGAGTCATACCATTGTAGCCCCCGAGTCTTAAGACGACTCGAGGAGTTGTCTTGAGATTCTCCATATTTGACCATAGCAGAAGGTGTATACATTGGTGTTGATAGCGCGATGTGAATCCACGGAATGTTGAGGTGACTGCGGCGGGTTATAAATGATCCCCTATGAGCCGTGTCAGCAACTCGGCCAATGGTTCCTTCCAACTGGATGTTTTTGAAGTTAACCAAACTGTAGTGGCGGCGACTTGTGCGCCTGCCCATTGAGCCGTCCAGTGCAGACGGCGACTGATAACACATGATAATTTGCCTCCAATTTGTCGGAAGAAAACCGGGCTTCCCAAGCAGTGACTCGCTCATATTCAATAAACAGCTCATGCATACAGGTGCGGCCCAGTGTGGTTATATAGACCAACCCGCGAGAGACGGATGGTAAAGACGACCGTTGCATCAGAGGCGGCACAGACAGATGAGCCGGCCGCGGTGTTGTAAGCCGGTCCGGACGGGCGAATCAATCGCCGGCGCGGTAAGCCGCGCGGATGGGCGAGTCAACCACATTGTGTTGATGTAGTGAACAATTGTCCTGTATCAAAAACCTCGCAAGCCAGAGTAATTGCTCTTTTTAAAGAAAACAATATATATAATATATAAAAATTTATTGGATTGATTTCACCTGATATGTCAGGCCAGAAATTATCCACCGCGGAGTTGATGATCATCACGGTGAAGGTGAAACCAATCACGGCCGAGTCGGCCGCGGGAGCAGACAGATGAGCCGGCCGTGGCGTTGTAAGTCGGTGTGGTCGGGTGAGTCAATCGCAGGAGCGGTAAGCGACGCGGACGCCGAGTCGGCCGCGGGGGCGGACGGGTAAGTTGTCCGTCACATTGTAAGCCGGTCGCAGACGTGTGAGTTGTCCTCCTTGTTGTAAGCCGACGTGGTCGCAAGAGACGGCCACGGCGTTGTAAGCCGACGCGGTCGCGAGAGACGACCACGGCGTTGTAAGCCGGTGCGGGAGTCCGTTGAGTAACGACAACCACCTGTGCCAAAAGATGTTGGCGTGCCTCCATCTCCGCAGTATAATATCACGTCATAAATAATTGCCCTGCATAAACAATATTGCAGACCAAGGCAAAGATAAACTTGTTCTTTGACAAAAACAACCTGTGCTGATAAATCAATCTTGGATGGATATCACCTGATTTGTTTGGATGACGGATAATCCATTTATCGCGACAGAGGTGGCTCAGGCAGACCGGCGACTTAATATAACCCCGGCGGCTCAAAACGGCAAGGGCGGCTCAACGCGGCTCCGGCGGGTTGATGTAAATTAAGCTGCACGGGCGGCGACTTGCGCACACCTGTTCCATCAGTAAGCGGGCGCAGACGCCGGTGCGTGATGGTGCTGACGTACACTTCATTGGCACAACATGACACCACCTTTGCTGCACATAAAAATATACAGACCAAAGTAATTGTTCTTTGATGAAAACAATATGTTTAATAAAATAAACTTGGATGGATGTCACCTGATGATCTGGACCGTAGATGATCTGTGTGCAATCGTGTGTCATGTTCATTCCACAGATGATCCATACGCAGACTGAAAAAGGTTCGGAGGATTATGAATACTAGTGGTGATGGACTAGTATAGCCTCACGTTATTTGAAATGGCAGCCTGTGGTAGCACTTTTCACGTGATATGCTTTGGAAAGTATATGGTTGTTGGGGACCACGCCGCTAGTGATGATGGAGTACATGCGAGTACATGGCTGCTATTCTGTCTCTCTCTTTTCCTCTTTCTTTCCAACGATGGACAAGGCAGCTGCCCCTTTTTTATGCTTGTTCCTCTGGTGACTTGACGTGGCATTACGTCGTGACATAACAGCCTCACTAAGTCGGGCTATTGCCCCGGCAACTCCCTTGTTGCTCCGTTTGTTGCAGCAGCGGTGGATTCAGACGACTTGGTAAGACCGACTTAAAGCGGCATTTGAAAATTAAAGCAGGCCAGCGGACGCAAACTTTGGAAGGCATCGGCGTCTTGGCGGAGCCGGGGTGCTCGAAGGCCGCAAAAAACCGGAGGACCATCCGTGTCTGGGTCGTGACTAGCGGATCCGTTTTGACCAAGGTTTGCAATGCTTAAGCTGATGGGTTGCCTCTGATCGGACCCCATGTAGCCACTTTTCCTTCCATAGGCCTTGAATTAATCTTCTAGTAGATTCCTTGTAGCAATCAGAGTTGACCAAAGAAAATCGATTTGGTCTCAGATGATTTTGTAGCAAATCAACTTCGTCTTGATGTACGTACAAGGAGGCGGTTACTCGGTGGATCTGAAAAAATAATTGATGTTGCTCTTGGCGGCTCATGAAAATTGATCCAGATCTGACGGATCGTCCGATCGCAGCAGGCTCGCTCCACACAACCGTAATCTTTCTTAGATCAAATCTCGCATATGTCGTTCCGGATACGATGCAGATCCTTCAAAATTGATTCTTTCTTCATCCGAAAATTTTACAAACTTCTCGAAACCCTAATTAAGATCCCTCCAAGAACTCAACACCACCGTGCGCGAGCCCCACGGTGGGCGCCAACTGTCGTGGAATTGTCACGGCAGATGTCCTAGTGTGGGGACTTAGTCGTGAGGCCAACGCATCTATGCGGTAGCTTGAGAGGGGTTGATCGGAATCAAGAGACGCAACACAAGACAAGGATTTAGACAGCTTCGGGCCCCGGGAAACATCATCCGGTAACAACCCTACATGCTGTTTGAGGCTAGGTCTCATTATGATCACCGGAGAGTCGCCGGGAACCGGCTCTCGGTGTCTAGCCCTAGAGATTGTTTCTTGTTACTTGTCTCTCTTGGGGTGCCCTGCCCCTCCTTATATAAGTTAGAGGGGCGGGTTACATGCAGAGTCCTAGTAGGACTAGGACTAGTCTATCTTTTCTTACAAGTTGAATACAAGTCCGGGTCTTGCTTCCTCGTAAGGGAAATATTCGTCATCCCTTTCTTCTTAAGCCGGCCCATCATCACATGAACCGGCCTTCTGGGCCTTGGGCCTTGTCATCCATCTGACCCGCCGTTGGGGTTATCAGGAAGTCACCAAATACTCGCCGGGTCTCTGTGAGCCGCCAAGTCCGGCCGGGTCATGCTTCCGGCCGGGTCATACCGCGTGGTATATCCCCGACATGACGAGAACATTGTTCTTGGTGCCTCCTGACATTTAGGGGTTGTGGCAGTGTCCCGGGGAGTTGAGCTCCGAGGTGTTGTCGTCACAATTTTATAATTGCAGTTCTGGAATACCTGAGTTTCACCGACATCGCAAATCTCTTTTATGCAGTTGTTGGTGAGATCACCTCGACGCCACCCAGTACTGGGGCGGGAGTTCGGGAGTATTGCCATAACTCGTATAACGGATGCTTTTCGAAGGTTGAGGTACATGATTTCCGAAGGTTTCTTGGTTATGTGTTGACGGATGGATACAGCTGGATCTAGGGATTGCTAGTTTGGGTGATATATTTTGTGTCCCCTGTATCCCCAACACCAGATTGCATAACCAGAAAGTTTCGGGAGTTTATAGGTGGGATTCAAGTAGCTCTTAGCATTTCTTCCCGCGGATATTTGGTTAGTGATTGGGTAATCCTTACCACTTATTTGTTCCAGTCGTACCTTGTTATTTCATTCATCAACCCTTTATCAAGTGGCTTCTCACCTTATGGAAGTGTGATGATTTACTATGGAATTCATTCGTTCGTCCTTGTTCGAATGTTTATTGTGAAGACTATATGTTGCAATTTCTATCCATTGATTCAACTTGTCTATCTGTCTATCAAGATGCTAACGGATGTCACCCTCTTCAGGATGGCTCCGCCAACGCATCAGAATCCGGAACGCAATGATGGGAGTCAGGCGAACCCTCCGCCACCACCTCCGCCTCCGGAGGCATGGCAAGCTATCATGGCAGCCACCAATGCCAATGCTCAGATGATTTTGCAACTCTTGCAAGAGCGCACCCAAGGGCAAGGCAACCAAGGAAATCAAGGCCAAGGCAACAATCAGCCTCACTTCGCTACCCTTAACCAGTTCCTCGCAAATCAGCCGAAGTCTTTCAGCTACTGTGCCGAGGCCACAGACGTCGATGATTGGCTCGTGGACATCAACAAGCATTTTGAATGTAGCAATGTCAGGCCTGAGGACTTTGTCAAGTTTGCTTCTTTTCAACTCAAGGATCAAGCTGCCGAGTGGTATCAACAATACAAAGATTCCAGAGGAGGTCGTGTGATTACCTGGGATGATTTCCATCGAGACTTCAAAGCTCACCACATTCCACAAAGTGTTGTTGAGAGCAAGCGTGAGGAGTTCCGCAATCTCAAGCAAGGCAGCATGTCCGTGTATCAATACAATACCCAGTTTCAGAAACTCGCTCGCTTTGCTAAGCAAGACGTTCCTGATGAAAAGAGTATGATCTATCAATTCAGAGGTGGCCTTAGAGAAGATCTGCAATTACCTCTCGTGTTTTTTGAGCCGACCAAGTATGATGATTTCTACAACATGGCACTGAAGCAAGAAGCTGCTCAGCTCAAGTGTGAGGCTTCTAAGAAGAGAGTCAGGGACGCAGTTCAGTCTTCTTCTTCCTCACTAGTGGCTGCTAAGCAACAGAAGTTCTGGTTGCCTCCTCCTCCTCCGTTTCGTCAGCCTTTCCAGCAGAAGAACAAAGGTGGCCATGGATCTTCCCACCCACCGAACCCTGGCTATCAGAACAAGTCTCAGAATCAAGATCCAAAGTCGAATGCTCCTTATCATCGTCCGCTCTCAGAGGTGACTTGCAACAAGTGTCAGCAGAAAGGTCACTATGCTAACAAGTGCTTCAACCAAAGGCGCCTTCCGCCTCCTCCTCCTGTGAGATCTTCCAGCAATGCAGTAAGCATAATCCCAAGTCTGCAAAGGTGAACATGATGAATGCAGCTCAAGCGGAGGAATCTACTGATGTGATAATGGGTAATCTCTCAGTTAATGATATTCCTGCAAAAGTCTTATTTGATACTGGTGCATCTATTTCTTTCATATCAAGACCTTTTGCATCCATGAACAATTTGCATACTGTCGATCTGCCTAAGCCGATAGCGGTTTCCTCTCCGGGCTTGTTCATGAATACCAAAATGATGGCTCCGAATGTTTCTATCAAGATGGGCAACTATAAATTTTTATCTTCTCCAATGGTTCTTGGCGACTCTGATATTGATCTAATTCTCGGGATGGACTGGCTTTCTAAGCACAAGGCTCAACTTGATTGTGCTGCCAGGGAAATTCAATTAACACACTCTTCTGAGGATGTTATCATCTATGCCGCTCGTGATGAAACCATTCGGTTGTTTTCTCTCAATGAGAAGGGCGAGTTGGATGCTATTTCTCAGATTCCAGTCGTTTGTGAGTACCAAGATGTCTTTCCATAAGAGCTTCCGGGTATGCCTCCTCACCGGCCAGTCGAATTCGTTATCGATCTTGAGCCTAGCACTGAACCCGTTTGCAAGCGTCCTTACAAGCTTGGGCCCAAGGAGCTGAAAGAATTGAAGAAATAGCTCGATGAACAAGAGCGTCTGGGTCTGATCAGACCGAGTTCATCTCCGTGGGGTTGTGGTGTTCTTTTTGTCCAGAAGAAGGATGGCACGGACCGACTTTGTGTCGACTACCGTCCATTGAACAAGAAGACAATTAAGAACAAGTATCCACTTCCCAACATCAATGAGCTATTCGAGCAACTTAAAGGTGCTAAAGTCTTCTCCAAGCTTGACCTCCGGATGGGTTATCATCATATTCGCATTCGTGAAGAAGATATTCCCAAGACAGCATTCAGAACAAGCTTTGGTTCTTATGAATATATTGTCATGTCTTTCGGCCTTGTCAATGCTCCTCCAACATTCTCTCGAATGATGAACTTCATCTTCAACCCCTATACCAATGAATTTGTCCTGGTGTATCTCGATGATATCTTGGTCTTCTCCAAGAATAAGAAGGATCATGCCAAACATTTGCGATTGGTGCTCAACAAGCTCAGAGAGTATCAATTCTATGCGAAGTTTTCCAAATGTGAGTTTTGGCTTGATGAAGTTCTTTACCTTGGTCATATCATCTCTGCCAAGGGCATCGCTGTTAATCCCGAGAAGGTGTCTGCAATTGTGAATTGGGAACCTCCTCAGAATGTCAAGCAGCTCCGCAGTTTCCTTGGTCTTGCAAGCTATTGCCGAAGATTCGTTGAGAATTTCTCTAAGATTGCAAAGCCTCTTTCCAACATCCTCCAGAAGCATGTGAAGTATGTCTGGACTCCTGAGTGTGACGTTACTTTCAACACTCTCAAAGAGAAACTTGTCACAGCTCCTGTCTTAACTCCTCCTGACGAATCCAAGCCATTCGAAGTTTTCTGTGATGCTTCCCTTCAAGGTCTCGGTGCTGTGTTAATGAAAGAGAAGAAAGTTGTGGCCTATACGTCTCGTCAGTTGAAGCCCAACGAAAAGAACTACCCCACTCATGATCTTGAGTTGGCGGCAGTTGTTCATGCATTAATAACATGGAGACATCTCTTGTTGGGAAGGAAAGTGGACATATTCACCGATCACAAGAGTCTCAAGTACATCTTCACTCAGCCCAACCTCAACCTCAGACAAACTCGATGGGTCGAAATGATTCAAGAGTACAATCCGAGTATTGAATATACTCCAGGCAAGGCCAACGTCATTGCAGATGCTTTGAGCAGGAAGGCTTACTGCAACAGCTTAATTCTCAAGCCCTTCCAACCGGACCTTTGCGAAGCTTTCCGCAAACTGAATCTACAAGTTGTTCCTCAAGGCTTTCTTGCCAACCTCCTAGTCTCTCCTACTTTGGAAGATCATATTCGTGAGGCACAACTCCTGGATACCATGGTGAAGAAGGTGAAACGTGGTATTGACAAGGATCTTTCCAAATACAAGTGCTATCGCATTGATGACGGAGACACTTTATTCTTCGAGGACCGGATCGTGGTTCCTAAAGGTGATCTAAGGAAGGTCATAATGAACGAAGCGCACAATTCTCTTCTTTCCATTCATCCTGGAAGTACGAAGATGTACCATGACCTCAAGCAGTCGTATTGGTGGACTCGAATGAAGCGAGAAATCGCTCAATTCGTGAACGAATGTGACGTCTGCAGAAGGGTGAAAGCAGAACACCAACGACTAGCTGGTCTACTCCAACCTCTTGCTATTCCAGAATGGAAGTTTGATCATATCGAAATGGACTTCGTGACTGGATTTCCAAAGTCCAAGCGCGGAAATGATGCTATCTTCGTTGTCATCGACAAGCTTACAAAAGTGGCTCATTTCCTTCCAATCAAAGAATCTATCATAGCAGCTCAGTTGGCAGAGCTATACACCTCCAGGATTGTCTCCTTGCATGGCATTCCACAATTGATTTCTTCAGATCGTGGAAGCATCTTCACTTCTAAGTTCTGGGACTCCTTCCAGAAGGCCATGGGCACCAACATTCGCTTCAGCACAACTTTCCATCCTCAAACTAGTGGCCAAGTTGAGCGAGTCAATCAAATCCTTGAAGATATGCTCAGGGCGTGTGTTATCTCTTTCGGTATGAAATGGGAAGATTGTCTTCCATATGCCGAGTTCTCCTACAACAACAGCTTCCAAGCGAGTTCGGGCAAGGCCCCATTCGAAATCCTATATGGCAGAAAGTGTCGTACTCCTCTCAATTGGTCCGAGACAGGTGAACGCCAACTTCTTGGCAACGACTTGATCACAGAAGCCGAAGAAATGTGTAAAGTCATCCGTGAAAATCTCAAAGCCGTGCAATCGCGCCAGAAGAGTTACTATGATAGCAAGCACCATGACTTGGCTTTCGAGATCAAAGACCATGTCTACCTCCACGTCTCTCCAATGAAAGGCACTCGTCGCTTCGGTATCAAAGGGAAGCTTGCCCATAGATACGTGGGTCCTTTCAAGATCATTGGCAAAAGAGGCGACCTCGCCTATCAACTTGAGCTTCCCTCCAACTTCGCGAACGTGCACGATGTGTTTCATGTGTCACAGCTTCGCAAGTGCTTCAAGACTCCTGAGCGCACAATCAACTTCGAAGAGATTGATCTCCACGAAGATCTGTCTTATCATGAGCACCCCGTTGCTATTCTTGAAGAAACTGAGCGCAAGACTCGCAACAAGTCAATCAAATTCCTGAAAGTGAAGTGGTCACACCATTCCGACCGAGAAGCCACCTGGGAGCGCGAGGACCACCTCCGTTCCGAATATCCGGAGTTCTTTCAGTCATAGATCTTGGGACGAGATCCTCTCGTAGTGGTGGAGTGTTGTAACGCCCCGGATGTAACTTTCCGTATTTGTAACTCCAACTCTTCCATTTTCGGCTATGTGTTATGATATTCCCTTCGTGGTCGGGTTTTGTCTTTCGTTTTGCATTTTGTTCATGTCATGCATCTCATATCATGTCATCATGTGCATCTCATTTGCATACGTGTTCGTCTCATGCATCCGAGCATTTTCCCCGTTGTCCGTTTTGCAATCCGACACTCCCACATGCTCCGGCGCGCCCCTCTTGTCTCTTTTCGTGAGCGGGTGTCAAACATTTTCGTAATGGACCGAGGTTTGCCAAGTGGCCTTGGTACACCACCGGTAGACCACCTGTCAAGTTTCGTTCCATTTGGAGGTCGTTTGATGCTCCAACGGTTAACCGGGTAACCGCAAAGGCCTTTTGAGTGTTGCAGCCCAACACCCTCCAAAACAGCCCAATAACCCATCTAAGCCCCCTCCATGCTCTCGGTCGTTCGATCACGATCGTGTGGGCGAAAACCGCTCCTCATTTGGAGTCTCCTAGCTCCGTCTATCTATATAAATGCATCTTCCCCTCCAAGATCACGGTGGAAACCCTAGAAATTCCCCTCGCGTCGCCGGACACCTTCTCCTCCACCGACGGACACGTCCGCCGTCGTCCCCTCATCCAACCGCGCGCCGCCACGTGGCGAGCCGCGCCCCACTTCGCCGCCCCCGCCGCCGAAGCCCGCAGGGCCGCGGGAGGCCCTCCCGGCCCAGATCGGCGCCGCTGCCCCGCGCGGGACACCGCACGCGCCCCGCCGCCGACCGCCGATACCTCCGTCGCTCGCCGCCGCCAGCGCCCGCACGCGCCCCGCCGCCGACCGACGCCGGCCGCCGCCTCCGCCTGCTCCACCGCGCGCCCCGGCCTCCCCCTCGCCGGATCCGGCCGGCCCGACCCCGGCGACCTCCCCCGAGCTCTTCTCCGGCCGCCGCACGCTCCATCTCCGGCGAGGGCTCCGGCCCCGCCTCGGTTCGCGTGCGAACCCTAGATCTGGAGAAGGTTGACCCCGAAATCCTCCAAGTCCCGAAATTCTCACTTTATGTTGCCATGTTCATCGCATCATATCTCCTTGCACACTGCTCTGTTTCATATGCATGATATATCGAAATGTTCACCAAGAGATGCTATTAATTTTGTTCCATTGTGCCATGCTCATTTGAGTTAATCTGGGTGCTCAAATCGCTGATGCAAAAGTGCTATATGATGTTTACTGCTGTTACTTATCAAAACTTGATGTTTTGTTATTTTTGTTGCATTTGATGTGTGCATCTTATGAGCATGAGCTCTACATGTGTTTTGATCTATGCCATGCCATCTTTACAGGGGTGTATGCCATGTATTTTTGTAATCTAGGTGGTGACTAGCACAAGCATGCAAACTAGGCTTCGTGATGTTTCTGTTTTCAGGGACTTAGAATTTTGCCAAGTCTTTTCCTGCTCTTATTTTGATGCCATGTATCCATGTGGCTACAGTGAGATCCATACTTCTTTTGAGTATGTTCAGTAAGGATGTTTTGGACATATAGTTGTGCTCTATCCATAAATTCCCCTGTTTGCAACTATGGAGTGCCCTAGAATGTCTGAATCTTGCTCTACTTTTGCTATAAAATGTTCCTGGCAGAATGTTAACATGCTATTCAATTTTGCCAAGGTTGTTGTAGTTGATCCATACATGCTATGAACTTGCTCTTGCCATGGATAGCTTCACTAAGATGTCTTCTTTCTGTTGGTATGCTTGTTTTTTCATGCATTGCCTTGTGATGAGTGAATCGAGCTCAAAAAGATGCCTTCATAATTCTGTTAATGCCATGCTCTGTTTTCTGCTAAGTCTGAAACCTGTTAACGAAACTTGCTATGTTTACATGGGTGCCATCATATATTATGTGCATGTTTAGCTCATGATCAGTAAGGGACTTTTGTTCTATGCATTGAGTAGATTCATGTCATGCTTAGTTTTGCTATGATAAGTTCCTGTAGCATGTTGATTGCTTGCTCTGAACATTGCTACCTGATGCTGTTTAAGCCATGTTCAGTATTTTCACCAAGTCTGTGAAGCTGATATCTTTTGCACTTTTGCCATGCTTGTTTGAACCTGTTATTGTGTGATCTAGCCGTAGCTCAGTGTTCATCTTTTGTCAAGCATCTCTTGTAGATCACTTCCATATGCTTTGTTTCTATGTTGGGGTGCTTTAGCATGGTTACTTGATGTATTCTAAGTGCTATCATTCTGTTAATCGCAGAATTGTGTCATTCTTGTTTTGCTTGCCATTTGCAAACCGTGCATCCGTTTCCGGTGATCTTTATATCGATTTCGACCGAAATCATCTCATCTTTCCAGCGGCATACTTGGTTTGCCAAGTTGATGCCTTGTTCATCTTTTCCCTTCCAGGGCACACATATGCATTGCATATCACATCTCCCATATCATGCCATGTATTGCATCATGTTGCCTGTGCATTTCCCGTGATTGATTGTTGGTCCTTTTGCTTGTGTTCTTGCTTGGGTAGAGCCAGGAGACGAGTTCGTGAACGAGGAACCTGTTGAGACCGCTTACGAGGATCAAGCTTTCGACAACTCTGAGAACCTTGCAGGCAAGATGACCATACCCTCGAAATCACTTCTATCTTTGCTTGCTAGTTGTTCGCTCTATTGCTATGCTGCGCTACCTACCACTTGCTATATCATGCCTCCCATATTGCCATGTCAAGCCTCTAACCATCCTTTCCAAGCAAACTGTTGTTTGGCTAAGTTACCGCTTTTGCTCAGCCCTTCTTATAGCGTTGCTAGTTGCAGGTGAAGTTGAAGTGGATTCCATGTTGGAACATGGATATTTTGGGATGTCACAATATCTATTATTTAATTAATGCATCTATATATTTGGTAAAGGGTGGAAGGCTCGGCCTTATGCCTGGTGTTTTGTTCCACTCTTGCCGCCCTAGTTTCCGTCATACCGGTGTTATGTTCCTTGATTTTGCATTCCTTACGCGGTTGGGTGATTTATGGGACCCCCTTGACAGTTCGCCTTGAATAAAACTCCTCCAGCAAGGCCCAACCTTGGTTTTACATTTGCCTACCTAAGCCTTTTTCCATTGGGTTTTCGCGAGCCCGAGGGTCATCTTTATTTAAACCCCCGGGCCAGTGCTCCTTCGAGTGCTAGTCCAAACTGGGCGATGTCCGGCGCCCCCTGAGCAACCAGGGTCTATGCCAACCCGACGTCTTGCCCATCCGGTGTGCCCTGAGAACGAGATATGTGCAGCTCCTATTGGGATTTGTCGGCACATTCGGGCGGCTTTGCTGGTCTTGTTTTACCATTGTCGAAATGTCTTGTAAACCGGGATTCCGAGACTGATCGGGTCTTCCCGGGAGAAGGAATATCCTTCGTTGACCGTGAGAGCTTATAATGGGCCATGTTGGGACACCCCTGCAGGGTATTATCTTTCGAAAGCCATGCCCGCGGTTATGAGGCAGATGGGAATTTGTTAATGTCCGGTTGTAGAGAACTTGACACTTGACTTAATTAAAATACATCAACCGTGTGTGTAGCCGTGATGGTCTCTTTTCGGCGGAGACCGGGAAGTGAACACGGTTCGGGTTATGTATGAACGTAAGTAGTTTCAGGATCACTTCTTGATCATTTCTAGCTTCGCGACCGTTGTGTTGCTCCTCTTCTCGCTCTTATTTGCATATGTTAGCCACCATATGCTTAGTGCTTGCTGCAGCTCCACCTCATTACCCCATCCTTTTCCTATAAGCTTAAATAGTCTTGATCTCGCGGGTGTGAGATTGCTGAGTCCTCGTGACTCACAGGTTCTACCAAAACAGTTGCAGGCGCCGACGATACCAGTGCAGGCGAAGCAACCGAGCTCAAGTGGGAGTTCGACGAGGAACGTGGTCGTTACTATGTTTCGTTTCCTGATGATCAGTAGTGGAGCCCAGTTGGGACGATCGGGGATCTAGCATTTGGGGTTATCTCCTTTTCATTTGGATTTGACCGTAGTCGGTCTATGTGTGGATTTTTGGATGATGTATGAATTAATTTATGTATTGTGTGAAGTGGCGATTGTAAGCCAACTCTCTTTATCCCTTTCTTGTTCATTACATGGGATTGTGTGAAGATGACCCTTCTTGCGACAATACCTACAATGCGGTTATGCCTCTAAGTCGTGCCTCGACACGTGGGAGATATAGCCGCATCGTGGGTGTTACAATTTGAAAGGAGTTTTTCAAAGAAAGACCTCGGTGAAGCTGCTTACGTATTGAGCATCAAGATCTATAGAGATAGATCAAGACGCTTGATACGTTTTTTCAATGAGTACATACCTTGACAAGATTTTGAAATAGTTCAAAATGGAACAGTCAAAAAAAAGAGTTCTTGTCTGTGTTACAAGGTGTGAAATTGAGTAAGACTCAAAGCCCGACCATGGCAGAAGATAGAAAGAGAATAAAAGTCATTCCCTATGCCCCAGCCATAGGTTCTACAAAGTATGCCATGCTGTGTACCAGATCTATTGTATACCCTACCACGGAGTTTGGCAGGGGAGTACAATAGTGATCTAGGAGTAGATCACTGGACAGCGGTCAAAATTATCCTTAGTGTAATAAGGGTATGTTTCTCGATTATGGAGGTGACAAAAGGTTCGTCGTAAAGGGTTACGTCGATGCAAGTTTTTGACACTGATCCTGATGACTCTAAGTCTCAATCTGGATACATATTGAAAGTGGGAGCTATTAGCTAGAGTAGCTCCGTGCAGAGCATTGTAGACATAGAATTTGCAAAATACTCACGGATCTGAATGTGACAGACCCGTTGACTAAAATTACCTCACAAGCAAAACATGATCACACCTTAGTACTCTTTGGGTGTTAATCACATAGCGATGTGAACTAGATTACCGACTCTAGTAAACCCTTTGGGTGTTAGTCACATATCGATGTGAACTATGGGTGTTAACCACATAAAGATGTGAACTATTGATGTTAAATCACATGGCGATGTGAACTAGATTATTGACTCTAGTGCAAGTGGGAGACTGAAGGAAATATGCCCTAGAGGCAATAATAAAGTTATTATTTATTTCCTTATATCATGATGAATGTTTATTATTCATGCTAGAATTGTATTAACCGGAAACATAATACTTGTGTGAATACATAGACAAACAGAGTGTCACTAGTATGCCTCTACTTGACTAGCTCGTTGATCAAAGATGGTTATGTGTCCTAGACATTGACATGAGTTGTCATTTGATTAACGGGATCACATCATTAGGAGAATGATGTGATTGACTTGACCCATTCTGTTAGCTTGGCACTTGATCGTTTAGTATGTTGCTATTGCTTTCTTCATGACTTATACATGTTCCTATGACTATGAGATTATGCAACTCCCGTTTACCGGAGGAACACTTTGTGTGCTACCAAACGTCAGAACGTAACTGGGTGATTATAAAGGTGCTCTACAGGTGTCTCCGAAGGTACTTGTTGGGTTGGCGTATTTCGAGATTAGGATTTGTCACTCCAATTGTCGGAGAGGTATCTCTAGGCCCACTCAGTAATGCACATCACTATAAGCCTTGCAAGCATTGTAACTAATGAGTTAGTTGCAGGATGATGTATTACGGAACGAGTAAAGAGACTTGCCGGTAACGAGATTGAACTAGGTATTGAGATACCGACGATCGAATCTCGGGCAAGTAACATACCGATGACAAAGGGAACAATGTATGTTGTTATGCGGTTTGACTGATAAAGATCTTCGTAGAATATGTGGGAGCCAATATGAGCATCCAGGTTCCGCTATTGGTTATTGACCGGAGACGTGTCTCGGTCATGTCTACATTGTTCTTGAACCCGTAGGGTCTGCACGCTTAAAGTTTGATGACGGTTATATTATGAGTTTATGTGATTTGATGTATCGAACGTAGTTCGGAGTCCCGGATGAGATCGGGGACATGACGAGGAGTCTCAAAATGGTCGAGACGTAAAGATCGATATATTCGACGACTATATTCGGACATCGGAAAGGTTCCGAGTGATTCGGGTATTTTCGGGGGTACCGGGGAGTTACGGGAATACGAGGAAGAAGCAATGGGCCTCATGGGCCAAGTGGTGGAAGAGAGGAGGCAGGGCGCGCGGTCCCCCTAGCCCAAACCGAATGACTAGGGGCCGGCCCCCTGTGACGCCCTCGATTTGACCGTACACTAATCATGCACGCAAACATGTACGATCAAGATCAGGGACTCACGGGAAGATATCACAACACAACTCTAAAACATAAATAAGTCATACAAGCATCATAATACAAGCCAGGGGCCTCGAGGGCTCGAATACAAGTGCTCGATCATAGACGAGTCAGCGGAAGCAACAATATCTGAGTACAGACATAAGTTAAACAAGTTTGCCTTAAGAAGGCTAGCACAAACTGGGATACAGATCGAAAGAGGCGCAGGCCTCCTGCCTGGGATCCTCCTAACTACTCCTGGTCGTCGTCAGCGGGCTGCACGTAGTAGTAGGCACCTCCGGTGTAGTAGGAGTCGTCGCTGATGGTGGCGTCTGGCTCCTGGGCTCCGGCATTTGGTTGCGATAACCAGGTAGAAGGGAAAGGGGGAAAAGAGGGAGAAAAGCAGCCGTGAGTACTCATCCAAAGTACTCGCAAGCAAGGAGCTACACTACATATGCATGGGTATATGTGTAAAGGGCCATATCGGTGGACTGAACTGCAGAATGCCAGAATAAGAGGGGGATAGCTAATCCTGTCGAAGACTACGCTTCTGGCCGCCTCCATCTTGCAGCATGTAGAAGAGAGTAGATGGTAAGTTCACCAAGTAGCATCGCATAGCATAATCCTACCCGGCGATCCCCTCCTCGTCGCCCTGTTATAGAGCGATCACCGGGTTATATCTGGCACTTGGAAGGGTGTGTTTTATTAAGTATCCGGTTCTAGTTGTCATAAGGTCAAGGTACAACTCTGGATCGTCCTTTTACCGAGGGACACGGCTATTCGAATAGATAAACTTCCCTGCAGGGGTGCACCACATAACCCAACACACTTGATCCCATTTGGCCGGACACACTTTCCTGGGTCATGCCCGGCCTCGGAAGATTAACACGTCGCAGCCCCACCTAGGCACAACAGAGAGGTCAGCACGCCGGTCTAAATCCTATGGCGCAGGGGTCTGGGCCCATCGCCCATTGCACACCTGCACGTTGCGAGGGCGGCCGGAAGCAGACCTAGCCTAGCAGGCGTTCCAGTCCAATCCGGCGCGCGCCGCTCAGTCGCTGACGTCACGAAGGCTTCGGCTGATACCATGACGTCGAGTGCCCATAACTGTTCCCGCGTAGTTGGTTAGTGCATATAGACCAAATGGCCAGACTCAGATCAAATACCAAGAACTCGTTAAGCGTGTTATTTTTAAGTATCCGCGGACGTCGACCAGGGCCAGGCCCACCTCTCTCCTAGGTGGTCTCAACCTGCCCTGTCGCTCCGCCACAAAGTAACAGTCGGGGGCCGTCAGGAACCCAGGCCCACCTCTACCGGGATGGAGCCACCTGTCCTTTCAGCCCTTTCATCAGAATCACTTGCGGGTACTCAACGAGCTGACCCGACTTTAGTCACCACATGTGTCATGTATATAAAGTATATAGTATATACCCGTGATCACCTCCCGAAGTGATCATGGCCCAGTAGTATAGCATGGCAGACGGACAAGAGTGTAGGGCCACTGATGGAACACTAGCATCCTATACTAAGCAGTAGGATAGCAGGTAAGGGTAACAACTGTAGCAACAATGATAGGCTATGCAGCAGAATAGGATTAACCGAAAGCGGTAACATGCTACACTCTTCTAATGCAAGCAGTATAGAGAAGAATAGGCGATATCTGGTGATCAAGGGGGGGCTTGCCTGGTTGCTCTGGCAAGGAGGGGTCGTCGTCGACGTAGTCGATCACAGGGGCGGCATCGGTCTCGGGATCTATCGGAGAGAAGAGGGGGAAGAAACAATAAATATAAGCACACAGATGCAACGCTAAGCATGACATGACGATAAGCAGAACTAGGGTCGACCTAACGTAGTACTACACGTTGCAGACGGAGGGGATAAATATCCGAGGATGAATTCCCGACGTTAGGTGGATTCCGGACAAAGGAAAAGAGGGGGAAAGTTCCAAGTTCAGCATGCTAGGGGCATGTGACAGATGAACGGACCACATATTCGGATTCGTTGGATTTTTCTGAGCAACTTTCATGTAGAAAACATTTTCATCGGAGTTATGGTTTAATTACTATGAATTTCTAAAGGTTAAGGTATTTTCTGGAATTATTAATATTAACAGAAAAGGAATATTGCATCAGCATGACGTCATTGTGACGTCAGCAGTCAACAGGACGGCTGACCAGGTCAAACTGACCAGTGGGTCCCACCTGTCATCGACAGTGGACTGACAGTGGGTTATTTCAATTAAACATGGCTAATTAGCAGTTGGGCCCCACATGTCAGTGACTATTTAGCTTAACTAATTATTTTTAATTATAAAACATTTTAATTAGCTTAATTAAGCGATGGGGCCTGCATGTCAGTGGCACTGGGCTGCCCAGTCAGCAGTTGACTGGGTCAACCCAGTCAACTGGGGCCCGTGGGGCCCACTGGCAGTGAGCCAGGGGTGGGGCCCGGCCGGCCACGTCGGCAGGGCACCGGAGAGGGGCTCCGGCGAGCTCCAATGCGGCGGCGAGGCGCGGGTGAGCTTCGGGTTTCGCCCACAGGGCATCCCCGGGGTTGTGGTTTGGCCCGTTCGAACGGCCAGTCCACACCGCGTCGAATGGAGGTGGTGGCGTGGCCGAGGACGGCCGGGAACGTCGCCGGCGGCGAGTCAGGTGGTGGTGGGTTTCTGGTGAGCGGTGAACAGGGGGCTGCGGGGCACGGCGAGAGCAGCAGACGCGCGCGTTGGGCCAATAGGAACCCCAGGAGCACGATGCGGCGCTCGGCCGCATGTGAAGGCGACCATGGCCACGGCACCGAGCTCGTCGGCGGCGAGGTTCTTCGGGCGAGCTACGGGAACGGGGCTACGGACGTCGGAAAAGCTCGGGAGAGAGGGGAAAGAAGCGCAGGCTCACAGTGCTCCTGCAGATGTGCTCAAGCGTGCTCGGGAGGGCTCGGTGCGGCGGAATCGACGGCGAAGCTCATCGGAGAAGAGGAGGAAGACGGCAACGTAGGGGATGATGCAGAGGCGCTCCTGCTCGGGTGATTCGTCAGGGAGGAAGAGGAGGTCGAGGCGGTCCTTCTTGGCGCGGAGGAGAGGCGAGGCGGTGTCGGGGACCGCGTGCGTTACGGCGGCAGGGCCACGGCAGCGCGGATGCGGTGGGGAATGGGAGAGGCGGAGAGGGCAAGCAGCAGCTCATGGGGAAGGGAGAAAAGATCTCTCGGAGGAGGCAGGGGGGTCGTCGCTGGCGTCCTTATCCTCCCCGCGGCGCCTGTAGCGGCGTGGCCGGCGAGCTGGTTCGGCGGCCACGCCCCTGTTGCGGTCTGAGACCGAGGAACAGGGCAGGGGGGAAGAGAGACCGCTGCGAGGGGGCAACTGGGCTGGCTCGGGTGGGTTAGGTGGGCCGGCCCAGGTGGGTTCGGTCCAGGGAGGGGGGTTGCTCTCTCTCTCCCCCCCTTTCTTTCTCCTTTTTTTTGTTTTTCTTTTTCCAGCAGCTTTTGCATTTTTCTTTTAGCCACTAATGACTTTGCAAAATTATGGCACTGGCTAAAACAATTCCAAAGAATTATTTTGCATTGCCACAAAAAGATTGTGAGGCTTTGTGAAAAAGGTAGCAATTTTTATAAATTAAAAAGGCATTTAATCTATTGTTTTAGCCACTGCTTTAATTGGTTTAGGCCATTTAAACACCTTGCAAAAATGTTGGTCCACCACCAATATTAACAAATGATTATTTTCCACAATATGAACATTTTAGATTTCATGTCTGACAAAAAGAATTTTTGACTTTAGATTGGATTTGAATTTGAATGGTGATTTGGATCAAGTGAAGATTAGCAACAGTAACCTGATGACATGGCACCATTAACAGGTGATTACTGTAGCATGACACTGGGGGTGTTACACCCCCCTTTCCTCCTTTTCCTCCCTCTCCTTCCTTCTCCTTCTCCTTCCCTTCCTTCCCCTCTCCTACTTGGACTAGGAAAGAGGGGGGAATCCTACTTGGAGTAGGATTGCCACCCTTGGGCGCGCCTCCTCCCCTTGGCCGGCCCTCTCCTCCTCCCCCCCTTTATATACGGAGGAGGGGGGCATCCCATAGACACAACAATTGATCTCTTGATCTTTTAGCCGCGTGCGGTGCCCCCCTCCACCATAATCCACCTCGATAATATCGTAGCGGTGCTTAGGCGAAGCCCTGCGTCGGTAGAACATCATCATCGTCACCACGCCGTCGTGCTGACGGAACTCTCCCTCAAAGCTCGGCTGGATCGGAGTTCGAGGGACGTCATCGAGCTAAACGTGTGCTGAACTCGGAGGTGCCGTGCGTTCGTACTTGATCGGTCGGATCGTGAAGACGTACGACTACATCAACCGCGTTATGCTAACGCTTCCGCTTTCGGTCTACGAGGGTACGTGGACAACACTCTCCCCTCTCGTTGCTATGCATCACCATGATCTTGCGTGTGCGTAGGAAATTTTTTGAAATTACTACGTTCCCCAACAATAGGAACATGTATAAGTCATGAAGAAAGCAATAGCAATATACTAAACGATCAAGTGATAAGCTAACGGAATGGGTCAAGTCAATCACATCATTCTCTAATGATGTGATCCTGTTAATCAAATGACAACTCATGTCTATGGCTAGGAAACATAACCATCTTTGATTCAACGAGCTAGTCAAGTAGAGGCATACTAGTGACACTATGTTTGTCTATGTATTCACACATGTACTAAGTTTCCGGTTAATACAATTCTAGCATGAATAATAAACATCTATCTATTTATATAATTAAAACAGAAGACAAATAAGCCATCATATTCGTCCACATATGCTAATATTATTTGCACCGTTTGATCAAGAAAATAATGGCCGAGATTTAAAAGATTTTACGTAACATATTAACGTGTGCGTACCAATATTTTGAACTACCACGTTGTCATGTGTATACATGCTTATGCACGGAAAGACTTGCATCTGATCTAATTACGTTAGGCTAGAAAGGCTCATCATTTACTAAAAAAAGGCTAGCAAGAGTCATGACCATGTACGAGAAAAGGAGTCGGACTCAAGGTCACAGACGTGTACGAGTCAGCAAAGGAGTCCAAGATTTATCAATTCCCACGTGAACTAAGCAAACCTTTATTTTTCTTTTTTCTAATTATTAAGCATCAAGGTATTATATATATATATATATATATATATATATATATATATCCTCTTTTTAATCTGCAAATTATTTTTAACTTCCTTAACATCCAACATATTTCCAGAATTTTTTTGCCTCAGATAATCTACACAATACAGTCCATTCTTCAAGATACATTAGTAAAATTGTTAGATCATAGTCTCAGAAAACAAAAAGAGGTATGGTCACACGCTCATCCCTTCTGCTTATATCACATAGTCATCATTCAACAATAATTTTACAAGACGACATTCAACTCTTCGGTCTGACCCATGATGTACTTTCTCAATAGCTCTTTTATCAAGATGTTAGGATGATCGAACACACAAGACGACCGAAAAATCGAAGGCATAGAAGCAACTCTACCAAATTGTATCCAATATACGCCCGCGACGCCCAAACGCCATAAAGAAACGTCCAACAAACTGAAGACACGGCATCAACACCATCAACCTCAGGTAATATCCACATGCAATGCTTCACGTGTGTCAGCATTTGATCTCAGCTCAACCTTGCTTCTAATCTTCTATGTCAAAACTCTTCTAACCATGTTTTTCCATGCATACATACACTGCCATGACAGTAGTGTGAAAGCTACAAAAAGAGCAACACTATTGAACACATATTAATTTATAGTGCCATACCAGATAAACAATATTGATCTCCAGATGTTCTGTATGTGACACCCCCATTATAGTCTCTATATCTCCAAATGCACTTACATGTCTGCAGTGGCAAAACATTATTAAGAAAACTCTATATGTCACTAACAAAATAATTTTTTTAGAGATGACAGTCCAACATACGTCAGCGCTAACAGCTCACCACACAAAAAGAAAGAAAGATCAAGCTTTAAACTCAAGGAGCACAAAGAGGACAAGGACTGCAGAGGGAAGAAGAAATACAAACATAGAGGCTCCTAAACAATTGAGAAAGGATAATGCTAAAGAAGATAAGAAATTGAAGCGTACAAGAAGCGAAAGCAACAAAATTAACATTAGAATCAATGTTGGAGACAGCAACAGAACCACAACCTCAACAAGTGCTAATAGAAAGACATGGAAATTCGGAAGGCCAACATACAAATGCTAATATTGCAAATCATTGGTATGGTGTGAAGAACGATTAAATTCAACAAAGGAACTAAGACACCCTCTTTTGGAATATGCTGCAAACAGGGAAAAATCAATCTGCCACCAATAAGAGACCCTCCACCATACCTCAGAAACCTCTTAAGAAGTGAAGGGCTGGATTATATGGTCATACAACTCAATGTTTTCATTCACATCGATGGGAGGAGTTGTGGACAAGGAAATAAACACTCGCAAAGAACTTTCTCTTTTTCGTTTGCGTGGACAGAACTACCACCACATCGGAACTCTTTTACCTAAAGGTACAGACAAACCTTGGTTCACACAGCTGTACATCTATAATAATGTAAATAAGGTGGCAAACATGATAAGTGCGTCAAGATGCAATGATAATAAATCAACAGTGGACCCCAACATCGTCAAAGAACTGCAAATAATGCTCGACGACAACAACATCCTTGCAAAAACAAAGTAGGAATATATTTGCCTAAGCAAGCATTCTGCCATGGACAACTGTATGTGGCATTATCGAGAGTGACAAACAAGGAAGGATTGAACACGCTGATCAATAACAAAGAGTGTCCAACTGAAGATGCCACAAAGAATATTGTTTATAAAGATATTCTAATTTAAAATATAGTTCATCAAGTCAACAAAACTAGAATTTTGCATAGACAATGCATGTGCAATTACATAGAGTCGAAGACAACCTAACCATATATATAAATATGTCTGATCTTTCCACAAAATATTACTTTTTTGTTAATTAGTTATTTATTACCCCTGAATATTTTTATCTCTCTTCTAACATCATTTAAAAAAGTTGAAGCATGGATATTTTTACATAGCTACATACCTCCGTTTCAAAATATAAGCCTTTTAAGATATTTCAATACAGACTACATACGGATGTATATAGATATATTTTAGAGTGTAGATTCACTCATTTTGCACCTTATGTATTCCGTACTGGAATCTCTAAAAAAACTTATATTTAGGAACAGAGGGAGTTTTAGAGTGTAGATTCACTCATTTTGCTTCTTATGTAGTCCTTATTGGAATCTCTAAAAAAACTTATATTTAGGAACGGAGGGAGTACTATATTTGATCATTCTAGAGAAAGTTCACAAAGAAATTCCACCTAAATAGCGATTACTAATATCTCTGCACTAACACTCTCATCACTCTCACGAATAGTCTCTAAAAAAAATAGACATCAACATAGCCTCCTCAACCAAATAAATGTATGTGTATTCACGTATATAAATGTTAACAAATACAGACAAGACAATGAACTATTGAAAGATTGTGTTATAGGTAGTAGACGAAACAATGAAGTATTGAACACCTTTTGCTATGCGGAACTTCACATAATTAATACGGATGTGTTGAAGAGACAAGCTAAATTGAAGAGACGATCTAAGTTGGGCAGAATGTCAACTGAAAAAAAAAGTTAATTACCCAAAATAACGCAAGGTAAGCAAAAGGGCAGGGGGATATGAGCAACTCTGACATAAATTGAGGCAAATCTTCGCTCACTTGATCCTAAAAAAATTCCATGCGCATATTGGTCACCTCTCTGCATTTGCCCTTCCCGGCTTCTGAGTAGTACCTCACCGGAGAACACTCTCTTCGTCTTGCGAGCATGAAAATTATGAGTAAGAAGAAACCATGCGAAGATAAAAAATATATAGAGAAAGGTCAGTAGACCATAAGCATCTCCTTATCTCCACCAGAAAAAATCTCCACGAGCTGCAGGCAGGGGATAACAGGAGACCACAAGCCGATTTCTCATGAAGAATCCAAAATCCACACAATTGCTGGATCCTAGCAGACTAAGCATCTGGGAAGGAAGGGGAAGGAGGGGAAGAGGAGAGATTACCTGGAGGAGAGCTGCCGCTTAGGTTCAAGGGACGCGAACTCCATGGCCATCCAATCGACGGCGGCGCGCGAGCAGCAGGCACGTGTAGTCGAGCTGGAGGACCGGCCGCCGCCGAGAGCCTGCAACGACGACACTCTGCCGCAAATCCTACTCACCACGTCCTTCTCACTTACTGGATCTAGCAACGATCTGTGGAAGAAAAAGAGAAAAACGAACGAGAATGGGAAATGGGTTCACGTCAAGAGAAAAGAATGAAAAAAAGGCATGAATGGTAGTAGTACAACCGTACAGATGCAAAATACTACTGTACCAGATTAAAACTGTGTATCTCAAAAAAGAGATTAAAACTGGGTCACTTCACACCGCTTCCTCCTCCGATCCCATATGTCACGTGATGCCCTATCGCGATTGCATCGAACGGATTGCGAGCCGCTGCACGGGACACACGGAAAACACGTAAACACTTTCTAGCATTTTTTTGAGGTGGGATGTTTAGCCGGCCGTAACTTATATGAAGTGAAAACAATTTTTTTTCTATTCCATTTATTCACTCTTATAACGTATTAGATTTTCATTCCATTTTTACACGAGGGTATATTAGCTACAGAATATACTATGGGCGATTGTTATAAAATCGAACTTTCTCAAAAGCACATAAGCTACCGAATTCAGTATTCCATGATGGATTTGGAACATGTAGTAAAAACAAACAAATCAAGAAATTGTTGGCCATTCACACAAAAAAATGTTGGCCAAACTAAAATAATACTCACTCCATTCGGAAAATGCGTGGTGGTTTTAGTTTAAATTTGAACTAAAATCACGACACTTATTTTAAAACGAGGAAGTACGTGGACATAACCAAAACACAAACAATGATATGAAGAGGAAAATGCATAGGGAGATGTTCCGTACAATATAATGTAAAAAGAAAGAAAATGCAAGTCCATGTGACATATAATTTATTTAAAAATATAGCCGCGCAATTGGGCGGGTGGACCCGCTAGTTTATCATGAAATAAGGAAATAAATAATAACTTTATTATTGCCTCTAGGGCATATTTCCTTCATACGCAAGGGTCCGAACAACTTTGCCGCCCTCGCCACCATCTCAGCTGATCTTTTCAAAGGGGAGAAGGAAGACTTCACTCGCTCGAAGTGTCGGGAAGGTTTTTCCATGTACAACCCCATCGATTGGGTAAGTTTTTGATGATCGGCTTTACTCAACCCTTTTCCAGAGTTACGCTAGCCGAATTTAATCCGGCTGCTTCTAATAGGAATGGAGAAAGATCGTCGAGGGGATCTACAGCCCTGCTCCGCAGCTAGAGGATCATAATCGGGACCTAGATCCCGGATATGAAGAAGATCCGGGCATATTTATAGAGCTTAAGGAGGGGGGTTTTTATCAAGCGAGCTATGATGGCACGGAAGTGGCCCTTATAGCCAATTACCCCGGCCTTCTCCCCTCCTCCCACGTAAGTACCCAGGAGACGTCTCCTCCGAAAGAGTTTTTCCATCGCACCTCACCTACCGCACAGTCTCATGCTCCGAAGGGGCGACGCTCGGCTCGCCGAGTTGTATCGAAGGTGTCTTCTAGGAATGCGATACCTGCGCAGGGCGAGTATTTAAAAAGAAAGGGCAACGGTGATATTACCGCGCCCCCGCCCTCACCAAAGAGGTATAGTTCTTTAACACGCACCCGGTGGACAGACCGAATTGTGACGTTTTTCGTTGGGCCATCTTGCGGGAAGAGCATACGCCGGACTACATCCGGGGACCTCGCCGGCCGTGCATCAACCAATCCGGCCCCGGACCCTATCGTAAGGACTAGGGTTGATACGGGTAAAATGCCGGACTGTCATCTCCAAGAGAATTCGGATAATGTATCCGTCACCAATTCCGAAGTGGAGAGCGCGATGAATCATCGGCCGAGGAAAGAGGCCATGCGCGATCCCAGTTTTACCGTAGAGGCGTTCCATGCCCTCAACTCTACGGATGCATATATCCGAGCTGCTCGGGATGGGCTTACCGGAGCCACACACCAGCTTTCAAAGGATATGCGGATAATATCTTTTTTGTAGATGCAATACTCATGTGCTAGTAGCCCCCGAGACTTGAAGCAGTTTGGCCCAACTAATTTAAGGATCGTTGTATTATCAAGTACTCATGGAGAAAAATGACATGCTATCCAAGGAGCTTGAAGAATGTCGGACCAAGCTAACTGCTGTCACCGCCAAAATGGAGAAGTCCAAGAAGGCACCAAATGGTAAGGTCAATCATTGTCCAGAAAATACGATTTTGCGCCAACAATGTTTTTTTAATATACACTGTTTTGTTTACGGTGGCAGGATCGTTGGATCAGCTGGAGGATAGACTGAAGGCTGCGCGGGCGGATAAACAGCATGCCGAAAGGCAAGAAGCCGCCGGTCAACGTACACTGACACGGACCAGGGATGAGAAGAACAAACTATAGGATGCCAACATCAAGCAAGCCGGGGAGCTAAAGGACGTAAGAGCCCAACTGTTGGATGCCTTGAAGGAGAACCAAAAGCTGAAAGGCGGCATATTTAGTATGTCCTTGAACCTAACTTTCGTAAGATCCCCTGATGGAAATTTTTTATGAGGTTTGTTCCTGTAGGTTTGTTAACTGGGCGGCATGAAGGAGAAGTGTCCGGATTTCAAGGCGACCTGCTGCAAGAGCTATCCAAAGTGCACGAGCGAGCTTGGAAAGCAATGAGGAATATGGCGAAGGCTTTATGTCCATCCGATTCCCCTCCAGGAATGATGGGAGAGCTCACAGAGTTATTCAAGGGAGCTCGTCTTCGTTTTGAGCTGTGGAAGGCATCGGCATGTCGAGAAGGTGCACGAGAGGCCTGGATGTCGTGGTTCTAAGTCTGACAGTAGAATGGGGGGTAGGGATGTAAAGGTATGATCCTAGCTATGGAGAAGCTGTACGCACGAGTTTTACGAGTTCAGGCCCTTCTCAGAGGAAGTAACAGCCCTACGTCTCGGAGCCCGGAGGCGGTCGACTGGATTATATGATGTGTGTTACGGGGGTGCGAACCCCTGTCTCAGAGGAGGGGGTGGCTTATATAGAGTGCGCCAGGACCCCAGCTCCCCTCCGTTACACAGGATTCAATGTACATAAAGCGAGAGCGTTACAGGTAACGTCAATAATAAAGTGCTATAAATGATCATTAAGTCTATGAGTAAACGCCCGACCGGTGCTGCGCGGAGTGGCTTTAGGTCTTCTGCACGTCGGGTGGTTGAGTGGTCGAGTGACCTAAATAAGGAGGGATCTCCGAGTGAATGGTAGGTCGAGTGGATTGCACTCGACACCTTTGTTGAACCCTCTCTATTTGCTCTTGAACTTCTTTGCTTCTAGGACAAGGACCTTAGGTAGGACGTATAGGTCAGGCCTATTACCCTACCCTAGGTCTATGTCCTCATCATTAGCCCCCGAATGGATTGAGGTCCGAGTGAAAAGAAGGTTGAAGTTGATCTTGCTTTGACTCTTGCCTTTCTCAAGAATTCATCTCTGAACGGAGGCTAGTGTTGGAACTTCGGCTTCGTTTCAGTCGCCTTGATCGATTCAGAAATTGCCGATTGGTTTTTATAACGTCACCCGCCGAGTGTTGTCTTTGACGCGAAATCTTTGGCGTGATCGGTTGCAGAGGATCCCAGTTTCGCGGGATTCGAAATTTCGGTGGAAGCGCTCCAGGCCGAGCGTGCCGTGGTAAGCGGAGTGGATAAACAGGACGTTTTGATTTCTGCGCCACCTTTTTCGCCACGTATCCCGTGCGCGACTGTTGAGGGATTTGACAGGATCACCCGGACCCACGCGTCAGCCACTCGGAAGTGGGCCTTTAAAAGCGGCGAGGCCGAGGCGTCCGCACTGTGCGTGCCCATTCTCCTTCTTCTTCCTCTCGCTCCTTCACCCCATCCGGCTTCTCCACTCTCGACGCCTCCGCTCCGCCGCCATGGGGAAGGAGAAAACGGCGGCGCTGGAACGCGCGAAGAAGGCGACGGGGCGGCGAAAGGCAAGAAGACGAATCGGGGATCTTCATCGCGCTCGGGGCTGCCGCGGGGTTGGATCGAGGGAGATTGGATCCGATCCTCGCTTCAGCAGGAAGACTTGGATGATATGGCCGAGTTAGGGCTGATCGTCCATGAGTCCGCGCGGCTTCCGGAGGGGGAAACGGAGCCACAGCCGCGACCGGGTGAGTGTGTTCTGCTTGCCACTCATGTCGACCGCGGTTTCTCGCTTCCTCCACACCCCTTCTTTCGAGGTTTCTTGAATTTCTTCGGGGCTCAACTCCACCATTTCACTCCCAACACCATCACATACCTTGCCGCATTCGTGTCCATGTGCGAGAATTTTCTGGGGTGTCGACCGCACTGGGGTCTTTTCAAGCACATTTTCACCATCCGCTCCCAAACAGTGAAGAAAGCAAACTCGAACGACGAGAAAACCCATGTTATCCAGATGTGTGGGGGTCTGGGTATTCAGAAGAGGAAGAGGAGTTCCTTCCCTTCGATGACTCTTCCTGAGTCGGTCAGGGGCTGGCAGTCGACCTGGTTCTATTGCCAGGATATCGTGACCCCGGGCCAGTCGACTGGACTTCCCCCTTTCTCTTTGATCGTGTTCAAACTCCATCTTCGTTGAAAGTGACCGCCGCGGAGAAGGCGGAGACGAGCATGCTGGTCGAGAGAGTAGTTCAACTGATCAACCAAGGTGTCACCGGCATGGATCTGCTGGAGGTGTTCCTCAGTCGACGCATTCAACCACTCCAAGCTCGTGACCACTCCATGTGGATGTACTCCGGGGCTGGTGATACTGCTCGGGTTCATCCGGAGGAGGTGGAGGCCAAAACAGTGGCCGAGTGGCTGAGGGGCATCACCGGGAACAAGGACAACCCCAGGGGCGCCAGGAGAGTCAAACCTTTCAGCGACAGCAACCAGCCAGACAAGGTTTGGCCACTACAACTGATTGAATTTGGATGTGTTTTCTGACTGTTTGTTGATCCGATTGATTTCCACTCGGCTCCTTGTTTTGTAGATTTATACAGAGATGTACTCAATGCCCAATGGCGAGCAAGTTCTGGAGCAGGACCATGAAGGCGAGGACAGCGCGGAGGAGAGCGGCGAGTGGGAGTCACCAGCCTACGATGATGAAGATGAGAGCGATGAGTCGGACGACGAGGAGGTGGCCGACTCACCACCTCATTCCGAACGTCGATCCAAGCAGCACCATAATCCTGCGGGCAGGCGCGGCAAGGTTGTGGCCTCGAACGCTCCATCTCAAAAGCGCGCTCGGTCTTCGACTCCAGAATTGGCTGAGAAGGTGACCAAGCAGCCCAAGATCAATCTTTCGAAGGCTCGGAAGACCTTGCCTAGAATCAAGATGGACGTTCATGTTGCTTCTGGGTAAATGTTCTCCCCATATTTTCTTGTTCTGACCGATTCTCTTGTACTGACCGAGTGGATGATGAACCTTTATAGCCCGGCCTCGGCTGCGACTGATATGGATATCGACAAGACCCCAGACGACGAGGAAACCGCCGATGCAGCTACCTCCAAAGCCAGTAAGTCTGCCCGACTCGAATTTATTTGGACGACTGGATTGTTTGTCAGCTATCTCTTTGACTTTCTCTGTTTGTTGCAGCACCACGAGATGTTGTTGTGCTCCCGGATGATGAAGAAGAAGTACCGCTGAGGGGAAGAAGGAGGAGGGACAAGGAACTGAGCGGGAAAGCGCCTGAGGCCCAGGTTCCTCAGTCGACTGAGATGCCTGGGACGGCAGTCGAGCGATCGACAGATCCGGCACGTACCAACGTCACTTTTGCTATCCCGATGTCGACTGATTGCCCATCAGGATCAGCTGCTCAAACTTCTGCTGCGCCAATACAACTCCACGCATCAGACCCAGCGGTTGCTCTGACTGCTCTGCCATCATCGCTTTTCACTGTGTATCAAACCCCGGACGACCCACCGGCTGCCGCCAAAGAAGCTCTTCTTCAGTTGAATCTTGTGATGGGGCAAATGAAAGTGGTGCATGAGGCCAGTCAGGTGGCCTTCAACGCCGGAGCAGCTCTGCAGACCAATGTCCAGGTTAGTTGATTCTTGATTGATCATACTTCTCATCCGATCACCCACTGGGGTGTGACTGTTTTGAAGTTGTACGAGTCAAATTGAGTCGTCTTGAATTGAATCTTTGAACTAGTGGGGGCACTCTCAGTGCACCCACTGGGTGTAGTCCCCGAGACCATAGTTGACTGCGGGCAGTCGACTGTGGTCTGAGAATCTGAATTTGGTCACTCGGTCTGGACGGACCAGGTCGAATGAAACCATAACCAGTGGGGGCACGCTAAGTGCACCCACTGGGTGTAGTCCCCGAGACCGTGGTTGACTGCGGACAGTCGACTATGGTCTGAGAACTGCTTTTTTTCTTTTTACTCTCGCGCTGGGCAGGCCATGTCGAGTGTTTATTCAAACCAGTGGGGGCACGCTAAGTGCACCCACTGGGTGTAGTCCCCGAGACTGCCGTTCAGTGTTTGATTCGGTGGTAGTCTTAGAGTAGCTATCACTGTGATGTCTTTTTATCTCAGTCAACTGATATGGCTTATACTGCAGAAATCTTGTGATCTTGGGGCTCAGCTTTCTGCAATGAACAAGCAGCAAATCAGCCTCAACCTTGATCTGGAATTGGCCAAGAAGAATCTCAAGACTGCTCGTGATGAAGTAGCTGCCATGGGAGCTAACCAATCATCAATTGTCTATCTCACTGCTGTCACCTTTCCTTTCCATTTTTTCAACCGAGTGACTCCACTCGAGCAGATGTATGTAGTGAAAACCGTCAACTCCAAGCCCGTCTGAAGAATGTTATTTCTTTAGAGAAAATGAAGCAGGCTTTGGAGAAGAAGGATTTGGATCTTGCTGCTGCACAGAAGAAAGCACGAGAGAAGACGGCGCTTGCTGACAAGAAGCTTGCTTCAGTCGGCAAGTTAGAAGAAGAGAACTCCAAACTGAAGATTGTTGTTTCTAACGCCAATCGGGAGGTCGAGCGACTGAAGAAAGACAAGGACAAGCTGACTAACGAGCTTGGAAGCCTCAAGGAAATAAGGGCGAGTTGGAGTCTTATCTGGGCCAGCTTGCTGCAAAGCTGGTCCTAAAACTTGAAGGTACTGATGATTGACTGACTTATTGCGGTCGACTGTCAAGCCTGATCGTAACGTCGACTCACTATTTATTCAACTGTGCAGAGCTTTGCCAAGACTTTGAAGCGGAAACTGGGTGGGTCGAGACGGGTCTCGATCCCATAAATTGTCCAGTCAAGGATGATGTTGCGATGAATGTGTTGCGGCTGGAATCTCGCATGGACAGCGCGGTTGCTTATCTTGCCCGCCTGAAGGCAGCGATGACCCGGGTTGATACTGAACTCTGGCCTCAGGCGGAACTGTCTCAAGACCTCGAGTCTCTGATGGCTCGACTGAATCAAATACCTGACCGAGTGCAAGAATGGAAGAAGTCATCTGCTCGTTGTGGCGTTGATGTCGCGTTGTCCTTGGTCCGAGTGCACTGCAAAGACGTCAAAGAAGACAAACTGGCGGAGCTCAAGGTTGCTAACACAAAGAGGCACACCTTCCAATCCTTCATGGACACTTTCCTTGACGCTGCCACTCGCATTGCAGACAGCATAGACCTTGACAATTTCTGCGACCCAGCTAGTCCTTCTCCCGACGCGTGACCGAGAAACATTATGCCCCACCTTTATTTGCCTCGGAATGCCGAGTGATTGTGTAATCATTAAACTTCTTCGGGCTTGATGCTCGAATACTTTTGATCCGTCGTCCGGAACTTTAGGATTTATCTGAACTTGGTTTATCTCTGAATATGCTTGTGTTTGCCTTCGAGTGGAATTTGCTCTTCAATTGAAATAATCTTTGTACTTGAGATGCAGCTATTGTACTTATGGCGCAGCTCCGAGGAGAAGTTTGCAGTCGACCTGCACCACGCCGTCCTTGCAGATGAGAATGGGGCGTACGTTGTACTTGTGGCGCAGCTCCGAAGGAGAAGGTCGCAGTCGACCTGCACCTCATCGTCCTTGCGGGTAGGGAGGGAGCACACGTTGTACTTGTGGCGCAGCTCCAAAGGAGAAGGTTACAGTCGACCTGTACCTCGTCGTCCTTGCGGATAGGGATGGAGCGCATGTTGTACTTGTGGCACAGCTCCGAAGGAGAAGCTTACAGTCGACATGTACCTCGTCGTCCTTGCGGATAGGGATGGAGCGCACGTTGTACTTGTGGCGCAGCTCCGAAGGAGAAGGTTACAGTCGACCTGTACCTCATTGTCCTTGTGGATAGGGATGGAGCGCATGTTGTACTTGTGGCGCAGCTCCGAAGGAGAAGGTTACAGTCGACCTGTACCTCGTCGTCCTTGCGGATAGGGCTGGAGTGCACATTGTACTTGTGGCGCAGCTCCGAACGAGAAGGTTACAGTCGACCTGTACCTCGTCGTCCTTGCGGATAGGGCTGGAGCGCACATTGCACTTGTGGCGCAGCTCTGAAGGAGAAGGTTGCAGTCGACCTGCACCTCGTCGTCCTTGCAAATGGGGATGGACTTCGAACTTAGGCGAGTACTAGACTGCAGCTAAGCCCCCGAGTGGGAGGGTTGCTCACCACTCGGTAGGATTTTTCAAACTTAGGCGAGTACTGGACTGCAGCTAAGCCCCCGAGTGGGAGGGTTGCTCACCACTCGGTAGGATTTTTCAAACTTAGGCGAGTACTGGACTGCAGCTAAGCCCCCGAGTGGGAGGGTTGCTCACCACTCGGTAGGATTTTTCAAACTTAGGCGAGTACTGGACTGCAGCTAAGCCCCCGAGTGGGAGGGTTGCTCACCACTCGTAGGATTTTTCAAACTTAGGCAAGTACTGGACTGCAGCTAAGCCCCCGAGTGGGAGGGTTGCTCACCACTCGGTAGGATTTTTCAAACTTAGGCGAGTACTGGACTGCAGCTAAGCCCCCGAGTGGGAGGGTTGCTCACCACTCGGTAGGATTTTTCAAACTTAGGCGAGTACTGGACTGCAGCTAAGCCCCCGAGTGGGAGGGTTGCTCACCACTCGGTAGGATTTTTCAAACTTAGGCGAGTGCTAGACTGCAGCTAAGCCCCCGAGTGGGAGGGTTGCTCACCACTCGGTAGGATTTTTCAAACTTAGGCGAGTGCTGGACTGCAGCTAAGCCCCCGAGTGGGAGGGTTGCTCACCACTCGGTAGGATTTTTCAAACTTAGGCGAGTGCTGGACTGCAGCTAAGCCCCCGAGTGGGAGGGTTGCTCACCACTCGGTAGGATTTTTCAAACTTAGGCGAGTACTGGACTGCAGCTAAGCCCCCGAGTCGGAGGGTTGCTCACCACTCGGTGGGATTTTTCAAACTTAGGCGAAAAGGATTCGCGGCTAAGCCCCCGAGTGAGAGGCTTGCTCACCACTCGGTAGGATTTTTCAAACTTAGGCGAGTACTGGACTGCGGCTAAGCCCCCGAGTGGGAGGGTTGCTCACCACTCGGTAGGATTTTTCAAACTTAGGCGAGTGCTGGACTGCAGCTAAGCCCCTGAGTGGGAGGGTTGCTCACCACTCGGTAGGATTTTTCAAACTTAGGCGAGTACTGGACTGCAGCTAAGCCCCCGAGTGGGAGGGTTGCTCACCACTCAGTAGAATTTTTCAAACTTAGGCAAAACGGATTTGCGGCTAAGCCCCCGAGTGAGAGGCTTGCTCGCCACTCGGTAGGATTTTTCAAACTTAGGCGAGTACTGGACTGAAGCTAAGCCCCCGAGTGGGAGGGTTGCTCATCACTCGGTAGGATTTTTCAAACTTAGGCGAGTGCTGGACTGCAGCTAAGCCCCCGAGTGGGAGGGTTGCTCACCACTCGGTAGGATTTTTCAAACTTAGGCGAGTACTGGACTGCAGCTAAGCCCCCCAAGTGGGAGGGTTGCTCACCACTCGGTAGGATTTTTCAAACTTTAGGCGAAACGGATTCGCGGCAAAGTCACCCACTGGGGGATTTCAGACACAAACAAAAGTAACAACAACCATTTAGGAAGACTGTAAAGCTCTTGTCTTTGATAAACAAACTACAAAGGTATTTCTTATTACATCTCATTCGAGTGAGTACTTAAGTATAAAAGGGGCGGAGCAGCTCCGCGTTCCAAGCCCGTGGCTCGTCTTTCTGATGCTCGACATTGTAAAGATGGTATGCTCCATTGTGGAGAACTCTGGTGATAATGAAGGGACCTTCCCAAGCAGGGGCGAGCTTGTGTGGTTTCTGCTGATCCACTCGAAGAACCAAGTCTCCCTCTTGAAAGGCTCGGCCCCTCACGTTCCTGGCGTGGAATCGACGCAAGTCTTGCTGATAAATGGTCGACCGGATTAAGGCCATCTCTCTTTCCTCCTCTAGGAGATCGACTGCATCCTGTCAGGCCTGTTCTGCTTCATCTTCAGAGAAGAGCTCGACTCGGGGTGCATTATGAAGCAAGTCACTCGGTAGAATAGCTTCTGCTCCATAAACCAAGAAGAATGGAGTTCGGCCAGTCGACCGATTGGGAGTTGTCCTCAATCCCCAAAGAACTGATGGAAGTTCATCGACCCAGGCGCCTGCTGCATGCTTGAGATCACGCATCAGTCGGGGTTTCAGTCCTTTGAGAATCAAGCCATTTGCTCTTTCTGCTTGTCCATTCGATTGGGGGTGGGCGACCGAAGCATAGTCGACTCGTGTGCCTTGGGAAGCACAGAAGGCTCTGAACTCATCAGAATCGAAGTTCGACACGTTGTCAGTGATGATGCTGTGCGGAACTCCATATCTGAATGTCAATTCTCTAATGAAACTGACGGCAGTACTGGCCTCAAGATTCTTGATAGGCTTGGCTTCAATCCATTTGGTAAACTTGTCGACTGCTACAAGCACATGAGTGAAGCCGCTCCTACCAGTCCTCAGGGGTCCAACCATATCCAATCCCCAAACAGCAAAGGGCCAGACGAGTGGAATAATATTCAGGGCTGGCGCGGGCTTGTAGGACATATTGGAGTAAAACTGGCAGCCTTCACATTTGTCGACTATATCTTTCGCCATTTCATTTGCTCGTGGCCAATAAAATCCAGCTCGGTATGCTTTGGCTACAATGGTCCGAGAGGACGCATGGTGACCACAGGTCCCCAAGTGGATGTCGTTGAGGATCATTCGACCTTCTTCCGGTGTTATGCATTTCTGGCTGACTCTAGCTACGCTTTCTCTGAACAGTTGTCCTCTTATCACAGTGAAGGCTTTGGATCGACGGACGATCTGTCGAGCCTCTTCTTCATCCTCTGGGAGTTCCTTCCTAAGGATATACGCAATGTACGGCACTGTCCAGTCGGGAGTGATGACCAAAACCTCCATGATCAGGTCGACCACGGCTGGGACTTCGACTTCAGTCGGATCTGTGGCACTCTTAGGCTGCGGGGGCTCTTCAGTGAAAGGATCTTCTTGAACTGAAGGTGTATGAATGTGTTCTAAAAACACGTTGCCGGGAATGGCTTCCCTCTTGGAACCTATCTTTGCCAAATCATCGGCTGCTTGATTTTTCAGTCGGGGTATATGATGGAGCTCTAACCCCTCAAACTTCTTTTCCAACTTCCTCACCGCATTGCAGTAACCAGTCATGGCTGGGCTTCTGGCGTCCCACTCCTTCATCACTTGATTGACTACCAAATCTGAGTTGCTGTAGACCATGAGGTGCCGGACGCCGAGTGAGATGGCCATACGTAACCCATATAAGAGTGCTTCATATTTCGCTTCGTTATTGGAGGAATCAAAGTGAATCTGGAGAACATATCTGAGCTTGTCTCCTCGGGGGGATACCAGTACCACCCCAGCACCGGAACCATTCAGCATCTTGGAACCATCAAAGAACATGGTCCAGTGCTCCGAGTGGATTTGAGTCGGCAGTTGCTGTTCGATCCACTCGGCGAGGAAATCTACTATTGCTTGGGACTTGATAGCTTTCTTTGCCTCAAACTTAATATCCAAGGGAAGGAGTTCAATCGCCCACTTTGCCACTCGACCAGTTGCATCTCTGTTGTTCAGAATCTCTGATAATGGAGCGTCGCTGACGACTGTAATGGAGTGGTCAGAGAAATAATGTGCAACCTTCTTCGTGGTCATATAAATCCCATAAAAAAGCTTCTGATAATCTGGATATCTTTGCGATGGAGTCAAAACTTCAGAAACATAATATACTGGGCGCTGAACTTTATAGGCTTTTCCTTCCTCTTCCCACTCGACCGTAAGTACCGTACTGACAACTTGTCCAGTAGCTGCAATGTAAAGCAGTAAAGTCTCTTTGCTGATTGGGGCAGCAAGCACCGGCTGGGTGGAAAGCAGGGCTTTGAGCTCTGCAAATGCTGCATCAACTTCAGGAGTCCACTCGAACTTATCAGACTTCTTCATTAGTCGGTAAAGAGGAAATGCCTTTTCACCGAGGCGAGAAATGAATCGACTCAAGGAGGCCAAACAACCTGTAAGCTTCTGGACATCGTGCACACGCACAGGGTGTTTCAATCAGAGAATGGCACCAACTTTCTCTGGGTTAGCGTCGATCCATCGTTCGGAAACGAGGAAACCGAGTAACTTTCCGCCCGGAACTCCGAATGTGCACTTTGATGGATTAAGCTTGATATCATACCTTCTGAGGTTGGCAAAAGTTTCAGCAAGGTCAGCCAACAGGTCGGAACCTTTACGTGACTTGACCACAATGTCATCCATGTATGCTTCCACATTCCGACTAATTTGAGTGAGTAAACACCTCTGAATCATCCTCATGAATGTGGCTCCAACATTCTTCAGGCCGAATGGCATGGTGACATAACAGAAGCACCCAAATGGAGTGATGAAAGCTGTTTTTATCTCATCGGGTCCATACAGTCGAATCTGATGATACCCGGAATAAGCGTCCAAAAAGGACAAGCGCTCACACCCTGCACTCGAGTCGACTATTTGATCGATGCGGGGGAGAGGAAAGTGATCTTTCGGGCAGGCCCGATTGATATGCTTGAAGTCAATGCACATGCGAAGTGAGTCGTCCTTCTTGGGGACCATGACAACATTGGCTAGCCACTCGGAGTGGTAAATCTCTCGGATAAACTCAGCTGCTAGGAGCCAAGCCACTTCTTCACCGATTGCTTTTCTCTTCTACACGGCGGACCGTCGAAGATGTTCTTTGACCGGTTTCACTTTTGGGTCGACTCGCAAACGGTGCTCAGCCAGCCCCCTGGGAACACCTGGCATGTCAGAAGGTTTCCATGCAAAGATGTCCCAGTTCTCACGAAGGAACTGGATGAGCGCTTCTTCCTATTTGGAGTCGAGTGTTGTCGAAATGTGAGTCGGAGCAGCATTGGGATCGGTCGGGTGAATATGAATCGGCTTCGTTTCACCAGACGACTGAAATGTTGAATCCGTGGCAGGCTTCTTAGCTCGCAATAAATCACTCGGATCTGCATTTTTTTGATACTCCTGTAATTCCACAACTGCCATTTGTGCATCGACGATCTTTGAGCCCTTCTGGAAGCACTCTTCTGCCTTCTTCCGATTGCCAGTGATAGTGATCACTCCTTTAGGACCAGGCATCTTCAATTTGAGGTAAACGTAACATGGTCGAGCCATGAAATGTGCATAAGCCGGCCTGCCCAGAATAGCATGATAAGCACTCTGGAAATCGACGACTTCAAACGTCAACTTTTCTTTGTGGTAATTCTTGGAATCACCGAAAACCACATCGAGGGCGATCTGGCCGAGTGACTCAGCCTTCTTGCTAGGAATAACCCCATGGAAACTCATATTGCTTTCACTGAGTTTGGACATCGAAATGCCCATTCCTTTCAAGGTCTCCGCATATAGTATATTCAGGCCACTGCCACCATCCATCAGAACCTTAGTCAACTGAGTGCCTTCGACGACTGGGTCGACCACCAATGCTTGCCTCCTAGGGGTGGCTATGTGTGTCGGGTGGTCAGACTGGTCGAATGTAATGGCAGTCTGGGACCACTTTAAATAACTGGGCGTCGCCGAAGCGACCATGTTCACTTCTTTGTTGATGACTTTCAGTCGACTCTTGCTCTCGACATCAGCAAAAATCATCAGAGTGGAATTGACGTGGGGGTAACCATCATCGTTCTCTTCCTTATCCTCAACTTTGTCCGATTCTTTCTCCTTTTGGGTTGATTCTCCCGGAACTGCTGGATTAGGATCCGACATTGTCGAGTGGTATGTTTCGGGTAAATGAAATTACCCTCCTCATCTTTTTTGGTGTGAATGTGGCATGGTAAATCCAACACATCATTTCCATCTTGGTCTTTTACTTTCTTGGGGTTCCATGGCCCTTTGGGCTTCCCCTTGAACTTTCCTTGAGTCACGGCTAAGGCTTCTCCGGGAGCAACTGCCTCGGCTTTGCGCTTCTGCTTCCGACTGGAGTTCCCTCCCCCGGTTTTGTGGGCGACTGCTTTGTGCTTGCCATTCCGGAGCCGATCCTCCTCTTCTCCGTTAGCATACTTGGTAGCAATTTCCATCATTCGACTCAGAGACATATCTCCGGTCCGACCGAACTTCAGATTCAATTCTCGATACTTGACGCCTTCCTTGAAGGCACAAACTGCTTGGTGATCAGACACATTCTCCACCGTATGGTGCAACGTGATCCACCTCTGGATATAATCTCTCAAAGTTTCATTTGACTTCTGCACACAAGACTGTAGCTCTGTTAGCCCTGCTGGCCGTTTGCATGTACCTTCAAATGTTCTGACAAACACTCGGGCAAGCTCTTCCCAGCTATAAATACTGCCCGGTGCTAATTGGTTCAACCACGCTCTGGTCGAGCCCTCTAACATCAGAGGAAGGTGCTTCATGGCCACTTCATCATTGCCACCACCAATCTGCACAGCCACTCGGTAGTCCTCAAGCCAAGTGTCAGGCTTGGACTCACCAGTGAACTTGCTGACTCCAGTCGCCAACCTGAAGTTGGGAGGAATCACTGCAGCCCTGATGGCTCTGCTGAAACACTCGGGACCTGAAACATGCACTCTGCTGCCAGTCGGGTAATCTCTGTCGTGGCCTTCTCTGTGCGCTCTGTTCCTGTCAACCAGACCTTGAACGAGAATAGATCTCGCATCAAAGCCCGGCTCTCGGGGGTCGACTGGAATCCTTCGCCCACCACTGTGAGGGCGTCTGTCATCGTGTTGCTGAGGCACGTATGACCCACTCCTTGGGGGAGGCGTGGGCACTCGACGATGATCATCGTGGTCGAGTCGGTGACCATACTGCTCACGGTTTCTGTACTGATCTCGTCGGTCTCCATGTCCCTCACGCCTCGGGGGCGATCTTGGACTGTGAGCCGACTGGACTGTGTCTGCTACCACAGATCTACTATGGATCCTATTCCGCGACTGAGATACTGCTGTGTTTTGTTCCCCTGCTGCCCGGAGTAAAGCCCTGATCTGCATCAAACCTCTGCCAGCTTCTGACTGGGAGGGCTGAATCGACTCTGCTATTCGGGCTGCAGCTGTGAGATTCTGAATCAGAGTTCGGTATACCTGAGTTGGAGGCGAAAAAAGTTGTCGTCGACTAGACTCAGGAATCCGCTGCCGAGCACGCTCGTCGAGTGCGTGCTGGAGATTCTCCAGTCGAGTGCGCTCAGCCAAGTTGGCCAGGCGCACCTCCTCCAGGGCCCAGGCCTCGGGGGTTTCTCCAACGATAGGAGTGTGAAGTGCATCCATGTTGCGGCGGCGAAGCTCTTCCCTCTGCTGCGAAGAGAGGGGCTCGGCGGTACTCCTCGTGAGCACGCGACGGGTCGCCTCCGCCGTCGCCACCATCCTCGCGGGGGAAGCCAGGAGGACTGCACGGTCCGTTGACCATCAGGACTTCCGCCGCGGGGTCACTGCTGTCGCACTCGGACGCAGTCTCAACGAAGCCAGTCGAACAGGCCGTAGAGAGTTTCGCCGGGCTCGATTTCCGCGACTTGGGGGTGGCCGATTGGCGAGCCACCGCGTGCCTCACCCACCGCTGGAGCCTCGACCGACCGGAACGCTTGTGCCGGCGGGCAGCAGGGAGTGAAGACGCCACCGGAGCCGTCCGATACTGAGTCGACGGCTGCCGCAGGAGGACGCCGCGGACGCACGCATGAAAGTGCGTTGCCCCGCGGACAGGGAGCGCCTCGACGTCGAGTGGACATTCTTGGAGCCAAGCGGACTCGTCGGCGACGAACACGAGCGCCAAAATGGATCTCGCGGCCCTCGGTCAATCCTCCGCCTGAAACCATGCTGATGGGGATCGAAAAAATTGCAACTTCTCCAACAAATCGCTAAGACACCTGCCCCACGGTGGGCGCCAACTGTCGTGGTTCTAAGTCTGACAGTAGAATGGGGGGTAGGGATGTAGAGGCAAGATCCTATCTATGGAGAAGTTGTACGCATGAGTTTTACGAGTTCAGGCCCTTCTCGGAGGAAGTAACACCCCTACATCTCGGAGCCCGGAGGCGGTCGACTGGATTATATGCGTGTGTGTTACAGGGGGTGCGAACCCCTGTCTCAGAGGAGGGGGTGGCTTATATAGAGTGCGCCAGGACCCCAGCTCCCCTCCGTTACACAGGATTCAATGTACATAAAGCGAGAGCGTTACAGGTAACGTCAATAATAAAGTGCTATAAATGATCATTAAGTCTATGAGTAAACGCCCGACCGTTGCTGCGCGGAGTGGCTTTAGGTCTTCTGCACGTCGGGTGGTTGAGTGGTCGAGTGACCTAAATAAGGAGGGATCTCCGAGTGAATGGTTGGTCGAGTGGATTGCACTCGACACCTTTGTTGAGCCCTCTCTATTTGCTCTTGAACTTCTTTGCTTCTAGGACAAGGACCTTAGGTAGGACGTATAGGTCAGGCCTATTACCCTACCCCAGGTCTATGTCCTCATCACTGGGCCATGGTGAAAACGCGGTATACCGGACTTGATCCGAACCATATGGCCCGGGTCGGACCTCGGGGACCGAACGGACAAGAAATTCCGATTAGCTTGGTGTACGGCCAAGTAAAGGTAGCCGCCAAATTTTCACAGCAGGACTGTAAACTAGACAGCCTGATAGATGGCACAGATAAAGAGTAGGCGTGTAATTTTATGTGGCAATACACTGTTATCGGCAAAGCTTATCTCCGGCCGAATTGTAAAAGATTGTCATGGCAGACTTTCCGCTTCGACCTCCGAAAGCCAAGGGTGGAGCGTTTCCGAATACTATACATGTGGGAAACACCAAGTATATTCGGAAACCAGGCGATCCGGTCATAATGCTTGAACAGACAAACTGCATTCGGGCAGTTATGTTATATTACTTTCGTAACGTAAGAAACATCTTCCAGAAAGAATAGTTTCGTTAAGGGTTCCTCTCCGTGGGTCGGCATGCGTTTATGCATGACTAAGCTGTGATGCGAAAGAATCACAGGAGTCTTTGTATCTTGGTGGTTTATATTGCTACGAAGGCAGTTCGTCTTTTGTCCGCTGACCAATTTTTCCCTTAAGAACGCTAGCTTTCGGCTTCACCCGTCTGAGGTACATGTCCGGATCACCCGGTTGTAACAATCGCAGAGGTGCTCCCTTTATGCCCTAGCCGAACGAGCGGGAACGTAGGGCATAAACACAAGAGCCAGGCAACCCAGCTTGGCAAAAACTTAAGTCATAGAGGTGCATATAATGGCGAAGATAGCATGCATATGAGCAAAACACACATATATATGGTGAGCTTTATGCTCGAAATGATAATAAGCTTTTATTGAAGGAAGCCCCCAGTTATGGTGGGGTGTGTACATTTAAGGATGTATACCCCTCAAGTGTGTGGCTTACCCGAACACACGCAAGAAGTCGTAAAAGAAACGAAAAGAAAAAAAGGGGAAATGTGAAAAAAGGAGGAAAAAGGTAATGAACAATGTGTCCGGACTTAGGCGTATAATCTTCGGAGTCTGGCAGCGTTCCATGGGTTCGGCTCTAAGCGATTGTCCGATGCATTGCAAAGGCGATAGGCTCCTCCAGTGAGAACTTCATCTATAATGAAGGGACCCTCCCATTTGGGCTTGAGCTTGTCCTTTTTCTTCTCTGGTAGGCGTAGAACGAGTTCACCGACATTATAAGTCTTAGCCCGCACTTCTCTGCTTTGGTATCTTCGAGCTTGTTGTTGGTAGAATGTGGAACGGGCTTTTGCAACATCGCGCTCCTCCTCCAGGCCATCTAAGTCATCTTGCCGATCGAGCTCAGCCTCTCTCTCCTCGTACATGCGCACTCGAGGTGAGTCATGAATAATATCGCAGAGCAGGACAGCCTCTGCGCCGTACACCATGAAGAACAGTGTGTATCCGGTCGTGCGATTGGGTGTGGTCTGCAGCCCCTAGAGTACAGAGTCGAGCTCCTCGTGTTGGAAATATGCCCTAGAGGCAATAATAAATGGTTATTATTATATTTCTTTGTTCATGGTAATTGTCTATTATTCATGCTATAATTGTATTATCCGGAAATCGTAATACATGTGTGAATACATAGACCACAAAGTGTCCCTAGTAAGCCTCTAGTTGACTAGCTCGTTGATCAACAGATAGTCATGGTTTCCTGACTATGGACATTGGATGTCATTGATAACGGGATCACATCATTAGGAGAATGATGTGATGGACAAGACCCAATCCTAAGCATAGCATAAAAGATCGTGTAGTTTCGTTTGCTAGAGCTTTTCCAATGTCAAAGTATCTTTTCCTTAGACCATGAGATCGTGCAACTCCCGGATACCGTAAGAGTGCTTTGGGTGTGCCAAACGTCACAACGTAACTGGGTGACTATAAAGGTGCACTACGAGTATCTCCGAAAGTGTCTGTTGGGTTGGCACGGATCGAGACTGGGATTTGTCACTCCGTGTGACGGAGAGGTATCTCTGGGCCCACTCGGTAATGCATCATCATAATGAGCTCAATGTGACTAAGCCGTTAGTCACGGGATCATGCATTGCGGTACGAGTAAAGAGACTTGCCGGTAACGAGATTGAACAAGGTATTGGGATACCGACGATCGAATCTCGGGCAAGTAACATACCGATTGACAAAGGGAATTGCATACGGGATTGATTGAATCCTCGACACCGTGGTTCATCCGATGAGATCATCGTGGAACATGTGGGAGCCAACATGGGTATCCAGATCCCGCTGTTGGTTATTGACCGGAGAGGCGTCTCGGTCATGTCTGCATGTCTCCCGAACCCGTAGGGTCTACACACTTAAGGTTCGGTGACGCTAGGGTTGTAGAGATATATGTATGCGGAAACCCGAAAGTTGTTCGGAGTCCCGGATGAGATCCCGGACTTCACGAGAGGTTCCGGAATGGTCCGGAGGTGAAGAATTATATATAGGAAGTCCAGTTTCGGCCACCGGGAAAGTTTCGGGGGTTACCGGTATTGTACCGGGACCACCGGAAGGGTCCCAGGGGTCCACCGGGTGGGGCCACCTATCCCGGAGGGCCCCGTGGGCTGAAAGTGGAAGGGAACCAGCCCATAGTGGGCTGGGGCGCCCCCCTTGGGCCTCCCCCCATGCGCCTAGGGTTGGGAACCCTAGGGGGGAGTTCCCCCTTGCCTTGGGGGGCAAGGCAACCCCTTCCCCCCTTGTGGCCGCCGCCCCCCCTTGGGATCCCATCTCTTGGGGCCGGCGCCCCCCCAGGGGGCCTATATAAAGGGGGGGAGGGAGGGCAGCACACAACAGCCTTGGGCGCCTCCCTCCTCCCCTGCAACACCTCTCTCTCTCGCGCAGAAGCTCGGCGAAGCCCTGCCGAGACCCGCTACATCCACCACCACGCCGTCGTGCTGCTGGATCTCCATCAACCTCTCCTTCCCCCTTGCTGGATCAAGAAGGAGGAGACGTCGCTGCACCGTACGTGTGTTGAACACGGAGGTGCCGTCCGTTCGGCACTCGGTCATCGGTGATTTGGATCACGGCGAGTACGATTCCGTCATCCACGTTCATTGGAACGCTTCCGCTCACGATCTACAAGGGTATGTGTAATGACCCGACCTGAAATCGGTCAAGTCTCTGTGTAGCTGTACCATCCCAAGATCATGCTGGCACACACAGTACATTGATGCAAAGATTCAAAGTTCAATCACACCTGAATTTATTACACGATTCTCATATCGAGTCTTTATTACATCATAATAAATTCGGCCGAAGGCCAACTCATGAGAAATAAACTAAATAAAGCTGCGGAAGCGTAGACGAATAGCGAGTCCATCCGACTCCAAAGGGCAATCGCCAAGCGTGAATCGTAGCCTCACTCCTGGTCGGAAAACTCCTCTGCAACATAAGATGTTGCAGCCGTGTAGGTCAGCATTTTGAATATGCCGGCAAGTCATGAAGAGAGAACAACAATAAAACTACTAATACTATATGCAATTTGGCTGTGGGGCTCTAAGTTTCATTGTTTTGCGAAAAAGCCGGTTTTTCCCTACAACAAGGACTTATTTGCAATTACTACAAAATTGTTGGTAGTTATTGAGATGGTTCCGCCAACCAATGTCTCGTTCCCAATTATTAAATAACCCCCTCAATTAATTTATTAAGTTCAGTGTTGAGATATCCGAAATACTCCAATTCCAGAGGCTCATTTGTCTGTAACCGGGGACACGGCTAATCGATTAGGTTGTTACTCTGCAGAGGTTTGTGCACTTTACCCGCAAGAATCGTTCCCTCCTTTTAAGTCTTCGCACTGCCTGGTGTTTGAAGACGGGACGAACGAAACAGGGTCTTCCGAAGAGTTCCTCTGGGCCACTGCCGGTGCCCATCCAATCCTACCGTTCTTGTACATCTCGTAGCACCGTCCGGCCAGAGTCACGCCTAGGGTCAACCAAGCCAGAGCCCATAATGGCTTGCGGCTGCACAGGTAAGCTTCCGGTCAATGGGGTATCCATCCGTCTCTTCGTGGCTGGGTGAAGCTTTCCGCAAGATGTCATGGCGCTTCTCCATGCATCCCGGCCATCCGCTGGTTTCTCCAGGGTGCCCGTCAACCGTCCTCCACCCAGTAGTGAATTTTGAAGTCCATCTTGAGCTTGACGTCATGGGGTTGTCATCATCTTGACTCTCACATCTCCCTTATGAATCACTCAACCAACCTCGTCTACGAGCATAGCAAAATAAACTACATCGTCCCGGGCATTGGTAACAAGGGAGAAGGGTTCATCCTACCTCATGATACTACTTAAGAACATAACTTAACAAAATTCTCCTACTGCATGCATGGTGGGGAGGTATAACTCTGATGCAATAAAATCATAGGTATTGTAAAAACATGATCAAATGACTTGCCTGGCTGACGGTCTTCGAAAGCTAGCGACTCGTAATAGCAGGCTTCGCACTCCGGAAACTCTACCGAGTCAAACAATAGCACAAATAAGTATAGCACAATATAACATAACAGCAAGTTGAACTAAAACACCCACGTACTCAAACCAAAACCAAAGAAAAACTCGGAGAAAGCAAATCAAGGTTTTCATCATATCAAGCAACAACTAAGAAATAGTTTTACACAACTAAAATTTTTCTTAACAGAACCTAAGCATTGTTTTTGCTAACTAACAGAAGGAAAAACATCATACAAACTAGGAGCAAAAAGAATCACATCAAAATCTATTATAGAACTCCTATTATGCCTAAAACAATCCTAGCAAAGAAAATAAAATAAAAATTTTATTCTACTGTAAATAAAAGTTCATCCTCTGTAGCTACAGAAACTAATCTAAAATAAACTATAACATAACAAAAAATAAAATTATTTACTAACTAGAACAGTAGGAAAACAGTAGCTACCTAAATAAACAAGAAAAACTTGATTTCGACATAAAACTAATTGTTTATTAAACCTAAAATACCAAAACAAGTTCCTACTGCTAGGCATGGTCAAAACTAAGCAGTAGAAAAAAGAATCACTAAAAAATAATAATCGTAACTCAATTTATGGCAGAAAAACTAATCTGTCTAAATCTAATATAAAACTATTTCTAATAATTTAAACATGTCTAAACCTATTTTTTTTACAGAAACTACAACAAATTTGCAAACTAACAAAAAAAGAATCAACTAAAAATAATAAATAACCTAAAAGATATAGATTTTTCAAGATTGGAACTATTCTGTTTTAAAACAGAAACGAAAATAAAACGAAAATAAAACTAACGCGCTAACGGGCCGAAACAGTGAGCGTTCTAAAACTAAACAGCGCCTAAGCGTTTAATAATCCAACGCGTCCACGGGCTAACAGAAATAAACCAGTCGGCCGGTCCAACTAAACCACAACATAAAATAAATCGATCTAAACCGAAACTAAAACCGATCTAAACAAATAAACCTAACCCTTCACTACTTCTAATCTACTCCGTAGATTGCAGATCGAAGGTTGGAGGGCGGCTCCGGCGACTTACAGTGTGGCGACGACGGCGACGGACAACGGCGGCTCGGGCGTGGACGGCGCGGCTGCTCCGGTGGTCCTGGGCGGCGGCGGCGACGTCGGGGAGATGCGGCGGAGCGTGGCGAGGTCGAGGGTGGTTTCGGTGGAGCTCGGGGGTGACTGGAGCGGCGGGGACGAGGCGGTGCAGAGCCCGGTGCTCTGCAGCTCCGGCGGGCGGCGAACGAGGTCAGGGGCGACGGCTTCGGGGGCTCCTGGGCAGGTAGATGGTGTCAGGGGGGTGCGCGTGGAAGCGGCGGTTCCGGTGGAGTAGTAGGGAAGGGCAAGGGGTGCTCACCGGCGGCGAAAGTGGCGGTGAACCGAGGTGGCGGCGGCGAGATGCGAACGGAGAGGGCGCGAGCTACGGGCGGGGTTGAGCTTAGGGTTTTAGGGGGATCGAGAGAGGAGAGGCATAGGTATTTATAGGACATCAACTTGGAGGAGGGGGCGGCTTCGGAGCGCGATCCCGTGGAACTCGGAGGCGGCGGCGGCGGCGAACGCGCTCTGGCGCGGCATAGCGTGGGCGAGGGGAAAGAGAGAGGGCGGGCCCCGCGGGTCAGTGATGGGGAGGGAGAGGGGAGCGAACGGGCGAGCGAGGGCGAGGGGGTTCGGGCATCGGGCGCTGGGGCAGGCCGGCTCGGGCGTCGGTGGCCTGCGCCTGGCCCGCTGGTGGGCTGCGCTCGGCGCTGGCTGGGCCGGCGCCTGGGGCTTTTTCTTCTTTTTTTTTGAATTAGAGAGAAAGAAAAAAATATAGAAAAATATATATTATTTTTATATACGACATATATATATCAAAATTCTCAGGGGAATTAATCCTACAACGTGGACATTTTTCAGAGGTAAAACTCAAACTTAAAAAAAACAATTTTCTGGAAATCCCAAATAAAATTTCAAATTTAAATTCAAACTTTTTGGCAATATTTTTCTTCTGACATTTTTGGAGTGTCATGTTTACTCCTCTCATACTTTTGCTCAAGTATTTGTCAGGCATTGTTTGAAATAAATTCAACTGCCAATCTGAATCCAAATTCAAATAAAACTCAAATGCCTCTGAAAATTTCCAAATGCCACTCAATTCAAACAAAATGCATAGATGCTTAGCTAATAATTGTAAAACATTCCAAATTGAAAATTTGGGATGTTACAAACCTACCCACCTTAAGATGAATCTCGCCCTCGAGATTCGGGTTGGCTAGCAAATAGGTGCGCGTGGTCTCGGCGGAGGTCTTCTTCTCGCTCCCAGGTGGCTTCCTCCTCGGAATGATGACTCCACAGAACCTTGCAAAACTTGATGATCTTGCTGCGGGTGACTCTGTTTGCAGTCTCGAAAATTCGGACGGGTTTCTCCTTATAAGTCAGGTCACTGTCGAGCTGTATGGCCTCTAGGGGCACTGTGTCTCTCAACGGAATTTCGGCCATCTCAGCATGGCATTTCTTCAGCTGAGAAACATGGAAGACATCGTGAACTCCGGACAATCCTTCCGGCAATTCCAGCTTGTAAGCGACTTCTCCACGACGTTCGAGGATTTTGTAGGGGCCAATGAACCTGGGTGCCAACTTTCTTTTAACACCAAACCTCTTGATTCCACGAAGTGGGGACACACGGAGATATGCTCGGTCTCCAACTTCATACGTTATCTCCTTGCGTTTACTGTCGGCATAACTCTTCTGTCTCGACTGTGTTATCTTGAGTCTATCTCGAATCAGCTTGACCTTCTCTTCGGAGTCTCTGATAAGATCGGGACCAAAAAGTTTTCGGTCTCCAACACCATCCCACAGCAATGGTGTTCTACACCTCCTTCCGTATAGAGCTTCGAAAGGGGCCATCTTCAGACTGGTCTGATAGCTGTTGTTGTACGAGAACTCTGCATATGGCAAGTTGTCATCCCAGCTAGACCCATAGTCTAGCGCACAGGCTCTCAACATGTCCTCCAAAATCTGGTTGACTCTCTCGGTCTGTCCATCTGTCTGCGGATGAAAAGCTGTACTGAACTCCAGCCTCGTACCCAAAGTTTCATGCAACTGATTCCAAAACTTTGAGGTAAATTGTGTTCCTCTATCTGACACGATACTCTTCGGAACTCCATGCAGACATACGATCCTGGTCATGTATATCTTGGCTAACTTAGCGCTAGTATATGTGGTCTTTACGGGAATGAAATGAGCTACCTTGGTCAAGCGATCAACCACTACCCAGATAGAATCATAACCTGAACGGGTCCTCGGTAATCCTGTGATGAAATCCATTCCAAGTTTTTCCCATTTCCATTCGGGTATCGGCAAAGGTTGAAGTAACCCTGCCGGCTTCTGATGTTCCGCCTTTACTCGCTGACAAACATCGCATACTGCTACGTACTCGGCAATATCCTTCTTCATACCTGTCCACCAGAAACTTTCCTTCAAATCCAGATACATCTTGGTGTTGCCTGGGTGAATTGAGTATGGTGAATCATGGGCCTCCTGAAGAATTAACTTCCTGACCTCTGGGTCATTAGGCACATAGATGCGATCCTCAAACCATAAAGTTCCGTGCTCATCTTCACGAAAACCTTTCCCCTTTCCGTTACACATCTTTTCCTTTATCTCTACAATTTCCTTGTCTGTCTTCTGGGCTTCACGGATTCTTTCAGTCAGAGTGGACTGTATATCCAAGGTGGCGACAAATCCTCTCGGTACTATCTCTAGTCGGAACTCTCTGAGATCGTCGGCTAATTCCTGAGGTAATCCTCCAACTAGGAGGGTGCTCACATAACTTTTACGGCTCAAGGCATCTGCTACAACATTTGCCTTCCCTGGGTGATAATGCAATCTCATGTCATGGTCCTTGATCAATTCAAGCCATCTCCTCTGCCTGAGGTTCAATTCCTTCTGCGTGAAAATATACTTCAGGCTCTTATGATCCGTGTAAACATCACAACTGTTTCCGACGAGGAAATGTCTCCAGGTCTTGAGTGCGTGCACTACGGCTGCTAACTCCAAATCGTGTGTGGCATAATTCATCTCGTGAGGTCGTAGCTGTCTGGAGGTATAAGCTACAACTTTTCCTTCCTGCATGAGCACTCCTCCGAGTCCTTGACGAGAAGCGTCACAATATACCTGGTAATCCTTGTGTATGTCCGGCAAAATTAGCACTGGGGCTGTAACCAGACGTTTCTTCAGCTCCTGAAAACTGGCTTCACAATCCTCGGTCCAAATGTACTTGGCTTCCTTCTTCAACAGCTCAGTCATGGGCTTGGCAATCTTGGAGAAATTCTCAATAAACCTCCGATAATATCCTGCGAGTCCGAGAAAACTGCGGATCTCCTTAACTGAGGTGGGGGACTGCCAGTTGGTGACCGATTCGACCTTGGTGGGGTCGACTGCTATTCCTTCTCCTGAAATAACATGTCCGAGGAATCTGACTTCCTTTAGCCAAAATTCACATTTGCTGAACTTGGCATATAACTGATGTTCCCGGAGTTTCTCCAGAACTAGACGCAGATGTTCCTTATGCTCTTCCTCGCTCTTGGAGAAAACCAATATGTCATCGATGAACACCACGACAAACTTGTCCAGATATTCCATAAATACCTTGTTCATCATGCTCATGAAATATGCAGGGGCATTAGTTAATCCGAATGACATGACGGTATACTCATATAAACCATACCTGGTGGTGAAAGCTGTTTTGGGTATATCCTGTTCACGAATCTTCAACTGATGATACCCTGATCGAAGATCGATCTTGGAGAATACCTTGGCTCCAACTAGTTGATCAAATAAATCATTAATCATCGGCAGAGGGTACTTGTTCTTGATGGTCACATCGTTCAATGAACGATAATCCACAACCATTCTCAGGGTTCCATCCTTCTTCTCTACCAAAAGAACTGGGGCTCCCCAAGGTGACGAGCTTGGGCGAATATATCCTTTCTCCAATAGTTCCTTAATTTGCTTCTTGATCTCTTCCAAATCATTCGGGGGCATCCGATAGGGTCTCTTGGATATTGGGGCTGTGCCGGGCAATAACTCAATCAAAAACTCAATGTCTCTGTCCGGTGGCATTCTTGGTAATTCCTCTGGAAACACATTGGGAAAATCTTGCACTACGGGCACTTCCTCCTGAACAACACCCGTGAGGGAATTCACCCGATTCTTCATCGGTGTGCGTCTGGATACATACTTGATCCTTTTTTGCTTCGGGGTGGTGAGCAAAATCGTCTTGCAAGCACAGTCGATGTTTCCTTCAAACTTGGTCAACCAATCCATGCCTAGAATTACATCCGAACTCTGGGATTCCAATACTATGAGGTCTGCGGGAAAATCATGGTTTCCGATGCTGAGGGTCGAATGACAGCCTAAGCCTGCCGTCATCTCTCCTCCTGGGGAAGTGACCTGAAGCGGGGTTCTAAGGGTTCTAGTGGGCAACCCGTACTTTTCCACAACTACCCTTGATATGAATGAATGCGTTGCACCGGAATCAAAGAGTACCAATACTGGATGTGAATTTAATAAAAACTTACCAACCACAGTGTCTGGCTGATCATAGACGTCCTCCACGTCAAGGTGATTCACCTGAGCACGAGAAAAAGGGTTGGGCTTCTTTGCTGAGCTTCCATTGCCGTTGCCGTTTCCATTCCTCTGCTTGGCCTCCGGACAATCGGTGGCATAGTGTCCTGTCTTCTGGCACTTGAAACAGGTGATATGACTCAGATCCTTCTGAGCCGAAACAGGACGGTGCTGGTTGCCATTGCCTCCATTGCCTGACTTGGAGTTGTTGTCGTGGTTGCGATTGTTCCCATTCCCTCCATGGTTATGTCCTCCATGATTATGTCCTCCATGGGTGTGATGGGTATGTCCTCCTGAGTATGGGGTATAGCGGGGCTTCTGCTGAGCTCCGGAGTTGTACTTTCCCTGGCCATATTTCCGCTTGCGGCTATCAATCTGCTGCTGCTTGCCTTCAAGTATGGTGGCCTTGTCTACCAGCTCCTGGTAGTTGTTGAAGGTAGCCACCATTAGCTGCATTCCTAGCTCATCATTGAGTCCCTCGAGAAACTTCTCTTGCTTTGCGGCATCTGTGGCCACATCATCTGGGGCATAGCGAGATAATTTGCTGAACTCATCCACGTACTGCCCCACAGTACGGTTCCCCTGGCGTAAGTTGCGGAACTCACGCTTCTTCAGACTCATGGCTCCAGCTGAGACATGAGCGGTGCGGAAGGCCTGCTGGAACTCAGCCCATGTCACGGTGGCGGCCGGATAAGTGGCGTGTAGTTCTCCCACCAAGAAGCTGCAGGTCCATCAAGCTTATGTGCGGCAAAGCGCACCTTCTCTACATCTGTGCATCCAGCAGTGGCTAACTCCCTTCCGACCTTGCGGAGCCAATCATCGGCCACAATCGGCTCAGTGCTGCTAGAGAACACTGGCGGATTCAGCCTTAGGAAGCGTGTCAAGTTGTCAACAGGGGGTGGTGGCGGTGGATTGTTGTTGTTGTTATTCTGGTTCTGGATGAGCATCTGCATCAGGGCATTCTGCTGCTGGATCGGCTGGGTGAGCTCCGGCGGAAAGTTGAAACCGGGGTCACGTCTCGGAGGCATCTGGTGTTTTAGAGTGGATGAGAAATTAGAATAGAACAAGGGTCTAATGAGAAAATAGCACTACCCATATGAATGCACAATCATAATCACACCAATCATTTATTCATTCATCTCAAACAAGGTTCAATCTGGGATTACAAAAATCTCACGACTAATAAAAATAATGGCCTAACTGATCGACGAAAAAAATAAAATAACATGGCGGTCGACTAGATGTCTTCATCAATTATTCTTGCGTCCTCCGGTGCGGCGTCCTCTGGTGCGGCGTCTCCTCTTGCGGCTTCCTTCGGTGGAGCTCTCTTCATAATCCTGATCATTGCTTACGAGAGGTCCATCATCTCCACTCGGAAAAAGGTCTTCTCCCAGGTCTATCTTCTCCTCCAGTGTGGCAATATATTTATCCCGGACCTCGATTCTCTCCATAAAATCCTTGACTTCTTCTTCATGTTCAAGGAAGTCCGCGCGTGCTTTCTCCTCCAGTTCCAGTTCACGAAACAACAACCTCCTATGTACCTTCGAGTTTCGGCGCGTCTGGATTTCCCGGTTCCTGATGAGACTCTCCAAGTCTTGGACATATGAAAGAATGGAGTCGTCCTCTACGGTACGGATGATATCTCCATTCCTAGCTCTGCGAGAAATCATAGCGAGGTCTGATGGGTCGAGCTCGGCCCTGTACTCTTCTCGGAGATGTCCAAGTGCACGATAAATCTCCATGTCTCTTCCGAGGATCCAAGTGAAATCGGTAAACTCAAAGTCAATGGGCTCTGAATGTCCTCCAAAGGTCCTCCCTGGAATGTGCACCATAATCCTGCAGCGGGTATCCGTCGGAAGTGCATTGATAGGGCAATCTTTAGCTTTTTCACGATCTGAACCAGCTTCTTGCCGAGAAGCATCGTCTCATCTGGCTGGCAAAACTCCAGTAGCAGAACTGGGGTGAACTCGGCGGCCATCGAGAATGTTGAAAATCGGAGAGAAGTCAGAAATGAACAGGGGAGAATTACGGAATGATAAGGACATAAAATAAAATAGTCTCTTCCTATGGCTTTCCGATCCTAGGGGTTACGTCCTACGGTCAGCGTGTGCTCTGAATACCATCTCTGTAACGACCCGACCTGAAATCGGTCAAGTCTCTGTGTAGCTGTACCATCCCAAGATCATGCTGGCACACACAGTACATTGATGCAAAGATTCAAAGTTCAATCACACCTGAATTTATTACACGATTCTCATATCGAGTCTTTATTACATCATAATAAATTCGGCCGAAGGCCAACTCATGAGAAATAAACTAAATAAAGCTGCGGAAGCGTAGACGAATAGCGAGTCCATCCGACTCCAAAGGGCAATCGCCAAGCGTGAATCGTAGCCTCACTCCTGGTCGGAAAACTCCTCTGCAACATAAGACGTTGCAGCCGTGTAGGTCAGCATTTTGAATATGCCGGCAAGTCATGAAGAGAGAACAACAATAAAACTACTAATACTATATGCAATTTGGCTGTGGGGCTCTAAGTTTCATTGTTTTGCGAAAAAGCCGGTTTTTCCCTAAACAGCGCCTAAGCGTTTAATAATCCAACGCGTCCACGGGCTAACAGAAATAAACCAGTCGGCCGGTCCAACTAAACCACAACATAAAATAAATCGATCTAAACCGAAACTAAAACCGATCTAAACAAATAAACCTAACCCTTCACTACTTCTAATCTACTCCGTAGATTGCAGATCGAACGGTGGAGGGCGGCTCCGGCGACTTACAGTGTGGCGACGACGGCGACGGACAACGGCGGCTCGGGCGTGGACGGCGCGGCTGCTCCGGTGGTCCTGGGCGGCGGCGGCGATGTCGGGGAGATGCGGCGGAGCGTGGCGAGGTCGAGGGTAGTTTCGGTGGAGCTCGGGGGCGACTGGAGCGGCGGGGACGAGGCGGTGCAGAGCCCGGTGCTCTGCAGCTCCGGCGGGCGGCGAACGAGGTCAGGGGCGACGGCTTCGGGGGCTCCTGGGCAGGTAGATGGTGTCAGGGGGGTGCGCGTGGAAGCGACGGTTCCGGTGGAGTAGTAGGGAAGGGCAAGGGGTGCTCACCGGCGGCGAAAGTGGCGGTGAACCGAGGTGGCGGCGGCGAGATGCAAACGGAGAGGGCGCGAGCTACGGGCGGGGTTGAGCTTAGGGTTTTAGGGGGATCGAGAGAGGAGAGGCATAGGTATTTATAGGACATCAACTTGGAGGAGGGGGCGGCTTCGGAGCGCGATCCCGTGGAACTCGGAGGCGGCGGCGGCGGCGAACGCACTCTGGCGCGGCATAGCGTGGGCGAGGGGAAAGAGAGAGGGCGGGCCCCGCGGGTCAGTGATGGGGAGGGAGAGGGGAGCGAACGGGCGAGCGAGGGCGAGGGGGTTCGGGCATCGGGCGCTGGGGCAGGCCGGCTCGGGCGTCGGTGGCCTGCGCCTGGCCCGCTGGTGGGCTGCGCTCGGCGCTGGCTGGGCCGGCGCCTGGGGCTTTTTCTTCTTTTTTTTGAATTAGAGAGAAAGAAAAAAAAATATAGAAAAATATATATTATTTTTATATACGACATATATATATCAAAATTCTCAGGGGAATTAATCCTATAACGTGGACATTTTTCAGAGGTAAAACTCAAACTAAAAAAAACAATTTTCTGGAAATCCCAAATAAAATTTCAAATTTAAATTCAATCTTTTTGGCAATATTTTTCTTCTGACATTTTTGGAGTGTCATGTTTACTCCTCTCATACTTTTGCTCAAGTATTTGTCAGGCATTGTTTGAAATAAATTCAACTGCCAATCTGAATCCAAATTCAAATAAAACTCAAATGCCTCTGAAAGTTTCCAAATGCCACTCAATTCAAACAAAATGCATAGATGCTTAGCTAATAATTGTAAAACATTCCAAATTGAAAATTTGGGATGTTACAGTATGTAGATGCACTCCCTTCCCCTCGTTGCTAGTATACTCCATAGATGCATCTTGGTGAACGTAGGAAAATTTTAAAATTATGCTACGATTACCAACAGTGGTATCAGAGCCAGGCCTATGCGTAGTTACTATGCACGAGTAGAACACAAAGCAGTTGTGGGCGTTGAGTTTGCCAATTCTTCTTCCCGCTACTAGTCGTTTCTTGTTTCGGCTACATTGTAGGATGAAGCGGCCCGGACCGACCTTACACGTACGCTTACGTGAGACAGGTTCCACCGACTGACATGCACTAGTTGCATAAGGTGGCTAGCGGGTGTCTGTCTCTCCTACTTTAGTCGGAACGGATTCGATGAAAAGGGTCATTATGAAGGGTAAATAGAAATTGGCAAATCACGTTGTGGTCATACGTAGGTAAGAAAACGTTCTTGCTAGAAATCTACAAACCACGTAAAAACTTGCAACAACAATTAGAGGACGTCTAACTTGTTTTTGCAGCAAGTGCTATGTGATGCGATATGGCCAGAAGATGTGATGAATGATATATGTGATGTATGAGATTGATCATATTCTTGTAATAGGAATCACGACTTGCATGTCGATGAGTATGACAACCGGCAGGAGCCATAGGAGTTGTCTTTATCATTTTGCATGACCTGCGTGTCATTGAATAACGCCATGTAATTTACTTTACTTTGTTGCTAAACGCGTTAGCCATACAAGTAGAAGTAATCGTTGGCGTGACGACTTCATGAAGACACAATGATGGAGATCATGATGATGGAGATCATGGTGTCATGCCGGTGACAAAGATGATCATGGTGCCCCGAAGATGGAGATCAAAGGAGCATGATGATATTGGCCATATCATGTCACTATTTGATTGCATGTGATGTTTATCATATTTTTGCATCTTATTTGCTTAGAACGACGGTAGTAAGTAAGATGATCCCTTATAATAATTTCAAGAAAGTGTTCACCCTAACTGTGCACTGTTGCGAAGGTTCGTTGTTTCGAAGCACCACGTGATGATCGGGTGTGATAGATTCTAATGTTCGAATACAACGGGTGTTGACGAGCCTAGCATGTACAGACATGGCCTCGGAACACACGCAATACACTTAGGTTGACTTGACGAGCCTAGCATGTACAGACATGGCCTCGGAACACGGAGGACCGAAAGGTCGAGCATGAGTCGTATAGAAGATACGATCAACATGGAGATGTTCACCGATCTTGACTAGTCCGTCTCACGTGATGATCGGACACGGCCTAGTTGACTCGGATCATGTTTCACTTAGATGACTAGAGGGATGTCTATCTGAGTGGGAGTTCATTAAATAATTTGATTAGATGAACTCAATTATCATGAACTTAGTCTAAAATCTTTACACTATGTCTTGTAGATTAAATGGCCAACGTTGTCCTCAATTTCAATGCGTTCCTAGAGAAAACCAAGCTGAAAGATGATGGCAGAAATTATACGGACTGGGTCCGGAACCTGAGGCTCATCCTCATAGTAGCCAAGAAAGATTATGTCTTAGAAGCACCGCTAGGTGAAGCACCAATCCCTGAGAACCAAGACGTTATGAACGCTTGGCAGCAGCGTGCTGATGATTACTCCCTCGTTCAGTGCGGCATGCTTTACAGCTTAGAACCGGGTCTCCAAAAGCGTTTTGAGAAACATGGAGCATATGAGATGTTCGAGGAGCTGAAACTGGTTTTTCAAGCTCATGCCCGGGTCGAGAGATATGAAGTCTCCGACAAGTTCTTCAGCTGTAAAATGGAGGAGAACAGTTCTGTTAGTGAGCACATACTCAGAATGTCTGGGTTGCACAACCGCTTGTCTCAGCTGGGAGTTAATCTCCCGGATGACGCGGTCATTGACAGAATCCTCCAGTCGCTTCCACCAAGCTACAAGAGCTTTGTGATGAACTACAATATGCAGGGGATGGAAAAGACCATTCCTGAGGTATATTCAATGCTGAAATCAGCGGAAGGGGAGATCGGAAAAGAACATCAAGTGTTGATGGTGAATAAAACCACTAAGTTCAAGAAGGGCAAGGGTAAGAAGAACTTCAAGAAGGACGGCAAGGGAGTTTCCGCGCCCGGTAAACCAGTTACCGGGAAGAAGTCAAAGAATGGACCCAAGCCCGAGACTGAGTGCTTTTATTGCAAGGGAAGTGGTCACTGGAAGCGGAACTGCCCCAAATATTTAGCGGACAAGAAGAAGGCCGGCAACACCCAAGGTATATGTGATATACAAGTAATTGATGTGTACCTTACCAGTACTCGTAGTAGCTCCTGGGTATTTGATACCGGTGCGGTTGCTCATATTTGTAACTCAAAGCAGGAACTACGGAATAAACGGAGACTGGCAAAGGACGAGGTGACGATGCGCGTCGGGAATGGTTCCAAGGTCGATGTGATCGCCGTTGGCACGCTACCTCTGCATCTACCCACGGGATTAGTTTTAAACCTCAATAATTGTTATTTAGTGCCAGCTTTGAGCATGAACATTGTATCTGGATCTCGTTTAATTCGAGATGGATACTCATTTAAATCTGAGAATAATGGTTGTTCTATTTATTTGAGAGATATGTTTTATGGTCATGCCCCGCTGGTCAATGGTTTATTTTTGATGAATCTCGAACGTGATGTTACACATGTTCATAGTGTGAATACCAAAAGATGTAAAGTTGATAACGATAGTCCCACATACTTGTGGCACTGCCGCCTTGGTCACATTGGTGTCAAGCGCATGAAGAAGCTCCATGCAGATGGACTTTTGGAGTCTCTTGATTACAAATCATTTGACACGTGCGAACCATGCCTCATGGGTAAGATGACCAAGACTCCGTTCTCCGGAACAATGGAGCGAGCAACCAACTTATTGGAAATCATACATACCGATGTGTGCGGTCCAATGAGTGTTGAGGCTCGTGGAGGATATCGTTATGTTCTCACTCTCACTGATGATTTAAGTAGATATGGGTATGTCTACCTAATGAAACACAAGTCTGAAACCTTTGAAAAGTTCAAGGAATTTCAGAGTGAAGTCGAGAATCAACGTGACAGGAAAATAAAATTCTTACGATCAGATCGTGGTGGAGAATATTTAAGTCACGAATTTGGTACACACTTAAGGAAATGTGGAATAGTTTCACAACTCACGCCGCCTGGAACACCTCAGAGAAGTGGTGTGTCCGAACGTCGTAATCGCACTCTATTGGATATGGTGCGATCTATGATGTCTCTTACCGATTTACCGCTCTCATTTTGGGGTTATGCTTTAGAGACTGCCGCATTCACTTTAAATAGGGCACCGTCTAAATCCGTTGAGACGACACCGTATGAATTATGGTTTGGGAAGAAACCTAAGCTGTCGTTTCTAAAAGTTTGGGGATGCGATGCTTATGTCAAGAAACTTCAACCTGAAAAGCTCGAACCCAAATCGGAAAAATGCGTCTTCATAGGATACCCTAAGGAAACTATTGGGTATACCTTCTACCTCAGATTCGAAGGCAAGATCTTCGTTGCCAAGAACGGGTCCTTTCTAGAGAAGGAGTTTCTCTCGAAAGAATTGAGTGGGAGGAAAGTGGAACTTGATGAGGTGATAGTCACCCCTTCCGAACCGGAAAGTAGCGCAGCGCGGGAAAATGTTCCTGTGGTGCCTACACCGACTGGGGAGGAAGTTAATGATGATGATCATGAAACTTCAGATCAAGTTACTGAACTTCGTAGGTCCACAAGGACACGTTCCGCACCAGAGTGGTACGGCAACCCTGTCCTGGAAATCATGTTGTTAGACAACGGTGAACCTTCGAACTATGAAGAAGCGATGGCGGGCCCGGATTTCGACAAATGGCTAGAAGCCATGAAATCCGAGATAGAATCCATGTATGAAAACAAAGTATGGACTTTGACTGACTTGCTCGATGAGCGGCGAGCCATAGAAAACAAATGGATCTTTAAGAAGAAGACGGACGCAGATGGTAATGTGACCATCTACAAAGCTCGACTTGTCGCTAAGGGTTATCGACAAGTTCAAGGGGTTGACTACGATGAGACTTTCTCACCCGTAGCGAAGCTGGAGTCCGTCCGAATCATGTTAGCAATTGCCGCATACTATGATTATGAGATATGGCAGATGGACGTCAAAACGGCATTCCTTAACGGCTTCCTTAAGGAAGAGTTGTATATGATGCAGCCGGAAGGTTTTGTCGATCCTAAGAATGCTAACAAAGTATGCAAGCTCCAACGCTCAATCTATGGGCTGGTGCAAGCATCTCGGAGTTGGAACATTCGCTTTGATGAGATGATCAAAGCGTTTGGGTTTACACAGACTTATGGAGAAGCCTGTGTTTACAAGAAAGTGAGTGGGAGCTCTGTAGCATTTCTCATATTATATGTGGATGACATACTATTGATGGGAAATGATATAGAATTCTTGGAAAGTATAAAGGCCTATTTGAATAAGTGTTTTTCAATGAAGGACCTTGGAGAAGCTGCTTATATATTAGGCATCAAGATCTATAGAGATAGATCAAGACGCCTCATTGGTCTTTCACAAAGTACATACCTTGACAAGATATTGAAGAAGTTCAATATGGATCAGTCCAAGAAGGGGTTCTTGCCTGTATTGCAAGGTGTGCAATTGAGCACGGCTCAATGCCCGACCACGGCAAAAGATATAGAAGAGATGAGTGTCATCCCCTATGCCTCGGCCATAGGGTCTATTATGTATGCCATGCTGTGAACCAGACCTGATGTAAACCTTGCCGTAAGTTTGGTAGGAAGGTACCAAAGTAATCCCGGCAAGGAACACTGGACAGCGGTCAAGAATATCCTGAAGTACCTGAAGAGGACTAAGGATATGTTTCTCATTTATGGAGGTGACGAAGAGCTCGTCGTAAAGGGTTACGTCGACGCTAGCTTCGACACAGATCTGGATGACTCGAAGTCACAGACCGGATACGTGTATATTTTGAATAGAGGAGCAGTAAGCTGGTGCAGTTGCAAGCAAAGCGTCGTGCCGGGATCTACATGTGAAGCGGAGTACATGGCAGCCTCGGAGGCAGCACAGGAAGCAGTCTGGATGAAGGAGTTCATTACCGACCTAGGGGTGATTCCCAATGCATCGGGCCCGATGACTCTCTTCTGTGACAACACTGGAGCTATTGCCCTTGCGAAGGAGCCCAGGTTTCACAGGAAGACCAGGCATATCAAGCGTCGCTTCAACTCCATTCGTGAAAGTGTTCAAAATGGAGACATAGATATTTGTAAAGTACACACGGACCTGAATGTAGCAAATCCGTTGACTAAACCTCTCCCTAGGGCAAAACATGATCAACACCAGGACGCAATGGGTGTTCGATTCATCACAATGTAACTAGATTATTGACTCTAGTGCAAGTGGGAGACTGTTGGAAATATGCCCTAGAGGCAATAATAAATGGTTATTATTATATTTCTTTGTTCATGGTAATTGTCTATTATTCATGCTATAATTGTATTATCCGGAAATCGTAATACATGTGTGAATACATAGACCACAAAGTGTCCCTAGTAAGCCTCTAGTTGACTAGCTCGTTGATCAACAGATAGTCATGGTTTCCTGACTATGGAAATTGGATGTCATTGATAACGGGATCACATCATTAGGAGAATGATGTGATGGACAAGACCCAATCCTAAGCATAGCATAAAAGATCGTGTAGTTTCGTTTGCTAGAGCTTTTCCAATGTCAAAGTATCTTTTCCTTAGACCATGAGATCGTGCAACTCCCGGATACCGTAAGAGTGCTTTGGGTGTGCCAAATGTCACAACGTAACTGGGTGACTATAAAGGTGCACTACGGGTATCTCCGAAAGTGTCTGTTGGGTTGGCACGGATCGAGACTGGGATTTGTCACTCCGTGTGACGGAGAGGTATCTCTGGGCCCACTCGGTAATGCATCATCATAATGAGCTCAATGTGACTAAGGCGTTAGTCACGGGATCATGCATTGCGGTACGAGTAAAGAGACTTGCCGGTAACGAGATTGAACAAGGTATTGGGATACCGACGATCGAATCTCGGGCAAGTAACATACCGATTGACAAAGGGAATTGCATACGGGATTGATTAAATCCTCGACACCGTGGTTCATCCGATGAGATCATCGTGGAACATGTGGGAGCCAACATGGGTATCCAGATCCCGCTGTTGGTTATTGACCGGAGAGGCGTCTCGGTCATGTCTGCATGTCTCCCGAACCCGTAGGGTCTACACACTTCAGGTTCGGTGACGCTAGGGTTGTAGAGATATATGTATGCGGAAACCCGAAAGTTGTTCGGAGTCCCGGATGAGATCCCGGACGTCACGAGAGGTTCCGGAATGGTCCGGAGGTGAAGAATTATATATAGGAAGTCCAGTTTCGGCCACCGGGAAAGTTTCGGGGGTTACCGGTATTGTACCGGGACCACCGGAAGGGTCCCGGGGGTCCACCGGGTGGGGCCACCTATCCCGGAGGGCCCCGTGGGCTGAAAGTGGAAGGGAACCAGCCCATAGTGGGCTGGGGCGCCCCCCTTGGGCCTCCCCCCATGCGCCTAGGGTTGGGAACCCTAGGGGGGAGTTCCCCCTTGCCTTGGGGGGCAAGGCAACCCCTTCCCCCCTTGTGGCCGCCGCCCCCCTTGGGATCCCATCTCTTGGGGCCGGCGCCCCCCCCCAGGGGGCCTATATAAAGGGGGGAGGGAGGGCAGCACACAACAGCCTTGGGCGCCTCCCTCCTCCCCTGCAACACCTGTCTCTCTCGCGCAGAAGCTCGGCGAAGCCCTGCCGAGACCCGCTACATCCACCACCACGCCGTCGTGCTGCTGGATCTCCATCAACCTCTCCTTCCCCCTTGCTAGATCAAGAAGGAGGAGACGTCGCTGCACCGTACGTGTGTTGAACGCGGAGGTGCCGTCCGTTCGGCACTCGGTCATCGGTGATTTGGATCACGGCGAGTATGACTCCGTCATCGACGTTCATTGAACGCTTCCGCTCACGATCTACAAGGGTATGTAGATGCACTCCCTTCCCCTCGTTGCTAGTATACTCCATAGATGCATCTTGGTGAACGTAGGAAAATTTTAAAATTATGCTACGATTACCAACACCTCGACCCAGTGTTTATCCGACTCCTTTAAGGATCGCACTAGTCTGGGTTTGATTCCGCTCATTATTAGACCATTGGCCCGTTCAACTTGACCATTTGTTTGGGGGTGATACACGGAGGCATAATCGAGTTTAATACCTAGATTAGCACACCAATTTTTCACCTCGTCGGTTGTAAAGTTAGAGCCATTGTCAGTAATAATGTTGTGTGGGACACCATAACGGTGTACGACACCGGATATAAAGTCTATCACCGGTCCGGCTTCAGCCCTTTTAACTGGTTTGGCCTCTATCCACTTAGTGAATTTATCTACCATAACCAGCAAATATTTTTTCTTATGGCTTCCCCCTTTAAGGGGTCCGACCATGTCCAGCCCCCACACCGCGAAAGGCCAAGTAATGGGGATTGTTTGTAGGGCAGTGGGCGGCATATGGCTTTGATTGGCAAAAAGCTGGCATCCGACACAGCGTTGTATGAGGTCCGGTGCGTCTGCTTGGGTTGTGGGCCAAAAGAAACTTGTACGGAAGGCCTTACTTACAAGGGCCCGAGCTGCGGCGTGCTGGCAGCCAAGACCAACATGTATTTCGGCCAAGAGCTGCCGTCCCTCCTCTTCGGAGATACTTCTTTGAAGGACTCCAGTAGTGCTTTTCTTATAAAGCTCTCCTTCATGAACCTTGTAGGGTTTCGAACGTCGAACGATGCAATGAGCCTCATTTTGGTCCTCAGGGAGCTCCCGCCTATTAAGGTAGTCCAGGAAGGGTTCGGTCCATGGGGCGATTACCGCCATGATTACATGGGCGGAAGGCGTTGGTTCTGTGCCCGAGCCCCCGATGATGTCCAAATCGTGTTCGGCATCCGGGGGTGTGATCGGCGCCGGACTGGTATTTCCGCTCTCGTCCTGCCATATCACGGATGGCTTAAAGAGCCTTTCCATGAAGGTGTTAGGCGGGACGGGGTCCCGTTTAGTGCCCATTCGAGCAAGGATGTCCGATGCTTGGTTACTGTCTCGGGCCACATGATGAAACTTGAGCCCCTCGAACCGAGCTGATATTTTGAGCACGGCGTTGCGGTAAGCTGCCATCTTTGGATCTTTTGCATCGAATTCTCTGTTTATTTGGGATATTGCGAGGTTTGAATCCCCGCGCACCTCGAGGCGTTGTATGCCCATAAAACAGCCATCCGGAGACCATGCAGTAGTGCCTCATATTTTGCTGCGTTATTGGAGTCCGTGTACATGATTTGCAATACGTAACAGACTGTGTCCCCTGTAGGGGATGTTAGGATGACACCGGCTCCCAATCCGGCTAACATTTTAGAGCCGTCAAAGTACATCACGCAGTTGGAGTATGTGCCGTACTCTTTAGGGAGTTCGGCTTCTGTCCATTCGGCGACGAAGTCGGCCAACACCTGAGATTTAATAGCCCGGCGTGGTTTGTATGTTATTTCGAATGGTATGAGCTCGATGGCCCATTTTGCAATACGGCCGGTGGCATCTTGATTGTTTATGATATCATTGAGTGGTACCTCGGAAGCTACAGTGATCGAACACTCTTGAAAGTAGTGTCGCAGCTTTCGAGATGCCATGAAAACCGCAGATGCTATCTTTTGATAGTGTGGGTACCGGGATTTGCATGGTGTGAGAACTGCCGATACGTAATATACGGGTTTTTGGAGTGGGAATTTATGTCCCTCTTCCTCTCGTTCCACGACGAGTACTGCGCACACCACCTGGTGAGTTGCAGATATGTATAGTAGCATGGGTTCGCCGGTGTTAGGCACGGCAAGGATTGGGTTGTTTGCTAGTAGAGTTTTTATTTCTTCCAACCCGGCTGTTGCCGCGTCCGTCCACTCAAAGTGGTCGGTACATCGAAGCAGGCGATATAGCGGCAACGCCTTCTCTCCCAATCTGGAGATAAACCGGCTCAAGGCTGCCACGCACCCGGCTAGTTTTTGGACCTGTTTAAGGTCTGTTGGAATTGCCAACTGTGACAAGGCTCGGATTTTGGCCGGGTTTGCTTCGATTCCTCTATTGGAAACAATGAACCCGAGTAGCTTCCCGGCCGGAACGCCGAAAACACATTTTTCTGGATTGAGCCGTATGTCATGTGTTCAAAGGTTGTTGAATGTAAGACGTAAGTCGTCCACCAATGATTCGACATGTTTAGTTTTGATGACTACATCATCTATGTATGCCTCTACCGTCTTGCCAATTTGTTTTTCCAGGCATGTTTGAATCATGCGTTGGTAGGTGGCGCCGGTGTTTTTGAGTCCGGAAGGCATAGTGTTGAAGCAGAAAGGCCCGTACGGGGTAATGAATGTCGTTGCAGCCTGATCGGATTCCTTCATCTTAATTTGATGGTATCCGGAGTATGCGTCGAGGAAACATAATGAATCGTGCCATGCGGTTACATCAATGATCTGGTCGATGCGGGGCAGTGGGAAGGGGTCCTTTGGGCAGGCTTTATTGAGGTCTTTAAAATCGACACAAAGGTGCCAGGATTTGTCCTTCTTTGGCACCATGATGAGGTTTGCTAGCCAGTCCGGGTGTTTTATCTCTCGAATAAACCCGACTTCAAGTAGTTTGGCTAGCTCCTCCCCCATAGCTTGTCGCTTGGGTTCAGAAAATCGCCGCAGCGTCTGCTTGACTGGCTTGAACCCCTTTATTATGTTGAGGTTGTGTTCGGCCAGTCTGCTGGGATTCCTGGCATATCCGAAGGGTGCCAGGCGAAGATGTCCCAATTCTTACGCAGGAATGCTCATAGAGGGGCATCGACCATCGGATCCAGCTGTGCTCCAATGGCTGCTGTTTTATTAGGATCCGTCGGGTGGACTTGGAATTTGACTATTTCGTCTGCTAGCTTAAAAGAAGTGGATTTAGGCCTTTTATCAAGAATTACGTCGTCTCTATCCACTATGGAGGGTAGAGCGGTGAGCTCCTCGGCCGCAAGGGCCTCGGATAGTGCCTCGAGGGCCAGGGATGCGGTTTTGTTTTCGGCGCGGACTGCTATGTCCGGATCACTAGCGATAGTGATAACTCCGTTGGGCCCGGGCATTTTGAGCTTCATGTACCCGTAATGAGGTATAGCTTGAAAGCGTGTCAATGCATCTCGCCCCAACAGGGCGTGATACCCGCTGTTGAAAGGTGCCACCTGGAAGATTAACTCTTCGGACCTATAGTTCTCAGGCGTGCCGAATACCACATCGAGTTTAATTTTTCCCGAACATTGCGCTTCTCGACTAGGAATAATGCCTCGAAAGGTTGTACTGCTCTGCTCGATACGACTCTTGTCCATTTGCATTTTGTTGAGCGTGTCCTCATAGATGAGGTTTAATCCGCTGCCACCGTCCATGAGCACTTTAGTCAGCCGAAAGGCGTCCACGATTGGGTTTAGGACTAGAGCGGCTGGTGCTCGGACCGATCGGGCCCGTGGTTCGTCAGTGACGTTGAAGGTTATCGCCATGTCGTTCCAAGGATTGATTGCGGATACTTGGTTGACTTCGGCGAGGTCGCGGAGCGCCCTTTTGCGCCAATTGTTTGAAGAAAAGGTCTCGAAGACCGTAAGCACGTTGAGATCATTATCCTCCGGGGAGTACTTCTCTGGGGTAGTGTTGGTGAGGATGGCCTCACCGCTCTTAGCCACCTGCCAGAGTATCCAACGTGCCCAAAGTCTATGTGTTGGTTCGGATTTTGGCGTCGTGTGTATCTGACAAGGCTTATCAAGCCATTCATCAAGGACAGTTCTATGTCCCATTAAGGGCTTGATTTTCTTGTTCGTGGAGTAATGATCAGGTGCCCCATGAGGGTGCATCTTTTTGCCCGACCGGTGGGTGGCTTAAAGGCTGGTGGTTACCACCGAGCTGTCTGGGCTTTCCAGGCGCTTTCCATTACGCAATACTTCTGTACTATGTGTGCCAAATCTACAAAGTGCAGTATGCGGTGTCGGTTGAGGGCATTGAGGATCCCCTTGTCCGTACAGTTGTGGCAAAAGACTGATACCGCATCGCCGTCGCAGCAATCTTTGATCTTGTTTTTAACAAGTAGGAATTAGCCCAAAAGTGATGGACTGTTTCCTGACGTTGCTGTCGTACATACATTAAGTCGCATATGTCCAGGGGACCGGAATTGCTAGGAGAGTATTGCTTGTGGTGGGTGGGTGGGCTTAAATCCGAGCCCTGACCCACTGTGGAATCCGGGATTTGATAGATTTCTGAGGTTACCGGCCCAGGATTCGGAGTGTCCTGGGAATTTTTAGGGTCAACGTCTGGTTCTATGTTTGGAGGATGAAAGGTCTCTTCTCGAAGATGGGTATCCGGCTCGCAAGGCTCGGAGATCCGAACATAGTTTGTTCGTAGCATAGGAGGAGAGGTATCCTCGAGTTGCTCCTCCACAACTGTCACCAGGTGGGTGACAGGTGGGGACTTGATTTCCCTCTGATCAGGTTTAAGCCCAATCAGATCATAATCTGTTACGACCCCCAGGGTGGCGATGCGATCTAGCAGTTCGTTCAAAGACGAGATATCTGCCGGATCCATCTTATCGACGTTTTTGGGGTCGATGCGGAGATGATTTTTGGCGATTTGGGAGACCGCCTTGGGCTTAATGGCCGGTCGGGCGCCTATAGTGAAACTGTCGAGCTGGAGGATCTGCCCAGGAGCTAGGGCCCTTCTAGAGGTGATTTTGTCGTTGACCACAAGGCAAGCCATCGATCCTTCTATCGACAACACAGAGGAACTCTCAATGAAAGCACCAATGTCGGTGTCAAAACCGGCCGATCTCGGGTAGGGGGTTCCAAACTGTGCGTCTCAGGGTCGAAGGTAACAGGAGGCAGGGGACACGATGTTTACCTAGGTTCGGGCCCTCTTAATGGAGGTAATACCCTACTTCCTGCTTGATTGACTTTGATGAATATAAGGGTTACAAGAGTTGATCTACCTCGAGATCATAATGGCTAAACCCTAGATGTCTAGCATGTATGATTATGATTGCCTCTACGGACTAAACTCTCCGGTTTATATAGACACGGAAGGGGGCCAGGGTTGTACAAAGTCGGTTTACAGAGAAGGGAAACTATGCGACTAGCCGCCAAGCTGCCATCCATGCCAAGGAGAGTCCCATCCGGACACGGGGAAAAGCCTTCATCTTGCCCCCTCACGGCCCATTAGTCTGGCCCATGTCACATAGTTCGACCATCCGAGGACCCCTTAATTCAGGACTCCCTCACCGAGCGATGGTGGTTTCTGTTGAGGATATAGACCTTAGAGTCACCCGCCAGGAGGGGCCGGGTTACTCATAATGGTCATTGCCAGAAGCCCGGCGCCAAGCTTGAAGACGGTGGGCCAGAGATGGGCTAAGACCCGGATACGGCTTAAGGCCCGTAGTTGCAATCTTTATCATGGTAGAACTTGTAGTGTACGGCAAGAATAGTTGAGAGTCCGAGCCGGACACTCTGATGAGCCGGCCAGGACTCTGAGAGCTGCAGGGCGTCAGCCTCCCTATATAAAGGGACGACCCGGCAGCGGTTTAGGGAGAGGAACAATCTGATCGAGAGCCAGGCATAGCAGTTTAGCTCCCTGGTTATCGAAACCCTGATCAATACCACCTCAAACTGGACGTAGGCTTTTACCTTCACCGTAAGGGGCCGAACCAGTATAAACCCTCGTGTTCCTTGTCCCGCTTAACCCCTTCAAGCTTCCTAGTTGCGATGGCTCCACGACTAAGTCCTAGCTCGAGGACATCTGCCGTGACAACCCCACGACAGTTGGCGCCCACCGTGGGGCCAGCGCACGCTGGATTTGAGTTCTTGAAGGGCAGCTTCGAAGGGCTCAAGGGATACGCTGTGGGCCGGATGACCAAGAGTCATCGCGGCAAGCTCTACATCGACGATGCAAACTGGGGCCCCGACGCCGGCTCAATTGAGTACGGGTACCGGGTCCCCTTCGGTGGAATTCATGTTTTCATTGGCAAGATTGGTGAGCCGGGCCCTGAGCCGGATCTCTGGCCGATTTCATCGAGACGGCTCAGCGTGCACGACCCGCCCGGGCCCGGCCTGCCTTAAGGCATGCTTTTGTGGGATGCATTCATGGAGGGCCCTCTGATCGATCCGGATCTGGGGATGAGGCGGCCGCCGGCTCTGACGGCGAGTTGTCCACTGATGAGTCAAATTCGCTGTATCAACTTCAAGATGGCAGGCTCATGGGTTGTTCCGATGGTGACAGGATTCCGGACCCGTTTGAGCCGCCAAGTCAGGTCGGGGTCTTTATGACCGGTGCACAGCCTGTTCAGAACCCTGCTGCTGGAGCGGGAACCCCGGTGCCTTCGCCGGCTCAGGTGCTAATGGATCTCATGGACAGGATGACGGCCCTGTTAACCGCCATGGTTGACCCGGCGGATCAAGCTCAGCATGATGCGGAGGTGGCACAGTTAAAGTCGGATCTAGTGAAAGCTAAGGAGGATCTGGCAGCGGAAGGGATCAGGATGGCTGCGGAGAGGGCGGCTCTCGATGCCCAAACTCAGTTGATCCAGGCGCAGTCCTTCCGGCTCACGATGGATCAGAACGCGTCCAATGAGGTCATGAGAAGGAGGCATCAAAAGGCCCAATCTCGACTCCCTCCGGTTTACGATCCACGCAACCTCTTCAACACGCCAGGTGCAGGGTCTAGTAACCCGCCAGGGGTCGTAGTGCCCGGGTCCGGGACCCCTATTCAGCCAATAGTGATGGGGCCTCCCCAGGTGCCCCCTGCCCCGCCTCAGTACGTGCCAATACCCCCGGGTCATTATAATAACCCGCTGGAGAACATGGTCGCCACGGCAGCACGGCTGGCGGCTCTCCCAGTCGACGGCGACTCTCCGATGGCTATTGAAACCCGCCGGGTCAGGGAACTCCTTCAGACAGCACTGGCGCAGCAAGAGGCGTACTCCTACAGCCGGGACAGGATCCACTCGACCCCTCGGCCAGGCCGGAGCCCGAGTTACAGCAGGCATATGGTCTCTGAGACCGGCTCAAGTAATGTCCGACGCCATGACCCGCCCCCTGGCCATGGCCCGGTTCATAACGGAGCTTTTCACGCAGCAGACCAGGACAGAGCGCGGCAGGAGGCGGGGCAGGTGCCTCAGTTGACGGCTTACCAGACCCCCCCCCCCCCGGCTTATCCGACGACTTCCGTCGACGTGGGTATCCCTACCAGGACTGGGGGTGTCCCTTGTTTAGTGCCAGCTATCCGCAATGAACGTCTACCCAAGGACTTCAAAGGTCCCAGGAAGGTGCCTAATTACACAGCGGACTTACAACCCGCAGCCTGGATCGAGAGTTATGAGATGGCTATGGAACTGCTGGAGGTCAGTGAGGCGGCCATGGCTAAGTACTTCACCATGATGTTAGATGGGACCGCCCGCACTTGGTTGAAAGGGCTACCACCGAATTCCATTGGGTCTTGGGCTGAGCTGAAGGCCCGGTTCATCCAAAACTTCAAGGATACCTGTAGGCAGTCTATGTCAATTGTGGATTGGACTAACTGCAAGCAGCAGGAGGGTGAGTCTACGACACATTGGGTTCGCCGGGTTAAGGAGATAATACATTCCTCGGATAAGATGGACGCCGGCTCTGCAGTCTTAATGTTGGAACAGAATTGTCGTTTTGTGCCCCTGAAGATGAAACTCGGGCGGCTTAAGCGCGACTGCAATGATATGGGTACACTGATGGCGGCTCTTGTCAAGTACGCCGATTCTGATGGTACCAAGGACCCCGCTTCAGATGATGAAAGGACAGGGAAGGGAAAGAAGAACGGCACTTGGCGGATGTGTGTGGACTATACGGACTTAAACAAGGCGTGTCCAGCTGATCCTTTTGCCCTTCCCCGTATTGATCAAATCATTGATGCTACGGTCGGTTGTGCGCGCTTAAGTCTCCTGGACGCTTATTCCGGATATCATCAGATTAAAATGGCAGTTAAGGACCAGGAGAAGACGGCGTTCATCACTCCCTTTGGAGCCTTCTGCTATGTGTCTATGCCCTTTGGACTCAAGTGTGCACAGGCGACTTACCAGCGTTGTGTACAGAACTGTCTTCATAAACAGATTGGGCGCAATGTTCATGCTTATGTGGACGATATTGTGGTTAAATCTATAAAAGAGGAAACCCTGATAGATGATTTGAGAGAAACCTTTGATAATCTCCGGGTTTACAAGATGATGCTTAACCCGGCCAAATGTGTTTTTGGTGTTCCTGCAGGTAAACTCTTGGGTTTTTTAGTTTCTGACAGAGGCATTGAAGCTAACCCGGAGAAGATCAAGGCCATCACCTCCCTGGCTAAGCCGGCGTGTATAAATGATGTTCAGCGCTTGGCAGGTCGCGTCGCTGCTTTAAGCCGTTTTATAAGCCGTTTGGGTGAGAAGGCCATGCCATTATATCAGTTGATGAAGAAAACTGATAACTTTGTCTGGAATGATGCAGCTGGTACTGCCTTTGAGGATTTGAAGAAGCAGCTGGCAGAGCCCCCAGTCCTTGCTGCTCCGGTTGATAAGGAGCCCTTATTGCTGTATGTGGCCGCTAACGCACGAGCCGTCAGTGTGGCCGTGGTGGTGGAAGGCAAGGAAGAGGGTAAGGAGCATCCGGTTCAGCGGCCGGTTTATTATGTCAGCGAAGTGCTCATTGAGTCCAAGCAGCGGTATCCGCATTGGCAGAAGCTTGTTTACGGTGTGTTCATGGCAAGCCGGAAACTTAAGCATTATTTTCAGGGTCATCCCATCACTATGGTCAGTTCTGCCCCTCTTGGTGATATCATTCAAAACAGAGAGGCCACAGGGAGAGTGGCTAAGTGGGCTATAGAGCTTGGACCTCATGGTCTCAAGTACGTGCCACGCACTGCTGTTAAATCTCAGGCCCTGGTGGATTTCATCAATGACTGGACAGAGTCACAAGTGCCCGAGCAGAAGCCGGATAACACATATTGGACTATTCACTTTGATGGGTCCAGGCAGTTGGAGGGCTCGGGGGCTGGAGTCGTGTTGGCTTCCCCTAAGGGTGACAAGTTCCATTATGTGCTACAGTTGCTGTTTCCTTGCACTAACAACGCGGCTGAGTACGAGGCCTTGCTCCATGGTCTTCGGATGGCTAAAGAGATGAGCTTAAGCCGGGTAAGGTGCTTCGGCGACTCAGACTTGGTGGCTCAACAAGTATCAGGAAAGTGGGATTCCAAGGACCCTCTCATGGCGGCTTATCGCCGTGAAGTTGATGCCATTGCTGGGCACTTTCAGGGTTACCAAGTGGAACACATCGATCGCAGGAAGAACGAGGCGGCGGATGCTTTAAGCCGGCTAGGCTCTTAGCGAAAACCGGTGCCGCCTAACACTTTCCTGGACGTCCTGTATGGCCCTTCTGTTAAGTTGCCTACAGAGGAAGACTTGGCTGTCCCTGACCCGGAGGCACGACTGGTGGCGGCTCTCCATATCATACCAGACTGGACAATGCCCTATCTGGCTTATATGACCCGGGGTGAGTTGCCTGAGGATGAAACTTTGGCCAGGCAAATAACCCGGCGGGCTAAGTCAATGATTGTTATCAACGGTGAGTTGCATCACCGCAGTGTTACGGGAGTGTTTCAGCGTTGTGTTTCCCCTGAGGAAGGTCAAGAGATCTTGCGTGAGATCCATGAAGGGGATTGTGGCCATCACGCCGGCTCAAAATCTCTTGTGGCCAAGGCTTTTCGTCATGGTTTTTATTGGTTGACGGCTCATGCTGATGCAGAGGACTTGGTTAGTAAGTGTGATGGTTGCCAAAGGTTCTCGCGACGGGCTCATGTACCGACTCAAGAACTGAGGATGATCCCAATCACTTGGCCCTTTGCGGTCTGGGGGCTTGATATGGTTGGGCCTTTCAAAAGGTCCAAGGATAAGAAGACTCACCTTTTGGTGGCGGTTGACAAGTTTACCAAGTGGGTTGAAGCGGAGCCAGTTAGCAAGTGTGATGCAGCCACGGCGGTTCAGTTTATGAAAAAGGTGGTCTTCCGCTTTGGTTTTCCGCACAGCATTATCACTGACAATGGCACCAATCTCTCCAAAGGCGCCATGGAAGAGTTTTGTCAACGAGAGCATATCCGACTTGATGTTTCCTCAGTGGCTCATCCTCAATCCAATGGTCAAGCTGAGAGAGCTAATCAGGAGATTCTGAAGGGCATTAAGCCCCGGCTTTTGGTCCCTTTGCAACGGACGCCGGGTTGTTGGGTGGAGGAGTTGCCCTCCGTATTATGGAGCATCAACACTACTCCTAACAGGTCTACAGGTTTTACGTCTTTCTTCATGGTTTATGGGGCGGAAGCAGTCCTCCCCAGTGACATCCGTCATGACTCACCTCGCGTGGCGGCTTACGTTGAGGCGGATAATGAACAGGCGCGCCAAGATGCTCTTGACTTGTTGGACGAACAGCGTGATGTGGCAGCAGCCCGTTCAGCGATTTACCAACAAGACCTGCGCCGTTATCATAGCCGCCGGGTTAAATCCTGGGTCTTCCAGGAAGGCGATCTCGTGCTCCGGCTCATCCAGGATCAAACAGATGCACACAAGTTATCCCCGCCTTGGGAAGGGCCCTTTGTGGTCAGCAAGAACTTGCACAACGGATCATATTACCTCATTGACATTCGGGAGCACAAAGATTCACATAAGTCGGAGGAAGAGACCCGTCGGCCGTGGAACATAGCTCAGCTTCGGCCTTACTACACTTGAGCCACCGGCTCTCATAATGTACATATTTCTCTCAGCCATGTATATATTATGATAAGCAATAAAACAGGACCTCTGCCCTTTTTCTCCTCCAAATGTGCACGTGTTTGTTTTCTTTGCAAGATTAACATGATAACTTGAAGGAGGATCCGGCTTATGATCGTATTCGAATCTAGCCGCAGGTAATAAGGTCACTTGGGGGCTTCCTGTTCAAACATAGGTCGTATTCGAACCAAAGAGAACATAGCTGTCGATACCCATTTGATTGGCAAAGTGCCGAGCTCATTGGGGAATTTTCTTTGATCATATTTGAATCTTAGTTTAACCCCTTTGGGAACCGACGTGGATCGTATTCGAATCAGCATCGTTAAACAATTCTTAAAGTCATTTGGGGGCTTCCTGTTCAAACATGGGTCGTATTCGAACCAAAGAGAACATAGCTGTCGATACCCTCTTGATTGGCATCGCCACACCCACTGGGGGCTATATGATCACATTCGAATCTTAGCATAACCCCTTTGGGCCGGGTTTCTGGTCGTATTCGAACCGGAAGCCCCTAAGTTCCTCTGCTTTATAGCAAGTTCCGTCTGCTTATTTCCAAGTGTGTACGGCCGGGTCTCACTTTGCCGGCTTAACTTTGGTTTATAGTATTAGCTGAACACAATGGGTGTTATTAAGACAGGTAAACCGGAATTGTGGTACCAACCTTCCTACCCGGATTGTCTAAGCCGGAAGTATGCTTGCAGGCCGCTAAGTATGTTATTACGGCTATATTCAGGATATTATTGAAGACCAGTCCTTTTTTGATTCATATTCCGGGTTATCTAAAACCTATGATTCTCAGGGCGGTAAGCCACCTCGAGGCTTGTGATTTGTCTTTCTCTGCAGGATAGTTACAGGCAACTATTTTGAGAGTAAGGAAAACAAATGATTAAGTATGACCCGGAGAAACATAAAGGAGACAATTTCAACAGACTTCAGCATTCAAGGCGTGCACGATGGCACGATGAAGATAAAGTATTGGTCCTACTCTATTACAAGACTCATTGAGTCCAAAAGGGTGAGGCATTGTTTGATAAGCCGCCAGCCGAGTTACGACGCTTGTTGAGTTGAAGTCTCCGGCTCGTTCCTATCTTCTCCTCCGGCTGATCCCAAGACCTGGAAAGTTGATGACTTCCAGTCGATGCCGCTGAGAGCTTCGAATTGGGCTTCCTCGTCAATTAATCCGGCCGGGTCAATCTCCGGGGCGAAGGTGTGCTGACGAGCCGGCGGGATCAAGTTGAGGGCTTCATAGCGCAGAGTAGGGATCCTCTGATTTTCTGCATCGTAACCCGGCTGATACTTAGTCAGATCTGTATTATTGCCAATCAGAGTGGCCACCGGGCGTACGGCCTTCACGCAAGCTGCGAAGTCCTTCTGATCGAAAGCGGAGCCGTCTTCCTTCAGGCTTGGATAGCCAAGGGCGATGTCCGCCGGGTCTAACTCTGGCAGGAACGCCTTGGCCCGGCTCAGCGCAGCGATCGCTTCGGCTCTTGCAGAGGCCCGTCGCAGCTCTTGGATCCGTTGAGGCAGAACGGTGAGCCGGCGAAGGACTTCTGCCAGGTGAGTCGGCACCTCGTTGGAGAGGGCCACCACAGCCAAGGCACGTTGTGACCCGGTGTAGAGTTGTTCCACCAGGGTGTATACGGCCTTCAGCTTGGTCACCACACTCTGATTCAGGTTGGCACTTCTGGGACCTGTTTAACAGAGTCAGATAAGCCGTCGACAAGGATGAATTATGAGATATCAAAATTATAAACTTGATGAAAGCCGGTGAGACGACTTACCGAAGATTGCGGCCACCATCTGGGACACTTGGCGCTTTAGGCCGGAGAGCTCGGCGGTCTTCTCGGAGAGAGCCTTCTCCGCCTGTTCGGCCCGGTTCACCAATGCGGCCTTTTCTTCGGCCCACGCCTTCCGCTTAGCGTCAAACTCTGTCTTCAGCTTCTCTTGCGCGGCGATGCTGGATACAAACTTGGCGTTTGCCTTCCGGGTCTCCATCTCTTGCATCTTCAGCCGGTTCTTGAGATCGGCAAGGTCAGCCTCAAGCTTCTTGCCAGCAGCCTGTATAGATTTCCGGGTTATGGCATGAACAATTACTATGTAAATGTAAAGTCCCAAGCGTTTTCCAAGCAAAGACACTTGGCCCTTGGGGGCTAATGCATATTGAACGTTTCTATCAACACATTGCCGGTTCAATGGAGTAAGCCGGAACCTAAGTCTACAACATACTCAATCATAAGTCGCCGACTTGGGGGCTAGCATGGTACAGGTAACTAAGCAGTAAGTAAAAGGACAAAAGGATATTACCTCAGATTTTTGCTGGATTTGGGTCACCATAGCAATCTCTGTGTCCCGGCTCTTGTGCACTTGGCTGACGAAGCCGGAGACGATCTCTCCAATGTTCAAGTTGGAGTAGTCGGTGAGGTCCAGGTTAACCCGGCGCGACTCTAGCAGCTCCCCTTTGGCGGAGCACTTGGCTAGCATGGTAGGTCTCCCCGGCTCAACGAACTCCGTCCGGGTGATTACCATGTCCGGGTCGTCTGCTGGTGGAGCCGAGCTGGAGGCCTCCGGGTTAACAGAAGCTTCTGTAGTTGCCTTGGTGGTTGGGGCAGCGGCCTCAGGTACAAAGGCGGCTGGTGGCTCTTGAGCGGCTGCCTCTGGCTCAGGCAAGTCCGGCTCATCGACCGGCTTGGACTTCTTCGCCCTCTTGGTGATCTTGGCCTGGGCACTGAAAGGACAAAAAGATTAAACACAACAGGGTAAGTGAAGACAAAAGTACAACATGAGATGGTTATCATTACCCGGGCACGGTCTTGAAAGCCGGCAGACTTGACTGCATGGAGTCGCCGGAAGAGGGGGAGGTTTCCTGATAATTTGAGTCAGAAGAGTTGAGTGGTTGACGTATAACACCTGCCAAAGGATGAAAAGGGTACAATTTTGAGATCACCTCGGTCCGGCGTTTCCTCGATGCGTCAGGTAAACCGGAGGAGAGGTCGGTGCTTTTGTCGGTCCGGGTGTGCCGCCGGCTCTCATGCACCTGTCGCTTCAAAATAAATTGAGGGTCTTGATAAGCTAAAGGATGTGAAAAGCTTACTTTCCGGGTTACCCTTCGGATTTTCAGCCTGGGCAAGGGCTCTGAGTCGGAGGAAAGTGTCGTTACCTCTTCAACCACCGGGTTACTTGCTCCGGTGTCGTCCTATTGATGAACAAGTATTGATAAGGCGGACAGAAGTAAACAACAAAGTACAACAAGGACTTACAGGCTCAGGGGTTACCTCTGCCTCGGAGCTGTCGCTTAGTTGCATCAGCTCTGAAGTAGTAGGCCTGTTTCCTTTCTTGCGAGGGGCGGCTTTCTTGGCGGCTTTCTTCGCCTTTCTGGCCTTCTTGGCCGCCTCATGGTCATACTTGACCCGCCAGAACTTATCATCAGCCTGAAAAAATGCAATGAGGTTTTCTTAAAATGATTCAGATGAAAGTTATGTACAGATAAGATGTTCAGATCAGCGGCTTACCGCTGGGGCTGGGTTGGTCTTGCAGAAGGGGGCTAACCCGGTCCTTCCGTAGTCTACCAGGCTCTCGTTCAAGAGAGCCTTGGTCATCTCCTCTGCAACGTCTTCAGGAAGATCGTTGCGGTTGTGTCTCTAAGGGTCGTCCTTTCGGCCCGTGTACTCACACATTAAGCCGGGGCGGCGGCTCAATGGGATCACCCGCCACGAGATCCAGACCTGGACCAGATCGATTCCATTCAGACCATTGCCCAAGAGAGCTTTGATCTTGTTGATAGTGGGGAGCAGAGGATGGCGCTCCGCTTGAGTCAGCTTGTCTGACAGTGGGTGAGTCGGCTCCAGACGTGAGGGGCGAAAGCCGGGTAACGGACTTTCATCAGCCGGCGACGTGTCTAGGCAGTAAAACCACATCAGATTCCAGTCCTTGGGGTGGCTGGGCGGCTCTGCGTAAGGGAAAAGGCAGTCCCTTCGCCGCTGAATGGAGATGCCACCTAGCTTCAGACTTGGCCCATTGGCGCACTCATTCTGACGGTTCAAGTAAAAAAGCTCTCTGAAGAGCAGCAGACTAGGTTCTTCTCCAAGGTAAACCTCGCAGAACACTTGGAAGTTGCAGATATTGGACACTGAGTTGGGTCCTATGTCCTGAGGCCGCAGATCGAAGAAATTCAGAACGTCTCTGAAAAACTTTGAACCGGGCGGTGCGAAGCCCCGGCTCATATGATCCGCAAAAATCACTACCTCCCCGTCCTTTGGCTGTGGTCTCTCTTCTGACGGGTCAGGGGCACGGTAGGACATGACGTCCTTCTTGGGCAGATATCCAGACTTGACAAAATCTGCTAGGGTCTCATTGGTGACATTGGACCTCATCCAGTTGCAAGTAATGGAGGCTTTGGGAGCTTTGGGAGGCATGGTGAAAGTCGGCAGTCTATGATAAAAGGAAAAACGTCCGGATTAATTATAAGCCGGAAGAAATCTACAGTTCAATGTCAAGGTGGCGGCTTATGAAGGGGACTAATGGTATACACCTAAGTGCATCGGGCTATTTAAGCCGCCGAGGGATTGAGAGTAATTTGATTGTCTACAGGCCTTATCACAGCTAAGCCGGAAATTTTTATGGCGCATGGTTTTCTTTAAGCCGGAAGGTTCTACGGCGCGTGGTTTCTTTAAACCAGAAATGTAAACCGCCGAGATTCAATGATTGCAGTTTTTTACTAAGTGTGGTAAAACAGGTTTCACACATCGCAGTAAATATTTTGGATCAAAATGGTCGGGCAAAAGAAAAGTTTCTAGACCTAGAAACAGACGCGAGGAAGTTCTTGAGATCGAACAAGGCTCTTATGCAGTAAAAAGAGGGCCATTTGCATGTGAAATGGGTCTTAAACATCTACCGCAGTGAGTCTATACAGAGCTAAGATCAAAAAAGGGCAGTAAAATTCAAATCTACTGAGGGCCGCGATGAACTACGAAGAACAGAGGAAGAACTATGAATCCCTAGTGCGGATCTACCCTATGGAGTAGCGAGGACTCACCGGAGCTGAAGAGGAGCGGAGGTTGCCGCCGTTTGTCTGGACCAAGTCAGGGTGATGCAGCGGCCAAGGTTGACGAAGACCGGGGGCGCGACGGCGGCGGCAGAGTTCGAGCTCGAGCAGAGGAACAGTGGCGCAAGGAGGAAGAAGGGTGGCGGAAAGGCCCGTCGGGCCGGCCTATTTATAAGGGCGAGCTCATAAAGCGGGCGCAAGAATCAAGGAGACCACGGCGTGGTTATCTCCCCACGAAACGCCTCGATTTTCGGGATGATAGTAAAGGTAAAGATCCGTTGCGAATCTGGCGGAGTAAAAACGGGCTTAATGGAAGATGACGTCACGGCGGATTACCCGGAGTCCAGAGGATGATGTCATGCCGGGTTATGGCCTTCATACAATTGTAAGCCGGAGGTTTTCTGTCGAGAGAATTGAAGATTGACATGAGCCGGCTCAAATCAATCTGGGGCCTAATGTTGAGGATATAGACCTTAGAGTCACCCGCCAGGAGGGGCCGGGTTACTCATAATGGTCATTGCCAGAAGCCCGGCGCCAAGCTTGAAGACGGTGGGCCAGAGATGGGCTAAGACCCGGATACGGCTTAAGGCCCGTAGTTGCAATCTTTATCATGGTAGAACTTGTAGTGTACGGCAAGAATAGTTGAGAGTCCGAGCCGGACACTCTGATGAGCCGGCCGGGACTCTGAGAGCTGCAGGGCGTCAGCCTCCCTATATAAAGGGACGACCCGACAGCGGTTTAGGGAGAGGAACAATCTGATCGAGAGCCAGGCATAGCGGTTTAGCTCCCTGGTTATCGAAACCCTGATCAATACCACCTCAAACTGGACGTAGGCTTTTACCTTCACCGTAAGGGGCCGAACCAGTATAAACCCTCGTGTTCCTTGTCCCGCTTAACCCCTTCAAGCTTCCTAGTTGCGATGGCTCCACGACTAAGTCCTAGCTCGAGGACATCTGCCGTGACAACCCCACGACAGTTTCCTTGTTGTGGTTGTGGTTTCTATGGAAGAGGGAAGTTGGATGGAGAGCCTCATGGTTATATGTGCGAGAGGAGAGTGAATGAATGCAGTGTGGAGACTGTGGTTCTCTGAAGAAGGAGAAACCAAACAGGTGCAATCAATCAATCGAACGATCGCTTGCTTTTTCTACAAGAATTAAAGAAGCACAGCGAACGCGCCGGCCCGGTTTATGAACAAGCCCAGCCCAGTAAATGGAAACGAGCGAACACGCCGACCAGACCCAGCAACTTCAACCCGAGCGCTGGAAAAAGATGACGACCATTAGCGCCACGCCGTCACCGCTGTCTGCTTGCTCGCGACCGACCACCTCAAAACAAGATCATTCTTTTACTTAGTGTTGTTTGCAACGGTTAGAAATTCTATTCGGCGTGAAATGTCGCAAATCATAAAGTACTGGTTTTTCGCAGGTCGTGACACCAATGTGGCGGTTCTATGCATTTAACTCGACGCTACACATTGTTTTATTTCTATTTAGTATTTTCTGAGTGGCAAAGCCACCGGAAGTTTAAAGTATGATTACAATGCAAATTAATGTCCTAGTATCGGAAGAAACGTGCTAATTTGAGCACTATGTGCCATGTGTGGACTAAAGATTAACTTTGACAAGAGTGAGGTCGTTGTCCTGGGCTTCTCAGCGGAAGAACAACAAAGGATTGCGGACAACCTAAACTGTCGGCTGGCCACATTTCCCGTCACTTACTTGGGAATGCCAATGGCCGATTCGCAGCTAATGGCAAGTGCGTTCGACCCTCTGATGGGACGGGTGGCTTCTAGAGCTCAACCCTGGCGTGGACGGTTTACCTCCAAGGGGAGCAAATCGATCCTTATTAGTTCGAACCTTGTGAGCCTCCCCATGTTTATGATGGGGTTGTATATCCTGCCGGAAGGTGTTCATAGTTCCTTTGACAAGGACCTAGCTAGATTCTTTTGGAAGGCCGCGGATGGCCGACAGAAGTATCACATGGTCAAGTGGGCGGATATCTGCATGCCCAAAGACCAAGGTGGCCTGGGTATTGTCACCTCCCGACATATGAATGTCGCAATAATGCCGAGATGGGTTTCGTGGATATTGTGCGGTGAGTGAGGCCTATGGCTCCAGCTCATTCAGGCAAAATACCTTAGGGGCGAGCCCGTGTTGGCATGCTCTCGGACGGGAGGGTCATAGTTTTGGCGTTCCATCCAGAGGATCAAGGAAGAAATCCGGCTAGGGATTTCTTTCTCCATAGGGAATGGAACCGAGACCCAATTCTGGCTGGACCCATGGTGGGTGCAGAACCGATCCGCGTGAGTTACCCGGGCCCGTTCTCGATCTGTGCGGACCCGACCGCCCTTATCTCTTCGATGCTACGGGATGGGCAATGGCACGTTAGATTCCGCCGCACCTTTGGGCAAGCAGAGAGTGAAGACTGGAACATGCTTCGGGATACTCTCCCACACGTGTTGCCGGAGCACCCGGATACTATGGCATGGAGGCTCGCCCCGATGGCCGAGTACTCGGTGAGCACGGCATACCATGCTCTATGCCGGTCACCGGCCACACCTGGTTAGATCCAATGTGGAAAACTCCCGCACCCTTGAAGATTAAGATATTCGTGTGGCAGCTCCTGCGCAATCGCCTCCCCTCGGGGACTGAGGTACTTAAGCGACACGGCCCAGGGAATGGCCTGTGTCCTCTCTGCGCGGTACCGGAGACGGAAACCCACATCCTATTCTCCTGTACGGCGGGGAGGGTGATGTGGACGTTCGTACACGAGGCGTTGGGCCCGATTGGGAGGCCTTGAACCTTGTGGACTTCCTCCAACTTAGGGCTACTCAGCCATCGCGACATCGCCGCCTTTTTCTGGCTCATTTTTGCAGCGATGTCGTGGACTCTATGGACTACTCATAATGAAATGGTGATTGAGAATGTCCTCCCGCGGAAGGCATCTGACTCATACTTCGAATTCCTCGCTTTTCTACAGCACTGGCACCCACTATCGAGGCAGCATGACCGCGACCGGCTCGGCACCATGCTGGATGCACTTCTGGCTACGGCTCGTCGGCTTTCTTCATCATAGTGCCGCATGGCGGCTGCCACTAGGTGGCTTTTTTTCCTGATTTCTTTTATGTTTTTTTGGGCATGCTTGTGTTGTGGTCCCAGCCGTTGTTTCACGCCTCAGACTTGGATGTTTATATGGACATATGCTTTATCTATGGGAGCACTGGCCATCAGACTACTGATATGTACTACTCGATGACCGTAGGATTAAAACCATCCTATTCATCCGATCCGGTAGAAAGGAGTCATGCGTTGAGTTGTCTCTTTCCTCCACTAGTTACGTTCTTCTGGTAACCGATCCTGTAGCATGTCCTCCCTGGCCGCTAACCTCTCTGTCACATGTCCTTCACTAATTACGCGATGAGTTCGTTAATTGATCCTTTCCCGGTCAAGGAAGCATGATCACGACACTGAATATTTGCTTCCAGCTTCGTTTCTGATATTTGCTTCCAAACCTATATCCTAGTAAAATATTATCAAACAGTGATTTAGTTCATTCAAATAGAAGAAACATTTTCCTACTTGTTTCAAAAGTATATATCAATCTGGTGCTTCCATCAACTATAAAATTGCTTCCGACCAAATAGTACTGAAATTGCATGTGAAACAATATTTTAGTATAAAGAAAAAATTTGCTTCGCAAAGAAATTACGTGGAAGCACAACTTGAATGACGACACATTATTCAAAAAACATATTTCCGCTTGTTTCAGAAGCATCATTCTCGTGCGTCCATGAACTTTAAAATTGCTCCCAATGAAATAGTAATAAAAATACATGTGAAATGATCTTATTTGCATAAAGAAAATTTTGCTTCACAAAGAAATCACGTGGAAGCACAACATGAATGATGACACAATGTTAGAGAAAACATATTTCCGCTTGTTTCAGAAAATTCAATCTCGTGCTTCCATCAACTATAAAATTGCTTCCGACCAAATTTAACCTATAAACCCTGAAGAACCGCTAGGCAGGATGAAGCCATCCACGTCGCCTTTAAATCGCCATGCCACCGCCTGTAAATTCCGTGCCCCACCGAGGGCATTTTGGTCTTTTTATGTCCAGGGGTATAAATCGCAACCGCTCCCGTGGAGAAACCCTGGCCGCCGCCTCCCGTCCCACTCGCTCCCCCCCTCCTCGTCGCCCCCCTCCTTCTCCTTCCATCGCCGCCCCTCCTCCCACCGACGTCCCCACCTCCTCCGCCCCTCCCCCCACCCCCTCCCCCCTCCCCCGCAGCTCGACGGCCGGTAGGGGAGGCCAGCAGTGGACGGATGAGCGGCGAGGATAGAGGCACCGGCCATCGGGGACCTCCCAACCTTCTTCTCCTCGTCGCCATGGCAGGTGGAGCTCGATCTGTCGAGCGCGACCTCGATCTGAAGTAGGGGAGAAGCAGCCGCAGGGGGCTCCAACCTCTTCTTCGCGGGAGAGGGCAGGCGAGGATGAGGGACTGCGCCCAACTAGCGGCCGTGGCCACGTCTCCTTTTTGCGTCTATGAATAGTGGGAGGAAGGGATAAGCCCCGAGCGCTCCATTCGGCTCCACTCCTCTCTCTTTCCCCTTTCCTTTCCCTGGTGCTCTCCTTTCCTCGCAGCCGCCACCCCATCCTAGCCGCCTCCTCTCCTCGTCGAACCAGCCGCCTCCTCCCCATCTTCAGGCGCAGCCTCCTCTCCCTCAAGCCCCGCCTCCTTCCCACCCGGGCTTCGCCTCTTCGGGCGGCGGGACGCAGTGGCTGTAGTGATGGCAGATGGGGCGACAACGGCGGCGCTCCTCCTCTCCCATGGCGGCCGGCTGCGCTCTGGCCGTGGGCCTGCTCCACATGCTCCTCCTCTGGTATGCCTCTTCGCCCCTGCCTCTCCTTCTCTCTTTTTTCCTCTCGCTCTAGGGTTAGGATGCCATCCTCTTTAAGAGAAAAAACAACCCAAGTGTAACTGATTCCTCTCTCTTCTTTGCAGGATCAAATTCTTGATTCTTGCTTCGGTCTGGACTGTGCGATTTACGTTTCGTCAGAGGTGAGCCAGTTTTTTCCCGCTTGCTTTCTACCTATTCGATGAAATGCGGTCATGCTTAGAATCCTTTTCCTGTTTTGGGTTAAGATCTGTCATATTCCCTTCTGCTCGTGCTGTTGTATATACTGTTTTTAGCATTCTTGGTAGAAGAGTTTCCTTGTGGGTAGAAAGCTTGGTTGTGTCCTGATTTATAAATTGTTTTCTTCCAGGTCTGTTCTTGGGATTCTGGTGCTGTTGAACTCGTCAAAGGGCCTCATCTGCTTTCTTTCATCTTGTGAAGGTTCCATCCTCTGACCTCATGCTTCTTTGTGTGCACTTGGTGATTATTATTAGTACTTTCGCTGCTAATTGTTTAGTGTTTCAATACATTTTGTTCCTCTCATATAGTGTCTTTATCGTTCTTGGTAGAACGATTTTCTTGTGCATAGAAATTTTTGTCCTCTTACCTCATATTTATTTGTGTGCTCTTGGTAATTATTGTTTGAGTTCATTTTGTTTGTCTTCTGTCGCTTATTTCCTTTCCATCTGTAGGATATCCACATTTGTATGTTTTGTTTGTATGCAGCTTGCGCCTTTTCCCTACGCTTTAATGCTGGCCTGAACTATTTGTGTGTCGTCTGTTTGCTTTTCTCTTTCCATTTGGCATATGTGCTTGGTCTTGCTCTATGAGAGTGAGCTCTCATATTTTCCTGCATCTACATCTGTTGCAGTGTTTCTTTTCTACGGTTGGTGTCAGCAGTCAGCTCATCTCCTGGTTCATCATCCAGTATTTGCACTCCTCTAATCAACTTGCTAAGGTTCCAACTTCCTCCTTTACTTGTATTCTTTATACTTGTTGCAAATCAAGTAATTTAACCGGTTCTAACTGTGTGTGTAACGTGTGGTGTGACATTTTGCTTTTTTGTGTTCTTATTGCTGCTATTGCCTGTTGTTATTTCTGCTTACATATATTCTTTCTTGCTTCGTATTGTGTAATTACTTTGTTTACCTACAATGTGTGCTCTAGTGTCCTTTGTTGTTCCAATTTTGGAAACTCTGGCAGCAGAATGTGTATTGCCTCCGCCTTGCTACTTGTGTGAGATCGACGGGAATGGTCATGTGCTTGTTGGTGTAGAGATTGATGTTCCTAGGGATGGCCTTTTAACCATGCCGCGTAAAGTTTTCTTCTGGAGCTCTAGGTCTCAGGGTTGCACGGCTCCATATGAGCAGGCTGCTTTGCAGGTAATCAGATTCTTGCAAGGGTTGTATGCTTTAATAGTTAAGGACTACAATTACGAATGTGTTGTCTCCTATAGGCATTCAGGGAATGTTGCGGTTGCTATTGCTGCATCGACTGTTCGCTATGTGGATTATTTAGAGAGAACCCTTGCTTGCATGCATACATCCTCCGTAACCATCTCGAATAATGTTCATAACTTCCAGGCCCGGCCACCTCCTAACCTGGCTTTTTTGTACTCACGTCTTTTAGCGTCTTTGTTCTCCATCTAGACCTTAGGCAGCCCACGCTGTCATTGTTGCTGTACTAGCCTATAGCTTATGCAGGGTATACATATCATAGTACTTTTTATAGATTGGTATAGTTAGGGGTCATTATAATTAGTATGGGTTTATTGTAATATGTTTAATGAATTAGGAAAATAGCGGCCCTGGTAAAACACCACAGTTTGCCATGTGAGTCGTTAGGGAGTTGACAAACAAAATTTGGTCCCCTTACTCATTTCACTTACTGTATGTGAAGCGATACAATTTTATTTTCATTACTGCATCTTAATATGTTTTATCGATTGGTGAATGCACAACTTTGGCTCATAAACTAGATGGCAAATGCTAATTCTGATGGGGCTTTTGCCACTTATTGTTTTATGTTTGTTTAGAGAGATGATGGCATGCTTCTTTCTTGCTAATTGTCAATTCTTTTGTACAGGTCCCTTAGCTACCTATGTTTTGCTAGACAATGAGGGTATGTAGATAGCATGTATGGTTTTTACATTGTTTTGCGTAGGTTGAGATGCATCACATGATGTTTTCTTTTTACATTTATGGGTATTACAGAGTCCTTTCTTTTTCCACAAGGGGCAGTAGCTGTGCCATTCGATTTGAAGGACAAAGAGTTGATCACAAAGGGGTAGCATTCAGGATATATACACAAAAGAGTATAGAACCAAATTATATGATGTAATTGACCACTGTTTCTATTAAATTCTCCTGTACACAATGTTCACAAGTTCATGTATTAAGTGCATTTTATTGTGTCACTTGTGTTTACTCCTTTTTTAATGCAAGTTTACAGCTACTCAGAGTTCCTAATTGTAGACTCAACTATCTTAACCTACCGATGATCTAATTTGTGGCATTATTACCTTAAGAAAATATTTCCATTTAATTTCCTTTATATATAGGGGTATAAGTTCTTACCAAATGTACTCAAATATACAATTATTGAAAAAAAAGCAAATATTTTCAACACGAACATGGTTTTAAACGGGTCTTTGCGCCATTTGGCGCAACTGGTCATCTAGTAGTAATAAAATTGCAATTGATACAATCTTGTTATATAAAGAACCCTTTTTGCTTCACAAATAAAGAAAGTAATCACGTGGAAGTAATGCTTCCAAACACAAATCATGCTTCCTAATCTATAGTTCCCAACTATGCTCCATCCAACCTTGTCCGAGCTTGACGACCTTCATTTCTCCCACAAATTTGCGGGTGTCAACTCCGGCGAGCGTCGATGCCATTGAAGGGCCAACGATCTCGACCAGTGGCCACCGAGTGTGCCATGCTAGTTTGCTTCCAAACAGATCTCACGTTGCGGACCGTGCCTAGTATTGATCATCATGTTATGCTCACTGTCGGCAAGGCGTGTTCTTCCGCTGCTGTCGACCCTGCAAAAATTAAAAAATGAGTTGTTTGAATTGAATTCAAACTCAACGCCTACAAAACATTACGAAGCATGTAAATGAAGCAAGCTGGACATGGTGAAACATATGAAGCAAACCATAGTCGGTAAAGAACTAAAGCCATGTATGTATGAGGCGAATTGTACGTCGGGAAGAAACACAAACATAATACGTACCAAGCATGGAAATTTGGAAGCATATATACTCATACAATATCAAAATAGTATCTGCATGGACACAACAAATTCAGCAAAAAAGAACATCCAAAGGGGCCTGAGCTGATTCTTACGGCTTCTGGTCCTCCCTACACCTATTGATCCTTCGGGTTGCATGGTAAGGCAACCACACCAGTGGCCACCCCAGTTGGAGATGGGCACCGCGGCACGTGCGGAAGGGTGACGCTCCGGCGCGGCGGATGGGAAAGAAGTGGCCGTGTTGCTCGACAACGATGAGTGGAGAAGGCATGTGCATGCAAGGCCTGGGGTGAAGTGGATCTAGGAGGTGCGTGGGTTGGCAGCGAGGAAATCGGGAAGGATATGGGGAGCTTAATTAGGGAGAAGTTACGTACGGGATTTGTGGGTATTTATTTCCTATCCATGGGGTTCACAATATGTGACCGCCAGATCTCAATTGAATCGAGGACCGTCTACTAGTCTAACACTGGCTTCCTTATCAGCCTACAGATAGGATGTGTTTTCTTTTATCTATAAAGCGGGGCAAAAGCCTATTTCGAGAGAATGTGCAACAAATCAATCCTAATTTCAGCATCCAACGTCGAGCTAGCGACAAAACCATATCGGTCCAAGTATTCACATTTTATCCCAACAAATGTGTATACATACACAACTAAATCTACGGAACAATTAAGCGCAAACTTGAACTGTTTTCTGACAGAGCATCTTCAGAAGCTAAACACGGGGTTCGCAGAGTAGCCGGCGGCCAACGTCGAAGGACACGAAGGCGTCGATGCAGGCGTACCGGATCTGCTCCCTTGACAGGTGCGGCGCGGCCCACTTGCTCATTATCACCTTCTTCGGCTTCTCGATGAGAGTGTTCATCACCTCTCGCGCTAGGGTCTTGAGCCCTGCCTGCCGGAGCTCTGGCCGGCCGAGCACAACCGCCGCGACCTGAGGCAGGTCCATCGTGTGGGCCACCTCAAGGTTACAGTCGTCGTGCAGCCGCTTGACGTCGCCACCCACGCCGACGGCGACGAAGCAGAAGTCAGGGTTGGCGAGGAAGGCCGCGAGCTCGGCAGGGATGTAGTCGGCGTGGAAAATCTGGTAGACAAGGCAGCGGTCGCCGACGCAGAGCTGGAGGACGGCGATCTGGTACCGGGGCTTCCCGCCGGTCACGGAGATTTGGTGCCACTCCGTATCGAGGCCGACGATGAGGCAATGGTGGTGCTCTTGGACCTTGTTGAGGCAATTGTGGTCATGGATCTCTTTGCAGAATAGTTCCTGGAGCTCCCGGAGAAAGAGCAAGACATCACAGGCGGACGACGTAACGGTGGTCCGGATCACGGTGCCGTCGTCCATGACAATGTCCGCGGCCACCCTTGAGCCACGGGGTGCCACTGGTTGATCGCCTGATTGACGCGGTGCATGGTACGTGATTGCCATCGGAGGAGGTGGGTCCTGGGCTCCTGGCTTTGGGTGTTATTACTCAGTCGTTGCGCCGGCGCATATATAGGGCAAGACTTTTCGTTTCTCGAATCAGATATAGAGCAAGCCCGCACATATAATAGTATATGCTGCGAGTCCAAGCGTGGGCTGAAATGAACTCTGGCTCGTGCTCTGAGTCCGAGTAGGTTTCGGTGGTCTACGCGCTGTGCTTAATGAGCACTGTCGGCAACTCTAACCTATCCCCTATAAAAGTCCATAAGGGAGTAGTTTTACTTCCTTACCACGCACCTAGCCCATCCTTTAAAAAATTTAGTGGAGTAAAAATTTCTCCACCTCCCTATTTCCACTAAAATTTTCCTAAATTTACTCCATCTCGCCGCAGTCGAGTAACATTGGCACCTCCCCCCCCCCCACCCACCCCCCGCGCGCGCTGCACTGTCTCCCGTCGGCGCAGCCGCCGCTGCCAATGACCGCCGGACCGGCCGGAATGGATAGCCCGGCCCCTTCCCTCACCCCGCCGGCCACTGCGCCGGCTTTTCGCTGCTGGAAACCACCCACGCGTAGCCGCCGCCGAAGAAGGAGAGTTTGGGTATGAAGAAGACCCACCGCGTCCAAGCTCCTCCTCCAACCGCTCCAATGGTCTTCGGGGTGGCCACCGCCTCTCCGGCAACGGCACGCCGCCCTCCCGCTGCACCTATCGGAGGCAAATGGGCTCGAAAGCCGACGGCGGCGGCGGTGGTGCTCGCGGAGGCGGCCGCGAAGAAGAAGATGAAGAAAGCCAAAGCGGCGCCTTGTCCTACGCCAACGCCTTTTGCTGCACCTCCGGCAGCCCCTATGGCGACTGCTCCGGCTAGAGCGGCGGCCGCAGCCGGCAACAAGAATCGCGGCCACCAAGTGCTCGATGAAATGCCAACAATGTAAAAATAAAAACCTCGCATCGTGTCGGTATCCGATAGTGATTGTTGGTGATCAGTAATGATTGTTAATTGTGTTTGCTTTGATATTGTAGTGCGGAGATGAACACAGCCAAATTCCTTGCATCGTTGGAGTCCTCGGCCGCCATTGGCCTTGATGAGCTCAATTATGACTTGTTTTGGGATCATTTGGCCACCCAAGACATGGAGGATGAGGAGGTCGAGGAGCAGGTGGCCGAGCAGGAGGTGGCCAAGGAGGAGAAGGAGGTTGTGGATGTGACCGATGAAAGCACCAAGGTCCCAAGGTGCCACACCGAAAACTACAACCAAAAGGAGGACATTGCGCTTTGCGACGCTTGGTGCGCCATCTCCATGGATGCCACGATCGGAATGGATCAAACCAAGACCATGTTTTGGGACAGGATTAACGACCACCACAACAACTCCGTGGACGTGCGATCAAGCCGTACACAAGGTTCTCTTGGGTATCGTTGGAGCACCATTCATGACCAATGCAACCAATGGTTCGGTTTCATCAACCAAGTGAATCATGCTCCACCGAGTGGTGTGCAAGTGGCGGAGTATGGCCCCTACATCCAAGAGCTATTCAAGCATTGGAACACCAAGTTCGGCCACAAGCCCTTCACTTTGCATCATTGCTACAAAGAGCTATGCAGGAACGAGAAGTGGATCCAAAGAATTACGGAGACCACTCCAAAGAGGTCAAGGTTGAGCATATCCGTTGAGGAGGACGACGAGGCTGATGAAGATGCGAACAATAGACTGGAAGGAAACAAGATTGCAACGGAAAAAAAAAAGAAATGCATTCGGTGGCACTTACAAGGAAGAACTTGTGGCAATAATCGAGACCAAGAAGATGTTGGCGGCTGAACGCAAAGAGGAGAAGATAAAACTTTATGTTATGACGGTTATGCTATGCATGTTTTAATTTGAATGTTTTTAAGATATGTATAGTGTAGTGTTTGAAGATGGTGCGGCTAGGACACAAAATGGAGACAATTTTGTTTTTACTCCACAACTTTTAGGGGATCGGCTGGGTGTAGCCAATGTTAGTGAAGTAAAATTTTACTCCACTAACTTTACTCTGCCGTTTACACCCTTAAGTTTTAGGGGATCATTAGAGTTGCCCTAATGTGTTAGAAGTATAATTGTGTTAATGTAGACATATAAGAAGTAGAGATATTCAGTATAATATTTAAACATGCAACAACTTATCTTGTACTTCAAGTCAATATACCCACACGACCCTCAAAATCGATTGAAAATCGATGCAAGTTTATCCGACACACGGCCGGGGGGCGCCCACGCGCGCCACGGCAGACTCCGCGGAGACTCCGGTCTACACAAACAGGTGACAGCGAGGGCGTGTCCGTTGGATTTTTGCTAGTACGCCTTTGGCCCAAAGCCCAACTAGAATCTGAAATTCTCATGGCCCATTCAGGTTGTGTGTGGTGTGAGTGAGACTAATGTTTAGTCCCATACTGCTAGGTGAGTGGGAGCTGCACCACTTTATAAGGTGAGTCTTCTAGCACTTGTATGAGCATGAGAAGAGGAGACCTACATGTGCGCTCCTCCTCCTCGCTCTCCTCGCCACGCCACACCGTGTCTTTGGGGAGCGCACTCGCGCGGCTGCTGGCAGCGACGACTTCACCAACGACGACTTCTTCCCCAACCTCGGCAACCTCTTCATCAACAACATGGGCGACAACATCAACACCGACGGTTCTGCTCCCACTGCACTGTATGTGATTCTGTCCTCCTTATTTGAGATCGTACTAGAATTCCTATTTCTAGTTTGTGCCTTAGATTCGATCTATTCATCTACTTTGCTAGTCCATGTGATCATTCCCTGTTATTGTGGTCATGATTTATTTACTGTTTATTCGGATTAAATCTCGTACTAATTTGCTCATATATTCAACAATCCAAAAACCTGATTATAGACAATTTACTCCGGGTAGTTTTGCCGCGCATTTGAAGCCGCCTACCTTCAAGGGGTTGCAATATAAGAGGTGCTGAACAAGAGAAATTTACTGGTTTCAGACCATGTACTGCTATGACGCCACTAAGGGCAACCCTGAGGCGATCTTAATCCTGCACAATAGTAAGCTTTTGAGAATATTGATACCCTCTTCAAGGGTGCCCCTCTGAGTGTTCTTGATGATCTCATTGTGGATTCGTATATGCCATTGACAACGACAAGGACATGTGGGTTGTGCTCGAGGCCAAGTTTGGGGCCTCGGACGCTGGCAACGAGTTGTACGCCATGGAGCAATTATATGAACAAGATGACTGATGAGTGCTTTGTTGTTCAATACGCTCATGAGATACAGTCGCTTGCAAAAGAACTTGAGTACTTCAAGTGTGTGTTGTCGGACAAATTGGTGCTGGAGGCATCATTGCCAAGTTTCCACCTTTGTGGAGCAATTCTACTACTTCCCTGAAACACAAGAGACAGTAGTTTTCCATTTCGGATCTCACTGGCACTCTTGATGTTGAAGAGAAGGCGGGAACAAAAGACACGCATACTGGAGTTGCTGAGGGAGCTTCTATTGCCCACATGGTACAGAAGAAGAACTTTCAGCCCAACAAGCCCAGAAACAACATTAACAAATCTCACAGCAAAGGCAAGTTTGATGCAAAGAACAAGCCTTCACATTCTACCAACTTTAAGAAGAATTCTCATAAGAAGGGGAAGGGACTATGCCATGTATGCGATGATCCTTATCACTAGCCTCCGAGATGTCCTAACCGCTTTGAGGAACGCGAACTTGAGAAGAGTGGCAAGTCCGCTAATGTTGTCATCGATGATACTGATATGAAGGAATCTGGGTGCGGTATTTTTCCTACCATCCTTTTAGTATGTCATTCTCCTAATTGGTTGATAGACACTGGTGCCAATGTACATGTTTGTGATGATGCTTCCATGTTTTCTTCTTATCAGGTCACGTGGACTTCTCCCGTGCTGATGGTGAACGGGTCACATGCTACTGTACGAGGTGTCGGTATGGTTGATCTGAAGTTTACTTCAGGGAAGATCGTGCGCCTGAAAAATGTTCATCATGTGCCCTCCGTCAATAAGAATCTCGTCAGTGGTTTCCGTTTATGTCGAGATGGCTTTAAGTTGGTTTTTTATTCCAATAAAGTTGTAGTATCCAAGTATGGAAAATTTGTTGGAAAAGGCTATGAGTGCGGATACTTGTTCTGCTTGTCTTTGTCAAAAATTTGCACTAAAGATACTAATAATGTTTGCCACGATAATGAGTCTAATATTTGGCATTCACGACTTTGTCATATTAACTTTGATTGCATGACGCGGCTAGCCAATATGAGTTTAATTCCAAAGTTCACTACCGTCAAGGGCTCCAAGTGCCAAGTATGTGTGCAAGATAAACAACCTCGCAACTCCCATAAGACTGCAAAGCCAAGAGACTTGGCGCCACTAGAGCTTATACATTCTAATCTTTGTGAAATGAATGGCATGTTGACAAAAGGTGGAAAGAAATACTTCATGACGTTGATTGATGACTACACTAGATATTGTTATGTGTATCTTCTGAGGCTTTAAATTTCTTCAAAAACTATAAAGCTGAAGAATAGAACCAACTTGATTGAAAAATTAAACGACTTAGGTCTGATCGTAGTGGAGAGTATTTTTTCAATGAATTTGATTTGTTTTGTGCGGAACATGGTATAATTCATGAGAGGATGCCTCCCTACTCAAATCAGTAAAATGGAGTGACCGAAAGAAAGAACTAAACTCTAGCTGATTTGGTTAACGTCATGTTACACACATCGGGTCTCTCCAAGGCATGGTGGGGAGGTGCTAATGCATGTCATGTCCTAAACCGAGTTCCGCAAAGCATAAGACCATGACTCCTGAGGAATGGGAGAGGAAAAGGTTGAAACTCTCTTACCTACGTACTTGGGGTTGTTTGGCGAAAGTCAATATACCAATTCCCAAGAAGCGCAAGCTTGGACCAAAAACCATGTTGTGTTCTTCTAGTCTATGTTTTTCATAGCATTGGCTATAGATTTTTGATAATAAAATCTGAGGTATCCGACATGCATGTTGGTACAATTATGGAGTCGAATGATGTGACTTTCTTTGAGGACATATTTCCTATGAAGGATATGTCGACTTCATCAAATCAGGAGATACCTACTCTATCTAGTCAGGAATTAGTTGTATTTTGTGAACCCACCATTGCGTGGAACACGTTGAGAATCCTGTGGAGGATGAAAATGAAACCCCTGTAAGGAGTAAGAGACAGAGGGCTTCAAAATCCTTTGGTGATGATTTCATTGTGTACCTCATGGATGACACATACATGACTATTTCAGAAGCATATGCATCTTCTGATGCTGACTACTGGTAGGAAGCTGTCCGTGGCGAGATGGATTCCATCTTAGCTAACGGAACCTGAGAAAACATTGATCATCCTTACGGGTGTAAACCTGTAGGATGTAAGTGGGTGTTCAAAAAAAAGCTCAGACTGGATGGTATAATTGAAAGTACAAGGCAAGACTTGTGGCCAAGGGTTATACCCAGAAAGAAGGTGAAGACTGCTTTGATACTTACTCACCTGTGGCTAGACTGGCCACTATTCGGGTGCTACTATCAGTAGCTGCCTCACACGGTCTTCTCGTTCATCAAATTGATGTTAAGACGGCTTTCCTCAATGGAGAGTTGAACGAGGAAATTTATATGGCCTTAAACAAGCTCCTAAGTAGTGGCATGAGAAGTTTGAAAGAACCCCGAGTGAGGCTAATCCTTCGTGAACGGAAGCCACGGTGGCATAGACAAGGTTGCCTCTTCATGGAACCTTTGTGGGTGGAGCCCTCAGTGGACTCGCGCAACCGTTACCCTATGTGGGCTGAAGTCTTCATCAACATGGACGTATGATAGCACCACCTATCGGAACCATGCCAAAAATCACCGTGTCTTCATTGTGTTTGATTTCTCCAATCCCTCCTTTACGTTCATATGCAAAGTCTTTACTTTCCACTGCATACTATCTAGACTTGCATGTGTAGGGTGTTGCTTGACTTGTGTGAATTGCCAAAACTTGCCAAGAACTAAAATTGGGAAAAGGCTAGCTTTTATTTGGTCAACTAGTCTAATCACCCCTCCTCTAGACCTACTTATGATCCTATAACGTGTCATCAACGACGGGATGAACCATGCCATCCACGACAACATGATTGCAGCGACACTTCATCACTATAATGGCGACCCTTACATGGCCACAGTCCTGGCAAAACTATTGTGTGCTCAACCGGTTTCCTTTGGTCCTGGCAAAACTAGTGGTATCATCGCACACGGCACCCTCTAACACCCGCAAGGTGCATCGTCCACGACTGCAACTTCGTCATCTACAACATAGCGCATTTCTTGCGCCTCCGGCTTTGTGCGGCTTCATCATCCACGACGACTACAACATCGATCACGACTACCTCAACCATGGCTACTGCATGATTGGCTACCTCGACACCGAGATAGAATATTTAAACATACGATGACGTATCTTGTACTCCAAGTCTCACCCCGCTTTGTAATCTATATATACCCATACAAGGGTCAGACCAATACTTCATAACAATTTAGCCATCCTATAATTTCTACATAATGTACATATACTAGAATAAAACACATGCCTTGATGTGCCGCTCTTCTTTGTGGGATTTGTCATTTTTTGTTTATTGTTGGATGACAATTGATCTTTGCCGGATCTTCTTTGTGGGCTTCAGTTTTATTGAGTTGGGTGCATTTCTCTAGTTTGGTAACTTGGGTCTTTGTTTTCATGAATAAAGAAGTGTTGTTGGACCTACCTTTTTCTATTTATTGGTGGCCGACGGTTGATCTTTGCTAGGCCTGTTTCCAAGGTATGTTTTTATCGAGCAAGGTGTATTTCTCTGACTTAGCATCTTCGGTATTTCTCCATGAAATTTGTTGAGGAGTGGAGGATGATGTACCTACATAATGCATGATAATATCCAAGTGTATGGAATATTGTGGCACTTTTCAAAGTGGACATGGTAAGTATGAAGTGTCAAACCCGAAAGCGGATAAAGGGAGTATTCGTATTCTCTCGGGTTCTATCGACCACTAACACAACCCTACGTATACATAACGTTTGCTTTACTTGAAAACAAGAAATAAAACTAGAAGTACTTTGCGGGTATAAAAGGATAACTTTGCAAGAAAGTAAAGAACTTATAAATAGGAGTTAATTTTTGTAAAGTAAAGAAACAAGAAAGTAAAAGATAGCAAGTGTGGAGTAGCAGTGATAGGAGGTGTGAAATTGTCCCTAGGCAATTGACTATGACACTAGACGATAATCATCACTAAAATTTTACACGTGCGAGAGACCTCTGTTAACATATTATCCGTACTTGGACCCATACATACTTATGATTGAAATCCTTAGCAAGCATCCGCAAATACAAATGATTCATTAAGTTAAAACCCAACCACGCGGAGGAGTCTACCCTGCGTGAGCCCTTGCCGTCGCGGGCCTTGATGACCCACAAGTATAGGGGATCACAATATATTCATCCCAAATTTATTGATTCGACACAAGGGTAGTCAAAGTATATTTATAAGTCTTATCAGTTGAGTTGTCAATTCAACCACCCCTAGATAGATATCTTGCTTGACACAATTTATTAGTAGCAAAGTGATATGATAGCAGTAGTAATGAAGTAGTAATAGTAACGGTATTGCAGTAAAGTAATAGATTGCAACAGTATTAATTATAAAGAGAGCAACAATAATGAAAAAGTGTGGGCATGGAAGTAGATAAATGGGTGTTGAATGGATAAGATCAATTGTGCAATAGTCATAACATATAACAATAGCAAACTGACTTCAATTCATCAATCATATGTAGGCATGTATTTCGGATGTAGTTGTACGTGCTTGCGATAAAAACTTGTACAATATCTTTTGTCTCACCCTCCTGTTTCAGCGGGATCTTCATGGAAATTCAGGGTAATTAAGGTGCTCCTTTAAATAGAGAACCAGATCAAAACATTAATAATCATTGAATACATGTAAGCCTCAAGGTAAAGCCATCCCCATTGATATCCTAATTATTGTCACCTTGTGTCTCGGGTCAGAACAATAACATTAACAGGTGCATACAACTTGCATGTACGATTTAAAACTCAAATATATTCACGAAAACATAAAGGATTCGGGTCTGAAATCATGGCACTCGGTCCCTAGTGTCAAGCATTAAGCATAACAGAGTCATAGCAACATCAATCCCATAATATAATGGATAATAGGCATCAAGCCCTAACAAATCTGACATTTATTACATAAGAAATCTTGTCCAATTCACATCTACGTCCATGTGCCTACATGGGAATTACTCAACATGGGTGAAAGCATCATGAGATGGCTAGAAATATCCCTCTCCAAAGCCCAAAACCGACTCCAAATCAGATCTTCGAAGGAAGAACAGAAGTGACGCCGACTCTGTATCGTAAAAAGCGTCAGGGATTTTCTATGATTTTTTCGGAGATGTATGAAATTTTATAGCAAGAGGAGGCTGGTGGAGGAGCAATGGGCCTCCATATGAGCACCCCACGCGGCCATGGGGGTAGTGGCACGTGGTCAAACCGTGTAGACCTGGTGACCCTCCTCTGGTCCATTTGCGGCCCTTCAATCTTCTAATTTTTCAAAAATAATTCTCGAAAATTCTCATCCAATTTGAAGCACTTTTATTTCTGCAAAAAATAACACCATGACAATTCTGCATAGAAAATAACATCCAACTTGGGAACATCGACATTACCGCTTGGCACTTGGGAGCGCTCAACCAAGGCGTGATGGATCAACATTACCACTTGTGGCACTTGGAGTGTGAAATGGCTGTACGGACGACAGTTGCCGGCCGTACCGTGGACGATTGGAGGATTCAACGGTGTTGTTCACTTTTGCTCCATGCATCGACGCCCTGATGCGCTTCATCGTCTGCAAATCGTCCAAAACTCGTCGGCTGTGTAGCAGCATTCGTTGGAGTGCTCGACCAAGGAGTGATGGATCAACATGTCCGAAAGCAACGTCCAGCATAAACGCACAATGGCCTCCTTGATTATGCTTGTGAGTTGGACCATATGGAACCAAAGAAATGCAAGGGTCTTCCACTCTACATCGCCTCCTTGATTATGCTTGTGAGTTGGACCATATGGAATGAAAGAAATGCAAGGGTCTTTCACTCTACATCGCCAATAATCCTTCTCGAGACCATTAACAAAGAGGCGAAACATTGAGTCACCACGGGTGCAAAACATTTGGGTCTAATCATGTCAGGAGAGTAGTGGCTTTTTTTGGTTGGTTTCCATTGGAATTGTAATCGGAACACTCTATTTCTGCTACAGCTGGCGGAAGGCACGCGAGCACCCGCCGTGTCATCCGTGCGACACGTGTCCCGCAACAAGTTTCTGCTACAGTGAGTTTCTGCAGCAGGATCTTTGTTGCAAAAAACTATAATGAGACCTCGGTTGCAAAAAATTAAATTGCAACAAGATCTTTGTTGCAAAAAAAATTGTACAAGGCCTCTGTTGCAAAAGAAAAATCTGCAACTAAACCTATGTTGCAAAATTTTCTGCAACATAACGTGTGTTGCAGAAATTTCCCGCAACACCGCATGTGTTGCAATGATAGCAGATGACTCTCGCCGCTCAATCAGTCATATCCCACGGCTCGCAAAGCGGCGGATCATTTAAAAAGATCTCTCGACTGACACATAGCAGTGCCCGCTTCCAATCAACCGGCCGATCTTTCTCGTTGCATCCATCGCTCGCGCGACCGTCAGATCACGACCCATTGGTCCACTGGATCATGAGAGCACGCGACTCGCATGAAGACTTGGTGCACGTGCCTGGGCCCTACTACCTGGGCCAACCCTATTCATTGCAAATAGATTCCGCAACATCAAAATGTTGCAAAACTTGCTCCCGCAACATCACCTACGTTGCATGAATGTGAAGGCAAAAAAAAATCTGTAACATTACCTTTGTTGCATAAAAGTGGAGACAATTTTTCCGATAACATCACCATAGTAAAGTTTTCTACAACAATACCATTGTTGCAAAAGTTACATCACGTCTCCGCACAAAGTCTCTGTTTCAGCAACAACCAACTTGTTGCAATTCATGAAGTATAACACTTCCAAGTGGTTTGCAACAAAGTCATCGTTGCAGAGGGACGAGTGTAACAACTAACTTGTTGCAATTTTGTGACGCTAACCTGGAGAGATGAGATCTAACGGCGTGGGAGGTGGTCGATCTTTCCCGAACTTCAACCGGCGACCACGTAGCACGGCCTTTGTTTCTGCAACACCGCACTTGTTACAGAAGGAAGGTGGGGAACATGGATGGTACATTGGACGGCCAGCAGCGTCCATCCAACGGCCAGCCAGGCGGCGGATGTTTTTAACTAATCTACCGGCTGACGCGTAGCGCAGCCCTTAATTAATGCATAAGGCAAATCTTTTGCATCCATTTCAAAATAAAAATACAAAATAACTGTAGAACCTCGCCTGAGCAGTAGAGCACATCTTTGGGACAAGTGCATTCTGTCAACACAGTTTCCTGATGTTCAACACAAACCTGACAAGTTCCATCTTCGTCAATGAAGATAGATCTTTGCCAGGTCTCTTCGATATGCCAGCTTCTTAAACTGTAACATGCTCCCACACAAACTATGCACAGCCTTCTAACTGGAGGCACGATTCAGTTTTCTGGTAGGCTTCCAGTTCGAGGCTCGATGCTTGTCACCGCACAGAACTCAAGTTCTGAAAATCGGCTGCATACTGCTCATCAAGCTGAATACTTGCCAAGCCTCTCAAATGCCCCGGCCAAAACATCTCCCTGAAATCTGAAGCGAGGCATCTGAAACATGTCATCAGCTTCTGGACCAAGAACGTCTGGTGTACAAGACCATTATCACAAAAAGGATCGCTTGGTTTCGTAAATGTACAAAGACCAACAACATACTTCAATATTAACAGGATCGCCTAGAGCAATTTAATCACTATTGGAGCAGATTAATCATGCATAACTTTGCAACACCAAATACAATAGCCATGCTTATCGCAAGCTTTATTAGGAGAGAGAATCAGGAAATCTGGAATTGCCTTACTTCACTAGTCTAACGAGTTTGCCGAATCGATTCCACTAGACGCATGGTAGCCGAGATCTGAGGCCACAGTGCCTGCTCTACAGGTCAAATTCTGAACCAGTACTACTTGTGAAACATAGTAATTTTACTTGGTGGGTCTGGGTCGTAGAAGAAAAGAAAGAATAATGAAGCAACTAAAGTGTGTTAACAATGCTATATATACAGATCATTTAGGGAATATTTATGTTTTCCTCAAAAAAAGGGGGGCTATCTAAAGCTAGAAGCCATCATTCCTACCTAAGCTGTGACTGCAAATTGTAACAAATGGAATACTCTTGATATGTAAATCCTGCATGGACTACTAATTGGTGATTCTTCTAGTTGTGTTGTGACTAGTGGATTCATTTCAATTTCTTCCTTAAAAATGCAGAATTTCATCACCTATCTTAGCTTCAAAGGAAGTCTATCAGTGGGACTAAATTATCACAAAAGGTTGACAAAACATGCATAAATTTAAGCTTCATGTAGTGTAATCCAGAATAAGGACTGTAACTGCTGTAGATTGATGATTCGAGCTGCAAAAATAACTACTAAATCATTGGTTCCTCCAGCCATAGTGTAAAAAAATTCCATTGGGCATAACTGCATAACAATCATATTTGGAAAGAACATAATATAAACAAGATTGCAGAGGATATCAGAACATTTCTACCTGGCTCAAGGATGAAACCTGACTACAAGTTGACTAAAACCTCACATGGCATGCCCTACTACACATCATGAGGGACCTTGCACCCCAAGCACGAGCTAATATCAAGGCATGGGCAATTGCTCCCATTCTCCACCAATAGTTTCATCCGGGAACTGCATGCCCTGTTTGGATCACGGTGCCCTGAGACGCCTCATAGGCTACGGGCCGCTCGTGGAGAAGTGTTCGTTTGCTAGATGACACAACCAAGCACAATCACAAAATTCGACACTAGATTAGGGTTCCACAAAAGGGAGCAAACAAGCTCTAACAATGTTCAGGGGACACAAAATATGATTGATTGATGCTTCCAACATGTCATACATTTGTTCACAGGAATCTACTTTCTTATTTCTGAATATACAGTGCCTAGCATCTTTTAGCATACTGCAAAATTGCAAGGATACTAGACAGGCTTGCTAAATTCCCCCAAACTGCATACTGAGTCAGGGCATAAACCAGATTGGTGGGGAGCCCTCTGAAGTAAATTTTCGCGGAAAGCGCCGCACACTACGCGCCCTATTTAGTGTTTTGCGACCATAAACACCCATGTCAGTACTGGAATACTTACTCCCACTGCTTAACGCCAAGGATATGTCGAAGCTAGTATCGTCCAAGTAATAGATGCTACCCAGTTGGAGCCTATTGAACTGAGAGACCTCAACAGCCCTAGAGCAGCCTCGACCAAGCAAGAGCACCCGACCAGGAAGCGAGTGGAGCTCCACCCAAGAAGCTTCAGAGCCCCCAGCGGGAGCAACCGCAAGGTTCATCTCAAAGATTCTGAACCCATGCTTGCCACGCCTGGCAAGCCGCAGGACCATTAGCAATTTCCCGCGGGACTCCACCAGATAGCGGGACACTGTGCGCGACTTGCGCCTGAGATTATCCGGCCTGTAATCAGCGCGCTTCTGGATCTGGTAGGAGGAACGGGACATCACCAGAGAGGCACCCTCGACGCTGTTGGGCGTGTACACCACGATGTCCTCTGTATTTGACAGGACATGGAAACCTTGCTTCAGCCCATTCTCGTAATAGATGATGTCCTGGATCACGTCCAGAGCGACCGCGACACCGCAGGTGATCCAGTGCCCGTTCATTCCAGGCCGCCAGAAGGCGATGTTGGAGGCGCTGGAGACATGTGCGGCGGCAAGGCAGTCCTCTGCTGAGGGTGACCCCGAGAAGGTGATGGTGCGGATGACCATGTGGTGCTCGCAGGCGGTGTTCGCCTGGGGAGCGAGCGGGTGCGCAGTCCTGAGCCTGTCGGGGAGAAGAACCGTCGCGCCAGAGAGGAGGTTGACGGCCGCATACCCTCGCCACTGCTCGAATGCTAGAGCGACCCAACCGCCATCATGGGAGCCACATAAGCGCGCGCCGCGGATGCTCTCCGGGAGGCGTAGGCGGCGTTTGGCCCCCGAGTGGAGGCTGAAGAAGGAGGGCTTGTCGGGGGACGGTAGAAGGAGCCATGGGAGCTGGCGCGGCGCCGGCGGGGTGCCAACAGCCCGCGCCACAGAGCGCCACGCGCGGCAGACGGCAGCGAAGCAGACACGGTCGGCGAGGCAGGCCAGGTCGAGGAAGATGACGCCAAGAAGCTCGGGCGGGACGCCGTCCGACCACTCACGGCGAGGCCTTCGAGCACGGGGCATGGTGTGGGATTTGGGGGCAGCCGTCTTTGACACGGGGTTAACGCTGCAACGCGCCGGAAAAACAAATCTGGAGTCAGACTCTTGTTCAAGCACCGGGTGCTAGGTAGGGTTGACCCCTATGACCAGGCTAGATGCGCCCCTACCCGTGCGGCGTGGAAGACGAGCGACCGGTGCGTCGTGGATGACGAGCACCAGGCGCCGTGTGCCGGGGAGGAGAGGGAGGAGCACGGCCCGAGCTGCAAGATCCAGGCGCGAGGTTGCCGGATCTGCGGGCTCCGGATCTCTGGAGGCCGGATGAGGACGAGAAGGATACGGCGGCAGCGGCGGCGGCGCCGCCGTACGCGCCCCTGCTCCTGGGTTTTTCTCGAAGAAGTTAGGTGAGATGGGGGAGAGAGAACTGACTAGTGGGTCGCTCGGTAGGTTTTTCAGGACACGAAACAAACAGGCCCAGGCAATTCTCACGGAGGCTCCCAGGGCACAGGTGTGATGCTGCGAGGATATTATCCACACACACATTTTGGCTACACAAATTCACTTTTGGCACGCTACGCTCCGCCGACGGATAGCTAGAAAACATCCACCACCTTGCTGACCGTTGGATGGACGCGAGGATGTCTATCTGATTAACCCACTCACAAACGCCACCTTCCATTTGCAACAAAGGCAGTGTTGCGAAACAAGTTCTGGTATTATAATGGTCATGTTAATAATTAGCCATTGTAGATGCCTCTGATAGTTTTGGTTAGCGGTAATCCTTATTTTATATTTTGAAGAATGGACAGAGTTTTATTGAGAAATGAAAGACACGTATTACTCCACTCTAAAATAAAAGAGGCACTTTTTGAATCATCTTTCATAGTGTTTGCGAAGTTCAAAGTGAATGGCCTTCCAAATAGAAAAACTCCGGGTCCTCTCCCTCCCCCTTCCTGTCTCGCCGCCGCCGGCGAAGCCGGGTGTGCACCAATGAGGGCGGCGGCAGGGCGTCTCTTTGGGCAACCTCCACCTTCTCCTTCCCTCCTCTTTAGGGCGTGGCGGTGCGCACCAGATCTGCGAGGCCCGGCGGCGCTCCACGGCGGGCGACGGGCGGGGCTCGGAGGCGGCGTGGATGCCCAGGTGTGCGGTGGGGAGGATGCGGTGTCGGCCGGGCTAGCGTGCCGGATCTGGGCGCCATGAGCCTGCGGGCTGCTGTCGTGGTCTTCCTCGCCGCGGGTGGTGCAGCACCCGCTGCTCATGGCGGGTGTGGCGATGGTGGATGGAGCCCCCGGCGGTCTCCCGGTGGTGGCGTCGATCCGTGTGGTGGCGGGGTTGGCGGGCGGAGGTGTGGCCGGTGGTTGCGTGTTCCAGCGGACCTACGGCTTGGTCCCGGTGGGCGGCGCGTGTTTGGGCAACGGCCCCGCGTGGTGGCTGCTCTGGTCATGGGCTACGGCGGCGGCAGGAGGTATGGTGGCCTCCCTGCTGCTTGGTGTCTACACGGCAGCTCGGCGGTTCCGGCTGGCTTCTCCGCCGGCGTCGGCTCGTTTGAAGGTGGACTGTTTCAGCCTTTGTCCCCTTTCCTCGGCGTCCGGGCGCTACTTTCGTCGAAGGGTGGGCTCTCCCCCAGTTGTGGTTCATCACTCATCCCGCACCCAGCAGCAGGACCGAACTCGTCTCACGCCCGATAGCAGGACCGGGCTCGTCTCATGCCCGGCAGCAGGACCATGCTCGTCTCGCACCCAGCGACAGGACCGAGCTCGTCTCGCACCCGGCGCCGAGGACAGGTTGATGGAGGCCAGTTTTGGCCGGCCTTTTGGGTCTCGGCACTGGAGGCCGCCCAGGGGTGCGAAAGGCAGGTCCTTTCCGCTCGTATCTTTGGTTGGGGCAGCGGCAGGGCTCGGGTGAGGTGGTGTCATGGTCTTGGATGCCGGGGCGGCGGCCCTAGTGGTGGATCCGTGGTGCTCATGGGCAGAGCCCGTGGCTTGGTGCTGCCCGGTGCCACGACCGTGTGGGCGGCATGGTAGCCGGGATGTGGCGTGCGGTGGCGATGAGTTTGGGCGGGGTGAAAACCTGATCTATCTTTGGATGGACCGGCGGCGGCGAAGCTCGTTCCCTTCTTGAAGGCGCCCTCGCGGCTCTCATTGCCCGTCGTGGTGCTCCAGGGGAAACTCTGATCCTCGGATCAGGCGGTGGCGGCGCTCCGGTGTCGTTTCCTTCCTGAAGGCGCTACCTTGAAGCCCACGGCTCGTCAGATGTGGCTTCACTTCTACGCGATGACGTGTTCACGGCGGTAGCCCCCGACTGCTTTTGTAGTGCTAGGGATGATGTTGTTGCGCTCAGCGCCTATGTATCTTGCCTTGTGTGTGTGAGTGTGTTGTGGGGGTGTGCGTTTGTATGGGATGCCGTTTATCATTGCTTTGTATATAAAGCGGGCAGTGGCGAATCTACTAGGGGGGCTTTAACAGGCTTAAGCCCCCCCTCCAGCCTTGCAAAATAGTTTTTACTACTAGTTTAAGTGCCCAATGCAGTCATTTGTCACTCAAAAACTACATATATTCACATGGCACAGGCAGCCCAGCCCACCCTCCATTTTCTCTATAGATTCGACACTGAAAGCAGGGCGAAAGCCTTTTTCAGCAATAGAAAAACTTGTACTGCTCTCCCTTTCATCCAAGTGAAAAGACCGTGCTTCTGCCAATTTCTTGGGAAAAAGAAAACAATTCATAAAATGTGCAAATATTAAGATCTAAGGAACTTGCAAGTTTATATTCCCGAGGAATAGTATGAAAACCATGGAATGACTGAAAGGAAAAATACAGACACTATGTTTGAATGGACCAGTTACATAATAGCCCAAATGCAACTATAAGGAGTTGCACTAATAAAAATCATAACACAAACTCATTAAAGTGTTCCACATGTACCGGTCTGTCTATAATGCAAGATGCTTAGAGATGTTATTAGAAAAATAAACTTATTTTTTATAAGTGCCAGCGCCTATTTGTAAAGCAGGGGTGTTTATTTAGGCACTCTGCTATAGAAATAAGCACCGGTGTTTACAAAATAATTTATTTTTATAAGAACCTCTTCAAGCACTTTCTATTGTAAGATTCTAGAAATATAAACCTTTCGTCGAAATCCGGAGCAACAGTTTACATAGAAAGCAACCTCATCAGACAAAAAAACATTCATACATATCCAGCATGGCTTTCGCAATAAATAAATAAATCTGCATGGACCCACCAAATAGATCAGGCACTAATCTTCCAGCCATCTCACAATCATCGTGGCACAAGTCCACAACAGCACACAATGAGCAGGCCAAACCAAGCTGATGATCATACCAAATCGACAACACACCCCTAAAAAAAACAGATCGACGACACAATTACTCTATAATTCAAGCAGCTCACACAACCACTCTCTCCGTCACCGATATGTGAGGAAGTAGATAGCCATCACCTCAGCCTGCAAGCCCACCAAAGCTGCTTGTCACAACCTCTTTGCTCTAGCTGTCGTCACCAGTACAAACCACAGGAAATTCTTTTGCAACACACCACTCATAGGGTAGCAAGTCACAGACTACTCCGGGAACACTTCGGCATGAACAACCATCCGAAACAAGTAGGGTCAATAGTTCAGCATTTATGTTGTAACATTTAGCAAAAAAATGAATCATAGACCCAAAAAGTGCTCTCTGAACCTCACAGGATGGACACAAATAAATAAGGGCACCTACAGAAACTATTGCGGAACAACGGGCGTGTAACCAGCTCAAGCTCAATGACCACCCGAGACAAAAACCAAGTTCAGCAGCCGGGGCCCGCAGCTTGCTCAGTAGAAAATAAATAGGACCCTAGAGCTCTCACCCTTCATACATGTCCACACCTGATGACCCAAGGTACAGACCACAGAAGGAAGTAGAATGACCAGCACATGAGCTTCAGCAGGGTACTGATATATACCTGGCTATATCGTATTACAGAGGGGAACAGAGCAGAACAGTGAGAGGAGCAGAAACTAGAAAGGACCGCAAGGGCCGGTGGCTGTAGTTATTTGTTCGCGCCACAATATACATAGCATTCTGTTCTTATTAGTTAAATATTTGATATAAGATTCTCAAGATAGGAGTAATCATACACTAGGACAAACAAGTATAGAGTCATTTTCTTCTCAATTCATCAGACTCGGAAGAATGGTAAATTATAACTAAGAACTTGAACTAAGAAGAACGGGAGAATATGTTGGAAATCATCACAAGCACAATATATTTATTTCATACAGCATAAATGAATAAAGATGATTTCAATGAAAGATCGTGTTTGGCAGAGGGTACAGATGGAATGAGAATGAATTGACAAAACATTCCTACAAAATGAATTACTAACCAGATTCAATCACTAAACAGTGAAGAGTTGGCCTAAGGGTGATCCTGGCAGCTATTTTTCAATACAAGGAATCATCATGCTAGTGTATTCTTCTGACCGTAGTAAGTGATAAGAGTAATTTCTGACATTTATACTGAAGTCTGGACCAGTAGCTTAGTTAATCAAAAAATTGTAACTGACAATGTGGTATAAGTGGGCATCAGATATCAAATTATGATGCCAAATGCTAAACAGACCAAAATTCTATCTACGAAACTCTATGAACTGATAGCTGTCAAACTTCAGAGCAAATGACCTATTGGAAATCTGAAACATCCCATCAGTGATAACCCAAAGCAGCATGGACCTGAAGCACATAACTAAAAATAGTTGGCACTCCACCAAAAAAACATAGTTGAGCAGAATACACAAAACAATATCGATCAGCACAAAAGGAATAATGCTCATGTCGTCAATTGCAAATTGTGGTATAAGCAACAAATACCAAATTATGATACCAAATGCTAGGCAGATCAAAAAATTATAATGGCAACTTTAGAACAAAGGAGCTATTGAAAGTTTGGAACATCCGATCGGTGATAACTGAAAGCATCGCCGATACTAACACAGAAGTAGAAATAGTTGTAGTCCACTAAAAATGCATAATTGGACATAATATTTCGCAGAACAGTTTAGATCGGCACAAAAGGCTCTATGCTCATGGCACCTAGTTGAAGCCACAATCTTTTCCCTGCTCTGAAGTTAATCCTCAACACCACCAATGTCTACTTCTTCCAGCAGAGAATCAGCAACTTCAAATAGAGTGTCATAATACGCACTACAATTTTGGAACATCGGGTTCCGTTGGTAAGCATCACATTCACACATATCAAAACTGTAGCAGACCACCACAGAACATGTTGAGATTCCCCTGCTCTGAAGCTTAAGCTAATACGCGACATAAGCAATTAACACTAGGAGAGTAAGAACAAAATGCTGCAGAAACTAAACCAAACATACTAGGGACCGAGTTTCGTATGCAAGTTTGCAGGGCTCGCCACGGCATCACCTCGATCGATCGCTAGTAGTTTCCGGTGAACAGCTCCAATCCGATCTGCGAGGAGACGTAGGCATCGGTGCAGGCGTAGTGGATCTGCTCGTCGGAGAGGCAGCAGGCGTCCCACGGGCCCATCGTAATCCGCCGTGGCTTCTCGATGGTAACCCCCAAGACTTGGCGCGCCAGGTCTTTCAGCCCGGCCTGGCGGAGCTCCGGGATGCCCATCTCCTCGGCCGCGACGCCGCGCAGGTCCTCCAGATTGCGTACCTGCAGATCGTAGTCCTGGGCCAGGCGATTGGCGTCCGCGGCCACGCCGACGCCGACGAACCAGAACTGGTTGTCCATGAGGAAGACCGACAGGGCGTCAGGGATGTAGTCGGCGTGGAGGAGCTGGAAGATGAGGCAGCGCTGGTCAATGCAGAGCTGCAGGAGCGCGGCGGGGTTCTGCACGCGGCTGTAGCTGGGACGCCACTCGACGTCGAGCCCGACGAGGATTTGGTTGGGGCAGCCGGCGTACATGGAGTACACCTCCTCGACCCAGTCCTCCACGGCCGCGCCGGAGGACGTCACGGTGGTGGTGATCACCTCCTCCCCGAAGGCAACGTCGGTGACATACGTGTCCCCCATACTGGATCGCCTCGTCCGGCTGCTGCTACTTCCAATCTCCGGTGCGCAAACGACAAGGGTAAAGTGTTCTCCTTTTTTTCGACAAGGGTAAACTGGGTTCACGATAGGGAAGGGAGTACACCGTGAGGATAGGGCGTCGGGTGGGCATCTCTGGTATAGCTGGCCTACTATACGGCAAAAAAAAAAATGATTGAAGTAAAAATTTGAGAAATCAAAAAGGTTTTTTCTTTGACACATTACAGACGTATACACTCATACGCATGCATATATACTCACTCTTATGAACGCATGCACACATACCTACCCCTATGAGCACGTGTTGTAAGGTGAAACCCTAGAGGGGATATTTTCACGCTTGAAGGGGAAAAAGAGAAAGAACACTCAAGAACACAAAGAGGAAGTCACTCAAATAAACCCAAATAACACATCCACTAGGGTAGCATACCCGAGATCCACAAGCATACAAGAACAATTCAAGAAAAATAGCACTAGGGTAAAAGTTCTTCCCACTAGGTGAGGTCTTGATATCCACAAGAGGATCTTCTCCAAGAGGAGGGCTTGATCTCCAAGAGGAGGAAGATGAGCAAAGCTCTCTCTTTGTCTATGTAATACTTTGCTATCCTCTAAATGAGCTAGATGAGGAGTACCTATAGGTTAGGGACGAAATACGAGGAAAACGGGGGCACAAGGGTCAATTTGCCCAAAATGCGCGCAGTCGAAGGAGTCCGGGCACCCGGGGTAAAGTGGCCCGGGCACCCGGAGGAAGAGGCGCCAAGGAGGGCCGGGCACCCGGTGGTGGAGGGTCCGGGCACCCGGACCGGTTAGGGGGGGCGCGCCCTCGGGCCAGGGGAGGCGGGGCACCCGGGGGGTGAAAGCCCGGGCACCCGGACCGGTTAGGGGCCTCGCCCAGGGCGCGACTGTAGGGGGTCGAGCAACGGGGGAGGATGGTGCGGGCACCCAGGGGTGGAAGGTGTGGGTACCCGGGGTGTCCAGCGAGCCTGCGGTGCTTCGTGTCTTGGAGCTCTTCCTTCTCCTCCTTCTTGAGGGCTCCATGTGTACTTGGAGATCCCTTCTTCATGATCTGCTCCTCGATACCTAGTCATGCACAAAGTCTCCGCTTGAGGTAGAAGTTGTTTCTCATATGAAATCAAAGGGAGCTCGAAGAGGAAAGAGGTTACCTTGGTTTCAATGGTACGTGTGCGAGCTCTCGTCATTGGTCCTCTTCGTGCTTGCGGTGGTGATGGAACGTCCATGGGGATGAACGAGGGATGCTCCGCATCATCTCCCCCCCTTGGGAGAGATCCGTCCACGGATCGTAATCTTCATCACCATGGGAAAAGAGAGGGCGTCGCCGTGTAGAAGTGGACGACCACCAAGCACTTATCATGTTGAAGCTCGAAATGGGCACTCTCCAATGTCACACCGTCTTATGATTCCTTCAAAAGGAGCAAGTACAACAAACACTTGAAAAAACAAATGTGGTTAGCGTTAGTGCAAAACCAAGCATTCAAGAGGTGATTCACCAAACAAGTGTCGTCATCAAGCATAACATATGGTGTGACAAGGGATTGTGACATGTCATGTAAGCACATAAATTGAGCAAAATCAAGGACATCATGGAAACAAGCATGTAAATGTGAGGTAGCAATGCAAATGTGTGAGACAAGAGAATAAGCATCTACCTCAAGCTTATAGCAAGCATGCATAAGGCGCTCAACAAATGGTCTATGGTATGCATATGAAGCGCGCATTCACAACAACGAATAAATGAGGTGTCTAAACACATGGGTCAAGTGCAAGACAATCCAAACGAAACATGCATGGGGTGTAGTGAATATAGTGTGGCACTCAACACAATAGAAAGAGCAATTGTTCATCATGTGTGAAGCAATCAAGTCGTGCAAGCTAGTAGTTCGAAGATGTAACATACTGTAGGTAATCATGGCAATCATGTCATGTGTGCAAGTAGTGGGCATATTGCAAGCACGAACACAAAGCAAGATCAAGGTATCATCATAGGCATTGGGCACAAAGCAAACATGGCAATAACAAGCAATATCTCCACCAAGCTTGCAAATACACATACAAGTACTAGAATCAATCGTCATGTGTAATGCAAAGCATGGATCACAAATGCATGGCAAAGGCATAGGAATGAGCATAGCATGCAAAGTGAACATGACAATATGGGCAAATGATACATAATGTACAAGAATCCATAACCATGTGAGGGCCATGTAGAAAATATGTGCGAAGTCCTTGCGCGAATGGAATGGTGGGAAGTGTAATCCATGTGATCCCAAATCATCATTGCTCACTAGAGCTCGTTTTGTCAAATCATGGGATTGTCAAGTTGACAAGTATTCATGAGTACCTACATAAAACAAAGACAAAGGAAAAATTGTGTGCGCGTGGTATATGTACACATCATCCATTATGACGCGCACGTGCATGTGTTGGTTAGCATAAAATATCCAATGCTTAAATAAATGAGTTGCATGATATAGAAACATGTCATCCATCATGAAATGATAATTATTGTGTTCAACATGATTGAGACGCAAATTATAGCAAGTGTGTGGCACAACGATAGAATTTTTATTCATGGGATGCATATGGTGCACACAATCATGGGGATCATGCAATTCATAGGATGTAGCAAAATATTCTAATGGGTAAGAGGAAACTATGGGGTCTCCTCATGAGAAATAACGGAAGCATAATATGGAGAAAAGTGACAACATGGCAAACAATGCATGTCCGAAGCTAGGTGGTCATGGCAGGACATATGAGATAAATGATGAAAGGGAAGCATGGTTTAGATTATGAATATCTAGTTAGTACATCAAATGTACTATTATTTGAAATCAACATCAAGTGTATTCAAAAAATTGAATTCGAGTTCATACGGTACACATAGTTCATATCTATCTCTATAGTAATCATGTGGTGTGTTGTTAAGGTAATACACGAATGATGGTTGAAGTTGGCAATAATCATGATTGTAGATTCTTATTCAAATAGAGAAACAAATTCAAATTTAGTTCAAATTGCAGCGGTAGTATAGACATTTGGAATGCACTAAAATGTTGGTATGAGTAGTTTACATACATTATACAGCCAGCGAAAAAATTTAATTGGACATAACATGGATTCATAGCTTCGAATAGCATTTGTATAGTAAAACGGGATAAGACTCTCTCTTTGTGTGGTGTGAATAGTTTTATTTTTTTTGTTTTTTTCGTTGAGGGAAGTGCGAATTGATTTGGTACGTACAAGTACAATATTACACGTTAGGCTTGTCCCTAAAATTCAACCCACGCCTTGTTATATCCCGAAAATTCAGATATCGTGCTCTCAAAACTCGCACCTTCACAACCCGCGCCTTGCTATCCCGTAATTACAACGCGCGTGAAAACTCCCTCCAGCTGCCCAATCCCGACACGCGAAATCCCCCTTCTAACCCTGAGCCGAAAGGGCCGCTAGTTCAAATCGGTGGGGGTACTTCTGTAACACACCCTACATTTTGGACAAGCGCGTCCCTAAGTCATGGTTCCCCCTCCCATCGCCTCCTTTTCGCCATTCGAATTCCCAGGCCGCCATAACCTCTCTGCTCCAGCCGCGAAATCTCACCCTCATCCGTCTGCCACCTCACCGCTGCCCAGCTGGAGCCGCTTCCCTGACGACGTCGTCCACCGCAACAGCTCGACATCCCTCATCCACCTCCCCGGATGAGGATCCGTCGTCCATCTCGTCGTCCTGCCGGTTCAGCCGCCCCGTCCTCCACCTCTAAGGAGCTCCTCCGACGATCGCCTCGTCTATCGCGACTGCTCCATCCCCACAATGTCGCCTTAACCTGCTCCACCGGAACATCAGCATCCTCGCCGACTCCTCGGACGAAGCCGAGGCCTACTCGGCGCCACCAAAGAGGTTGTACACTTATTGCATCGCACCTTCTCCTTAACTCGACCTCCAGGCACAGATGGTACTCCATCCCGCACCCCCATGGCATGGCTACCTCGAAGCCGGCGCCGCAGGCGACATCTCCATGGTGGCTCTCCCCCAGTGTGAGGCCCCTTTGGCGGCGGCGGCCATACTAGCCGGATCTGCTGCTGCTCCGGCTCTCGCTCACTCGCGCTGCTGCTGCTCTGGCTCTTGCTCACTCGCGCTGCTGCTGCTCTCCTCCTCTCTTGTGCTGCTGCTCTGCTCTGATTTAGCTACACTTCAGTCGACTGAATCGACTTTTGGGTCAGTCGATTTTCAGGGGGGGCTCGCCGGAGTTAAGGAAGAACCACCCGCAGTGGGGAGGGGGGCTCGCCGGAGAGGTACCCCAATATCTATCTTAGGGTTCAGGGTGGGGGTGGTGGTGGGGCGGTGGCGCGGGGTTCGCCAGAGAAAAAGCTCGGCGCGCGGGGGGGGGGGGGGGGCTAGAGGATTGGCCGGGGCGGTGGGGAGTGGTTTCGGGGTGGCGAGGCGGCACGGGAGCACCGCCGGCCGCGGGCGGCGGGTGCCGGTGGTGGCTGGTGGCTCAGGGGGGTGAAGGTTTGTAACGCCCCAAGACCCACGCTCCAGAAGACTTCCATATATTTCGTGATCACCGTGTGTTTCTTTTGTGCTTGCTCTTTTATTTTTGCATTGCATCATGCCATCATGTCATTAATCTTTGCATCTCAACTCAACTAATAAATTGCATAGATGGTTGATCTATTTAAATCGAGAGAAGGGTGACTTCTCTTTATAACATATCCTCCCAATTTTAGGGAGCTATAATAAAACAATCCATAAATTTGGAATTAACCATAACACACTTGCATTTTAATTCTCATGCCTTTTGCTTCAAGGTTGTTCTCCAAACTTTCTCTATAATTCTTTCTCCTTTCATCGAGGCTCCTCCTAAATTCTCAACATTTTTGAGCACTCCTAAACCTTGTCCTAGTTCAAACCATTTGAATTAAATTCAAATGAGTTTGAAATTAACTCTTCCATATCGCGTGAAACTTCTTTTCTTGGGCTAAGTATAATTCTTAGACTCTGTAGGAGAAGTTTCAGCATTTTTCCAAAACCCCTAGCTATTTCTTTCCTTCCCTTTTCCTTCTATCTATTCTATTTTTCTGTAGGTGGGAAATAGCGAGAAGGTTGGCCTTTTGCACCGAAGCTGCAACCAGCCCATCTAACCTCCTACGCCCAGCCTCCAAGGCCCATCCGTAGCCCAGCCGGTGCCCTGTTAACCCTAGCCCAGACCCCCTCCTCTCGATCTCTCCCTCTCGTCCTCCCACATCGCCGCCACACACACGCATCACACAGAAGAGGAGCGCACGCGCCCGATCCCCATGGTGCCCCTGTTCCCTGCGCCCGTGGCCCTCGACGCTCGCCGGCGCTGCAGCTCCTTCTCCAGTTCGTCGTCGTCCTCGCCTCTGCTCTGACCCTGCCGCGGCCACCTCTCCTCGCCCTTCCATCTTCGCCGCTGCTCCAGCTCGCCTCTGCTCCGCGCCGCTCCTCCTCTACCATGGCCTTCCTCCTTCAGCGTCGCGCCTGCACCCATGTCGCCGCCCCAAGCTGCTCCCTCACCACCCCTCGCCGTCCCGACCAGCAGCAGGAAACCAGGAGCTCAAGCCCTGCCATGGCCGCCGCCCGTTCGTCGCCTCCGCCGCCAGATCCGCGCCGCCGGCCCCTCGTCGAAGTCGCGCCAAGCTCCCCTGCATCGCGCGAGTCGCCGAGCCCCTACCTCCTCGCCCGCTCCGTGTTGACCAGCTCACCAGGTCCCTTGCACCAGCGCCGCGACTTCCTCCTCTGCTCGCGAGCCCTGCTTCGCTGTTGCGCCTCCCTGGCCTCGCTGCCTCCGCCGCATGCCAGCAGCACATCCACCTCGCCGTCGACCTCCTGTTGCCGTGGACCCAAGGTCACCGCACTGTACAACTACGTTGAGAGGACCCGGATCGCCAAGTTCTTTTCGGAAACCTCTCCAAGACCAGGATACGTCAAGACCCGTTCGTGGATTTCGTCAAGTTCAAGCACCGTTGAACGAGGGCTTTTGCCTTGCTCATTTTGGACGAGCCAAGTTCCTCTCCAAACGTGTACGACTACCAACAAGTACCTCTACCGTCGCTGTGTACAACTACTTCCACTACCGTTGCAAGAACGTCTACTTCCTTCTACACCGCATCGAACTCGTTCCGCCCCGAAAACGCACGCTTCAAAGGTATAATGACGAGACGACCACCGTGGACCGAATGCATGTGTTGTATGAGATGCACTGTTTGCACCGTGTCCGATTTGTCACTCGTTTCCATGCCACTGACCCGTGGGAACCCGGTAGTCGGGAGCACCCCACCATCTTTAGCATGTTCCGCACATCCGCACACTTCCTTTTGAACCGGTATCTCCATGAGCTACCAGAATAGATATGTTGTCGTGGCATCATTTTCGGATTCGTCACCGTGACACCCTTTCTTTCCGCCACGGTGACAAATGCCTCGTGTCTTGCTCATGTCAACATTTTCATAAAATTGATTAAAACTTGCATATGTCATCCGCATCATGATAACAATATTTAAAATGTTTATATTTGTTGTTTCCATTAAATTGCTAAATTTGCATATGGGGATTTTCCGGAATTGTTGTTTGTTATTTCCGGTCTCATTTAAACTTGCCTAAATAGTCAGTTTAATTATGCTTCACCTCTTGCCATGTTAACCAACATTTAATCTTGTCTTGTTCATAAACGAGAGCAAACTAAATAACTTCAATGTGGTGTTTCGTCAATATGCAAGTCGTTGCATATTGAGCTCCACTTAATTTGTAGTATTGTTTGTGCACTTTGCCATGCCATGCCTCTTTAAACCGGACATGCATCATACTTGTTTGTGCATCATGTCATGATTATGCTTGTGTGTTTTACCATGTTGTCTGCTTCTTTCCGGTTTGCTTCTCTCGTTAGCTTCGGTTTCGTTCCGGAGTTGTGAGGATTCGTTCGACTACGTCCGTTTGTCTTCTTCATGCACTCGTTCTTCTTCCTTGCGGGATCTCAGGCAAGATACCATACCCTCGAAATCATTTCTATCTTTGCTTTGCTGGTTGTTCGCTCTATCGCTATGCTTGCGCTACCTACCACTTGTTTATCATGCCTCCCATATTGCCATGTCAAGCCTCTAACCATCTTTTCCTAGCAAACCGTTGTTTGGCTAAGTTACCGCTTTTGCTCAGCCCTTCTTATAGCGTTGCTAGTTGCAGGTGAAGATGAAGTTGGTTCCATGTTGAAACATGGATATTTTGGGATATCACAATATCTCTTATTTAATTTAATGCATCTATATACTTGGTAAAGGGTGGAAGGCTCGGCCTTATGCCTGGTGTTTTGTTCCACTCTTGCCGCCCTAGTTTCCGTCATACCGGTGTTATGTTCCTTGATTTTGTGTTCCTTACGCGGTTGGGTGATTTATGGGACCCCCTTGATAGTTCGCTTTGGTTGAAACTCCTCCAGCAAGGCCCAACCTTGGTTTTACCATTTGCCACCTAAGCCTTTTTCCCTTGGGTTTTCGTGAGCCCGAGGGTCATCTTTATTTAACCCCCCCGGGTCAGTGCTCCTTCGAGTGTTGGTCCGAACCGAGCAACCTGTGGGGCCACCTCGGGGCAACTTGAGGGCTGGTTTTACTCGTAGCTTAACTTATCCGGTGTGCCCTGAGAACGAGATATGTGCAGCTCCTATCGGGATTTGTCGGCACATCGGGCGGCTTTGCTGGTCTTGTTTTACCATTGTCGAAATGTCTTGTAAACCGGGATTCCGAGACTGATCGGGTCTTCCCGGGAGAAGGAATATCCTTCGTTGACCGCGAGAGCTTGTGATGGGCTAAGTTGGGACACCCCTGCATGGGTATTATCTTTCGAAAGCCGCGCCTGCGGTTATGAGACAGATGGGAATTTGTTAATGTCCGGTTGTAGAGAACTTGACACTTGACTTAATTAAAATGCATCAATCGCGTGTGTAGCCGTGATGGTCTCTTTCCGGCGGAGTCCGGGAAGTGAACACGGTTCTTGTGTTGTGGTTGCACGTAAGTAGTTTCAGGATCACTTCTTGATCACTTCTAGCTTCTCGACCGATGCGTTGCGTCTCTTCTCGCTCTCCTTTGCGTATGTTAGCCACCATATATGCTTAGTGCTTGCTGCAGCTCCACCATATTTCCCCTTTCCTACCTACAAGCTTAAATAGTCTTGATCTCGCGGGTGTGAGATTGCTGAGTCCTCGTGACTCACAGATTCTACCAAAACAGTTGCAGGTGCCGACGATACCAGTGCTGGTGACGCAACCGAGCTCAAGTGGGAGTTCGACGAGGAACTTGGTCGTTACTATGTTTCCTTTCCGGATGATCAGTAGCAGAGCCCAGTTGGGACGATCGGGGATCTAGCATTTGGGATTATCTTCTTTTCATTTGGATTTGACCGTAGTCGGTCTATGTGTGAATTTTGGATGATGTATGAATTTATCTATGTTTTGGTTGAAGTGGCGATTGTAAGCCAACTCTCTTTATCCCATTCTTGTTCATTACATGGGATTGTGTGAAGATGACCCTTCTTGCGACAATACCTACAATGCGGTTATGCCTCTAAGTCGTGCCTCGACACGTGGGAGATATAGCCGCATCGTGGGCGTTACAAGTTGGTAATCAGAGCCATCCCCGACTTAGGAGCCCCCTGCTTGATCGAATCGCTGGCGTTGTTGAGTCTAGAACAAAAATGTTTTGAGTCTTAGGATTATATATATCGGAGAGTAGGATTCTTTTTACTCCTCAGTCCCTTCGTCGCTCTGGTGAGGTCTCCTGACGTAGAAGTTTTGACTTTCCTCTCCTCAAATTTCACTAAAAAAAATTTAGGATCACGCGGGTATCTTGGAATCGTTCCGATGGTTTTGTGACGAGAACATTGTTCTTGGTGCCTCCTGACAATTAGGGGTTGTGGCAGTGTCCCGGGGAGTTGAGCTCCGAGGTGTTGTCGTCACAATTTTATCATTGCAGTTCTGGAATACCTGAGTTTCGCCGACATCAAAAATCTCTTTTATGCAGTTGTTGGTGAGATCACCTCGACGCCACCTAGTACTGGGGCGGGAGTTCGGGAGTATTGCCATAACTCGTATAACGGATGCTTTTCGAAGGTTGAGGTACACGATTTCCGAAGGTTTCTTGGTTATGTGTTGACGGATGGATACAGCTGGATCTAGGGATTGTTAGTTTGGGTGAGATATTTTGTGTCCCCTGTATCCCCAACACCTGATTGCATAACCAGAAAGTTTCGGGAGTTTATAGGTGGGAATTCAAGTAGCTCTTAGAATATCTTTCCGACAGATGCAGGATATGGGATTGGGTAAATCTCTATCATATGTATTTGTTCCGGCTTATTCTGCAAGCCGAATCCTTTGTTTTGTTTTATTTGTGGTATTCGAGTTGCTTCGAAGTCAAATGTTGAATCCATACCTTTCCTAAATGGTGTTCTCATATTGCTATGTGAATACTAATCCTTCTTGATCATCGAGGTCGTCATGTTAATTCTTTTCCAACCGGCGTGCTTCTCTTCAAGTGGATCCGATCATTTCAACATTCGTGAGATCAATTCTAAGTTTTCTCAACGGTGTTTGTTTCATCCGTCCCAAGTTGCCTTTGTTTTTCCCGCCCTCCCACCCTTTTTTCTTCAAACACTCAGATTTCTTAATCAAGTATCCATCTTATGGACGTGAAGTCTCTTCATTCTTTAGCTCCATGTTCTTAATCGGTGATTTCTCATGAAGATGCTCACGAAGCTTCAAGTTCATCATTCTTCATTCTTGTATTCTTTTCCGGTGGATTTAACTCAAGCTTTCGTTGTTGATCATATCCCTTTCCTCGTTTCAAATGTTATCCCATGCCGGTGCACCTCTCAATCATTCACCTCTCACTATTTTCATTGGTTCCGGAGTGTACAAGATATCTCAGAAGATTCACATTTCCATTCCCAATCCGTTCAAGCTATCTCAAGGTTGTTATCTCTTTTGAGCCATTTAATTCAACCGGCGCAATCTTTCTTTTAATCATTCAACGGTGTATCTTTTGAGTGGGCCCTAACCCACAGGTCTTTTCCCAGGATCTTACCTGACTCTTCTAATTTTTCGGAGTTATTCTCAAATTCTTTTCAAAGTTTGACGTAAGAATGGGTTATCATCAGTCATATGTCTTTCTCCAAGATCTTTCAAATTCTTTTCATCATTGGTTCAACCTTTCCAATTTTCATTCCGGAGTGCCTCAACAATTCATGGTGGTGTTTCTCATCGTCATTCTCAACATTTGAAGACCGAAGAAGTGTTTCTCTTAAATCTTGCTCCATTCTCTTCAAGATTCATGGTTCTAGCTTGATGCCATCCTCTCATAATTGTTTTTGATTGTGAGAATTCTTTTCACCCATCCGGAGCATTTCAGGAGTCTTTTCAGTTTGATTCTCCGGAGCCCATCATCTCAGAATTATTCATTCAAGCTTTCAGCTCTCGTTCTCCAAATCATACCGGTGCATCATTCAAGTATTACCTAAACAGCTCGGGACCTCTGCGTTCACTTGTATCTAAATTCTCTCAAGTATCTTCGTTCATTTTCCAATTCTTCCCGGTGTTTCTTTATCTTTTCTTCGTTCATTTTCAATTCTTACGGTGGTTCGTTCAAGAGTTCTCTTCCTTCGTTATCATATAGTTTCATTCGTTCTTTCTAATCCTACCGGTGGTTCGTTCAAGACCTTCCCAAGTTTGTTCTATCTCTCTTTAATCATTTTTCCCATGAGAATAAATAGTATGCGAAATCCGTTGCTTGTCATCAATTTATATTGGTGAAGGATACGCATAACATAATTATTGTTCTTGTTTCATCCAAGTGTTTAATTCTTTCTACCGGAGTTCGTAATGGTATCAATTTCTCAGTTATATGTTGTTCATCTTTCTTCCGGAGTTCCAAGTTTTCCGCATTATCTCATCGCGAAGCTCCATCTAAATCATCGCAAGGCTTCACCTTGTGTTCTCAACTTCTCTTTCTTTTATCATCCTTTATTACCGGAGTTCTTCATGGAGGCTCTACATGGTGTTTCATCTAATATTTCATTCCTTCTTCTAGTTGTCTTCAACATCCTTGTTGGAGGAGATCAAGCATTCTTCATCGTGCATTCTGAAGTGCAATTCTTTCTACCTTATCGTTTGAGATGGTGTTATATCATTCTTGGCAATTTACATTCATGTTTCGCGTTTCACATGTTGTCAGGGATGAGATATTTTAAATCCATCAATCTCTTTGTTGGAGTTATCTTGTGTCATATTTCACCTAAAGCCTTCCCTAAGGAATGTTGCTATTATGGTGCTTATCAATGATCCAAGGTTTCTCCTATCCTCTTGGTGAAAGAAGTTTTTCATCTCGTTGGTGTTATCAATTATATTAGTTGTTTCCGTAGTGGCAGAATTTCGCCTCTATTTTGAGAAGTTTTTCCATAAGCCCACTACAAGCTTATTCGTTTCGTTGTTGGTTTTCCAACAACTCCGTTCTAACCTTCTTGGAAGGGTGCTTTCCAAGATCATTTGTGGAAGAAATTGGCATTTCCTTCTCCATTCTTTTATTCCAATGATCCATCTTCTATTCCTTCTTCCGGAGGCAATGTGATGTTGCTCTCTTCGCTCATCATCTCGAATTGTGAAGATCGTGTTCTTTTCGTGCTTATCCATTTAACCGAAGTGTTGTGTCTATCATTCCTCTTTTAATTAGAGTCTCATCCAAGTGCTTTCATTTTGCCAAGTTCATATTCTATGCCTTCCATTTCCAACCGGAGTGTTGTCATAATTGATCTTTATCGTTCCTCGTACATCTCGTTTCAACCGGAGTGCTTGCATGTACTTCTTGTCCATTGTAACCCTTTTTCTTTGGTCTTTCAACCTATAAGGTTCTCATAATGTTCCTTGTTCCTCTTTTCTAACGGTGCTTTTCAATCTCGTTCATCTCCATTGTATTCTTTCTTTCAATTTTGCCAACCTCTCAAGGTTCGTTGGTTTCACTCTTTTGTCAAAGAAGCAACTTTGTTTTACCTCTTCCTCTTCCGCTTTTCTCTCTGGTGCCATCCTAGATCTCGGGACGAGATCCTCTTGTAGTGGTGGAGTGTTGTAACGCCCCAAGACCCACGCTCCAGAAGACTTCCATATATTTCGTGAGCACCGTGTGTTTCTTTTTGTGCTTGCTCTTTTTTTTTGACTATACACAGTAGGGCAAAACCCCACTGCAATTTTTTGTTTATATTAATCTAAAAAAAGTAAAGTCCCAGAAAGGAACCAAAGTACAAAAGGCTTGAGATAAGCCAAGGAGGAAGACAAAAGAAAGAGGAAAGAAAAAAAACACTAACAACTAAGAAACTAGGATTACAGGACAAGATTATCCAGCCAAAAACAGTATGCTCCAGCATAGCTCTTTTTAATTCTGAATCTGAGAAGAGAGAGCTCCTCCATGAAGATGGCTTTCCAGCTTTGAATGCTGGGTTGAATTGCTTGGAAAATCATGTTGTTCCTGGAGATCCAAATAGCCCAAGAGGCAAGGATGACTATCTCCATGAAGAAAGGTACATGAAGTTTCTGCTTGAGATCAAGAAAAGCTTCCATGATTGAAACATTTGCCTGTCGTGAAGGGCAGATCAGATCCCAACACTGTGCAGCAAAAGGGCAAGTCCAGAAAAGGTGCTGAAGAGTCTCTTCCTGTGGACAATTGTTGACAACACAATTATAGCTGCCCAGCTGAAAAGATTTCCTTCTCAGAAGATTTCTAGTATTGAGCCTATCATGAAGTAGTCTCCAAAAGAACACCTTATGTTTTGGCTGACAAGAACTGCTCCAGATCCAATTGAACTGCTGTGGTACAACTTTAACTCCCATCAGCACTTTATATGCCTTAGCCACAGAGAATTGCTCAGTTCCCCATATGTAGCTCCAGGTATCTGTGCAATCCAAAGTATCAGAGGCCCTTAAAGCAATGCATATGTCCTCCATAGCCTCAAATTCCTGGAAAGCTTGCACAGTCAGTGGCAGATGAAATAGGTCCTCTAAGTATTCAGTTTGGAGAATGGTGTGAACAGTAGCATCCTTGTTTTTCACAAACGAGAATAGGTGGGGGAACATGTCTTGCAAGCAATGTGAGTGCCAAAGATCAGTCCAAAAATAAGCACTCTTCCCATCACCTATGTTGCATCTGGCCAAGGACTTATAGTTATCAATCAGCTTAAGGTTTGCCTTCCACCAAAAAGATCCCATCCAGCTATTACCAGGTAGAGAATCATTGCTGTAGTAAGATTCCCAAATCAGATTGACCCAGGGAATATTGTGTCTGTTGTAGAACTTATGCAGGTTCTTGAGAAGCAATGCTTTATTCTGAACAAAAATATCAATCACTCCTAAGCCACCTTGATTTTTAGGTCTACACACAGTACTCCATGCCACCATGGCAGGTCTATGGTCCTCCAAATCAGGGCCTCTCCAAAGACAATGTCTCAAGTATTTTATGGCTTGGGTTTTGATGGTAACAGGCACATCAAGGCATCCCATGAGATATATCAATAATGAGTTGAGGACAGATTTCACTAGCAACAATCTCCCAGCCAAAGTCATAAAGGTGGACAATCCCACAATCTTCTTCTGCAGTCTTGTGACAAGAGGAAAACATTGCTCAACAATAGGCTTATGAAGGCCTAGGGGTACTCCCAAATACTTGATTGGAAAAGATTCCTTCTTGCAATGAAAAGTATTTATTAAAATCTCCATCTTCTCTTCTGGCACATTTATTGGAATCATACTTTATTTATTGTAATTAACTTTAAGGCCTGTGGCATCAGCAAAAGTATTGAGAAGGGCTTTGAGGCAATGTAATTGCTTTGCATCTGCTTGCAGAATAACCAAGGTGTCATCAGCATACTGGACAATTGGAAAATCAGGGCATGACTCTACTTGCAAGGGAGAAGTTACCAAACCCAGGTGCATTGCCTTGTTGAGAATTGTCTGAAGTAGATCAGCAGCCAGCACAAACAGAAGAGGGGACAGAGGATCCCCCTGCGTTACACCTCTAAGGCAATAATTTTTTTCCAGGAACACCATTTAGTAATATAGCAGAGGATGCAGAAGTAAACAATAATTTGATCCATGTAAGCCATCTGTCCCCAAAGCCCTTTGCTTTTAAAATATCCAACATAGCCTGATGTTCAATGGTATCAAAAGCCTTTTCAAAATCCAATTTCAGAACAATGATTTCCTCCTTTGACTTATGACATTGGTGTAAATATTCATAAGCCCACCCAAACAGTCATGAATAGATCTTTCTTTAAGGAAACCATATTGGTTGATGTGGACCAATTTCAGAATCACCTTTTGCAATCTATTTTCCAGCAGCTTAGTAACAATTTTCAGACAGCTGTTCAGTAAAGAGATAGGCCTAAAATCATTTGCTGTCAATGGAGAACTCCCCTTTGGAATGAGAGTTATGAATGAAGTGTTCAAGCTCTCAAGGGAGATGTGCCCTGCATGAAAATCATAAATGAATTTGAGCACATCTTCTTTAATAATATCCCAACAAGACTTGAGGAATTCATTGTTAAAACCATCAGGGCCAGGAGACTTGTCATTTGGGAGATCATGAACAACAGCTTCAATTTCTTCAGCAGTAAAAGGCAGTTCCAGATTAGCAAAAATATCTGAATGTTGTCTCTGCCCATACAAAGAATCCAGATCAAAGTGCATTGTGGTTTCTTGGGATGTGCCCATTCTTTTTTTGTAAGCATCCAAGAGAATAGCAGCTTTGCCAGCATGATCTGAGATCTCCATTTGGTCCTCATTGTGAAGTATAGCAATATGGTTATGCCTGTAATTGATGGAAGCTTTTGTGTGAATTTTTTTTGTGTTTTCATCTCCAAACTTCACCCCCTTGATTTTTCCTCTCTGCTTCCAATAAATCTGTTGATTCCTCAGTAATATAAGCAGTTGTTCTTTAAGAATAGCCCTGCAGTTCCATTCATGAGTATCCAGCTCTCTAAATTCCTCAAAGAAATCCCACATGAAGATGAGCTCATTTAACTTTGCAATTGTAGTTTTCAGACAGGACAGAGATTTAGCCCACACCTTCAAAGCTCTTCTTAAAATCTTGAACTTAGCATTCAAAGACTTAACAGAATCAAGGTTTCCCACTGGGATTCTCCAAGCAGAGGCAACAACTTGTTTGAAATCAGAATGATGCAGCCAATAGTTCTCAAACCTGAATACTCTTGCCTTTGGGATAGAAGTACCAACTTTTATTACACAGGGCAAGTGATCAGATATAGGTTTTGCAAGTGGTAGTACAATTGTATTAGGGAAAGAAGTCATCCAGGAGGCAGAAGTGAAAAACCAGTCAAGTTTGACCAACAAAGGATCATGCTGCATGTTACTCCAACTGAACTTTCTACCATGCAAAGGTAATTCAACCAAACCTTGGTTACTAATTGCCTCATTGAACATAAGCATATCATTAACATCTCCCCCAGGTCTGTTCCTATCTGATGGAGCCCTCATAAGGTTGAAATCTCCCATTAAGATCCAGTCAACATCATCAGGCATGTGAATATTTAGAAACCAGTTAATAAACTCCATTTTGTCTTGAGGGTCACATGGACCATAGATATTTGAAAGAATCCAAGACTGATTGGAAAGCAAATTGGTGAACTGCATGGAAAGTGAAAACCTGTTTTGTGCAATGATTTGTCCAGAGAATTGTGAGCCATTCCAGGCCACTAGGAGCCCCCCAGAAGCTCCAACAGAGGGGAGGAAGGCAAAATTATTAATTCTAGAGGGGCAGAATTTTTTTAAGTAGGCTGTGTCAAAGGTCTCTCTTTTGGTTTCTTGAAGGCACACAATATTACAATCACTCTCATCAATCTTCTGTCTTAAAGCCAGGCATTTGTCCTCAGAATTCATACCTCTAATGTTCCAATTTAGAATATTCCAGTTTCTGTTATTGTTATTCATGGAAACAAATTGAGATTTTGTACCAGAGAGCAAGCACCATCACTTGATCATCATCCAAAAAGGAAAGAAACTGGTATAATGCCCTGATCCACAACATAACATAATTCCAGCAGAGCATCCAAATATGACACATGAAAGGACTAGCAGGAAAGTACAGCCACAGGCATACAAGGTTCAGAAAGCACCAAGATCCAAGTCTTACAATTGGCAAAAGCAGCAACAAACTAAGTGGTGTGGAACTACAAACACAATCCCACCACACAACACTCCAAGAAAGGTCCCTAAACATTACGAAGAGGTGGTAGCATGTCCTTCTCCTTTGGCCAAGGGCACCTTGTCCAAAACCTCCTCTTGCATTCTCTTGGGCTTCTTGGCCAGTATGTCCTCCAGTTCCCCCTCAGAAACCTTACAGAAAGAGGCAGTGAGGTTTTTAACAACTGATTTTTTGATGGTGGGAGGGACAGCATTGCAAGGTAAACAATTATTATTAGGGCATGAATTTCTCTTGTAACCAGCATTGTCTTTCTTAATTCTGTCACTTCTTCTTACCTCTGTTTCCACAAGTGGAGTTTTTCCACTTCTCCTCTTCCTCAAATTTTCCTGGCCAAAAGGGTGCAGCAAGGCCTGTGACTCCACATCATGCAAATTTGCAGCCACCCCAATATTTTCTTTACCCTTGTCCTTATCACCTTCCTCCATGACCTGACAGATTGGTGCATGAGAGGTAGGACATTTGTCAGGTATATGAAACAGAAAAGCTTGGTCCATATTTTCCACAGCAGTGAACAGAACCCACATTCCAGATTTTAACATATTGACAGTCCAGGAAAACTTATCAGGGGACAGGAGCAAGTGGACAATAAAGTTAAACCAACTTACAGGAATGTTGGTAGAGAAAAAGCTCCTGTTGTCCAATGCTTTCTCTTTAAAGTGCTGCTTCCACAGTAACATGCCTTCTTCAGAAACAGAGAGTTCAGTGTTAGCAGTGGCAGCCATCTGAATACTTTTCAGACCAAGGAGGGAAGGTGCCATGTTAAAGTGCTCATTGATTTGATTAACCCAGTTACCTTGGAGACCTGACTGGAGGTCCTCTAAATTCTCCACAGGCTGTAAACTTCCTCTGGCAGTAATAACATGTTCAGCAGTGTCATTCAAGACTTGAGTTGATGATCCAGTAGTTGTCATAGGAAGATCAGAAAACATGACAGGCTCCAAAGCTGCTTCCAGAAGTGCAGGTTGGTCAGAAGCCACCTCCAAGGGAGGAGAAACATCAGGAGCAACCTGTGTTGCAAGAGGGATTGAGGCAACATGTTGCAGTGGGTCTGCAGGAGGCTGATCATGCAAAGCAGCCACCTCCTGGGTTTGCTCCTGCAATACAGGAGGCTCCTCATCATCTGACTGGTATGCTTGAATTATGTTCTGCAGTCCATTTGCCATCACAACAGTAGTAGGTTGGGCAATTGCAGCCCTAGCATGAGTGGCTTCCACAGTAACTGAAGGCAAAACCATATGAGAATTGTCTCCATCAGAAAAGGACATGTCTGAAGAGAAACTGCTATTACTAGGTGCTGGAAGCAGCTCTTCACCATCTGCCCAGCCCATTTCCTCCTATTGTACAGCATCAAGAAGATCTTCCAACTCAGCATTATGGATGTGCTGATGGTTATCGTCCCAGTTATCCCAGTTTGCAGCAACCTGAACATCCACCTCATTATTGATGGCTGCAACAACATGAAAACCCTCAGCAGGCACAACATTCTCAGGTAGAGGGTGCGGGTCCTCATTAGCAGGAGGAAAAGGGTCCTCATCTGCAGGTCCTCCACCAAGGAGCTCACTGGCCAGCACTTCGATGGAGGAAGACCAGCCGTCCCCCTCAAATTCATCCCCTTCAGACCAGCGCATACTTTTTGGGATGGTATCCAAGTTCAGAACTCTTGCCTTGACCACAATGCAACCCATGTGGTCATCCTCCTTGTCCCAGGAAATCATGCGGCCAAACTTACTAACAGCACAAGCAAGATCTTCAGTGGTGCGGAAATCAAAAGGGACTCCCGTCAGAAGCAACCACACCACTCTGTTAAGATGAACCCTCCTGTGATTCCTTCCCTCATCATGCCTCGCAAAACTAATGAACACATCTCCAAACTCGTGGGGGCTATCAAGGACCAACTTGTCCCTATCCCTAACCCGCGTGAGACGAACATATGCCTCACCGAACGGACAGCGCTGGATATCTCGCAGCCCCAACCGTCTATGTTCAACAATAAAATCCTCAAGAACATCTCTTACATTGTGGAATGGAGCATCTGCAGGGAGAGGGTGAATAGTCGCAATCGCCCAGTCCTCATGGCGACGAGGGCGCTGCGGTAGCACCACCCGAGCCACACCATTGCGCCCAGGAACCTGCTGAATGTTGAAGCCATGTGGCACAAAGGGGCGTGGGTCGATCGGGATGTTGGCCATCGGCGTCGCCGAAGAACGCGAGATCACCGGCGAAGTGAGGCGCAAAGCACTAGAAGCAGAGTTTGTGCACAGAGGTGAGACAGAGGAACAGAGCGGAGAAGTTGAGGAGGCAAGGGGACGACGAGGCTAGAAATTAGGAAAAGATCCCAAACAAAGCTCACTAAAAGAGGAAACGAGCGGAGGCTCGCGGGCTGGGCCAACTGACTGAAACCAGTCATGGACCGCGTCTAAGTCCCAGGCCTCAGGCAATGGGCTGGGGAAAGCGTCAAACCGGAGATAAGGAAAAAGCCCAGGAAGGCGATTGGCATTGCACTCCTTAGCAAAATGGCCCAACTTGCCACACGCGTAGCACTGAAAAGAGAAATTAGAGTGATCCAGATTCCCGCCCGACGTACCCGCAGCGAGATCCTCGCCCGAGGAATTAATATTGGGCAATGAGTGCACATTATTGTCCGAGGCCACATTACTGCTGACGGTCGGAAAATTCGCTAACCTAGCAAAAACCGACTGCCGTGGTTGATCACCGGAAAATCTACCGGCGGAGGAGCGTGGGCGTGATCCAGAACTGACCAAAGTCCAAGAAGCTTCTTCCTCTCGATAAAAAAGTTGTTCTTCACGTAACCAGTTCGGTCCTCCAAAACCCCAAAGATTGAACACTAACTCAAAATCCTTCTCAACCACCCGACCCTGATTATAAATTTCAAAACCCACTGCTTTGGAGGCAACCGAAAACTTGAATGATCTGTCCTTGAGATGTAGCACATGAAACCCTTGTGGATAACCGCCAAAACAAGATTGCAACGTGACACTGACTGTGTGACAATCCAACCGAAATCGAGCACGGCAAAAGGAAACCACCAAAGTGAATTCACGTTGACGAAAACCATGGGAAAACACCACCGGATGACCAAACTTTTGTCTCATTGAAAGCTGAAATTCTTTACCTCGAGCAAAGTTGAGAGAGGGAGGATCCATGGCCATGCAAGGGCCAAAAACTTCCCACAAAGGGCCTAGAGACAGCAAGGTGGACAGATGGATGGTGGCCGCCGGTGCTGGAGCGGCAGCCGATGGGAGGAGGGGTGGCCGCCGGGGCCGGAGTGGCCACCGGCGGGGAGCGCCTAGAGAGAGCCTAGAGAGCGCCTAGAGATAGCAGCACCACTTCATACCATCCCCATCTTCGCCTAGAGAGAGCCTAGAGAGCGCCTAGAGATAGCAGCTCTTTTATTTTTGCATTGCATCATGCCATCATGTCATTAATCTTTGCATCTCAACTCAACTAATAAATTGCATAGATGGTTGATCTATTTAAATCGAGGGAAGGGTGACTTCTCTTTATAACATATCCTCCCAATTTTAGGGAGCTATAATAAAGCAATCCATAAATTTGGAATTAACCATAACACACTTGCATTTTAATTCTCATGCCTTTTGCTTCAAGGTTGCTCTCCAAACTTTCTCTATAATTCTTTCTCCTTTCATCGAGGCTCCTCCTAAATTTTCAACATTTTTGAGCACTCCTAAACCTTGTCCTAGTTCAAACCATTTGAATTAAATTCAAATGAGTTTGAATTAAACTCTTCCATATCGCGTGAAACTTCTTTTCTTGGGCTAAGTATAATTCTTAGACTCTGTAGGAGAAGTTTCAGCATTTTTCCAAACCCCTAGCTATTTCTTTCCTTCCCTTTTCCTTCTGTCTATTCTATTTTTCTGTAGGTGGGAAATAGCGAGAAGGTTGGCCTTTTGCACCGAAGCTGCAACCAGCCCATCTAACCTCCTAGGCCCAGCCTCCAAGGCCCATTCGTAGCCTAGCCGGTGCCCTGTTAACCCTAGCCCAGACCCCTCCTCTCGATCTCTCCCTCTCGTCCTCCCACACTGCCGCCACACACACGCATCGCACAGGAGAGGAGCGCACGCGCCCGATCCCCATGGCGCCCCTGTTCCCCGCGCCCGTGGCCCTCGACGCTCGCCGGCGCTGCAGCTCCTTCTCCACTTCGTCGTCGTCCTCGCCTCGCCTCTGCCCTGACCCTGCCGCGGCCACCTCTGCTCGCCCTTCCATCTTCGCCGCTGCTCCAGCTCGCCTCTGCTCCGCGCCGCTCCTCCTCTACCATGGCCTTCCTCCTTCAGCGTCGCGCCTGCACCCATCATCGCCGCCCCAAGCCGCTCCCTCACCACCCCTCGCCGTCCCGACCAGCAGCAGGAAACCAGGAGCTCAAGCCCTGCCATGGTCGCCCCCGTTCGTCGCCTCCGCCGCCAGATCCGCGCCGCCAGCCCCTCGTCGGAGTCGCGCCAAGCTCCCCTGCATCGCGCGAGTCGCCGAGCCCCTACCTCCTCGTCCGCTCCGTGTTGACCAGCTCGCCAGGTCCCTTGCACCAGCGCCGCGACTTCCTCCTCTGCTCGCGAGCCCTGCTTCGCTGTTGCGCCTCCCTGGCCTCGCTGCCTCCGCCACATGCCAGCAGCACATCCACCTCGCCGTCGACCTCCTGTTGTCGTGGATCCAAGGTCACCGCACTGTACAACTACGTTGAGAGGACCCGGATTGCCAAGTTCTTTTCGGAGACCTCTCCAAGACCAGGATACGCCAAGACCCGTTCGTGGATTTCGTCAAGTTCGAGCACCGCTGAACGAGGGCTTTTGCCTTGCTCATTTTGGACGAGCCAAGTTCCTCTCCGAACGTGTACGACTACCAACGAGTACCTCTACCGTCGCCGTGTACAACTACTTCCACTACTGTCGCAAGAACGTCTACTTCCTTCTACACCGCATCGAACTCGTTCCGCCCCGAAAACGCACGCTTCAAAGGTATAATGACGAGACGACCGCCGCGGACCGAATGCATGTGTTGTATGAGATGCACTGTTTGCATCGTGTCTGATTTGTCACTCGTTTCCATGCCACTGACCCGTGGGAACCCGGTAGTCGGGAGCACCCCACCATCTCTAGCATGTTCTGCACATCCGCACACTTCCTTTTGAACCGGTATCTCCATGAGCTACCGGAACCGATATGTTGCCGTGGCATCATTTTCGGATTCGTCGCCGTGACACCCTTTCTTTCCGCCACGGTGACAAATGCCTCGTGTCTTGCTCATTTCAACATTTTCATAAAATTGATTAAAACTTGCATATGTCATCCGCATCATGATAACAATATTTAAAATGTTTATATTTGTTGTTTCCATTAAATTGCTAAATTTGCATATGGGGATTTTCCGGAATTGTTGTTTGTTATTTCCGGTCTCATTTAAACTTGCCTAAATAGTCAGTTTAATTATGCTTCACCTCTTGCCATGTTAACCAACATTTAATCTTGTCTTGTTCATAAACGAGAGCAAACTAAATAACTTCAATGTGGTGTTTCGTCAATATGCAAGTCGTTGCATATTGAGCTCCACTTAATTTGTAGTATTGTTTGTGCACTTTGCCATGCCATGCCTCTTTAAACCGGACATGCATCATACTTGTTTGTGCATCATGTCATGATTATGCTTGTGTGTTTTACCATGTTGTTTGCTTCTTTCCGGTTTGCTTCTCTCGTTAGCTTCGGTTTCATTCCGGAGTTGTGAGGATTCGTTCGACTACGTCCGTTTGTCTTCTTCATGCACTCGTTCTTCTTCCTTGCGGGATCTCAGGCAAGATACCATACCCTCGAAATCATTTCTATCTTTGCTTTGCTGGTTGTTCGCTCTATCGCTATGCTTGCGCTACCTACCACTTGTTTATCATGCCTCCCATATTGCCATGTCAAGCCTCTAACCATCTTTTCCTAGCAAACCGTTGTTTGGCTAAGTTACCGCTTTTGCTCAGCCCTTCTTATAGCGTTGCTAGTTGCAGGTGAAGATGAAGTTGGTTCCATGTTGAAACATGGATATTTTGGGATATCACAATATCTCTTATTTAATTTAATGCATCTATATACTTGGTAAAGGGTGGAAGGCTCGGCCTTATGCCTGGTGTTTTGTTCCACTCTTGCCGCCCTAGTTTCCGTCATACCGGTGTTATGTTCCTTGATTTTGCGTTCCTTACGCGGTTTGGTGATTTATGTGTTGGGGATCGTAGCAGAAATTAAAAATTTTCTACGCATCACCAAGATCAATCTATGGAGTAACTAGCAATGAGAGAGAGGAGAGTGCATCTTCATACCATTGAAGATCGCGAGACGGAAGCGTTGCAAGAACGCGGATGAGGGAGTCGTACACGTAGCGATTCAGATCGCGGCAGAATCCGATCCAAGCACCGAACAACGTTGCCTCCGCGTTCACCACACGTGCAGCCCGGTGACGTCTCCCGCGCCTTGATCCAGCAAGGAGGAGGGAGAGGTTGAGGAAGAAGGCTCCAACAGCAGCACGACGGCGTGGTGGTGGTGGAGTGACAGTTCTCCGGCAGGGCTTCGCCAAGCACACGCGGAGGAGGAGAGGTGTTGGGGAGGGGAGGGGCTGCGCCTTGGATGTGGTGCTGCAGCCCTCCCCTCACCCCTCTATTTATAGGGAGAAAGGGCAAGGGGGCCGGCCCCTCTAGATGAGATCTAGAGGGGGGGCGATGGCCAAGGGGGAGGGAGCTTGCCCCCCAAGCAAGGGGGGCGCCCCCTTTAGGGTTCCCCCCAAACCCTAGGCGCATGGGCCCTAGGGGGGTTGGCGCCCAGCCCACTTAGGGCTGGTTCCCTTCCACCTACAGCCCATAAGGCCCTCCGGGGCAGGTGGACCCTCCCGGTGGACCCCCGGAACCCCTCCGGTGGTCCCGGTACAATACCGGTATACCCCCGAATATTTCCGGTGACCGTATGATGACTTACCATATATAAATCTTCACCTCCGGACCATTCCAGAACTCCTCGTGACGTCCGGGATCTCATCCGGGACTCCGAACAACATTCGGTAATCACATACAAACCTTCCTTATAACCCTAGCGTCATCGAACCTTAAGTGTGTAGACCCTACGGGTTCGGGAATCATGCAGACATGACCGAGACACCTCTCTAGCCAATAACCAACAGCGGGATCTAGATACCCATGTTGGCTCCCACATGTTCCACGATGATCTCATCGGATGAACCACGATGTCGAGGATTCAAGCAATCCCGTATACAATTCCCTTTGTCAATCGGTACGTTACTTGCCCGAGATTCGATCGTCGGTATCCCAATACCTCGTTCAATCTCGTTACCGGCAAGTCACTTTACTCGTTCCGTAATGCATGATCCCGTGACCAACTACTTGGTCACATTGAGCTCATTATGATGATGCATTACCGAGTGGGCCCAGAGACACCTCTCCGTCATACGGAGTGACAAATCCCAGTCTCGATCCGTGCCAACCCAACAGACACTTTCGGAGATACCTGCAGTGCACCTTTATAGCCACCCAGTTACGTTGTGACGTTTGGTACACCCAAAGCATTCCTACAGTATCCGGGAGTTGCACGATCTCAAGGTCTAAGGAAATGATACTTGACATTAGAAAAGCTTTAGCAAACGAACTACATGATCTAGTGCTATGCTTAGGATTGGGTCTTGTCCATCACATCATTCTCCTAATGATGTGATCCCGTTATCAATGACATCCAATGTCCATGGTCAGGAAATCGTAACCATCTATTGATCAACGAGCTAGTCAACTAGAGGCTCACTAGGGACATGTTATGGTCTATGTGTTCACACATGTATTACGATTTCCGGATAACACAATTATAGCATGAACAATAGACAATTATCATGAACAAGGAAATATAATAATAACCATTTTTTCATTGCCTCTAGGGCATATTTCCAACATTATGGGACCCCCTTGACAGTTCGCTTTGGTTGAAACTCCTCCAGCAAGGCCCAACCTTGGTTTTACCATTTGCCACCTAAGCCTTTTTCCCTTGGGTTTTCGCGAGCCCGAGGGTCATCTTTATTTAACCCCCCCGGGTCAGTGCTCCTTCGAGTGTTGGTCCGAACCGAGCAACCTGCGGGGCCACCTCGGGGCAACTTGAGGGCTGGTTTTACTCGTAGCTTGACTTATCCAGTGTGCCCTGAGAACGAGATATGTGCAGCTCCTATCGGGATTTGTCGGCACATCGAGCGGCTTTGCCGGTCTTGTTTTACCATTGTCGAAATGTCTTGTAAATCGGGATTCCAAGACTGGTCGGGTCTTCCCGGGAGAAGGAATATCCTTCGTTGACCGCGAGAGCTTGTGATGGGCTAAGTTGGGACACCCCTGCAGGGTATTATCTTTCGAAAGCCGTGCCCGCGGTTATGAGGCAGATGGGAATTTGTTAATGTCCGGTTGTAGAGAACTTGACACTTGACTTAATTAAAATGCATCAATCACGTGTGTAGCCGTGATGATCTCTTTCCGGCGGAGTCCGGGAAGTGAACACGGTTCTTGTGTTGTGGTTGCACGTAAGTAGTTTCAGGATCACTTCTTGATCACTTCTAGCTTCTCGACCGATGCGTTGCGTCTCTTCTCGCTCTCCTTTGCGTATGTTAGCCACCATATATGCTTAGTGCTTGCTGCAGCTCCACCATATTTCCCCTTTCCTACCTACAAGCTTAAATAGTCTTGATCTCGCGGGTGTGAGATTGCTGAGTCCTCGTGACTCATAGATTCTACCAAAACAGTTGCAGGTGCCGACGATACCAGTGCTAGTGACGCAACCGAGCTCAAGTGGGAGTTCGACGAGGAACTTGGTCGTTACTATGTTTCGTTTCCGGATGATCAGTAGTGGAGCCCAGTTGGGACGATCGGGGATCTAGCATTTGGGGTTATCTTCGTTTCATTTGGATTTGACCGTAGTCGGTCTATGTGTGTATTTTGGATGATGTATGAATTTATCTATGTTTTGTGTGAGGTGGCGATTGTAAGCCAACTCTCTTTATCCCATTCTTGTTCATTACATGGGATTGTGTGAAGATGACCCTTCTTGCGACAATACCTACAATGCGGTTATGCCTCTAAGTCGTGCCTCGACACGTGGGAGATATAGCCGCATCGTGGGCGTTACAAGGTTGAAGATGAATTGCAGGCCCTCCCTAAACTACATGTGAAGAGCCTCTGTGCTACCATTGCGTTCAGTTTCGACAGTAACATTCCGATTCCACAGTAAATTTCAGTTTCGACAGTTAAATTCAGAGTCAACAGTTTTTACCTCATCTATTGTAGTCAGGTGGTTTTTGGTGATGTAAATGTTACATCTATCACTTTTTGGTAATGTATTTTACATCATCTATTGGAGATGCTATTAGAATCCCACTTGAGATTAACGATGTCTGTCTTGTGCTGCTTCAGCCTCGGTGTCTTACGGCTCGCCGGAGCTGCTCCGATGACGGAATGATCCATCACAACAGAGCAGTGCCCTGGACGCCGTCTACAGATTCCTCAGATCTTCCTCCACACCTCTGACAGCCACCTCTGCCTTAACTTCTTCAGCGACCAACCCAATGATGCTGAGGTCGACACAGCTACGGCAAAGAGGTTGTACACTTGTCACATCACTTATTACTCTACATTCATGTCGATCCATTAGGGCTATTTTGGTTGAATGGAAAAACATAGCAATAGGAATTTTTCCTATGACACTCTACTATTCAATTATTCATGCATTTTGTTGAAAGGAATGGAGCAAAACATCCACCTGGACCTACTTTTCAAAATCCTATGCATGAAAACAAAACCAAGTGCATTAGTGGCAGAATAACATTCTAACTGTACACGCTTTCATATTGTTTCACTTTATTTTGGCCATGTTTCTTTGCATTCCTCTGCTCTTCCAATTCCCGTGAACCAAACACCCAAGTTGACAGAAATCCCGTGTTTACAAATGCTCTGTTTCCCATGTGCATTCCTATCCTATTCCGGTGTTTTTCCTATCCTTGCATTTTTAGAATCATGCAAGCCAAATGAGCCCTTACAGAATTACTTCAGTTACAGGTAGGTGTCTAAGAAAACTTTGTGTGGTTTGTCCTGCTCCTGCCGCGACGTCGTCCATCTCACCTAAGCTGCTCCATCGACAGAAGCAGCCACCAAACCAGACATCACGACTCATGATCGTCTTTCGCCGCCTCAGATCTCCTTCCCTGCCGCTAGCACCCACTGCAACGGCATCACCATCATCGACTCAGCAGATGAACTTGAGGAGTACACGGGTCCACAAGAGAGGTCGCACTCTTTTGTTTCTGCTTATGTTATGCATTGCTTAATATTACCTGCTACTTTATCGTCATGTTCACCTCTTAGACTCCATGTCAGGTCCAAATTAATGTTCAAACTTGAGTTCTAAATTAGTTGTGGGGCACATATCGAGGCAGCAATGAATAGTATCTCTGTCTAATATCTGGTTCACCTAGGGTATGCCTATGTTGTTCATCTTGGGTGGGAAACAAATAGTAAAGCAATCATCATCTGTCTTTTTATTAAGTTAAAGCAATCATCAGCCTGCTATCATTATTTTTGGATCCATCCACTGGTTGTTACCACCACTCTAGATTTTTGCATGCTCTCCTTACATAATCTCACCATATTTTTTTCATATGCATGTCAGATATTGTACACAGTCATGCTAAACATGTAGAGAAAAAGAGAAGAGTTTTGCGCGGCAATACAATGTCATGCAGACATCGCTCCATGGTGGGTTCAATGGCAAACCCTCCCTCTCTCCAGATTGTAATCCAGAGGAAGATATCTGTTCTGAGGCGGATTCAGACGCAGCTGACCACTCCTATTTACCCCACAAGGTGTTTGCTCTAACTTGGCATGATGATGTTAGTCATATCATGCATATGTTCCCTTGAAGTGCCTACTTTCGACAAAACCCAAATATTGGAGAATAAATACGAGGCTATAAGAGATCATGCATATAAGAGATCAAAGAAACTCAAATAACTTTCATGGATATAAAAAGGTATGACTGATCATAAACTCGAAGTTCTTCAGATCCCAACAAACACACTGCAAAAGAGTTACATCATATGGATCTCCAAGAGACCATTGTATTGAGAATTCAGCGAGAGAGAGAAAGCCATCTAGCTACTAACCACGGACCCGAAGGTCTACAAAGAACTACTCACGCATCATCGGAGAGGCACCAATGGAGGTGGTGAACCCCATCTGAGATGATGTCTAGATTGGATCTGGTGGTTCTAGACTCTGCGGCGGCTGGATGAATATTTCATCGACGTGTCTAGGGTTCTGGTATTTTTGGGGTATTTATAGAGCAAAGAGGCGGTCCGGGGGGCACCCGAGGTGGGCACAACCCACCAGGGCGCGCCTAGGCCTCCTGGCTCGCCCTGGTGGGTTGTGCCCCCCTCGGGGCACCCCCAGGTGCAACCAGGGCCCATTGCCTTCCTTTTGGCCCATAAAAAATCATCGTGAAGTTTCCTGGCATTTGGACTCCGTTTGATATTGATTTCCTGCGATGTAAAAAACATGGAAAAAATAGCAACTGGCACTTGGCACTATGTCAATAGGTCGGTACCAAAAAATGCTATAAAATGATTATAAAACATCCAAGATTGATAATAAAACAACATGGAACAATAAAAAATTATAGGTACGTTGGAGACGTATCAGGATCCATGGGCCTTCTACGGACCATAGGATCCATGGGCCTTCTACGGGCCGTCTCACCTATGGGCCTTTCACGGGCCGTATAATCGTTTCGCCGAACATGGGCCATACTATTCGTGGACCAATGACGGACCGCACAATGGGCCGTAAACGGGCTAGAGTGGAAATCGTCTGTTTTATGGCCCAACCATAATGGGCCGTCAATAGGCCATAATTGATGAGGCTACGAAAACAGCCCAACGTGTTAACGGGCCACAAATAGGCCGACTGTAACCACGGGCTGAATTTGGCCCACAAGCAGAACAGACCAGTAACAGACCATAAGTAATCGAATTCTGGAAATGAGCCCAAGAATAAATGGGCCCTTAGAAGGCCGAAAGTTAACACAGGCTGGAAACAGCCGACGGACTAATGGGCCGTTAATGGGTATAAAGCGATACACTGTTCATTACGGGCCAATTCCACCACGGGTCGTTAATGGGCCAAGAGTTACAAAGGGCCTCATATGGGCAGAAAGACGTCATGGGCCATACATGGGCCGGAAGTTACAACGGGCTGGAATCATACTAGACGGCCCAGATGACGCTACTGGGCCTAATTCGGATAAGTCGTAACGGGCCATGACCTAGCGGGCTATAAATGGGCAATATGCGAACATGCCGTTAACAGGCTTTGCGTGTGCCGGCCCGCTACCTATTTGACCAAGTCAAATGGGCCGACCCTTTCACTGGAATGGGCCTCTGTTGGGCCGTGCCATGTGTCGACGTGTCATAGGCTCTTTCGGTCCAATGAGTTGATGACATCTGTCCCAACGGTGAGGCGACACGTGGTTCCTGTGGCCATTGAGAATTTTACACGTGGAAAATCCCTATTGGTCCAGGCTGTTAACAGGTTATCGGATCCAAACTGGAACCCGATAGCTTAACAGCGACCCGTTACGGTGGATGCCACGTGTCGGTTACCCTTGACGAAAGCAATTCTATGACACACGATTTATCGTCATGGAAGTGGACACTTCCGTGATGATAATTTTGGTAATGTCATGGAAGACTTCTACGACAGCACAGGTATGACTATCTTGATTCTGTCATAAAATCTTCATGGATGTACATGCTAAAGGAAATATTCCCTAGAGGCAATAATAAAGTTGTTATTTATATTTGCTTATATCATGATAAATGTTTATTATTCATGCTAAAATTGTATTAACCGAAACTTAGTACATGTGTGAATACATAGACAAAACAGAATGTCCCTAGTATGCCTCTACTTGACTAGCTCATTAATCAAAGATGGTTAAGTTTCCTGACCATAGACATGTGTTGTCATTTGATGAACGGGATCACATCATTAGGAGAATGATGTGATGGACAAGACCCATCCACTAGCTTAGCATGTTGATCGTTCATTTTTATTGCTATTGCTTTCTTCATGACTTATACATGTTCCTCTATCTATGAGATTATGCAACTCCCGAATACCGGAGGAACACCTTGTGGGCTATCAAACGTCACAACGTAACTGGGTGATTATAAAGATGCTCTACAGGTGTCTCCGAAGGTGTTTGTTGGGTTGGCATAGATCAAGATTAGGATTTGTCACTCCTAGTATCGGAGAGGTATCTCTGGGCCCTCTCAGTAATGCACATCATAAGAAGCCTTGCAAGCAAAGTGACTAATGGGTTAGTTGCGGGATGATGCAATACGGAATGAGTAAAGAGACTACCGGTAACGAGATTGAACTAGGTATGATGGTACCGACGATCGAATCTTAGGCAAGTAACATACCGATGACAAAGGGAATGATGTATGTTGTTATGCGGTTTGACCGATAAAGATCTTCGTAGAATATGTAGGAGCCAATATGAGCATCCAGGTTCCGCTATTGGTTATTGAACGGAGATGTGTCTCGGTCATGTCTACATAGTTCTCGAATCCGTAGGGTCCGCACGCTTAACGTTCGATGACGATTTATATTATGAGTTATGTGATTTGATGACCGAAGTTTGTTCGGAGTCCCGGATGAGATCACGGACATGACAAGGAGTCTCGAAATGGTCGAGTGGTAAGGATCAATATATTGGAAGGCTATATTCGGACATCAGAATGGTTCCGAGTGATTCGGGTATTTTTCGGAGTACCGGAGAGTTACGGGAATTCGCCGGGGGAAGTTAACGGGCCTTATTGGGCTTTAGTGGAGAGAGGGAAGAAGGGCCACAAGGTGGCGCGCGCCTCCCCCCTGCCCAAACTGAATTGGACAAGGGGTGGGGGCGCGGCCCCCCTTTCCTTCTCCCTCTCTCTCTTTCCTTCTTTCCTACTCTGAAAAGGAAAGGGAATCCTACTAGGACTTGGGAGTCCTAGTAGGACTCCCTACACTTGGCGCGCCCCTAGGAGGGCCGGCCTCTCTCCCTCCCTTCTTTATATACGTGGGCAGGGGGCACCCCAAAGGCACACCAAGTCTTCTCTTAGCTGTGTGCGATGGCCCCCTCCACAGTTACACACCTCGGTCATATCGTCGTAGTGCTTAGGCGAAGACCTGCGCCGGTAACTTCATCATCACCGGCACCATGCCGTCGTGCTGACGGAACTCTCCCTCGGCCTCAACTGGATCAAGAGCTCAAGGGACGTTATCATGCTAAACGTGTGCTGAACACGGAGGTGCCGTACGTTCGGTACTTGGATCGGTTGGATCGCGAAGACGTTCAACTACATCAACCGCATTACTAAAAGTTTCCGCTTTCGGTCTATGAGGGTACGTGGACACACTGTCCCGTTTCATTGCTATGCATCTCCTACATAGATCTTGCATGATCGTAGGTAAATTTTTTGAAATACTGCGTTTCGCAACAGTGGCATCCGAGCCAGGTCTATGCGTAGATGTTATATGCACGAGTACACCACAAAGAGTAGTGGGCGATAATAGTCATACTGCTTACCACCAACGTCTTACTTTGATTCGGCGATATTGTTTGATGAAGCGGCCTGCACCGACATTACATGACCGCGTTCATGAGACTGGTTCTACCGACATGCTTCGCACACCAGTGGCTGGCGGGTGTCTGTTTCTCCAATATTAGTTGAATTGAGTTTGACTACGGCCGGTCCTTGTTGAAGGTTAAAACAACGCACTTGACAACAAATTGTTGTGGTTTTGATGCGTAGGTAAGAACGGTTCTTGCTAGAAGCCCGTAGCAGCCACGTAAAACTTGCAACAACAAAGTAGAGGATGTCTTACTTGTTTTTGCAGGGCATGTTGTGATGTGATATGGTCAAGACATGATGAGATATAAATTGTTGTATGAGATGATCATGTTTTGTAAAAGTTATCGGCAACTGGCAGGAGCCTTATGGTTGTCGCTTTATTGTATGAAATGCAATCGCCATGTAATTGCTTTAATTTATCATTAAGCGATAGCGATAGTCGTGGAAGCAACAGTTGGCGAGACGACAACGACGCTACAATGGAGATCAAGGTGTCAAGCCGGTGACGATGGAGATCATGACGGTGCTTTGGAGATGGATATGAAAGGCACAAGATGATGATGGCCATATCATGTCACATATTTTGATTGCATGTGATGTTTATCCTTTATGCATCTTATTTTGCTTAGTACGGCAGTAGCATTATAAGATGATCCCTCACTAAATTTCAAGGTACAAGTGTTCTCCCTAAGTATGCACCGTTGCTACAGTTCGTCGTGCCGAGACACCACGTGATGATCGGGTGTGATAAGCTCTACATTCACATACAACAGGTGCAAGCCAGTTTTGCACATGCAGAATACTCGAGTTAAACTTGACGAGCCTAGCATATGCAGATATGGCCTCGGAACACTGAAACCGAAAGGTCGAACATGAATCATATAGTAGATATGATCAACATAGTGGTGTTGACCATTGATAACTACTCCATCTCACGTGATGATCGGACATGGTTTAGTTGATATGGATCACGTGATCATTTAGATGACTAGAGGGATGTCTATCCAAGTGGGAGTTCTTAGGTAATATGATTAATTGAACTTTAATTTATCATGAACTTAGTCCTGATAGTATTTGCATATCTATGTTGTAGATCAATAGCTTGCGATGTAGCTTCCCGTTTATTTTTTGATATGTTCCTAGAGAAATATAAGTTGAAAGATGATAGTAGCAATGATGCGGACTAGGTCCGTGATCTGAGGACTATCTTCGTTGCTGCACAGAAGAATTATGTCCTTGATGCACCACTAGGTGACAGACCTATTGCAGGACCAGATGCAGATGTTATGAACGTTTGGCAAGCTCGGTATGATGACTACTTGATAGTTTAATGCACCATGCTTTACGGCTTAGAACCGGGACTTCAAAAACATTTTGAACGCCACGGAGCATATAAGATGTTCCAAGAGCTGAAATTGGTATTTCAGACTCATGCCCGAGTCAAGAGGTATGAGACCTTTGACAAGTATTTTGCCTACAAGATGGAGGAGAATAGCTCAACCAGTGAGCATGTGCTCAGAATGTCTGAGTACTACTATCGCTTGAATCAAGTGGAAGTTAATCTTCCTGATAAGATAGTGACTAACAGAATTCTCTAGTCACTATCACCAAGTTATTGGAACTTCGTGATGAACTATAATATGCAAGGGATGACGAAAATGATTCCCGAGCTCTTCGTGATGCTGAAATCGACGAAGGTAGAAATCAAGAAAAGCATCAAATGTTGATGGTTGACAAGACCACTAGTATCAAGTAAAAGGGCAAGGGAAAGAAAGGGAACTTCAAGAAGAATGGAAAGCAAGTTGCCACTCCCATGAAGAAGCCCAAAGCTAGACCCAAGCCTGAAACTGAGTGCTTCTACTGCAAAGGAAATGGTCACTGGAAGCGGAACTGCCCAAATACTTGGCGGATAAGAAGGATGGCAAAGTGAACAAAAGTATATATGATATACATGTTATTGATGTGTACTTACTAGTGTTCATAGTAGCCCCTGGGTATTTGATACCGGTTCGGTTGCTATGATTAGTAACTCGAAACAGAACAAAGACTAGTTGAGGGAGAGGTGACGATGTGTGTTGGAAATGATTCCAAGGTTGATAAGATCACCATCGCATACTCCCTCTACCTTCGGGATTAGTATTGGAACTAAATAAATGTTATTTGGTGTTTGCGTTGAGCATAAATATGATTGGATCATGTTTATTGCGATATGGTTATTCGTTTAAGTCAGAGAATAATTATTGTTCTGTTTACATGAATAAAACCTTCTATGGTCTTACATCCAATGTAAATGGTTTACTGAATCTCGATCACTGTGATACACATAATATTGATGCCAAAAGATGCAAAGTTAATAATGATAGTGCAACTTATTTGTGGCACTGCCGTTTAGGTCATATTGGTGTAAAGCGCATGAAGAAACTCCATGCTGATGGGCTTTTGGAATCACTTGATGCTTGTGAACCATGCCTCATGGGCAAGATGACTAAAACTCCGTTCTCCGGAACAATGGAGCGAGCCACTGACTTATTGGAAATAATACATACTGATGTATGCGGTCCGATGAGTGTTGAGGCTCGTGACGGGTATTGTTATTTTCTGACCTTGACAGATGATTTAAGCAGATATGGGTATATCTACTTAATGAAACACAAATCTGAAACATTTGAAAAGTTCAAAGAAATTCAGAGTGAAGTTAAGAATCATCGTAACAAGAAAATAAAGATTCTACGATCTGATCGCGGAGGCAAATATTTGAGTTACGAGTTTGGCCTTCATTTAAAAACAATGTGTAATAGTTTCACAACTCATGCCACTTGGAACACCACGGAGTAATGGTGTGTCCGAACATCGTAACCGTACTTTATTAGATATGGTGCGATCTATGATGTCTCTTACCGATTTACCACTATTGTTTTGGGGTTATGCATTAGAGACAGCTGCATTCACGTTAAATAGGGCACCGTCTAATCCGTTGAGACGACACCGTATGAACTATGGTTTAGCAAGAAACCTAAGCTGTCGTTTCTTAAAGTTTGGGGTTGCGATGCTTATGTGAAAAAGCTTTAGCCTGATAAGCACGAACCCAAATCGGAGAAGTGCGTCTTCATAGGATACCCAAAAGAAACTGTTGGGTACACCTTCTATCACAGATCCGAAGGCAAGATCTTTGTTGTTAAGAATGGATCCTTTCTAGAGAAGGAGTTTCTATCAAAAGAAGTGAGTGGGTGGAAAGTAGAACTTGATGAGGTAGTTGTACCTTCTCCCGAATTGGAAAGTAGTTCATCACAGAAATCAGTTCCACTGATTCCTACACCAATTAGTGAGGAAGCTAATGATGATGATCATGAAACTTCAGGTCAAGTTACTACCGAACCTCGTAGGTCAACCAGAGTATGGTCCACACTAGAGTGGTATGGTAATCCTTTCTGGAAGTCATGTTACTAGACCATGACGAACCTACGAACTATGAGGAAGCGATGATGAGCCCAGATTCCGCGAAATGGCTTGAGGCCACGAAATTTGAGATGGGATCCATGTATGAGAACAAAGTATGGACTTTGATTGACTTGACCGATGATCGGCGAGCCATTGAGATTAAATGGATCTTCAAGAGGAAGACGGATGCTGATAGTAGTGTTACTATCTACAAAGCTCGAATTGTCGCAAAAGGTTTTTGACAAGTTCAAAGGTGTTGACTACGATGAGAGTTTCTCACTCGTATCTATGCTTAAAGTCTGTCCGAATCATGTTAGCAATTGCCGCATTTTATGAAATTTAACAAATGGATGTCAAAACTGCATTCCATAATGGATTTCTTAAAGAAGAGTTGTATATGATGCAACCAGAAGGTTTTGTCAATCCGAAAGGTGTTAACAAAGTGTGTAAGCTCCAGTGATCCATTTATGGACTGGTGCAAGCATCTCAGAGTTGGAATGTACGCTTTGATAGTGTGATCAAAGCATATGGTTTTATACAGACTTTTGGAGAAGCATGTATTTACAAGAAAGTGGGTGGGAGCTCTGTAGCATTTCTAATATTATATGTGGATGACATATTGTTCATTGGAAATAATACAGAATTTCTGGATAGCATAAAAGGATACTTGAATAAGAATTTTTCAATGAAAGACATCAGTGAAGTTGCTTACACATTGAGCATCAAGATCTGTAGAGATAGATCAAGACGCTTGATTTTTTTTCAATGAGTACATACCTTGACAAGATTTTGAAGTAGTTCAAAATGGAACGGTCAAGGAAGAAGTTCTTGCCTGAGTTGTAAGGTATGAAGCTGAGTAAAGACTCAAAACCCGACCACGGCAGAAAATAGAAAGAGAATGAAAAGTCATTCCCTATGCCATTGTCATAGGTTCTATAAAGTATGCTATGCTATGTACCAGACATATTGTGTACCTCACCATGAGTTTGGCAAGAGGGTACAATAGTGATCCAGGAGTGGATCACTGGACAGCGGTCAAAATTATCCTTAGTGGAATAAGGACATGTTTCTCGGTTATGGAGGTGACAAAAAGTTTGTCGTAAAGGGTTACGTCGATGCAAGCTTTAACCACTGGTACAACAACGTCCTAAACAAACGGTTTAAAACCCCTTTCCGCGATGGCATTTGGAACCATCGCCAAGTGAGTGTGGGCGATAGGGGGGTCCTTCCCACACGACCCAGAAATCGTCGGGGATAGGCCCTCGTGGGACCGAGGCTGGGGCCGTGTGCGATCGGGCGAGGCATGGAAACCCAATCATTTCCGTAGGTATGTATATCCCACACGGTGAATCCCAGAAATCATTTCCGTAGGTATGTACATCCCACACGGTGAATCCCCGAAATCATTTCCGTAGGTATGTACATCCCACATGGTGAATCCCATAAATCATTTCCGTAGATATGTTCATCCCACACGGTGAATCCCAGAAATCATTTCCGTAGGTATGTACATCCCACATGGTGAATCCCAGAAAATCATTTCCGTAGGTATGTACATCCCACACGGTTCTTTGTGTGGAAACGTGTGTGCAAGGTGGCCTAACGCAAACAGTTCGCTGCCGGAAGCCGTGTGTGATTGTTAGTTGATCGAACACACCTACTTTCTAGAAACCGTGCGGGTTGTTTGAGTTCATCGCCCACGGTGCTGTCTGAGTAACCGTTTGCAATAGAAAACCCCAATAAGCAGGGTAATTAGCCTATTATTGATAATCCATGTACTAATCAAACTGATATTTCTCATAAAATACGCCAGATACTTCATATCTGTATAAAAGCAACCATGATTTCATAATCGAATTACATCAGATAGCTTCGGCACTCAGTTACACCATTACACAACAGCACCAAGTTTCACATGCAGCATCAAAAACCTTTGGAAAGTAGCATCATACACGATAAATAGACAGATGAATCTCATCTGGGAAACAGCAGAAGCGGAAGGCAAATATTGAGCCTTCAGAGATGTTGAATGTCCTTGCAACTTTAGGCCAGTGGCTATGGATAATTGCCCGCCCAACCTTCGTCCTCTTTAGCAAGACTTCAATATTGTACGGTGGGTGTTGAATGAATACCTTCCTCGCCTCTTGACCATGCAGGTGGTTTGAGAGGTAATCATCGGTGAACTGCTTTGAAAAGTACTAAAAACAAAGCTATGCATAAATCGCTGTTGTAAATTTTGAAATGGCGCAAGGGGTAAAAATAAGGTAAAAGAGTTGGTACCATCCTATAGTTGACTGATGTCTTCTTCATTGTGCAAACAAAGATCGTGCTGTTATTCGTCGCAAGTTTCTTCATCCTAACAATCTTTCTGAGTTTCCTGACTTGACTGATATTCATGGACATCTCATTTCCCCATATGCAAAATGGGTCGAATAGTGGGTCTAAGCCTCTGACAACAGGACTTACATGTGCAAGACCAAATTGTAAGAAACCTAAATATTAGAATGATTCCTGCAACTGCACAATAATGTGCGATTAGCCAAAGGACCCTGCTTGAACAAACCTCGATGGTAAACCATAGTGTCTCCCATTGTTTCCCTGCAACACACATAAGGAAGATCTTGATCAGGTTAACTGAGAGTTGCCATACTATCAGTAGAATATGTATTGAGTACAGCCAAATTCGATTGGTGTCACATGCATAACAATACAAAATTGTACCCACAACAAAAGAAAATCAAATTGCAGAACTGAACCAAATAGTTAAATGGACAGCAGACCAAATGAACCAAAATAGTTAACTGAGCACGACATTGCAGAATAGAAACATGTACTAGAAGATAAGACAGTTAACAAAACAAAGAATGCTTGAGAACAGTACTATGAAATGTAGCAATTGTTGGACCAAAGTGTTAACTGAACATTGCATTTCAGAGGACCAAACTGTTAACTGAACATCAGATTGCATATTAACATTACAAAGGACAAATCACTAGAAGGCACTGGCCGTGGCCTCGAGAAAACATCACGAACTGTATTTTAAAGTAGACAAGTGGCGGTCTCGATGGTGGCCTCGAAGACGAGGTGCTCCTCCAAGATCTGGCGGTCGACACGCATGTCAGCCATAGCGACCTCGTTCGCGCGTGCGGCCGCATGCTACTCAGCTCCATGTTATACTGCATGTAAAATGGCTGTGGGTGGCGCTTAATTGGAGGAGGGGGGCAGTGATTTCGGTGGAAGGTGTCGCTCCATCAGTCGAGGCATGTGGGACGGGAAAGGAGGAGGATGGTGTGGGTGGGGTGTGGATTACCTGACCATATCGACGAGGCCGCGCAGCAAGAAGAAGGGTCGGCGGCGAGGAGGCCGCACAGCAAGAAGAAGGGTCGCCCGTGAGGAGGCGGCGATGCAAGAAGGGTCGCCGGCGAGGAGGTGGCGCTGCAAGAAGAAGGGTAGCCGGGGAGGAGGCGGCGCTGCAAGAAGAAGGGTCGCCGGTGAGGAGGCTGAGCTGCCAGTAAGCAGCAGTGAAGGTTTGAACTCGGAAAGCAAGGAGGAACAGTGGAAATGTGGCTTTTGGTAGGAGGGAGGGGGCGGGGAGATAGATATTTGCGCGGTGGCAAAAAAAATTCGCTTGATGCCGTTAGAAACTGGCGCGCAAGTGTGGTTCAAGCGGGGGCGGTGGACTGTAGACGAGAAGCTTCCTGCGTAAGCCAGACAAGACGATGCGCCAAGATATTTTATATCGCATCCCACACGGTTCTTTCTAGTAAACTATTTGTGGTATACCTGATTTTTTCATTATGTTTTGAAAGACAAAATGGTGTTACGGAGGGAAAGGATGGTGTTTGAATTGCTAGAACATTTACGTACAGTGAACATGCAACTAGTACATGAGTGTCGTGTTTAAATTAGGAATTATTCCGGGTTCGTTTGGCATTTTTATGCATTAATTGAGTTTTTGGGCATTTAATGTGCATAATTCAAATTTGACCTACAAGCACATGCTCCAATGCACCAAAGTTTGCTGGAAAATCACATGTGTGTCTTTGGGTGAATTTATAGGTCCCATGCAAGAAATGAGAATAAAATTCAAACATCTGGGTGTCGTGGCTCAGCCGGAATGATTGAGAAACTTGGTTTTTAATTCCTGTAAATCCAAAACACGGCTGAAAATCATGAAACTTGGCATGGTGTCATGACATGGCACCAACATGCTGCAGTAAGTTTTTTGGCCGAATTGGGACAAGCTTTACTGTAAGCTTCTTGCAAACCGGAGCTTCCCTCAAGAAGGCTCCTGGTTCCGAGAGGGAACGTGTCACCTCCGTGTGCGAAATGACATACATACACTGCCTTTTCCCGCCTTAATTTTTTTACATGGGCAGATTCGACCAAATAGAAGTATCGTGCTAAAATTTGGAATTATTCCATGTTCGTTTGGCCTTTTTATACATTAATTGAGTGTCTGGGCATTTAATGCGCATAATTCAAATTTGAACTACAAGCACGTGCTCTAGTGCACCACAGTTGTTTGAAAAATCACATGTGTCTCCTTGGGTGAATTTCTAGGTCCCATCCAAGAAATGGGAATAAAATTCAAATATCTAGGTGTCGTGGCTCAGCCGGAATGATTAATAAACTTGGTTTTTCAATTCCTGTAAATCCAAAACACGGCTGAAAATCATGAAACTTGGCATGGTGTCATGACATGGCACCAACATGCTGCAGTAAAATTTTTGGCCGAATTGGGACAAGATTTGGTGTAAGCTTCTTGCAAACCAGAGCTTCCCTCAAGAAGGCTACTGGTTCCGAGAGGGAACGTGTCACCTCCCTGTGCAAAACGACATACGTACACTGCCTTCTCCCGCCTTAAATTTTTTACACAGGCAGATTAGACCAAATAGAAGTATCGTGCTAAATTTTGGAATTATTACATGTTCGTTTGGCCTTTTTATACATTAATTGAGTTTCTGGGCATTTAATGTGCATAATTCAAATTTGAACTACAAGCACATGCTCCAGTGCACCAAAGTTGTTTGAAAAATCACATGTGTGTCCTTGGGTGAATTTCTAGGTCCCATGCAAGAGATGGGAGTGAAATTCAAACATCTGGGCGTCGTGGCTCGACCGGAAAGATTGAGAAACTTGGTTTTTTAATTCCTGTAATTCCAAAACACGCGTGAAAATCATGAAACTTGGCATGGTCTCATTACATGGCACCAACATGCCGCGGTAATTTTTTTGGCCGAATTGGGACAAGCTTTGGTGTAGGCTTCTTGCAAACCGGAGCTTCCCTCAAGAAGGCTCGTGGTTCCGAGAGGGAACGTGTCACCTCCGTGTGCGAAACGACATACGTACACTGTCTTGTCCTGCCTTAATTTTTTTACACAACCAGATCAGACCAAATAGAAGTACCGTGCTAAATTTTGGAATTATTCCGCGTTCGTTTGGCCTTTTTTATACATTAATTGAGTTTCTGGGCATTTAATGTGCATAATTCAAATTTGAACTACAAGCACAGGCTCCAGTGCACCAAAGTTGTTTGAAAAATCAGATGTGTGTCCTTGGGTGAATTTCTAGGTCCCATGCAAGAGATGGGAGTGAAATATAAACATCTGGGCGTCGTGGCTCGGCCGGAAAGATTGAGAAAATTGGTTTTTTTAATTCGTGTAACTCCAAAACACGCCTGAAGATCATGAAACTTGGCATGGTCTCATGACATGGCACCAACATGCTGCGGTAATTTTTCTGGCCGAATTGGGACAACCTTGGTGTAAGCTTCTTGCGAACCGGAGCTTCCCTCAAGAAGGCTCGTGGTTCCTAGAGGGAACGTGTCACCTCCGTGTGCGAAACGACATATGTACACTGCCTTCTCCCACTTTAATTTTTTTACACAGCCAGATTAGACCAAATAGAAGTACCGTGCTAAATTTTGGAATTATTTCAGGCTCGTTTCGCCTTTTTTATACATTAATTGAGTTTCTGGGCTTTTAATGTGCATAATTCAAATTTGAACTACAAGCACAGGCTCAAGGGCACCAAAGCTGTTTGAAAAATCACATGTGTGTCCTTGGGTCAATTTCTATGTCCCATGCAAGAGATGGGAGTGAAATTCAAACATCTGGGCGTCGTGGCTCGGCCGAAAAGATTGAGAAACTTGGTTCTTTAATTCCTATATTTCCAAAACACGCCTGAAAATCATGAAACTTGGCATGGTGTCATGACATGGCACGAACATGCTGCGGTAATTTTTTTGGCCGAATTGGGACAAGCTTTGGTGTAAGCTTCTTGCAAACCGAAGCTTCCCTCAAGAAGGCTCGTGGTTCCGAGAGGGAACGTGTCACCTCCGTGTGCGAAACGACATACGTACACTGCCTTCTCCCGCCTTAATTTTTTTGCACATCCAGATTAGACCAAATAGAAGTACCGTGCTAAATTTTGGAATCATTTCAGGCTCGTTTCGCCTTTTTATACATTAATTGAGTTTCTGGGCATTTAATGTGCATAATTCAAATTTGAACTACAAGCACATGCTCCAGTGCACCAAAGTTATTTGAAAAATCAAATGTGTCTCCTTCGGTGAATTTCTAGGTCCCATGCAAGAGATGGGAGTGAAATTCAAATATCTGGGCATCGTGGCTCGGCCGGAAAGGTTGACGAATTGGGACAAGCTTTGGTGTAAGCTTCTTGCAAACCGGAGCTTCCCTCAAGAAGGCTCGTGGTTCCGAGAGGGAACGTGTCACCTCTGTGTGCAAAACGACATACGTACACTACCTTCTCCCGCCTTATTTTTTTACACAGCCAGATTAGACCAAATAGAAGTACCGTGCTAAATTTTGAATTACTTCGGGCTCGTTTCGCCTTTTTTATACATTAATTGAGTTTCTGGGCATTTAATCTGTATAATTCAAATTTAAACTACAAGCACATGCTCCAGTGCACCAAGTTGTTTGAAAAATCACATGTGTGTCCTTGGGTGAAATTCTAGGTCCCATGCAAGAGATGGGAGTGAAATTCAAACATCTGGGCGTCGTGGCTCGGCCGGAAAGATTGAGAAACTTGGTTTTTTAATTCCTGTAATTCTAAAACATGCCTGAAAATGATGAAACTTGGTATGGTGTCATGACATAGCACCAACATGATGCGGTAATATTTTTGGCCGAACTGGGACAAGCTTTGGTGTAAGCTTCTTGCAAACCGGAGCTTCCCTCAAGAAGGCTCGTGGTTCCGAGAGGGAACGTGTCACCTCCGTGTGCGAAACGACATACGTACACTGCCTTCTCCCGCCTTATTTTTTTACACAGCCAGATTAGACCAAATAGAAGTACCGTGCTAAATTTTGAATTATTTTGGGCTCGTTTCGCCTTTTTTAAACATTAATTGAGTTTCTGGGAATTTAATTTGCATAATTCAAATTTGAACTACGAGCACATGCTCCAGTGCACCAAAGTTGTTTGAAAAATCACATGTGTGTCCTTGGGTGAAATTCTAGGTCCCATGCAAGAGATGGGAGTGAAATTCAAACATCTGGGCGTCATGGCTTGGCCGAAAAGATTGAGAAACTTGGTTATTTAATTCCTGTAATTCCAAAACACGCGTGAAAATCATGAAACTTGGCATGGTGTCATGACATGGCACCAACATGCTGCGCTAATATTTTTGGCCGAATTGGGACAAGCTTTGGTGTAAGCTTCTTGCAAACCGGAGCTTCCCTCAAGAAGGCTCGTGGTTCCGAGAGGGAACGTGTCACCTCCGTGTGCAAAACGACATACGTACACTACCTTCTCCCGCCTTATTTTTTTACACAGCCAGATTAGACCAAATAGAAGTACCGTGCTAAATTTTGAATTATTTCGGGCTCGTTTCGCCTTTTTTATACATTAATTGAGTTTCTGGGCATTTAATCTGTATAATTCAAATTTAAACTACAAGCACATGCTCCAGTGCACCAAGTTGTTTGAAAAATCACATGTGTGTCCTTGGGTGAAATTCTAGGTCCCATGCAAGAGATGGGAGTGAAATTCAAACATCTGGGCGTCGTGGCTCGGCCGGAAAGATTGAGAAACTTGGTTTTTTAATTCCTGTAATTCTAAAACACGCTTGAAAATGATGAAACTTGGTATGGTGTCATGACATAGCACCAACATGATGCGGTAATATTTTTGGCCGAACTGGGACAAGCTTTGGTGTAAGCTTCTTGCAAACCGGAGCTTCCCTCAAGAAGGCTCGTGGTTCCGAGAGGGAACGTGTCACCTCCGTGTGTGAAACGGCATACGTACACTGCCTTCTCCCGCCTTATTTTTTTACACAGCCAGATTAGACCAAATAGTAGTACCGTGCTAAATTTTTGGAATTATTCCGGGCTCGTTTCGCCTTTTTTAACATTAATTGAGTTTCTGGGCATTTAATGTGCATAATTCAAATTTGAACTACAAGCACAGGCTCCAGTGCACCAAAGTTGTTTGAAAAATCACATGTGTGTCCTTAGGTGAATTTCTAGGTCCCATGCAAGAGATGGGAGTGAAATTCAAACATCTGGGCGTCGTGGCTCGGCCGAAAAGATTGAGAAACTTGGTTTTTTAATTCCTGTAATTCCAAAACACGCGTGAAAATCATGAAACTTGGCATGGTCTCATGACATGGCACCAACATGTTGTGATAATTTTTCTGTCTGATTTGTGAGGGCCCACACATTAACAATCAACAAAGTCATTTTGGAACAAGTGCTGTCACGTTACAAATCGGAAACACAAGTATTATTGAAACCGTGGGTGTTCGACTTACCAATTACGTGCGGCCATGCGCCCCCTTTTTTATTGGCTAGGAGGTGTCATGCGGGGTAGCTATTTGAGTACGGGAGGCGCGCGATTGCTACCTCTTGAGCACTGCGTTGGTTTTCCCTTGAAGGGGAAAGGGTGATGTAGTAAAGTAGCATAAGTATTTCCCTCAGTTGTTGAGAACCAAGGTATCAATTAAGTAGGAGACTACGCTCGAGTCCCACGCACCTACACAAACAAATAAGAACCTCACAACCAACGTGATAAAGGGGTTGTCAATCCCTTCACGGTCACTTACGAGAGTGAGATCTGATAGAGATGATAAGATAATATTTTTGGTATTTTTATGGTAAAGAGTAAAAGTAAAGAAAGCAAAATAAACGGAGATAGAAATAGCTTGTTGACGGGAGATTAATATGATGGAAAATAGACCCGGGGGCCATAGGTTTCACTAGTGGCTTCTCTCAAGATAGCATAAGTATTACAGTGGGTAAACGAATTACTGTCGAGCAATTGATAGAATTGAGCATAGTTATGAGAATATCTAGGTATGATCATGTATATAGGCATCACGTCCGTGACAAGTAGACCGACTCCTGCCTGCATCTACTACTATTACTCCACACATCGACCGCTATCCAGCATGCATCTAGAGTATTAAGTTCATAAGAACAGAGTAACGCTTTAAGCAAGATGGCATGATGTAGAGGGATAAACTCATGCAATATGATAAAAACCCCATCTTTTTATCCTCGATGACAACAGTACAGTACGTGTCGTTTCCCCTGCTGTCACTGGGATCGAGCACCGCAAGATTGAACCCAAAGCTAAGCACTTCTCACATTGCAAGAAAGATCAATCTAGTAGGCCAAACCAAACTGATAATTCAAAGAGACTTGCAAAGATAACCAATCATACATAAAAGAATTCAGAGGAGATTCAAATATTGTTCATAGATAATCTTGATCATAAACCCACAATTCATCGGATCTCGACAAACACACCGCAAAAGAAGAGTTACATCAAATAGATCTCCAAGGGAATCGAGGAGAACTTTCTATTGAGATCCAAAGAGAGAGAATAAGCCATCTAGCTAATAACTATGGACCCGAAGGTCTGAGGTAAACTACTCACACATCATCGGAGAGGCTATGGTGTTGATGTAGAAGCCCTCTGTGATCAATGCCCCCTGCGGCGGAGCGCCGGAAAAGGCCCCAAGATGGGATCTCATGGGTACAAAAGGTTTCGGCGGTGGAAATAGGGTTTTGGCTCCTCTTCTGATAGTTTGGGGGTACGTAGGTATATATAGGAGGAAGAAGTAGGTCGGTGGAGCTACGAGGGGCCCATGAGGATGGAGGTCGCGCCCAGAGGGGTAGGCGCGCCCCCTGCCTCGTGGCCTCCTCATTCGTTTCTTGACGTCCACTCCAAGTCCTCTAGATCATGTTTGTTCCAAAAATCACGTTCCCGAAGGTTTCATTCCGTTTGGACTCCGTTTGATATTCCTTTCCTTCGAAACACTGAAATAGGCAAAAAAACAGCAATTTGGGCTGGGCCTCCGGTTAATAGGTTAGTCCAAAAAATAATATAAAAGTGTATAATAAAGCCCATTAAACATCCAAAACAGAATATATAATAGCATGGAACAATCAAAAATTATAGATACGTTGGAGACGTATCAAGCATCCCCAAGCTTAATTCCTGCTCGTCCTCGAGTAGGTAAATGATAAAAACAGAATTTTTGATGTGGAATGCTACTTAGCATAATTTTCAATGAAATTCTCTTATTTGTGGTATGAATATTCAGATCCAAAATATTCAAAATAAAAGTTTAATATTGACATAAAAGTAATGATACTTCAAGCATACTAATAAAGCAATCATGTCTTCTCAAAATAACATGTCCAAAGAAAGTTATCCCTACAAAATCATATAGTCTGGCTATGCTCTATCTTCACCACACAAAATATTTAAATCATGCACAACCCCGATGACAAGCCAAGCAATTGTTTCATACTTTTGGTGTTCTCAAACTTTTTCAATCTTCAGGCAATACATGAGCGCGAGCCATGGATATAGCACTATAGGTGGAATAGAATGGTGGTTGTGGAGAAGACAAAAAGGAGAAGATAGTCTCACATCAACTAGGCGTATCAACGGGCTATGGAGATGCCCATTAATAGATATTAATGTGAGTGAGTAGGGATTGCCATGCAACGGATGCACTAGAGCTATAAGTGTATGAAAGCTCAACAATGAAAACTAAGTGGGTGTGCATCCAACTTGCTTGCTCACGAAGACCTAGGGCAATTTGAGGAAGCCCATCATTGGAATATACAAGCCAAGTTCTATAATGAAAAATTCCCACTAGTATATGAAAGTGACAAAACAAGAGACTCTCTATCGTAAAGATCATGGTGCTACTTTGAAGCACAAGTGTGGAAAAAGGATAGTAGCATTGTCCCTTCTCTCTTTTCTCTCATTTTTTTGTTGGGCCTTTTCTCTCCTTTTTTTATGGCCTCTTTTTTTATTTAGTCCGGAGTCTCATCCTGGCTTGTGGGGGAATCATAGTCTCCATCATCCTTTCCTCACTTGGGAAAATGCTCTAATAATGATGATCATGACACTTTTATTTACTTACAACTCAATACTTAGAACAAAATATGACTCTATATGAATGCCTCCGGCGGTGTACCGGGATATGCAATGAATCAAGAGTGACATGTATGAAGATAATGAACGGTGGCTTTGCCACAAATACGATGTCAACTATATGATCATGCAAAGCAATATGACAATGATGGAACATGTCATAGTAAACGGAACGGTGGTAAGCTGCATGGCAATATATCTCAGAATGGCTATGGAAATGCCATGATAGGTAGGTATGGTGGCTGTTTTGAGGAAGGTATATGGTGGCTGTATGATACCGGCGAAAAGTGCGCGGTATTAGAGAGGCTAGCAATGGTGGAAGGATAAGAGTGCATATAATCCATGGACTCAACATTAGTCATAAAGAACTCATATACTTGTTGCAAAAATCTATTAGTTATCAAAAGAAAGTATTACGTGCATGCTCCTAGGGGGATAGATTGGTAGGAAAAGACCATCGCTCGTCCCCGACCGCCACTCATAAGGAAGACAATCAATAAATAAATCATGCCCCGACTTCATCACATAACGGTTCACCATACGTGCATGCTACGGGAATCACAAACTTTAACACAAGTATTTCTCAAATTCATGAACACTCAACTAGCATGACTCTAATATCACCATCTTCATATCTCAAAACAATTATCAAGTATCAAACTTCTCTTAGTATCGCACCTATAAAAAAGTTTTTTACTAATCTTGGATGCTTATCATATTAGGACTAATTTCACAATTAAAACCATGCTGTTTTGTAGGACTCTCAAAATGATATAAGTGAAGCATGAGAGAACAATAGTTTCTATAAAACAAGCCACCGCCGTGCTCTAAAAGATATAAGTGAAGCACTAGAGCAAAAACTATATAGCTCAAAAGATATAAGTGAAGCACATAGAGTATTCTAATAAATTCCGAATCATGTGTGTCTCTCTCAAAAGTGTGTTCAGCGAGGAAGATTGTGGTAAACTAAAAACAAAGACTCAAATCATACAAGACGCTCTAAGCAAAACACTTATCATGTGGTGAATAAAAATATAGCTCCAAGTAAAGTTACCGATGGACAAAGACGAAAGAGAGGATGCCTTTCGGGGCATCCCCAAGCTTTGGCTTTTTGATGTCCTTAGATTTACCTTGGGGTGCCTTGGGCATCCCCAAGCTTAGGCTCTTGCCACTCCTTGTTTCATAATCCATCAAATCTTTACCCAAAACTTGAAAACTTCACAACACAAAACTTAACAGAAAATCTCGTGAGCTCCGTTAGCGAAAGAAAACAAAACACCACTTCAAGGTACTGTATTGAACTCATTCTTTATTTATATTGGTGTTAAACTTACTGTATTCCAACTTCTCTATGGTTTATAAACTATTTTACTAGCCATAGATTCATCAAAATAAGCAAACAACACACGAAAAACAGAATCTGTCAAAAACAGAATAGTCTGTAGTAATCTGTAACTAACGCAAAATTCTGGAACTCTAAAAATTCTACCAAAATAGGAAGAAATAAATAATTTGTTTATTTATCTGCTGCAATTGGAATCATTGTTATATCACGTTCTGGTAATTTTTAACAATTGTTTTCGTGAACAGAAAGTTTCTGGAATTTTCAGCAAGATCAAATAACTATCATCCAAGAAGATCCTATAGGGTTAACTTGGCACAAACACTAATTAAAACACAAAAACAAATCTAACCAGAGGCTAGATCAAAGATTTATTCCTAAACAGGAGCAAAAAACAAAAAATAAAATAAAATTGGGTTGCCTTCCAACAAGCGCTATCGTTTAACGCCCTTAGCTAGTCATAAAAACAATGGTAGGCAATCCATAAGTGGCTCTCATAATAGATTCATAAGGTAATTTTATTTTCTTTCTAGGGAAGTGTTCCATGCCTTTCCTTAATGGAAATTGGAATCTAATATTCCCTTCCTTCATATCAATAATTGCACCAATCGTTCTAAGGAAAGGTCTACCAAGAATAATAGGACATGAAGGATTGCAATCTATATCAAGAACAATGAAATCTACGGGCACATAGTTCCTATTTGCAACAATAAGAACATCATTAATTCTTCCCATAGGTTTCTTAATACTGGAATCCGCAAGGTGCAAGTTTAGAGAACAATCATCAAATTCGCGGAAACCTAGGAAATCACACAAAGTTTTTGGAATCGTGGAAACACTAGCACCCAAATCACATAAAGCATAGCATTCATGATCCTTAATTTTAATTTTAATAGTAGGTTCCCACTCATCACAAAGTTTTCTAGGGATAGGGACTTTCAACTCAAGTTTTTCTACATAAGATTGCATCAAAGCATCAACGATATGTTTGGTAAAAGCTTTATTTTGACTATAAGCATGGGGAGAATTTAGCACGGATTGCAACAAGGAAATGCAATCTATCAAAGAGCAATTATCATAATTAAATTCCTTGAAATCCAAAATAGTGGGTTCGTTGATATCTAAAGTTTTGACCTCTTCAATCCCACTTTTACCAATTTTTGCATCAAGATCTAAAAACTCTGAATTTTTGGGACGCCTTCTAACTAAAGTTGACTCATCTACAGTCCCATCATTATCAAGATTCATATTGCAAAACAAATATTTAATAGGAGATACATCAAGAACTTTTAGATCTTCATCTTTATTCTCATAAAAACTAGAAGAACATGCTTTCACAAAGCAATCTTTCTTAGCACGCATCCTAGCGGTTCTTTCTGTGCACTCATCAATGGAAATTCTCATGGCTTTGAATTACTCATTGATACCATGCTTAGGTGGAGTAGATCTAAGTTTCAAAGAATCAACATCAAGAGAAATTCTATCCACGTTCCTAGCCAATTCATCAATCTTAGGCAATTTTTCTTCAAGCAAAGCATTGAAATTCTTTTGGGAAATCATAAATTCTTTAACACTAGTCTCAAAATCAGAGGGCATCTTATTAAAATTTCCATAAGAGTTGTTGTAGGAATTACCATAATTATTAGAGGAATTACTAGGATACGGCCTAGGATTAAAGTTTCCTCTATAAGCGTTGTTACCAAAATTGTTCCTACCAACAAAGTTCACACCCATAGATTCATTATTATTCTCAATCAAGGTAGACAAAGGCATATCATTAGGGTCGGAAGAAACACTCTTATTAGCAAATAATTTCATAAGTTCATCCATCTTTCCACTCAAGACATTAATTTCTTCAATCACATGAACCTTTTTACTAGTAGATCTTTCAGTGTGCCATTGAGAATAATTAACCATAATATTATCTAGGAGTTTTTAGCTTCTCCTAACGTGATTTCCATAAAAGTGCCTCCCGCGGCCGAATCTAAAAGATTTCTAGAAGCAAAATTCAATCCGGCATAAATTTTTTGTATAATCATCCACAAATTCAAACCATGAGTAGGGCAATTACGTATCATTAATTTCATCCTCTCCCAAGCTTGTGCAACATGTTCATGATCAAGTTGCTTAAAATTCATAATATCATTTCTAAGAGAGATGATTTTAGCTGGAGGAAAATACTTAGAGATAAAAGGATCTTTGCACTTATTCCAAGAATCAATACTATTTTTAGGCAAAGATGAAAACCAAGTTTTAGCACGATCTCTAAGCGAAAAAGGAAACAACTTCAATTTAACAATATCATTATCCACATCTTTATTCTTTTGCATATCACACAAATCAACAAAGCTATTTAGATGGGTAGCGGCATCTTCACTAGGAAGGCCGGCGAATTGATCTTTCATGTCAAGATTCAGCAAAGCAGCATTAGTTTCACAAGATTCAGCATCAGTAAGAGGAGCAATCGGAGTGCTAAGAAAATCATTGTTGTTGGTATTGGTAAAGTCACACAATTTAGTATTGTTTTGAGCCATCGTGACAAACAAGCAATCCAACACACAAGCAAACAAGAGGCAAGCGAAAAAGAGGCGAACGGAAAAAGAGGGCAAATAAAACGGCAAGGGTGAAGTGGGGGAGAGGAAAACGAGAGGCAAATGGCAAATAATGTAATGCGAGGGATAAGAGTTTGTGATGGGTACTTGGTATGTCTTGACTTGTGCGTAGACTCCCCGGCAACGGCGCCAGAAATCCTTCTTGCTATCTCTTGAGCACTGCGTTGGTTTTCCCTTGAAGAGGAAAGGGTGATGCAGTAAAGTAGCGTAAGTATTTCCCTCAGTTTTTGAGAACCAAGGTATCAATCCAGTAGGAGACTACGCTCGAGTCCCACGCACCTACACAAACAAATAAGAACCTCGCAACCAACGCGATAAAGGGGTTTTCAATCCCTTCACGGTCACTTACGAGAGTGAGATCTGATAGAGATGATAAGATAATATTTTTGGTATTTTTATGGTAAAGAGTAAAAGTAAAGAAAGCAAAATAAACGGAGATAGAAATAGCTTGTTGACGGGAGATTAATATGATGGAAAATAGACCTGGGGGCCATAGGTTTCACTACTGGCTTCTCTCAAGATAGCATAAGTATTACGGTGAGTAAACGAATTACTGTCGAGCAATTGATAGAATTGAGCATAGTTATGAGAATATCTAGGTATGATCATGTATATAGGCATCACGTCTGTGACAAGTAAACCGACTCCTGCCTGCATCTACTACTATTACTCCACATATCGACCGCTATCCAGCATGCATCTAGAGTATTAAGTTCATAAGAAAAGAGTAATCCTTTAAGCAAGATGACATGATGTAGAGGGATAAACTCATGCAATATGATATAAACCCCATATTTTAATCCTCGATGGCAACAATACAATACGTGTCGTTTCCCCTGCTGTCACTGGGATCGAGCACCGCAAGATTGAACCCAAAGCTAAGCATTTCTCCCATTGCAAGAAAGATCAATCTAGTAGGCCAAACCAAACTGATAATTCGAAGAGACTTGCAAAGATAACCAATCATACATAAAAGAATTCAGAGGAGATTCAAATATTGTTCATAGATAATCTTGATCATAAACCCACAATTCATCGGATCTCAACAAACACACCGCAAAAGAAGATTTACATCAAATAGATCTCCAAGAGAATCGAGGAGAACTTTGTATTGAGATCCAAAGAGAGAGAAGAAGCCATCTAGCTAATAACTATGGACCCGAAGTTCTGAGTTAAACTACTCACACATCATCGGAGAGGCTATGGCGTTGATGTAGAAGCCCTCCGTGATCAATGCCCCCTCCGGCGGAGCGCCGGAAAAGGCCCCAAGATGGGATCTCACGGGTACAGAAGGTTTCGGCGGTGGAAATAGGGTTTTGGCTCCTCTTCTGATGATTTGGGGGTACATAGGTATATATAGGAGGAAGAAGTAGGTCGGTGGAGCTACGAGGGGCCCACGAGGGTGGAGGGCACGCCCAGGGGGGTAGGCGCGCCCTCCTGCCTCGTGGCCTCCTCGTTCGTTTCTTGACGTCCACTCCAAGTCCTCTAGATCACGTTTGTTCCAAAAATCATGTTCCTGAAGGTTTCATTCCGTTTGGACTGCGTTTGATATTCCTTTCCTTCGAAACACTGAAATAGGCAAAAAACAACAATTTGGGCTGGGCCTCCGGTTAATAGGTTAGTCCCAAAAATAATATAGAAGTGTATAATAAAGCCCATTAAATATCCAAAACAGAATATATAATAGCATGGAACAATCAAAAATTATAGATACGTTGGAGACGTATCAGCGATCAGACCCCTGCGCGTGCTCATCGGGAGGAGAGCCCTTTGACCGCTACCCGCTGCGCACCTCCCTCCCAACGTCTCCATTAATGGCGCCCGAGCACCTGTTCTACGGCATGGCTATATGTCTCACTGGACTGAGGTTTAAGAGAGAAAAATGAAAATCTGAAAAGAAAGTTTTGCACGGATCTTGATGTAAGATCCGACGGACATATATAGCATCTACTGCGACTTATAACAAGCATGATGAATATAAGGGCGATGACAGTGGATAATAATTGTCTTACATATTTAGAAACATAATTAAAAAAGCCACATGCGGCAACGCCCGAAATACACAAGGGCAAAAGAAGAAGGAAGACAACTATCTGGCTCGCTGATCTGTACTTTCTTGATGCGTTGCTGCAGGCCGCGGGAACTAGTCTCCGCGGTGAGCGGCGACGAGCTCTTTCTTGTCCTCAAGATGCTGCTTGAGAGCATCCACGGATTCCTCCACCAGCCTTCTACGCTTGATGCACAGCTTGTTATTCTCGTCCATAAGGTTCTTGACGATGACGCCGGTCCTCTTCAACAAGGCAGTGGTCTGCTCCTGCTGCTCCGCACTTCCGATGATCTTCGCCCTCAGCAGGTCGCGCTCGGTCTGGATCTTCGTATTGCTGTCATTTAGTTGCCGGATGACGTTGGTAGACTGTGCAAACGAGGCTTGCAAGTCATCCTCCAACCTCGCCCACATGGAGATCTGATCCATCTGCCTATGGACGAGGGCACGCATGCGCCTGTAAGAGTCCTTGCCTCCCCACGAGGCATTTTCCCAGGCTGCCGCGGCAAGGGAGGACATCTCTGCTGCATTCGCGGTGCGGTGGGACATCTCTTCTACTTCCGTGGCGCGGCCGGACCAGTCTGCTTCATGGACAGCACGGCGGGTCCTCCGTGCTGCTTTAGCGGCGCGGCGGGACCTCTCTGCTGCTACGGCCGTGCGACAGGACATGTTGGCTGCTATCGCGGCGAGGCGGGACATCTCTCGTGCTCCCGCTTCCAGGCTCGCCTCTCCCTGGTCGCAATCTCTCGACCCAGAACTCACGCTGGCCATGATGGACGCAAGGGAACGATGATGAATGACTTGTTTGTTTTTGACTTTTTGTGGATGAGGCGTTGAGGAGGAATGTGCAGTCATCTTGGAGTAGTAGTATTTATAACCGCGTAGTAATACGCTCCTAAGTGGGAAACCGTTTAGGTTTTGATCGGTGTGAACAGGTTTGCAATTTGGAATGTGATGGGACGCATGCTCAAAATTTACTGACGGTTATAAGTGCGGCACTATTCTCGGAAGGCGTAACATGGGCACGTACGCCTTCTCGGTCGCGTACGTGGCGTTTGCACCATAGGGTGCACCGCAATAGGCAATGTCAGCACACGTCTTTTAATTAGAATGGGTGTGCCCGTCTAGCGCACACACATTGATCTATCTAACTATTTCAGTTTGTTGTGGCTAATCACAAACAGTTCATCCATGTGAAGTGTATGCCATCAATCGCAGACACTTTGATATGGCTTACCCGTTTCTGCTTTGTTGCCTAATCGCAAACAGTTAATCCTTCTGAAGCGTATGCCCTCAATGACACACACCTTGATCTGGCTGGCCGTTTCTTTTGTGTTGCCTAATCACAAACAGTTCATCCGAGTGAACCGTATGCTGTATATCACACACACCTTCATCTGGCTGCCCGTTTCTTTTGTGTTGCCTAATCACAAACAGTTCATCCGAGTGAACCGTATGCTCTATGTCGCAGATGCCTTCATCAGGCTGCCCGTTTCTTTTGTTCCACCTCATCGCAAACAGTTCATTGGACTGAACCGTATGCCTTGGATCGCACACGCAACTAAAATCCGAACCGTGTTTGATGCATCCTCCATCGCAAACGTTTTCACCTTTTTTTGACGGTTTTCATACAGCACCGTTTGCGATTATGGCATCGCACACAGTTTCTCGAAGGGTCTCTGATCGTAGTGTCGCGTTAGCAGCATCCTGCAGTAGTGAACACTGATCCGGATGACTCTAAATCTCAATATGGATACATATTGAAAGTGGGAGCGATTAGCTAGAGTAGCTCCGTGCATAGCATTGTAGACATAGAAAATTTGTAAAATACATACGGCTCTGAATGTGGCAAACCCGTTGACTAAACTTCTCTCACAAAGCAAAATATGATCATTCTTTGGGTGTTAATCACATAGCGATGTGAACTAGATTATTGGCTCTAGTAAACCCTTTGGGTATTAGTCACATGGATATGTGAATGACGATGTGAACTAGATTATTGACTCTAGTGCAAGTGGGAGACTGAAGGAAATATGCCCTAGAGGCAATAATAAAGTTGTTATTTATATTTCCTTATATCATGATAAATGTTTATTATTCATGCTAACATTGTATTAACCGAAAACTTAGTACATGTGTGAATACATAGACAAAACAGAATGTCCCTAGTATGCCTCTACTTGACTAGCTCGTTAATCAAAGATGGTTAAGTTTCCTGACCATAGACATGTGTTTTCATTTGATGAACGGGATCACATCACTAGGAGAATGATCTGATGGACAAGACCCATCTGTTAGCTTAGCATGTTGATCGTTCAGTTTTATTGCTATTGCTTTCTTCATGACTTATACATGTTCCTCTAACTATGAGATTATGCAACTCCCGAATACTGGAGGAACACCTTGTGGGATATCAAACGTCACAACGTAACTGGGTGATTATAAAGATGCTCTACAGGTGTCTTCAAAGGTGTTTATTGGGTTGGCATAGATCAAGATTAGGATTTGTCACTCCGAGTATCGGAGAGGTATCTCTGGGCCCTCTCAGTAATGCACATCATAAGAAGCCTTGCAAGCAAAGTGACTAATGGGTTAGTTGCGGGATGATGCATTACGGAACGAGTAAAGAGGCTTTCCGGTAACGAGATTGAACTAGGTATGATGATACCGACGATCGAATCTCGGGCAAGTAACATACCGATGACAAAGGGAATGACGTATGTTGTTATGTGGTTTGACCGATAAAGATCTTCGTAGAATATGTAGGAGCCAATATGAGCATCCAAGTTCCGCTATTGGTTATTTACCGGAGATGTGTCTCGGTCATGTCTACATAGTTCTCGAACCTGTAGGGTCCGCACGCTTAACGTTCGATGAGGATTTATATTATGAGTTATGTGATTTGATGACCGAAGTTTGTTCGAAGTCCCGGATGAGATCACGGACATGACGAGGAGTCTCGAAATGGTCGAGAGGTAAAGATCAATATATTGGAAGGCTATATTCGGACATCGAATGGTTCCGAGTGATTCGGGTATTTTCCGGAGTACCAGAGAGTTACGGGAATTCGCCGGGGGAAGTTAATGGGCCTTATTGAGCTTTAGTGGAGAGAGGGAAGAAGGGCCACGAGGTGGCGCGCGCCTCCCCCTTCCCAAACCGAATTGTACAAGGGGTGGGGGCACGGCCCCCCTTTCCTTCTCCCTCTCCCTCCTTTCCTTCTTTCCTACTCCGAAAAGGAAAGGGAAACCTACTAGGACTTGGGAGTCCTAGCAGGACTCCCTACACTTGGCGCGCCCCTAGGAGGGCCGGCCTCTCTCCCTCCCTCCTTTATATACGTGGGCATGGGGCACCCCAAAGGCACACCAAGTCTTCTCGTAGCCGTGTGCGGTGCCCCCCTCCACATTTACACACCTCGGTCATATCGTCGTAGTGCTTAGGGGAAGCCCTGTGCTGGTAACTTCATCATCACCGTTGCCATGCTGTCGTGCTGACGGAACTCTCCCTCGGCCTCAACTGGATCAAGAGCTCGAGGGAAGTCATTGTGCTGAACGTGTGCTGAACACGGAGGTGCCGTACGTTTAGTACTTGGATCGGTTGGATCGCGAAGACGTTCGACTACATCAACCGCATTACTAAAAGCTTCCGCTTTCGGTCTACGAGGGTACGTGGACACACTGTCCCGTCTCGTTGCTATGCATCTCCTAGATAGATCTTGCGTGATCGTAGGTAATTTTTTTGAAATATGGCGTTCCCCATCACATGCATGACAGAAAACATGACCTACTGTGACAAACACGTACCATCACGAAAGTGTATTTTTTTGTAGTGATGAACATCAATGTTTGCACCAATTTTCAAGCATAGTTCATCATTTTGTGCTTCCTCATATTGGACTTTCCGCTCAAGGATTTCATATTTTTCATTTTCTTCGGTGACGAGGGTTTCGAGTTCCTTAATGGTGATGGTGTGCTTACTCACCATCTCCATAAGCATACGAAACATGTTGAGCTTCTTTCCTTTGAGGGAGCACATGAACTTATTTAGTTTAGCAAGCATAGGATCATCTATATCATCATCATAACTATCCTCCGCATCAAGATACTCATCACTAGGAGTAGAAGGAGTGAAAAGAGGAGGGTTTGATCATGGGGTTACCTTGACCTTGTCAGGAGAGTTTTGGTCCTCTCCATCTTCTACCACGACATTTGCCATTAGGCACTTGTGAGCGTTGCCCTTGTAGTATTTCATATAGTTGTAGGTGACAACATCACCACTCTTGTTGACTAGCCTCAAGGTATTTTGAGAATCTTGAGCTACTCCGGCAACACCACTAACATCATCCGGAACGGATTCTTCATGAGCGACCATTGCTTTCCCATATCTCTTCTTGAGCTTGGAGTTCAAAGGATTTGGAAACTTGTTCTTGGTAAAGGTCTTGGGAAACCTTGGTTTATCTTCTCTCTTCTCATAAGGGCAATCGTTGGAGAAGTGGTTGGTTTCTTCACAGTTGTAGCATTTTCTCACTTTCTTCTTCTGGAATCTTCCCTTGAATTTTCCCGCGCTAAGCTTCTTGACAAAGAGGGCAATGTCTTCATATGAAGGGCTCTCATCAGAGTCAATCTCATCACCATCTTCATCCTCCTCATCATCATCATCTTCTTCTTCTTCACTTTGCTCTTCTTCATATACATGACTGGCCTTCAATGCAAGATTGATTTTTGATGTTGAGGTACCATGCATGGCAAGATGTTTTCTAGCATTTGCCTTTGACTCTTGAAATAGTTGGGAAGTGGATATGATGTCATCCGGAGTCATTTACTTGAATCCATGGTGTTGTCTTATGTCCCACACCATTTGGTGATGATACAGAGCAAGAGCATGAAGCAACTTGTCCACGAGAAATCGCTTAGTCAAGTTGAATCCATCTTGTCTTGTCACAATCACAAGACTCGATGTCGGAGGTGAGAGTCATGAGACGCTCAAGGAGCTGCTTGGGGGATTCACCTTTCTCCATACAAAAGTTCTACCATTGACCCTTGGCAATTTCATATTGAGCAAGCCGGAGAGTGGAGGTACCGGTCTTGGTCCTCACAATGCTATCCCACAATTCCTTGGCACTTTGTGATGTGTATGTATGGTCTCTTTGCTTGTCAGTCATACCTCTCCTTATGCACATGGTTGTTGTGTCATTGATATTCTTGTCATATATTTCTCTTGGTGTAAGATTCTTTGGGTCAGCAACTTTGTAGCCATACTCCAAGATATCCAACATCTCATAATTTCCATATCGAAGATGATCCTGCATAGCAACTCTCCACAAAGCAAAATCAGTAGTGTCATCAAGTAAAGGAGGTTTTCCTTGAGGGTTATACTTTGGTTTCTCTATTTGAGGTCTTGCATAAAGCCAAGGAACACTGGAGTGATCATTACTAGGAGGTTGATGGCCAAGTGAAGGAGTAGGCATAGTTGGCCTCGAGGCCGCACCACCCGGAAGTGGTGCAAGCATCGTGGTTAATGTGGCTAATCTCATTTGGACCAAGGCCTCAAGAGAAGCATCATGCCCCTCCTTTTGCTTAGCAAGGGACCGTTCGATCCTCGGAAGTAAAGGACTTGACTTCCGTAGAAGCCTCTCCCTTATCCTTCGGATCTACAACAAGGGGAGTCCCATCGGGGTTCATCTCGCTCTAGGGCAGTTAAGCCACAAGAATAGAGCACGAGGCTCTGATACCAATTGAAATGATCTAGATGGACCTAGAGGGGGCGTGAATATGTACAATTACAGATTTTAATTGTTGCTTAGCAATTTTAGGCAATAATGCAAAATATGAAAGTGAGCCTAACAATTGCAAGTATGATGCTAAGAGCTAAGAAAGGTAAACAAGTAACACTAGTAGGTGAGTAAGCAAGCACAATATGATATAAGTAAAGACTAAGAGACAAGTAAGCACACGTAGGAAGTTAGGGTTAGGGATAACCGCAACTACGAGAGACGAGGATGTATGCCCATGTTCACTTCCTTGGAGGGAAGCTACGACACCATTAGAGAGGTGGATGTTACCACGAAGGCACACCAACGCCACGAAGGCTCACCCTATTCTCCCTTTGAGACAACACAATGAAGGCGTTTCTCAACCACTAGTGGTAGACCTTGGGGTGGTTTCCAAACCCTCACAGACTTTTTGTGGGTAATCATAATGATCGATTCCTCACCGAAAGACTCCTATCGCCTAGGAGTCTCCAACCTCCAAGAGTAACAAGATCCAGGGGGAAAAGCTCAAGACTTGCTCAAATCACTATTTGCTTCGGTCACAAGAAGGAGAGGGAGAAGATCTTTCTTTTGATTGGAACAACTCTTTCAAGCACTCAAGAATCAAACCGGGATCTAGGATATCGTGGGTGAGCAAGAGAGAGGGATCACTGGTGTTCTTGGGGCGTGTTGGAGTGAAGTGTTTAGCCTTATCTCGAAGAGGTAAGGAACTATTTATATCCACAACAGATTAGAGCCGTTTGGAACAGAGGTGACTTGCCCGGATGATCCGGAGTACCATCCGGATGATCTGGACAGCGTCCGGATGATCTGACTATAGGCCAGGTGTAAGTGGTAGCAGCAGAGCTGCGAAGAGGCCGGACGGTCCGGAGGATAGCCCGGATGATCTGGACAAAAACCCGGATGATCCGGATGAACGTCCGGATGATCCGGCTTCATCCACCAGGGTTCTGTGATGAGAGGAGCTATATTATCCGGACGATCCGGGACAAGGTCCGGACGATCCGGGGCAGGTCTAGATGATCTGGCTATAATTAGCGCCGAAAGATGGCCCCTGGATGCATTATCCGGATGATTCGGGACCATCTCCGGACGACCCGGGTCTAGCCCGGATGATCCGGGGCCTTGTCCGGATGATCCGGCTAGGAGTCTGTATTTGGAGAGAATGGAGAGTAGGTTTTGGCTAACTAGTTTCGCTAGGAATTTGGTCTTTGTGAAAACTTCTTGTGAAGTAGACTGTGAGCAAGCCTTGAACCTACACCTCGGATCCCCTCTTAATAGTGCGGAATCCCTATTACTCAAGAAATGTAGAAAAGAGCAAGATGCTTCGTTTTTGTTTGCTTCTTTTCTCGTTAGTTATCTGCTTGAGTAATATCTCATTTGATGTGTCCATGATGCACATTAAAAACCAAGGGAACTAATGACCTGTGTATAACTCAGCAAACATAGTTAGTCCCCTATATGTAATTTGTCATCAACATAAAAAATACACTTAAGAGCAAGATTGCACTTTCAAACATGTAACAGCTTCCTTCATTATGGATGACCTCTTGCACAGGTGGATGCGGAGACTGGTGAGACGTATGTTCATGCGCCATCCCACAGCCTCCTACTAATAACCCAGGTTAATTAGCTGATCTACATGCATGCTTTGTTTGCTAATTCTCTTGAGTATCAAGTGATATGATTTTCCGTTGTCTCATTCTGCTGGGCTTTTAGAGATTAACTGAGAACAGTATATATTCGCAGCAATGCAATAACTGTGCAGATATGTTTTTTTGCAAATTCTCAGGAATATCTAGTAACTGAGAACAATATACAAGGCAACCAGGCCCGAGATCGCCTCCCCCTACTGTACAAGGTCCATGACGTCGCCTCCCTTTCGCGCATCTTGAAGTACAGAACCCCTTCGATCCCCACAGTTAGTACCCCCAATTGAGATGTTGCTTCTTCGATTATTAATTAGAGAGGCAAGAGGATATGACTTGATCTACCTTGCACTGTAGTTTCTGCTCACAAGTAAGGCTTCTTGCTCTTCTACCCCTCTGCTATGAGGATCTCTGGTTGGACTTAGGTAATCAAGCCCAAGGATATGTGTTCCTATTTTGAGATGAAATATGCACGGCTAGCTTGATTTAGTTTCTAGGATTAGATCTTTGTTGATTTATTTTTAAATTTGTACCATAGCTTTTAATTTGTGTAATTTGTACAAGATGTGTTGCACACAGGAGTGAGAGGTGGAGCATGGTCGTCGTGGCAAGCAGCGGGTTACCGGCGCCACGACAATATGGGATGCGCACAGGAGGGAGTGGCGGGGCAAGGTGGTAATGGCTTTCTCGAGCCACCGTCGACAAGGCAATCAAATGGAGCTACTATTTAGTATGCCTAATAGCTATGGCTTCGTAAATTTACCGTCTCTACTGTCATTGTGTCTGCCTTTTTCTTCTTTATTATGTTCAACTCTTTGTAATTGCTCTCATGTTCACGCTCTTAGTACTGAGCTTAATGTCAAGTGGTTACCTTTTCTGGTCCGTAGAACTCAATAAACTTGATGTTGCCTTAATCTCTTGACGATGTTGAACTTGATGATGACTTGCTTCTATTACAAGTGAATGTTTTCTCTTTCTTTTAATTTGTTGTCCTGTTTGAATACATATGCAAAATCAGGATTCCTACTAACTTGAGCATTACCCAATTACCATATCATTGGGACCGGCACCCTCGCGCCAAGGCGCGATACTGATCTAGTACATAGGGTTCATGGGGCAATGAGGCACTCTGTATGAAATCACTTTGCAAAACTTAAGCTAGTGGTACGGGAAGTAGTACATGTACCCGTCAGATCATTGCAACAAAGACCATGTCACGGTCAACTATTGCAACATGGGACATGTTGCGGCCATCTCCGACTTGCATGGCATTGCAAACACGTGGATACTTGATCGCCCATTACAACATGCATCATATTGCGCTCAACTCCAGTTTGCAGGATATTGCAAAAATACATGTGCCTTTAGTCACCCATTGCAACATGGACCATGATGTGCTCACCCATTGCTACAAGGACCCATAGCACCGGCAATGCTCCCACAACATGGCTGGCAACACCGGCTTGTAGCATGCCTCAGAGCAAAGGCGACGCTCCCCATAGCAAATGACGACCTTCACAACATCGATTCGTGGTACGCTGACACTTCCGCAGCACAACGGCGCTACATGTAACATCAGCGTGCAACATGGTGATGACCCTCGCAGCATGGGCAACACGCCTTCAGCATGACGGTGCCCCAAGTAGCAACGGCTTGAAGCACGGAGACGACACTCACAACATCGACTTGCAGACTCGCAGCAACAATGGTACTCCTTTAGCATGGAGGCGCCCCGTGCAGCATCAGCTTGCAGCACGACGATGACCATCACAGCATCAATGACGATCCTAAGACTCGGCTTGCAGCACGACGACGCTCGTAGCACCGCCGCCTTGCAACACGCCTTACATCATGACCCCCCCCCCCCCCCCACACACACACACAACACGGTAGCGGTTGCACCGGCTAGGAGTACAATGTCTTCCTTGTAACACCGGCTCGCACATCAATGGATCAGAAGTACTTATGCCTATACATGATTTGGTTGATAATGACATTAACAATGGTGTAGTTTCTTTTGCAACAATGGCGAGTAGTAGCTACTAGCTAGCTATATGACAAATAAAATTAGCTATATGATTGCGCTGAAGTATCATGTGGAGAGCTGAAGAGTCAAAGCAACGATGTACAGGTGCAAACACTGAGCGAAGGGACAAGGCAACTTGGGAAAGACAGTCGTCTCTGTGTGAACGCAACGCGTGCAAGGGAAATCACGATTCGTCATCTGACGGCCAGCAAGCGGATGGCGGGCAACATAAAATCTTGTCTAATTGTAGCTTTTCTTTTATCTTCGTTAGTGCTTTTAGTTTTGCAAAGTTATCACAAACTCAAAAAAATAATTAGCAAGTAGTTACTCCCTCCGTAAACTAATATAAGAGCGTTTAGAATACTAAAATAGTGATCTAAATGCTCTTATATTAGTTTACAGAGGGAGTACTTTTTATTTGGATTAAGATGAGTACTGTTGGTGTAAACACTAAGTTGAAGGACTTCTCTGCCACCAGCAATAATAATTTCCTGAGCACACCTATCACTCCACATCTCCACCTGCTATAAGTGTTGAATCTTATGATATTAGCCCCGCTTTGCTCAACTTGGTTATGAAAGAACAATTTTTGAGAAAATTTTAGTGAAGATGCCGCTTCTCATCTGCATAATTTTATTGAAGTTTGTGACATGCAAAATTATAAAGATGGAGAACTATATTATGCAAAAATATGCTGCCACCTCCACAACATCTGTTATTATACATGATGATGTTAAGAATTAGCCATTGTAGATGCCTTCCTACACTCTGGTAGTATTGGTTAGCGGTAATCCCTATTTTATATTTTGGAGAATGGACAGAGCTTTATTGAGAAATGAAAGACACGTATTACTCCACTCTAGAATAAAAAGAGGCACTTTTTGAATCATCTTTCATAGTGTTTGCGAAGTTCAAAAGTGAATGGCCTTCCAAATAGAAAAACTTGTACTGCTCTCTCTTTCATCCAAATGAAAAGACAATGCTCCTAGTAATTTCTTGGGAAAAAGAAAACAATTCATATTTGCAAACATTAAGATCTAAGGAACTTGCAAGTTTATATTCCCGAGGAATAGTGTGAAAACCATGGAATGACTGAAAGGAAAAATACAGACACTATGTTTTTTTATTTGAAAAGGAGGATAGACCCCGGCCTCTGCATTTGGATGATGCATGCGGCCATTTTATTAATTTTTCACAGAGACCATACAAAGTATTCCTGCAAAAAAAAGATCATACAAAGTAATACATCAGTCAGCCTGAAGCCATCATCCAGGCAACACATGTTGCTACTCCTATCCCATTGATGAAGTTGTGCCTAATACCAAACAGACATCGCACCAAACCCTAACATCTAAAGCCGGATGCCCCAGCCCAGCCACACACCGGGACTGGGTCCCATACCGGACCGACGCACTCTCAGAGGCTGCCACCACCATCTTCCACCGGTCCATCTCAAGAGCAGTAACTGACCCATCGACCTTGCCTGGCCTGCCGTCGACGCCACCACGACGCCAGACAACTCCACCATGCTGCACGTATCCGTCCACACGCGACCGTCGTCGAACCTCCGTAGCGCCATGCCACCGGGATCCGCCATCGGCCTTGGGGTGGATGAGACACCTCTCTTCCGCTTGTCCCGTCCAACCAGTACTTGCTCCAAAACGATGCCCTCAGGAGGGACAACGACATCAAAGGTATCATCATCGTCCGATCCGGTAGATCCAGATCTAGGGTTTCCCCCAGAGCATCACGAGTGGGGTGCCACGACCTGCAACAACGATGCCTCGAGAAGGGAACGACGTCATAGACGCCGCCATCGTCCGCCATGACCAAAGTCAGCGCGATTTTCACCGAAAGTCGCGTCCCACCAACCTCGCAGTTGGTTGGAACCGAACGGAGCCTCGCCATGGAGACGAGGTCCGACGTCGGCACGCCGACAGGGAGCCTCCAGCCACCCACAACGGTCCTCCTTGCGCCACCGGCCGGCCAAGGCCCTACCGAGACGGCTCTGGATAGGACGCCAGATCTGCAGCCATCGGAGCCACCCATGCGCACGCAGCCGCCACCCTGCCGGCCATGAAGGCTCCCATGCCGCCGCGCAGAGACGCCGCCTCCGCCTCACAGGGTCCGCCGCGGCGACCACCCGCCTTGGATCTGCGGTGCAGGGCCCGCCGCCACCGCGGCCCTTGCCGGTGGCAGCAGCGGCTGGGGTTGGAGCAGCGGCGAGGGACTGTCGGCTAGGGATTTGGGGCCCCTGGCGCCGCCCAAGGGGAGGCGACGCGAGGGGAGGAGGAGGAGGGGAAGGTCGCGAGGAGGAGGGGGAGGTGACGCGAGAGGAGAAAGACCTGGCTGGACTTGGGCGGGGAGGCGATGGACCAGTTACATAATAGCCCAAATGCAACTATAAGGAGTTGCAGTAATAAAAATCATAACACGGACTCATTAAAGTGTTCTACATGTACCAGTCTGTCTATAATGCAAGATGCTTAGAGATGTTATTAGAAAATTAAACTTATTTTTTAGAAGTGCCGGCGCCTATTTGTAAAGCAGGGGTGTTTATTTAGGCACTCTGCTATGGAAATAAGCACTGGTGTTTACAAAATGATTTATTTTTGTATAAGAACCTCTCCAAGCACTTCCTATTGCAGGATTGTAGAAATATAAAACCTTTTCGTTGAAATCCGAAGCAACAGTTTACATAAAGAGCAACCTCATCAGACAAAAAAAAACATTCATACATATTCAGCATGGCTTTCGCAAAAAAAAAAACAGCATGGACCCACCAAATAGATCAGGCACTAATCTTCCAGCCATCTCACAATCATCGTGGCACAAGTCCACAACAGCACACAATGAGCAGCCCAAACCAAGCTGGTGATCATACCAAATCGATAACACACCCTAAAAAAAACAAATCGACAACATAATTACTCTATAGTTCAAGCAGCTTACACAACCCTAAAAAACAGATGGACAACACAATTACTCTATAGTTCAAGCAGCTCACACAACCACTCTCTCCGTCGCCGATATGCGAGGAAGTTGATAGCCATCACCTCAGCCTGCAAGCCCACCAAAGCTGCTTGTCGCAACCTCTTTGCTCTAGCTGTCGGCACCAGTACAAACCACAGAAAATTCTTTTGCAACATACCACTCCGAAAATTGGTAGCAAGTCACAGACTACTCCGGGAACACTTTGGCATGAACACCCATCCGAAACAAGTAGGGTCAATAGTTCAACATTTATGCCGTAACATTTAGAAAAAAAATGAATCATACCCAAAAAGTGCTCTCCGAACCTCAGGTTGGACACAAATAAGTAAGGGCAGCTACAGAAACTATTGCGGAACAACGGGCGAGTAACCAGCTCAAGCTCAATCACCACCCGAGACAAACCAAGTTCAGCAGCCGGTGCCCGCAGCTTGCTCAGTAGAAAATAAATAGGACCCAGACCTCTCACCCTTCATACATATCCACACCTGATGACCCAAGGTACTACAACAGACCACAGAAGGAAGTAGAATGACCAGCACATGAGCTTCAGCAAGGTACTGATATATACCTGGCTATATCATATTACAGAGGGGAACAGAGCACAACAGTGAGAGTAGCAGAAACTAGAAAGGACCACAAGGGCCGGCGGCTGTAGTTATTTGTTCACACCAGAATATGCATAACATTCTGTTCTTAGCAGTTAAATATTTGATATAAGATTCTCGAGATAGGAGTAATCATACACTAGGACAAACAAGTATAGAGTCATTTTCTTGTCAATTCATCAGACTCGGAAGAACGGTAAATTATGACTAAGAGCTTGAACTAAGAAGAACGGGAGAATATGTTGTAAATCATCACAAGGGCAGTATATTTATTTCATACAGTATAAATATGAATAATGATGATTTCAATGAAAGATCGTGTTAGGCAGAGGGTACAGATGGAATGAGAATGAATTGACAAAACATTCCTACAAAATGAATTACTAACCAGATTCAATCACTAAACAGTGAAGAGTTGGCCTAAGGATGATCCTGGCAGCTATTTTTCAATAGAAGGAATCATCATGCTAGTGTATTCTTCTGACCATAGTAACTGATAAGAGTAATTTCTGACATTTATACTGAAGTCTAGACCAGTAGCTAGTTAGTTATAGGGTATCAAATGAATAACACGAAAAATTTGTAATTGACAATATGGTATAAGTGGGCATCAGATATCAAATTATGATGCCAAATACTAAACAGACCAAACTTCTATCTATGAAACTCTATGAACTGATAGCTGTCAAACTTCAGAGCAAATGACGTATTGGAAATCTGAAACATCCCATCAGTGATAACCGAAAGCAGCATGGACCTGAAGCACATAACTAAAAATAGTTTTTTTAAACAACATAACTAAAAATAGTTGGCACACCACCAAAAAAACATAGTTGAGCAGAATACACAAAACAATATCGATCAGCACAAAAGGAATAATGCTCATGTCGTCACAAATTGTGGTGTAAGCAACAAATACCAAATTATGATACCAAATGCAAGGCAGATCGAAAAATTATAATGGCAACTTTAGAACAAAGGAGCTATCGAAAGTTTGGAACATCCGATCGGTGATAACTGAAAGCATCGCAGACATTAACACAGAAGTAAAAATAGTTAAAGTCCACTAAAAATGCATAATTGGACAGAATATTTCACTGAACAGTTTAGATCGGCACAAAAGGCTCTATGCTCATGGCACCTAGTTGAAGCCACAATCTTTTCCCTGCTCTGAAGTTAATCCTCAACACCACCAATATCTAATTCTTCCAGCAGAGAATCAGCAACTTCAAATAGAGTGTGTCATAATATGCACTACAATTTTGGAACATCCGGTTCCGTTGGTAAGCATCACATGCACACATATCAAAACTGTAGCAGACCGCCACACAACATGTTGACAACCATTCCCCTGCTCTGAAGCTTAAGCTAATACGCGACATAAGCAATCAACACTAGGAGAGTAAGAACAAAATGCTGCAAAAACTAAACCAAACACACTAGGGACCGAGTTTCGTATGCAAGTTTGCAGGGCTCGCCACGGCATCACCTCGATCGATCGCTAGTAGTTTCCGGTGAACAGCTCCAATCCGATCTGCGAGGAGACGTAGGCGTCGGTGCAGGCGTAGTGGATCTGCTCGTCGGAGAGGCAGCAGGCGTCCCACGGGCCCATCGTTATCCGCCGTGGTTTCTGCATGGTAACCCCCAAGACTTGGGGCGCCAGGTCTTTCAGCCCGGCCTGGCGGAGCTCCGGGATGCCCATCTCCTCGGCCGCGACGCCGCGCAGGTCCTCCAGATTGCGCACCTGCAGGTCGTAGTCCTGGGCCAGGCGATTGGCGTCCGCGGCCACGCCGACGCCGACGAACCCGAACTGGTTGTCCATGAGGAAGACCGACAGGGCGTCAGGGATGTAGTCGGCGTGGAGGAGCTGGAAGATGAGGCAGCGCTGGTCAATGCAGAGCTGCAGGAGCGCGGCGGGGTTCTGCACGCGGCTGTAGCTGGGACGCCACTCGACGTCGAGCCCGACGAGGATTTGGTTGGGGCAGCCGGCGTACATGGAGTACACCTCCTCGACCCAGTCCTCCACGGCCGCGCCGGAGGACGTCACGGTGGTGGTGATCACCTCCTCCCCGAAGGCAACGTCGGCGACATACGTGTCCCCCATACTGGATCGCCTCGTCCGGCTGCTGCTACTTCCAATCTCCGGTGCGCAAACGACAAGGGTAAAGTGTTCTCCTTTTTTTCGACAAGGGTAAACTGGGTTCACGATAGGGAAGGGAGTACACCGCGAGGATAGGGCGTCGGGTGGGCATCTCTGGTATAGCTGGCCTACTATACGGCAAAAAAAATGATTGAAGTAAAAATTTGAGAAATCAAAAAGGTTTTTTCTTTGACACATTACAGACGTATACACTCATACGCACGCATATATGCTAACCTTATAAACGCATGCACACATACCTACTCCTATGAGCACCTGTTGTACGGTGAAACCCTAGAGGGGATATTTTCACACTTGGAGGGGGCAAAGAGAAGAAACACTCAAGAACACAAGGAGGAAATCACTCAGATAAACCCAAATAACACATCCACTAGGGTAGCATACATGAGATCCACAAGTATACAAGAACAATTCAAGGAAAATAGCACTAGGGTAAAAGTTCTTCCCACTAGGTGAGGTCTTGATATCCACAAGAGGATCTTCTCCAAGAGGAGGGCTTGATCTTCAAGAGGAGGAAGATGAGCAAAGCTCTCTTTTTTGTCTATGTAATACTTTGCTATCCTCTAAATGAGGTAGATGAGGAGTACATATAGGCTAGGGACAAAATACGAGGAAAACGGGGGTACAAGGGTCAATTTGCCCAAAATGCACGCAGTCGGAGGAGTCCGGGCACCCGGGCTAAAGTGGCCCGGGCACCCGGAGGGAGAGCCGCCAGGGAGGGTCGGGCACACGGTGGTGGAGGGTCCGGGCACCCGGACCGGTCAGGGGGTGTCACACCCACGATGCGGCTATATCTCCCACGTGTCGGGGCACGACTTAGAGGCATAACCGCATTGTGGTTTTGTCGCAAGAAGGGTCATCTTCACACAAACCCATGTAATGAACAAGAATGGGATAAAGAGTTGGCTTACAATCGCCACTTCACACAATACATAAATGAATTCATACATCATTCAAGGTACACACATAGGTCCGACTACGGAACCAAAATTAAAGAAGACAACCCAACTGCTAGATCCCCGATCGTCCCAACTGGACTCCACTACTGATTAACATGAAAATAAACAACACAACGAACAAGATCTTCATCGAGCTCCCACTTGAGCTCGATTGCGTCACCTGCACTGGCATCGTCGGCACCTGCAATTGTTTTGGTAGAATCTGTGAGTCACGAGGACTCAGCAATCTCTCACCCGCGAGATCAAGACTATTTAAGCTTATAGGAAAGGATGGGGTAATGAGGTGGAGCTGCAGCAAGCACTAAGCATATATGGTGGCTAACATACGCAAATAAGAGCGAGAAGAGAAGCAACGGAACGGTCGTGAAGCTAGCAATGATCAAGAAGTGATCCTGAACTCTTACATACGTCAAACATAACCCAAAAGCCATGTTCACTTCCCGGACTCCGCCGAAAAGAGACCATCACGGCTACACACGCGGTCGATGTATTTTAATTAAGTCAAGTGTCAAGTTCTCTACAACCGGATATTAACAAATTCCCATCTGCCACATAACCGCGGGCACGGCTTTCGAAAGATAATACCCTGCAGGGGTGTCCCAACTTAGCCCATTATAAGCTCTCACGGTCAACGAAGGATAAACCTTCTCCCGGGAAGATCCGATCAGTCTTGGAATCCCGGTTTACAAGACATTTCGACAATGGTAAAACAAGACCAGCAAAGCCGCCCGGATGTGCCGACAAATCCCGATAGGAGCTGCACATATCTCGTTCTCAGGGCACACCGGATGAGCCAGACGTCGGGTTGGCATAGACCCTGGTTGCCCAGGGGGCGCCGGACATCGCTCAGTTTGGACCAGCACTTGAAGGAGAACTGGCCCGGGGGGTAAATAAAGATGACCCTTGAGTCTGCAGAACCCAAGGGAAAAGGGGATAGGTGGTAGCAAATGGTAAAACCAAGGTTGGGCCTTGCTGGAGGAGTTTTATTCAAGGCGAACTGTCAAGGGGGTCCCATAAATCACCCAACCGCGTAAGGAACGCAAAATCAAGGAACATAACACCGGTATGACGGAAACTAGGGCGGCAAGAGTGGAACAAAACACCAGGCATAAGGCCGAGCCTTCCACCCTTTACCAAATATATAGATGCATTAATTAAATAAAAGATATATTGTGATATTTCAAAAATATCCATGTTCCAACATGGAACAAACTTCAACTTCACCTGCAACTAGCAACGCTATAAGAAGGGCTGAGCAAAAGCGGTAACTTAGCCAAACAACGGTTTGCTAGGAAAGGATGGTTAGAGGCTTGACATGGCAATGTGGGAGGCATGATATAGCAAGTGGTAGGTAGCGCAACATGGCAATAGAGCGAACAACTAGCAAAGCAAAGATAGAAGTGATTTCGAGGGTATGGTCATCTTGCCTGCAAGGTTCTCAGAGTTGTCGAAAGCTTGATCCTCGTAAGCGTACTCAACAGGTTCCTCGTTCACGAACTCATCTCCCGGCTCTACCCAAAACAAGAACACAAGCATTGGAATCACAATCGATCACGGGAGATGCACAAGCAACATGATGCAATACATGAATGATATGCAACATATGATATGCGATGCGTATGCGTGCTCCGGAAGAAAAATGATGAACAAGGCAGTAACTTGGAAAACCAAGCATGCCACTGGAAATATGAGATGATTTCGGTCGAAATCGATATAAAGATCACCGGAAACGGATGCACGGTTTGCAAATGGCAAGCAAAACAAGAATGACACGAATCTGCGATTAACAGCATGATAGCACTTAGAATACATCAAGTAACAATGCTACAGCACTCCAACATAGCAACAAAGCATATGAAAGTAATATACAGGAGATGTTTGACAAAAGATGAACACTGAGCTACGGCTAGATCACAACGTAACAGGTTCAAACAAGCATGGCAAAAGTGCAAAAGATAACAGGTTCACAGACTTAATGAAATTACTGGACATGGCTGAAACAGCATCAGGTAGCAATGTTCAGAGCAAGAAATCAACATGCTACAGGGACTTAACATGGCAAAACAAGGCATATAATGAATCTACTAAATGCATATGACAAAAGTCCCTTACTGACCATAAGCCAAAAAGGGCCAGAAAATATAATTACAACCATGTAAACATAGCAAGTTTTGTTAACAGGTTCCAGACTTGGCAGAAAACAGAGCATGGCAGAAACAGACATTAAGAGGGCATCTTGGTGAGCTTGATGCACTCACCACAAAGCAATCCATGACAAAACAAGCATACTTATAGAAAGATGGCATGTTTATGAAGCTATCCATGGCAAGAGCAAATACATAGCATGTATGAAACAACTACAACAACCTTGGCAAAATTGAATATCATGTTGAAAATCTGCCAGAATTATTTTATAGCAAACGTAGAGCAGGATTAAGTCATGCTATGGCACTCCACAATTGCAAACAAGGGCATGAAAGGATAGAGAACAACTATACCTACAAAACATCCTTACTGAACATCTCCAAAATAAGCATGGATCTCTCTGTAGACACATGGATACATAGCAACAAAATAACAGCAGTCACAGACTTGGTAAAATTACTAAGTCCCTGAAATCAGAAACATCACGGAGCCTAGTTTGCATGCTTGTGCTAGTCACCACGGAGATCACAAAAATACATGGCATACACATTTGCCAAGATGGCATGGCATACATCAAAACACATGTATATCTCGTACCCATAAGATGCACACATCAATAGCAACAAAAATAACAAATCCTCAAGTTCTGATAAGTAACAGCAGTTAACAGCAACTAGCACTCTTGCACCAGAGATTTGGGCATCAAGATGGACCCAAATGAACATGGCACAATGGAGCATCTCGAGACGAACATTTCGATATATTACACGCACGAAACGGAGCTATATGCAGAGAGTTATGATGCAATGAACAGGGGCACATATTGTAAAATTCTCGGGACTTGGAGAAATTCGGGGGAGGAGGAAAGTCAACCTTCACTGGTTCCAGATCGGATCGGGGTGCCGGCTCGGGCTCGGGCTCGCCGGAGCCGAGGACGGGGACGCCGGCGGGGCGGCGTGCGGCGGCGGAGGGAGGCGCGGCCGGCCGCGGTCGGCGAGGGAGAGGGGCGGCGACCGGCGGGGAAGAGGAGGCGGCGCGGCGGCGCCGGAGGAAGGACGGCGGCGGCGCCGGCGAACGGGTGGCGGGGCGGCGCGAGGAGGCGGCGGCTAGGCAGCGGGGAGCCGCGGGGAGGAGGCGCGGCGACCACGGGCGGCGGCGGCGGCTCGGGCCCGCGCGGGCCCCGGATGGGCTCCGCGGGCCGCGGCGGCGGGGGAGAGAGAGAGGGTGACGTGGCGCCACGGGTTCGCCGGGCGCGGCGGCGCAGACACGTCCGGCACGGGGGAATTTTGTCCGGCGGCGGGAGGTGGAAGAAGACTAGGGTTCATCCGTGAAATTTCGGAGGGAGGTGCAAATATATAGGCAGAGGGAGCTAGGAGAGTCCAAACGGGGTGCGGTTTTCGCCCACACGATCGTGCTCGAATGACCTAGAGCATGGAAGAGACTTAGAGGGGTTTTGGGCTGTTTGGAGGGGGGTTTTGCTGCAACACACAAAAGGCATCTGCGGTTACCCGGTTAACCGTTGGAGCATCAAACGACCTCCAAATGGCACGAAACTTGACAGGTGGTCTACCGGTGGTATACCAAGGCCACTTGGCAAACCTCGGTCCATTCCGAGAACGTTTAACACCCGCTCACAAAAAGAAACAAGAGGGGTGCGCCGGAGGAGGTGGGAGTGCCGGATTGCAAAACGGACAACGGGGAAAATGCTCGGATGCATGAGACGAACACGTATGCAAATGAGATGCACATGATGACATGATATGGGATGCATGACATGAACAAAATGCAAAACGAAAGACAAAACCCGACCACGAAGGGAATATCATAACACATAGCCGAAAATGGCAAGAGTTGGAGTTACAATTATGGAAAGTTACATCCGGGGTGTTACAGGGGGGCACCCTCGGGCCAGGGGAGGCCGGGCACCCGGGGGGTCAAAGCCCGGGCACCCGGACCGGTTAAGGGCCTCGCCCAGGCTGCGGCTGTAGGGGGCCGGGCACCGGGGGGAGGATGGTGCGGGCACCCGGGGGTGGAGGTGAAGGAATTATGCCCTAGAGGCAATAATAAAGTTGTTATTTATATTTCCTTATATCATGATAAATGTTTATTATTCATGCTACAATTGTATTAACCGGAAACTTAGTACATGTGTTAATACATAGACAAACAGAGTGTCACTAGTATGCCTCTACTTGACTAGCTCGTTGAATCAAAGATGGTTATGTTTCCTAGCCATAGACATGAGTTGTCATTTGATTAACGGGATCACACCATTAGAGAATGATGTGATTGACTTGACCCATTCCGTTAGCTTAGCACTTGATCGTTTAGTATGTTGCTATTGCTTTCTTCATGACTTATACATGTTCCTATGACTATGAGATTATGCAACTCCGGAATACTGGAGGAACACTTTGTGTGCTACCAAACGTCACAACCTAACTGGGTGATTATAAAGGTGCTTTACAGGTGTCTCCGATGGTACTTGTTGAGTTGGCATAGATCGAGATTAGGATTTGTCACTCCGATTGTCGGAGAGGTATCTCTGGGCCCGCTCGGTAATACACATCACTATAAGCCTTGCAAGCAATGCAAATAATGAGTTAGTTGCGGGATGATGTATTACGGAACGAGTAAAGAGACTTGCCGGTAACGAGATTGAACTAGGTATTGAGATACCGACGATCGAATCTCGGGCAAGTAACATACCGATGACAAAGGGAACAACGTATGTTGTTATGCGGTTTGACCGATAAAGATCTTCGTAGAATATGTAGGAGCCAATATGAACATCCAGGTTCCGCTATTGGTTATTGACCGGAGACATGTCTCGGTCATGTCTACATAGTTCTCGAACCCGTAGGGTCCGCACGCTTAACGTTCGGTGACGATTGGTATTATGAGTTTATGTGTTTTGATGTACCGAAGGTAGTTCGGAGTCCTGGATATGAACACAGACATGACGAGGAGTCTCGAAATAGTTGAGACATAAAGATCGATATATTGGATGACTATGTTTGGACTTCGGAAGAGTTCCGGGCAAGTTTGGACAAATACCGGAGTACCGGGGGGTTACCGGAACCCCCCGGGGAGTGTAATGGGCCTATTGGGCCTTAGTGGAGAAGAGGAGGGGCGGCCAGGGCAGGCCGCGCACCCCTCCCCCTCTAGTCCGAATTGGACAAGGAGGGGGCGGCGCCCCCCTTTCCTTCCCCCTCTCTCCTCCTTCCCTCTCTCCTACTCCTACTCTTGGAAGGATTGGAGTCCTACTCCTGGTGGGAGTAGGACTCCCCTTGGGGCGCGCCTAGGAGGGCCGGCCCCTCCCCTCCTCCACTCCTTTATATACGGAGGAGGGGGGCACCCCATAGACACACAAGTTGATCATTGATCTTTTAGCCGTGTGCGGTGCCGCCCTCCACCATAATCCACCTCGGTCATATCGTAGCGGTGCTTAGGCAAAGCCCTGCGTCGGTAGCTTCATCATCACCGTCATCACGCTGTCGTGCTGACGAAGCTCTCCCTCGAAGCTCTACTGGATCGTGAGTTTGTGGGACGTCACCGTGCTGAACGTGTGCAGATCGCGGAGGCGTCGTACGTTCGGTACTAGGATCGGTCGATCGTGAAGACGTACGACTACATCAACCGTGTTGTCATAACGCTTCCGCTTTCGGTCTACGAGGGTACGTGGACAACACTCTCCCCTCTCGTTGCTATGCATCACTATGATCTTGCGTGTGCGTAGGATTTTTTTTGAAATTACTACGTTCCCCAACAGTGGCATCCGAGCCAGGTTTATGCGTAGATCGATGTTATATGCACGAGTAGAACACAAGTGAGTTGTGGGCGATACTAGTCATACTGCTTACCAGGATGTCATACTTTGATTCGGCGGTATTGTTGGATGAAGCGGTCCGGACCGACATTATGCGTACGCTTACGCGAGACTGGTTCTACCGACGTGCTTTGCACACAGGTGGCTGGCGGGTGTCAGTTTCTCCTACTTCAGTTGAATCGAGTGTGGCCATGCCCGATCCTTGTGAAGGTTAAAACAGCACATACTTGACGAAATATCGTTGTGGTTTTGATGCGTAGGTAAGAACGGTTCTTGCTCAGCCCGTAGCAGCCACGTAAAACTTGCAACAACAAAGTAGAGGACGTCTAACTTGTTTCTGCAGGGCATGTTGTGATGTGATATGGTCAAGACATGATGCTAAATTTTATTGTATGAGATGATCATGTTTTGTAACAAAGTTATCGGCAACTGGCAGGAGCCATATGGTTGTCGCTTTATTGTATGAAATGCAATCACCATGTAATTGCTTTACTTTATCACTAAGCGGTAGCGATAGTCGTGGAAGCAATAGTTGGTGAGACGAAAACGATGCTACGATGGAGATCAAGGTGTCGCACCGGTGACGGTGGTGATCATGACGGTGCTTTGGAGATGGAGATCAAAGGCACAAGATGATGATGGCCATATCATATCATTATATTGATTGCATGTGATGTTTATCTTTTATGCATCTTATTTTGCTTAGTACGGCGGTAGCATTATAAGATGATCTCTCACTAAATTTCAAGGTACAAGTGTTCTCCCTGAGTATGCACCGTTGCTACAGTTCTTCGTGCTGAGACACCACGTGATGATCGGGTGTGATAAGCTCTACGTTCACATACAACGGGTGCAAGCCAGTTTTGCACACGCAGAATACTCGGGTTAAACTTGACGAGCCTAGCATATGCAGATATGGCCTCGGAACACTGGAGACCGAAAGGTCGAGCGTGAATCATATAAAAGATATGATCAACATAGTAATGTTCACCATTGAAAACTACTCCATCTCATGTGATGATCGGACATGGTTTAGTTGATATGGATCACGTGATCACTTAGATGATTAGAGGGATGTCTATCTAAGTGGGAGTTCTTAAGTAATATGATTAATTGAACTTTAATTTACCATGAACTTAGTCCTGGTAGTATTAGCATATCTATGTTGTTGATTAATAGCTCGCGTTAAGCTCCCTTGTTTTATTTTTGATATGTTCCTAGAGAAAACTAAGTTGAAAGATGTTAGTAGTAATGATGCGGATTGGATCCGTGATCTGAGGATTATCCTCATTGCTGCACAGAAGAATTATATCCTTGATGCACTGCTAGGTGACAGACCAATTGTAGGAGCAGATGCAGACGTTATGAACGTTTGGCAAGCTCGATATGATTACTACTTGATAGTTTAGTGCACCATGCTTTACGGCTTAGAATAGGGGCTTCAAAGAAGTTTTTGTGATGCCACAGAGCATATGAGATGCTCCAAGAGTTCAAATTAGTATTTCAGACTCATGCCCATGTTGAAAGGTATGAGACCTTTGGCAAGTACTTTGCCTACAAGATGGAGGAGAATAGCTCAGCTAGTGAGCATGTGCTCAGAATGTCTGAGTACTACAATCATTGGAATCAAGTGGCAGTTAATCTTCCAGATAAGATAGTGATTGACAGAGTTCTCTAGTCACTATCACCAAGTTACTAGAACTTCGTGATGAACTATAATATGCAAGGGATAACTGGAACGATTCCCATGCTCTTCGTGATGCTGAAATCGACGAAGGTAGAAATCAAGAACATCAAGTGTCGATGGTAGACAAGACCACTAGTTTCAAGAAAAGGGCAAAGGGAAGAAGGATAACTTCAAAAAGAATCGCAAGCAAGTTGCTGCTCAAGTGAAGAAGCCCAAGTCTAGTACTAAGCCTGAGACTAAGTGCTTCTACTGCAAAGGGACTAGTCACTGGAAGCAGAATTGCCCCAAGTATTTGGCGGATAAGAAGGATGGCAAAGTGAACAAAGGTATATTTGATATACATGTTATTGATGTGTACTAGTGTTTATAGCAACCCCTCAGTATTTGATACTAGTTCAGTTGCTAAGATTAGTAACTCGAAACGGGAGTTGCAGAATGAACAGAGACTAGTTAAGGGTGAAGTGACGATGTGTGTTGGAAGTGGTTCCAAGATTGATATGATCATCATCGCACACTCCCTATACTTTCGGGATTAGTGTTGAACCTAAATAAATGTTATTTGTTGTTTGCGTTAAGCATGAATATGATTTGATCATGTTTATTGCAATACGGTTATTCATTTAAAATCAGAGAATAATTGTTGTTCTATTTACATGAATAAAACCTTCAATGGTCATACACCCAAGGTGAATGGTTTATTGAATCTCGATCGTAGTGATACACATATTCATAATATTGAAGCCAAAAGATGCAAAGTTAATAATGATAGTGCAACTTATTTGTGGCACTGCCGTTTAGGTCATATTGGTGTAAAGCGCATGAAGAAAATCCATGCTGATGGGCTTTTGGAATCACTTTATTATGAATTAGTTGATGCTTGCGAACCATGCCTCATGGGCAAGATGACTAAGACTCCGTTCTCCGGAACAATGGAGCGAGCAACATACTTGTTGGAAATAATACATACTGATGTATGCAGTCCGATGAGTGTTAAGGCTCGCGGTAGGTATCGTTATTTTCTGACCTTCACAGATGATTTGAGCAGATATGGGTATATCTACTTGATGAAATATAAATCTGAAACATTTGAAAAGTTCAAATAATTTCAGAGTGAAGTGGAAAATCATCGTAACAAGAAAATAAAGTTTCTACGATCTGATCGTGGAGGAGAATATTTGAGTTACGAGTTTGGTCTTCATTTGAAACAATGCGGAATAGTTTCGCAACTCACGCGACCTGGAACACCACAGCATAATGGTGTGTTCGAACATCGTAACCGTACTTTATTAGATATGGTGCAATCTATGATGTCTCTTACCAATTTACCACTATCGTTTTGGGGTTATGCATTAGAGACAGCTACATTCACGTTAAATAGGGCACCATCTAATCCGTTGAGATGACACCGTATGAACTATGGTCTGGCTAGAAACCTAAGCTGTCGTTTCTTAAAGTTTGGGGTTGCGATGCTTATGTGAAAAAGTTTCATCCTGATAAGCTCAAACCCAAATTGAAGAAATGTGTCTTCATATGATACCCAAAGGAGACAGTTGGGTACACCTTCTATCACAGATCCGAAGGCAAGACATTCGTTGCTAAGAATGGATCCTTTCTAGAGAAGGAGTTTCTCTCGAAAGAAGTGAGTGGGAGGAAAGTAGAACTTGATGAGGTAACTGTACCTACTCCCTTATTGGAAAGTAGTTCATCACAGAAATCTGTTCGTGTGACTCCTACACCAATTAGTGAGGAAGCTAATGATGATGATCATGTAACTTCAGATCAAGTTACTACCGAACCTCGTAGGTAAACCAGAGTGAGATCCGCACCAGAGTGGTATGGTAATCCAATTCTAGAGGTGATGTTACTTGACCATGATGAACCTACGAACTATGAGGAAGCGATGATGAGCCCAGATTTCGCAAAATGGCTTGAGGCCATGAAATCTGAGATGGGATCCATGTATGAGAACAAAGTGTGGACTTTGGTTGACTTGCCCGATGATTGGCAAGCCATAGAAAATAAATGGATCTTCAAGAGGAAGACGGACGCTGATAGTAGTGTTACCATCTACAAAGCTAGACTTGTCGAAAAAGGTTTTTGACAAAGTTCAAGGTGTTGACTACGATGAGATTTTCTCACTCGTAGCGATGCTTAAGTCTATCCGAATCATGTTAGCAAATTGCCACATTTTATGAAATCTGGCAAATGGATGTCCAAACTACATTCCTTAATGGATTTCTTAAAGAAGAGTTGTATATGATGCAACCAGAAGGTTTTGTCGATCCTAAAGGTGCTAACAAAATGTGCAAGCTCCAGCGATCCATCTATGGACTGGTGCAAGCATCTCGGAGTTGGAATATACGCTTTGATGAGTTGATCAAAGCATATAGTTTTATACAGACATGCGGTGAAGCCTGTATTTACAAGAAAGTGAGTGGGAGCACTACAATATTTCTGATAAGTATATGTGAATGACATATTGTTGATCGGAAATAATGTAGAATTTTCTGGAAAGCATAAAGGAGTATTTAAAAGAAAGACCTCAGTGAAGCTGCTTACATATTGAGCATCAAGATCTATAGAGATAGATCAAGATGCTTGATAAGTTTTTTCAATGAGTACATACGTTGAAAAGATTTTGAAGTAGTTCAAAATGGAACAGTCAAAGAAAGAGTTCTTGCCTGTGTTGCAAGGTGTGAAATTGAGTAATACTCAAAGCCCGACCGCGGCAGAAGATAGAAAGAGAATGAAAGTCATTCCCTATGCCTCAGCCATAGGTTCTATAAAGTATGCCATGCTGTGTACCAGATCTATTGTATACCCTACAATGAGTTTGGCAAGGGAGTACAATAGTGATCTAGGAGTAGATCACTGGACAGCGGTCAAAATTATCCTTAGTGGAATAAGGATATGTTTCTCGATAATGGAGGTGACAAAAGGTTCGTCGTAAAGAGTTACGTCGATGCAAGCTTTGACACCGATCTGGATGACTCTAAGTCTCGATCTAGATACATATTGAAAGTGGGAGTAATTAGCTAGACTAGCTCCGTGCAGAGCATTGTTGACATAGAAATTTGCAAAATACATACGGATCTGAATATGGTAGACGCGTTGACTAAACTTCTCTCACAAGCAAAACATGATCACACCTTAGTACTCTTTGGGTGTTAATCACATGGCGATGTGAACTAAGATTACTGACTCTAGTAAACCCTTTGAGTGTTGGTCACATGGCGATGTGAACTATGGGTGTTAATCACATGGTGATATGAACTATTGGTGTTAAATCACATGGCGATGTGAACTAGATTATTGACTCTAGTGCAAGTGGGAGACTGAAGGAAATATGCCCTAGAGGCAATAATAAAGTTGTTATTAATATTTCCTTATATCATGATAAATGTTTATTATTCATGCTAGAATTGTATTAACCGGAAACTTAGTACATGTGTGAATACATAGACAAACAGAGTGTCACTAGTATGCCTCTACTTGACTAGCTCGTTGAATCAAAGATGGTTAAGTTTCCTAGCCATAGACATGAGTTGTCATTTGATTAACGGGACCACATCATTAGAGAATGATGTGATTGACTTGACCCATTCTGTTAGCTTAGCACTTGATCGTTTAGTATGTTGCTATTGCTTTCTTCATGACTTATACATGTTCCTATGACTATGAGATTATGCAACTCCGGAATACTGGAGGAACACTTTGTGTGCTACCAAACGTCACAACGTAACTGGGTGATTATAAAGGTGCTCTACAGGTGTCTCCGATGGTACTTGTTGAGTTGGCATGGATCGAGATTAGGATTTGTCACCCCGATTGTCGAGAGATATCTCTGGGCCCTCTCGGTAATACACATCACTATAAGCCTTGCAAGCAATGCAACTAATGAGTTAGTTGCGGGATGATGTATTACGGAATGAGTAAAGAGACTTGCCGGTAACGAGATTGAACTAGGTATTGAGATACCGACGATCGAATCTCGGGCAAGTAACATACCGATGACAAAGGGAACAACGTATGTTGTTATGCGGTTTGACCGATAAAGATCTTCGTAGAATATGTAGGAGCCAATATGAACATCCAGGTTCCGCCATTGGTTATTGACCGGAGACGTGTCTCGGTCATGTCTACATAGTTCTCGAACCCGTAGGGTCCGCACGCTTAACGTTCGGTGACGATCGGTATTATGAGTTTATGTGTTTTGATGTACCGAAGGTAGTTCGGAGTCCCGGATATGATCACGGACATGACGAGGAGTCTCAAAAGTCGAGGCATAAAGATCGATATATTGGATGACTATGTTTGGACTTCAGAAGAGTTCCGGGCAAGTTCGGACAAATACCGGAGTACCGGGGGGTTACCGGAACCCCCCGGGGAGTGTAATGGGCCTATTGGGCCTTAGTGGAGAAGAGGAGGGGCGGCCAGGGCAGGCCGCGCGCCCCCTCCCCCTATAGTCCGAATTGGACAAGAAGGGGGGCGGCGCCCCCCTTTCCTTCCCACCCTCTCCCCCTTCCCTCTCTCCTACTCCTACTCTTGGAGTAGGACTCCCCTTGGGGCGCACCTAGGAGGGCCGGCCCCTCCCCCTCCTCCACTCCTTTATATACGGAGGAGGGGGCACCCCATAGACACACAAGTTGATCATTGATCTTTTAGCCGTGTGCGGTGCCCCCCTCCACCATAATCCACCTCGGTCATATCGTAGCGGTGCTTAGGCGAAGCCCTGCGTCAGTAGCTTCATCATCATCGTCATCACGCCGTCGTGCTGACGAAGCTCTCCCTCGAAGCTCTACTGGATCCTGAGTTCATGGGACGTCACCGAGCTGAACGTGTGCAGATCACGGAGGTGTCATACGTTCGGTACTAGGATCGGTCAATCGTGACGACGTACGACTACATCAACCGCGTTGTCATAATGCTTCCGCTTTTGGTCTACGAGGGTACGTGGACAACACTCTCCCCTCTCGTTGCTATGCATCACCATGCTCTTGCGTGTGCGTAGGAATGTTTTTGAAATTACTATGTTCCCCAACAGGAAGGTGCGGGCACCCGGGGTGTCCAGCGAGCCTCCGGTGCTTCGTGTCTTGGAGCTCTTCCTTCTCCTCCTTCTTGAGGGCTCCATGTGTACTTGGAGATCCCTTCTTCATGATCTTCTCCTTGATACCTAGTCATACACAAAGCCTCCAGTTGAGGTAGAAGCCCTTTCTCATATGAAATCAAAGGGAGCTCGAAGAGGAAAGAGGTAACCTTGGTTTCAATGGTACGTTTGCGAGCTCTCGTCATTGGTCCTCTTTGTGCTTGCGGTGGTGATGGAACGTCCATGGGGATGAACGAGGGATGCTCCGCATCATCCCCCCCCCTTGGGAGAGATCCGTCCACGGATCGTGATCTTCATCACCATGGGAAAAGAGAGGGCATCGCCGTGTAGAAGTGGACGACCACCAAGCACTTATCATGTTGAAGCTCGAAATGGGCACTCTCCAATGTCGCACCGTCTCGTGATTCCTTCGAAAGGAGCAAGTACAACAAACACTTGAAAAAAATGTGGTTAGCGTTAGTGCAAAACCAAGCATTCAAGAGGTGATTCACCAAACAAGTGTCGTCATCAAGCATAATATATGGTGTGACAAGGGATTGTGACATGTCATGTAAGCATATAAATTGAGCAAAATCAAGGACATCATGGAAACAAGCATGTAAATGTGAGGTAGCGATGCAAATATGTGTGACAAGAGAATAAGCGTCTACCTCAAGCCTATAGCAAGCATGCATAAGGTGCTCAACAAATGGTCTATGGTATGCATATGAAGCATTCACAACACCGAATAAATGAGGTGTCTAAACACATGGGTCAAGTGCAAGACAATCCAAACGGAACGTGCATGGGGTGTAGGGAATATAGTGTGGCACTCAACACAATAGAAAGGGCAATTGTTCATCATGTGTGAAGCAATCAAGTCGTGCAAGCTAGTAGTTCGAAGATGCAACATACTATAGGTAATCATGGCAATCATGTCATGTGTGCAAGTAGTGGGCATATTGCAAGCACGAACACAAAGCAAGATCAAGGTATCATCATAGGCATTGGGCACAAAGCAAACATGTCAATAACAAGCAATATCTCCACCAGGCTTGCAAATACACATACAAGTACTAGAATCAATCGTCATGTGTAATGCAAAGCATGGGTCACAAATGCATGGTAAAGGCATAGGAATGAGCATAGCATGCAAAGTGAATATGACAATATGGGCAAATGATACATAATGTACAAGAATCCATAACCATGTGAGGGCCATGTAGAAAAGATGTGCGAAGTCCTTGCGTGAATGGAATGGTGGGAAGTGTAATCCATGGGATCCCAAATCATCATTGCTCTCTAGAGCTCGTTTTGTCAACTCATGGGATTGTGAAGTTGACAAGTATTCATGAGTACCTACATAAAACAAAGACAAAGGAAAAATTGTGTGCGCGTGGTATATGTACACATCATCCATTATGACGCGCACGTGCATGTGTTGGTTAGCACAAAATATCCAATGTTCAAATAAATGAGTTGCATGATATAGAAACATGTCATCCATCATGAAATGATAATTATTGTGTTCAACATGATTGGGACGCAAATTGTAGCAAGTGTGTGGCACAACGATGGAATTTTTATTCATGGGATGCATATGTTGCGCACAATCATGGGGATCATGCAATTCATAGGATGTAGCAAAATCTTCTAGTGGGTAAGAGGAAACTATGGGGGTCTCCTCATGAGCAATAACGGAAGCATAATATGGAGAAAAGTGACAACATGGCAAACAATGCATGTCCGAAGCTAGGTGGTCATGGCATGGCATATGAGATAAATGATGCAAAGGAAGCATATCAATATCATCACAAGAAAAACAAATGCCAATAACCATGGGCTTGTCATCTATGCCATATGTGCAAATTGGGTTTATTTTAATGGCATATGCATAGTTACTACGAAGAGATTGCAAATACAACATATTGCTGATCTCATGCATAGCATATGACAAGTTAAGAGGATTGTAAAACATGATGTGACCGAGAGAATTATCACAAGAAATCCTATGTAACATGGCATAACAACTAATAGACTCCACATGGCAATCATCAAACTCATCATAAATGGGTAAATCATCGCATGGGGAAGTCGAACTAGCATGAAGCGTGACAATAGGTGGATCAACATCATGCAAGCAATCAATGTCAAGAATGTCCACTAGTGGGACTACAGCATAACCTTCACCCATGTTACCTTTTTTATTCCACTCAAGTGGTGTAGGTGAGGTGGTAAAGACCAAGTCGTGGTCAATATCTTCATCTTGATGGAACATGTGGGGGGTGCATCATCGTCCACCATGGCCATTGTCTTTGTCCAAAGGAAGGACGAAGTTGAAGGAAATATTCCCTAGAGGCAATAATAAAGTTGTTATTTATATTTCCTTATATCATGATAAATGTTTATTATTCATGCTAGAATTGTATTAACCGAAAACTTAGTACATGTGTGAATACATAGACAAAACAGAGTGTCCCTAGTATGCCTCTACTTGACTAGCTCGTTAATCAAAGATGGTTAAGTTTCCTAACCATAGACATGTGTTGTCATTTGATGAACGGGATCACATCATTAGAGAATGATGTGATGGACAAGACCCATCCGTTAGCTTAGCATAATGATCGTTAAGTTTTATTGCTATTGCTTTCTTCATGACTTATACATATTCCTTTGACTATGAGATTATGCAACTCCCGAATACCGGAGAACACCTTGTGTGCTATCAAACGTCACAACATAACTGGGTGATTATAAAGATGCTCTACATGTGTCTTCGTGTTGGGGAACGCAGTAATTTCAAAAAAATTCCTACGCACACGCAAGATCCATCTAGGTGATGCATAGCAACAAGCAGGGAGAGTGTGTCCACGTACCCTCGTAGACCGAAAGCGGAAGCGTTTATTAACGCGGTTGATGTAGTCGAACGTCTTCGCGATCCAACCGATCCAAGTACCGAACGCATGGCACCTCCGCGATCTGCACACGTTCAGCTCAGTGACGTCCCTCGTACTCTTGATCCAGCTGAGGCCGAGGGAGAGTTTCGTCAGCACGACAACGTGGTGACGGTGATGATGAAGTTACCGACGCAGGGCTTCTCCTAAGATCTACATAGATATGACCGAGGTGGAAATCTGTGGAGGGGGGCACCGCACACGGCTAAGACAACTGTCAACTTGTGTGTCTATGGGGTGCCCCCCTCCCCCATATATAAAGGAGTGGAGGGCTGGTCCTCTCTATGGCGCGCCCCAAGGGGGATTCCTACTCCTAGTAGGAGTAGGTTTCCCCCCTTTCCTAGTTGGAGTAGGAGAAGAAGGAAGAGGGAGAAGGAGAGAAGGAAAGGGGGGCCGGCCCCCTCCCCAATTCGGATTCGGCTTGGGGGGGGGCGCCCCCACTTGGCCGCCTCCTCCTCTCTCCCACCATGGCCCACTAAGGCCTAGTGACTCCCCTGGGGGTTCCGGTAACCCCCCGGTACTCCGATAATTGCCCGAACTTATCTGAAACCATTCCAGTGTCCAAACATAGCCTTCCAATATATCAATCTTTATGTCTCAACCATTTCGAGATTCCTCGTCATGTTCGTGATCATATCCGGGATTCCGAACTACCTTCGGTACATCAAAACACATAAACTCATAATACCGATAGTCATCGATCGTTAAGCGTGCGGACCCTACGGGTTCAAGAACTATGTAGACATGACCGAGACTCATCTCCGGTCAATAACAAATAGCCGTACCTGGATGCTCATATTGGTTCCTACATATTCTACGAAGATCTTTATCGGTCAAACCGCATAACAACATACGTTGTTCCCTTTGTCATCGGTATGTTACTTGCCCGAGATTCGATCATGGGTATCTCAATACCTAGTTCAATCTCGTTACCGGAAAGTCTCTTTACTCATTCCGTAATGCATCATCCCGTAACTAACTCATTAGTCACATTGCTTGCAAGGCTTATAGTGATGTGCATTACCGAGAGGGCCCAGGGATACCTCTCCGACAATCGGAGTGAAAAATCCTAATCTCGATCTATGCCAACTCAACAAACACCATCGGAGACACCTGTAGAGCATCTTTATAATCACTCAGTTACGTTCTGATGTTTGATAGCACACTAAGTGTTCCTCCGGTATTCGGGAGTTGCATAATCTCATTGTCATAGGAACATGTATAAGTTATGAAGAAAGCAATAACAATAAACTAAACGATCATAATGCTAAGCTAACGGATGGGTCAAGTCAATCACATCATTCTCTAATGATGTGATCCCATTCATCAAATGACAACTCTTGTCCATGGTTAGGAAACTTAACCATCTTTGATTAACGAGCTAGTCGAGTAGAGGCATACTAGTGACACTGTTTGTCTATGTATTCACACATGTACTAAGTTTCCGGTTAATACAATTCTAGCATGAATAATGTACAGTTATCATGATATAAGGAAATATAAATAACAACTTTATTATTGCCTCTAGGGCATATTTCCTTCAGTCTCCCACTTGCACTAGAGTAAATAATCTAGATTACATTGTAATGATTCTAACACCCATGGAGTCTTGGTGTTGATCATGTTTTTCTCGTGAGAGAGGCTTAGTCAACGGGTCTGCAACATTCAGATCCGTATGTATCTTGCAAATCTCTATGTCTCCCTCCTTGACTTGATCGCGGATGGAATTGAAGCGTCACTTGATGTGCTTGGTTCTCTTGTGAAATCTGGATTCCTTTGCCAAGGCAATTGCACCAGTATTGTCACAAAAGATTTTCATTGGACCCGATGCACTAGGTATGACACCTAGATCGGACATGAACTCCTTCACCCAGACTCCTTCATTTGCTGCTTCCGAAGCAGCTATGTACTCCGCTTCACACGTAGATCCCGCCACGATGCTCTTCTTGGAACTGCACCAACTGACAGCTCCACCATTCAATAAAAATATGTATCCGGTTTGTGACTTAGAATCATCCGGATCAGTGTCAAAGCTTGCATCGACGTAACCGTTTACGACGAGCTCTTTGTCACCTCCATAAACGAGAAACATATCCTTAGTCCTTTTCTGGTATTTCAGGATGTTCTTGACCGCTGTCCAGTGATCCACTCCTGGATTACTTTGGTACCTCCCTGCTAAAGTAATAGCAAGGCACACATTAGGTCTGGTACACAACATTGCAGACATGATAGAACCTATGGCTGAAGTATAGGGAATGACTTTCATTTTCTCTCTATCTTCTACAGTGGTTGGGCATTGAGTCTGACTCAACTTCACACCTTGTAACACAGGCAAGAACCCTTTCTTTGCTTGATCCATTTTGAACTTCTTCAAAACTTTATCAAGGTATGTGCTTTGTGAAAGTCCAATTAAGCGTCTTGATCTATCTCTATAGATCTTGATGACCAATATCTAAGCAGCTTCACCGAGGTCTTTCATTGAAAAATTCTTATTCAAGTATCCTTTAATGCTATTCAGAAATTCAGTATCATTTCCGATCAACAATTTGTCATCCACATATAATATCAGAAATGCTACAGAGCTCCCACTCACTTTCTTGTAAATACAGGCTTCTTCAAAAGTCTGTATAAAACCATATGCTTTGATCACACTATCAAAGCGTATATTCCAACTCCGAGAGGCTTGCACCAGTCCATAAATGGATCGCTGGAGCTTGCACACTTTGTTAGCACCTTTTGGATCGACAAAACCTTCTGGTTGCATCATATACAACTCTTCTTTAAGATATCCATTAAGGAATGCTGTTTTGACTTCCATTTGCCAAATTTCATAATCATAAAATGCGGCAATTTCTAACATGATTCGGACGGACTTAAGCATCGCTACGGGTGATAAGGTCTCATCGTAGTCAACTCCTTGAACTTGTCAAAAACCTTTCGCAACAAGTCGAGCTTTGTAGACAGTAACATTACCGTCAGCGTCAGTCTTCTTCTTGACGATCCATTTATTCTCTATGGCTTGCCGATCATCAGGCAAGTCAAGCAAAGTCCACACTTTGTTCTCATACATGGATCCCATCTCAGATTTCATGGCCTCAAGCCATTTTGCGGAATCTGGGCTCATCATCGCTTCCTCATAGTTCGTAGGTTCGTCATGGTCAAGTAACACGACTTCTAGAACAGGATTACCGTACCACTCTGGTGCGGATCTTACTCTGGTTGACCTACGAGGTTCGGTAGTAACTTGATCAGAAGTTTCATGATCATCATCATTAGCTTCCTCACTTACTGGTGTAGGAATCACTGGAACTGATTGATGTGATGAACTACTTTCCAATAAGGGAGTAGGTACAATCACCTCGTCAAGTTCTACTTTCCTCCCACTCACTTCTTTCGAGAGAAACTCCTTCTCTAGAAAGGATCCATTCTTAGCAACGAATATCTTGCCTTCGGATCTGTGATAGAAGGTGTACCCAACAGTCTCCTTTGGGTATCCTATGAAGACACATTTCTCCGATTTGGGTTCGAGCTTATCAGGTTGAAGCTTTTTCCCATAAACATCGCAGCCCCAAACTTTAAGAAATGACAACTTGGGTTTCTTGCCAAACCACAGTTCATATGGTGTCGTCTCAATGGATTTAGATGGTGCCCTATTTAACGTGAATGCAGCCGTCTCTAAAGCCTAACCCAAAACGGTAGCGGTAAATCAGTAAGAGACATCATAGATCGCACCATATCTAATAAAGTATGATTACGACGTTCGGACACACGATTACGTTGTGGCGTTCCGGGTGGCGTGAGTTGCGAAACTATTCCGCATTGTTTCAATGAAGACCAAACTCGTAACTCAAATATTCTCCTCCACGATCAGATCGTAGAAACTTTATTTTCTTGTTACGATGATTTTCCACTTCACTCTGAAATTCTTTGAACTTTTCAAATGTTTCAGACTTATGTTTCATCAAGTAGATATACCCATATTTGCTCAAATCATCTGTGAAGGTAAGAAAATAACGATACCCGCCGCGAGCATCAACACTCATTGGACCGCATACATCAGTATGTATTATTTCTAACAAGTCTGTTGCTCGCTCCATTGTTCCAGAGAACGGAGTCTTAGTCATCTTGCCCATGAGCCATGGTTCACAAGCATCAAGTGATTCATAATCAAGTGATTCCAAAAGCCCATCAATATGGAGTTTCTTCATGCGCTTTACACCAATATGACCTAAATGGCAGTGCCACAAATAAGTTGCACTATCATTATTGAACTTATATCTTTTGGCTTCAATACTATGAATATGTGTATCACTACTATCAAGAATTAGTAAAAATAGACCACTCATCAAGGGTGCATGACCATAAAAGATATTATTCATATAAATAGAACAACCATTATTCTCTGATTTAAATGAATAACCTTCTCCCATCAAACAAGATCCAGATATAATGTTCATGCTTAACGCTGGCACCAAATAACAATTATTCAGGTCTAAAACTAATCCCGAAGGTAGATGTAGAGGTAGCGTGCCGACGGCGATCACATCGACTTTGGAACCATTTCCCACGCGCATCGTCACCTCGTCCTTAGCCAATCTTCTCTTAATCCGTAGCCCCTGTTTCGAGTTGCAAATATTAGCAACAGAACCAGTATCAAATACCTAGGCGCTACTGCGAGCATTAGTAAGGTACACATCAGTAACATGTATATCAAATATACCTTTCACTTTGCCATCCTTCTTCTCCGCCAAATACTTGGGGCAGTTCCGCTTCCAGTGACCAGTCCCTTTGCAGTAGAAGCACTCAGTCTCAGGCTTAGGTCCAGACTTGGGCTTCTTCACTTGAGCAGCAACTTGCTTGCCGTTCTTTTTGAAGTTCCCCTTCTTCCCTTTGCCCTTCTTCTTGAAACTGGTGGTCTTGTTGACCATCAACACTTGATGCTCCTTCTTGATTTCTACCTCCGCAGCCTTTAGCATTGCGAAGAGCTCGGGAATCGTCTTATCCATTCCTTGCATATTATAGTTCATCACGAAGCTCTTGTAGCTTGGTGGCAGTGATTGAAGAACTCTGTCAATGACACTATCAACTGGAAGATTAACTCCCAGCTGAGTCAAGTGATTGTGGTACCCAGACATTCTGAGTATATGCTCACTGACAGAACTATTCTCCTCCATTTTGCAGCTATAGAACTTATTGGAGACTTCATATCTCTCAATCCGGGCATTTGCTTGAAATATTAACTTCAACTCCTGGAACATCTCATATGCTCTATGACGTTCAAAACGTCGTTGAAGTCCCGGTTCTAAGCCTTAAAGCATGGCACACTGAACTATTGAGTAGTCATCAGCTTTGCTCTGCCAGGCGTTCACAACGTCCGGCGTTGCTCCTGCAGCGGGTCTTGCACCTAGCGGTGCTTCCAGGACATAATTCTTCTGTGCAGCAATGAGGATAATCCTCAAGTTACGGACCGAGTCCGTGTAATCGCTACCATCATCTTTCAACTTAGCTTTCTCTAGGAACGCATTAAAATTCAACGGAACAACAGCACGGGCCATTTATCTACAACAACATAGACATGCAAAATACTATCAGGTACTAAGTTCATGATAAATTAAAGTTCAATTAATCATATTACTTGACATCCCTCTAATCATCTAAGTGATCACGTGATCCATATCAACTAAACCATGTCCGATCATCACGTGAGATGGAGTAGTTTTCAATGGTGAACATCACTATGTTGATCATATCTACTATATGATTCATGCTCGACCTTTCGGTCTCAGTGTTCCGAGGCCATATCTGCATATGCTAGGCTCGTCAAGTTTAACCCGAGTATTCTGCATGTGCAAAACTGGCTTGCACCCGTTGTATGTGAACATAGAGCTTATCACACCCAATCATCACGTGGTGTCTCGGCACGACGAACTGTAGAAACGATCCATACTCAGGGAGAACACTTGTACCTTGAAATTTAGTGAGAGATCATCTTATAATGCTACCGCCGTACTAAGAAAAATAAGATGCATAAAGGATAAACATCACATGCAATCAATATAAGTGATATGATATGGCCATCATCATCTTGTGCCTTTGATCTCCATCTCCAAAGCACCGTCATGATCACCATCATCACCGGCTTGACACCTTGATCTCCATCGAAGCATCGTTGTCGTCTCTCCAACTATTGCTACTACGACTATCGCTACCGCTTAGTGATAAAGTAAAGCAATTACATGGCGATTGCATTTCATACAATAAAGCGACAACCATATGGCTCCTGCCAGTTGCCGATAACTGTGTTACAAAACATGATCATCTCATACAACAATTTATAATCACGTCTTGACCATATCACATCACAACATGCCCTACAAAAACAAGTTAGACGTCCCCTACTTGGTTGTTGCAAGTTTTACGTGGCTGCTACGGGCTTAGCAAGAACCGTTCTTACCTACGCATCAAAACCACAACGATTTTTCGTCAAGTTTGTTGTTTTAACCTTCAACAAGGACTGGGCGTAGTCACACTTGACTCAACTAAAGTTGGACAAACAGACACCCACTAGCCACCTGTGTGCGAAGCACGTCGGTAGAACCAGTCTCGCGTAAGCGTACGTGTAATGTCGGTCTGAGCGGCTTCATCCAACAATACCGCCGAATCAAAGTATGACATGCTGGTAAGCAGTATGACTATTATCGCCCACAACTCTTTGTGTTCTACTCGTGCATATAACATCTACGCATAGACCTGGCTCGGAACCCACTGTTGGGGAACGCAGTAATTTCAAAAAAATTCCTACGCACATGCAAGATCTATCTAGGTGATGCATAGCCACAAGAGGGGAGAGTGTGTCCACGTACCGTCGTAGACCGAAAGCGGAAGCATTTAGTAACGCGGTTGATGTAGTCGAACGTCTTCGCGATCCAACCGATCCAAGTACCGAACGCACGGCACCTCCGCGATCTGCACACGTTCAGCTTGGTGACGTCCCTCATACTCTTGATTTAGCTGAGGCCGAGGGGGAGTTTTGTCAGCATGACGGCATGGTGATGGTGATGATGAAGTTACTGACGCAGTGCTTCGCCTAAGCTCTACAACGATATGACCGAGGTGGAAATCTATGGAGGGGGGCACCGCATACGGCTAAGACAACTATCAACTTGTGTGTCTATGGGGTGCTCCCCTCCCCCGTATATAAAGGAGTGGAGGAGGGGAGGGCCGTCCCTCTCTATGGCGCTCCCCAAGGGGGATTCCTACTCCTAGTAGGAGTAGATTTCCCCCCTTCCCTAGTTGGAGTAGGAGAAGAAGGAAGAGGGAGAAGGAGAGAAGGAAAGGGGGGCCGGCCCTCTCCCCAATTCAGATTGGGCTTGGGGGGGCAGTTGGCCGCCTCCTCCTTTCTGCCACCATGGCCCATTAAGGCCCATTGACTCCCCGGGGGGTTCCGGTAACCCCCCGGTAATCCGATAATTGCCCGAAGTTATCCGAAACCATTCCGGTGTGCAAACATAGCCTTCCAATATACCAATCTTTATGTCTCGACCATTTTGAGACTCCTCGTCATGTCCGTGATCCGGGACTCCGAACTACCTTCGGTACATCGAAACACATAAAATCATAATACCGATCGTCATCGAACGTTAAGCGTGCGGACCCTACGGGTTCGATAACTATGTAGACATGACCGAGACTCATTTCCGGTCAATAACCAATAGCGGAACCTGGATGCTCATATTGGCTCCTACATATTCTAGGAAGATCTTTATCGGTCAAACCGCATAACAAATATGTTGTTCCCTTTGTCATCGGTATGTTACTTGCCCGAGATTCGATCGTCGGTATCTCAATACCAAGTTCAATCTCGTTACTGGCAAGTCTCTTTACTCATTCTGTAATGCATCATCCTGCAACTAACTCATTATTCACATTGCTTGCAAGGCTTATAGTGATGTGCATTACCGAGAGGGCCTAGAGATACCTCTCCGACAATCGGAGTGACAAATCCTAATCTCGATCTATGCCAACTCAACAAACACCATCGGAGACACCTGTAGAACATCTTTATAATCACCCAGTTACGTTGTGACGTTTGATAGCACACTAAGTGTTCCTCCGGTATTCAGGAGTTGCATAATCTCATTGTCATAGGAACATGTATAAGTTATGAAGAAAGCAATAGCAATAAACTAAATGATCATAATGCTAAGCTAACAGATGGGTCAAGTCAATCACATCATTCTCTAATGATGTGATCCCGTTCATCAAATGACAACTCTTGTCCATGGTTAGGAAACTTAACCATCTTTGATTAACGAGCTAGTCAAGTAGAGGCATACTAGTGACACTTTGTTTGTCTATGTATTCACACATGTACTAAGTTTCCAGTTAATACAATACTAGCATGAATAATAAACATTTATCATGATATAAGGAAATATAAATAACAACTTTATTATTTCCTCTAGGGCATATTTCCTTCACTCCGAAGGTGTTTGTTGGGTTGTCATAGATCAAGATTACGATTTGTCACTCCGAGTATCGGAGAGGTATCTCTGGGCCCTCTCGGTAATGCACATCACTATAAGCCTTGAAAGCAATGTGGCTAATGAGTTAGTTGCGAGATGATGCATTACGGAACGAGTAAAGAGACTTGCCGGTAACGAGATTGAACTAGGTATGATGATACCGACGATCGAATCTCGGGCAAGTAACATACCGATGACAAAGGGAATAACATATGTTGTTATTGCGGTTTGACCAATAAAGATCTTCGTAGAATATGTAGGAACCAATATGAGCATCCAGGTTCTGCTATTGGTTATTGACCGGAGATGTGTCTCGGTCATGTCTACATAGTTCTCGAACCCGTAGGGTCCGCACGCTTAACGTTCGATGACGATTTGTATTATGAGTTATGTGTTTTGGTGACCGAAGTTTGTTCAGAGTCCCGGATGAGATCACGGACATGACGAGGAGTCTCGAAATGGTCGAGAGGTAAAGATTGGTATATTGGAAGGTGGTATTTGGACATCAGAATGATTTCGAGTGGTTCGGGTATTTTACCGGAGTACCGAGGGGTTACCGGAACCCCCCGGGGGAAGTATTGGGCCTACATGGGCCTTAGTGGAGAGAGAGGGGAGCCCGCAAGGGGTGGCGCGCGCCCCCTTCCAAGGGAGTCTGAATAGGAGAAGGAGGAGGGGGCGCGACTCCCCTTTCCCTCTCCCTCTCCTTCCTTTTCCCCTCCGATGGGAAAGGAAAAGGGGGGGCGAATCCTACTAGGACTCCCCCCATGGCGTGCCCCCTTGGTGGCCGGCCTCCTCCTCCCCTCGTTTATATACAGGGGCAGGGGGCACCCCATAGCACATCAGTTGTTCTCTTAGCAGTTTGTGGTGCCCCCCTCCGCAGTTTACTCGTCCAGTCATAGCGTCGTAGTGCTTAGGCAAAGCCCTGCGCGGATCACATCACCATCACCGTCACCATGCCGTCGTGCTGACGAAACTCTTCCTCGACCCTCTGCTGGATCAAGAGTTCGAGGGACGTCATCAATCTGAACGTGTGCTGAACTTGGAGGTGCGGTACATTCAGTACTAGATCGGTTGGATCGTGAAGACGTTCGACTACATTGATGACCCACAAGTATAGGGGATCAATTGTAGCTCTTTTCGATAAGTAAGAGTGTCGAACCCAACGAGGAGTAGAAGGAAATGACAAGTAGTTTTCAGTAAGGTAATGTCTGCAAGTGCTGAAATTGTAAGTAGTGGAGTAGTTTGATAGCAAGATAATTTGTAAGGAGCAAGTAACGGTAGTAGTAACAAAAGTGCAGCAAGGTAGCCCAATCCTTTTGAGGCAAAGGACAGGCCAAAACGGCCTCTTATGATAAGCAAAGCATTCTTGAGGGTACACGGGAATTTCATCTAGTCACTTTCATCATGTTGGTTTGATTTGTGTTCGCTACTTTGATAATTTGATATGTGGGTGGACCGGTGCTTAGGTGTTGTTCTTATTTGAACAAACCTCCTACTTATGCTTAACCCTCCCACAAGCATCCGAAACTACGAGAAAAGTATTAAGAATAAATTCTAACCATAGCATTAAACTTTTGGATCCAACCGGTCCCTTACGAAATAGCGCATAAACTGGGGTTTAAGCTTCTGTCACTCTCGCAACCCACCATCTAATTGCTACTCCACAATGCATTCCCTTAGGCCCAAATATGGTGAAGTATCATGTAGTTTACGTTCACATGACACCACTAAGGGAATAACAACATACATACTATCAAAATATCGAACACATATCAAGTTCACATGATTACTTGCAACATGATTTCTCCCGTGACCTCAAGAACCAAAGTAACTACTCACAAATGATAAACATGTTCATGATCAGAGGAGTATTAAATAGCATAATGGATCTGAACATATAATCTTCCACCAAATAAACCATATAGTAATCAACTACAAGATGTAATCAACACTACTAGTCACCCACAAGCACCAACCTATAGTTCCGGTAACAAGATTGAACACTAGAGATGAACTAGGATTTGAGATGAGATGGTGATGTTGAGATGTTGATGGAGATTTCCCTCCCTAAGATGGGAGAGTTGTTGGTGATGATGATGACGATGATTTCCCCCTCCGGGAGGGAAGTTCCCCCGGCGAAATCGCTCCGCCGGAGGGCAAAAGTGCTCCTGCCCAAGTTCCGCCTCGAGGCGGCGGCACTCTGTCCCGAAAGTCTCCTCCTTATTTTTCTAGGTCAAAATCACTTATATACCAGAAGATTGGCACCGGAGGTAGGCCGAGGAGGCCACAACCCACCAGGGCGCGCCTCGGGGGCCTGTCGCGCCCACGTGGGTTTTGCCCAGCTGGTATCCCCCCTCTGGTGTTTATTGGCTCCAGTATTTCTTAAATAATCCATAAAAAATCTCCGTGAAGTTTCAGATCATTTGGAGTTGTGCAGAATAGGTGGCCTGACGTAGCTTTTCCAGGTCCAGATTTCCAACTACCGGAATTCTCCCTCTTGGTGTGTTCCTTGCAAAGTTTGAGAGAAAAGGCATTAGAATTACTCCAAAAAGCATTATTATGGATAAAACATTATAAATAACAGTAAGAAAACATGATGCAAAATGAACATATCAACTCCCCCCCAAGCTTAGACCTCGCTTGTCCTCAAGCGAAAACCGAAATCGAAAAACATGTCCACATGCTTTGAGAGAGAGGTGTCGATAAAAACAAAATTAAACATGGGACTTTTATCATAGAACTTTTATCATATACTTCTCATGAATAAGTAATAGTTCATCACACAATCGAAGTATAAAGCAAAAACTCTATTAGAAACCAACAAACTATGTTCTCAGTCAACTTTGCAACTGCAATTCATCATCTTTTCAGGAAGGGTCACGTGTCGGAGCCTTTAGGAAAGTCCACATACTCAACCATCATATAGTCTTCTATGATTGCTAACACTCACCTCGTACCCATGAGCAAAACGTTTCAACCAGACACATAGAAATATAGGGGCTTATAGTTTTGCCTCCCAACATACTCACCTCAAGGGTGATGTCAACAATAATAAGTCATGCTATCTACATTCAACTAGACATATGTGCCTAGATCTTTCCTCACCACATGATGCTTGCCAAAGGATAAAAATAAAAGGAATATAAGGAAAACTTTGACTCTTTGCATAAAAGTAAGTGCATAAAAGTAAAGGATAGGCCCTTCATAGAGGGAAGTAGAGGTTTCCATGCGCTTATTTGTTGGTATGCTCAATCCCTTAGTCCAAGAAAATGTCACGTTGTATTGCCCCTTAAGATGACAACCTTTATTATGCAGTCTGTCGCTTTTATTCTTTGTCATCCAAGTTCGTACAACGCTCAATTTTCTCTTACACTAAATGATCTCACACTTTTAGAAGCAATTTTTATTGCCTTTTTGCACCGATGACAACTTACTTGAGGGATCTTGCTCAATCCCTAGGTAGGTATGGTGGACACTTGAAAGTGAGATTTGGGTTTAAGGGTTTTTGGATGCACAAGTAGTATCTCTACTTAGTGCGGAATTTTTGGCTAGCAAAGATAGGGGGCAAGCATCACATGTTAAAGTATCTATGACAATATGACTTCTATGTGAATATAAACAAACATAAACCATTAAGTTGTCTTCCTTGTCCAACCTCAACAATTTTGGTATATAATATTTTGATGAGGGCTCACAATCACAAAAGATTTCTAGGATACTATATCTATATGTGAATCTTCTCTTCCCTTATTAATTCTTTCATGAGTTGCATCATTGACTAATGCTCTGTTTGTCAATCTCTAATAAAATTTATTTCTACATATACTTTTCCTTATGTGGTGCCATCACCTACCATAGGATTAGTATATAATCTTATTGATTTATTTCCTTTCTTCATTTTATTTCCTTTCTCTTTTTCTTTCTTATTTCTTTTCTTTATTTGCAACATGAAAGTAAAGAAAGCAAAAATCAAACTAACTTTATTATATAACTTGCACACGATTACAAGGATAGATCACTAAGCAAACTCTCAAAGAAGAAAGGATCGAACTAAACTTTATTTCATCTAAAAGCAAATGATCAAACTAAGATAAGTAAAAGCAAAAAGATAGTGGGATGATACGATAGCGGGGCACCTCCCCCAAGCTTGGCGGAAGCCAAGGGGAGTGCCCATACCCGATACTCAATTCTCCTTTGGTGGTGAAGAACATGATGGTGAGGAAGTATTCTCCAATATTACCATAAGTAGATCCTTCAACCCTTGAATCTCCTGAAGGGCTTGATGAATTAATTCACTGTTTTTCTTCACCTCAACCATTATGTGTTTATTCTCAGGGCCCCACGGTTTGGTTCCTGCACTGTTTTCTCTCGGCCGAGATATGTCCCAGTTGGACGGTATGTGCCTACGAGGAGTGTTCTTGAACCCATAATTGTGAATCAAATTATGAAAATTGTTATGATGTAACCTGTGTAAGGGCCTCCTCGGTGGGAGCTCTTCTTGTACTTCTAGGCTCACTTGATTGTTCGATGATACCATGGCTTGATGAGGATTAGGATGAGTTGAGATGCCAGCTAGTGTACCACTCTCAGAGGCCGGAAGCTGAATCCCAAAGGGACTTTCCTCTTCTTCCATAGCAACCTCTCCAGCCTCATCCCTCCTTAGATCTTCCTGAACCAACCCTATGTCTCATTCTCCATTGTTCAAGGGTGAGGAAGACATGACGTTGGTCTCATTGAATCTGTCAGAAAACAGCAAGAAAAGAGAACAGAGGATTTCTCCGTGATACGGTGGTTAATAGGTGCGGGAAGTATATATAAATTTTTTATCTTGGATGACAAGCATAGAGAAGAAAAACGGAGTACGGAAGGTGTCCCAGGTGGGCACAACCCACCTGGGCGCGACAGGCTTGCCTGGTGCGCCCTAGTGTCTTGTGCCCACCAGGGACGCTTCCTGGAAGTTTCTTTATTTCCAAAATTCTAAAATATTCCAAAACTAATAAAAAATATTTTTGCGGATTTTTCGGAGTCTGTTTACTTACCGTATCACGTACCACTTTATTTTCACGATTCTGGAGTGTTCCGGAAGGACTCTTTTATGTGTTCTTCCGGTGTCAAAGTTTGAATAATATTACTGTGACGCCCCCGATTTGACCGTACACTAATCATGCACGCAAATGTGTACGATCACGATCAGGGACTCACGGGAAGATATCACAACACAACTCTAAAACATAAATAAGTCATACAAGCATTATAATACAAGCCAGGGGCCTCGAGGGCTCGAATACAAGTGCTCGATCATAGACGAGTCAGCGGAAGCAACAGTATCTGAGTACAGACATAAGTTAAACAAGTTTGCCTTAAGAAGGCTAGCACAAAAGTAGCAACGATCGAAAAGGCAAGGCCTCCTGCCTGGGACCTCCTAACTACTCCTGGTCGTCGTCAGCGGCCTGCACGTAGTAGTAGGCACCTCCAGTGCCGTAGGTGTCGTCGTCGACGGTGGCGTCTGGCTCCTGAACTCCAACATCTGATTGCGACAATCCGATATAGAAAGGGAAAAGAGGGAGAAAAGCAACCGTGAGTACTCATCCAAAGTACTCGCAAGCAAGGAGCTACACTACATATGCATGGGTATATGTGTAAAGAGGCATATCAGTGGACTGAACTGCAGAATGCCGGAATAAGAGGGGGATAGCTAGTCCTGTCGAAGACTAAGCTTCTGGACATCTCCATCTTGCAGCATGTAGAAGAGAGTAGATTGAAGTCCTCCAAGTAGCATCGCATAGCATAATCCTACCCGGCGATCCCCTCCTCGTCGCCCTGTTAGAGAGCGATCACCGGGTTGTATCTGGCACTTGGAAGGGTGTATTTTATTCAGTATCCAGTTCTAGTTGTCATAAGGTCAAGGTACAACTCCGGGTCGTCCTTTTACCGAGGGACACGGCTATTCGAATAGATAAACTTCCCTGCAGGGGTGCACCACATAACCCAACACGCTCGATCCCAATTGGCCGGACACACTTTTCTGGGTCATGCCCGGCCTCGTAAGATCAACACGTCACAGCCCCACCTAGGCTCAACAGAGAGGTCAGCACGCCGGTCTAAACCTATGCGCGCAGGGGTCTGGGCCCATCGCCCTATGCACACCTGCACGTTGCGAACGCGGCCGTGAGCAGACCTAGCAACCCACACGATCACGGCGGTTACGTCAAAGCGGTCCAACACGGCGCGCGCCACTCAGTCGCTGACGTCAAAAGAGCTTCGGCTGATACCACGACGTCGGGATACCCATAACTACTCCCACGTAGATGGTTAGTGCGTATAGACCAAATGGCCAGACTCAGATCAAATACCAAGATCTCGTTAAGCGTGTTAAGTGTCCGCGAACGCCGACCAGGGCCAGGCCCACCTCTCACCTAGGCGGTCTCAACCTGCCCTGTCGCTCCGCCACAAAGATCCACTTGCGGGTACTCCTACGAGCCGACCCGACTTTAGTCATCACAGGTGTCATGTATATAGTATATAAGTATATGCCCGTGATCACCGCCCAGGTGATCACGGCCCGATAGTATAGCACAGCAGACGGACAAGAATGTAGGGCCACTGATGGAAATCTAGCATCCTATACTAAGCATGTAGGATTGCAGGTAAAGGTAGTAACAATAGTAGCAAGGATAGGCTATGCATCAGAATAGGATATCGAAAAGCAGTAACATGCTACAATACTCTAATGCAAGCAGTAGAGATTAGAGTAGGCGATATCTGGTGATCAAAGGGGGGGGGCTTGCCTGGTTGCTCTGGCAAGTAGGAGGGGTCGTCGACTCCGTAGTCGAACTGGGCAGCAGCAGTGTCGGTCTCGTAGTCTACCGGAGAGAAGAGGGGGAAGAAACAGTAAATACAATGCAAACATAAGCATGACGATGCGTGACATGACAGTGAGCGGTGCTAGGGGTGTCCTAACGCGACAGTAGGTGGTACCGGTGAAGGGGGGGAACATCCGGGAAAGTATTCCCGATGTTTCGCGTTTTCGGACAGACGGATCGGAGGGGGAAAGTTGCTAGTTCGATAGGTTAGGGAGGTGCGGTGGATGAACGGACTGCGTAGTCGGATTCGTCTCGTCGTTCTGAGCAACTTTCATATAGAAAACATTTTAATCCGAGTTACGGATTAAAAGATATGATTTTCTAAAGGTTTTATTAATTTCTGGAATTTAATTAATTATTTAATTTAATTCGAAATTTGGATTAATGACATCAGCATGATGTCATGCTGACATCAGCAGTCAACAGGGGTTGACTAAGTCAAACTGACATGTGGGTCCAGTGGGACCCACCTGTCATTCACTATTTAGATTAATTAGGGTTTAACTAATTAATTATTATTTAATTAAATTAAACAGGATTAATTAACTTAATTAATTAATTAATTAAAATTATTTTTATTTCTTTATTTATTTATTTATTAATTTTTATTAATTAATTTAGTATTATTATTCTTACTATTAATATTTTATTTGTTTAATTATTTATTAATTAGTTTATTGTTTTATTATTATTATTATTTATTTATTTATTTATTTTTATTAGTAAACGTTCTGGCGCTGTGGGCCCGTTTGTCATTGGGCCAGGGGGTCGGGCCCAGTGGCCAGTAGCTCAGGTGGGGCTAGGCCCACCTGGCGGTGGCCCAGAGGGGCGAGGCCCACTGGCAGTGGCCCAGAGGGCACTGCGGCTACGGGCGCAACGGCGTAACGGCGTCGGGCGTCCGCCCGAACGGGACGGCGAGGGGGCGCGGCGGACGAAGGCCGTCGGGGCGCGCGCGGGCGAGGCTCGCCGGCCGGAGCAGCGCCGCAGCAGGGGACGGGCAGAGGCGGCCACGCGCGGCCACGGGCGCGTACGGGGGCGAGGTGCGGGGCGAAGCCAGAGGCCAACGCCGGTGGGAGGCAACGGCGGCGCGGCTCGCGCGGGCGCGCGTCGGTGCGGTCGGGCGTGGGGAAGAAGCTGCGAGGGGGGGGGGCGCGGGGCGAGGCCACGGGCCTGCCCGCGACGGCGAGGGCGCGAGGACGAGGGGGGCAGGCGGGGCGTGGCCGATGCTGGCGCGCGGTCGGGGCGCGCGCGGGCGAAGGCCGTGCGGGCGCGCGTGCGTGGCCAGGCGCGGCGGGGCGCGTCTGGGCGCGCCGGAGCGCGAGCGGGGCGGCGGTGACCGAGGGGAGAGGGGCGGGCGACGGAGGCCGGTGGCCTCACCGTGGGATGCAGGGTCACGGCAGTGGGGGTCGAGGGGGAGACGGGGGCGACGGCGATGCGGTGTCGAGGCGCAGGCCGGCGAGGAGGAGGAGGCAGGCCGGCGATGCAGTGCTCCGGCGAGGCGAGGGCGCGGGGTCGAGCGCGACGGCGACGGCGACGGCCTCCTCCTCGATCCAGATCGGGGGGGCAGGGGAGGGAGGTGAGATATTTCGGGGGGGGGAGAGCGAGTGGGTAGGCTGTCGGTGGGGGGGAGGGGATAAGGTGAGGGGGGTTGGGCCGGCCGGCTGGGCCTGGGGTGGCCCAGTTGGGCCATGTCCAGTGGGGGGGCTTTTGTTCCCCTTTTTTTTTGTTCTGTTTTCTGTTTTGTTTTGCATTTTCTTTTATTTGTTTTCTTTCACCCTTTTAACCCATTTTAAAATACTTAGGCATTTTCTAAAAAGGAGTTTTCTCCACAATAATTACCAGTGTATTATTTGGCACCCATGGAACATTTTTGTTTAAACTTTTGAAAACTTTTATTTTCCACTTTTAAATTTAATTGAAGTTTGAACTAGGAGTTTGACAAGGTTGTGGTTCAAATGTGATCAAGCCCTGTTTAGCAACATGATTAGCTTAATCACAGGGGGTTACTATAGCATGATTCTCAGGGTGTTACAAATCTCCTCCACTACAAGAAATCTCGTCCCGAGATTTAGGAGGTAGAAGGAAGCAGTGCGGGGTATTCTTCGCGCAGACGATCCTCTCGTTCCCAAGTGGCCTCATCTTCAGAATGGTGCGACCACTGGACTTTGAGAAACTTGATCGCCTTCTGACGTGTACGGCGTTCAGCTTGGTCGAGAATGCGGACCGGATGCTCCTTATAGGAGAGGTCTTGCTGCAATTCGAGCACTTCGTGATCCACCGCTCGGATTGGATCCTTGAAGCAACGGCGGAGCTGTGACACATGGAACACATCGTGAACCTGAGAAAGGTTCGGCGGTAGTTCCAGTTGGTATGCCACTTTTCCACGCCTTTCGAGAATAGTGAATGGGCCAATATAGCGAGGAGCTAGTTTGCCCTTGATCCCGAAGCGGTGAGCACCCTTCATAGGTGTGACTCGAAGATAAGCCTTTTCGCCAGGTTGATAGACCATGTCTTTATGATGACGGTCATACTGACTCTTCTGACGTGACTGAGCAGTCTTGAGATTCTCGCGAATAATGCGGACTTGTTCTTCGGCATCTTGGATAATATCCGGACCGAAGAGTGGACGTTCCCCAGTTTCTGACCAGTTCAGAGGGGTTCGGCACTTTCGTCCATATAACACTTTGAAGGGGGCCATCTTCAGACTAGCTTGATAGCTATTATTATAAGAGAACTCAGCATACGGGAGAGATTCCTCCCATTTCTTGCCGAAGGAAATAACGCAAGCTCGAAGCATGTCTTCGAGAACTTGATTGACGCGTTCAACTTGTCCTTGCGATTGAGGATGAAACGCAGTACTAAATGACAGATGAGTGCCCATAGCTTCTTGGAAACTTGCCCAGAATCTTGAAGTGAATAAGCTGCCACGGTCTGAACTGATAACCAATGGAATACCGTGGAGTGAAACAATCCTGGACATATAGAGCGTTGCCAACTGGCTAGCAGTGATCGTTTCTTTGACTGCCAGGAAATGTGCAACTTTGGAAAGCCGGTCAATGACGACAAGAATAGCATCATTACCTTTCTGCGATTTGGGAAATCCAGTGACGAAGTCCATCTCAACATGGTCCCATTTCCATTCAGGAATAGAGATAGGTTGCAGAGTTCCAGCAGGCCTTTGATGTTCTGCTTTGATACGACGGCAAACGTCACACTCAGCAACATAACGAGCAATGTCTTGCTTCATATTAGACCACCAGAATCTTTGACGGATATCTTGGTACATCTTTGTACTACCCGGATGGATACTTAGAGGCGTATCATGAGCTTCTTTCATAACTTCCTGTGTCATATCCAGGTTTTTCTCTGCACATGGCACCACTAGGCGGCCCTTGAAGTATAGGGTGCCATCTTCAGAAATGGTGAAGAATGAGGGCTTTCCTTCTGCGAGGTAGCGCTTAATCTTGTGGGCTTCAGAGTCATACCCTTGTAGCCTTTTGATGCTGTCCTCGAGATCTGGTTTAGCAACTAGGGTATTGAGGGAACCCTGGGTAACAACACGGAGGTTCATCTTGCGGAACTCCTTAGGAGGGGGAGCGAGTGCACCCGGAGGAACAATATGGAGGTTCAGCTTCCTGAATTCTTCAACAAGCGAGGGCTGAACTTTATGAACCTGGAGGTGGTTGCAGTAAGACTTGCGGCTCAAGGCATCAGCCATTACATTAGCCTTGCCTGGAGTATAGGAAATACCCAAGTCAAAGTCTGCAACAAGCTCCATCCATCTCTGCTGACGGAGGTTCAGATCTGGCTGAGTAAACAGATACTTCAGACTTTGGTGGTCAGTGAAGATCTCGCAACGATTACCGAGAAGGTAATGTCGCCACTGCTTCAGCGCATGTATGACAGCAGCAAGTTCGAGGTCGTGAACTGGGTAGTTCTCTTCGTGAGGGCGCAATTGTCGAGAGGCATAAGCAATCACTTTGCGGTCTTGCATTAGGACACAGCCTAATCCTTGACGGGAAGCATCGCAATAGATGACGAAGTCCTTCTTAGTATCAGGTGGAGCTAGAACTGGGGCAGAAGTCAACTTGTCTTTGAGTGCTTGGAAACTTTCCTGACATTTGTCTGTCCATTGGAACTTGACACCCTTATGCAACAGGGTAGTCAGAGGCCTGGCGATCTTAGAGAAGTTCTCGACAAATCGACGGCAATAGCTGGCGAGACCGAGAAAACTTCTGACTTGCTTAACGTTCTTGGGAGGAGTCCAATCAAGAATAGCCTGAACTCGCTCGGGGTTGACGGCAATACCATCCTTAGAGATGACATGCCCGAGATAGGTTACTTCGGGTAGCCAAAATTCACATTTAGAGAACTTGGCATATAGTTGATGTTCTCGTAGCTTTTCCAGCACAAGACGAAGATGTTCAGCATGTTCTTCTTCGTTCTTGGAAAATATCAGGATATCATCCAGATAAACCACGACGAACTTGTCGAGGTAATCCATGAATATGTAGTTCATCAGACGAGAGAAGGTGGCTGGAGCATTGGTTAAACCGAAAGACATGACGGTGTACTCGTATGAACCATAGCGAGTCACGAAGGCGGTCTTTGGGATATCCTCTTCGCGAACACGGATCTGGTGGTAGCCCAACCTCAAGTCGAGCTTAGAGAACACTGACGAACCCGCCAGTTGATCATACAGATCATTGATCCGAGGAAGAGGGTATTTATTCTGAATGGTAGCTTGGTTTATAGGACGGTAGTCTTGAACTAATCGGTTTGTCCCATCCTTCTTCTTGACAAAGAGAGAAGGTGCTCCCCAAGGAGAGCAACTTGGGCGAATGAATCCTTTGCGAAGAGACTTGTCGATTTCCTCCTTAAGCTCAAGGAGTTCATGCGGCGGCATCTTGTAGGGTCGCTTGGCTATAGGAGTGGTGCCTGGTTTCAAGTCGATGATGAATTCGACAGCTCTAGCAGGGGGAATCCCTGGAAGTTCTTCAGGGAAGACGTCGAGGAATTCACGCACGACGGGAATGTTTTCAATGCCCTCGAGTGGTGCAGCGTTCAATGCATTCAATGCATAGAGCCTTGCCTCGGCATTTTGCACCAGATGGGCTTGGTAAGTAACTATCTCATCTGAAGGGTGTAGCAGATGGACGGTCTTAGTGGTGCAAACGATTGAAGCAGTATGCGCTTTTAACCAATTCATTCCCAGAATGAGATCAATGCTACAGGACTTCAGTACGATGGGAGAGACAAGAAATTCCAGTCCTTCAATTTCAACAGTAACATCGCGACTAACCATAGAGGTTTGACATTGGCCCGCAGGGGTGTGTACCACTAGCGGAGTGTTTATCTCTTCGTAATGAATGCCATGCAGGAATGCAAATTCTGCTGATATGAATGAATGGGATGCTCCTGTATCAAATAAAACGGATGCTGGTACTGAATTTACGAGGAGTGTACCCATCACAGTAGCAGGCTGGTCTTGAGCTTCGCTGAGATCAACGTGGTTGGCATGAGCACGACCATAAGACTTAGCATTGTTGTTGCGGGGCTGGTTGTTACCACGGCCAGCTGCTGGAAGGGCCAGTTGATTCTGGTTCTGATAGCAGTTCCTGGCAAAGTGACCCGGTTGACCACACTTGAAGCACAGACCATTATCGGGAGTGGGAACAGGAGCCCCAGGTAGGGGAGCTGGTAGCTTTGACTGCTTAGATGGTGGAGGAGGCAGACGCGGTGCAGCATAAGATTTCCTGGGAGCAGGTGCATTTGGACGATACATGCTGTTTGGGATCCATATCTTACGCTTCTGGGAGGGCGAGCCCGAAGATGAGCCCGTGTCACGGTTGCGCCTCTGAGAGCTCTGGTATTCCTGCAGACCAGTCTCGACATTGATGGCCTTATTCACCAAGGTGGCGAAATCGGCGAAGTCATGCACTAGAAGTGCGAGCTTGATGTCAGCTTGAAGGCCATCACGGAACTTCTCCTGTCTACGTGCATCAGTTGCAATGTCTTCTTCAGCATAGCGGGACAAGTCCAGAAACTCCCGCTGATAAGCTTCGACAGTTTTGTTGCCTTGGGTGAGGTTGCGGAACTCACGCTTCTTCCGGTCCATGACTCCTTGAGGAATGAAGCGGGCACGGAAAGCTGCTTGGAAGTCTGGCCATGTGATGATTGTTCCAGCTGGCAGAGTACGCCTGTGGCTGTCCCACCATTGAGCTGCGGGTCCCTTCAAGAAGAAGGAAGCAAAATTGACATAGCTGGCAGGGGCTACATCAGCAGACTCCAACTCATAGGTGATGTCACGGAGCCAGTCATCAGCATCCAGAGGCTGAGTTGAGCTGCGGTAGATGGTTGGGTTGAGGCGTATGAAATCTTGAAGAGTCACTTGAGCTGGCTGTTGGTTCATATTGGGGCGAGGAAACTGAGCCATCATATTTTCCATGAATTGGCGGTTCAGTTCAAACTGTTGGATCATACCAGCCATGTACTCAGGTGGTGGTGGGGCATCGCCACCACGACCACGACCACCTGGTCTAACCATCCTGCTAATATATAACAGGGGTAGTTCAGCATTGAGAAAATTTGCAATGACAAGAATCATTCATGATGAAACATGCATAATTGAAAGGAGCACGATAGCTACTGCATAGTAGTCGGCATAACTTACAAAAGGGGTCATGCATAGAGTTCAGTACATGAACTAAAACATCATAGGCGGCACACAGGCTCGCGACGACTGAAACTAATACTACCATCAAGCCTACATCAGTCCCAAGAGGTACTGTGGAGGTAATCGTAGCCCGATAGCTGGTAGTGAGGCAACGGATAGTCCTCCACGTCAGCAGACTGGGGGCCGCGGATACTCAAGTGTAGAGCCCGGTGCTCAGGTGGCAGAAAAGGTCCAAGTGCGGGAGAGTAGCCTCCCACCTCTGGCCAACCAACACCGTGGGGCATCACGGTCCTGGCTGGGTAGATCGCAGCACGCGGTACCTGTCCAGATCGGACAAAGGGGTGCAGCAGCGTCAGAGCACGGTAAAGGTGCTGACAGGTGGTGTACATCTCGTGGCGAAGAGCTCGGTTAGCTCGATCCAGCCCATCAGCATGCAGAACCAGGTGCTGATGGTAGAAGGGCTCTCGGGTGACAGTGGAGTAGGCAGCAGTATAGTATCCCTCCGCACCAGCATCAGAGGCGATAGCAATGTGCCTGAAAGGGGAGGTGTCCAACTCCCGATACTCTCCACGAAGACGTGTCAGAGCAGCATAGGCAGCATCGTGGACAGCCATATCGATGGTCACACCAACACCATGTGCGGTGTGCAGCACAGTAGTGGAGTCGTACTCCCGAGAGTAGAGGTGGACGATGGCACGGTACTGCTCCTGGTTAAAGTCCTGGAACTCCTCGTAGACGGTGAACTCAGGGTGCCAGCGATAACCCAGATAGGTCATCATCTCAGCTAGCACCGCAGGTGATCCCGAGGCACCAATGGCCATCGTGTGGCGAACGACCTGCCTCGTGGGTTCCATCTGAAGGCAAAGACGTTTCAAAGGAGTCAAATGACAGTGTGTGCATTGTTCAAAATACTATTCTAAGAAACAACTATGGCTTATCCATCTTTGGGGTGAACGCGGTCACGGGATCCTAGTGTTAGAGTTAGTAAATTCGTTTAACCCGAGTAGAAGAGAGTTCAGAGTCCCAGGGTAAAGGTCGAGGAGTAAAAGATCCTAGTACCACCCAATGGCGACGTGGGCCCGTAAGCCGCACAGCCATGTTAGTAAAAGTTTTGCAATGACTAGACTCGACTTCGGCCAAGGAGTGTGGAAGGGGGGTGTTCCTACAGGCAGTCGGCTCTGATACCAACTTGTGACGCCCCCGATTTGACCGTACACTAATCATGCACGCAAATGTGTACGATCACGATCAGGGACTCACGGGAAGATATCACAACACAACTCTAAAACATAAATAAGTCATACAAGCATTATAATACAAGCCAGGGGCCTCGAGGGCTCGAATACAAGTGCTCGATCATAGACGAGTCAGCGGAAGCAACAATATCTGAGTACAGACATAAGTTAAACAAGTTTGCCTTAAGAAGGCTAGCACAAAAGTAGCAACGATCGAAAAGGCAAGGCCTCCTGCCTGGGACCTCCTAACTACTCCTGGTCGTCGTCAGCGGCCTGCACGTAGTAGTAGGCACCTCCAGTGTCGTAGGTGTCGTCGTCGACGGTGGCGTCTGGCTCCTGAACTCCAACATCTGATTGTGACAATCCGATATAGAAAGGGGAAAAGAGGGATAAAAGCAACCGTGAGTACTCATCCAAAGTACTCGCAAGCAAGGAGCTACACTACATATGCATGGGTATATGTGTAAAGAGGCATATCAGTGGACTGAACTGCAGAATGCCGGAATAAGAGGGGGATAGCTAGTCCTGTCGAAGACTAAGCTTCTGGACATCTCCATCTTGCAGCATGTAGAAGAGAGTAGATTGAAGTCCTCCAAGTAGCATCGCATAGCATAATCCTACCCGGCGATCCCCTCCTCGTCGCCCTGTTAGAGAGCGATCACCGGGTTGTATCTGGCACTTGGAAGGGTGTATTTTATTCAGTATCCAGTTCTAGTTGTCATAAGGTCAAGGTACAACTCCGGGTCGTCCTTTTACCGAGGGACACGGCTATTCGAATAGATAAACTTCCCTGCAGGGGTGCACCACATAACCCAACACGCTCGATCCCAATTGGCCGGACACACTTTTCTGGGTCATGCCCGGCCTCGTAAGATCAACACGTCACAGCCCCACCTAGGCTCAACAGAGAGGTCAGCACGCCGGTCTAAACCTATGCGCGCAGGGGTCTGGGCCCATCGCCCTATGCACACCTGCACGTTGCGAACGCGGCCGCGAGCAGACCTAGCAACCCACACGATCACGGCGGTTACGTCAAAGCGGTCCAACACGGCGCGCGCCACTCAGTCGCTGACGTCAAAAGAGCTTCGGCTGATACCACGACGTCGGGATACCCATAACTACTCCCACGTAGATGGTTAGTGCGTATAGACCAAATGGCCAGACTCAGATCAAATACCAAGATCTCGTTAAGCGTGTTAAGTGTCCGCGAACGCCGACCAGGGCCAGGCCCACCTCTCACCTAGGCGGTCTCAACCTGCCCTGTCGCTCCGCCACAAAGATCCACTTGCGGGTACTCCTACGAGCCGACCCGACTTTAGTCATCACAGGTGTCATGTATATAGTATATAAGTATATGCCCGTGATCACCGCCCAGGTGATCACGGCCCGATAGTATAGCACAGCAGACGGACAAGAATGTAGGGCCATTGATGGAAATCTAGCATCCTATACTAAGCATGTAGGATTGCAGGTAAAGGTAGTAACAATAGTAGCAAGGATAGGCTATGCATCAGAATAGGATATCGAAAAGCAGTAACATGCTACAATACTCTAATGCAAGCAGTAGAGATTAGAGTAGGCGATATCTGGTGATCAAAGGGGGGGGGGGGCTTGCCTGGTTGCTCTGGCAAGTAGGAGGGGTCGTCGACTCCGTAGTCGAACTGGGCAGCAGCAGTGTCGGTCTCGTAGTCTACCGGAGAGAAGAGGGGGAAGAAACAGTAAATACAATGCAAACATAAGCATGACGATGCGTGACATGACAGTGAGCGGTGCTAGGGGTGTCCTAACGCGACAGTAGGTGGTACCGGTGAAGGGGGGGAACATCCGGGAAAGTATTCCCGATGTTTCGCGTTTTCGGACAGACGGATCGGAGGGGGAAAGTTGCTAGTTCGATAGGTTAGGGAGGTGCGGTGGATGAACGGACTGCGTAGTCGGATTCGTCTCGTCGTTCTGAGCAACTTTCATATAGAAAACATTTTAATCCGAGTTACGGATTAAAAGATATGATTTTCTAAAGGTTTTATTAATTTCTGGAATTTAATTAATTATTTAATTTAATTCGAAATTTGGATTAATGACATCAGCATGATGTCATGCTGACATCAGCAGTCAACAGGGGTTGACTAAGTCAAACTGACATGTGGGTCCAGTGGGACCCACCTGTCATTCACTATTTAGATTAATTAGGGTTTAACTAATTAATTATTATTTAATTAAATTAAACAGGATTAATTAACTTAATTAATTTATTTAATTAATTAATTAATTAATAAAAATTATTTTTATTTATTTATTTATTTATTTATTAATTTTTATTAATTAATTTAGTATTATTATTCTTACTATTAATATTTTATTTGTTTAATTATTTATTAATTAGTTTATTGTTTTATTATTATTATTATTATTATTATTTATTTATTTATTTTTATTAGTAAACGTTCTGGCGCTGTGGGCCCGTTTGTCATTGGGCCAGGGGGTCGGGCCCAGTGGCCAGTAGCTCAGGTGGGGCTAGGCCCACCTGGCGGTGGCCCAGAGGGGCGAGGCCCACTGGCAGTGGCCCAGAGGGCACTGCGGCTACGGGCGCAACGGCGTAACGGCGACGGGCGTCCGCCCGAACGGGACGGCGAGGGGGCGCGGCGGACGAAGGCCGTCAGGGCGCGCGCGGGCGAGGCTCGCCGGCCGGAGCAGCGCCGCAGCAGGGGACGGGCAGAGGCGGCCACGCGCGGCCACGGGCGCGTACGGGGGCGAGGTGCGGGGCGAAGCCAGAGGCCAACGCCGGTGGGAGGCAACGGCGGCGCGGCTCGCGCGGGCGCGCGTCGGTGCGGTCGGGCGTGGGGAAGAAGCTGCGAGGGGGGGGCGCGGGGCGAGGCCACGGGCCTGCCCGCGACGGCGAGGGCGCGAGGACGAGGGGGGGCAGGCGGGGCGTGGCCGATGCTGGCGCGCGGTCGGGGCGCGCGCGGGCGAAGGCCGTGCGGGCGCGCGTGCGTGGCCAAGCGCGGCGGGGCGCGTCTGGGCGCGCCGGAGCGCGAGCGGGGCGGCGGTGACCGAGGGGAGAGGGGCGGGCGACGGAGGCCGGTGGCCTCACCGTGGGATGCAGGGTCACGGCAGTGGGGGTCGAGGGGGAGACGGGGGCGACGGCGATGCGGTGTCGAGGCGCAGGCCGGCGAGGAGGAGGAGGCAGGCCGGCGATGCAGTGCTCCGGCGAGGCGAGGGCGCGGGGTCGAGCGCGACGGCGACGGCGACGGCCTCCTCCTCGATCCAGATCGGGGGGGCAGGGGAGGGAGGTGAGATATTTCGGGGGGGAGAGCGAGTGGGTAGGCTGTCGGTGGGGGGAGGGGATAAGGTGAGGGGGGTTGGGCCGGCCGGCTGGGCCTGGGGTGGCCCAGTTGGGCCATGTCCAGTGGGGGGGGCTTTTGTTCCCCTTTTTTTTTGTTCTGTTTTCTGTTTTGTTTTGCATTTTCTTTTATTTGTTTTCTTTCACCCTTTTAACCCATTTTAAAATACTTAGGCATTTTCTAAAAAGGAGTTTTCTCCATAATAATTACCAGTGTATTATTTGGCACCCATGGAACATTTTTGTTTAAACTTTTGAAAACTTTTATTTTCCACTTTTAAATTTAATTGAAGTTTGAACTAGGAGTTTGACAAGGTTGTGGTTCAAATGTGATCAAGCCCTGTTTAGCAACATGATTAGCTTAATCACAGGGGGTTACTATAGCATGATTCTCAGGGTGTTACAATTACTTTCAACATTAATAGGCGTACCTGAGATATAATGCTTTATTCGTTGCCCATTAACAACCTTTGGGTTAGTACCTTCGGAGTTATTTATTTTGATGGCTCCAGAATGGTAAACCTCCTCGATGATGTACGGGCCTTCCCATTTGAGAGGAGCTTTCCTGCAAAAAATCTAAAACGAGAGTTGTACAAAAGAACATATTCTCTGACTTTAAACTCACGCTTTTGAATTCTTTTGTCATGCCATCTTTTAACTTTTTCTTTGAATAAATTTGCATTTTCATAAGCTTGGGTTCTCCATTCATCTAAGGAACTTATATCAAATAACCACTTTTCACCAGCAAGTTTGAAATCATAGTTGAGTTCTTTAACTGCCCAATATGCTTTAAGTTCTAACTCAAGAGGCAAATGACAAGCTTTTCCATAAACCATTTTATAAGGAGACATACCCATGGGATTTTTATATGCTGTTCTATAAGCCCAAAGTGCATCATCTAATTTCTTAGACCAATTCTTCCTGGACCTATTAACAGTCTTTTGCAAAATTAATTTTATTTCTCTATTGCTAAGTTCAACTTGACCACTAGACTGAGGATGATAGGGTGATGCAATTCTATGGTTAACATCATACTTAGCAAGCATCTTACGGAAAGCACCATGAATAAAGTGTGAACCACTATCAATCATTAAATATCTAGGGACTCCAAACCTCGGGAAACTAACTTCCTTAAGCATTTTAATAGAGGTGTTGTGATCAGCACTACTGGTTGGAATGGCTTCTACCCATTTAGTAACATAATCAACAGCAACCAAAATATTTGTATACCCATTAGAGGAAGGAAAAGGTCCCATGTAATCAAATCCCCAAACATCAAATGGTTCAACAGCAAGTGAATAATTCATAGGCATTTCTTGACGCTTACCGATATTACCTATCCTTTGACATTCATCACAAGAAGAGACAAACTTACGGGCATCCTTGAAGAGAGTAGGCCAATAAAATCCAGATTGCAATACCTTGTGAGCAGTTCTATCTCCAGCATGATGCCCTCCATAAGCCTCGGAGTGGCATTTCCGTAGGATTTTTCCCTGTTCATGCTCAGGTACACGACGTCTAATAATACCATCTACTCCTTCTTTATAAAGATGTGGGTCATCCCAAAAGTAATGTCTTAAATCATAGAAGAATTTTTTCTTTTGCTAGTATGTAAAGCTAGGTGGTAGATATTTAGCAACAATGTAATTAGCATAGTCAGCATACCAAGGAGTACTATGAGAAACATTTATTGTAGCTAACTGCTCATCAGGAAAACTATCATCAATAGGTAGCAAAGACAAGTTATCAGTGCTACCTCTTGAGCACTGCGTTGGTTTTCCCTTGAAGAGGAAAGGGTGATGCAGCAAAGTAGCGTAAGTATTTCCCTCAGTTTTTGAGAACCAAGGTAACAATCCAGTAGGAGGCTACGGGCGAGTCCCTCGCACCTACACAAACAAATAAATCCTCGCAACCAACGCGATAAGGGGTTGTCAATCCCTACACGGTCACTTACGAGAGTGAGATCTGATAGATATGATAAGATAATATTTTTGGTATTTTTATGATAAAGATGCAAAGTAAAATAAAAGCAACGGAAATAACTAAGTGTTGGAAGATTAATATGATGGAAAATAGACCGGGGGCCATAGGTTTCACTAGTGGCTTCTCTCAAGAGCATAAGTATTTTACGGTGGGTGAACAAATTACTGTTGAGCAATTGACAGAATTGAGCATAGTTATGAGAATATCTAGGTATGATCATGTATATAGGCATCACGTCCGAGACAAGTAGACCGACTCCTCCTGCATCTACTACTATTACTCCACACATCGACCGCTATCCAGCATGCATCTAGAGTATTAAGTTCATAAGAACAGAGTAACGCTTTAAGCAAGATGACATGATGTAGAGGGATAAATTCATGCAATATGATAAAAAAACCCATCTTGTTATCCTCGATGGCAACAATACAATACGTGCCTTGCTGCCCCTACTGTCAGTGGGAAAGGACACCGCAAGATTGAACCCAAAGCTAAGCACTGCTCCCATTGCAAGAAAGATCAATCTAGTAGGCCAAACCAAACTGATAATTCGAAGAGACTTACAAAGATAACCAATCATACATAAAAGAATTTAGAAGATTCAAATATTGTTCATAGATAAACTTGATCATAAACCCACAATTCATCGGTCTCAACAAACACACCGCAAAAGAAGATTACATCGAATAGATCTCTACGAGAGAGGGGGAGAACATTGTATTGAGATCCAAAAAGCGAGAAGAAGCCATCTAGCTAATAACTATGGACCCGAAGGTCTGAGGTAAACTACTCACACTTCATCGGAGAGGCTATGGTGTTGATGTAGAAGCCCTCCGTGATCGATGCCCCCTCCGGCGAAGCTCCGGAACAGGCCCCAAGATGGGATCTCGTGGGTACAGAAGGTTGCGGCGGTGGAATTAGGTTTTTGGATCCGTATCTGATCGTTTGAGGGTACGTAGGTATATATAGGAGGAAGGAGTACGTCGGTGGAGCAACGTGGGGCCCACAAGGGTGGAGGGCGCGCCCAAGGGGTAGGCGCGCCCCCCTACCTCGTGGCTTCCTGGTAGCTTTCTTGACGTAGGGTCCAAGTCCTCTGGATCATGTTCGTTCCGAAAATCACGTTCCCGAAGGTTTCATTCCGTTTGGACTCCGTTTGATATTCTTTTCTGCAAAACTCTGAAATAGGCAAAAAACAACAATTCTGGGCTGGGCTCCGGTTAATAAGTTAGTCCCAAAAATAATATAAAAGTGAATAATAAAGCCCAATAATGTCCAAAACAGAATATAATATAGCATGGAGCAATCAAAAATTATAGATACGTCGGAGACGTATCAAGCATCCCCAAGCTTAATTCCTGCTCGTCCTCGAGTAGGTAAATGATAAAAAACAGAATTTTTGATGTGGAATGCTACTTGGCATAATTTCAATGTAATTCTTCTTATTGTGGCATGAATGTTCAGATTTGATATGATTCAAGATAAAAGTTTAATGTTGACATAAAAACAATAATATTTCAAGTATACTAACTAAGCAATTATGTCTTATCAAAATAACATAGCCAAAGCAAGTTATCCCTACAAAATCATATATTCTGGCTATGCTCAATCTTCCCCACACAAAATATTCATATCATGTACGACCCCGGTTTTAGCCAAGCAATTGGTTCATACTTTTAACGCGCTTCAGCCTTGTCAACTCTTACGCAATACATGAGCGCAAGCCATGGATATAGCACTATGGTGGAATAAGGTATAATGGTAGGGGTTATGTGGGAAGACAAAAAAGGAGAAAGTCTCACATCAACGAGGCTAATCAACGGGCTATGGAGATGCCCATCAATCGATGTTAATGCGAGGAGTAGGGATTTCCATGCAACGGATGCACTAGAGCTATAAGTGTATGAAAGCTCAAAAAGAAACTAAGTGGGTGTGCATCCAACTTGCTTGCTCACGAAGACCTCGGGCATTTGAGGAAGCCCATCATTGGAATATACAAGCCAAGTTCTATACTGAAATTTCCCACTAGTATATGAAAGTGACAAAATAAGAGACTCTCTATTATGAATATCACGGTGCTACTTTGAAGCACAAGTGTGGTAAAAGGATAGTAACATTGTCCCTTCTCTCTTTTTCTCTCATTTTTTATTTGTGCCTTTTCTCCTTTTTTTATGGCCTCTTTTTTTTAGTTCGGAGTCTCATCCCGACTTGTGGGGGAATCATAGTCTCCATCATCCTTTCCTCACTTGGGACAATGCTCTAATAATGATGATCATCACACTTTTATTTACTTACAACTCATGAATTACAACTCAATACTTAGAACAAAATATGACTCTATATGAATGCCTCCGGCGGTGTACCGGGATATGCAATGAATCAAGAGCGACATGTATGAAAGAATTATGAACGGTGGCTTTGCCACAAATACAATTTCAACTACATGATCATGCAAAGCAATATGACAATGATGGAGTATGTCATGATAAACGGAACGGTGGAAAGTTGCATGGCAATATATCTCGGAATGGCTATGGAAATGCCATGATAGGTAGGTATGGTGGCTGTTTTGAGGAAGATATAAGGAGGTTTATGTGTGATAGAGCGTATCATATCACGGGGTTTGGATGCACCGGCGAAGTTTGCACCAACTCTCAAGGTGAGAAAGGGCAATGCGCGGTACCGAAGAGCCTAGAAAATTGCGGAAAGGTAAGTGTGCGTATAATCCATGGACTCACATTAGTCATAAAGAACTCATATACTTATTGCAAAAATTTATTAGCCCTCGAAGCAAAGTACTACTACGCATGCTCCTAGGGGAAGGGTTGGTAGGAGTTAACCATCGCGCGATCCCGACCGCCACACAAAGGAAGACAATCAACAAATACTTCATGCTCCGACTTCGTTACATAACGTTTCACCATACGTGCATGCTATGGGAATCACAAACTCCAACACATGTATTTTTCAACTCCACAATTACTCAACTAGCACAACTATGATATTACCACCTTTATATCTCAAAACAATTATCAAGCATCAAATTTCTCATGATATTAATTAAAGAAAATTTCCATGCTATTTTAAGGCTCTCAAAATAATATAAGTGAAGCATGAGAGATCAATAGTTTCTATAAAACAAATCCACCACCGTGCTCTAAAAGATATAAGTGAAGCACTAGAGCAAAACTATATAGCTCAAAAGATATAAGTGAAGCACATAGAGTATTCTAATAATTTTCGAATCATGTGTGTCTCTCTCAAAAGGTGTGTATAGCAATGATGATTCTGTTAAACTAACAAACAAAGACTCAAATCATACAAGACGCTCCAAGCAAAACACATATCATGTGGTGAATAAAAATATAGCTCCAAGTAAAGTTACCGATGGAAGTAGACGAAAGAGGGGATGCCTTCCGGGGCATCCCCAAGCTTTGGCTTTATGGTGTCCTTAGATTATCCTGGGGGTGCCATGGGCATCCCCAAGCTTAGGCTCTTGCCACTCCTTGTTCCATAATCCATCAAATCTTTTACCCAAAACTTGAAAACTTCACAACACAAAACTTAGCAGAAAATCTTGTGAGCTCCGTTAGCGAAGGAAAACAAAAGACCACTTCAAGGTACTGTAATGAACTCATTCTTTATTTATATTGGTGTTAAACCTACTGTATTCCAACTTCTCTATGGTTTATAAACTCTTTTACTGGCCATAGATTCATCAAAATAAGCAAACAACACACAAAAAACAGAATCTGTCAAAAACAGAACAGTCTGTAGTAATCTGTAACTAACGCAAACTTCTGGAACTCCAAAAAATCAGCCAAAATAGGACGGCCTAGAAAATTTGTTTATTGATCAGCAGCAATTGTAATCAATATTTTATCACGTTCTGGTGATTTTTAACAATTATTTTCGTGAACAGAAAGTTTCTGGAATTTTCTGCAAGATCAAATAACTATCATCCAAGAAGATCCTATTGGTTTAACTTGGCACAAAGACTAATTAAAACATAAAAACACATCTAACCAGAGGCTAGATCAAAAATTTATTCCTAAACAGAACTAAAAAGCAAAAAACTAAAAATAAAATTGGGTTGCCTTCCAACAAGCGCTATCGTTTAACGCCCCTAGCTAGGCATAAAAGCAAGGATAGATCTAGGTATTGCCATAATAATGGTACGGCAAATCATGAAAACTTTTCTCATATTCTCTACATTCAGCAGCAAGTTTTCTTTGAGGCAAGCAAAAATAATCAAAAGGGCTAAATTTAATGGGACAAAAGTCCCCAAGATCAATCTCGGGAGGTATGGGTTCCTCCCTTGGCCCTTTGTATTGCACATCCAATTCATCATTACAAGCATTCTTTTGGCAAAAAGTCACAAGCCTTCGTTCAAGAGAAAAACCTAATCCATTATTTGAATAGCAAAATCATCATTAAGCTCGGAAATTCTATCAACTAGAACATCGGCTGGAACCTTTTTCCTAAGATTTTCATTATAAGCAACATGCTTCAAAGATTGTAAACGCATCTTGTCTTCTTGATTAAAAAGGATAGCTTCTATGGGAGGATGACTAGCATCTACCCTATAATGCGCAAAGATTTCTCTAGCCTCTTTCATTATGAATCTAAACTCATGAGCCAAAAAGATAGTGGCGGCACGCTTAACAGAAGAATGCTCAATATTAGAAAATTCTAGGAAAATTCTTTGTATGCAAGGATGCATATGAAGAAATTGCCTTTTAAGTTCAACTACAGGCAAAGATATTGCATCCGCAAGGCTACTAGTTTTATGAAGAATAGAGACACCCATAATGGGCAAAGCGCTGGCACAAGTAAAGAAATCTTGAATAACTCCTTTCCCAATAATATTGCCGCTACCGACTCGAAACTTTTTGGTGTGCAAGATGGTAGGTTCCTCAAGAGGATCATCGAAAGCATCAAAATTTCCCAAGTTGTTATTATTGCCTTCATTAGCGATAACCTCCCTAGATTCAGACATGGCGAAAGAAAGATGAGCGAAAAGAGGCAAACGGAAAAGAGAGGGCGAATAAAACGGCAAGGGTGAAGTGGGGGAGAGGAAAACGAGAGGGAAATGGCAAATAATGTAATGCGGGAGATAAGGGTTTGTGATGGGTACTTGGTATGTTGACTTTTGCATAGACCTCCCCGACAATGGCGCCAGAAATCCTTCTTGCTACCTCTTGAGCACTGCGTTGGTTTTCCCTTGAAGAGGAAAGGGTGATGCAGCAAAGTAGCGTAAGTATTTCCCTCAGTTTTTGAGAACCAAGGTATCAATCCAGTAGGAGGCTACGCGCGAGTCCCTCGCACCTACACAAACAAATAAATCCTCGCAACCAACACGATAAGGGGTTGTCAATCCCTACACGATCACTTACGAGAGTGAGATCTGATAGATATGATAAGATAATTTTTTTGGTATTTTTATGATAAAGATGCAAAGTAAAATAAAAGCAACGGAAATAACTAAGTGTTGGAAGATTAATATGATGGAAAATAGACCCGGGGGCCATAGGTTTCACTAGTGGCTTCTCTCAAGAGCATAAGTATTTTACGGTGGGTGAACAAATTACTGTTGAGCAATTGACAGAATTGAGCATAGTTATGAGAATATCTAGGTATGATCATGTATATAGGCATCACGTCCGAGACAAGTAGACCGACTCCTGCCTGCATCTACTACTATTACTCCACACATCGACCGCTATCCAGCATGCATCTAGAGTATTAAGTTCATAAGAACAGAGTAACGCTTTAAGCAAGATGACATGATGTAGAGGGATAAATTCATGCAATATGATAAAAAAACATCTTGTTATCCTCGATGGCAACAATACAATACTTGCCTTGCTGCCCCTACTATCACTGGGAAAGGACACCGCAAGATTGAACTCAAAGCTAAGCACTTCTCCCATTGCAAGAAAGATCAATCTAGTAGGCCAAACCAAACTGATAATTCGAAGAGACTTGCAAAGATAACCAATCATACATAAAAGAATTCAGAAGATTCAAATATTGTTCATAGATAAACTTGATCATAAACCCACAATTCATCGGTCTCAACAAACACACCGCAAAAGAAGATTACATCGAATAGATCTCCACGAGAGAGGGGGAGAACATTGTATTGAGATCCAAAAAGAGAGAGTAAGCCACCTAGCTAATAACTATGGACCCGAAGGTCTGAGGTAAACTACTCACACTTCATCGGAGAGGCTATGGTGTTGATGTAGAAGCCCTATCGATGCCCCCTCCGGTGGAGCTCCGGAACAGGCCTCAAGATGGGATCTCGTGGGTACAGAAGGTTGCGGCGGTGGAATTAGGTTTTTGGATCCGTATCTGATCATTTGGGGGTACGTAGGTATATATAGGAGGAAGGAGTACGTCGGTGGAGCAACGTGGGGCCCACGAGGGTGGAGGGTGCGCCCAGGGGGTAGGCGCGCCCCCTACCTCGTGGCTTCCTGGTAGCTCTCTTGACGTAGGGTCCAAGTCCTCTGGATCATGTTCGTTCCGAAAATCACGTTCCCGGAGGTTTCATTCCGTTTGGACTCCGTTTGATATTCTTTTTCTGCGAAACTCTGAAATAGGCAAAAAACAGCAATTCTGGGTTGGGCCTCCGGTTAATAGGTTAGTCCCAAAAATAATATAAAAGTGAATAATAAAGCCCAATAATGTCCAAAACAGAAGATAATATAGCATGGAGCAATCAAAAATTATAGATACGTTGGAGACGTATCAATCAGCTACTGGGTTCTCAGCTCCTTTTCTATCAATGATATGTAAATCAAATTGAGAACCCAACGAATAAGTCTAGGTTTAGCATCTTTCTTTTCCATAAGATATTTAATAGCAGCATGGTCTGTGTGAATAGTTACTTTGGAATCAACAATATAAGATCTAAATTTATCACAAGTAAACACCACTGCTAAGAATTCTTTTTCAGTAGTAGCATAATTTCTTTGAGCACTGTCTAGAGTTTTACTAGCATAATGAATAACATTCAATTTCTTATCAACTCTTTGTCCTAGAACAACACCAATAGCATAATCACTAGCATCACACATAATTTCAAAAGGCAAGTTCCAATCAGATGGTTGAACAATAGGTGCAGATATTAAGGCTTTCTTGAGTGTTTCAAAGGCTTCTAAATGATTATCATCAAAAACAAAAGATATCCTTTTGCAAAAGATTAGTAAGAGGCCTAGAAATTTTAGAAAAGTCTTTGATAAATCTCCTATAGAAACCAACATGACCTAAGAAACTACGAATACCTTTGATGTCCTTAGGACATGGCATTTTCTCAATTGCATCAAACTTAGCTTGGTCCACTTCAATACCTCTTTCAGAAATTTTATGACCCAAGACAATGCCTTCATTAACCATAAAGTGGCACTTCTCCCAATTCAAGACAAGATTTGTTTGTTCAAAACTCTGCAAAACTCGCTCAAGATTGCTTAAACAATCATCAAAAGACTTCCCATAAAACAAAAAGTCACCCATGAAAACCTCAACAATCTTTTCACAAAAATCAGAGAATATAGCAGTCATACATCTTTGAAAGGTAGCAGGTGCATTACATAAACCAAAAGGCATACGTCTATAAGCATAAGTTCCAAAGGGACAAGTAAAAGTGGTCTTTTCTTGATCAGGTTGAGAAACAGGTATTTGTGAAAAGCCAGAGTATCCATCTAGGAAGCAAAAGTGTGTGTGCTTAGATAATGTTTCAAGCATTTGATCAATAAAAGGCAAAGGGTAATGATCTTTCCTAGTTGCTTTGTTTAATTTTCTGTAATCAATTACCATTCTATAGTCTGTAACAATTCTCTGTGGAATAAGTTCATTCTTATCATTAGGAACAACAGTAATACCTCTTTTGTTAGGGACACAATGAACAGGACTTACCCATCTACTATCAGCTATAGGATATATTATACCTACTTTTAGAAGTTCTAAGATTTCCGTTCTTACCACTTCTTTCATTTTTGGATTCAACCGACATTGATGATCAACAACGGGTTTAGCATCAGGTTCCATATTAATTTTGTGCTGACATAGAGTGGGACTAATGCCCTTTAAATCATCAAGAGTATATCCAATAGCAGCCCGGTGCTTCCTTAGAACTTTCAATAATCTTTCTTCTTCATGTTCTGAAAGGTTAGCACTAATAATAACAAGATATATTTTCTTTTCATCAAGATAAGCATATTTCAAAGTGTCTAGCAATTGTTTTAATTCAAACACAGGATCACCTTTAGGTGGAGGAGGACCTCCTAGACTTTCAATAGGAAAATTGTGTTTAAGTAGAGGACGTTGTTCAAAGAAAACCTTATCTATTTCATTTCTTTCATGCATATGTAAATCATTTTCATGGTCTAGCAAATATAGTTCTAAAGGATCAGTAGGTGGAATAGCAATAGAAGCAAGACCAATTAATTCATCCTTACTAGGCAATTCTTTTTCATGATGATTTCTACTAAACTTGGAAAATTTAAACTCATGAGACTCATCACCGAAGCTAACACCAACAATTTATCTCTTACAATCTATCTTAGCATTAACTGTATTCAAGAAAGGTCTACCAAAGATAATGGGACAAACGTCATCTTGTGGGGAACCAAGAACAAGAAAATCAGTAGGGTATTTAATTTTCCCACCCAAGACTTCAACATCTCTAATAATCCCAATTGGTGATACGGTGTCTCTATTAGCAAGTTTAATAGTAACTTCTATTTCTTCTATCTCAGCAGGTGCTATGTCTTTCATGATTTCTTCATATAAAGTGTAAGGAATAGCACTCACACTAGCACCCATGCATGTCACATAAACCATGATAACAGTGATCTCCTATTTTAACTGAAATAATAGGCATGCCCACAACAGGTCTATGTTTATTTCTTTTATCTGGTTTAGCAATTCTAGCAGCTTCTTCACAGAAATAAATAACATGCCCATCCACATCTTCTTCCAGGAGATCTTTAACCATAGCAATACTAGGTTCAACTTTAATTTGCTCATCAGGTTTAGGTGTTCTAATATAGATTTTTTTAACCAGAGTTGAAACTTTAGCATGTTCCTTTATCCTAATAGGGAAAGGTGGTTTCTCAATATAAGCAGAAGGAACAACTGGATCAACATTATAAAGTATAATTTCTTCTTTAACTGGTACTGGTTCCTTAATTTCTTCTTTAATAGGTGGGTGATATTTAAACCACTTCTCCTTAGGGAGTTCAACATGAGTAGCAAATGATTCACAAAAAGGAGGCCACTATCTCAGAGTCAACTCCATATTTAGTGCTAAACTTTTGAAAAGCATGGGTATCCATAAAAGATTTAACACAATCATACTTAAGTTTAATACCCGACTCTTTACCTTTGTCGAGTTCCCAATCTTCGGAGTTGCGTTTAATACTTTCCAAAAGATCCCACCGGAATTCAATAGTCTTCTTCATAAATGAACCAGCACAAGAAGTATCAAGCATGGTTTGATCATTACGAGAAAGTCGAGCATAAAAATTCTGGATAATAATTTCTCTTGAGTGCTCATGATTGGGGCATGAATATAACATTGACTTAAGTCTCCCCCAAGCTAGAATGATACTTTCTCCTTCACGGGGCCAAAAATTATACATTTATTCCGATCACGATGAACTAGATGCATAGGATAATTTTTTTGGTGGAACTCCAATTTCAAACGATTCCAATTCCATGATCCAATATCATCACATAGCCTATACCATGCCAATAATTTTCCCTTCAAAGATAAAGGGAAAACCTTTTTCATCACTTCATCCCTGGGTAAACCTGCAAGCTTAAACAATCCACAAATTTGTTCCACATATATCAAGTGCATATCAGGATGTTCAGTTCCATCTCCTGCATAAGGATTAGCTAGCAGTTGTTCTATCAGACCCGAAGGAATTTCATATTCAATATTTTTAGTAGGTGCAGTAGGTTGAGGGGTAGCTAATTTTGGTTCCGGACAAGGTGAAGATACCCCGAACAAACCCCTCAAAGGATTGTTTTCCATAGTAACAATAAATTTCAGCACACGATATAAATGTTTCCATACCAAATTCCACTTACCAAAGGCACTTCACTCCCCGGCAACGGCGCCAGAAAATAGCCTTGATGACCCACAAGTATAGGGGATCAATTGTAGCTCTTTTCTATAAGTAAGAGTGTCGAACCCAACGAGGAGCAGAAGGAAATGACAAGTAGTTTTCAGTAAGGTAATGTCTGCAAGTGCTGAAATTGTAAGTAGCGGAGTAGTTTGATAGCAAGATAATTTGTAACAAGCAAGTAACAGTAGTAGTAACAAAAGTGCACCAAGGTATCCCAATCCTTTTGAGGCAAAGGACAGGCCAAAACGGTCTCTTATGATAAGCAAAGCGTTCTTGAGGGTACACGGGAATTTCATCTAGTCACTTTCATCATGTTGGTTTGATTTGTGTTCGCTATGTGGGTGGACCGGTGCTTAGGTGTTGTTCTTACTTGAACAAGCCTCCTACTTATTATTAACCCTCCTGCAAGCATCCGTAACTACGAGAAAAGTATTAAGAATAAATTCTAACCATAGCATTAAACTTTTGGATCCAATCAGTCCCTTACGAAATAGCGCATAAACTGGGGTTTAAGCTTCTGTCACTCTCGCAACCCACTATCTAATTGCTACTCCACAATGCATTCCCTTAGGCCCAAATATGGTGAAGTGTCATTTAGTCGACGTTCACATGACACCACCAAGGGAATAACAACATACATACTATCAAAATATCAAACACGTATCAAGTTCACATGATTACTTGCAACATGATTTCTCCGGTGACCTCAAGAACAAAAGTAACTACTCACAAATGGTAAACATGTTCATGATCAGAGGAGTATTAAATAGCATAATGGATCTGAACATATAATCTTCCACCAAGTAGACCATATAGTAATCAACTACAAGATGTAATCAACACTACTAGTCACCCACAAGCACCAATCTATAGTTCCGGTAACAAGATTGAACACAAGAGATGAACTAGGATTTGAGATGAGATGGTGCTGTTGAAGATATTGATGGAGATTGCCCTCCCTAAGATGGGAGAGTTGTTGGTGATGATGATGACGATGATTTCCCCCTCCGGGAGGGAAGTTCCCCCGGCGGAATCGCCTCGAGACGGCGGAGCTCCGTCCCAAAAGTCTCCTCCTTATTTTTCTAGGTCAAAATCACTTATATACCAGAAGATGGGCACCGGAGGTGGGCCGAGGAGGCCACAACCCACCAGGGCGCGCCTAGGGGGCCTGGCGCGCCCACGTGGGTTGCGCCCACCTGGTGGCCCCCCTCTGGTGTTTATTGGCTCCAGTATTTCTTAAATAATCCATAAAAATCTCCGTGAAGTTTCAGATCATTTGGAGTTGTGCAGAATAGGTGGCCTGACGTAGCTTTTCCAGGTCTAGATTTCCAGCTGCCGGAATTCTCCCTCTTGGTGTGCTCCTTGCAAATTATGAGAGAAAAGGCATTAGAATTACTCCAAAAAGCATTATTATGGATAAAAACATTATAAATAACAGTAAGAAAACATGATGCAAAATGGATGTATCATGCATCAACCGCGTTAACCTAACGCTTCCGCTTTCGGTCTACGAGGGTACGTGGACACACTCTCCCCCTCTCATTGCTATGCATCTCCTAGACAGATCTTGCGTGATCGTAGGAATTTTTTTGAAATTGCATGCTACGTTCCCCAATAGTGGCATCCGAGCCAGGTCTATGCGCAGCTGATATGCACGAGTAGAACACAAAGAGTTGTGGGCGATAATAGTCATACTGCTTACCACCAACGTCTTATTTTTATTCAGCGGTATTGTTGCATGAAGAGGCCCGGACCAACCTTACATGACCACGTTCATGAGACCGGTTCCACCGACAGAGATGCAACTTGTTTTGCATAAAGGTGGTTGGCGGGTGTCTGTTTCTCCAACTTTAGTTGAATCAAATTTGACTATGGCTGGTCCTTGTTGAAGGTTAAAACAACACAATTGACGAAGCCCATATGGTTGCTTTACTTTATCACTAAGCGGTAGCGGTAGTCGAAGAAGCAATAGTTGGCAAGACGACAACGACGCTACGATGGAGATCAAGGTGTCAAGCCGGTGATGATGGAGATCATGACAGTGCTTTGGAGATGGAGATCAAAGGCACAAGATGATGATGGCCATATCATGTCACATATTTTGATTGCATGTGATGTTTATCTTTTACGCATCTTATTTTGCTTAGTACGGCGGTAGCATTATAAGATGATCCCTCACTAAATTTCAAGGTACAAGTGTTCTCCCTGAGTATGCACCATTGCGACAGTTCGTTGTGCCAAGATAACACGTGATGATCGGGTGTGATAAGCTCTACGTTCACATACAACGGGTGCAAGCCAGTTTTGCACATGCAGAATACTCGGGTTAAACTTGACGAGCCTAGCATATGCAGATATGGCCTCGGAACACTGAGACCGAAAGGTCGAACGTGAATCATATAGTAGATATGATCAACATAGAGATGTTCACCATTGAAAACTACTCCATCTCACGTGATGATCAGACATGGTTTAATTGATATGGATCATGTGATCATTTAGATGACTAGAGGGATGTTTATCTAAGTGGGAGTTCTTAAGTAATATGATTAATTGAACTTAAATTTATCATGAACTTAGTCCTGATAGTTTTTGCATATCTACGTAGTTGTAGATAAATGGCCCGTGCTATCGTTCCCTTGAATTTTAATGTGTTCCTAGAGAAAGCTAAGTTGAAATATGATGGTAGCAACTACACGGACTGGGTCCATAACTTGAGGATTATCCTCATTGCTGCACAAAAGAATTATGTCCTGGAAGCACCGCTAGGTGCAAGGCCCGCTGCAGGAGCAACTCCGGATGTTATGAACGTCTGGCAAACTACTCGATAGTTTAGTGTGCCATGCTTTACGGCTTAGAATTGGGACTTCAAAGACGTTTTGAACGTCATGGAGCATATGAGATGTTCCAGGAGTTGAAGTTAATATTTCAAGCAAATGCCCGAGTTGAGAGATATGAAGTCTCCAACAAGTTCTATAGCTGCAAGATGGAGGACAATAGTTCTGTCAGTGAACACATACTCAGACTGTCTGGGTACCATAACCGGTTGACTCAGCTGGGAGTTAATCTTCCTGATGATAGTGTCATTGACAGAGTTCTTCAATCACTGCCACCAAGCTATAAAGGCTTCGTGATGAACTATAATATGCAAGGGATGGAAAAGACAATGCCTGAGCTCTTCGCGAAGCTTAAGGCTGCAGAGGTGGAAATCAAGAAGGAGCATCAAGTGTTGATGGTTAACAAGACCACTAGTTTCAAGAAAAAGGGCAAAGGGAAGAAGGGGAACTTCAAGAAGAATAGCAAGCAAGTTGCTGCTCAAGGGAAGAAGCCCAAGTCTGGACCTAATCCTGAAACTGAGTGCTTCTACTGCAAAGGGTCTGGTCACTGGAAGCGGAACTGCCCCAAGTATTTGGTGGATAAGAAGGATGGCAAAGTGAAAGGTATATTTGATATACATGTTATTGATGTGTACCTTACTAATGCTCGTAGTAGCGCCTGGGTATTTGATACTGGTTCTATTGCTCATATTTGCAAATCAAAACAGGGGCTACGGATTAAACGAAGATTGGCTAAGGAGGAGGTGACGATGCGCGTCGGAAATGGTTCCAAGGTCGATGTGATCGCCGTCGGCATGCTACCTCTACATCTACCTTCGGGATTAGTTTTAGACCCGAATAAATGTTATTTGGTGCAAGCGTTGAGCATGAACATTATATTTGGATCTTGTTTGATGGGAGACGGTTCTTCATTTAAATCAGAGAATAATGGTTGTTCTATTTATATGAGTAATACCTTTTATGGTCATGCACCCTTGATGAGTGGTCTATTTTTGTTGAATCTCCGATCATAGTGATACACATATTCATAATATTGAAGCCAAAAGATGCAAAGTTAATAATGATAGTGCAACTTATTTGTGGCATTGCCATTTAGGTCATATTGGTGTAAAGCGCATGAAGAAACTCCATGCTGATGGGCTTATGGAATCACTTGATTATGAATCACTTGATGCTTGCAAACCATGCCTCGGGCAAGATGACTAAGACTCCGTTCTTCGGAACAATGGAGCGAGCCACTGACTTATTGGAAATAATACATACTGATGTATGCGGTCCGATGAGTGTTGAGGCTCGCGGCGGGTATCGTTATTTTCTGACCTTCATAGATGATTTGAGCAGATATGGGAATATCTACTTAATGAAACATAAGTCTGAAACATTTGAAAAGTTCAAAGAATTTCAGAGTGAAGTGGAAAATCATCGTAACAAGAAAATAAAGTTTCTACGATCTGATCATGGAGGTGAATATTTGAGTTACGAGTTTGGTCTTCATTTGAAACAATGTGGAATAGTTTCGCAACTCACGCCACCTGGAACACCACAACGTAATGGTGTGTCCGAACATCGTAACCGTACTTTATTAGATATGGTGTGATCTATGATGTCTCTTACCGATTTACCACTATCGTTTTGGGGTTATGCTTTAGAGACGGCTGCATTCACGTTAAATAGGGCACCATCTAAATACGTTAAGACGACACCATATGAACTGTGGTTTAGCAAGAAACATAAGCTGTCATTTCTTAAAGTTTGGGGTTGCGATGCTTATGTGAAAAAGCTTCAACCTGATAAGCTCGAACCCAAATCGGAGAAATGTGTCTTCATAGGATACCCAAAAGAAACTGTTGGGTACACCTTCTATCACAGATCCAAAGGGAAGATATTCGTTGCTAAGAATGGATCCTTTCTAGAGAAGGAGTTTCTCTCGAAAGAAGTGAGTGGGAGGAAAGTAGAACTTGATGAGGTAGTTGTACCTTCTCCTGAATTGGAAAGTGGTTCATCACAGAAATCAGTTCCAGTGATGCCTACACCAATTAGTGAGGAAGTTAATGATGATGATCATGAAACTCCAGATCAAGTTACTACCGAACCTTGTAGGTCAACCAGAGTACGTTCTGCACCAGAGTGGTACGGTAATCCTTTTCTGGAAGTCATGTTACTAGACCATGACGAACCTACGACCTATGAGGAAGCGATGAAGAGCCTAGATTCCGTGAAATGGCTTGAGGCCATGAAATCTGAGATGGGATCCATATATGAGAACAAAGTGTGGACTTTGGTTGACTTGCCCGATGATCGGCAAGCCATAGAGAATAAATGGATCTTCAGGAAGAAGATTGACGCTGACAGTAATGTTACTGTCTATAAAGCTCGACTTGTTGCGAAAGGGTTTAGAAAATTTCAAGGAGTTGACTACGATGAGACCTTCTCATCCGTAGCGATGCTTAAGTCTGTCTGAATCATGTTAGCAATTGCCGCATTTTATGATGATGAAATTTGGCAAATGGATGTCAAAACTGCATTCCTTAATGGATTTCTTAAAGAAGAGTTGTATATGATGCAACCAGAAGGTTTTGTCGATCCTAAAGGTGCTAACAAAGTGTGCAAGCTCCAGTGATCCATTTCTGGACTCGTGCAAGCCTCTCGGAGTTGGAATATACGCTTTCATAGTGTGATGTAGCGACCCGACCTCAGACGGTCAAGTCTCTGTGCTTAAGGGTCATCCCTGGATCGGTAATGCTGACACACACGGTACTCGAAGGATTTATAACAGAGTAGCAATCCAACACTTATTACATTGAATGTCTCACAAGAGAACTTATTACAATAAATATGGCTTATGGCCATCTAAATAAAGTAACAGCGGAAGGCTTGGAAAATAAAGCGAGTCCATCAACTCAAACGGCATAGCTGAGTGCATGACAACGGCCTAGCGAACCTTACTCTTCGTCTGAAAAGTCTGCAACATGATACGTTGCAGCCCGAAAACGGGTCAGCACATGGAATATGCTGGCATAGTAACACAATAGAGCAATGAACAGAGTAAATGCTATCACTACATGCATATATGGCTGGTGGAGGCTCTAGGGTTAATATGTTTTTGCGAAAAGCCAATTTTTTCCTACAGCAAAGGAATAGATTTTATTTTAACTATCATGGTGGTTGAAACATCATTGAGAAGGTTCCTCCAACTCAATCCCAATTAAAAGTAATTATCAACCCAGCAAATTAAATTAGAGTGATGAGATCCATATGATAATCCAAGAACCAAATACTCAAGATGTCCATAACCGGGGGCACGGCTAACCATGATTAGTTTGTACACTCTGCAGAGGTTTGCGCACTTTTCCCCACAAGACTCGATCTCCTCCGTTGGATTTCTCGGACTGAGACACAGTCTTTCAGAAACATTAACTCTTTACCCTGGGTGGACAGTTACACCTACTTTCCCCTACATCTGCTAGCCCACCACTGAAAGAGGTCATGCAACATACTCAACTATGCTAGAGCCCATAATAGCTTGTGGCTGCACACGGAAGTTTCTAGCATGAATAATCTTAAGATCCCTTTGAGCCTGGGTGGCGGACCGTAGGATGATCACACGGGTACTCCGGGATATCCTAGGACAACACTGGATTCTCCAGGTGCCCAAACCAACAATCCACCCAGATGTGTATTAAAGTTGCCACCTTATGTTGAACCATTAATTAACAATCTCACATCTGTCATGGATACACTCAAACCCAATCCACGTCTACGAGCATAGCATAGCAATACAAGCATAACGTAGAAGTAACTCCCAGGGGTTTGATAATAAACATGGCAATAGCTTCTACCTTATCAACTACTTCCCAAAACCCACAAGTTAATCACATCCTAATCATGCAATGTTTGAGGATTGATACTAATGCATAAAAACTGGGTATGAAAAGAATATGATCAATGTGTTACTTGCCTTGCTGACGATCTGCAAAACCTAGTGACTCGTAGTAGCATTCTTCGCACTCCGGGAATTCTATCGCAAACAAACAATAGCATACATAAGCAATCAAGCAAAGATGCACGGGTAAACCTCAAATAAGAAGATCGAATCTGAAAACTCAACTAAAGAGATTCGATTTGCAAAAAGAACCAAATCAAACGGAGCAACGAAACTCAAACCACGAAAGAAACAAGATCTGTTACTAATCTGGGCTAAAGTCAAATTTTACAGTACCAAAATCTTGTTCAAGTTGGTTAAACAGAAAGAGCACTTCGAGACGAAGATCTAGGCGCTTGTTTCACCCGATTTGGATAAACGAGCGAAAAAGTTATACTAGAACGAAGATTAGGGCAGAAATCGCGATCGAAAATAATCACGGAAAACACTGGAAAAAGAAAAACTGACGAACAGACTAATGAATGAACGTTTGCTGTCTGCGGCTAACGGACGAACAGCGTTCGTTAAAACGAACGTATGGACGAACGTCCGCTGTTTAACCAAACCGAGAAAAACCGAAACAAAACCGATCTAACAAAAAAACGAACTAGGGTTTCGAAAAAAACGAACGGTTTTCTCGCGAAAACCGGCGGCGGCGGCGCGGCTTTACCTCCAGCGAGGTCAGCGGAGGGACGGGCGGCGGTCGACGGCGGCGGCGGGCGGCGAGGCGCGGCGGCGGATCGGGCGGCGCGGGCGGCTAGGGTTAGGGTTTCGGGCGGGGCGCAGTTGGGGTGCACTGAGGCGGCGGCCCGGGGCGGCTTATAAAGCCGCCGGTCGGAGGTTTCCGGCTCGGGTATGGCTCGGTAAGTCGGTTACTTTTTTTTGATAAAATCCTGACGCAGAAAAACAATTAAAATAAATACTAAACGGACTCCAAAAATCCTGAAATAAATTTTCACGGTCCTCTAATAATATTGCGGACAAAGTGAGCATTTATTTGGGCTTCCAATGCAATTTTGAAAAACGCATATTTTTCCTAATTCAAATAAAATCACAATAAAATCCAAATAAAAATTCTTATTTGATTTTTAAAGATTTTCCTCCAATATTTCATTTATTTTGGAGAAGTCATATTATCTCCTCTCATATATTTTAATATGAAATATTTTCGGAGAGAAAAATAATAAGAATCAAAGTGATCCTTGTTTTGATATTTGATAAAATTCAAATATGAAAAACGTGAAATCCCCAACTCTCTCCGTAGGTCCTTGAGTTGCTTAAAATTTCGAGGATCGCAGAACAAAATGCAATAAAATATGATATGCATGAATGACCTATGTATAACATTCCAAATTGAAAATTTGGGATGTTACAAACCTACCCCCTTAAGATGAATCTCGCCCTCGAGATTCGGGTTGGCTAGAAAATAGGTGTGGGTGGTCCTTCCGTAGATCATCCTCTCGTTCCCAGGTGGCTTCATCCTCGGTATGGTGGCTCCACTGAACTTTACAAAACTTGATAATCTTGCTGCGCGTAACCCGGCTGGCAAACTCGAGAATCTTGACAGGTTTCTCCTCATAGGTCAAATCACTGTCCAACTGAATTGCTTCTAGGGGCACTGTATCTCTCAAAGGAGTATCGGCCATCTCATCATGACACTTCTTCAAGTGGGAAACGTGGAACACATCCTGAACTCCTGACGGTCCTTCGGGTAACTCCAACTTGTAGGCCACTTCTCCCATACGTTCCAAAACTCGGTATGGTCCTACAAATCTCGGGGCTAACTTTCCATTAACTCCAAAACGTTTAACTCCTCGCAGAGGTGACACACGAAGATATGCTCGATCTCCGATTTCATAGACTACCTCCTTGCGTTTTGAATCTGCATAACTCTTCTGCCTGGACTGAGCTACCTTGAGTCTATCCCGAATCAGCCTAACCTTCTCTTCTGACTCTTTGAACAAATCTGGTCCAAACAACTGACGGTCTCCAACTTCATCCCACATCAACGGTGTTCTGCACCTTCTTCCATACAGGGCTTCAAACAGTGTCATCTTCAAACTGGCCCGGTAGCTATTGTTGTATGAAAACTCCACGTATGGCAAGTTATCATCCCAACTAGATCCATAGTCTAGCGCACAAGCTCTCAACATGTCTTCCAGAATCTGATTGACTCTCTCAGTCTGTCCATCTGTCTGTGGATGAAAAGTTGTACTAAACTCTAGTCTGGTTCCCAAAGTCTGGTGCAGCTGATGCCAAAACTTTGAAGTAAACTGTGTTCCTCTATCTGATACGATGGTCCTCGGAACTCCATGCAGACATACGATCATGGTCATGTATATCTTGGCCAACTTCGCACTTGTGTAAGTGGTTTTCACTGGGATAAAGTGAGCTACTTTGGTCAGACGATCCACTACTCCCCAAATAGAATCATATCTGTCCTGGGTAATCCGGTGATAAAATCCATGCCAAGCTTATCCCACTTCCATTCGGGTATCGGCATAGGCTGCAGTAATCCTGCTGGCTTTTGATGTTCTGCCTTCACTCTCTAACATACATCACATACTGCTACATACTCAGCAATATCCTTCTTCATACCAGTCCACCAGAAACGCTCCTTCAAATCCAAATACATCTTGGTGTTTCCGGGATGTATCGAGTATGGCGAGTCATGAGCTTCCTGTAGTTCAACTTCCTAATTTCTGCATTATTGGGCACATAAACACGGTCCTCGAACCACAAGGTGTCGTGCTCTTCCTCACGAAATCCTTTGGCCTTTCCTGGATGATAGTGCAACTTCATATCATAATCCTTTATGATTTCCAACCATCTCCTCTGCCTGAGGTTCAGCTCCTTCTGAGTAAAAATGTACTTCAAACTCTTGTGATCCGTGTACACATCACAACGGTTTCCAAGGAGATAATGTCTCCAGGTCTTGAGAGCATGCACCACAGCTGCTAACTCCAAATCATGGGTGGCATAATTCAACTCATGCGGTCGAAGTTGTCGTGAGGCATACGAAACAACTCTTCCGTCTTGCATAAGTACTCCTCCAAGTCCTAAGCGAGAGACGTCGCAATACACTTGGAAATCCTTGCGTATATCCGGCAGAATCAACACTGGGGCTGTAGTCAAACGTTTCTTCAACTCCTGGAAACTTGCTTCGCATTCTTCAGTCTAATGGAACTTAGTATCTTTCTTTAGCAACGCCGTCATAGGCTTTGCAATCTTGGAAAAATTCTCAATAAATCTCCGGTAGTATCCCGCGAGTCCCAGAAAACTGCGGATCTCTCCAACTAAGGTGGGTGCCAACCACTCAGTGGCATACTGAACCTTGGTAGGGTCCACGGCTATACCTTCTCCTGATATAACATGTCCAAGAAATCCAACTTCCTTCAACCAAAACTCACATTTGCTGAACTTGGCATATAACTGATGTTCCCTGAGCTTCTCGAGAACTAAACGCAAATGTTCCTTGTGCTCCTCTTCATTCTTCGAGTATACCAAGATATCATCAATGAACACCACTACAAACTTATCCAAGAACTCCATGAATACCTTGTTCATCATGCTCATAAAATAGGCAGGGGCGTTAGTCAATCCAAATGACATAACCGTGTACTCGTATAGCCCATACCTTGTGGTAAAAGCTGTCTTAGGTATATCCTTTTCCCTAATCTTCAGCTGGTGATATCCTGATCACAGATCGATCTTCGGAAACACTTTAGCTCCTTGCAGCTGGTCAAACAGATCATTGATCATCGGCGGCGGGTACTTGTTCTTGATCGTCACTTCATTCAACGCACGATAATCAACAACCATCCTTAACGATCCATCCTTCTTCTCAACCAAGAGCAATGGGGCTCCCCATGGTGATGAACTTCGTCGGATGTAACCTTTCTCCAATAACGCCTTAATCTGCTTCTTGATCTCTTCCAGATCATTCGCGGGGATCCGGTATGGTCTCTTCGATCTCCTCCACGCTCACGTGGTTCACTTGTCCCTTATTGAAAAGGTTGGGCCTCTTCCCAGAGCTTCCATTGCCATTCCCATTCTTCGCCTCAAGGCACTCAGTGGCATAGTGTCCAGTCTTCCTGCACTTGAAACAAGTAATGTGACTTAGGTCCTTCTTGGCGGGTGTGGCTGGATTAGAGCGGTTCTGATTGCTGCTTGCTCCATTCCCATTTCCATTCTTGGGGCCACTGTGGTTATGCGAACCCCCTCCATTGTGAGTGTGGCATCCATGGTTATGGGTGTATCCTCCCGAGTTCGGGGTAAAGTGAGGCTTCTGCTGAGCTCCTGAATTGTACTTCCCTTGTCCATACTTCCTCTTGTGGCTCTCAATCTGCTATTGCTTCCCTTCAATCATAAGAGCCTTGTCTACCAACTCCTGGTAGTTGTTAAATGTTGCCACCATCAACTGCATACTCATCTCATCATTCAACCCTTCCATAAACTTCTCCTGCTTCGCAGCATCGGTGGCCACATCATCTAGGGCATAGCGAGATAACTTGCTAAACTCATCCACATACTGCCCCACCGTACGGTTCCCTTGGCGTAAGTTGCGAAACTCACGCTTCTTCATGCTCATAGCTCCAACTGAGACATGGGTTGTGCGGAATGCTTGCTGAAACTGCTCCCAAGTGATGGCTATAGGGAATGTGGCTGTATAATTCTCCCACCATGAGGCTGCTGGTCCATCCAATTGATGTGCGGCAAAACGCACCTTCTTAGCATCTGTGCAACCTGCGGTGGTCAACTCCCTTCCAATCCTGCGTAGCCAGTCATCAGCAACTATTGGCTCGGTGCTACTGGAAAACACCGGTGGCTGCAACCTCAGAAAACGGGCTAAGTTGTCAACTGGAGGTGGTGGCGGTGGATTGTTGTTGTTGTTGTTGTTGTTGCCTTGGTTCTGAACTAACAACTGCATCAAGGCATTCTGCTGCTGGATCAACTGAGTGAGCTCCGGTGGGAAGACAAATCCGATATCACGTCTCAGAGGCATCTGATGGGTTTAGAGGGAAGAGATTAGAATAGAATGAGGTCTAGTGAGAAAGCACTACCCATATGCACATGAGACAAACACAATCATATCATATCATTCAATCAATCAAGCAAGGGCATACAATCGATCTAACTATCGTTACAGTGCTCGGACTACTACTATATACATGGGGGAACACTACTTGATCATATGGTGGTCTACTAGAAATTTTGATCGGTGAAAGACTCCATGATATCAGCTCCAGCTTCGTCTTCATAGTCCTCATCACTGCTGTCGGGGTCGAAGTCGGTGTCGTCGATGATGATGTAGTCTTCAGAACGAATGTCCTTGGATTGATCGTCATCTCCTCCTGGCGCGGGATCTCCCATGAAGACTCCGATCTTCTTTATCAGGTCGCCATTCTTCTCCAATAGTATTGCGATTTCCTCCTCGTATTCGTCGCGTGTAGACTTGAGTTCCTCTTCTAGCTCCATGTTCCTGGTCATCGCCTTCTTCAAATCTATCATGCTAGCGCACATCTGGTTCTCCTGGCGTCGAATGTGCTGGTTTAACTCCTGGATGAAAGCTGCAATGGACCTGTCCATCTTGGTGCTGATCATCTCCCATTGCTCGTCTCAGCGCCCACATACCTGGTAGATAGTGTCCTTAAGATCCTTGTGATAAACTTCGCCGATGCGTCCCATGGCGATGTGGGCTGCCATGCTCTTGCCTAGACTCCAAGTTGGGGCGTCAGAGGAAAAACTCTATGGGCTCCGTAACTGGCGTGAATGTCCTTCCTGGAACTTGAACTCGAATCATCCAGCGCTCCTCTTCTGGTAAAGTGGCGGTGTAGGTCCCGGTGAAGCTTGGTATTCCCATGTTCAGGTACCTAGTGACTTCCTTCAAGTGTCGTCCAAAAGGTGTGTTTTCATCTGGTTGTGCAAACTTGTTCCTCGACTCTGCCATCCTAAAGAGTAGAAAATGGAGAGGAGTCAGAAATGAGTAGAGAAGAGTGACCTATGGCTCATCTTAGTGGTCATGTCCTACATTCAGCGTGTTCTCCGATACCATCTTGTAGCGACCCGACCTCAGACGGTCAAGTCTCTGTGCTTAAGTGTCATCCCTGGATCGGTAATGCTGACACACACAATACTCGAAGGATTTATAACAGAGTAGTAATCACACACTTATTACATCGAATGTCTCACAAGAGAACTTATTACAATAAATATGGCTTAAGGCCATCTAAATAAGGTAACAGCGGAAGGCTTGGAAAATAAAGAGAGTCCAGCAACTCCAACGGCATAGCTGAGTGCATGACAACGGCCTAGCGAACCTTACTCTTCGTCTGAAAAGTCTGCAACATGATACGTTGCAGCCCGAAAACGGGTCAGCACATGGAATATGCTGGCATAGTAACACAATAGAGCAATGAACAGAGTAAATGCTATCACTACATGCACATATGGCTAGTGGAGCCTCTAGGGTTAATATGTTTTTGCAAAAAGCCAATTTTTCCCTACAGTAAAGGAATAGATTTTATTTTAACTATCATGGTGGTTGAAACATCATTGAGAAGGTTCCTCCAACTCAATCCCAATTAAAAGTAATTATCAACCCAACAAATTAAATTAGAGTGATGAGATCCATATGATAATCCAAGAACCAGATACTCAAGATGTCCATTACCGGGGCACGGCTAACCATGATTAGTTTGTACACTCTGCAGAGGTTTGCGCACTTTTCCCCACAAGACTCGATCTCCTCTGTTGGATTTCTCGCACTACATGGTGTTTGAGAAACGGATGACCGAGACACAGTCTTTTAGAAACATTAACTCTTTACCCTGGGTGGACAGTTACACCTACTTTCCCCTACATCTGCTAGCCCACCACTGAAAGAGGTCATGCAACATACTCAACTATGCTAGAGCCCATAATAGCTTGTGGCTGCACACGGAAGTTTCTAGCATGAATAATCTTAAGGTCCCTTTGAGCTTGGGTGGCGGACCGTAGGATGATCACATGGGTACTCCGGGATATCCTAGGACAACACTGGATTCTCCAGGTGCCCAAACCAACAATCCACCCAGACGTGTATTAAAGTTGCCACCTTATGTTGAACCATTAATTAACAATCTCACATCTGTCATGGATACACTCAAACCAATCCACGTCTACAAGCATAGCATAGCAATATAAGCATAACATAGAAGTAACTCCCAGGGATTTGTTAATAAACAGGGCAATAGGTTCTACCTCATCAACTACTTCCCAAAACCCACAAGTCAATCCGACCTAATCATGCAATGTTTGAGGATTGATACTAATGCATAAAAACTGGGTATGAAAAGAATATGATCAATGTGTGACTTGCCTTGCCGACGATCTGCAAAACCTAGTGACTCGTAGTAGCACGCTTCGCACTCTGGGAATTCTATCGCAAACAAACAATAGCATACATAAGCAATCAAGCAAAGATGCATGGGTAAACCTCAAATAAGAAGATCAAATCTGAAAACTCAACTAAAGAGATTCGATTTGCAAAAAGAACCAAATCAAACGGAGCAACGAAACTCGAACCACGAAAGAAACAAGATCCGTTACTAATCTGGGCTAAAGTCAAATTTTACAGTACCAAAATCTTGTTCAAGTTGGTTAAACAGAAAGAGGACTTCGAGACGAAGATCTAGGCGCTTGTTTCACCTGATTTGGATAAACGAGCGAAAAGTTATACTAGAACGAAGATTAGGGCAGAAATCGCGATCGAAAATAATCGCGGAAAACCCTGGAAAAAGAAAAACTGACGAACAGACTAACGAACGAACGTTCACTGTCTGTGGCTAACAGACGAACAGCGTTTGTTAAAACGAACGGACGGACGAACGTCCGCTGTTTAACCGAACCGAGAAAAACCGATCTAACAAAAAAACGAACTAGGGTTTCGAAAAAACCGAACGGTTTTCTCGTGAAAACCGGCGGCGGCGGCGCGGCTTTACCTCCGGTGAGGTCGGCGGCGGGACGGGCGGCGGCGGACTGCGGCGGCGGCGGGCGGCGAGGCGCGGCGGTGGATCGGGCGGCGTGGGCGGCTAGGGTTAGAGTTTCGGGCGGGGCGCGGCTCGGGTGGGCTGAGGCGGCGGCCCGGGGCGGCTTATAAAGCCCCCGGCCAGAGGTTTCCGGCTCGGGTTCGGCCCGGTAAGTCGGTTACCTTTTTTTATATAAAATCCTGACGCAGAAAAACAATTAAAAGAAATACTAAACGGACTCCAAAAATCCTGAAATAAATTTTCTCAGTCCTCTAATAATATTGCGGACAAAGTGAACATTTATTTGGGCCTCCAATGCAATTTTGAAAAACGCATATTTTTCCTAATTCAAATAAAATCACAATAAAATCCAAATAAAAATTCTTATTTGATTTTTTAAAAATTTCCTCCAATATTTCATTTATTTTGGAGAAGTCATATTATCTCCTCTCATATATTTTAATATGAAATATTTTTGGAGAGAAAAATAATAAGAATCAAAGTGATCCTTGTTTCGATATTTGATAAAATTCAAATATGAAAAACGTGAAATCCCCAACTCTCTCCGTAGGTCCTTGAGTCGCTTAGAATTTCGAGGATCGCACAACGAAATGCAATAAAATATGATATGCATGAATGACCTATGTAGAACATTCCAAATTGAAAATTTGGGATGTTACATGTGATCAAAGCATATGGTTTTATACAGACTTTTGGAGAAGCCTGTATTTACAAGAAAGTGAGTGGGAGCTCTGTAGCATTTTTAATATTATATGTGGATGACATATTGTTGATTGGAAATAATACAGAATTTCTGGATAGCATAAAAGGATACTTGAATAAGAATTTTTCAATGAAAGACCTCGGTGAAGCTGCTTATATATTGGGCATCAAGATCTATAGAGATAGATCAAGACGCTTGATTGGACTTTCACAAAGCACATACCTTGATAAAGTTTTGAAGAAGTTCAAAATGGATCAGTCAAAGAAAGGGTTCTTGGCTGTGTTACAAGGTGTGAAGTTGAGTCAGACTCAATGCCCGACCACTGCAGAAGATAGAGAGAAAATGAAAGTCATTCCCTAGGCCTCCGCCATTGGTTCTATCATGTATGCAATGCTGTGTACCAGACCTGATGTGTGCCTTGCTATAAGTTTAGCAGGGAGGTACCAATGTAATCCAGGAGTGGATCACTGGTCAGCGGTCAAGAACATCCTGAAATACCTGAAAAGGACTAAGGATATGTTTCTCATTTATGGAGGTGACAAAGCGCTTGTCGTAAATGGTTACATCGATGCAAGCTTTGACACTGATCTGGATGACTCTAAGTCGCAAACCCGTAGGGTCCGCACGCTTAACGTTCGATGACGATTTGTATTATGAGTTATGTGTATTGGTGACCGAAGTTTGTTCGGGATCCCGGATGAGATCACGGACATGACGAGGAGTCTCGAAATGGTCGAGAGGTAAAGATTGATATATTGGGAGGTGGTATTGGGACATCGGAATGGTTTCGAGTGGTTCGGGTATTTTACCGGAGTATCGAGGGGTTACCAGAACCCCCTGGGGGAAGTATTGGGCCTACATGGGCCTTAGTGGAGAGAGAGGCCCATGTTGTATTTTTATGGCCCATGTTGTATTTTTGCGTGATGTTGATATGTCGTTCGAAGCCATCTACCCTGAGCCTGCTAAGAAGCCACTCCACTTGCAAAATGCAGAGTCTTCTGGTGGATGTCAATCTCATTCGCAATTTGGCTACAAAGAATTCATTTGTTGCGCATGAAGCCTATCGGCGGTCCTAGAAGAGCCTCACACTGCTCTATTCTAAAGATGATCTTCGCGAAGATGGCTTCACAGAGAAATTCAAGTTTGACTCAAGGCATCCACAATCTGCAAGTTGGCGTCCAACACCTTCCATTGAAGATTCTGAGTACTCATCTTCAGCTGCAACTGCGGTTGCGAGAGTCGTTGATGAAGAAGACGAAGCCACTTCACCAGCTATGGCTTCACTGCACCACGATTATGCACCAGGCCCTTCTGCACCGCCCAACACCAACATCGACCCTGCTGCTCCAACATCTTCATCACCTGAGAGCGATTAGATGTTCTATGTATTCAAATTTTTTTGGTCCTTACTGACAAAAGGGGGAGAAGCATATGAGTTGATAGTCTTCAAGCGGGTCAATATGAGGTGGTTGCCTTATTTTTGCTAAGTTCTTACAACTCTCATTTTGAAAGTATTTGGCTCTTGAGTTGTAACACTTAAGCTTGATGGTCGTCTGCTACTTTTGCTGCTACTTTGTGATGCGATAATAAATTCTGCATGAAGTCATTCCGCAGACGCCCATTTCTCATTATGCATTTCATTATCTTCGTTATTCTTATGTATGCATGATGAATTGTCTTCATATGTTGAAGAGGATCTCCACAAAGTAAAACCTGCCATGTGCATTTGCATTCAAAAGCAAACTACTAATATGCACATCTTCAGGGGGAGTCTTTTACAACCTATGAAAACAATGCCTATGATCTGTAACTTTCACATACTTTTATCCCCGTTGAAAACTTCAACCAGTTTGTCATCAATCACCAAAAAGGGGGAGATTGTAAGTGCATCTAGTGCCACCCCTAGTTGGTTTTGGAGTATTGACGACAAACTTGGTTGAGGGACTAATGTGTTTGTGAGAATTGCAAGATAACACAGGTAGTAGTCCCTCATTGATTCGGTTTAACTACCAGAGATGACCCCTAAAAATGTATGAAGACATTGAAGACAATGGTGGTTCGCAAAGACATTCGCGATGAAGATAATGACATGTGAAGACATTCACTTGAAGACTATGGAGTGCGAAGACATAGTTGTTTCGTAGTTTGCTTTTCTTCTTTATTGAGTCATAGGAACCACCCTACTGTTAAGTGGGGTCCAAGTGAACAAAGTCAGATGATTGATGTGATGCTCAAACAAAATCCTATGTCTTCGAGCGAAGACAATGAGAGCAAATCTTATCCATAGTTGGATGAGTCAGCTTTGCTTGTAGCCCAAGCCAAGTTGCCGCGTGTGTTTGAAATCCGACTGTTGGACACATGTCGGTTCCTTAGTGACCCAGGGTCATTTCGGACATATCATGTCGGGTTGCCTCCAGGCTATAAATAGCCAACCCCCTACACCATAAATTGGTGACTGCTCAGAGTTAGTGCACGGCTTTTGTCGTTTGAGAGCAACCCACCTCCGAAGCCTTTGAGAGAGAGAGAGAGATCCTTGCGAGGACAAAGCCCAAAACACCCAGAGCCAAAGAGTGCTAGGCATCACTGAAGTCTTTCTGTCTGCGTGACCTGAAGACTTGTTACACTTGAGGACTGTGAATCCTCCAGCCGGTTAGGCGTCGCATTCTGAGCATCCAAGAGCCATGGTGGATCGCCAGCGAACAAAGTCTGTGAAGGTTTGGAAGTCTACCTTGAAGAATTACCAGAGTGATTGGGCGAGGACTGGGTGTCCTTAGCTCAAGGGGAATAAGGTGAAGACGCGATCTTCTGAGTTCAATCTCAGCCTCCCTAACCAGACATACAGTTGTCACAACAACTGGAGCTGGTCTACCAAATCCTTGTCTTCACCAAGCAACTGGTTCTATCCCCTACTTCCTTTACTTTTCAGTTTGTCTTCATGAAGTCATTGCCTGCTTGTCTGATCTGATCGACTTCACTGTGTGAAGACTTTTACCTGTTTGGCTTCATACTGTCTTCTATTCGGATCCACACTACCTAGCTGCTGATAGTCTTCATACTTTCACAATACTACTTACTTGACTATGGCTTGTCTTGTGTAGTCTATCTTCCGCTGCATATCAATAGGTTCATTTCATCTGTTTGTCTTCAAAGACCTCGTGTTTTGAAGACTTTCATAAAAATCACCTATTCACCCCCCCTCTGGTCGATAACTAGCACTTTCACATCTCTAAAAAACCTATGCTATACAGGCCAGTTCGAAATCCCAGGGTGCGCCACGGCCCACCCTGCCGGCCCTGTGGCTCCACCATGGGGTGGCACTATCCTTTGAACTATCCATGCCATGCTGCAGGGTAGCTCTTCCACTTCCGGTGCATGCAGTCAATGGAGCCAAGCATAGCTGAAAACCCACGGGCTTTGTTCATCTTCAAAAGCATCTCCTGTCCTCAACATTGGGTGATCTCAAAGACTCTGGCCCAAACACTTCTGCCACCACCTTTGCAAATTGTTTAACAAAAAAGATTGAAGTGCTCTCTGCCATTGCCAAGTTATCATCAATAAAATATTCCAAAACACCATAGGCCATCATGCGCAATGCGGCAGTAACCTTCTTGCCATTGTTGTGTCCAAGCAATCCAGCACAATACCTCCTCTACTCGAAGGACTGATCATGTTGCTTCACACAATTGCAAATGTGAAGAAACAAATTCGATGACATCCTAAACTGGTGTTGAAATTACCGCTCCGAATACATTGATTTGAACCAAAATTCTTGCGCGTCAATCTAGTGTGAGCCTCTTGCCGATCTCTCCATAAGAAGTCATGAAGATAAACAGAACCGCCATGCTTCAGCCTCTTCTTCTTGTGCATCATCATGAACAAAGTAATATCTTCCTGCTCGGTCATGTAATTGCTCATCCGATGAGGAATCATCCCAAAGAGAGGAGTCACATAAACTCATCTACAATACAAGGCAAAATAGCTCGATGCCAGGATGATAAAAAGCTTAACACCTCTTATTTGACTTTTTCACTATTTTGAAATAAGAAAAAGATCTAAATATAAAATGCAAAGGTCATCTTATTCAAAACCTCAATCATCACATCCCCTTTCTCCCACTTCACATGATCGGAACACATTGTTCTTATAGAGACAAAGGCCCTTTCCCATCTTCTTAACCTGAAATGAAGGGGTACCCTGGGAAGAGATCTAGTGGAGAATCTCTGTCATGAAACTACTTCTTCGTGCATGACAAAAAAGCGAGAAGGAATTTTGTTATCTTGTAAATATCTGGTCGAACACCTTGTGTGCGAGGAGGAGGAAGTCGGCTGCCTGCTCGTTGGTGCCATGGTTGCCACGTCAGGGCTAATGCATAGGAAGAGCCTCCTTAGCGTCGAGAGGTCGAGCTTGCGGCGAAAAATTGGCAACACCGTGATATTAACGCTGATGAGGACATGACTACCTTGGATACGACCAAAAATATTGCATACATGCATATTTGTGAGGTGATTTCTAATGCAAACTATGCAATAATTTATTTATGTTATCCAGGACAAAAAATACTTCACAGACTTTTGTACCATGTCTAATTGCAGGTGTATGGGACATTTGTACAATCTGCATATGAAGATAAGGAAAAAAGAGAAGTTTAGGTGTTGTTCAAAAAGTCCTCTCACATCACTTTTGGCCCAAGAGAAAATAGAGTCCAAGTCCCACACGTTCTGGACTCAGATTCGGAGTGCACAGACATACCTGACTCAAAACGCCAAGATCTCTTTCATTCAGACTCCGAATTGGGTGATTCTTTTTTTGTTGGAAAGTTTATTTCATGCACTTTCCAACCTAATTGGATTCACCTTCAGATTTGTCCGGAGCATTGAGACATTGACAAATCAATCTGACGCTGTAGCAGAATCCGAGTCAAACTACAAATCCAAAGGTGTTGCATCTCCTCTACTTGGGCCCATGAGCCTTGTACGACCAAGGATTAGTTTTAGGATGCCTTGGGACGTCCTCCCTGAAGGAAATATGCCCTAGAGGCAATAATAAAGTTATTATATATTTCCTTATATCATGATGAATGTTTATTATTCATGCTAGAATTGTATTAACCGGAAACATAATACTTGTGTGAATACATAGACAAACAGAGTGTCACTAGTATGCCTCTACTTGACTAGCTCGTTGATCAAAGATGGTTATGTTTCCTAGCCATTGACATGAGTTGTCATTTGATTAACGAGATCACATCATTAGGAGAATGATGTGATTGACTTGACCCATTCCGTTAGCATAGCACTCGATCGTTTAGTATTCTGCTATTGCTTTCTTCATGACTTATACATGTTCCTATGACTATGAGATTATGCAACTCCCGTTTACCGGAGGAACGCTCTGTGTGCTACCAAACGTCACAACGTAACTGGGTGATTATAAAGGTGCTCTACAGGTGTCTCCGAAGGTACTTGTTGGGTTGGCGTATTTCGAGATTAGGATTTGTCACTCCGATTGTCGGAGAGGTATCTCTGGGCCCACTCGGTAATGCACATCACTATAAGCCTTGCAAGCATTGCAATTAATGAGTTAGTTGCGGGATGATGTATTACGGAACGAGTAAAGAGACTTGCCGGTAACGAGATTGAACTAGGTATTAAGATATCGACGATCGAATCTCGGGCAAGTAACATACCGATGACAAAGGGAACAGCGTATGTTGTTATGCGGTTTCACCGATAAAGATCTTCATAGAATATGTAGGAGCCAATATGAGCATCCAGGTTCCGCTATTGGTTATTGACCGGAGATGTGTCTTGGTCATGTCTACATAGTTCTCGAACCCGTAGGGTCCGCACGCTTAAAGTTCGATGATGGTTATATTATGAGTTTATGTGTTTTGATGTACCGAAGGTAGTTCGGAGTCCCGGATGTGATCACGGACATGACGAGGAGTCTCGAAATGGTCGAGAAATAAAGATTGATATATTGGAAGACTATATTTGGATATCGGAAGTGTTCCGGGTGAAATCGGGATTTTACCGGAGTACCGGGGGTTATCGGAACCCCCCGGGGGTTTAATGGGCCAAGATGGGCCTTAGTGGAGAAGAGGAGGGGCGGCCAGGGCAGGCCGCGCGCCCCCTCCCCCTCTAGTCCGAATTGGACAAGGAGGGGGCGGCGCCCCCCTTTCCTTCCTCTCTCCCTCCTCCTTCCCCCTTCTCCTACTCCAACTAGGAAAGGAGGGAGTCCTACTCCCGGTGGAAGTAGGACTCCTCCCTGGCGCGCCTCCTCCTGGCCGGCCGCCCCCCCCTTGCTCCTTTATATACGGGGGCAGGGGGCACCTCTAGACACAACAATTGATCTCTTGATCTCTTAGCCGTGTGTGGTGCCCCCCTATAATCCACATCGATAATATCGTAGCGGTGCTTAGGCGAAGCCCTGCGTCGGTAGAACATCATCATCGTCACCACGTTGTCGTGCTGACGGAACTCTCCCTCAAAGCTCGGCTGGATCGGAGTTCGAGGGACGTCATCGAGCTGAACGTGTGCTGAACTCGGAGGTGTCGTACGTTCGGTACTTGATCGGTCGAATCGTGAAGACGTACGACTACATCAACCGCATTGTGCTAACGCTTCCGCTTGCGGTCTACGATGGTACGTGGACACACTCTCCCCTCTCATTGCTATGCATCACCATGATCTTGCGTGTGCGTATTTTTGAAATTACTACGTTCCCCAACAGTGGCATCCGAGCCTGGTTTTATGCGTAGATGTTATATGCACGAGTAGAACACAAGTGAGTTGTGGGCGATATAAGTCATACTGCTTACCAGCATGTCATACTTTGGTTCAGCGGTATTGTTGGATGAAGCGGCCCGGACCGACATTACGCGTACGCTTACGCGAGACTGGTTCTACCGACGTGCTTTGCACACAGGTGGCTGGCGGGTGTCGGTTTCTCCAACTTTAGTTGAACCGAGTGTGGCTACGCCTGGTCCTTGAGAAGGTTAAAACAGCACTAACTTGACAAACTATCGTTCTGGTTTTGATGCGTAGGTAAGAACGGTTCTTGCTCAGCCCGTAGCAGCCACGTAAAACTTGCAACAACAAAGTAGAGGATGTCTAACTTGTTTTTGCAAGGCATGTTGTGATGTGATATGGTCAAGGCATGATGCTATATTTTATTGTATGAAATGATCATGTTTTGTAACCGAGTTATCGGCAACTGGCAGGAGCCATATGGTTGTCACTTTATTGTATCCAATGCAATCGCCCTGTAATGCTTTACTTTATCACTAAGCGGTAGCGATAGTTGTAGAAGCATAAGTTGGCGAGACAACAACGATGCTACGATGGAGATCAAGGTGTCGCGCCGGTGACGATGGTGATCATGACGGTGCTTCGAAGATGGAGATCACAAGCACACGATGATGATGGCCATATCATATCACTTATATTGATTGCATGTGATGTTTATCTTTTATGCATCTTATCTTGCTTTGATTGACGGTAGCATTATAAGATGATCTCTCACTAAATTATCAAGGTATAAGTGTTCTCCCTGAGTATGCACCGTTGCGAAAGTTCTTCGTGCTGAGACACCACGTGATGATCGGGTGTGATAGGCTCTACGTTCAAATACAACGGGTGCAAAACAGTTGCACACGTGGAATACTCAGGTTAAACTTGACGAGCCTAGCATATGCAGATATGGCCTCGGAACACTGAGACTGAAAGGTCGAGCGTGAATCATATAGTAGATATGATCAACATAGTGATGTTCACCATTGAAACTACTCCATCTCACGTGATGATCGGACATGGTTTAGTTGATTTGGATCACGTGATCACTTAGAGGATTAGAGGGATGTCTATCTAAGTGGGAGTTCTTAAGTAATATGGTTAATTGAACTTAAATTTATCCTGAACTTAGTACCTGATAGTATTTTGCTTGTCTATGTTGATTGTAGATAGATGGCCCGTGCTGTTGTTCCATTGAATTTTAATGCGTTCCTTGAGAAAGCAAAGTTGAAAGATGATGGTAGCAATTACACGGACTGGGTCCATAACTTGAGGATTATCCTCATTGCTGCACAGAATAATTACGTCCTGGAAGCACCGCTAGGTGCCAGACCTGCTGCAGGAGCAACACCAGATGTTATGAACGTCTGGCAGAGCAAAGCTGATGACTACTCGATAGTTCAGTGTGCCATGCTTTATGGCTTAGAACCGGGACTTCAACGACGTTTTGAACGTCATGGAGCATATGAGATGTTCCAGGAGTTGAAGTTAATATTTCAAGCAAATGCTCGGATTGAGAGATATGAAGTCTCCAATAAGTTCTACAGCTGTAAGATGGAGGAGAATAGTTCTGTCAGTGAGCATATACTCAGAATGTCTGGGTATAACAATCACTTGATTCAACTAGGGGTTAATCTTCTGGACGATAGCGTCATTGATAGAATTCTTCAATCACTGCCACCAAGCTACAAGAGCTTCATGATGAACTATAACATGCAAAGGATGGATAAAACGATTCCCGAGCTCTTCGCAATGCTAAAAGCTGCGGAGGTAGAAATCAAGAAGGAACATCAAGTGTTGATGGTCAACAAGACCACCAGTTTCAAGAAAAAGGGCAAAGGGAAGAAGAAGGGGAACTTCAAGAAGAACAACAAACAAGTTGCTGCTCAGGAGAAGAAACCCAAGTCTGGACCTAAGCCTGAAACTGAGTGCTTCTACTGCAAACAGACTGGTCACTGGAAGCGGAACTACCCCAAGTATTTGGCGGATAAGAAGGATGGCAAGGTGAATAAAGGTATATGTGATATACATGTTATTGATGTGTACCTTACTAATGCTTGCAGTAGCACCTGGGTATCTGATACTGGTTCTGTTGCTAATATTTGCACCTCGAAACATGGACTACGGATTAAGCGAAGATTGGCTAAGGACGAGGTGACGATGCGCGTGGGAAATGGTTCCAAAGTCGATGTGATCGCGGTCGGCACGCTACCTCTACATCTACCTTCGGGATTAGTTTTAGACGTGAATAATTGTTATTTGGTGCCAGCGTTGAGCATGAACATTATATCTGGATCTTGTTTGATGCGAGACGGTTATTCATTTAAATCAGAGAATAATGGTTATTCTATTTATATGAGTAATATCTTTTATGGTCATGCACCTTTGAAGAGTGGTCTATTTTTGTTGAATCTCGATAGTAGTGATACACATATTCATAATATTGAAGCCAAAAGATGCAGAGTTGATAATGATAGTGCAACTTATTTGTGGCACTGCCATTTAGGTCATATTGGTGTAAAGCGAATGAAGAAACTCCATACTGATGGACTTTTGGAACCACTTGATTATGAATCACTTGGTACTTGCGAACCGTGCCTCATGGGCAAGATGACTAAAACGCCGTTCTCCGGAACTATGGAGCGAGCAACAGATTTGCTGGAAATCATACATATAGATGTATGTGGTCCGATGAATGTTGAGGCTCGCGGTGGGTATCGTTATTTTCTCACCTTCACAGATGATTTAAGCAGATATGGGTATATCTACTTAATGAAACATAAGTCTGAAACATTTGAAAAGTTCAAAGAATTTCAGAGTGAAGTGGAAAATCATCGTAACAAGAAAATAAAGTTTCTACGATCTGATCGTGGAGGAGAATATTTGAGTTACGAGTTTGGTCTTCATTTAAAATAATGCGGAATAGTTTCCAACTCACGCCACCCGGAACACCACAACGTAATGGTGTGTCCGAACGTCGTAATCGTACTTTACTAGATATGGTGCGATCTATGATGTCTCTTACTGATTTACCGCTATCTTTTTGGGGTTATGCTTTAGAGACGACTGCATTCACATTAAATAGGGAACCATCAAAATCCGTTGAGACGACGCCTTATGAACTGTGGTTTGGCAAGAAACCAAAGTTGTCGTTTCTTAAAGTTTGGGGCTGCGATGCTTATGTGAAAAAGCTTCAAGCTGATAAGCTCGAACCCAAATCGGAGAAATGTGTCTTCATACGATACCCAAAGGAAACTATTGGGTACACCTTCTATCACAGATCTGAAGGCAAGACTTTTGTTGCTAAATTTGGATCCTTTCTAGAGAAGGAGTTTCTCTCGAAAGAAGTGAGTGGGAGGAAAGTAGAACTTGATAAGGTAACTGTACCTGCTCCCTTATTGGAAAGTAGTTCATCACAGAAACCGGTTCCTGTGACACCTAGACCAATTAGTGAGGAAGTTAATGATGATGATCATGAAACTTCAGATCAAGTTGTTACTGAACCTCGTAGGTCAACCAGAGTAAGATCCGCACCAGAGTGGTACGGTAATCCTATTATGGAAGTTATGTTACTAGACCATGACGAACCTACGAACTATGAAGAAGCGATGGTGAGCCCAGATTCCGCAAAATGGCTTGAGGCCATGAAATCTGAGATGGGATCCATGTATGAGAACAAAGTGTGGACTTTGGTTGACTTGCCCGTTGATCGGCAAGCCATTGAGAATAAATGGATCTTCAAGAAGAAGACTGACGATGACGGTAATGTTACTATCTATAAAGCTCGACTTGTTGCAAAAGGTTTTCGACAAGTTCAAGGGATTGACTATGATGAGACTTTCTCACCCGTATCGATGCTTAAGTCTGTCTGAATCATATTAGCAATTGCCGCATTTTATGATTATGAAATTTGGCAAATGGATGTAAAAACCGCATTCCTGAATGGATTTCTGGAAGAAGAGTTGTATATGATGCAACCGGAAGGTTTTGTCGATCCAAAGGGAGCTAACAAAGTGTGCAAGCTCCAGCGATCCATTTATGGACTGGTGCAAGCCTCTCGGAGTTGGAATAAACGCTTTGATAGTGTGATCAAAGCATATGGTTTTATACAGACTTTTGGAGAAGCCTGTATTTACAAGAAAGTGAGTGGGAGCTCTGTAGCATTTCTGATATTATATGTGGATGACACATTGCTGATTGGAAATGATATAGAATTTCTGGATAGCATAAAGGGATACTTGAATAAGAGTTTTTCAATGAAGGACCTCGGTGAAGCTGCTTATATATTGGGCATCAAGATCTATAGAGATAGATCAAGACGCTTAATTGGACTTTCACAAAGCACATACCTTGACAAAGTTTTGAAGAAGTTCAAAATGGATCAAGCAAAGAAAGGGTTCTTGCCTGTGTTACAAGGTGTGAAGTTGAGTAAGACTTAATGCCCGACCACTGCATAAGATAGAGAGAAGATGGAAGATGTTCCATATGCTTCAGCCATAGGCTCTATCATGTATGCAATGCTGTGTACCAGACCTGATGTGTGCCTTGCTATAAGTTTAGGAGGGAGGTACCAAAGTAATCCAGGAGTGGATAAATGGACATCGGTCAAGAACATCCAGAAATACCTGAAAAGGACTAAGGATATGTTTCTCGTTTATGGAGGTGACAAAGAGCTAGTCGTAAATGGTTACGTCGATGCAAGCTTTGACACTGATCCGGACGATTCTAAATCGCAAACCGGATACGTATTTACATTGAACGGTGGAGCTGTAAGTTGGTGCAGTTCTAAACAAAGCGTTGTGGCGGGATCTACGTGTGAAGCGGAGTACATAGCTGCTTCGGAAGCAGCAAATGAAGGAGTCTGGATGAAGGAGTTCATATCCGATCTAGGTGTCATACCTAGTGCATCGGGTCCAATGAAAATCTTTTGTGAAAATACTGGTGCAATTGCCTTGGCAAAGGAATCCAGATTTCACAAGAGAACCAAGCACATCAAGAGACGCTTCAACGCCATCTGGGATCAAGTCCAGGTGGGAGACATAGAAATTTGCAAGATACATACGGATCTGAATGTTGCAGACCCGTTGACTAAGCCTCTTCCACGAGCAAAACATGATCAGCACCAAGGCTCCATGGGTGTTAGAATCATTACTGTGTAATCTAGATTATTGACTCTAGTGCAAGTGGGAGACTGAAGGAAATATGCCCTAGAGGCAATAATAAAGTTATTATATATTTCCTTATATCATGATAAATGTTTATTATTCATGCTAGAATTGTATTAACCGGAAACATAATACTTGTGTGAATACATAGACAAACAGAGTGTCACTAGTATGCCTCTACTTGACTAGCTCGTTGATCAAAGATGGTTATGTTTCCTAGCCATTGACATGAGTTGTTATTTGATTAACGAGATCACATCATTAGGAGAATGATGTGATTGACTTAACCCATTCCGTTAGCTTAGCACTCGATCGTTTAGTATTCTGCTATTTCTTTCTTCATGACTTATACATGTTCCTATGACTATGAGATTATGCAACTCCCGTTTACCGGAGAAACGCTTTGTGTGCTACCAAACGTCACAACGTAACTGGGTGATTATAAAGGTGCTCTACAGGTATCTCCGAAGGTACTTGTTGGGTTGGCGTATTTCGAGATTAGGATTTGTCACTCCGATTGTCGGAGAGGTATCTCTGGGCCCACTCGGTAATGCACATCACTATAAGCCTTGCAAGCATTGCAATTAATGAGTTAGTTGCAGGATGATGTATTACGGAACGAGTAAAGATACTTGCCGGTAACGAGATTGAACTAGGTATTGAGATATCGACGATCGAATCTCGGGCAAGTAACATACCGATGACAAAGGGAACAACGTATGTTGTTATGCGGTTTGACCGATAAAGATCTTCGTAGAATATGTAGGAGCCAATATGAGCATCCAGGCTCCGCTATTTGTTATTGACCGGATACGTGTCTCGGTCATGTCTACATAGTTCTCGAACCCATAGGGTCCGCACGCTTAAAGTTCGATGACGGTTATATTATGATTTTATGTGTTTTGATGTATCGAAGGTAGTTCGGAGTCCCGGATGTGATCACGGACATGACGAGGAGTCTCAAAATGGTCGAGACATAAAGATTGATATATTGGAAGCCTATATTTGGATATCAGAAGTGTTCCGGGTGAAATCGGGATTTTACCGGAGTACCAGGGTTACCGGAACCCCCCGGGGGTTTAATGGGCCAAGATGGGCCTTAGTGGAGAAGAGGAGGGGTGGCCAGGGCAGGCCGCGTGCCCCTTCCCTTCTAGTCCGAATTGGACAAGGAGGGGGGCGGCGCCCCCCTTTCCCTCCTCTCTCCCTCCTCCTTCCCCCTTCTCCTACTCCAACTAGGAAAGGAGGGAGTCCTACTCCCGGTGGGAGTAGGACTCCTCCCTGGCGCGCCTCCTCCTGGCCGGCCGCCTCTCCCCCCCCCCCCTTGCTCCTTTATATACGGGGGGCAGGGGGCACCTCTAGACACAACAATTGATCTCTTGATCTCTTAGCCGTGTGCGGTGCCCCCCTCCACCACAATCCACCTCGATAGTATCGTAGCGGTGCTTAGGCGAAGCCCTGCGTCGGTAGAACATCATCATTGTCACCACGCCGTCATGCTGACGGAACTCTCCCTCAAAGCCCGGATGGATCGGAGTTCGAGGGACGTCATCGAGCTGAACGTGTGCTAAACTCGGAGGTGCCATACGTTCGGTACTTGATCGGTCGGATCGTGAAGACGTACGACTACATCAACCGCGTTGTGCTAACGCTTCCGCTTTCGGTCTACGAGGGTACGTGGACACACTCTCCCCTCTCGTTGCTATGCATCACCATGATCTTGCGTGTGTGTAGGATTTTTTTTGAAATTACTACGTTCCCCAACACTCCCACCTCCTTGGCGCCACCCCTTGCTCCTATATAAGTAGATCAATCTAGTAGTTTTTTTCCTTGGGATTTATTTAGTTAAGTTAGCCATTGCAACTTTGTATACTTCATTTGTGTCCAACGACCAGGCCAAGACCGCTTTCGGATCCCCACCTTTATCAATACTTCATGTATATTCGCAATATTCAGGTTTCTTTTATCATATTCTTGCTTGTTCTTCGATTGCATGCAGGAATAGACCTTCATGGTCAGGTTGATCGTGCTCCGGTGTGGTCAATAACCTCTCGGAGTTAGTTTAGTGATTGCTAAGGCGCAACAACGTGCATGTTTGTAGTCGGATCGTCAAAGTCGACTCCACACCAAATCGATAGCTATCATCTTATCGAAAGATCGGGAAAACCCTCGCCTCTATCAGACACCATCCGAAGCTGCGGCCTTGAGACTTGCGGCGGTGCTTCGGCAACTACTAGTCCACCTCTCTAGGCCGCGGAGGAGCTGCGTCGGCCATATGGACAACGGAGGGTGACGCTGGTCGAAAATCGACCAATATCGACATGTCGCCGAACCCCAAATCGGACAGTCGGCGGGGGCTCGGCGGCTGTTCGGAGTGGTTGTGTCGAGCGGCGGGGTCAAGGCAGACTCGGGTATGGGCGGCGGGCTGGAGACCGTGGTGTTTGCGGCTGAAATCACGTCGTCGGTTGTTGGGGGAATAGCGGTCGCGCGGCGGTGAGATGTCCTAGTGGCAGTTGGGGCTGCATGCACGAATGCACCAGTTTTGCGGCAGCAACAAAAGTGTTGTATATTTGTGGCACATGGTGTTTTTTTTGGAATGCCTAAAGAATTCGAAGCAAAAAATTTGCAAATAGGGCAATTGTTGGAGCTATGTTTTTGGCTGGAAAAGCCCTAAAGAGCGGTTATGCCAAACTACAGGGCATTTGGAGATGCTCTAACGTCGTGCATCAAACGTGCACGGCTCGGTCCGCACGTCCAAATTCCGTCAAATCTGAAACAAATTTATGGGGTGTTTGGGGGAGTCCGGACGTCCGCCACGTCAGACTCCGACACACCCGATCCACCCAAAATCCCCCCTCCATGGGCCGTTTTCACCCACTCCGTCCTTCCCCTCGTGCTCTTGATCTGCATCCATCAAGACCGCCGCCATTGGCCTCTACACCACTCCGGCGCCCACTCGGTTTTTGTCGGACCACCACTACTCCATGCATGCATCTTGTACTTCGCCGCCGTTGGACCCACGAATCTTTCCATAGCCCAGGTACCGTTCGCCCTTGCCGACGCCGTTCATGGCCACACCACGCTCGAGAAGTGTTCGACTAGATCCCATTGAGAATTTTTCTTGACTTTCTCCTTATTTAACATGAAGCAAGCACGATACTCGGTGATGGAGGACGCATTGTTCTGCAACACTCGATAAGTAGTTTCCACACCAAAATATACAACATTATGTCCTTATCAGTTAAATATTTGATAGTAATCACACACTAGGACAAAGAAGCATAGAGCCAGGTCAATTTATCAAACTCAGAAGAAGGGTAAATTATAAGTAAGAACTTGAACTAAGAACAAGAGAGTATGTTGAATGATGTGACCATAATGACCAAAAATATGAATAAAGATGATTTCAATGAAAGATCGTGTCTGACGGCAGATGGAAGGAGAGTGAATTGATAAACCATTCCTACAAAATGAATTACGAACCAGAGTCAATCACTAAACAGAAGGGGAGCCTTTGCGCAACAGTAAGCCTTGTGACCATGAGGTCACATATTTGAGTCCTGAAAATAGTATCTTGCAGAAATGCAGGGAAAGGATGCGTACATTAGACCTAGAAATGATTGGACCCTTCCCCCCGGACCGTGCGCACGCAGGAGCTACATGGAAGGGGCTGGCCTTTTTAATTACTCAATCACTAAACAGTGAGGAGTTGACTAAGGATGATCCTGGCAGCTACTTTTTCATTACAAGGAATCATCATGCTAGCGTGTTCTTCTGGCCGTAGTAATTGATAAGAGTAACTTCTGACATGTATACTGAAGTCTGTACCAGTAGCTTAGTTAGTTATAGGGTATCAAATGAATAACAGGAAAAAAATATAACTGACAATGTGGTATAAGTGGGCATCAGACATCAAATTATGATGCCAAATACTAAGGTCCCGTTCGGCGTCACTCCGCTCCACGGCTCCGCTCCAGGAGCGGACGGAGCTGTAATGCAAAATCTAGGAGCCAGCAAACAGCCCCTCCTCAGATCCTAGGAGCGGTAGATTCCCGAACGGGGCCTAAACAGACCAAAATTCTATCTACGAAACTCTATGAACTGATAACTGTCAAACTTCAGAGCAAATGACCTATCGGAAATCTGAAACATCCCATCAGTGATAACCGGAAGCAGCATGGACCTGGAGCACATAACTAGAAATGGTTGGCACTCCACCAAAACAAACATAGTTGAGCAGAATACACAATCAGCACAAAAGGATTAATGCTCATGCCGTCAATTACAAATTGTGGTATGAGCAACAAATACCAAATTATGATACCAAATGCTAGGCAGATCGAAAAATTATAATGGCAACTTTAGAACAAAGGAGCTATTGAAAGTTTAGAAAATCCGATCGGTGATAACTGAAAGCAGCCCTGACATTAACACAGAATAAAAAACAGTTACAGTTCACTAAAAATGCATAATGGGACAGAATATTTCGCAGAGAGTTACGATTGGCACAAAAGGGTCCATGCTCATGGGCTCATGGCACCCAGTTGTAGGCGCAATCTTTTCCCTGCTCTGAAGTTAATCCTGGTCACCACCAATGTCTAATTCTTCCATCACAGAATCACTCCCAAACCCTTACCTAACATTATGAGATGAAGAACTAGATCTAAACACAATAGTACGAGCTAGACTTAAGAATGCAAGTTTTCGGGGACTCGGCCGCAGAAATCATCAACTCAGAGGTCGCCTGTGAGCAGCTTCCGGCCAACCTCGAAGGAGACGAAAGCGTCGATGCAGGCGTACTTGATCTGATCGTACGAGAGGCAGTAGGCGTCCCACGGGCCCATCCTCACCCTCTGTGGCTTCTGAAGGTTGGCTCCCATGACGGTGCGCGCCACGGCCTGCAGTCCGGCCTGGCGGAGCTCCGGCATTTGCATCCCCTCCGCCGCGAGGCCACGCAGGTCGACCGCGTTGGCCACCTCGAGGCTGTGGTCGTCGCTGAGGCGCTCGACGTCCTCCTGCACGCCGACGCCGACAAAGCGGAGGTTGGGGTCGGCGAGGAAGCCCGACAGAGCCTGGGGGACGAAGTCGGCGTGGAGGAGCTGGAAGATGAGGCAGCGGCGGCCGACGCAGAGCTGCAGGAGCGCGACGGGGTTCTGGGAGGGGCTGTAGCTGGGGCGCCACTCGACGTCCATCCCGACGACGAGGTCGCCGAGGACGGAGCGGATCTCCTGGAGCCAGCCCTCTACGGCCGCGCCGGAGTTGGTCACGGTGGTGACGATCACGTCCGCCCCGAAGGCAACGTCGGTGACGAACGTGTCGGTGGCCATCGGATGATGGATCGCTCCGTCGGTTCTGGGCTAGCTGGCGCTCCTTCCGCCCGCAGACGACCGGGGTCAAGAGGGGGTCAGAGCAAGGGAGAAGAAACAAACCGAACGGCGATGGCGGATTGGCGGCGGGCGGGCGAGGGCATGGACCAGCCCGACATATATCTCAAAGAGAATATATCAGAATAACCCCTCTTACTAGTTGGAAATTCCAAAAGAAAAGGGCAACTATTCGAGCGAGCGATCGTAGTGTTTTTGCAGGAAACGAATTGCCATAAGCCCATAACCCCGGAGGCAGGGAAGAGCTATTTTTCAAAGGCTGGTTTCGAGTTTCGAGGGAACAAGAGGGGTTTTCTGAAGAATAGCGTTGGCAGGCTTTGCGCTCGTGCTTTTGGGTTAGTACTGTAGCTGGTCTACTGGCGAGAACAGGGCCGGACGCGTAGGAATCAAGCTGTCAGACGATATGTTTGACCCATCTGCTTTTGCCTGCAGGGCGGTCCTACCAGGCGTTAAGCTCCATCTTTGTACAGGTTGCCACGGCTGCCAACTAGACATAGAATTTGATATGGCAAGTTAATTACAAAGAGAGAGTAGTCTGATGATCCTGATAAGAAACGATCCATAGTGCTGCTGGACCGAGATCAGGTGACTTGCCTCTTGCAAGTCACGCTGTACCTTGCGCCCCTATATTAGCCACCCAAACAAGATCCAACGGACAATATTGAGCCAGATCAAAAATATAGCCGGGACTTGTGGTTACACAGTGGCGCCTAGTTCTCGCTTGGAATCTCACAACGTGGATGGATCTAAGTCAACGTTGTAGTCTCGTACTCTTGTAGTATTGTAGAGGGACTTGCTGCTGCCGCAGCCAGCAGCCAGCCGTACCGGAGGCGAACAGGGACTTCAGGGAGAATTGCATCGGCTGGTCGTGGATGGTGTGCACAGGCGCTGCATGCACCTCAGCTTCATGTTCGTCTGCTTCTGCATGTTGTGCCCTTGCACTAGCTCCTGCAATTCACCAACCCGAGAGCGCGCAACCTCGTCTAGTCAGGTGGACCACCTCGGCCACTGCCGCCGCCAGCACCATGGCCGTAGCAGCCTCAGCGGTCGCCACGGCGAGCCCGATGGCATGACACTGCTCGTCCATCACTGCGGGTGCAAGCGCCGACCTCGCCGCGGATTGTTGCTACTCCAACCTAGGATCAAGGATAAAACTCACGCTCCATTGGCGAAGTCGTGAACTTCTTATTTTTTGTCGTGTGCTTGAAAACGGCCGAGTCCCAAGCTGTTTGGTTGGTTTGGATCAATACTGTCCGTTGGATCTTATTTGGGCGGCTGATACAGGGGCGCAAGGTACAGCATGACTTGCAAGAGGCAAGTCACCTGATCTCAGTCCAGTGCTGCTACTTTGCCTCCGTACATATTGTTGGCTCCCTTTCCCTACCACACTAACACTCCACTACAATTATTTTGTGGTTTGCTTCTACAGTTTCGTTAGCTTTTCCTTTCGATTTCATCATGCTATTATAAGTATAAATGGTATATGTTCCTATGACGTGTGTATTTCTATGTAGATTTCCTTTGGTACAATGGACTCGGGTGCTCAAGAAAGAATTCGATATAAAGGATCAAGAAACAATGATTTGTTTGGATGTTCACATGTACTGCTATCAAATTTGTCTACGAAGGATCACCAAAGGTTTGCAATTTTATTTAATCTTTCGATAAAACTCTTCATCTTTACCATGTATTGTGTTCTTTCCTTTTGCCTAATAACATGATTCTTGCTAACATTTAAAAAAAAGACATTGTGCTGTTTGTTCGGATCTAGCACCTTTTTTATGTGATCTAGCACCTTTCTTAGTAAGACGAAGCATGCTTCTATATATACTTAAGGGGCATGTGGCAATTAAGAGGAATGCCAAGAATTAGTGTTTTTTTTTGTCTAAAACACAAGTCACAATTACTAAACTTTGTTTCTTCAAATATCGTTGTTGAAGGAAATATGCCCAAGAGGCAATAATAAAGTTGTTATTTTATATTTTCTTATTCATGATAAAGGTTTATTATTCATGCTAGAATTGTATTGATCAGAAACCTTAATACATGTGTGAATACATAAACAAACACCGTGTCCCTAGTGAGCTTCTACTAGACTAGCTCGTTGATCAAAGATGGTTAACGTTTCCTAACCATTGAGATGAGTTGTCATTAGATAACAGGATCACATCATTAGGAGAATGATGTGATGGACAAGACCCATCCGTTAGCTTAGCATAATGATCGTTCAGTTTATTGCTATTGCTTTCTTCATGTCAAATACTTATTCCTTCGACTATAAGATTATGCAACTCCCGGATACCGGAGGAATACCTTGTGTGCTATCAAACGTCACAACATAACTGGGTGATCATAAAGATGCTCTACAGGTATCTCCGAAGGTGTTTGTTGAGTTGGCATAGATCGAGATTAGGATTTGTCACTCCGAGTATCGGAAAGGTATCTCTGGGCCCTCTCGGTAATACACATCATAAGCTTGCAAGCAAATGACTAAGGAGTTAGTCGCCAGGTGATGTATTACGGAACGAGTAAAGAGACTTGCCGGTAATGAGATTGAACTAGGTATGAAGATACCGACGATCGAATATCGGGCAAGTAACATACCGATAGACAAAGGGAATTACGTATGTTGTCATAACGGTTCGACCGATAAAGATCTTCATAGAATATGTAGGAGCCAATATGGGCATCCAGGTTCCGCTATTGGTTATTGACCGGAGAGGTGTCTCGGTCATGTATACATAGTTCTCGAACCCGTAGGGTCCGCACGCTTAACGTTCGTTGACGATATATTGTTATATGAGTTATATGTTTTGGTGACCGAATGTTGTTCTGAGTCCCGGATGAGATCACCGACATGACGAGGGGTCTCGAAATGGCCAAGAGGTAAAGTTTTATATATAGGAAGATTGTATTTGGACACCGGAAGTGTTTCGGGACGTACCGGGAAGAAATCGGTTCACCGGAAGGGGTTCCGGGCACCCCCGGCATGTATATGGGCTTAATGGGCCAAGGGAGGGACAGACCAGCCCATAGGGGGCTGGTGTGCCCCTTTCCCTAGCCAAACAGCCCTAGGGAAGGAAAAAGGGGAGGGCTAGCCCCTCCTGCCTTTCCCTCTCATGGGAGAAAGGAAAGGGAGGGGGCACCCTCCCCTGCCTTTCCCCCGCTCCTATACATGGTAGGGGGCGCCACCTTGGGAGAGACCCCAAGTAGGAGGTGCCCCCTTGGCTGCTCCTCCCTCCCTCCCACCTATATACATGTGGGAGGGGGGCACCTATCACACACCAGACAATTGCCTAGCCGTGTGCGGCGCCCCCTCCACCGTTTACACCCTCAGTCATATTTTCATAGTGCTTAGGCAAAGCCCTGCGAGGATCACTTCACCATAAGCGTCACCACGCCGTCGTACTGACGGAACTCATCTACTACCTCGACGTCTTGCTGGATCAAGAAGGCGAGGGACTTCGCCGAGCTGAACGTGTGCAGAACGCAGAGGTGTCGTGCGTTCGGTACTTGATCGGTTGAAGCGCGAAGAAGTTCAACTACATCAACCGCGTTGAGCAACGCTTCCGCTTACGGTCTATGAGGGTACGTAGACACACTGTCCCCCTTGTTGCTATGCATCTCCATGGATAGATCATTGCATGTGCGTAGATTTTTTTCCATGCAACGTTTCCCAACATTGGCATCATGAGCCAGGTCTATGCGTAGATGATATGCACGAATAGAACACAAAGAGTTGTGGGCAGTGATAGTCATACTGCTTACCACCAACGTCTTATTTTGATTCGGTGGAATTGTGGGATGAAGCACCCGGACCAACCTTACATGTCCACGCACATGAGATTGGTTCCACCGACTGACATGCAACTAGTTTTGCATAAAGGTGGTTAGCGGGTGTCTGTTTCTCCTACTTTAGTTGAATCAAATTTGATTGCGGGCGGTCCTTGAAGAAGGTTAAAACAACAAACTTGACGAAACACCTTGTGGTTTTATGCGTAGGTAAGAACGGTTCTTGCCAGAAGCCCGTAGCACCCACGTAAAACTTGCAACAACAAAGTACATGACGTCTAACTTGTTTTTGGAGGGCATGTTGTGATGTGATATGGTCAAGACATGATGTGATAAACGTTATTGTATGAGATGATCATGTTTTGTAAGTTATCGGCAACCGGCAGGAGCCTTATGGTTGTCTCTTTATTGTATGAAATGCAAACACCATGTAATTTCTCTACTTTATCACTATGCGTTAGCGATAGTTGTAGAAGTAATAGTTGGCGAGACGACCACGACGCAACGATGGAGATCCAGGTGTCGAGCCGGTGACGCACGAGATGATGATGGCCATATCATGTCACATATTTTGATTGCATATGATGTTTATCTTTTATGCATCTTCTTTTGCATAGTACGATGGTAGCATTATAAGATGATGCCTTCACTAAATTTCAAGGTAAAAGTGTTATCCCTGAGTATGCACCGTTGCTGCAGTTCGTCGTGTTGAGACACCACGTGATGATCAGGTGTGATAGACTCTACGTTCACATAAAATGGGTGCAAGACAGTTTTGCACCTGCGGAATATTTGGGTTAAACTTGACGAGCCTCGCATGTACAAACATGGCCTCGGAACACTCGAGACCGAAAGGTCGAACATGAATCATATAGTAGATATGATCAACATAGAGATGTTCACCATTGATGACTACCCCATCTCATGTGATGGTCGGACATGGGTTAGTTGATTTGGATCACGTATCACTTAGATGACTTGAGGGATGTCTATTTAAGTGGGAGTTCTTAAGTAATTTGATTAATTGAACTTAATTTATCATGAACTTAGTCCTGATAGTATTTGCAAATTATGTTGTAGATCAATAGCTCGCGTTGTAGCTCCCCTATGTTTTTGATATATTCCTAGAGAAAAATAAGTTGAAAGATGATAGTAGTAATGATGCGGACTGGGTCTGTGATCTAAGGATTATCCTCATTGCTGCACAGAAGAATTATGTCCTTGATGCACCGCTAGGTGACATACCTATTGCAGGAGTAGACGTAGACGTTATGAACGTTTGGCAAGCTGAGTATGATGACTACTTGATAGTTTAGTGCGCCATACGGCTTAGAACCGGGACTTCAAAAACGTTTTGAACGCCACGGAGCATATGAGATGTTCCAAGATCTGAAATTGGTAGTTCTGACTCATGCCCGTGTTAAGAGGTATGAGACCTCTGACAAGTACTTTGCCTACAAGATGGAGGAGAATAGATCAGCCAGTGAGCATGTGCTCAGAATGTCTGGGTACTACAATCACTTGAATCAAGTGGGAGTTAATCTTCTAGATAAGATAGTGATTGACAGAGTTCTCTAATCACTATCACCAAGCTACTAGAACTTCATGATGAACTATAATATGCAAGGGATGATGAAAACAATTCTCGAGCTCTTCGCGATGCTGAAATCGGCGAAGGTAGATATCAAGAAAAAGCATACAGTGTTGATGGTTAACAAGACAAGTAGTTTCAAGAAAAAGGGCAAAGGGAAAGAAAGGGAACTTCAAGAAGAATGGCAAGCAAGTTGCCACTCCCATGAAGAAGCCCAAATCTGGACCTAAGCCTGAAACTGAGTGCTTCTACTGCAAAGGGAATGGTCACTAGAAGCGGAACTGCCCCAAATACTTAGCGGATAAGAAGGATGGCAAAGTGAACAAAAGTATATTTGATATACATGTTATTGATGTGTGCTTTACTGGTGTTTATAGTAGCCCCTGGGTATTTGATACTGGTTAAGTTGCTAAGATTAGTAACTCAAAACAGGAGTTGCAGAATGAACAGAGACTAGTTAAGGGCGAGGTGATGATGTGTGTTGGAAGTGATTCTAAGGTTGATAAGATCACCATCGCGCACTCCCTCTACCTTCGGGATTAGTGTGGAACCTAAATATGATTGGATCATGTTTATTGCAATACAGTTATTCATTTAAGTTAGAGAATAATTGTTGTTCTGTTTACATGAATGAAACCTTCTATGGTCATACACCAAATGTAAATGGTTTATTGAATCTCGATCGTAGTGATACACATATTCATAATATTGATGCCAAAAGATGCAAAGTTGATAATGATAGTGCAATATACTTGTGGCACTGCCGTTTAGGTCATATTGGACTAAAGCGCATGAAGAAACTCCATGCAGATGGACTTTTGGAATTACTTGATTATGAATCATTTGATACTTGCGAACCATGCCTCATGGGCAAGATGACTAAAACTCTGTTCTCTGGAACAACGGAGCGAGCTAATGACTTATTGGAAATAATACATACCGATGTATGCGGTCTGATAAGTGTTGAGGCACGCAGCGGGTATCGTTATTTTCTAACCTTCACTGATGATTTGAGCAGATATGGGTATATCTACTTAATGAAACACAAGTCTGAAACATTTGAAAAGTTCAAAGAATTTCAGAGTGAAGTGGAGAATCCTTGTAACAAGAAAATAAAGTTTCTATGATCTGATCGCGGAGGCGAATATTTGAGTTACGAGTTTGGCCATCATATAAAACAATGTGGAATAGTTTTACAACTAATGCCACCTAGAACACCACAGGTAATGGTGTGTCCGAACGTCGTAACCATATTTCATTAGATATGGTGCGTTCTATGATATCTCTTACCGATTTGCCACTATCGTTTTGGGGTTATGCATTAGAGACAGTCGCATTCACGTTAAATAGGGCACCGTCTAAATCCGTTGAGACGACACAGTATGAACTGTGGTTTGGCAAGAAACCTAAGATGTCATTTCTTAAAGTTTGGGGAAGCGACGCTTATGTCAAAAGGCTTCAGCCTGATAAGCTCGAACCTAAATCGGAGAAGTAACTCTTCATAGGATACCCTAAGGAAACAATTGGTGACACCTTCTACCACAGATCCGAAGGCAAGATCTTTGTTGCTAAGAATGGGTCCTTTCTAGAGAAGGAGTTTGATAACACACAAGTATAGGGGATCGCAACAGTTTTCGAGGGTAGAGTATTCAACCCAAATTTATTGATTCGACACAAGGGGAGCCAAAGAATATTCTCAAGTATTAGCAGCTGAGTTGTCAATTCAACCACACCTGAAAGACTTAATATCTGCAGCAGAGTATTTAGTAGCAAAGTAGTATGGAAGTAACGGTAACGGTGGCAAATGTAACAGTAGCAGTTTTATAGCAATCGTAACAGTGGCAACGGAAAAGTAACTTAACAAAGATCGATATGAAACGAACTCATACGCAATGGATCAATGATGGATAATTATGTCGGATGGCATTCATCATGCAACAGCTATAACATAGGGTGACACAGAACTAGCTCCAATTCATCAATATAATGTAGGCATGTATTCCGAATATAGTCATACATGCTTATGGAAAAGAACTTGCATGACATCTTTTGTCCTACCCTCCCATGGCAGCGCCTAATGGAAACTAAGGGATATTAAGGCCTCCTTTTTATAGAGAACCGGACCAAAGCATTAGAACTTAGTGACTACATGAACTCCTCAAACTACGGTCATCGCCGGAAACTGTCCCGACTATTGTCACTTCGGGGTTGCCAGATCATAACACGTAGTAGGTGACTATAACTTGCAAGATAGGATCAAGAACACAAATATATTCATGAAAACATAATAGGTTCAGATCTGAAATCATGGCACTCGGGCCCTAGTGACAAGCATTAAGCATAGCAAAGTCATCGCAACATCAATCTTAGGATATAGTGCATACTAGGGATCAAACCCTAACAAAACTAACTCGATTACATGGTAAATCTCATCTAACCCATCATCGTCCAGCAATCCTACGATGGGATTACTCACGCACGGCGGTGAGCATCGTGAAATTGGTGATGGAGGATGGTTGATGATGACGATGGCGACGATTTCCCCTCTCCGGAGCCTAAAACGGACTCCAGATCTGCCCTCCCGAGGAAGAACAGGAGGTGGCGGCGGCTCCGTACCGTAAAGCGCGATGAGTCCTTCTCTCTGATTTTTTTTCTTCGAACCCTGGCTCGAGGAGCCTCTCAACAATCTCCTCATCATTTTCTTTCTCTGAAAAATTTCTGAAATTTTTAGTAACTCAAAATAAAAGTGAAAGAAACTCAACAAAATTGATAACAACTACTCCTACAAGTGTCTAGAGGCTAAATCATGCATCAAAACTACTTTGGACCATATAAATTTGACATGCAAGCTCAAGAACAAGGTCACCACAACAGCAAAATTTTGCAATAAATAAAGCACTAGAACAAAAACTAATTGGACCATTGGAGGAGTCACATACCGAAGAACAATCCCCCAAAACAGTTTTGCGAATGGAGCTTTGAGCAAGGAGATCGAAAATGGCAGCAAGATGAGCAAGAACACGGGTTTCAGCTACGGGATGATTTTTTCTAGAGGAAGACGAAGTGGATGGGTACTGGAATAAGTGGAGGGGACCCACGTGGGACCCACAAGGCAGGGGCGCACCCTCCACCCTTGTGGCCTACTGGTACATCCCCCTGGTGCTTGTTCAGTGCCTGAAATTCTAAAATATTCTATAAAAAATCATACTAAATTTTCAAGGCATTTGGAGAACTTTTATTTTCGGGACATTTTGTATTTTACGGATAATTCAGAAAACAAACAAAAAATACTATTTTTGCTCTATTATTCTAAATAACAGAAAGTAAAAGGTGGGTACAGAAAGTTGTGCCTTCTAAATTCATCCATCTCATGCTCATCAAAAGGAATCCATTAACAAGGTTGATCAAGTCTTACTACCAAACTTCTTCTGAATGACATGAAACTGGAGAATTTTCGAATAACACTAGGTTACCTCAACGGGGATATGCATGTCCCCAACAATAAGAATATCATATTTCTTTTTTACAGTAGGAAGAGGGAATTCAAAACCTCCAATAGTAATAGTTGAAATTTTTCCAATAGAATTGATACTATGAACTTGAGGTTGTTTCTTCGGAAAGTGTACCATATGCTCATTACCATTAACATGAAAAGTGACATTGCCTTTGTTGCAATCAATAACAGCCCCTGCAGTATTCAAAAAGGGTCTACCAAGGATGATCGACATACTGTTGTCCTCGGGAATATCAAGAATAACAAAGTCTGTTAAGATAGTAACGTTTGCAACCACAACAGGCACATCCTCACAAATACCGATGGGTATAGCAGTTGATTTATTAGTGTTGGAATAAATCCGAGGCATATTGTCGATCATCCGAGGACTAAGCAATCACACGAGCACGAAACCGAGATTTGTTAACGAGGTTCACCGATATGGCTACATCCCCGGGGCCTGACTATGGGCGCTCCTCCCCATGACACCGCTACAATACCGCACCCGGTCGCCCTGTACGTCGGCACAAGCCGCCGACTTCCCCTGCATTCCTGTGCTACTATGTTGGCATAGGTTACATCATGTGTCTACCCTCGCTATATATGAGAGGCCTAGGATACAAGTGTCCTACTAGGACATGACTCCACATCCTATGTAAACACAATATAACATAGTCCAACTGTAACCTACCTTGTACACAATATTCGACACAACTCCAACAAACTCCACCTTGGCGAATATTCTCCACCACCTTGGATTCGTCCATGCATCAAACTTCCATGTACATTGAACTTGAGTTTATCCCATGAGCACCGCTACTACTCCAAAGACTCCATGTGACTCCACCTGCAACTTGTAGTCCCTTCTTTTCTTGACCACAGTCAACAATCGAGCAAAATTAAGTTCCTTGTTACTCTAGTTTGTGCTCCCAACTTCCAGGGTATCCATTCAACATCATCACACACCGATCACTGACCTGCGTGAAAGTGAACAACTCACATATTGGGTGTCACACATAAGAGTTACCTGAACTCAACATCACCGCTTCTTTCTTGACCACCTGTCTGAAACTTGAAGGAATTTCACCGCTGCTTGTAGTCATCCCGAGTCAAATTCGCAGTTGTCTCACCACATGTATGACCACCAGAGCCCTGGCCCACCTCCATGCCCCGTGCATACCACACGCCTCGCCGCTATTACCGTGTCGAGCCTTCGTTGTCCTGGTCGAGTCTCAAGGGTCACGAACCCACACCACTCAACCCCCACTGCAGAGTACCACCGATCATCATCGACCGGTGACGAGTTTCATGCTTCCATCAGACCACTGGGCTCCAGTCCGAACTGCATGTCACTCGCTTTCCCCCCTTGTTGAATAGGCTTTGATTCCCTAGATCCTTACACCGTAGCCCCTCAATCTAGCTCCGCCTTCAACATGACTCCATGGTAGATGATCAGTCCACCCTCGTGCCCCGTCGACTTCAAACTCCGCATGTACACCACCTTGAATCAACCCCGCGCCATAGTCTTGTCGAAGCCACACAAGCCCTCAGGCCTGCGCCATGTGTTTCCATGCCGAGAAGTCGTTCACCATCAGCATCACGCTCCTATGTCGTCATCACCAATTCCACCACCGTCTTTTGTACCAACTGACTCACGTTGATCCGTCAGACTGTCTAGTCTGACCTAGGCTCCCAAATCAATCCATGAATTTCCATCCATCACATGATAATTTCATCTAAGCTGACATGACTTCCTGCAACGCCTTCAAGCATCCCTATTATGCCAACAAATCTTTCACCCTTGTCTGCCATAACCCAAGGTTTTCAGTTCCATTGAACTTCTCCACCTCAAACCACCCGTTAGCACCATGGTTCTTTGTACGGCTGACCCTGCGAAAAATTATCCGAGCTTTGCACGCGATGCCCCAAGTACACGAACAGAACCTCCAGTCCTCCGTGTACTCTAGCAATTCCAACCAAAAAATCCTTCTGGTCGTCACATGGAGTGCTCCTGTGTTGGCTCAATCTTGATTGCTAAGCTAATTGCTTTGGACTGCCTTGCTAATTATGATGGATGCGTCCCTCACGTATCAATGGATTTTTCTTCCGCTGATTGGATCTGTTGTTTGCCTCTGTCTCGCCTCATCCCTTGCCCAGCTGCCTCCTTGTGCACGGTCCCAGTAGTCCGGCTAGGCTATGAGTTATCTCGGGACTCGGTCCCTTTTGTTTCCAAAACAAATCTCTGTCTACAACTATTCCTAGTTGCACCACACATCACCAGAATCTGCACACCCCGCGACCGATCGAGTCCACGCTCAGCCGCCCCCTGCACACGTCCTTCCACCGCTTGGGCCTGTCTGCGTTGCCGCTGGCCACGTCCCAACCTCGTCGACTCCGAGTCTCAACTCGACGTCCACGCGATCGTGACCCATGCCGATTCTTTCGGTCTCACCAATGATTGATTCTTCCACGATATTTTCACCTCTAGATCAACACGATCCACCTCGATCTTGAACTTTGCTCATGATACCACTTGTTAGAATAAATCCAAGGCGTACCGTCGATCATCTGAGGACCAAGCAATCACACGAGCATGACACCGAGATTTGTTAACGAGGTTCACCGATATAACTGCATCCCCGGGGCCTGACTATGGGCGCTCCTCCCCATGACACCGCTACAATACCGCATCCGTTCACCCTGGACGCCGGCACAAGCCGCCGGCTTCCCCTACATTCATGTGCTACTATGTTGGCATAGGTTACATCGTGTGTCTACCCTCGCTACATATGAGAGGCCTAGGATACAAGTGTCCTACTGGGACACGACTCCACATCCTATGTAAACACAATATGACTCATAGTCCAACTGTAACCTACCTTGTACGCAATATTCGACACAACTCCAACAATCAGCCATTTTACTTATTCAATTCAAGTCTACGATATAAAGAGAAAGGCATAACACTAACACCGGCTCCAAGATCACATAAAGCAGTTTTAACATAGTTTCTTTTAATGGAGCATGGTATAGTTGGTACTCCTGGATCTCCAAGTTTCTCTGGTATTCCACCCTTAAAAGTGTAATTAGCCAGCATGGTGGAAATCTCAGATTCTGGTGTCTTTCTTTTATTAGTAACAATATCTTTCATATACTTAGCATAAGGAGGCATTTTAAGCATATCAGTAAAACGCATGTGCAAAAAGATAGGTCTAATCATTTCAGCAAATCACTCAAAGTCCTCATCATCCTTTTTCTTGGATGGCTTAGGAGGAAAGGGCATGGGTTTCTGAACCCATGGTTCTCTTTCTTTACCAGGTTTCCTAGCAACGAAGTCTCTCTTATCATAGCATTGATTCTTTGATTATGGATTATCAAGATCAACAACGGGTTCAATCTCTACATCATTATCATTGCTAGGTTGAACATCAACATGAACATCATCATTAACATTATCGCTAGGTTCATGTTCATCACCAGATTATGTCTCGGCATCAGAAATAGAAATATCAATGGGATTCTCGGGTGTGTCTATAACAGGTTCACTAGAAGCATGCAAAGTCCTATCAGTTTTCTTCTTCTTTTTATTACTAGGACTAGGTGCATCAGTATTAATTCTTTAAGAATCTTGCTCAACTCTCTTAGGATGGCCCTCATGATACAAAGGTTCATGGGTCATTTTACCACCTGTAGTCATAACCCTAACAACATTATCATTGTTTTTACTATTCAACTCATTGAGCAAATCATCCCATGCCTTAAGTACTTGTTCTACTTGAGTTGTAACCATGGAAGCATGTTCACTAATAAGCTTAAGATCATTAACAGTTCTACTCATATAATCACCCAAGTGGTCAAGCATGTAAGCATTACGTTTCAATTGTCTACTAACATAAGCATTGAAGTTCTCTTGTTTAACAATAAAATTATCAAACTCATCCAAGCATTGACTAGCAGACTTATTATGAGGAATATCACCTTCATCAAATCTATAAAGAGAGTTTACCTCTAGTACCTGTGTCGGGTTATCAAGACCATGTATTTCTTCAATAGGTGGTAGATTCTTAACATCTTCAGGTTTAATACCATTTTCTTTCATAGATTTCTTTGCCTCTTGCATATCTTCAAGACTGAGAAATAGAATACCTCTTTTCTTCGGAATTGTCTTAGGAGTTGGTTCAAGAAGTATCCAATCATTATCATTACTCAATATATTATTCAATAGCAATTCAGCTTGCTCAATAGTTATTTCCCTGAAAATACAAAACAAGCACAACTATCCAGGTGGTCCCTAGAAGCACCGGTTAGTCCGTTATAGAAGATATCAAGTATTTCATTTTTCTTGAGAAGGTGATCAGGCAAAGCATTAAGTAATTGGAGAAGCCTCCCCTAAGATTGTGGGAGACTCTATTCTTCAATTTGCACAAAGTTAAATATTTCCTTTAAAGCAGCTTGTTTCTTATGAGCAGGGATTTTTTTTCCAGAGAAGTAGTAAATCATATCCTGGGGACTACGCACACAACCAGGAGAAAGAGAATTAAACCATAACTTAGCATCACCCTTTAACGAGAATGGAAACAATTTAAGAATATAGTAATAGCGAATTTTTTCCTCATGAGCAAATAGGGTGGCTATATCATTCAATTTAGTAAGATGTGCCACAACAGTTTCAGATTCATAACCATAGAAAGAATCAGATTCAAACAAAGTAATTAACTCAGGATCGACAGAGAATTCATAATCCTTATCAGTAACAAAGATAGGTGAAGTAGCAAACGGAGGATCATATCGCATTCTAGCATTCAACAACTTCTCTTTCAGCTTAGCTAACAGTTTCTTAAGATCATCTCTATCACTACAAGCACAGAAGTCTCTAGCAGTTTCTTCATCCATAATATAACCCTCAGGTACAATAGGCAATTCATATCTAGGGGAGAATCATAATCTTCAGTTTCAATAATATCATCAGTTTCAGTAATTTCATTCTCTCTAACCCTAGCAAGTTGTTCATCAAGAAATTCACCTAGTGGCACAATATTATCAAGAAAAGAAGTAGTATCATCATAAGCATCATGCATAGTAGAAGTGGCATCATCAATAACATGCGACATATCAGAATCAATAGCAGGTGTAGATGTCGCAAGCTTACTTAAAACAGAAGGTGAATCAAGTGCAGAGCTAGATGGCAATTCCTTACCTCCCCTCGTAGTTGAGGGAAAAATATTGGTTCTTTGATCTTTCAGATTCCTCATAGTGATCAACAAATATAAATCCCAAGTGACTCAGAGAATAGAGCTATGCTCCCCGGCAACGGCGCCAGAAAAAGGTCTTGATAACCCACAAGTATAGGGGATCACAACAGTTTTCGAGGGTAGAGTATTCAACCCAAATTTATTGATTCGACACAAGGGGAGCCAAAGAATATTCTCAAGTATTAGCAGTTGAGTTGTCAATTCAACCACACCTGAAAGACTTAATATCTGTAGCAAAGTATTTAGTAGCAAAGTAGTATGGAAGTAACGGTAACAGTGGCAAAAGTAACAGTAGCAGTTTCGTAACAATTGTAACAGTAGCAACGGAAAAGTAAGTTAGCAAAGATCAATATGAAACAAACTCGTAGGAAATGGATCAATGATGGATAATTATGTCGGATGGCATTCATCATGGAATAGTTATAACCTAGGGTGACACAGAACTAGCTCCAATTCATCAATATAATGTAGGCATGTATTCCGAATATAGTCATATGTGCTTATGGAAAAGAACTTGCATGACATCTTTTGTCCTACCCTCCCGTGGCAGCGGGGTCCTAATGGAAACTAAGGGATATTAAGGCCTCCTCTTAATAGAGAACCGTACCAAAGCATTAGCACTTAGTGAATACATGAACTCCTCAAACTATGGTCATCACCAGGAAGTGTCCCGACTATTGTCACTCCGGGGTTGCCGGATCATAATGGAAACTGTTCCCATGATACCTACACCAACTAGACAGGAAGCAAATTATAATGATCATGAAACTTCAGATCAAGTTACTACTGAACCTCGTAGGTCAACCAGAGCATGATCCGCACCAGAGTGGTAAGGTAATCTTGTTCTGGAAGTCATGTTATTAGACCAAGACGAACCTACGAACTATGAAGAAGCTACGATGAGCCCAGATTCCGACAGATGGCTTGAGGCCATGAAATCTGAGATAGGATCCATGTATGAGAACAAAGTGTGGACTTTGGTGGACTTGCCCGATGATCGGCAAGCCATAGAAAATAAACGGATCTTCAATAAGAAGATTGACGCTGATGGTAATGTTACTGTCTACAGAGCTCGACTTGTCGCAAAAGTTTTTTGAAAAGTTTAAGGGGTTGACTACGATGAGACTTTCTCACCCGAAGCGATGCTTACACTACAAAAAAGACACATCCGTGATATTTTGGGCCGAATTTTTTTTTCTGTCATGCTTATGACACTTCTATGATGATAATTGTGACAAAACCCGGTATCATCATAGATGTGGTGGGCTCCTACTTCTATGACAATCATGACAGAAAATGGGCTTTTCGTCCTAGGCGGGCCGGAGACGCAGCTGCATGACATTCTTTGGGCCGTCCATGACGGAAAAAACCATGGTAGAAGCAAGGGCGAGGAAAATATTGGGGAGTTCCCGGTTATGGTGGGTGGTCGGAGCCGAGCGATGCGCATTTCTCTCGTACACGTACGCGCGTGGCTGCGAGGCATTAGGCTCTATCTGAACCCGAGCGAGGCATTCGCCTACTAAACCCACGCGATTGCACTGCAGGTTACGCATTACTGAACCCGATCAAGCGATTCCTTCTCTACTGCTGCTAACTGAAGCCGGTCGAACCTGTTGCCTCTGGATGAATAGTGAGCATTGTTGGGGGTTGGATGAACAGGACCCCGTGGTAGTAGCTAGAGCCCGTTGCCGCTGGATGAACAGGACCCTGATCGAGCCAGTTGGGGTGGATGAACAGGACCCCGTGGAGGGCTGGATGAACAGCGGTCGGTGGAGGGCTGGTTGAACAGTAGCTGGTGGAGGGCTGGATGAACAGTAGCCCGTGGAGGGGTGGTTGAACGGGACCCCGTGGAGAGGGCTGGTTGAATAGTAGCCGGTGGAGGAGCGGTGGAGGCTGGACGAACAGGAGCCCGTGGATGAACAGTAGCTGGTGGAGGCAGGAGAGAGACGCCGTGGATGAACAGTCGCAGGTGGAGGCTGGAGGAGGTCGACGGTGGATGAACAGTAGCCCGTGGAGTCCCGTTTTGTGGTACGCCACACCCCTCCCGATGAACAGGACCCCCGTTTCGACCGTAGGAGGTCAAAGAGAAGTCTGTTTCCTTCATTTTGCGGTACGCCACACCCCTCCCAATCAACAGGACCCGTTTCGATCGTAGGAGGTCAAAGATAAGTCCGTTTCCTCCATTTTACGGTACGCCAGACCCCTCCCGGTGAGCAGGACCCCGTTTCGACCATAGGTGGTCGAACACAAGGCCGTTCCTCCGTTCTGCGGTACGCCAGGCCTCGTTTCGACTATTCCGTCCAAGCCGGTTGGCTCCCGATGAACACGACGCGTTCCATTGCCTCCCGATGAACACGACGACGCAGTTTCTCTGTTCCAACCTAGCCGGTTGGCTGCCGATGAACAGGACGCCGTCGCTGCCTCTCCATGTACACGAGCCCTGGCCGTACATATGCGCGAGTAGGCGTTCGAGACCCCGCCCGTATGTACGTACATGGACGTATTTACTTTCTTGCACCCTGGTTGTACGTACATGTACACGATATTGGCGGGACTACGTGACATGCTACGTCCGTGCCTCTACTACGACACGTGCCCTTCCTTACTCGGCCGCAGTTCATCACTGCAGCCTGCAGATAGACTGACCGACCAGTATGTACGTACACGTTCACGACCAGAATGACAACACTACGTACGCTTCGATCAGGTGGGTCCCGACTGTTAGGGAGGATAAGGAGACACTTCCTTGCGTGCGAAGATATAGCTGGTGGGTCCCAGCTATCAGGGGAATCATATTTTTTGCCCGTAATATGGACGCACTTCCTTGCGTGCGAAGATGTAGCCGGTGGGTCCCAATAGTCAGGGGAAACGTTTTTTTCACGAAATACGGTGGCCCGTCCAGTGGGTCCCTGTTGTCAGGTGGAGGAATCATAATTTTACGCGTAATAAGGTTGCACTTCCTTGGTGCGGCCGTGGAACCAGCTGTTAGCCTCTGCACGTATAATACTCTTCCGACGAAAGTCGTTCCTTGACCACATTGACCACGCCGCACCGAGAGCACAAAGGTGGTGGACGACGGCGAGGCCTAGGAAGGGGACGACGTGGAGCCGGGGAAGACGTGACAGTGTATGCCCATGCAGAGAGGAGTACGAGGGTTGACTGGTTTGGCTGCGGTGTGAGGCTGCCCTCGCCGCAGAATAACAGGGGGTGTGGGTGAGTAGAGCGATGGCCTGGCCAGCGGTGGGAGTAGTAGGAGGCGGTTAGGCCTCCGCGGCAGCACAACCGGCCACGAGAGGCAGGAGTAGGCGGCACGACGGGCGCTGGTTTGGGCGGCTAGAGCAAGAATACCAGAGGTTAAAGAAGCACTACGGCCGTTGGATGGACATCGTACGGTCAGTGTAGCCAGAATCATTTATATTAACTAAGTTGACAAAGCCCTCCGTCCGCGTCAACTTAGTAGGCCCACAAGTCAGCCTCCCACTATGGTGGGTCACAGCTAGCAGGGGGAGTATTCATTTTTTTTGTGTTGACCATGCTGTGCCGAGTGCATCCAAGGTGGTGGACGACGGCGAGGCCCCGGACAGCAACGAGCCGGAGATGGGAAGACGCGGGAGTGGAGTCGCAGACGGAGAGGTGTACGAGGGTTAGGTAGTTCTGGTGTGGCGTGGTTCGACGGTCGGTGGAGAAGAACAGGAGGTGTGGAGGGGTGGAGGGATGGCCTGGCCGGCGGTAGGGTAGCGCTTCACAACTAAGCATGCTAAGCACAGCAGCTAGCAGCAGGAGGCGGGAGCAGGTGGTCCCGGCGGCACTAGAGGAAGAAGACGAGAGATTGAAGATGGATGTCGGTCGTTGGATGTAAATCCAATGGCTATCGATGTCAGAATCATTTGTTGACTAAGTTGTCAACGAGTTGTGTTGGCTTCGACTATTGGCCCGCATTTCAGGCTCCAAAAATGTGGCACATATTCAAACCATTTTTTTTCAGAATTTACAATCCATTTGATCGTTTTTTAGAACTACAGTCCATTTGCTGGGCTGGGTGAACAAATAATGTAGCATTCATGTGGCCCATTTTTTAAAACTACAACACATTTTCACTTTCTTGAAAAACATGAATTTGCTGGGCTGGCTAAACAAATAATGTAGTGTCCATGCAACCCATTTTTTTCCTAAAAAATTACAGCCCATTTGCACTTTCTCGAAATACACGATTTTGTTGGGCTGGTTCTAATTATAATGTTGGGTTGGGCGCAACAATGTTATTAAAAAATAAACAGGGGTTGAGCATTTTGTTATAAATATATTTAAATAATAAGTCATTTATTATTATATTGGTCCTTAAATCTTACCAAGCTTTTGTACACAATCACCAGGATTTTCGTTGCCTTAATGTAAAAAAATCCAGGATTTTATTGTTAAAAAATTATTTTATAAGTTAATAAGACGTGGGATATTGTTTTCTTATATATGTAAGTATTTGTTAAATATATGATGATAATAAAAATAATATATAATAACATATAAAATAATATAAATATATATATTATAGTTAGAAGGGAAACATAAGTTGAACCTGGCGTTCCTATTCTTATATAGAAAAATAGAACAGACCTCTATGTTTTCTTCAAAAAATATACATAAGTTGGGCTGCGGATGTTTCAGGAAAAATAAAACCTAGGATGGGAGGTCCATAGGCCGGTCGATACATGACAACCCTCAAGAAAATACAAACCGACATGTCGTGGGCTGCGCATGTTAAAAAAGAAAGCCTAGACGGGGCAACCCACAACCCAGCTGATACTTGCTGGCCCACTGATAATAAATGATACCTGCCAGCTCCTCGGCTTCATTGTAAATTTATCTCCTTTAGTAACTACGTTGAAACACCTAAAAAAATGTAACTATGTTGACAAACCCGTGGGCCCCAACGTCAGTATAGCATTAGGAGGAAGTATTTTTTCAATGAGGCACTTGCTTGTGTACAGCCATAGACCTCGTGGGTCCCGACTGTCCGCCTCTTCACGTACAGTCCTCTCCAGATTCCTCTCGTTTGTTCAGCATGTTCACAATGGCAGACAGCGGCGCCGCGGCGAGCGCACAAAGGCGGAGGACGAGAACGAACCACCGGAGCTGGGGAAAGCATGCTAGATGTTGTGTCTTATTTCTACCGAAACTACTGAACTAGCCAAGTGGCCAAGTGACACTACCCGACCGTTGTTCCGCCCGGGTTCGATTCCACCTCCTGCAGTGAAAATATCTCCAATTTTTTTGCCTCTGCCATTATTGAAATTTGGGTCCCCATTGTCATCTACGCACACGACGTCCAACACTTGCCAAAACTTCGTCCCTCGTTTTCTCTGTTTTTCGCACACTCGACATTGTGTGGGCATTTTGAAAATACCATATCTTTTTGACTCTGCATCCTGTGAAGATGTGCTATGCATGAATGTTGATCGGCATGATGTTATCTGGCTGGTAGTTCCATTTCCGACCATGAATAGAACTTCCAACATGATGTTATCCCTATTTGAAAAGGGCGTGTTAATATAAATGCTCTGCCTCTGAAACTTGCAGTTTCTTATCTGAAACTGAAACCTGGAGTTTCTTCTCTGAGAATCACATTGTCTGCACTTTTATATGAAACTAGATTTTTTTAAGTGCTAAAAATAGATCTCCAGAATTCATAAAATACTTCATATGCTCAATACTTCAAATCTGAAATTCGAAAGACAATCATTTCTGAAAGTACTCTCAAAATACACAACACAAAACACAATTCACAACCTGCAAATACTGACAACCCTAAGATCCTCCTAACAATTCACAACCTGCCCGACTATTGGGTTGGGGGCAGTCCCCTCCTATTCCTCGGCGGCAGATGATAACCCACAAGTATAGGGGATCGCAACAGTTTTCAAGGGTAGAGTATTCAACTCAAATTTATAGATTTGACACAAGGGGAGCCAAAGAATATTTGAAGGTATTGGCAACTGAATTGTCAATTCAACTACACCTGGAGATTAATTATCTGCAGCAACGTGAGCAGTATCAAGGTAATATGATAGTTTTGATAATAGTGACAACAGTAACAATAACGGTAACAGTGATAGCAGTAGTTTTGTAGCAAGTGCAATAGTGACGGTAGCAGTAGTAACTTAGCAAGAACAATATAAGATAAATTTGTAGGCATTGGATCGGTGACTTGTTGGATGAAATTCATCATGTTACAGTCATAACCTAGGGCGATACGGCACTAGCTCCAGTTCATCAATATAACGTAGGCATGTATTCCGTAAATAGTCATACGTCTTATGGAAAGAACTTGCATGACATCTTTTGTCCTACCCTCCCGTGGCAGCGGGGTCCAATTGGAAACTAAGGGATATTAAGGCCTCCTTTTAATAGAGAACTGGAACAAAGCATTGACACATAGTGAATACATGAACTCCTCAAACTACGATCATCACCGGGAGTGGTCCCGACTATTGTCACTCCAGGGTTGCCGGATCATAACACGTAGTAGGTGACTATAACTTGCAAGATCGGATCTAGAACATGGATATAATTGTGATAACATAAACGGTTCAGATCTGAGTTCATAGCACCCGGGCCCAAAGTGACAAGCATTAAGCATGGCAAAGTCATAGCAACATCAATCTTAGAACATAGTGGATACTAGGGATCAGGCCCTAACAAAACTAACTCGATTACATGATGAATCTCATCCAACTCCTCACCGACCAGCGAGCCTACGAAGAAATTACTCACTCCCGGTGGGGAGCATCATGGAATTGGCGATGGGGAAGGGTTGGTGATGACGAAGAATGAAGATCCCCCACTCCGGAGCCCCAAACGGACTCCAGTTCTAGCCTCCCGATGAAGAATAGGAGGTGACGGCGGCTCCGTCTCGTGGATCGCGGTAATCCTTTCTTCCCAATTTTTTTCTGGAAAAATAGGATTTTATAGCGTCGGTTTCAGGGTCTGCGGGGCCACCAGGTGGGGATAACCCACCTGGGCGCGCCAGGAGGGGGGCGCCCTGGTGGGTTGTGCCCACCCATGTGCCCCCTCCGGTGGATCTTGGCTCCAGAAATTCTTACTTACTGTATAAAAAAATCCTTGCAAAGTTTCGTTCCATTCCGAGAACTTGTATTTCTGCACAAAAACAACACCATGGTAGTTCTACTGAAAACAGCGTCAGTCCGGGGTTAGTTTCATTCAAATCATGCAAATTAGAGTCCAAAACAAGAGGAAAAGTGTTAGGAAAAGTAGATACGTTGAAGACGTATCAACTCCCCCAAGCTTAAACCTTTGCTTGTCCTCAGGCAATTCAGTTGATAAACTGAAAGTGAAAAAGAAAAAGAAAAACTTTTACGAACTCTTTTGCTCTTGTTTGCATAAATAAGCTTAAACAACACATAGGTTTTCAGCCAACATTATAACTAACCATGCTAAAAATAACTCTTAAAGATTATATTAACTCATATCAATGACATAATCAGCTAGTGAGCAATAATAAGATATCTCAGACAACAACATGTTGTCAAAACAACCATGATATAATATGACAATAGTGGTATCTCGCTAGCCCTTTCTGAGACTGCAAAACATAAATGCAGAGCACCTCCAAAGTTCAAGCAGTGACTTAACATTGTAATTCTTGGTAGAAAAGATCCAGTCATGATGCACCCAACATTAGCTACACACAACGCATAAGTCATGACAGCAGTGCTCTCAGGTTCTGGCGCTTATTTTAGAAGGTGATGACACAACATAAAAGTAAATAGATAGTCCCTTCACAGAGGGAAGCAGTGATTTGTAGAGGTGCCAGAGCTCAAGTTTTTAGAACAGAAGTAAATGATATTTTGAGACATGCACCCTTCTTATTTACTTCACGACCATCAGTTATCAATATCTTCCATGCTAAGTACGCTAGTGGCGGTTTCCAAGCGATAAAAGTAAAGGTTTTGACTCCATTGGGAGTTTTTGTTTGATTATTTGAGAGATTAACTCCTTTTGCAATTTGGGACTGGGCATCCCTATTACCGCCCTTTTCTCGTGCGATGGCGAGTGAATAAACACTCGACGTGAGAATAACCCGCTTAGCATGGAAGATACCGACCACCTCCTGTCGTTCCATGAATGATCTAGGCACACAAAAAGGATATTTATTAGAAGTTTTTAGAGGTGGCACATGCAAATTTACTTAGGACGGTAGGGTAATACCGCATATAGGTAGGTATGGTGGACTCATCTGGAATAACTTTGGGTTCAAGGTGTTTGATGTACGAGAAGAATTCCCACTTAGTACAGGCGAAGGCTAGCAATTAGGTTGAGAAGCGGCCAGCTAGAGAGCAGCAACGGTCATGAACATGCATTATGCATAAGTAACATTGGACACTAGCATGAGTAGGATATGAACACCATGAACATAAATATCATAGAGGCTATGTTGGTTTTGATTCAACTACATGCATGAACATGTGCCAAGTCAAGCCACTCGAACATTCAGAGGAGGATACCATATCATCATACTACATCACAATCATTTTAACGCAATGTTGCTATCCAAGATAAATCATTATCCACTCCTAGCTACTTATGCATGGCATGAGAAACTATAATCTCTAATTGTCATTGCAAACATGTTTAATCATAATGGGCTGAATCATGGATACTAGGTTAAACATATTTACACAAACAGAACAAGTCGAGTTCATACCCGTTTCTCTCTGCCACGGCCAGTTCATCGAATATCGTCATTATTGCCTTTCACTTGCACAACTGAACGATGTGAAAATAATAATAGTGCAAGAGTGCCGTGGACTAAGCTGAAATCTGCAAACATTTTATTCAACAGGAGAAGACAAGGTAAAATGGGCTCTTTATTAGATCAACAGTTATTCATACGAGAGTCACTCAACATTTTCATCGTGGTCTTCTCCTTGATATGACTCAAATAAAAAGAAAAGATATTCAGAGAAACACACTGAAATATTTTTGGAGTTTTTGGTTTTCTTGAACAAGCAAAATAAAAGAGAAAAGCAAAAACGAGAAAAACTATTTACACGGGAAAGCTCCCAACAAGCAAAAGAAGAACAAGGAAATCTTTTTGGGTTTTCTTTTCAATGCTACAACTAAGCATGCATAGAAAGTAAACTAACTACAACTATTTTTTTTGGTTTTTCTAAGGTTTTTCAAACACACAAGAAGAAAGCAAGAAAATAAATTTAGCACGGATGATACAATGAAAAAGTGTGGACACCGACAAGTGGAATAAGTGGACATGAGTATAAAGTCGGTGGAAACACGTACTACCCCAAGCTTAGGCTTCTGGCCTAGCTTGGTAATCGGTTAGTAGCCTGGATACTAGTTGGGGTGCTGAGGAGCGGGCATCCACCCATCCCACTGTTGAGGCTCCTCCTCTGCTGCAGCCTGATCGTTCCGGTAAGCGATGATATCCGTAGGCATAACCCTATATCCGCCCCTGGCAACAGGATCAAACAAAGCAGGAGCAGGCAATGGAATAATATCACGAGTCCTCACACTAAAAACCAGGTTATATGGAATAGGGATTTCAGGAGAGTTGTTATCAGTGAAATGGTGGTGATCCATGGCTGCACGATCTAGGTAAACTTTGGTAAGAGGGTGATCATGAAGGCGTATCTCAACATTGAAGTGAGCCGCCAAACGGGTAGCGAAAATCCCACCATGTATCTTACCCTTGGACTTATTAATGTGGAGGCGATGAGCCACAATAGCTCCCAGGCTATAAGTGTTGTCGCCCTCTAGTGCACGACGTAAAATAGTAAGGTCTGGTGAACTGAGTGCACCCACCTTCTCTCTAGCAAGCAAGCATTTTGCAATGAAAAGAGCAAAGTAATGAATAGCAGGAAAATGCAAGCCAGTGGCAGTGATAGGCGGCACCCTCTCTCATCTCCCACTGTCAAGGTACGATAAAAATCCTCAAACTTTGTCGGCCTAGGCTCTACTAAGCTCCCGTCAGAAGGGATCATGCATATGTTATAGAATTCAGTAAGTGGTATCTGACGGGTTTAAGCATATAAGTTAAACTGCTCCTTAGGAGGATTATTCCTAGAAAGGAAATTAAAACTTTGAACAAAGATGTTTGTGAGGAGATGATACTATTCACATTCAGCTGTGATGAAGTCAGTGAGGCCGGCATTAGCAACATATTGTGTGAACTCCTGAAGGATTCCAGCCTCTTCCATGAACTGGGTGTGCGGCCATTCGCACGGCCGTACTTCCGCCAACCTTCGAGGATGGAGATCACTGTCAGATGACTCCCCAATAACACCCTTGGAGTTCTTCTTAGAAGCAAACTTCCTAAAGATATTCATCCTTTTCCTATGAACAAAAATTCTGAAATTTTTGGTCCAAAATTTTTCTCAACAAAACTTTACAAAATTGATAGCAACTAGTCATAGGGATACATAGAGGCCATAGCAAGCATTCAAACTACTTAGAACTCTAAGAATTCAACATGCAAGCTCATCTACAGCAGCACCAAGAGTAGCTAATTATTCAAAATATAAACCACTAAAGCAAAAACTAATTGGACAAACGGTGGAGTCACATACCAAGAAACAATCCCCCGAAACAGCTTCGGAAACGGAGCTTCGAGCAAAGGGTTCGAAATCCGCGGGTTTGAGAGCAAGAACACGGGAGAGAGAGCAACGGAGAATATTTTCTGGAGGTAAGTGATGATGTGGTGTGAAGAGATAAGTGAGGGGGCCCACGTGGGGACCACAACCCACCGGGGCGCGCCTGGGGGTCCTAGCGCGCCCAGGTGGGTTGAGCCCACCTGGTGCACCTCCCTCTGATATTATTTGCACCAAAAATTCTTAAATATTCAGAAAAAAATCATATTAAATTTTTAGAGCATTCTGAGAACTTTTATTTTTGGGTCATTTTTTTATTGCACGAAAATTCAGAAAATAGACAAAACGTGGCATTTTATTTTATTTAACTAATAAAAACAAAAACAAAAGATAGGACAGAAGGTAGTGCTTACTAAATTCATCAACTTCATACCTCTCAAAAATGATCCATTAATAAGGTTGATCAAGTCTTATTAACAACCACTTTCGATTAGCATGATACCGAAGAACTTCCGTAAATCACTAAGTTACCTCAATGGGGATATGAATGTCCCCAACAATAAGCATTTCATATTTCTTTTTGATAGTAGGTAGAGGTATTTGAAAGCTTCCAATAGTGATTGTCGGAGATTTTTCAATAACATTAATAGCATTCACTTGGAATTGTTTCTTCGGAAAGTGCACCGTATGCTCATTACCATGGATATGAAAAGTGGCCTTGCTTTTATTGCAATCAATAACAGCCCCTGTAGTATTCAAGAAGGGTCTACCAATGATATTCTACATATTGTCGTCCTCGGGCATCTCAAGTATAACAAAGTCAGTCAAAATAGTAACATTAGCAACAACAACGGGCACATCCTCACAGATACTGATAGGTATGGCAGTTGATTTGTCAGCCATTTGCAAAGATATTTCAGTAGGTGTGAGTTTATTCAAGTCAAGTCTTTTATATAAAGAGAAAGGCATAACACTAACACCAGCCCCTAAATCACACAATGCAGTTTTCACATAATTATTTTTAATGGAGCAAGGTATAGTTGGTATTCCTGGATCTCCAAGTTTTTTAGGTACTCCATCTTTAAAAGTATAATTAGCAAGCATGGTGGAGATTTCAGCTTCCGGTATTTTTAGCTTATTAGTGATGATGTCTTTCATGTACTTTGCATAAGGAGGAATTTTCAAGATATCAGTCAAGCAAGTACGCAAAAAGACTGGCCTCAGCATTTCAGCAAAGCGTTCAAATTCTTCATCATATTTCTTTTTAGTTGACTTAGGTGGAAAGGGCATAGGTTTTTGAACCCACGGTTCTCTTTCTTTACCATGTTTCCTCGCAATGAAGTCTCTTTTATCTTATCTTTTATTCTTAGGTTGTGGGTTATCAAGATCAACATGTGGTTCTACCTCAACATCATTGTCTGGTTCTTTCTTATTTGTTTGAGTGTCTTCATGAACCTCATCATTATCTTTTTCATTATCAGAAGGTGAATGTTCATTACCAGACTGAGTTTCAGCATCAGAGATAGAAGTTTCATTATCATTATCAGGAGGTTTTTCTACTTCAGGTTCACTAGAAGCATGCAAAGTCCTATCATTTTTCTTCTTCTTTTTCTTTCTAGAGGGACTAGGTGCATCAGTGTTAACTCTTTGTGAATCTTGTTCTATTCTTTTTGGGTGTCCCTCAGGATAAAGTGGCCCCTGAGTCATTTTACCTCCTCTAGTTGCAACTCTAACAGCAAAGTCATGTTTATTCTTGTTCATTTCATCTAGCAATTCTCTTTGAGATTTAGCAACTTGTTCTAGTTGAGTTTGAACCATAGAAGCATGCTTTCCAACACCTCTAACATCATTTGAGATTCTAAATAACAAGTCACTCAAGCGAGCAATCATATCAGAATTGTATTTCAATTGTTTCATAACATTTGCATTGAAGTGATATTGTTTTCTAATGTAGTTTTCAAACTCATAAAGACATTGGCTAGGGTGCATATTGTGAGGATTGTCATTATCATTGAACTTCATTAAAGAATTTACCTCTACCACCTTAGGCAGTGGTGGTGTATTAAGCCCATGTATTTCTTCAATAGGAGGTAAATTTTTAACATCCTCAGCTTTAATACCTTTTTCCTTCATAGATTTCTTTGCCTCTTGCATATCTTCAGGACTGAGATATAATATAGCCATCTTCTTAGGAGTGGGTTTAGGCGGTGGTTCAGGAATAGTCCAATCATCATAATTTTTAAATATATTATTCAATAATTCTCCAGCTTGCCCAATAGCTCGTTCCCTGAAAACACAACCAGCACAACTATCTAGGAAGTCCCTAGAAGCATCGGTTAGTCCATTATAGAAGATATCAAGTATTTCATTTTTCTTAAGAGGATGATCAAGTAAAGCCTTAAGTAACTGGCAAAGCCTTCCCCAAGCTTGTGGGAGACTCTCTTCTTTAATTTGCACAAAGTTAAATATTTCCTGCAAGGAGCAGGGAAATATTTTTCAGAGAAGTAATAAATCATATCCTGGGGACTACGCACACAACCAGGAGCAAGAGTATTGTACCAAGCTTTAGCATCACCCTTTAATGAGAATGGAAATAATTTGAGAATAAAGTAATAGCGAGTCTTCTCATCATGAGTAAAAAGGGTGGCTATGTCATTCAATTTAGTAAGATGTGCCACAACAGTTTCAGTTTCATAACCATGGAAAGGATCGGATTCAACCAAAGTAATTAACTCTGGATTGACAGAGAATTCATAATCCATATCATCAATAAAGATAGGTGAAGTAGCAAACTTAGGATCATATTTCATTCTAGCATTCGGAGATTTTTCTTTATACTTGCATAATAATTTCTCTAGATCATCTCTATCCCTACAAGCAAGAATATCTCTAGTTGTCTCCTCATTCATAACATAGCCTTCCGGTACCTTTGGCGATTCATATCTAGGAAGGCTAGTTCTAGCAGGTGTTTCAGGAGTTTTAGTTTCAGGCTCATCATCAGATTCAACAACATCATATTGTATTACTCTAGCAATTTGTTCATCAAGAAAATCACCAAGTGGCACATCATTATCATCAAGCAAGGTATTAGCATCATCATAAGCATTATCCATAGCAGAAGTAGCATCATCAATAACTTGCAACATATCAAAATTGATAGCATGTGGTGGTGTTGCAAGTTTACTTATAACAGAAGGTGAATCTAAAGCAGAACTGGATGGCAGTTCCTTAGCTCCCCTCGTCTTTGAGGGAAAAATCTTAGTCTTAGCATCCTTCAGATTCTTCATAGTGAATAATTGATAATAATCCCAAGTGACTCAACAAATATAGCTATGCTCCCCGGCAACGGCGCCAGAAAAAGGTCTTGATAACCCACAAGTATAGAGGATCGCAACAGTTTTCGAGGGTAGAGTATTCAACCCAAATTTATAGATTCGACACAAGGGGAGCCAAAGAATATTTGAAGGCATTGGCAGCTGAGTTGTCAATTCAACCACACCTGGAGATTAATTATCTGTAGCAACGTGATCAGTAGCAAGGTAATATGATAGTTTTGATAATAGTGACAGCAGTAACAGTAACGGTAACAGTGATAGTATTAGTTTTGTAGCAAGTGCAATAGTGACGATAGTAGTAGTAACTTAGCAAGAACAATATAAGATAAATTCGTAAGCATTGGATCGGTGACTTGTTGGATGATATTCATCATGTGACAGCCATAACCTAGGGCGATACGGCACTAGCTCCAGTTCATCAATATAATGTAGGCATGTATTCCGTAAATAGTCATACGTGCTTATGGAAAGAACTTGCATGATATCTTTTGTCCTACCCTCCCGTGGCAGCGGGGTCCAATTGGAAACTAAGGGATATTAAGGCCTCCTTTTAATAGAGAACCGGAACAAAGCATTGACACATAGTGAATACATGAACTCCTCAAACTACGGTCATCACCGGGAGTGGTCCCGACTATTGCCACTCCGGGGTTGCCGGATCATAACACGTAGTAGGTGACTATAACTTGCAAGATCGGATCTAGACATGGATATAATGGTGATAACATAAACGGTTCAGATCTGAGTTCATGGCACCCGGGCCCAAAGTAACAAGCATTAAGCATGGCAAAGTCATACCAACATTAATCTTAGAACATGATTACATGATGAATCTCATCCAACTCCTCACCGACCAGCGAGCCTACGAAGGAATTACTCACTCCCGGTGGGGAGCATCATGGAATTGGCGATGGAGAAGGGTTGGTGATGATGAAGAACGAAGATCCCCCTCTCCGGAGCCCCAAACGGACTCCAGATCTGGCCTCCCGATGAAGAACAGGAGGTGACGGCGGCTCCGTCTCATGGATCGCGATAATTCTTTCTCCCTGTTTTTTTGGGAAAAATAGGATTTTATAGCGTCAGTTTCAGGGTCTGCGGCCACCAGGTGGGGACAACCACCTGGGCGCGCCAAGAGGGGGGATGCGCCCTGGTGGGTTGTGCCCACCCAGGTGCCCCCTCTGGTGGATCTTGGCTCCAGAAATTCTTATTTATTGTATAAGAAATCCTCGCAAAGCTTTGTTCCATTCCAAGAACTTTTATTTCTGCACAAAAACAACACCATGGTAGTTCTGCTAAAAACAGCTTCAGTCCGGGGTTAGTTTCATTCAAATCATGCAAATTAGAGTCCAAAACAAGAGGAAAAGCATTAGGAAAAGTAGATACGTTGGAGACGTATCAGCAAACAGCCGCCCCGTGAGACAATGTGAATGGCGAGCGAGAGGATGGCGGGGAAGCGTCATCGGGCCAACTGCTTTTCTCCTCTTGCAGTTGGGTTCGGCCAACGAAGACTCCACCGGCTCGCTCTGGCATGGCACGCTCACAAATGGCACCCTGTAGATGCTCCATCCTTCAATCTCTAGTGGATGCTCCATCTTGGATCGATACTCCCACCACCGCTACCTCACGATCGGATTCGGTGAATCTGTTTGCTCCGTGGCCCAGAGGAGCAGCTCTATGTACTCCCGCGCAACCCCCTTCGGGAGTATTGCCGCCTTTTCGCTCCGTTGCAGATATTTGGCCATGGATGTCACCGTCGTCGCTAGTTGGTCCTTGTTGTCTAACCAAGACTGTATTTCCAACATCCTAGCTAGCTTGACAGGGTCGCCGTCTGTGATCCTCACGTATCAGTTGTACTCCTCCATCGACCTACTTCTCCACAACACCTTCACTCGTCGGCGGTGGTTTTTGAATGGAAAAGGAGAGGAGTGGTGCTGGTTTTGGATTAGAACGGGAGAGGAGCGGCGCTGGTTTTGGATTGGAACAGGATAGGAGGGGCACTGGTTTTGAAATGGAAGAGGAAAGGAGCGGCACCGGATTTAGATTGGAACAGGAGAGGAGTGGCGGTGGTTTAAGAGGAGAGGAGCGGCACTGGTCTTAGAAGTATTTTTTTTTGTTTTGCATATTTTGGATCAAAGTTTGACCACGTACTGTATTTGACAAGCAAAACGTGAATGCATGTCACAAAAAATTATATCGTTTGGTTCGTATCTTAATGTACTTTCAAATTATATTATTTTTGCAATGTATAACATATATTTTATTTGTGAAAATCATGGTCAATTATGACCCGGAATAAAAGGGAGACTAGTTAATGTGGGGTCACTTTCTTAATTGAAGGGTAAATTGATTTTGATTTTGATCCAGTCATAGTGCACCGGCCCTCTCGTCCAATCCTAAATCGCTGTCGCATGCTCCTCTCCCTCTTCTCCATTGCAAAATCACCTCCTCTCCATCATCTCCATTCCAAAACCACCGTCTCGCCTCTCCCTCTTCTCCATTGCAAAACCGCCCCCTCTCCTCTCCATCTTCTCCATTGCAAAACCACCGTCTCGCCTCTCCCTCTTCTCCATTGCAAGACCACTATCTCGCCTCTCCCTCTTCTCCATTGCAAAACCACCCCCTCGAGGCGAAAGTCAGGCGGAGGTGGTGGGTGTACAGGTCGAAGGTCGAGCATCCAAAGGATAAGGAATCGATCGAGTACGGTGTGTTGTTCATGAGGGTGCAGAGCCAGCCGGAGCCACAGGAGTATACTTCTCCCATCGCAAGAGGAGGTCGTATGGCGCGACGTCGCTTCCCCGTCGTTCTCTATGGTTCCCTCGACACTTGCCTCATTTCAACGGCGGCGGTAGGGTTTAAGGTAAGCTTCACACTAACCTAATCTTCCATCTGTTCATGCTTACAATATGTGTGACGGCTAATGAAAATCATGCTTACAATCAGTCTCCGAGTACTACGCCAATCAACCTAAAATAGCTCTGGACCAAAAACAAAGTTGTGACACTGTGTACAAATAAAGAAAAATAGATTGGTGCTTCTTTCAGAAAAGAGTACTCCCTAGAAAAGTGCCAATATAAGCTAATAGTATCTGGTTAGAGGATTTGCTGCCGAGAAAGATCCGTCCACAGAGAGAACCACACATCCCACTAGTGGTGGTGGATGCCAATGCTTACATGGAGCATGGTTGGTGTCGGTAATTTTTACTTGGCACACCTCGCACTCTGCATATATGCCGGTTCCATCCGTACATTTGTGCAGTTCCACCAAAATGTAGCTGAATAACCCTGTTTGCACAGATAATGAAAAAGCGTGATTACATTATAGTGGCACTAGTTGATGAAACATACACTAATAAATAGAAGAAAATATTGCGATAGTATCATAGTATGCCATGCTGCGAGGGCGAGATGGGCCCCGCGACACCTCATACGGTAGGCCTCATACTGGAAATCGACCCAATTCTCCCCGATACACCTTCTGCCAGTGATGAACATCAGTGTACAGTGGTAGTACAAGGAGGGGCCTTGAGACATTCCAATCTCTATTTTTGTGTAGATCAACTAAAATTAAGCACCTCAGTTTGCAGAAACACTTAAACATTAATAATGGGACTAGCTGATGAAACATATACACTACTCCAGGAGGCTGCTAACGCGACACTACGATCAGAGACCCTTCGGCGAAACTGTGTGTGATGCAACAATTGCAAATGGTGGTGTAAAAAACTGTTAAAAAAGGTGCAAAACATTTGCGATGACGGATGCATCAAACACGGTTCAGATTTTAGTTGCGCGTGTGATGCAGGGCATACGGTTCAGTTCAATTAACTGTTTGCGATGAGGAGGAACAAAAGAAACGGGCGGCCAGATGAAGGTGTGTGTGATATACAACATACGGTTCACTCGGATGAACTGTTTGTGATTAGGCAACACAAAAGAAACAGTCAGCCAGATCAAGGTGTGTGCGTTATACGGCATGCGGTTCACTTGGGTGAACTGTTTGTCTTGAGACAAGAGAACAGAAATAGTTCAATGTAACAAGATGTGTGTGATACGCGACAAACAGGTTTGTAATCAGAAATGTGTGCGAAGACCGATAATAACACAGACGATTGCTGCTAATAAGACGTATGTGATATGCTGTGTCTACACAACATTTATTGGCCATTGGGCGACGAGCGGTCATCCGGGCACGCAATAAGGATGCAAAGAGGCATCCTATATCAGCAAGGACTAGCTGTTCCACCAATAGCTCATCTAAGAGAACTCTCAAGTTAAATGTGCTCAGGCTGGAGCAGCCATCCGATGGGTGACTGGATGGGAAGTTGTCTTGATGTTAAATTAACTGATGGGATGGGTCATCCCGGTCAAATTAAATTACCTTTGATCTGGATGATCCATCCCATCAGTTAAATTAACCTCGAGGTCCTTGTTTTTTAACACATGTTAAAGAAGGTCTACCGCATTACTTTTTGACAATGCGCGATACGTGGCATACAGTTGATCCAACGACCTGTTTGTGATGGAATAAGCCGTGTGTGTTGTGGGCAAACGCTTGCTAGTATACAACCGTTTGCGATTGATGAATTCATCACCGACGGGTTCCCTAGTGTGGCCCGTGTTCATCTGATCATCATCTACTTCTTGTGCTAGCTCGATGTTCCTTATATGCTAAGTTTTCATTAATTGATGGCGTTTTATGAACACACCACCATTTCCCGCCATTTCCTCACTTGTTTCCGACCACCCAGCGATATTGCGCATAAACCTAGGCGGCGCGCGACGCACGGAGGCAACAAGCGCAGCCTGTAGCACATCCACCTTTTCCAAGCATGCCAACCCACCAAAGCGCCGCCTTTGCCATCAACCTCGTCGATAAGGAAAACGAGCAGGCGCCACGGCCCGTCGAGGCCGAGGCACTCCCCGGCGATGCGATGGACGACGCCATGATGCGCGTCATCGCCAGGATTGAGCAGACCCTTGGCGCAGGGCGCTTCAGCGCCGCGGATCAAGATAGGCATGTCAGCGCCGAGAGGCTGCAGCTCGTTGCACAACATGATCGATGGCGCGCCACAGAGCAAGCTAGGCGCGTCCGCACCGATAGGCTGCGGCTCGCTGCATGGCGAGACCATTGGAGCGCCGCAGAGCGAGAGGCGCGGTGCGCCGCACAGCAAGAGCGGATCCATCGGCGCTTGCCTGCTGTCGACAGCGCGTCGTATCTGGGTACACGTTCCTTCAGTACCCCCATTCCTCGCAAGGAGTGGGAAAGGCCCTCTGCGCCATACTTGCACCAGAGGCCGGTCGCGCCATACTTGCACCGGACGCCCGCCACGCCGTTCGCATGGGTTGCGCCGTTCGCATTGTCCGTGGCCCGCTCGATGCCAACGCGCTGGTCGTTAGGCTGAACCGCCTCCTTGGCCCAGGTGTCCACCTGGGCGCAGTAGAGGAACATGGCCGTCGCATCCTCAAGCTGGTGATCTCTGATGAAATAGCCAACTTGGAGCTCGAGAATGCGCTCTAGATGTACCGCGAGCGTGTCGACTGCTTGAACGAACGCCTGCACGAGTTCAGGCAGAGCCAAGAGCTACTGTAGGCAAGGGCTGCTGGTCATGGTCTCATGGACGCGTTTTATTTTGTTGAGTCGTTTCGACGTGGATAGATATGTATTCACAGCAATCATAGTATTGCTCTATTTCAATGTGTGTACTCTGTTTTCGTTCTTATATGTTCTGTTTCAATGTTGTGTATACGCTTTCCATTTTGTATATGTGGATGATAACAACTAGATTCAAATTAGTATACAAAAACAGATAGAAAACAGAATTCATAATATATATATATATTAATTGTTCATTAGTTCATCACAGAATATATATAATATCATCACATATACGTGATGATACTTCTGCCTCCTGCCTCGTGGGGCGCCCCCTGCCTCGTGGGCCCCACGTGCCCCCCTCCACTTATTCCTGCACCCACACACTTCGTCTTCCTGCAGAAAAAATCCCCACACAGCTCAAACTCGTGTTCTAGCTCGTTTTGCTGCGATTTTCGATCTCCTTGCTCAAAGCTCCATTCACAAAACTGCTCTGGGGGATTGTTCTTCGGTATGTGACTCCTCCAATGGTCCAATTAGTTTTTGTTCTAGTGCGTTATTTATTGCAAATTTTTGCTGCTTAGGTGACCCTGTTCTTGAGCTTGCATGTCAAATTTATATGGTCTCAAGTAGTTCTAATGCATGATATAGCCTCTATGCACTTGTGGGAGTAGTTGCTATCAATCTTGTTGAGTTTGGTTCACCTTTATTTTGAGTCACTAAAAATTTCAGAAATTTTTCAGAGGAAGAAATATGTTTAGGAAAATGTACCAAGGTGGTTCCTCAAGGAAGCAAGGTCCAAGGCCCGCGATACGTGAGCCGGACAATGAACTACCAAGGGAAGCTCAAGTGCGGCCTTGTGAATGGCCGTCAGAGGAGTTTATGGTCGGAGCAGGTATCAAGGATGAATTTGACGCGTATGTGTGTAGTGCTGATCTTGAGGGCTTCATTTCAGATAAGTGCCCGCAATACCGTTACTTAACTGATTCCTTTGTGAGAAGGTTTAAATTTACATCCTCGCGTAATTCTCACACTGTTTTATTTGATCTTTATGATAAATCATATACCATGGACCTAGAAGATTTTAATACTGCTTGTAAACTCCCGCAGTGGGGAAATGTTAGTGAACCTCGCAAATCTGAATATAAAGAATATCTTGCTAGTATCACTATGGGGGAATCCAGAGAAATCACACAAGCTACCATAGGGAGCATTCATTTCCCTTCTATACATTATTTTGCTCTCTTTATAGGTAGGTGCATTAACGGTAAGGATGAGGCATGTCACATGTGCATTCCAGATCTTAGTGTTCTCAAGAGTGCGGTATTAGGAGATAAACAATATAACTTTGGGGCCATTGTTGCACGCAGGTTGCATCATAACAGTATAAGTAGAGATTTGTTTGGTGGAATTTATGCAACTCGTTTAGCTAATTATCTTGAGGTACCCATGCATGAAAATGATATGGAGTTGCCTCCTGCTTATCTAGATTATAATGCTATGGTTCGCCACCAGTTTGTTGAGAGGAATGAACAGTCCCTCCAGTACCGACTAATCTTTGACAGACGTTGCACTGTCCATGTTGCTCTCCTTGCTCTTGCTTTCTTTGACTTTCAGGCAAAAAGGAGATATGTTATAACCAGGGAGGAGGCGAACGAGTATGAGAGGAGGACGGAGGCAGCTCGCCTCCAAGCTACAGCTCGTCAGGCAGTAGCTGCTGCACCTCAATACGACCCCAGCTTTAACTTTGGATATTAACCAGGCCAGCCGTGGCCATAGACCAACTTAGGCCAAAAGCCTAAGCTTGGAGGAGTACGTATTTCTCACCGACATTACATTCATGTTCACACACTCATGCTAGTTGTCGGTGCTCATACTTTTTCATTGTACTATCCATGTTAGTTTATTTTCTTTTCTAAGCCTTCTTCTTGTGTGTTTGAAAAACCTTAAGAAAAATAAAAAAACTAGTTGTAGTTTTTAGCTAGTTTACTTTCCATGCCTGTAGTGGTAGTAATTAAAAGAAAACCCAAAAGGATTTCTCGTTCTTTTTTTGCTTGTTGGGAGCTTTCCCGTGTAAATAGTTTTATTTCTTTTCTTTTCTTTGGGGGTCGAGAGGAGAAGACCATGATGAAAATGTTTAGTGGCTCTTATATGCATTATTGTTGATTTAACAAAGAGCCCACATTACCTTGTCTTCTCCCCTGTATTAAATGCTTGCAGATTCCAGCTTAGTCCAATGCATGTGCACTATTATCATTATTATCCACACCGTTCGGTCGTGCAAGTGAAAGGCAATAATGACGATATATGATGGACTGATTGAGATGAGAAAAGCTGGTATGAACTCGACCTATCTTGTTTTTGTAAATATGATTAGTTCATTGTTCCTGATTCAGCCTATTATGAATGAAACATGTTTGCAATGACAATTAGAGATTATAGTTGCTCATGCCATGCTTAATTAGCTAGGAGTTTATAATGGTTTACCTTGCATGCCAACATGCTATTAAAATGGTTGTGATGTGGTATGATAGGGTGGTATCCTCCTTTGAACGATTCGAGTGGCTTGACTTGGCACATGTTCACGCATGTAGTTGAAACAAAATCAACATAGCCTCCACGATATTTATGTTCATGGTGAATTATATCCTACTCATGCTTGCACTCAGTGTTGATTAATTTTAATGCATGTTCATGACTGTTGTCGCTCTCTAGTTGGTCGCTTCCCGGTCTTTTTCTAGCCTTCACTTGTACTAAGCGGGAATACTGCTTGTGCATCCACTTCCATAAACCCCAAAGTTATTCCATATGAGTCCACCATACCTTCGTATATGCGGTATCTACCTGTCGTTCCAAGTAAATTTGTATGTGCCAAACTCTAAACCTTCAAATGAAATTATGTTTGGTATGCTCGAATAGCTCATGTATCAACTAGGGCTGTTTTTATCTTCCATGCTAGGTGGGTTATTCTCACGAGGAGTGGACTCCGCACCTCACTCACGAGAAAATGGCCGGTAACCGGGATGCCCAGTCCCATGCTCAAACCAAATCAAAATAATTGCAAACAAAACTCCCCCAGGACTGTTGTTAGTTGGAGGCACCCGTTGTTTCGGGCAAACCATGGATTGATGCTTGTTGGTGGTAGGGGAGTATAAACTTTACCATTCTGTTTGGAAACCGCCTATAATCTGTGTAGCATGGAAGATATCGAGATCTCTCAGTTGTTATGTTGACAATGAAAGTATGCCACTCAAAATATTATTTATCTCTGTTTCAAAACTCGAGCTCTGGCACCTCTACAAATCCCTGCTTCCCTCTGCGAAGGGCCTATCTATTTACTTCTATGTTGAGTCATCACCCTCTTATTAAAAAGCACCAGTTGGAGAGCACCGCTGTCATTTGCATGCATTACTATTAGTTTACATTGAGTATGATTATGACTGGATCTCTTTTACCATGAATTACAATGTCTAGTCAGTCCTTGATCTTCAGAGGTGCTCTGCATTTATGTTTTGCGGTCTCAGAAAGGGCTAGCGAGATACCATCTTGTTATATCATATTATGATTGTTTTGAGAAAGTGTTGTCATCCGAGATTTATTATTATTGCTCGCTAGTTGATTATGCCACTGATATGAGTAAACATGAGACCTAAGTGTTATTGTGAATATGGTTGGTTCATAATATTTGCTGAAAACTTGAATGCTGGCTTTACATATTTACAACAACAAGAGCAAACAGAGTTTGTAAAAGTTTTTCTTTATCACTTTCAGTTTGTCAACTGAATTGCTTGAGGACAAGCAAAGGTTTAAGCTTGGGGGAGTTGATAAGTCTCCATCGTATCTACTTTTCCAAACACTTTTGCCATTGTTTTGGACTCTAACTTGCATGATTTGAATGGAACTAACCCGGACTCACGCTGTTTTCAGCAGAGTTGCCATGGTGTTATTTTTGTGCAGAAATAAAGGTTCTCGGAATGACCTGAAACTTCACGGAGAATATTTTTGGAATATATAAAAAATACTGGCGAAAGAATCAACACCAGGGGGCCCACACCCTGTCCACGAGGGTGAAGGGCGCGCCCCCTGCCTCATGGGCCCCCTGAGGCTCCACCGACCTCAACTCCAACTCTATATATTCACGTTCGAGGTGAAAAAAATCAGAGAGAAGGATTCATCGTGTTTTACGATACGGAGCCGCCGCCAAGCCCTAATCTCTCCCGGGAGGGCTCATCTAGAGTCCGTTCGGGGCTCCGGAGAGGGGAATCCGTCGTCGTCGTCATCATCAACCTTCCTCCATCACCAATTTCATGATGCTCACCGCCGTGCGTGAGTAATTCCATCGTAGGCTTGTTGGACAGTGATGGGTTGGATGAGATTTATCATGTAATCGAGTTAGTTTTGTTAGGGTTTGATCCCTAGTATCCATTATGTTCTGAGATTGATGTTGCTATGACTTTGCTATGCTTAATGCTTGTCACTAGGGCCCGAGTGCCATGATTTCAGATCTAAACCTATTATGTTTTCATGAATATATGTGAGTTCTTGATCCTATTTTGCAAGTCAATAGTCACCTACTATGTGTTATGATCCGATAACCCCGAAGTGACAATAATCGGGACCACTCCCGGTGATGATCATAGTTTGAGGAGTTCATGTATTCACCAAGTGTTAATGCTTTGGTCCGGTACTATATTAAAAGGAGGCCTTAATATCCCTTAGTTTCCAATAGGACCCCGCTGCCACGGGAGGGTAGGACAAAAGATGTCATGCAAATTCTTTTCCATAAGCACGTATGACTATATTCAGAATACATGCCTACATTACATTGATGAACTGGAGCTAGTTCTATGTCACCCTATGTTATAACTGTTGCATGAGGAATCGCATCCGACATAATTATCCATCACTGATCCATTGCCTACGAGCTTTTCACATATTGATCTTTGTTTAGGTACTTTTCCGTTGCCATTGTTACAATTACTATAAAACTGCTACTGTTACCTTTGCCACCGTTACCGTTACTTCCATACTACTTTGCTACTAAATACTTTGCTGCAGATATTAAGTTTTTCAGGTGTGGTTGAATTGACAACTCAGCTGCTAATACTTGAGAATATTCTTTGGCTCCCCTTGTGTCGAATCAATAAATTTGGGTTGAATACTCTACCCTCGAAAACTGTTGCGATTCCCTATACTTGTGGGTTATCACCCCCTCCCCCCTTCCCCACCCCCTTTTCTCCCTGACCACAAGTCACATTTCCCCTGTTTCCTCCTTCCTTCCTTCCTAAGCCATAGCCGCTTCCTCGCTTGCTTCCTTGCTCTTGCCGTCTCGCATCCTACCGCCGGGGTCGCCATGGTCTTCTTCAAAGACCTCTCCAGCGGTTCCTCCTCCGACGATGACTCCTTCACCACATGGGTATGCCTCTCTTCTCTCTCTCGGGCTATGACTTGGAATGAAGGATTTTTACCCGGCGGTCGATTTGAGTCATTTCTTCCTCTTGTAGCTCCCTAGGACCATTAGTGGCAACGAATGGAGCGGGGTGGCTGAAGATCTATCTGCTCGTTGTCACCATCAATCTTCATGCATGAAGCTAGTTGCGTTCGAATCTGTGGACAGTGGGAGGAAGTTTCTGGCATGTGCAGAGAAGGTTAGACCATCTTTCGTTGTTACAAATCATTTGTTAGATGTGATTCAGACACTATCACGGTCCCAACCCATTCATACCACACCTTCAACCAAACGCATCCTAAGACAGTGTCACAGTTTGTACCTAGTATCTAAAATTATTGCCATCTCATAAGCGGTGCCATTAGAAAATTATTTGGCACCGCTTCAGCAGTTTGTGCAGCCAACTTTGGTCCACACATCCGAGCAGCCAAGCAGTAAAATACTAAATCTTTATGGCACGAAGGAACTGGGCATCGGAGCAACTAGGTGCTCCGGAGTCCGGATCCCTGATTTTTTTCCGCTGCATAGGCTCGCCAGTGCAGGGCACCGGTATGAGATGTAGCAATAGTTGTCTTTACACCAGTTTTGGCATACATAATGGATGTTCTTAGTGCTATTAGTTCTACTAGTCGCCACCCCGTGCGTTCGCACGGGCTAGCATATTAATTGCGGAGACAAATGAAGAAAATGTACGCTTATTCATGGCCTTAGTGAATGTACTATTGGATACAAAGATTGCTAAATGTGTTCTTTTTTGAAACTGCAATTTATCTTTATATTTTTAGATTAAAATTAAAATTAAATCTAAAACTAAAATTAGTATCATATTCCTTAAGTTACTACTTCTTTGCATGATAGTGTTCAATTGTAGAACACCTTAGAAAACTCCTTGGGTGAATCGTATACTCAACTGTTAGATTTGCTATGATTTGTAGTTGCTTTTTATGATGGCATTATATGTGTCCGATTGAGATTGAAAGTTTTCTTTTTTGGTAATACTCTCTCTAACCGTACTTAACGCTAACATGGATGTATTTAGGAAGTAGTTTATTTGCAGGGAGTTGTGACGTCCATTGAGAATAAAATTGTCAGGGATAAAAATCCTGATTTTTTTACCCGTTTTTGTTAGTGAATTAAAATTGGTCCCACGAACTACTTCTGTATCAAAATATAAGTCATTTTTTAGGCTAGTTTAGCCTTAAAAAGTCCTATATTTTGATGCAGAGAGGGTAGTTTTATTACAGATTTTTTTAATATATGAAACCAGATGTAATTAGTAACAATTGTATTTTCTGTACAACTAAAAAAATGTATTTTCTGTAGTGAGTGACACCGTGGCTGCTTAGATGTGCGTACTTTTATTAGTCACAGATTTTTGCTAGCATGAGCGGCGCCATGAGAGCAGCTGCGCCGGTGGCTCTCGTGCACAGCGCGTGCATCGGTGACCTTCTAAAGTCCTCCTTCGCGAACTGCATCGCATCGCCGGCCGGAGCGCCGGCCATCTGGCCGTTCCCCTTTGCGGTGTGGTACTCCGTCTCCGCCGCAGCTGCAATCTCCTCCGGCGCCAGCGTTGTTGAGCAGCGTTTCTCATCCAGCAGCAGCGCTGGCGGCTCCTATCCATCTACCAAAGAAAGGAGCATTACCTTATCCAGCGCCAGCGTTTGTACGAACAGGTGCGTATCGTCCCTTTGCCTTACCATTTCCTCAATCTATTAAATAAATTTGAGTAGCGTATGTCTGCATCCTGCTGTACAGTGTACTTCAGAGACGATGGTGGAGGAGCCATCAAGGAGATTGCTGGGCAGATGCAGCTACGAAATTACTTGTTCCAGTATTTTGTTTAGCAATTACATTGTCCAATTTTCTATTATTTGTGAGACCGGATATGAATTGCTAGGCTATCTAAGAAATAAATGTTATAGTAATTGAGAAAATGATCTTTGTTCCTTAATGGTTCTGTAACTTTAGAACCACGTCCCTGATGCATATACATATATAACTGATATTGATTTTGTGAAATCAGTTGTGAGCCCTTACCCCAATATTTTTGTTTGCCTGTAAATGCAGAGAGAAGTACCTTGCTGACAAATAAAATATTTCAGAGACAACTATTTAAAACAATTTTAAAAATTCAATTTAAAAAAGATAAGGTTGCTATGTCTTCAACACATTATATTTAGTCATATAAGAATGGTTGTACCTGTTGTAATTCTAGCTATTGAAAAACAAATATCTATAATACATCCTTGAAAACAATGTTTTCTGCAACCTTGTCGGATCGACGCTCTTCATCTGATATGAGTATCCGCAATCCATTTCTGCTGGTAACCCTTGACATTGCAACATAGAGCTGTGTGAACACTTGCCTTTGTAAGTAGAGTCAAAACTTTTTGAGAGATTGCCCCTGACTTTTGTTTATAGTCATAGCAAAGCACACTGATATTGGGTATTGTCTCCTTTTCACAATGAAAGGCCATTCTGAATCACTTGGTGACATAATAATTCGTGGGATGTAAACTTTGTCGCCAATGTTAGTACCTGTTATGACCTGGCCTTCGATGAAACGCTTCTCTAGCTGTGTTATTGTTAGTCTTGTCCCATTGCAAAGTCCTGCACTTTGATTGAAGTTATTCATAGTCGTAAGCATTACTGGTAATCCTACTTTCAGCCTCAGTTCATGATCTGGTATTCCAGAAAATGTTAGACTATTTAGAAACTCAGATGAATTCAGACGCATATTTAGGATCTCTTTACAGATGCAGAAATGATATGTTCCCTTTCCCCCTTTGGAATAACTGGTAGGATTCGCCTGAAGTCACCTCCCAAGACTACCGTCATTCCTCCAAACAGTCTATGCTCGGCATCCTCATTTGTGAATCGAAGTATGTCTCTCAAACTCTTGTCTAGTGCCTCAAAACAGTGCTTGGGTGTCATAGGTTCTTCATCCCATATTATCAGTGAAGTTTTCTTTATTAGTTCCGCGAGAAATGTTCCTTGCTTGATGTTGCATGTCGACTCGTTAGTGATCTTGAGCGGAATGTGAAATCTTGAATGAGCTGTTCTTCCACCCTGTAAAAGAAGCGTTGTTGTACCACTTGAAGCCACTGCTAGAAGCCTAGAACTATTTTTCCTTCAGATCTTAATTTTCTTGTGACTGCTTTCCGCAAAAATGTCTTTCCAGTTCCATCATATCCGTCAACGAAAATCAATTTTCCAAGACTGCTATTACCTGATTCTATTATAACAGCAAAAGCCATCCTCTGATCTTGATTTAGCTTTTGCAGTAACTCTGTGTGCTCTATTCTTAATGAATCTTTATCTTAGTTTAGTTCCTCGTTTACTAATCTATTACTTATATCTTGAAGAATTGAACTATCTGGTAGTGGCATTCCTGGAAAATCTTTGAGGGACTTACCACCTTTGGTCAACAGGTGTTCCATCTCTGCCAAGAGGAGCCTCTTTATTTGTGCTGAGTTGAGTTCTAGGGCCTGAAAATTGAGTATTCTTCTTTGCCAACGTTGGATGCCCTCAGATAGTAATTCCCAGTTTGTTTGCCACAACTTTGCAGGATCCGTTACCTTGCAAAATCAAAGTATCGTGTAGAAAAGTTGGCGCATTTGAGGAGCAGAGGCCCAATGGGATGCTTCCTTGATGCAGTCATCCCACTCCTTGTCGTCATTAAGAAGCCCAAGAGCATAACATGCAGATTTGTATGTTGGATGTACAACCCCATCAACAGTTCGGGTTTCTTCCTAGAATCTGCATCCTTTCATGGTATTTAGGAGCATTCTCAAGTAGTATTTTTAACCGCTTGTTGGTTGTGCATACTAAATCCTGCGTATGTTTTTTTTTTCCACCACGTTTTTTCCTCCATTCTTTCTCTGTTGCATGCCAAGTCCATTTGGTTGGAAACTGTGCATACGTCAAACTGCGAGCTTCGTCATGCAATTGCTTGACTGTTATCCATTCTGTGAACATTGTCTTTTCTATGTTAGGGCGAGATACAATTTTATCTAAATCCACCGAGTCCAGGAATACCCTAACATGTTCATTCTCTAGGTGAAATTGTAACCTTTCAACCACTGGCTCTCTATACTGAAGAGGAAACTGAAATATGTGCCATGAGGCTTCACATTCGGATATGTACCAAGCATCAAGGTACCTCTTGATTTTGTCGTCCCTGTTTGTTAATTTGGCACCTCTTGCTTCTCTTTGTTGCTCTTCTGTTTCATCTTCAAGATTTGTAAACACTGAGTTCCAAGATTAAAAACTTCCTTAAATGAAGAAAATGATAATGGAAATTAGCCATTCGAAAATGTCTGGCTGGTATGTATTATGACTATCCATATAGCCAATGCTTATATAGATATATGTTATCATGTATATACTGTAAGGTTCAAAATTATCAGACATATCTTAATAAGATAATGATTATTGTAAGCAGAAAATGTTCACATCAACATAAGTTTGAAGATCAATGAAATCTAACTCGTGGCAGTGGGAAAGAAACATTAATAGGACTAATAATTACCTAGTCCTCTTGTCTTGAGCTGGCGGTGAAGTTTCAACATAATCTACTTGTGTGTCCTGACAACTTTGTCATGACCAATATATGGATATATTTGTAAAATCTATAGGAAGTAGTCATAATTTCATAATCCAGAAACTCTTTCCATGTAAGTCCAGAAGTCATATTTCAGGATCTCACTAATGGGAAATGTAAACAGGAGACGAAATTCCCGCATCACCAACTGAGAAACATTTTCCTCTCCAAAGCTTAATATGGAGATTTAACAATTCTACATTGGTATTCTTTGCTGACATCAATTTTTTTGCAACAGAATTAATTTTAGTCTGCTCACTACCACCTTTTTTCATCAAGGTAGCTACGAACAAAATCTAACATAAGGCATCTACAAAACTGCATGTACCTACAAAATAAAAATGATATCCACATGAAAGTAAATAATTGATTTTATTGCAAGATCACTTGTTTCCTTCAGATACAAAATATAGTGTGCTAGCACACTTAGTGAAAGCTGAAGCAATTATCTATGAACCCCACAGATATTTAAAACTTTAACATTGATCTGATAACCTTAACTGTGTAACTGCAAAATTAAATAAGATATATATTTGAACTTGTAAAAATCGGGACATAACTTTCAAAACCTAAGTGGCAAAGAGATTTTTCCCCAATTGTACATATGCAATGTATTCATACCAGTGTAGATGGGTGTGCTCATTGGCTTGTGTACGTACCAGGGGAGAGACTGTTTCAGGCCATTAGCAAGTCGTACATGCACACATGACAATGACTTGGCACATCTGCATTGTACTAGAGCAGTAAATTCATCGTCGATCTTAGTTGGTAATTAGATAGTTTAGTGGCTGAATGCACTAACCAAAATCTATGAACTAATCTAATTATACCAATGAAACAAAGCATTAATACTTACATATTGTATATGATAATCTGCTTGATCTGCTTGTAGATATCATCCCAAGCACACTATATGGAGTACGGACAGGACACACGATGTGATCGGCTCTCCGGCGCGGGCGCCGCTCTGGCGCAGCACGTGTACTCAAACCCAATTTGGGGTGTGAATCTTGCATGCTGCCAATCCATTGTAGTTCCTGGAATCTGCCCTGACCCAGGTCTGTTGCTGGCTGCCTGCCTCGATACGTGCCTCCCAGCCTGCAGTCAACGATGCCATGTGTAAGATTTGGATTGTGGGTCGTGCTTTTTCATTGATAATTCATTGATAATTGCAGTGGGCGCTGATGAATCTTGATGTCAAGGACAGCTAAAAGATGGCACCCGTAGATGGAAAGAAAGATGAACACCGGCGCAAGGGCTTCAGCTCAACAAAACGCCAATAGGGAAGAAGAGTTTGCTAATATAACAGGAGAATAAAGGCTACAGGTTACTTTCGTGCGGATTGGGGCCAGCAGCAACTGCTGACGAACATGCACTCTGAAACCTTGCCAACGACAGCAATCGCCGAGGCTGCTTCAAACTGCTATCCGCCTATCCGTGCACCACCTCTGCTGCATCAGAAACCACGAGATTGATTTATTTATTGGGCTGAAAACGGTTTCAATATTGTAATATACTGTAGTTATAACCTGAAATCCGTGAAAATTAAAAGTTTGGGGACAGAGAGGATCAGGGAGAGAAAAATGTTACATCGATTCTAGGATGAGAAGTGGTGTTTTGGCTATCGCCGATCTGTCGATGAGGGAGAGAAGAAGCGAGGGGTTACGTCGATGCCGTTGTAGAGGAGAAGCGACCGATCCTGCCTGCACGGGCCGGTTGTTCTTTTATTTTTGGAGGAGATGTTTTTTCTACAATGGAGATGGATTTGTTTTGGTAGAATTTTAATTGGCCTACGCCATCCTTTTCATTGGCCTACGTGAGCCTATTGGACATGTCTTACGTGAGCCTATTGAACATGTCTTACGTGAGCCCATTGGACTTGTTGTCCATGTTGAAAAATCTCTAGCGTTATCTAAAAAGAAAATTCATAGTGTTAATCTGCACCATAATAATTCGGTCCCACCAAATGAACGGCCCGTAATTACTAATTAATGTGGGAATTTCTTGGAAGTGCCTAATTAGTGTATGTATGTATGTATGTATGTATGTATGTATGTATGTATGTATGTATATAGATAGATAGATGTTACTAAATTTGTGCATGTACACACCTGTTAGTATCAATTTGCATTCATCCAAACACTGTCGCTATGCTGTTGCAGTTATATTTACCTTCTTCATAAAATGTTTAATTTGTTATTTATTGTACATGAGTAAGAACTTGTAGCGTTGTTGTAGTTAATTATAGTTTCTGATTTTCAGAATTTGATTGTTGTCTTAGTACCAATTAATTCATTTGCACATTGATCTTTTTGAGAAGATATGTCATAATTAACATGTTTCTTCAGTTTTTCAAAATAAGCATTGGTGATTTTCTATGTTGCTATAAACCCATTTCTCCTACAATTGTTACTTATCTAGTTTTAAATATTATAGGATGAACGGAAGTGTTCTTACTTGGAGTGGGTTGATCAAGAGTGGCCACAGTCTTTGAAGATGTGCCTAGCAAAGCTCTGGAGCATGTATGGGGAAGAGAACAGAGGTAGGCTTAGAGAAAGTGTTGTCAACGCTGAAAAATATTTAAAGATGCGGGATAAAAAGAGGAAGGTGGAGAATGAGCTCAGATTTTTTAAATCGGACTTTGCTAAGATGGTGTTGGCGAAGGAGGCACTTTCCCAATCGGCTAGTGCAAAACAGGTTCTTACTGAACTGAAAGCAGAGGTAGATAAGACGAGCCTGGATGATCTTGATTAGGGAAATGAATATATTGTTCTAATATTGTTCTTATGAAGTTGAACTAGCTATATGTTGTACTATGTTGTTTTCAGGTAGCTATCGTACTGTGATGTTAAAATATATTTATGTGCCTGATATGAAATTAGCAAACGGCTCGATATGAAATGTAATTTGTGTAATACTGGAATTATTAATTGTAAACTAATAAACCTGCTAAATGTGTCATGGAACTTTGCAAACGGTTCTAGCAGTAAAAGCGCTTGTGATGGATAGCCCAATGCCACACAGTTTTCTTCATCAAATCGTGTGTGATGTAGTCGATAAAAGCAAACGGTTAACCAAGGCAGAGCGTGTGTGATAGTTACACCTATCACACACGAGCCTATAAATAAACCTGTGTGGAATGTACGTACGAACAGAAACGTTTTCCCTGGATTGACTGTGTGGGATGTACATACGAACGGAAACGTTTTTCGTGGATTGACTGTGTGGGAAATACATTCGAACGGAAAAGTTTTCCCTGGATTGACTGTGTGGGACGTACATACGAACAGAAACGTTTTCCCTGGATTGACTATGTGGGATGTACATAAGAACGGAAACATATTCCTTGGATTGACTCTGTGTGATATACATACGAACGGAAATGTTTTTCTGGGATTCACCGTGTGGGATGTACATACGAACGGAAATGATTGGGTTTTGATGCCTCGCCCGATCGCACACGGGCTCATTTTGCCCCAGCCTATGTCCCAGGAGCGCCTATCCCCGACGGTTTCTGGGTCGTGTGGGAAGGACCCCCTATCGCCCACACTCACTTGGCGACGGTTCCAAATGTCATCACGGAAAGGGGTTAAAAACCGTTTGTATAGCACCGACGCGTACTAGTGATACTAACTAAAAGAAGCACTTTCTTTATCTACATTGGATATGAAATGATAGAGAGGACACTCGCTCTATTTTAGCTGTATTATTACTTCATTTTATCAGTGGTACTAGGGTCGAGCAGGTGGCAAGCAAGGTGTACCGTGCATCGCAAGGATGGAGGCCGGGGGTGCTTAGACTGGGATGCTGAAGCTGGCTCTTTCAGTCCCTATCTTCCCCCTTGATGTTTCTGTGGTAGCATTTGGGTTGTAATCCAAACTTGGTCAAGCTGGTGCTGTGTCCCCCTACCTGCCTAGCTTATGTGGCGAACTTGTCTCCTGCTAGTACTCAGTTTGCTCTAGTAGTAGTTGCATCACTGCCCGTTTACACTGAGATGTTGTCGGATAATGGTTCTCTATGGTTGAGTTTCTTTAATGAAATCGGAGGAAACCCCCTCTTTCGATATATAAAAAAATCAGTAGCACTAGCGGTGCCAAAACATTGCCTCAAATTAATAGTGCCACTAGATTAAGGTGCAAAAGAATAACATTACTGCTTTATCATGGCAGTGCCAAAACAGTAGTACAAGAGCAGACTCAACATGCAGGATCTTTGGCAAACGGTCGGATAAAAAAGAAACATACCTCGTGATGGGAACCATATCGGCAGTCAACGCCACCGTAGAAGGGATGACACCAGTCACCAACATGGTTGATTCAATTCATGGGACCTTTTTGTGCAGTTCACCTAAAATGAAGCAATGTCCCATGAGCTAGCAGCTTCTTCTTCATTAGTTGCAATAAAATTGAGCAACATCAAGGTTGGTTGTGAAGCTCGTGAATGTTCAACTATAATTTGGATATCATTTGTGCAGTTCATCTAAGATCAAGCGTGAAATGTATATCTTTGTTTGCACAAAAAGGTGGAAAGGAGGGTGACTAACAAGTGATGAAACATACATCAAATGAAAAGAAGCATGTTCCTTATCTGAATGGAGATCCTACAAGGACAGTAGCAATTTTTAAAGCAGCAGCATTGCTAGATATTAGTGTGGGCATTAGGATTAACTATGACAATCATTAAATACGACATTACTTTAATGGTGCCATTGCTTCATTTTACCAGCAACATTACATTAACAACTGCTAAAGAGTTGGTATTTGGGCACGGGAGAGTAGGCGGACCAGGACAGTTGCATTTCTAACAAAAAGAAGCAACTTATCTGTGGCACCCCGATCCGCATGGAGCAGGGGGCCTTCGCACGTCAGGCCAGGATAACACGTGACGCACGACAGGTCCATAATACAGCATTCCAGGTACAAAAATATTCATCAAATACATGTATATGAGATTACATCATTGATGAATACAATTATCTGGCATAGCCCTAAGGCTATTAAATGACAGCGGAAGTCTGATAAAAATGGCGGCGGAAGTCTTGGTTTGGCAGCATAACAACTCTGGCTAGGCTCCACAACTCACAGGACTGGCAAGATTACGACCTAGCACGACGGATCAAGCGAGCAATACGGGTACGACCTACAAAACTGGCATGACACGCCAGGTCAGTACATTGAATGTACTTGCAAGACAACCAAATACATAGCATCCAAACAAGCAGAAGACAAAGCAAGAACCGAGCGCATGCAACACCCTATCTCATATCAATTACTAAACATGGCATGATAAAAATCAACTAAGCATGAACAAAATCATAACATCTACTAACATGGCAATGACATGGCATATCAGAACATGATTATAACATTGTAATAGCAAAACATAGAATTTTATCTCAATCATGGCATAACTTAACATGTCAATCAAAGCATAGCATGGCATCAAGAAACTATGCTGAAAATAAACTACCAATAATATCCAATGCAGACATAGCATGTTAACATTATGCAATCATCTTCTGTTCTATCATGGTTCTTTAAATGCAAATAATGATATATTATTCCAGCAATGCAACCAAACTTGTGCACCGAGTCCCTCGGACTCTCTTATCAACTGTGATCATCTCTGTATCACAAACACACCACCAAAGTGGTCTTTCTCAAGAACAACTCGTGATCCTTACGGCGATCACAACCACGACCAACACTTGGTCTCCAACTGTGATCCTTACGGCGATCACAACCACGACCAATATTTGGCCCGTGATCCTTACGGCGATCACAACCACTTATCTCATCATCAAGATATCGTCGTGACTCCTCACGACTATCTCATAGTTCAAGTTACCATATTCTTGTTATCACATATTTATTTACCAACTTAACTACTTCAGGTTTATCCTCCATTTCGACCAAGACCTGATAGTGGGACCTACTACGAACTGTTGCTATCGATAGACTTTATACACTCTGCAGAGGTAGCACACTGTACCCACACCACGGAACCCATGGCCTCGTCATCCCATTCGGGTGGACCAACGATATTCCGACGAAACCAACCTACTGCCATGACGCTCTCCTGGCCACTCCGACCCAATCCCCAACGGGCTGGTCCTGGGTGGCCCCGTGTCTACCAAAGACACCCCGACCACCATCGTGGTCAACTCCCACTCGGGGACACTCCCACTCGGGGACTGGTACCAAAAATCTCAAAAACGAGCACACAAGGTTATGTCCGCTTACCTGATCAGGGTAAGCACGCCCATAACCTTCCCTAGTTGGAGGCACCGACGAGAGGCACGACAATAGATCGCATTAAGGCCTTCCCAAAAAGGCAAATGTGGCTGCACTGAAAAAGTTCGGTTTGGCGGCACTATGACTCGATCCCATCGATGACGGAGGAGGTTTGTTATTATTAAGTCATTTTATTTCCTTCTCCATCATCATGAACATATTTAACATGAGTGCAACATGCCACATACAAATGCACGAACAAAATATTGAACTCCTCAAGTGCACAACTATAACATAAAGGACACGACAATAGTATATCAATGGTGCATTACAATCCTCATAACAGTTTATAACGATGACATGCAAATAAAGTAGAGTAGTGACATGGCATTATCAATAACAACATTTTAATTAGCATGGCAAAAGATATCATGAAAACGCAAGCATGCATGACAGGCATAAAGGAATAACTGCAGATGAAAACGATATGAAACAATTGCAACTACACACACACAAGGTGCAAGCAAAGTCAACATGCACGTTCGGGGCTCATGATAAGAGGTTGGCTTGCCCGGGGGTCGACAAATACTCCGGGAAGAAGTGCGAAACGATCGCGGAAAGATTTGCCGGAAACAGTTCTCTCTCGGAGGAGGCTGTTTACGGTCAAGGGAAAAATGGTCATTTTCACTGTGTGAAAATATTATGAAAATGATACCAACGGAAAGAGCTCGACGAACAGAGCACGCGAGCGCTGGAATCACCTTATTCGGAGTTACGGGTAAAAAGATACGGTCGTTTAAAGCTCAGGGACTAGTCTGTAAAAATACTTCTACAAACAGGTCCCTGGTAGTTTAAATAGAACGTGTCTTTTCTGAAAATACGTTTTCCACAGAGGGAAACGTATTCCCGGCCGAAGGAGAGCAAAATGCGCTTTCTGAGATTGAAACCGCACTTTCCAGAAATGCGCTTTCGCGCGGGGAAAGCGGCGTCGCGGCGGGGGCGCCGCCACTTATCTGACGTGGCACTGGGTCCGGCCCTTCGGTCGCCGACAGGTGGGGCCGCGCGAGGAGGGGCCTGCCTGGCCCTGGCGTCTTCTACGTCCTGCTCGGGAGCGAGCGAGGCCGGGGGAGGAGATCGCCCCGACGAGGATCGCAGGCGACTCCGGCCACGGCAGGCGACGGGCGACCTACCCACGGGTTCAGGAGGAGGAGGTGCACCCCGGGGTAGTCTCCATTGCCGGCGACGAGCACAGGGGAGGGAGCCACCCGGCCCGCGGTGGAGAAGGGCTTCGGCCTCCAGTGGACACGGGGCTCCGGTGAGGGGAATGGAGGGGCGACAGACTAGGGAGGGTCGCAGGGATGTGGCGCATCCATCCATGATGCGCACGGGGCTCGGGGAAGCTCGGGGGTGGTATAGGGCGGCGGAGCAGAGTGGCAGGCTCGCCGGAAATCCGAGCGCTCCGGCGAGGGATTCGGTCGGGCTCCGGTACTGGAGTGCTTTGGAGGGAGGGGGAAAGGGTTGGCTTGCTCGGAGAAGGCTCGGCCTGGCTATTTATAGCCCGGGCCAGGAGGGGAGGAGGTGGCACGCGGCGGGTGACCTGTCCGCGCGTCGGCGACGGCGTAGTGTCGGCAGGCGCGGCCAAGGCCCACGGGAAGGCGACGGGGAGGATCAAGACGAGCAGCAGAGGCTCACGGAGACGAGCAAGGCTCGAGGACAAGAGGAGGAAGCGGACACCGGCGAGGAAGAGGACGAGCTCACGGGCACACACTGTTCGAGCGTTGGCACGGCTCGCCGGAGAAGAAAATGAAGGGGGCCAGAGGTCCAGAGGGAAGAGGACGCCGAGGGGGAACTGCTGGGCATTAATGGCGAGGTCAGAGACGGTCGGAGCAGCGCTGCCGACGAGAATAGTGGCTAGACCACCGTTTTGGCTGGCTGCCCTCGTAGTCACCACTGGCATGGCGTGCTCTGGGGTTTTAACTGATGTAAATTCATGTCTACCGCGTAGTCCTTCCAGCATGGAGTGTTACCATGGTGAAAGATCGGGCAGAGACAAATGGAGATGAGTGAAACAAGCTCCACAAGTTTGCTGTTGCAAACTTGGCAACATCCTAGAGATTAAATCAGAGAGGGTAAATGGTAAACTTGGTGTCCGGGAGGCTTGGGGTAGAAAGGACTACGGTCCTGGGAGTTTTGAGGTAAAATGGACAACTATTTACCATAGTTGCTGTACAACCACCAAAACTGACCCAGAAACTTAATCATGATGAAACACTCACTAGGAGTGATGGATTGGGCTATAACTTGGCAAAGCCTGATGACCTGAACATACCATGATGCTATAAAAAGTTCATACCAAATGGACTCACCAAAATGGTACTTCCTTCACAGCTATCATTTCTGTCCAAAAACTTCAGAAAAATCCTCAGGGCAATTGGTCAAGTGAAATGAGCCACAATCTTGTGGAGATATGTTAGAGTAGGAGAAGGCCTGGAAAAATTATCAGCCATAATGGAGCAAGATAAAATACACTTGCTTCACAAACTGAAAATTTGGACAGAAAACAAGAATTGCTCCTGTGCTCACATAGTTAAATGAAATGAACTAAATTTGGGTGGAGGATGCTGATTTGAGATATAGGAGAGGATGTCAAAGTTTCATCCCATTTTGAAACTCTATGAAGGTACTTCCTTCACAAAGTTGCATTCTGGTCAGAAACTTTGAAAAATTGCACAGGGAGTTAGGATGAATGGATTGAGCACATATTTGGCATACATGGGTTATTTATCAATGTTAAACACCCTGCCAAATTGCATCTCAATTGGATTTAGGAATAAAGCACTTCCTTTGCAAAATATCAGAGAAGGCAGAAACTTGCATTGGATCATGTGCCAAATTTTTGAACTGAGGAACATGATATTAGGTTGGAACTAGTGATTATATAGCAAGCACAAGCTCCACAATTTATGTGGGAATTTTCTCTGCTATAAAAATAGTAGTTCCTTTGGAAATTGGCAGAAATGCAATATTGGCATTAAATAGGAAAAGGCAATTTTCCTTATTTAATTATGGCCAATATACTTGCCAGAGCTTGGATTAGGCATAAGAATCAACTCCACCAATTCTCATGAATTTAGGAGATGGCTAGATATGCCTTTGGATTTTATTCCTCAGAAAGGCAAGAAAAGGAATAAATCATAATTCAAAAATATTGCATTGGACTTAGCAATATTTTTGCATATCCAAGGTTAAGAAAGATAGGAGGATCTCTGGGATCAATTGGGAGGATCAACAGAACAAGGAAAATGGTGGCTCCTTTGTAATCACAAGGGCATATCCAAATTCCAAAAATTTGGAATTAGGGTTTAAGAGGAATTGAGCTGATGCAAATGAGGTCTTGCCCACTGAAAAAGACATGAGCAGGATTTTGAAAGGTTGGAAATGACAAAATTTTCTCAGGGTCATCCAGCAAACTCAGGAGAAAATTTTGAAAATGAGTGCCAGGAGAGAATAACAGCACAAAAATTGATAACCCAATTTTGGGGCTGTTACATTATCTTAATGGGAAATTTAGCAGGACATGAAAAACAGTGCCATTGATTCATATTACTGGAGGTATTACATTGAAAACAACATTGGTTTAACGTGTCCTTACTTTTAACAGTGCGACTGCTATATTTTACCAGTGGCATTACATAAGAGGGGCTTGGGGCAACAAACATCAGAACAGGATATCTGGGTTGGTCCCATTTTTGTTCGGTATAGCCACCTTATACTGTGTGAGGCTAGCAAATCTAGTGTTGGACATACGCTGTTGACTTGTCCCTCAGTCCCCACTTTCTTTCCTTTTTCAACCAATAGATCGGTTTATATTGAGTTTGTACTGCGTTTCCCTTTATTTCCCTATTAGACCAACATACCAATTGGATAGCCAGTCTCTGCTACTTTTTTCCCACATTATTTCCTCTTTCGACCAAGTCCTAGATTCCGGTAACAAATCTTCCCCCACCCCACCCCCTTTCTTCCCTGTTTGAACAAAGTAGTAGGAGTACTAGATTTGACTGCATGAACTAGTTTTACCTCCTAACAGTAAAATTTAGGTGGCTTTCGAACAGTCGGTCGATCCTATCTACGAGGGGGCCTAATAAATAGTAAAAGATACAAATGCAGCGACGTCAGGAGCTGGGGAAGTACGGCAAGGCCGGTTTCGAAGGAAGTTAAACCTGAGGGTCGCCGGGATGTCGTTAGGTGGGCGGCGGAAGGCCGGATCTACCCACACTACGGCAGCGAGGAAGAAGGGGTCGGAGGCCCTCCCTAGCCGTCACTGCATGGGAGAGAACGGCAAAGCATGCTGACCGGGACGCGCCGGCAGTGGGTAAGAGCCGTCGCCGAGGACGACCGCGTGAACATTGCACCTTCTCACCTTCCCCGACGGAGAGGATCCGGCTAGATCTGTGACCAGCAGTGAGCAGAGAGAGAGTGTGGCCACCACTGTCGTGTTTAGATCTGGAGAGGACGAGACGGTGTGAAGAGAGCAACACTAGCAAGCAAGCGCGGAGGCTCCTGCCTATATAGTGGAGTAGTTTTCTTTTATCTACCGAAGCCAGCTTGACCTCGTCAATGACTGTCGAGAAGTCTTCATGCACGTGCCCCCGGAGGCGCAGTTGTCGTCATTTTGATCTGAAGCACTGGATTAACATATAACACGAAAAAATGCCCAGACTAAGGCATAGCCTAGTGGTGGGGAGGGGTTGATGCCTTCCCACCCACCCAGGTTCAAGGCATGGTACTTGCAATTTGGGTTTGTTGCACCAATTATACTGTAGGGGGTTCCCTTACAGTCTTTTTATCAAAACACGAAAAAATGCCACATGACAAGAAACAATAACCTCACTGCCCCAAGGAGACAACATGAATCCCGACGGACAAACTAGACGAGTATCAAAGCTCAAATTAAAGATAAACTCATAGAAAAGGGGTCCATCGATAGATGTCCTAATTAACATAGCCGGCTTGACCTAGATGGCAGCCGAGTAGTCTTCGTGCATGTGCCCATTATACGTGTCCGACGTATCTATAATTTATGAAGTATTCATGCTATTATATTATCCATCTTATATGTTTTATATGCATTTATATGATATTTTATATGATTTTTGGGACTAACCTATTAACCTAGAACCCAGTGCCAATTTCTGTTTTTTCCTTGTTTTTGAGTATCGCAGAAAAGGAATACCAAACGGAGTCCAATTGACGTGCCAATTTTTGATGATTTTTTATGGACCAAAAGAAGCCCCCGGAGTAAAAGAGTTGGGCCAGAAGAGTCCCGGGCTGTCCACGAGCGTGGGGGGGGGGGGCGCCCACCCCCCTGGGCGTGGGCCCCTGCCTCGTGGACGACTCGGGAACCTCCTTGACATGAGACCTACGCCAAAAATTCCTATAAATACTGAAACCTCCAGAAAATAACCTAGATCAGGAGTTCCGCCGCCGCAAGCCTCTGTAGCCACCAAAAACCAATCGGGACCCTATTCTGGCACCCTGCCGTAGGGGGATCCCTCATCGATGGCCATCTTTGTCATCCCGGCGCTCTCCATGACAAGGAGGGAGTAGTTCACCCTCGGGGCTGAGGGTATGCACCAGTAGCTATGTGTTTGATCTCTCTCTCTCTCTCTCTCTCTCGTGTTCTTGAGGTGGTACGATCTTGATGTATCGCGAGCTTTGATATTATAGTTGGATCCTATGATGTTTCTCCCCCTCTACTCTCTTGTAATGGATTGAGTTTTCCCTTTGAAGTTATCTTATCGGATTGAGTCTTTAAGGATTTGAGAACACTTGATGTATGTCTTGCATGTGCTTATCTGTGGTGACAATGGGATATCACGTGATCTACTTGATGTATGTTTTGGTGATCAACTTGCGGGTTCAGTGACCTTGTGAACTTATGCATAGGGGTTGGCACACGTTTTCGTCTTGTCTCTCCGGTAAAAACTTTGGGGCACTCTTTGAAGTTCTTTGTGTTGGTTTGAATAGATGAATATGAGATTGTGTGATGCATATCGTATAATCATGCCCGCGGATACTTGAGGTGAGATTGGAGTATCTAGGTGACATTAGGGTTTTGGTTGATTTGTATCTTAAGGTGTTATTCTAGTATGAACTCTATGATAGATCGAACGGAAAGAATAGCTTCGTGTTATTTTACTACGGACTCTTGAATAGATCGATTAGAAAGGATAACCTTGAGGTGGTTTCGTACCCTACAATAATCTCTTCGTTTGTTCTCCGCTATTAGTGACTTTGGAGTGACTCTTTGTTGCATGTTGAGGGATAGTTATATGATCCAGTTATGTTATTATTGTTGAGAGAACTTGCACTAGTGAAAGTATGAACCCTAGGCCTTGTTTCAATGCATTGCAATACCGTTTTTGCTCACTTTTATCAATAGTTACCTTGCTGTTTTTATATTTTCAGATTACAAAAACCTTTATGTACCATCCATATTGCACTTGTATCACCATCTCTTTGCCGAACTAGTGCACCTATAGAATTTACCATTGTATTGGGTGTGTTGGGGACACAAGAGACTCTTTGTTATTTGGTTGCAGGGTTGCTTGAGAGAGACCATCTTCATCCTACGCCTCCCACGGATTGATAAACCTTAGGTCATCCACTTGAGGGAAATTTGCTACTGTCCTACAAACCTCTGCACTTGGAGGCCCAACAACATCTACAAGAAGAAGGTTGTGTAGTAGACATCAGCCCACAATGACCAGCGCCTTGGAGGAACTCAGGTTTCACTGTTTAACCCTCGCAGTGATCCGAAGCACATGACACCTAATATTGCGAGATGACAAGAAACCTTTTTTAGATTTCTCATCAGAACTATAGCCCTGTACAACACAGCCTGCATGATCTGTAGACGATAGCCAATCCAGCCGTCTGCTGGAGTCTGGTCACATGCATGGACGAACTGATCTTCCATGTCATGCAGTGATCGTCCAGGAACCAACGTCTGTACAATACTGCTCCAGTACTATTGCTCGTGTCTCTCTTCTATTAACTCAGCCGACTTGCGGGGCCAGGGAGTGGGCCTATGGTTGGTTCTCAATTGCGGTCCCACATGTGTGTGCAAACGCAATATGACACGCGTTCCATTCGGAGAGCGGCGTGCCAAACCGACCGACCGTCTGGGATGCGACGCGAACGCGACGGGCATGTTGTATACATGTGTACCACCGTTTTCTTGAGGCTTTGCTCCCTGGCGCAATCTGTGGATACAAAATTATATTTAAAAGTCGAGGGCGGGGCTTTTCCCGCGCGGTAGGCGGGGCAGTACCGCCTAGTCGGTTCGACAGAGACGCGAGTGTCGGATTTCGGGTTCCGGCAAACCCTTGAGGTTCGAACACTAGGGTGCGCATAAAGATCTCTCCTCCCCCTAGCTCACGCCCTCACCGCGATCTCAAAGCTCGGCGCATCGAACTTACAGAACAAGAGACACAAGGTTTATACTGGTTCGGGCCACCGATGTGGTGTAATACCCTACTCCAGTGTGGTGTGGTGGATTGCCTCTCGGGCTGAGGATGAACAATTACAAGGGAAGAACAGCCTCCTGAGGAGAGGTGCTCTTGTGCTTGGTGAGCTTGTGTGGATGAGGATGATCTGAATGGTTCCGGATCCGTTCCTCAGATCGGTTCGGTTCGGTCCCTACTGTGGCGGCTAGCCCTATTTATAGTGGCCCAGGTCCTCTTCCCAAATGCTGGCGGGAAGGGATGCCACAATGGCCAAATTTGAAGGGAGACAACTAGTACAAGTTATCCTGACTAAAGGTGGTCTTCGCCTGCCAAAGGCTCTGGTGGTGACGCCATCTTGGGCTCCACGGTGACCTCCGTCCTGCCGTCCTGCTGGTCTTGGTCTCGTTGCACTGATATGGAAACCTTTGCTTGATGCCTCGGACTCCTCGCCTGCGCTTGCCTCTTTAGCACCAAAGAGGAAACGAGGACACTGTGCGTGCTCGCGCCCACCTGGCCCCGGTCATCATGGCTTACATCACCGGAACCTCGCGAGGTGCCCCTTGCCTTGATCTCTCCGCCCCTCGCGAGCCAGCCTAGTGAGGCCGCCCCCCGAGGAGGTCTTGCATCGTCCGCCTCACAAGGATTGGCCCCTCGCGAGGGTCTTGAGTGTTTGATGGTGAAGATGGGCCGTAATGGGCCGCTGGTGGAGCCACGCCATGGACTGCAGGCAGGCAAGTCTGGGGACCCCCGTTCCCAGGACGCCGACAGTAGCCCCCGGGCCCAAGGCGCGCTCGGACTTGGCTTCGAGGCGAAGCCAAAGGGCAAGTGCGGAGCGCCCCGGGCCCCAACAGCCTGCGGCCTCGCTTGACGTGTGACGATTGATTAGAGTGGGCATCTCCGCTTCCCCACGTTGCCTCGGCAACTGCCCGACTTGACGAGTCCCTGCTACATGCAGAGAAAAATCATCATTACCTGTGATCGTGGGGATCGCCGGTTGGCCTTCTCCCGCTACAAATGAGGAGGGGGCGGAGCCCCCGTCGCTCATCTCTTCCTGCTCCGCTCATTTCTTCTCCCTTGCTTCACTGCCGGCTGCGACACCCATGGCGCCTACGAAGAGGTTCTCGGCCGCAGAGAAGGGGAAGGCCCACTAGGAGGGACCCGGCTCACCGCCGCCCAAGAGGGGGCGCGGCCGCCCCCGCAAGCACACCGCGACCCCCGCCGTGGCCCCTCGCGGCCGCGGCGGCGCCTCTTCGCGTGGTGGGAGTCGCCCAGGTCGTGGCAGCCCCGTCGATGAAGGGAGGCGCGCCATGGTCGCGCGGCCTCCCCGGCCATGCTTCCACTCGGCGGAGGTGCTGCCGGAGTTCGTCGTGTGGTCGGAGAACCCGGCCGGCACCTGGCTTCAGCTCCCATGCTTTTTCGCCGGCGAGCTGCCGGCCACGGGTCTAGGCGGGCTCTGGCTGCAGGCTGACGGCTGCTGCAGCAAGGCTTCGTGTGTCGCGGTGGAGGTCTCCGTTGCAGGCAACACGGCCTTGGCCCGCGGCTGGCAGATGCTTGCCCGCGCGCGCGGCCTGGGAAGGCGGTGCACCCTCCACTTCAAGTACGACAGCAACGCGACCCTCTACGTGAGGGTATTCGCAGAAGACGGTCGCCGCGTCGGGTGCTGCCCTGAGGACAAGGACGGTGGTGAGGTGCTCAGCCTGGGCGACGGCCGCGACGAGGGTGAAGGCGGGCTTGTCCTTGGCGCCAGCCATGGCTCGTCTAGCTATGGTGACTCTTCTTTCGGCGACGGCTCCAGCAGCAGCGACTATGACCAGCCGCCGCGCCCGCTTTGAGGGTGGAAGCGGGTCGTCCCGTCGCCGTGCCCCAGTGAAGCACGAGGAGGGGTCTGGCTGAGCCCAGGAGAGCGCCATGGGCCCATCCTCGCGAACTGCCGCGGGGGCGCGCACCACTTTTGTTTCGTTCTTCCTTTTCTTCCTGCATTAAGAGAGAGACAAGTATGCGGCCCCACAGGGGCGTGCAACGAACCACGATTTCCAAGTTGCTATGCTATGTTTATTGTTCTTGTGTCATGTTGCAGCATCGACGTTTTATGTAGGCGCGTAGGAATAACATAACTTGACGCGCTCGAAGTAGTTTTCGCCTCGTGAGGCGCGCATTTTCCAGTACCTGGCGAGGCCTCCTTGGCTTGGGAGGCGTCTAGGAACTGCAAAAATTCGTTAGGAAACTCTTATTCTTCCGAGCCCTGGTCGCAGGCGCAGCCGGCCACGACCCAGCGCTTCGCATCGCGGTACCCGAGGGGCACGGATTGAGAAAGGTGCGCCAGCTTGCGAGCTCGAGCACGGGTGCCTCGCGAAGAATAGGAAAAACACTCACGAGGGCACCTGTCCAGCCCCCTCGCGAGGCATGCGAGGGAGAGTACGGGTCAAAATGAGGAATCGAGGGCAGAAAAGCAGGCAAAAGGCGATGGAACCAAGCCGGCAAGGAACACCAGAAAGCAAATTTTCATTAAAGAGGGGCAAGCCAACTGCGGAAAGCAAATGAAAAGCCGCGTCCGGCACCTAGTCTAGTCTTCTCACCTGCGCGGAGCTAAGTGCTGCCACTAGGACGTGGGAGGGAGCCCCCGAGGCCCGAGGGCAGCACTCCTGAGACTCCGGGGCGTGTACAACCCACTCATTATTACGTGAGAGTGTCACGAGCGGAGACCTTCACAGGCACTGGGCCTTGCTTCATAGGCGTTGGGCCTTGCTTCATGGGTAGAACTTCCGGAGGTGCTGGATGTTCCAGGCGTTCTGGATGGGGACCCTGTCCTGCGTCTCTGGGCGCGCGGCGCTAGGCCTAGAGACGTGGGCGACCCTAAATGGGCCCTCCCACATGGGTGAAAGCTTATGCAGCCCTTCCCTGGAGAGCACCCGCCTTAGGACGAGGTCACCCACCTCGAGCGTCCTAGAGCGAATGCTGCGGCAGTGATACCGCCACAACGCCTGCTGGTATCTTGCCGTTCGAAGCGTGGTTTCACGACGGCGTTCCTCCCCCAGCACAAGGTCCATCCCCCGCATGGCGTCCTGTTGTGTCTCATCAAACGCCAGGACCCGCGCGGAGCGATGCTTGACCTCGTGAGGGAGAACCGCTTCTGCTCCGTAGATGAGGAAGAACGGGGTCTCGCCCGTTGGCTTGGTGGCGGTGGTGCGGATGGACCACAGCACAGACTGGAGCTCGTCGTGCCAGCCCCTGCCACAGGCCTCGAGCTTCTTCTTGAAGGTCCTGGTCTTGAGGCCTCTCAGGACCTCCGTGTTGGCGCGTTCGGCTTGACCGTTGCTTCTAGGGTGTGCCACCGAAGCATAGCAGATCTGCGTTCCAAGGTTAGCACAATATGTCTTGAAGAGATTGCTAGTGAACTGCGAGCTGTTGTTGGTGATGATGCGATTAGGGACCCCGAACCGGCTTACGAGACCCTTGATGAACTTGACCGCCGGGATGGTGCGGTCAGCTTCTACCTCCGCCCATTTGGCGAATTTGTCGATGGCGACGTAGAGGTAGCGGTAGCCCCCAGGCGCTCGAGGGAACGGGCCCAAGATATCCAGCCCCTAGACTGCGAATGGCCACGAGAGCGGGATGGTCTGGAGGCCCTGAGCTGGCTGATGGATCTGCTTGGCGTGGAATTGGCAGGCCTCGCAGGACTTCACCAGCTCGGTTGCGTCGTTGAGCGCCGTAGGCCAGTAGAACCCGCTGCGGAATGCCTTGCCAACGAGGGCTCGTGACGACGAGTGGTGTCCGCAGTCTCCGCCATTTATGTCAGCTAAAAACTCGTTCCCCTATTCCCTGGAGATACAACACAAGGAAACGTCATTTGGCCGCTTCCTGTATAACTCACCGTCCTGGATGCAGTACGCCGTAGCCTGTCGGGCCACGCGCACCGCGTCCTCCTCCTTCTCCGGCAGCGTCCCTTGCGTTAGGTATTCCTTGAACTCCTAGGACCAGCACCCCTCCTGAGGCTCGAGCGGCAAGAGTAGGCGCGCTCCCGAGGTCGGGCCGCAGGCCGGGGCTCCCGAAGCAGGTGGTTGGGGGAGCTCCTCCCAAGGCGGCGCCGGCCTCGAAAGCGTAGGTGCTGCCGATGGCTTGAAGAGCCGCTCCTCGAAGACACCAGGCTCTTGGGGTAGTCGCTTGGATGCTCACTTGGTGATGTCGTCGGCTTCCTTGTTGGTGCCACGGGGCACGTGCTGCAATTCTAGGCCCAAGAACTGCTTTTCCATTTTGCGTACCTCGCGAGATATACCTTCATGTGCTTGTCCCTCGGCTCGTATACCTTGTTGGAGAAGTTGACGAGAAGCTGCGAGTCGCCCCTGATGGTGAGGCGCTTCACCCCCAGGGCCACCGCAGCCTTAAGGCCAACTATGAGGCCTTCGTACTCCGCTATGTTGTTGGAGACCTTCTCGCCCTGCTGGAAGCAGAGCTGCACGACGTAGTAGAGCTTGTCCTGAGTGGGCAAGATGAGCACTGCTCCAGCCCTCGCGCCCTGGCGCGCAAATGCGCCATCGAAATACATAACCCAGCCGTCTAGCGCTTCACTTCCCGGCGAGAGGGATCGATCCTCGCCTGCTTCAAGCCCCGGGGCGTCCGTCCATTCTGCCATGAAGTCGGCGAGCGCGGCTCCCTTGATGACCTTGGTTGTGCTGAACTCCAGCTGGAATGCCTGCAACTCGATATTCCACTTGGCGACTCTTCTAGCAGCGTTGGGGCTCCTGAGTACCCTCTCCAGTGGGTAGGCCGAGACGACCTTGATTGGGTGACCTTGAAAGAAGTGTCGTAGCTTACGCGAGGCCACCAAGAGCGCGAGCAAGAGCTTTTGTGGCATGGGGTACCATGCCCTTGCATCCCGCAGTACCGTGCTGACAAAATACACTGGGTGCTCGACGAGGGCGGGCGCGTCGACGGGGCCTACGTCTGTCGGAGGTTGATGCGCTTCCTGAGGCGATGGAACCCCCGGAGCCTGGTTGCTCATTGGGGCCTCTGCAGGCCCAAGGGTGCCGTCTTGCTGAGCCTGGTCATCCGTTGGCGTTGCTCAGCCCTTGCGGTGCCCTCCGGGTCTTGTATCGCCCCAGCTGGGGGCGTGGCTCGGCGCGACGCATCCTTGGCCTGGTGCTCTTACCGGACCGCCACCAGAGCTGCGCTGGCGGAGTAAGGAGTGGCGGCAAGGTAAAGCACCAGGGGCGAGAGAGGGCGGGGCGCCACCATCACCGGAGGGCTGGTCAGGTATCTCTTGAGGTCTTGAAATGCTTGGTCAGCCTCGGGGGTCCACTCAAATGAGCCCTTCTTCTTCATCAGCTTGAAGAACAGTAGGGCGCGCTCTCCCAGCTTGGAGATGAAGCGCCCCCAGCGAAGTCACGCAGCCGGCAAGCTTCTGCATCTCCTTGAGGGTTTGTGGTGGGCTCATGTCTTCGATCGCCTTGACCTTCTCCGGGTTGGCCTCGATCCCCTGTGGGACACAAGGAAGCCCAGCAACTTGCCGGAGGGGACACCAAATACGCACTTCTCTGGGTTGAGCCGCAAGTCCACCTGGCGCAGGCTCGCGAAGGTCTCCTCCAAGTCCTGAGTCAAAGTCCTCGCCTCCTGAGACTTTACCACAATGTCGTCGATGTAGGCTTCAGCATTCCTCCCGAGCTGCTGACCCAGGGCGATGTGCATTAGCCGTTGGAAGGCCGCGCCTGCGTTGCGCAACCCGAACGGCATGCAAGTGTAGCAGTACACCCCGCACGGGGTCAGGAAGGCCGTCTTCTCCACATCCTCTACCGCCATCTTGATCAGGTGATAGACTGAAAACACATCCAGGAAGCATAGCAGGTCACACTCGGCGGTGGAGTCAACGATCTGGTCGATGCGTGGAAGCGGGAACGGATCTTGGGGATAGGCCTTGTTGAGGTTGGTGAAGTTGACACACATGCACTATTTCCCGCCTTTCTTTGGCACAACGACGGGGTTCGCCAGCCACTCGGGGTACCGAACCTCGCGAATGACACCTGCTGCCTCCAGCTTACGGGTTTCCTGGATGATGAAGGACTGCTTCTCCGTGGACTGTCGCCGCGCCTTCTGCTTCACAGGGCGCACATTGGGGCACACCCTCAAGTGATGCTCGATCACCCCTCTTGGGACCCCTACCAGCTGTTTGGGCTCCCAGGCGAATACTTCCTTGTTTGCGCGCAAGAACTTCACCTATGGTGAAGGTGGCTCCAGAGGACCCATCTTCCTCGACCGACACCTGCTTGGTTTCTGCCCGATCTTGAGTGAACAACTGCTTCTTATTAGCTGGTGCGGCCTCCTTAACTCTGGACATGACCTCGTCGACCGGTCGCACTGCCGCGGCGGTTTTGAGGGCAAGCTTGAGCGCTACCAGAGCTTCCTTGGTATCTCCGACTATGGTGAGGACGTCCTTGCTCCCGGGCATCTTCATGAGGTTGTTGGCTGGATGGATTGCCGCCATAAACTGAGCCAGAGCTTGGTATCCGAGGATGGCGTTGTACGGGAGGCCAATACGGGCGATGTGAAAGTCGATCAGCTCAGTGCGATAGTCGTCGCGGGTGACGAAGGTCACGGGAAGACGGATCTGCCCCAGGGGGCTGGAGGAGCCGCCCCGACCCCGGAGAAGGGCTTGCTGGGGCGGAGCCGCTCGAGCGGTACGTGAAGAAGGCTAAAAGCCTCCACAGAGAGCACGTTGAGGCCGGCGCCGCCGTCGATGAGGGTCTTGGTGATGGCTACTCTGCAGATGGTGGGCGTGCAAAGCATTGGGAGCACGCCCGAGCCGACAGTGGTGACAGGGTGATCCCCCGAGTCGAAGGTCAGGTCGGCCTTGGGCGCCGCCCAACCCGGGGGATCCCCCTTCCGCATGGAGGCGGCACCGATCTGGCGAAAGAATGGCTTGGTGTGATGGCCCGAGGGCGGCGCTTGCGAGCCACTAAGGATGGTTGCGACGGCAAGGGGCGCCGGTGCCGCGAAGCGCGCATCGAAGGGGCTGCGCAGCCACCGTAGATCCTGGGAGATCGAGTAGCCAGGCGCGCGGTGCACTAGTGAGGGCCATGGGAAGCCAATTGGCCATGACCTTTTTGTGGCCCCCAGCCTTCAGGACGGCCTCTTCATACGCCAGCAGGAAGGCCGACGGGTCCGCCGCGCCGTCGTAACGCGGCGACATCTCTGGCTTGAACTTGGGTGGCCACTGCACCTGCCGCGAGGCGGGGGCTAAGGCTCGGAGCCCCCTGGCCCCGCCACGGGCATCCGTCATCGCAGCCGGAAGAGCAACGCTGGCCATGGGGGCAAGGCGTGGTGATGGCGGAGCGTGGATCAATGGAAGGAAGGCTTCGGCGCACCCCTACCTGGCATGCCAAATGTTGGATTTCGGGTTCCGGCAAACCCTTCAGGTTTGAACACTGGGGTGCGCACAAAGATCTCTCCTCCCCCTAGCTCACGCCCTCACCGCAATCTCAAAGCTCAGTGCGTCAAACTCACAGAACAAGAGACACAAGGTTTATACTGGTTCAGGCCACCGATGTGGTGTAATACCCTACTCCAGTGTGGTGTGGTGGATTGCCTCTTGGGCTGAGGATTATCAGTTACAAGGGAAGAACAGCCTCCCGAGGAGAGGTGCTCTTGTGCTTGGTGAGATTGTGTGGATGAGGATGATCTTAATGGTTCCGGATCCGTTCCTCAGATCGGTTCGGTTCGGTCCCTACTGTGGTGGCTAGCCCTATTTATAGTGGCCCGGGTCCTCTTCCCAAATGCTGGTGGGAAGGGATGCCACAACGGAAAAATTTGAAGGGAGACAACTAGTACAAGTTATCCTGACTAAAGGTGGTCTTCGCCTGCCAAAGGCTTTGGTGGTGACGCCGTATTGGGCTCCACGGTGACCTCCGTCCTGCCGTCCTGCTGGTCTTGGTCTCGTTGCACTGATATGGAAACCTTTGCCTGATGCCTCGGACTCCTCGCCTACGCTTGCCTTTTTAGCACCAAAGAGGAAACGAGGACACTGTGCGCGCTGGCGCCCGCCTGGCCCCGGTCGTCATGGCTTACGTCACCGGAACCTCGCGAGGTGCCCCTTGCCTTGATCTCTCCGCCCCTCACGAGCCAGCCTAGTGAGGCCGCCCCCAAGGAGGTCTTGCGTCATCCGCCTCGTGAGGCTTGGCCCCTCGCGAGGGTCTTGAGTGTTTGCTGGTGAAGATGGGCCGTACAGGGCCGCTGGTGGAGCCACGCCGTGGGCCGCAGGCAAGCAAGTCTGGAGACCCCCGTTCCCAGGATGCCGACAGCGAGAAGATGAGGGAGTAGGCTGCTGCAAATGTAGGGCTGTGTGATTTGACAGCGAGTTATAGCTGGACAGGTGGGGCCCTGTGATTTGACTTGCCGTCATCATTTTAATTGTGGCGCTACGACTAGCGTGAGTCTTCCGATTCCTGACCACCTCCATGGTATACAGGTGCCTCTCCTAATGCTCCACCATGTAGAGCATGGTTAATAGTATAGCCAGATGTTGGCTATATAAACATGCCATGTCATCAAAAGTTAGTATTATTTATTAGTCATACAATAGGGTTGGTTATATGGTTGGCTATAAGGTTACAACTTTTACTCACTTTCTCTCTATTTCTCTCCTTGTATTAAATGCTTTTGTCTAGGAGCACGTGTAGAGGCTAGCTCTTGCATGAGAGCCCACTCCTCCACTTTTTCCTTGCCTCTCTCCTCCACATATGCAAAAATGCCATGTAAGTGGGCTTATAGTCCACTATTGTACTTGCTCGCACAGGTGCTAAGCCTGCCACATGGGCATAAACTCTGATGTGGCAAGTTAATTAAGAAGAGAGAGAGACTAGTTTGGTGACCCCAGGATGAAATGGTGCTAAGCGCGTGTACCTAGGTGAAAAGATAATTTTGAGTCTATACCTAATTAAATGAAGCAAGCTTAGCAACAAAAAACTAAGCACCTATGCATTGGGGACTTGAGTTTCTAAGCCATTTAATGCCCTTAACACCTTATCTAAGCACCATTTCATTGGAAGAGGTCACTCCTTGGCAAATGCAATAAATACTACGAAGAAAGAGATAGAGAGAAGTAAAAAAATACTCTTATAGCCAACCTTATAGCTAAGCTTGTTGTATGAGTGGCTAAGTCATGACTATGTATGACATGCCAACATCAGATAGCCTAACGCACCCAGACGGAAGAAGTAGTTTCATGCATGCGAAGTAGGCAAAAAATGCTCATTTATAGCCATCTGAAATCTCCAAGGGCGCAACCGCGCGAGTGAGGCGACGGTCGTGGTAGGCGTGACCATGATACGGGCTACTGACAGCCCTTGGATCTGAGATCGAACGGTCTCATGCTAACTTGCTGAAACTTTGCAGAATAACCCTCCAGGATAGGATATTCACCCATAGGTCTAGAATCACGCCATGCAACCGTTCGATCTCAGATCCAAGGGATCTCGGAAGCCCGTGTCTGGGAGCATGGAAAGCTTCGTATCACCTGTAATATTCAAGACGCTTGACGTGCGAACACGCAGATGCATGAAGCCATTTAATTGGGTGTCTAGCAGACATGACATCTAATTGGGCCCCCATAGTACTGTGCATGAATCCATTTATCCACCGGGCAAGCCACTACACTGCCATTCGCATGCCCCACTTAGCATTTTTACAATCGCAAAACCGCTACCAATTCGCTCCTACTCATCCCCGTCTGTCCTTTAACATTACGGCAGTTCGCTCCTAGTCGTCCCGTCCTTTCACATTATAGCAGTTCCACTAATCCTAACTCTCCTCCCAAATCCATGGCGTCCCAAATCTCCATGATCGGCGGTGAGTACAAAGTTAGAACCATCACCGGAGATGAGTTTGACGTCATCTACATACGTTCTTCCGCGACGGTGAAAGGATGCCTTGCTCTCTTCAGACGCATGTTCAAAAAGTCAAAGGGTGATGAGTGGGTCGCTGGGCTAGATGTTGAGTACACCATAGTCCTGGGAAAAGAGAAGAATCTAAAGAAGGAAGAGAAGAAAAAGCCCGCCATGATTAGGTTTGTGTGCCTAACTTGTGCTTGGTCTACCACATATGCCATGCCGATGTTGAGTGCGAGGATTTTAAGAACTTCCTCGGGGGCGGCAAAGTGAAATTCATTTTTGTAGACTTTGCGAACGACAAAGAAGTCCTGGGTCTGATAGGCCTCGTACTAGGCCAGCCCTTCAACCTCTAGAGGAATGTGCTGGTGTCCTCCCGTACGGTAAACTGACGAAACCTCTGCCTAAGTTTCATCATGCATGGCAGTGGAATGTACTAGATAGAGACCACATCAATTACGCTGCAATGGATGCCTACCTTTGTTTCCATATCTACAAGGGTTGGATGAAGAGCGAAAGCCAAGTGTGCGGTTCAAGCAAAGAAGTATCGGCCAAGCGGAAGAGGGACAAGGACGAAGTCGAGCACGTGGACGAGGAGTCCGAGTAAGGTGCAGTGTCGTTGCTCATGGTGGTTGTAATGCAGTGTCTGCCGGATCAGTTGCTTAGTTTAATTTCAGGGTGCTTAGTTTTATTTGAGGGGTGTGTTGTGCTGAGCCCCCAGTAGAACTATGTTATGTTCCTTCTCGTTAATTTAACTCTTCATTACGTACATACTAGTATTTCTTATAGTTCATCATGTAGTTGGTAGTACTACCACTCGTTTCTTCACATTATATACGTACAATATATATGGCCAACATCATATAGCCAGTAGTTTAGTTGTCAAAGAATTTCAGGGTGCTTAGTTTTATTTGAGGGGTGTGTTGTGCTGGATACCATTAATATGACTCAAATCTCTTTTGCCATGTTATGATGACATAAATACCTATGGACCAACATGCCAGCTCTCCCTCTATCTCACTATAGTACAATAAAGTGCGGGGTCTACTTGATCCCAACAGCGTTCTTATTTCCTTGTAAAATTATTCGCTTGGTTATTCCTGACAAGCGGGGTCACACTTATCATTGTGAGATAGGGAGAATCGACATGTGGGTCTAGGCTTATTTTTGTCATATAACATGGTCAACGGGTTTGACGTGAAAATAACAATGTCTAATGGCATTTTTTAGCAAACATCTAACGGAACGATGGCATTTTTGAGATATCTAATTGCATTTTTGAGCAAGCATCTCACAGATCGATGGCATTTTTGAGTAGTTGTAACTCCTAATGGCAAAACTGAGTAGTGATACACAATTAGTGGCATAAATAATAAAAACCCAAGAATTAAATAGGTATGGTAATTTCTTTAATAGAATTTAGCACCCCATCTAAGCATGTACTAGCTTTTTAAATGGTACTATATGCATAATTTGGCGACGAGCGCTCTCTGTATGTACCACCTTTTTTCTTTAATTTCATCTTGTTAGTTTTGCTCCATGGCGCAATCCATCGATACTACTACTGTACAAAAGTATACATTTAAAAGGCTAGAGGGCGGGGCAGTCTCGCTTGGTCGGTTTCAGGAGAGGCGAGGGCCTTTGTGATTTGACGGCTCATTACTGCTGGAAGGCGGGGCCTTGTGATTTGACTGCTCGTATAAATGTTGCTGATGACCTGAGGAGGAGCAAAGAACCATGCGGTATACTCAAGTTTTCCACTGGAGTACTAGTACGACGGAGGAGCACGAAACACGGCAGCCCAGTGCGATATGGCGATAAAAAAGATCTAATTTGCTAGTCATTGATCCGACGGCGCCGCTCATCGTTAGCATTGTTCTATTCATGCCTCGCAGAGAATGTGACACGTGCGGCGAAACACCCGAAGGAAAAGAAGAAACAATGGAGCAAAAGAAGAAGGAAGATTACCCCCCCCCCCCCCCCCCCGAAAAGAAGGAAGACGCACACACAAGTCTGGGGCGCTACTCTCTACTACATGAAGGGTTGCTGGCCGCGGAGTCGTAAGTGCTTCTTCATCGCCTCCACGACCTCCATCTCCTTACGCATCTCCTCCTCCATCTTATTCATTATGTCCATGACGCGGGATTTCTTGACGCGAGCCTTCATCATCTATTCCACGGTCGCATTACGTACCTTGATAGTAGCCGGGTGCTCGATGTGGAGCTTCGCCAACTCCTCCTTATGTTCCATGAGGAGGGCCTACAGCATCTTCATCGAGGAACTACTCTTCTCATGCAGCTTCTTCCAGCCGGTGTTCTCCTCCTTCAGCAGGTCGAGCTCGTGGCAGAGCTTCGCCTTGTCCTCCTAAAGTTGCAGGATTTTGTCGGTCGCCTTCTTATCCGAGGCAATGCTCTTCTTGAGCAGCATCACCAAGCCGGCGGTCAACTCCCCCTGCTCATTGAGCTCATCGGTCATGTCGTCGAGGCTCTCCTTCAGCAGCTCCACCAAGCCGTCGATGAACTCCTCCTACTTATTGAGCTGATCGGGCATGTCGTCGAGGGATAACGACTCCAGCGCCGCCAGCTCGACATGTTCGCCTCCGCGGCTAGGGCGCTCCTGGGAGCCCTCGCCTGCTCGTGAGAGATCTTCCGAGGTCTCTGCCAGGCGGCGAGCCCTCTTTTTTTCCGTGGCCTTGGTTGCCGCTCCCTTGTTACGAGTAGTTCTCGACCTAGAGCTCTACACACCGGCCTTGGCAAGGATGGACGAACAAGAAAGAATTATGAGGAGGAAGAGGTAGAGTGATTTTTGGCTAGGTACTAGTTCCCCTTTTTATAACCTAGTACTAGCACTAGTACTAAAACCTGCATAGTGGGAACATGTTCAGGTTTGATACGTACTAGGTGCGAGCAGGTTTGCACTTAATTATACTATACACTTTGGAATGTGATGGGAACAAGCTAAATATTAATTGATGTTTTTGGTTTCGAGGCCCGAAACGGCTCCCAATGAGTTTCCTGGAACACAAATATCAAGTACTACTGCTCAAATGCGGTCGCACAAGTCAGTGATGTAGCTAGTCGTACATGTCAGACCAAGCCGATGCGTGTCGCGGGTCCGACCGACCGTAAGTATTACGCGATGGAGACTTCTGGTTGTGTTCGGGTGATTTTCACGACCAAGCATTCAAAAACTAGTGAAAATCAATTACCATCTTTTTCCAAATGACCAAGTACTTTCACAGGAATACAATACATATAGATGGAGTGATTGTCACAGTTGCAAACCGGCATGGCACCGCAAGTTCACTACAGCAGCAACCAAGTAGGTCACTTCATCGTTGGCGGGGAAGGAGGGCAGCTCACCTTGCCTACAATGCATGCCCAGCGGCGCCGCCGCAGTTGGTCCCGCGATTTGGCTTCTCCTACCGTCCATTTGAACAGTTGCACCGTGTAACGCCCCGGATTCGATGCGCCAGGTGTCTCCCAGTTATTCGCCGTCGTTACCATGTAATTTGCTTGCGTGTCGCACTTTCCCATGTCATCGTCTACATTGCATCATCATGTTTTGCAAAACTTGCATCCGGTCCTTTTCCCCGTTGTCCGTTTCGCGTTCCGACACTCCCATACGTGCCCGTTGCACCTCTCAGACCTCATTTCATGAGTGGCTTAAATATGTTCTCGGAATGGGATGAAACTTGGCGTGCGGTGTTGTTATAGAGTAGGTAGACCGCCTGTCAATTTTCGTTCCATTTGGAGCTCGTTTGACACCCTGACGGTTAACCGCGTAGCCCGAAACCCCTGTCTCTTTGCAGCCCAGCCCCTCTTCACCACAGCCCATGAGCCCATCCAAACCCTCTCCATGCTCTCGGTCGTTGGATCGTGATCGTGTGGGCGAAAACCGCTCCCCATTTAGACTCTCCTACCTCCCTCTACCTATAAATAGGTGCCTCCCCCGAAATTTTCGTCCAAAACCCTAGCAAACTCCCCCTCCGCGCCGCCGGACATGTCCGTCCGCGCCGGACGAAATCGCGGTGCCGCCCCGAGCCAACCCCGCGTCGACACCTGTCCTTGCGCCGCCCTCCACCGCCGCGGCCCGCGAGGCCCACGGTCGGCCCGCCCCGGGCCGCGACCGGGCCGAGCCGCCCCGCGCCGCCCCGCAGCTCCTCTGCCCCGCCCTGCGCACGCCGCTGCCGGAGTTCCGCACCGCCGCCGCCTATCCACCGCACCGCCCAGCGCCGCCCCGCCACTCGGTGCTCCGCCGTCCCGCTCGCCCTGCCCTTAGGCGCCGCCGCAGGCCCGCCTCCTCCGCCGCGTGCGCCACGCCCCGCGGTGACCTCGCCCATTGCCGGCGAGCTCCGCCGCCCGGAAGCCCGTCGCTGTCCGCCCCGTCCGGATCCACCGCGGGGTGGACCAGATCCATCCATCCATCCATCTAAACGTGCCCCCGTCCCGGATCCCGTCGTCCCGTTGACTTCTTCCGCGAGGTGATTTTTTCCCAAGTCACGTCATCATACATTCTCGTGCCCACTTTGACATGCCATAACTTGTTGCATACTGCTCCGTTTTGCGCATATAATATATCAAAATGTTCATTATGTGATGCTATTTATTTAGTTCTACTGTGACATCTTTGTCTGATTTCATCTTGATGCCCTAATCATTGTTGCAAGAGTGCTATGTGATGTTAACCTGCTGAGACTGTTATAACTTGATGATTTGTCATTTTTGTTGCATTTTGTGTGTGCATCCTATGATCATGATGTCTACATGTTTGTGAAACATCTCCATTCCATATTTACAGTGGTGCAATCCATGTATTTTTGTGTGCCTTGTGGTGAGTGCATCAAGCTCGTGAAGTGCGCTACTTGCTGTTAATGTTCTATCAATGCTGAAACTTTTATATCATGTTGCTATCTTTGCTTGATGCTACCAATTAATCCATGCATATTCTGTAGATGTTCTCTAAGTATGTTTTCTTATACATGTGATGCTCTATCAATCTATGCCTTTGTTGCATTTATAGCCTGCTGCAGCTTGTTGTAATCTTGCTCTCAAATTGCTAAATAATGTTGCTGTCAGCCTGTTAACATTAAGTTCAGTTTTGCCATGTGTTTTTCTAGTGATCCATGCACCCTATGATTGTGCTATTGCCATACTTAGCTTCATGAACATGTATTCTTACTGCGATTTACCTTCACATGCCATGAAATGCTTTGTGATGAGTGATTTGAGCTCGCAAAGATCCCTTCATAATTCTGTTTATGCCATGCTCAGTTTTTTTCTGCCAGTCTGAATCTGTTTATGAAACTTGCTATGTTTACATGGGTGTCATCATATCTTCTGTGCCTTTTTGGCTCGTGATCAGAAAGGGACTTTTGTTATATGCAATTAGTAGATTCATGAAATTCCTTTGTTTGCTATGTTATGTTCCTGTAGCATGTTGTTTGATAGCTCTAAACTTTACAACCTGACGTTATTTCTGCCATGTCCAGTGAATTCTGCCAAGTCTGTGAAACTGTTATTATTTTCAATCTTGCCATGTCCTTTTGAGCATGTTCTAGTGATTTCTGGAGATAGCTCAGTGTTCATGTTTCGTAATGATTTACATGTATATCATGTCCATGCCTTTGGTTTTCATATTGAGGTGCTGTAGCATGTTGTTTTGATGCTTGCAAGTTGCCTAGTTGATGTTTTGGACAGTTTGTCCTTTAAACTTGTATATAGTGTATGTGTTGAACCGTTGCTCCGTTTTGGGTGTGCTCTATATGAAACTTGCTTAGTTTTGCATGTAGTTACATGTTACCTTGTTGCATCCATGTTTTGAGTGTGTTTGCTTGAGGTTTGAATGCATTTTACATCAATGCCATGTTTAACTTGTTTTGCTCATATCTTCTAGGCCGTAGCTCCAAATTAAATGAACTTTATATGTAACTTGACTAGAATTTCGTGTAGATCATCTTGGTGCATCTTAACTTGCTGTTTAACAACTTGAACATAAAGTTTATTCAGATCTGGGATAATTTCGAAATTTGCATATGAGGACTTACCGGAATTGTTATAGGTTGTTTCCGGCCTCATTTAAACTTGCTTTGATGTGTTGTTCTTGTATGCATCATCTCTTGCCATGAGTAGCTTCATGTAGCCTTGTAATGCATCTTACTTGGTTGAGCATCATGTCTTGTTTATGTGTTGAGTGTTTACCGTGTTGTTTGCTTCTTCCCGGTTGTGCTCCTTCTCGTTAGTTCCTGTTTCGTTACGATCGTGAGGATTCGTTCGTCTTCGTGGCTTCATCTTCTTCATGGATTCGTTCTTCTTCCTAGCGGGATTTCAGGCAAGATGACCGTCACCTTGGATCTCACTACTATCATTGCTATGCTAGTTGCCTCGATGCTATCGCTGTGCCGCGTTACCTACCACTTGCTTTTCAAGCCTCCCAAATTGCCATGAACCTCTAACCTTTGTCACCCTTCCTAGCAAACCGTTGTTTGGCTATGTTACCGCTTTTGCTCAGCCCCTCTTATAGCGTTGCTAGTTGCAGGTGAAGATGAAGATTGCTCCATGTTGGATTATGTTTATGTTGGGATATCACAATACCTCTTATATTATTGATGCATCTATATACTTGGTAAAGGGTGGAAGGCTTGGCCTTATGCCTGGTGTTTTGTTCCACTCTTGCCGCCCTAGTCTCCGTCATATTGGTATTATGTTCCCGGATTTTGCGTCCCTAACGCAGTTGGGTGTTATGGGAACCCCTTGACAGTTCGCCTTGGATAAAACTCTTCCAGCAAGGCCCAACATTGGTTTTACATTTGCCTAACAACCTAAGCCTTTTTCCCTTGGGTTTCCGGAGCCTGAGGGTCATCTTTATTTTAGCCCTCCCGGGCCAGTGCTCCTCTGAGTGCTGGTCCAAACCGAGCGATGTCCGGCGCCCCCTGGGCAACCAGGGTCTATGCCAACCCGACGTCTGGCTCATCCGGTGTGCCCTGAGAACGAGATATGTGCAGCTCCTATCGAGATTTGTCGGCACATTCGGGTGGTCTTGCTGGTCTTGTTTTACCATTGTCGAAATGTCTTGTAACCGGGATTCCGAGACTGATCGGGTCTTCCCGGGAGAAGGAATATCCTTCGTTGATCGTGAGAGCTTATTATGGGCTAAGTTGGGACACCCCTGGAGGGTATAAACTTTCGAGAGCCGTGCCCGCGGTTATGTGGCAGATGGGAATTTGTTAATATCCGGTTGTAGTAAACTTGAAGTAAACTCTTCTAAAATACACCAATCGCGTGCGTGATCGTGATTGTCTCTTTTCGGGGTTGTTCGAGAGGAGAACATGGTTTTTGGGTTATGTTTGACGTAAGTAGGAGTTCAGGATCACTTCTTGATCATTACTAGTTGTCGACCGTTTGCTTAGCTCCTCTTCTCGCTCTTGTTTCGTAAGTTAGCCACCATACTGTGCTTAGTCGCTGTTGCAACCTCACCACTTTACCCCCTTCCTTACCCATTAAGCTTTGCTAGTCTTGATACCCATGGTAATGTGATTGCTGAGTCCTCGTGGCTCACAGATTACTACCACAACAGTTGTAGGTACAGGTTATGCGATGATCATGACGCGAGAGCGATGTTTACTTGTGTTGGAGTTCTCCTTCTTCTTCTTCGTCGATCTTGGGTTAGGTTCCAGGTCGGCAGCCTAGGCTAGCAGGGTGGATGTCGTTTGAGTTTCTGTTTGTGTTCATCCGTAGTCGGATGTTGATCTTATGTATGATGTGTTGATGTATTCTGGCGGCATTTGTATGCCTTGTATGTATCCCCATCTATTATGTAATGTTGATGTAATGATATCCACCTTGCAAAAGCGTCTTCAAGATGCGCTTCTATCCTTGGTGGGACCTTCGAGTTCCCTTAGGATAGGGTCGCATCTTTGGCGTGATACACCGGTTGCTCATGCCATTCCGCAGGCATGCGCGTTGTTTCCTCCGCATTTGACTCCATGAATATGATCTCTGCCATTAGCCCTAGCTCGAAATCATCGCGACACTGCCAGATGCTAACATCCCTCATGTTCTTCATCCACCTTGAACCATTTATTTTATCACCATTATATCCATGTTCTAGATCCGATCTTGCAAGTTATAGTCACCTACTACGTGTTAGATACTAGGGATCCTAGCAACATCAATCTCAGAACATAGTAGATACTAGGGATCAAGCCCTAACAAAACTAACTAGATAACAGGATGAATCTCATCCAACTCCTCACCGACCAGTGAGCCTACGAAGGAATTACACACTCACGGTGGGGAGCATCATGGAATTGGCGATGGAGAAGGGTTGGTGATGACGAAGATCGAAGATCCCCCTCTCCGGAGCCCCAAAAGGACTCCAGATCTGGCCTCCCGATGAAGAACATGAGGTGACGGTAGCTCTGTCTCATGGAACGCGGTAAGTCTTTCTCCTTGATTTCCCCCCAGGAAATATGGGATTCCATAGCGTCGGTTTCAGGGTCTGCGGGGCCACCAGGTAGGGACAACCCACCTGGGTGCACCTAGGGGGTAGGCGCGCCCTGGTGGGTTGTGCCCACTGAAGTGCTCCCCTCCGGTGGTTCTTGGCTCCAGAAATTCTCTTTTATTGTATAAAATATCCTCGCAAAGTTTTGTTCCATTCCGATAACTTTTATTTCTGCACAAAAACAACACCATGGTAGTTCTGCTGAAAACAGCATCAGTCCGAGGTTAGTTTTATTCAAATCATGTAAATTAGAGTCCAAAACAAGAGGAAAAGCATTAGGAAAAGTAGATACGTTGGAGACGTATCAACTCCCCAATATTAAACTTTTGCTTGTCCTCAAGCAATTCAGTTGATAAATTGAAAGTGAAAAAGAAAAACTTTTACGAACTCTTTTGCTCTTATTTGCACAAATAAGCTTAAACAACATCCAGGTTTTCAGCCAACATTATAACTAACCATGCCGACAATAACTCTTAAAAATTATATTAACTCATATCAATGACATAATCAGCTAGCGAGCAATAATAAGATATCTCAAACAGCAACACGTTATCAAAACAACCATGATATAATATGACAATAGTGGTATCTCGCTAGCCCTTTCTCAGACCGCAAAACATAAATGCAGAGCACCTCCAAAGTCCAAGCAGCGACTAAACATTGTAATTCATGGTAGAAAAGATCTAGTCATGATGCACCCAACATTAGCTACACACAATGCATCAACATGACAGCAGTGCTTTCAGGTTCTCGCGCTTATTTTAGAAGGTGATGACACAACATAAAAGTAAATAGATAGTCCCTTCGCAGAGGGAAGCAGTGATTTGCAGAGGTGCCAGAGCTCAAGTTTTTGAAACAGAGGTAAATGATATTTTGAGACATGCACCCTTCTTGTTTACTTCACGACCATCATTTATCAATATCTTCCATGTTGAGCACACTAGTGGCGGTTCCCAAACGATAAAGTAAAGGTTTACTCCCCCTCCAGCAACAATCACACTCCACGGCTTGTCCGAAACAGCGGGTGCCGTCCATACCAACAATAGTCCCAGGGGAGTTTATTTTAATTATTTGCAATTTGAATTTGGGACTGGGCATCCCTATTACCGCCCTTTTCTCATGCGATGGTGAGTGAATAAACACTCAACCAGAGAATAACCCGCTTAGCTTGGAAGATACCGACTACCTCTTGTCATTACATGAACGATCCAGGCACACAAAAAGGATATTTATTTGAAGTTTTTAGAGATGGCACATGAAAATTTACTTAGGACGGTAGGGTAGTACCGCATATAGGTAGGTATGGTGGACTCATCTGGAATAACTTGAGTTCAAGGTTTTTGATGTACAAGTAGAATTCCCACTTAGTACAGGCGAAGGCTAGCAATTAGGTTGAGAAGCAGCCAGGTAGAGAGCAACAACGGTCATGAACATGCATTATGCATAAGTAACATTGGACACTAGCATGAGTAGGATATGAACACCATGAACATAATTATCATAGAGGCTATGTTGGTTTTGATTCAACTACATGCATGAACATGTGCCAAGTCAAGCCATTCGAACATTCAGAGGATGATACCATATCATCATACTACTTCACAATCATTTTTATGCAATGTTGACATCCAAGATAAATCATTATCCACTGCTAGCTACTTATGCATGGCATGAGAAACTATAATCTCTAATTGCCATTGCAAACATGTTTAATCATAATGAGCTGAATCATGGATACTAGGTTAAACATATTTACAAAAACAGAACAGGTCGAGTTCATACCCGTTTCTCTCTGCCACGGCCAGTTCATCAAATATCATCATTATTGCCTTTCACTTGCACGACCGAACGATGTGAAAATAATAATAGTGCAAGATTGTCGTGGACTAAGCTGGAATCTGCAAACATTTTATTCAACAGGAGAAGACAAGGTAATATGGGCTCTCTCTTAGATAAGCAATTATGCATATGAGAGCCACTCAACATTTTCATCGTGGTCTTCTCCTAGGTATGACTCAAATAAAAAGAAAACAAATTCAGATAAACACACTAAAATATTTTTTGAGTTTTTGGTTTTCTTGAACAAGCAAACAAAAGAGAAAAGCAAAAACGAGAAAAACTATTTACACGGGAAAGCTCCCAACAAGCAAAAGAAGAACAAGGAAATATTTTTTTAGTGATATAGCTAATTACTTCTATAAAGAAAAATAAAAAAGAAGCAAGAAATATTTTTGTATTTTCTCAAGTTTTCCAAACACACAAGAAGAAAGCGAGATAATAAATTTAACATGGATAATACAATGAAAAAGTGTGGACACCGACAACCGAAATGAAATGTGTGAACATGAATGTAATGTCGGTGGAAATATGTACTCCCCCAAACTTAGGCTTTTGGCCTATCTTGGTAATCAGTCAATAGTCGAAGAAGCCATGGGGTCCCATGTCGAACGGCTGAGGAGCGGGCACCCATGGATCCCGCTAATGAGGTTCCTCCTCTGCTACAGCTTGGTTGTTCCGGTAAGCGATGATGTTCGTAGGCATAATCCTGTATCCGCCCTGGCAACAGAATCAAACAAACCAGGTGCAGGCAATGGAATAATATCACGAGCATCAACACTGAAAACCAGGTTATAAGGAATAGGAATGTTAGGGTAATCGTGTGCAATAAACTGGTGGTGTTCCATGGCCTTGCGATCTAGGTAAACCTTGGGCAAAGGGTGATCATGTAGGCGTATCTCTACATTAAAGCGAGCTGCCAAATGAGTAGCGTAAATGCCACCATGTATTTTGCCCTTGGACTTATTAAGGTGAAGGCGACGTGCCACAATAGCTCCCAAGCTATAAGGTTGTCGCCCTCTAGTGCACGACGTAAAATAGCAAGGTCTGGGCACTGAGTGCACCCACCTTCTCTCTAGCAAGCAAGCATTTTGCAATGAAAAGAGTGAAATAATGAACATCAGGAAAATACAAGCCAACGGCGGTGATACCCGACACCCCTCTCTCATCACCCACTGCCAGAGTACGATAAAGGCTTCAAACTCTGCGGGTCTAGGCTCTACCAAACCACCATCAGAAGGAAGCAAGCATATTTCACAGAACTCAGTAAGCGGTATCTGATGGGTTTCAGCGTGTAAATTAAACTGCACCTCAGGAGGATTATTCCTAGGAAGGAAATTAAAACTTTGAACAAAGGTGTTTGTGAGGGGATGATACTATTCACATTTAGCTGCGATGAAGTCGGTGAGGCCGGCATTAGCAGCATATTGTGCAAACTCTTGAAGGATTCCAGCCCCTTCCATGAATGGGGTATGCGGCCATTCGCACGGCCGCACTTCTGCCAATCTCTGGGGTATGAAGATCACTGTCAGAGGACTCCCCAATACTCCCTTGGAGATCTTCTTGGAAGAAAACTTCCTAAAGATATTCATCTTTTTCCTATGAACAAAATTCTAAAAAATTTAGTCCACAAAATTTTCTCAACAAAACTTTACAAGATTGATAGCAACTACTCATAGGGATGCCTAGAGGCCAGAGCAAGCATTCAAACTACTTACAACTCTAAGAATTCAATGTTGGAGATATGCCCTAGAGGCAATCATGTATGATGATATTTCCTATGTTTTTATGAATAAAGATAGTCCTTGGACATTATCAATGATGTGTATTAGCAAGTACGTGACTTTTGTTTGTGGGACTATGCATTGTATGATGACTGTCCTAAAAGGTCCCTAGTCGAAAGGGCTGTGTGGATGCGCAGCCGACTAGACTAGCATATGACACGGTCGATGGCTTGGTCTCACTAGCCATGGAGCATTGGATGCTAACCGGATAATATGGACTTGGAAAGGTCTGGTCGGATTTGACGTAGTCGGATCTGAGTCGAGATAAGGTCCGAGTCGGATAGACCCAACTATGAGACGCAGCGATATGTCATCTGCGAGTCTCTAGTACAACATAAGTTCTATGTCCTAAGACCTGAGCTGACACATGTACTCGGGATGGTGACGGGCTTGCTTTGGGCAGACCAAACGCTACTCCATGACTAGGTAGTAACAAAGGTAGGTTTCGGGCTTGTCCAGACCCATGCTGCGAGACGTGGTCGAGCAAGATGGGATTTGCCCCTCTGATTAGGAGAGATATACTCTGGGCCCCTCATGTGATCCGACCAGGATAAGCATGGCCATGCGACTAGGATTATGAGATAATCCGGTTTGTGGTCGGCATCACTGGAACGAGAAAGAGCTCGGGCTAGCACAAGGATGACAGACTCGCCTTGAGCCCAACAACATATATCGTGTGGCAAAAGGAATGGAAGTGTGATGTACATGTTCGCCTAACCAGCTTCATAGTCTGCTTGGTGTTCGACATGCCTTGCTAGGGGCCGCTACCAACCGTGCAGTTCGGAGGTGATCCGAACTGCGACCAAGCCGGCTTGAACCTAAGGGGTCGTGTGCTTAAGGGAAGGAACCTATGAGGTCGGATCCGAGGACACTGGTCGGATGTGATCTGAGCTGTATTCGGATTGTGGCCGAGTAGACTTATGGGCTTTAGGGTCCGTGCGAGGCCCAAGTGTTGAGCCCATGACGAACGCCTATATAAAGTGGAGGTGCCGCACACTCATGTGGTTGATCGCTTCGGCGCTGTCACTAGGGTTTGCATGTGTTGCGAATAGACACCTCCACTCGCCGCCGGTTGTGTGATCGGACCTAGCAGTCAGCCGCACGACGTTCCTCCTGCACGTGCGGATACCGTTAGAGGCGGTGCACTTGCGTCGCTCCGGCGAACCTGTACGTGGGAACCGACAATCGGCTGTTCAAGAGAGATCGAACGAGGAGGAGAAGATCCACGCGGATGCGCTGCCCCAACTCCTCTTCCGCTGCACGGCACTACGCGTCTAGTGGTAACCGAACTATGATCCATCTCCCGTAGCATGTTCTTGGTTGTTCTGCGCGTAGGAAATTTTAATTTGCAGTCGATGCATCCTACCGTAGAACCCAACAGTGGTATCAGAGCCTCTACTATAGGATTTGGATTCAGATCGTATGCATATTAGATATGTGGAGGCGGCAGATGAGATCTGTTGTCGTTGTTGAGATCGGCTGTATGAACAGTTGATGAGATCAACTGCACATGGGGATCAATGTGGCTATGTTTTCTTTCAATCGGAATCGATGAGGTCGTGACACAACCTACCCCTACCGGTCGGTATCCGCCATCGGGGTTAACAGTGAAACATAAATCCGAATCGGACTCGCGATGATCGATGAGATCGGTCAAATCGGAAAATTCGGCGTGATCGGAGTTCAGATGTGATCTGTGATTTCTGAAAACACCGTGTGCGTAGCGCCTCGTACCCGACACTCAAACCGGTAGAATGCGATTCTATGCGTAACTTTGTTTTGCAGGTTTGATGTGAATAGTATGGCTCATGTGTATGTGATGCATGTGTGTAAATTATACATGGCCTGCGTGTCATGTTTGTCAGCCGGCAGGAGCCAAAGTGCTGTCATTATATTATATAAATGACCTGCGTGTCGACTTGTGACTCTATGTAAAATTCATTACTAGTTGTAGTAGTTGGATAATAGAGATCAGGTTGATGGCCTGGCGTCCTTGCGTGACAAACAAGATGGAGTTTCTAGATGGTCATGGGAGTCGGAGCCGACCTGGAAGAACGTCCATGAAGGAGCCATACTATTTCACAATATGTGTTTATTTGTGATTGTTATGCTTCTTTGATTCTATGCATGTTAAAATGGTAGAAAGATCCCTCATGAATATCAAGCGAATTGCCATCCCCGATGTTGCACCTTTGCACGTCAAGTACGTCTAGTAGTGGGCTCATAAAATTGGGGTGTTGCTGGGTGTCCTTGAATTGAAGGGTTCGTGTCGGACACGGACATGCACTGGATCAGGTTAAGTTGACAAGGCTATCAAAACGGTTTTGGGCCTTGTGGCAAAGAAGGTTGGGAGCCGGGGTATGAGATACCTTCCCGACCGACAGGAGTCGTATAGAGATACGATTAGCAAGGAGTTGCTTACCAAATAGGCATGTTGTCTAGCAGTGATGCTCAGGCTCACTAGTCGCATGTGCTAGTCGGATCCTGAATCACTGAGAGTTTGCGGAGGGATGCCAACTTCAGTGGGAGTATTATCGTTTAAGGCTAGAATTACTCTACATAAACACATTGCTTAGTGATTGCATATTTTCTGTTGTAGATCAATGGCACCACCTGCTCAACCCAACTTTGCATTGAAATCAATTCTGGAAAAGGATAAACTGAATGGAACAAACTTTACCACCTGGTATAGAAATCTGAGAATTGTTCTCAAGCATGATAAAAAGGAACATGTTCAAGAGGATCCACTTCCAGTGGAACCTGCCGATAATGCTAATAGCACAACTAAGAATGCCTACCAGAAACTCGTTGATGAATCAATGGAGATCAGCTGTCTGATGCTGGCTTGTATGGAGCCTGATTTGCAACAGCATTTCGAAAATGTTGAGGCTTACGATATGATCGAGAGTCTCAAGAGCATGTTTGAAACACAGGCTAGGACCGAAAGGTTCAATGCCTGGCGATCCTTGATGGATTGCAAGCTAAAGGAAGGTGATCCACTGAGCCCACATGTGATCAAGATGATCGGATATGTGCAAGCTTTGGATAGGTTGGGCTTCCCGCTCTTGGATGAGTTAGCTACAGATGCAGTTCTGGGTTCTCTTCCGCCTATCTATGGGACGTTCATCTCGAACTATCATATGCACGGCATGGATAAGAAGCTCACTGAATTGCATGGGATGCTCAAAGTGGCAGAGCAGGATATTAAGAAAGGCACGCATCAAGTGTTGATGGTGCAGAAATCAGCTAAGTTCAAGAAGAGTTGGTCCAAGAAGAAGGCTAAGGCAAAGGGCACGGAGACGGTAACCTCCACCACTGCGCTAAAGTCTGGACCGGACTCAAAGACCATTTGCTATCATTGCAAGGAAACTGGTCACTGGAAGAGGAATTGTAGCAAGTGGCTTGCAGAGCATGGCAAGAAGGCCGGGAATGCTGCTTCAGGCAAAGGTACACTTGTTGCATATGTTATAGACATTTACCTTGCTGACATACCTAGTAGCTCTTGGGTATTTGATACCGGATCGGTTGTTCATATTTGCAACTTGATGCAGGGGCTGGTAAGAACTAGGCGTGTGGCACAAGGGGAGATTGACATCAGGGTCGGCAACAAAGCAAGAGTTGCTGCGTTGGAGGTCGGCACGATGCAGCTCCAGCTTCCTTCTGGATTTATTTTGGAATTGAATAATTGTTATTACATTCCTGCACTTAGTCGGAACATTATTTCTGCCTCATGTTTGATGAGTCAGGGTTATGAATTCAATTTAAAGGACAATGGTTGTTCGTTTTATTTGAATGGTATGTTCCACGGCTATGCACCCATTGTTGATGGGCTATTTATATTGAATCTGGAACAGGAACCGGTCTATAACGTGAATGTCAAGAGGCATAAGCCTAATGAGATAAATCCGACATACTTTTGGCATTGCCGGCTTGGGCACATTAGTCTAAAACGCATGAAGAAGCTCCATGATGATGGGCTCCTAACTTCGTCCGACTTCGGGTCGTTCGAGACATGCGAATCATGCTTGCTCAGCAAGATGACTACGTCTCCTTTCGCAAAGAGTTGTGAGAGGGCGTCCGAGCTGTTGGAACTGATACACAGTGATGTGTGTGGACCAATGAGCACAACTGCCAGAGGTGGCTATCAGTACTTCGTGACTTTTACTGACGACTTGAGTAGATATGGATATATCTATTTGATGAGGCACAAGTCAGAAACTTTTGAAAAGTTCAAAGAGTTTCAGAACGAGGTTGAGAATCAGCTCGGCAAGACTATAAAGCTTCTACGATCAGATCATGGAGGTGAGTACATGAGCCAGGAGTTTGATGATCATCTGAAAAGCCGAGGTATAGTTCCTCAGCTCACACCTCCGGGTACGCCACAGAGAAACGGCGTGTCAGAACGGAGGAATATGACCTTGTTGGACATGGTCCGGTCAATGATGAGCAAATCAGATTTACCCTTGTCATTTTGGGGGAAATGCTCTAAAACTGCAGCTTTCACACTTAACAGGGTACCATCAAAATCCGTAGACAAGACACCACATGAGATGTGGACCGGGAAGAGTCCCAGTTTGTCTTTTCTAAAGATTTGGGGATATGAAGCATTTGTCAAGCGACTCATGTTAGACAAGCTTACACCCAAGTCGAATAAATGCATATTCGTGGGATATCCGAGGGAAACCTTGGGATACAACTTCTACAACTAGGAAGAGAACAAAGTGTTTGTTGCTCGGAACATGGTTTTCCTTGAGAAAGAGTTTCTCAGTCGGGAGGCCAGTGGGAGGACGGTCCGACTCGAAGAAATTCGAGTACCACTCGGGGACGGCTCGACGGGTGATGAGATCACACCAGAGTTAGTCAGGGAACCCGTAGTGGAAGCGGCACCGGAACCATTGAGGTCGGAAAGATTGCGCAGAGTGCGTGATGTATTATTGCTAGAAAGCGACGAGCCGGCCACATATGCAGAAGCGAGGGTGAGCCCAGATTCCGAGGCATGGCTAGAGGCCATGAGATCCGAGTTAAAGTCCGTGGATGAGAATCAAGTCTGGGACTTGGTTGATCTGCCGCCTGGCGTAACGGCCATTGGTTGCAAATGAGTCTTTAAGAATACAACCGATGTGGATGGAAATGTTCAGATCCACAAAGCTCGGCTTGTCGCTAAGGGTTATGGACAAGTTCAAGGAATTTACTATGACGAGACTTACTCGCCGGTAGCGATGCTGAAGTCGGTGAGGATCGTACTAGCTATAGCTGCATATTTTGATTACGAGATATGGCAGATGGAAGTCAAGACGGCTTTCCTTCACGGAAATTTAACCGAGGACGTGTATATGATACATCCCGAGGGTTTTGTCGATTCGACTAGCACTAGTAAGGTATGCAAGCTCAAGAGATCCATTTATGGGTTGAGGCAAGCATCTCAGAGCTGGAATATTCATTTTGATGAGGCCGTCACTGGTCTCGGTTTCATAAAAAGCGAAGAGGACGCTTGTTTATACAAGAAGTTAAGTGGGAGCTCGATAGTGTTTTTGATCTTGTATGTGGATGACATATTATTGATCGGGAACGATGTTTCGATGCTGAACCCGGTTAAGGAGTCATTGAATAGCAATTTTTTGATGAATGACCTTGGTGAGGCCATGTATATTTTAGGCATTAAGATCTATAGAGAGAGATCGAGGAGGCTGCTCGGCTTAAGTCAGAGCACGTACATAGATAAAGTGTTGAAGCGGTTCAGCATGACTGAGGCGAAGAAACGGTTCTTGCCACTCTCACATGGTATAAGGCTAAGCGAGACTCAGAGTCCTTCGACATCTGATGAGCGAAGCAGGATGAGTAGGATTCCGTATGCCTCGGCAATCGGATCCATAATGTATGCCATGATATGTACAAGGCCTGATGTTGCTTTTTCAATAAGCCTAACAAGCAAATACCAGGCCAACCCAGGTGAGAGTCACTGGGCAGCGGCAAAGACTATTTTGAAGTACCTGAAAAGGACTAAAGAGATGTTCCTAGTTTATGGAGGTGAAGAAGAGCTCGTCGTAAGGGGTTACGCCGATGCTAGTTTCCAAACCGACAGAGATGATTGTCGATCACAGACCAGATTCGTGTACGTCATGAATGGAGGAGCAGTGAGATGGATGAGTTCCAAGCAAGATACGGTGGCCGATTCTACCACAGAAGCCGAATACAATGCGACCTGTGAAGCTGCAAAGGAAGGTGTTTGGATCCGGAACTTTCTGGATGATCTTGGAATTTTCCCAGCCTCGGTAAAACCGTTGGACCTTTATTGTGATAATTCTGGTGACATCGCACAAGCCAAGGAGCCGAGGAATCACCATAAAGTCAGACACATAGATCGGAAATATCACCTGATACGAAAGATCGTGTAAAGAATGGTGATGTAGAGTTATGCAAGATTCACACGGATGCAAATGTTGCAGATCCGTTGACTAAGCTGCTTCCACAACCCAAGCATGAGGGGCACGCTAGAGCTATGGACATTCGATGTCTATTTGGTTGACTCTAGTGCAAGTGGGAGACCGTTGGAGATATGCCCTAGAGGCAATCATGTGTGATGATATTTCCTATGTGTTTATGAATAAAGATAGTCCTTGGACATTATCAATGATGTGTATCAGCAAGTACGTGACTTGTTTGTGGGACTATGCATTGTATGATGACTGTCCTAAAAGGTCCCTAGTCGAAAGGGCTGTGTGGACGCGCAGCCGACTAGACTAGCATATGACACTGTCGATGGCTTGGTCTCACTAGCCATGGAGCATTGGATGTTAACTGGGTAATATGGACTTGGAAGGGTCTGGTCGGATTCGACGTAGTCGGATCCGAGTCGAGATAAGGTCCGAGTCGGATAGACCCAACTATGAGACGCAACAATATGTCATCTACGAGTCTCTAGTAAAACATACGTTCTATGTCCTAAGACCTGAGCTGACACATGTACTCGGGATGGTAACAGACTTGCTTTGGGCCGACCGAATGCTACTCCGTGACTGGGTAGTTGCAAAGGTAGGTTTCGGGCTTGTCCAGACCCATGCTGCGAGACGTGGTCGAGCAAGATGGGATTTGCCCCTCCGATTAGGAGAGATATACTCTGGGCCCCTCGTGTGATCCGACCAGGATAAGCATGGCCATGCGACTAGGATTATGAGATAATCCGGTTTGTGGTCGGCATCACTGGAACGAGAAAGAGCTCGGGCTAGCACAAGGATGACAGACTCGCCTTGAGCCCGACAACATATATCGTGTGGCAAAAGGAATGGAAGTGTGATTTACAGGTTCGCCTAACCAGCTTCATAGTCTGCTTGGTGTTCGGCATGCCTTGCTAGGGGCCGCTACCAACCATGCCGTTCGGAGGTGATCCGAACTGTGACCAAGCCGGCTTGAACCTATGGGGTCGCGCGCTTAAGGGAAGGAACCTATGAGGTTAGATCCAAGGACACTGGTTGGATGTGATCCGAGCTGTATTCAGATTATGGCCGAGTAGACTTATGGGCTTTAGGGTCCGTGCGAGGCCCAAGTGTTGAGCCCGCGACGGACGCCTATATAGAGTGGAGGTGCCGCACACTCATGTGGTTGATCGCTTCGGCGCTGTCACTAGGGTTTGCATGTGTTGCAAATAGACACCTCCACTCGCCGCCGGTTGTGTGATCAGACCTAGCAGTCCGTCGCACGATGTTCCTCCTGCACGCGCGGATACCGTTAGAGGCATTGCACTTGCGCCGCTCCGGCGAACCTGTATGTGGGAACCGACGACCGGCTGTTCGAGAGAGATTGGATGAGGAGGAGACGATCCACGCGGACGCACTTCCCCAACTCTTCTTCCACTACATGGCACTGCGCGTCTAGTGGCAGCGAACTGTGATCCATCTCCCATACCATGTTCTTGGTTGTTCTGCGCGTTGGAAATTTTAATTTGCAGTCGATGCATCCTACCGTAGAACCCAACATTCAACATGCAAGCTCATGTACAACAACACCAAGAGTAGCTAATTATTCAAAATATAAACCACTAAAGCAAAAACTCATTGGACAAACAGAGGAGTCACATACCAAGCTACAATCCCCCGAAACAGTTTCGGAAATACAGCTTTGAGCAAAGAGATCGAAATCCGCGGGTTTGAGAGCAAGAACACGAGAGAGAGAGAGAGAGCAATGGTGATTTTTTATGGAGGTAGGTGATGAAGTGGTATGAAGGGATAAGTGAGGGAGCCCACGTGGGGACCTCAACCCACCAGGGCGCGCCTGGGGGTCCTGGCGCGCCCAGGTGGGTTGTGCCCACCTGGTGCACCTCCCTCTGATGTTATTTGCACCAAAAATTCTTAAATATTCAGCAAAAAATCGTATTAAATTTTCAGAGCGTCCTGAGAACTTTTATTTTTGGATCATTTTTTATTGCACGGGAAATTCTGAAAACGGATAAAACATGGCATTTTATTTTATTTAACTAATAAAAACAGAGAACAAAAAGTAGGGACAGAAGGTAGTGCTTACTAAATTCATCAACTTCATACCTCTCAAAAATGATCCCTTAATAAGGTTGATCAATTCTTATTAACAACCACTTTCGATTAGCATGAAACCGAAGAACTTTCGTAAATCACTAAGTTACCTCAACGGGGATATGAATGTCCCCAACAATAAGCATTTCATATTTCCTTTTAGAGGTAAATATACCAGGAGTCATAGAACTTGCACGCGACGGTCAGTTTGATGCACAAACTTGTAAAATACGTGTTTCTAGTCATCAAACTTGCACAAACGTTCATATACGGTCACATTCCATGTACGCAGACGTATCCGTGGCCTATGTGGCATGCCAGCATGGCCAGGTCCCATTGTAAGCCCGCGATGCATGGTAGATCTGCAGGCTTTTTCTTTATTTACATATTATGCACCTATTTTTGAACTTATTAAGCCCCTAAAATAAAATGATTTTTTATTTACGTATAAAGCCCCTAAAATAAAATGGAAAAACAAGGGATGGTTCGGTTACGAACTAGGGACGTGCCCCTACAAGGCTCGGGTTAACAAGCACCAAACCGATGATCATTCATGTCTAGGTACCACAGATAATTTTTATATCATATAAACACGGCCGAAAAATCAATTTTACAAGAAATGTAACCCCAAAAAAGGGAGCACCGTGGCTCGACTATGTGACGTCGTGGTCAACGTTAACTAAGATTACCACCAGGCTTCGACAACACAACATATCCAAATGGGATAAATATTTTTCATGTTGTTATTCCTTCTTGTTCTATGTAAGAAAAAAAATTATATTCTTGTGTTTGTGATATTTAATAAACGTTTATGTGTTACAAAAAAGGTGTGTGGCATTTAAAAAAATGTTTAAACATTGTAAACAACATTTGTGTAATTAAAAATGATATGTTGCATTTTAAAAATGTTCATGCATTCCAAAAAAACTGGTCATGACATTTTTCAAATGCCTATACAATGTATAAAAGTGTTTGTGGAGCTTAAAAATGTTTCGTACCATCCAAAAATATTAAAAACATAGTTGAAATTTTTTTCAAAACTTGTATTTGAAAGAAAATGTTTATCATATGTTTAAAAAGTATTAAGCATATTTTTTTAAATACTCCAAACATAGATGTGTACTAGAGTATTTAAAATATATGTGTATCAAAACATAGATGTATACTGGAGTATTTAAAACATCAAAACATATGTGTATCATATGGAGTATATATTTCAATACACATAAGTTTCAAAACTTGTATTTGAAAAAATGTTAATCTGGACGTGTTGTGTTGATTAACATATTTTCAAATACAGGTTTTTGAAAGTATTTAAAATGTCGCTTACTTTTTTTGTAACACATAAATATTTTTTGAATGTCACAAACACAAGAATATAAATTGTTTTCTTACATCTGGACGTGTTGTGTTGTCGGTGGTAATCTTAGTTAACCTTGACCACAAGGTCGAGCCACGGTGCTCATTTTTTCCGTGTTACATTTCTTGTAAAATTTATTTTCAGTCAATGTTTATATGATACAGAAATTAGTCGTGCTATATAGACATGAATGATCAGTAGTCTGGTGGTTGTCCACGTGAGACTACCAGGGTACGGTGTAGCTTCAAAACCCCACATCGCTTTTTTTCATTTTATTTTTAGGGGCTTAATACGAAAATAAAAAAGCCAAAGGCTTCTCTGCAGATCTACATGCTACAGTGGATGACAGTGGGCCTTGGCCACACTGGAATGCCACATAAGCCATGGATACGTCCGTGTACATGAAATGTGACCGTATATGAACGCTCGTGCAAGGTTGATGACCAGAAACAAGTATTTTACAAGTTTGTGCACCAAACTGATCATCGCGTGCAAGTTCTATGACTTCGGGTGTATTTACCTCTTCTTTTTAACAGTAGGTAGATGTAGTTGAAAACTTCCAATAGTGACTGTCGGAGATTTTTCAATAACATTAATACCATTCACTTGGAATTGTTTCTTCGGAAAGTGCACCATATGCTCATTTTGATATGAAAAGTGACCTTGCTTTTATTGCAATCAATAATAGCCCCTGCAGTATTCAAGAAGGGTCTACCAAGGATAATCGACATGTTGTCGTCCTCGGGCATCTCAAGTATAACAAAGTCAGTCAAAATAGTAACATTAGCAAAAACAACGGGCACATCCTCACAAATACCGATAGGTATGGCAGTTGACTTATCAGCCAATTGCAAAGATATTTCAGTAGGTGTGAGTTTATTCAAATCAAGTCTTTTATATAAAGATAAAGGCATAACACTAATACCACCTCCTAAATCACATAAAGCAGTTTTCACATAGTTTCTTTTGATGGAGCAAGGTATAGTTGGTATTCCCGGATCTCCAAGTTTTTTGGGTACTCCATCTTTAAAAGTATAATTAGCAAGCATGGTGGAGATTTCGGCTTCCAGTATTTTTCTCTTATTGGTGATGATGTCTTTCATATACTTTACGTAAGGAGGCATTTTTAAGATATTAGTCAAGCGAGTACGCAAAAAGTCTGGCCTCAGCATTTCACCAAAGCGTTCAAATTATTCATCATCTTTCTTTTTAGTTGACTTAGGTGGAAAGGGCATAGGTTTTTGAACCCATGGTTCTCTTTCTTTACCGTGTTTTCTAGCAATAAAGTCTCTTTTATCATATCGTGTATTCTTAGGTTGTGGGTTATCAAGATCAACTGGTGGTTCTATCTCAACATCATTGTCTGGTTCTTTACTATTAGTTGAGTATTTTCATGAACCTCATCATTATATTTTTCATTATCAGAAGGTGAGTGTTCACTACCAGGTTGAGTTTCAGCATCAGAGATAGAAATTTCATTATCATTATGAGGAGGTTTTTCTACTTCAGGTTAACTAGAGGCATGCAAAGTCCTATTATTTTTCTGCTTGCTTTTCTTTTTAGAAGGACTACGTGCATCAGTGTTAGCTCTTTGAGAGTCTTGTTAAATTCTTTTTGGGTTTCCCTCAGGATAAAGTGGTTCCTGAGTCATTTTACCTCATCTAGTTGCTACTCTAACAACAAAGTCACTTAAATTATTATTCATTTCATCAAGCAACTGTCTTTGAGATTTAGCAACTTGTTCTAACTAAGTTTGAACCATAGAAGCATGCTTTCCCACACTTCTAACATCATTGGAGATTCTAAATAACAAGTCACTCAAGCGAGCAATCATATCAGAATTGTATTTCAATTGTTTCATAACATTTGCATTGAAGTGATCTTGTTTCCTAATGTAATTCTTGAACTCATAAAGGCATTAGCTAGGGTGCATATTGTGAGGATTATCATTATCATTGAATTTCATTAGATAATTTATCTCTACCACCTTGGGTGGTGGTGGTGTATTAATCCCATGTATTTCTTCAATAGGAGGTAAATTTTTGACATCCTCAGCTTTAATACGTTTTTCTTTCATAGATTTCTTTGCCTATTGCATATCTTTGGAACTGAGATATAAGATACCCCTCTTCTTTGGAGTGGGTTTAGGCGGTGGTTCAGGAAGAGTCCAATCATCATAATTTTTCAACATATTATTCAATAATTCTTCAGCTTTCCCAATAGTTCATTCCTTGAAAACACAACCAGCACAACTGTCTAGTAAATCCCTAGAAGCATCGGTTAGTCCATTATAGAGGATATCAAGTATTTCATTTTTCTTAAGAGGATGATCAGGCAAAGCATTAAGCAATTGGCAAAGCCTCCCCCAAGCTTGTGGAAGACTCTCTTCTTCAATTTGCACAAAGTTAAATATTTCCTGTAAGGCAGCTTGTTTCTTATAAGCAGGGAAATATTTTTCAGAGAAGTAATAAATCATATCCTGGGGACTACACACACAACCAGGAGCAATAGTATTGTACCAAGCTTTAGCATCACCCTTTAATGAGAATGGAAATAATTTGAGAATATAATAGTAGCGAGTTTTCTCATCATGAGTAAAGAGGGTGGCTATGTCATTCAACTTAGTAAGATGTGCCACAACAGTTTCAGTTTCATAACCATAGAATGGATCAGATTCAACCAAAGTAATTAACTCTGGGTCGACAAAGAATTCATAATCCTTATCATCAATAAAGATAGGTGAGGTAGCAAACTTAGGATCATATTGCATTCTAGCATTCAAGGATTTTTCTTTATACTTGCATAATAATTTATTTAGATCATCTCTATCCTTACAAGCAAGAATGTCTCTAGTTGTCTCTTCATTCATAACATAACCTTCCTGTACTTTTGGCCATTCATATCTAGGAGGGCTAGTTCTAGTAGGTGTTTCAAGATTTTCAGCTTCAAGCTCATCATCAGTTTCAACAACATCATGTTGTCTTACTCTAGCAATTTGTTCATCAAGAAAGTCACCTAGTGCCACATCATCATCATCAAGCAAGGTACTAGCATCATCATAAGTATCATTCATAGCAGAAGTAGCATCATCAACAACTTGCGACATATCAGGATTAATAGCATGTGGTGGTTTACTTATAACAGAAGGTGAATCTAAAGCAGAGCTAGATGGCAGCTCCATACCTCCCCTCATCTTAGAGGGATAAATTTTAGTCTTAGCATCCTTCAGATTCTTCATAGTGGTAAATTTATAATAATCCCAAGTGACTTAACAAATATATCTATGCTCCCCGGCAACGGCGCTAGAAAAAGGTCTTGATAACCCACAAGTATAGGGGGTCGCAACAGTTTTCGAGGGTAGAGTATTCAACCCAAATTTATAGATTCGACACAAGGGGAGCCAAAGAATATTTGCAAGTATTAGCAGCTGAGTTGTCAATTCAACCACACCTGGAGATTAATTATCTACAACAAAGTGATCAGTAGCAAAGTAATATGATAGTTTTGATAGTGGTAGTGACAGCAATAGTAACGGTAACAGTGATAGCAGTTGTTTTGTAGCAAGTGCAACAGTAACAGCAGCGGTAGTAACTTACCAAGAACAATATAGGATAAATTCGTAGGCATTGGATTAGTAATTTGTTGGATGAAATTCATCATGTGACAGTCATAACCTAGGGCGATACGGCAGTAGCTCCAGTTCATAAATATAACATAGGCATGTATTTTGTAAATAGTCATACATGCTCATGGAAAGGAATGGCATGACATCTTTTGTCCTACCCTCCCGTGGCGGCGGGGTCCAATTGGAAACTAAGGGATATTAAGGCCTCCTTTTAATAGAGAACCGGAACAAAGCATTAACACACGGTGAATACATGAACTCCTCAAACTACGGTCATCATCGGGAGTGGTCCCGACTATTGTCACTCCGGGGTTGCCGGATCATAACACGTAGTAGGTGACTATAACTTGCAAGATCGGATCTAGAACATGGATATAATGGTGATAACATAAACAGTTCAGATCTGAAATCATGGCACCCGGGCCCAAAGTGACAAGCATTAAGCATGGCTCACCCAGGTGCCGCCCTCCGGTGGTTCTTGGCTCCAGAAATTCTCTTTTATTGTATAAAAAATCCTCGCAAAGTTTCGTTCCATTCCGAGAACTTTTATTTCTACACAAAAACAACACCATGGTAGTTCTGCTGAAAACAGCATCAGTCCGGGGTTAGTTTCATTCAAATAATGCAAATTAGAGTCCTAAACAAGAGGAAAAGCGTTAGGAAAAGTAGATACGTTGGAGACGTATCAGGTCACGACAACGCCTCCACATGTGCCACGTGGCTTCATGAACTGAAAAAGGGAGAGACACTGTGTAGCGTGCCATTGGAATTCTAATGTACGTGTTTTGCACTTACTGGAAGTACTAGTAAGGTACATGTGCATTGCACGCATCAGATTTGGTAACCAAATTATGAATAAATACCACACTATAGCATGTAAGCTTTGAGTCATATATGCATGATGTAGACGTCCGTTTAAGTCTTATAGTTCATCTCATTCAAAATCAATTTGTTTTTATAAAAAAGTTAATCTATTTTATGATTCATGGAATTGTGCGTTGTAAAGCATAAAGTAAAAACAAATAATGGCAATTCAACTAGAAAAAAAGTTTGGGCAGTTATGATACGGAAGATTCTAGAACAAAGGAGAAGCACTTGTGTTTTGAGGTTTGTGCATTATGCTTAAGTTCAACCATGGAGTCTTCTAGATTGTACATGTGGCAGAATCTAGTGGGGGCTGGAAGATGGTGCGAGAGGCCAAGTGGAGGGAGACCATGAAGGAGTGCACAAGTGCAAGATTGATATTTAAAGAGAGGGGGCGAGAACGTGCGCGGTTGCGCGCAGTGGCGGAGCCATGAAAAATAAATGAGCTAGGGGGCCAAGCATTGCTAATCCTTTACGAGGAGGGCTAATTCATGAACTTAAACCATTTTACCAGCACTTGATCTACTGATCACATTCATATTAGCCTCAATATATAGTGATGTTAGGGGGGAGCAGGGCCCTTGCTGCCCCTGTCTTCGCCACTGTGCGCGCGTCTGAGAGATGAAGTGGAAGGCATGGATGATGAGAGGGGGGTGTTGGATATATAATTAATGTGGGTGTATTAGCTATGTAATCCTATATAGAGAGGTATAGATTGATCGATGTGTACGTGGGAAAGAGGGTGAGACCTCACTAGATATATAGATCGATCGGTTTGTGTGGAAAACCGGGAAAGACCTAGCTATATATACACACACATAGAGGAACATCGATCATTGTGCATGCACATGTGAGATAAAGAATGCCCGAAATGATGAAGAGGAGGAGGTGTGTGTGTGTGTGCATGCATGGGAGACTGACATGAAGAAGAAGATTGCATGTGTGCGATGGATAATGCCGACTGGTAGTGTGTGTGCATGCATGCACGAGAGAAAGTTAGTGGTACAATTATAAAGAGAAGACGACTGTGTGGGTGTAAAAGACTAAGTGAGGTCATAATAAATGTAAAGTTGAATTCAAATATTTGAATAAGAGATCATGATGTTTGAAACCCATGCATGCATGAATATAACTGAGATATGCGTCGTGTGGTTCGGAAACGAGCATGCTATATTGTATACACATTGAACAAGGTCAGACTGATTTGAATTTGAGATACCGATGGCAGACATTGTTTGGCCACATCGCATCCGTGCATGGACACACTGTTCTAATTGGAGATGATGGGTGGCTTTCGCATCACATATCTATATCTATACCCCTATATATTATATTTTATATTTTATATACTGTGCGAATAACTTTAACTTTGAAAGATGGTCGTTGGATGAAGCCAATCCGACGGTGCAGAGATGGCAAATCTGAGCACTAATGACCGTTGGATATCATCTATATTCTACCAGATTTTGCCACATGTACAATCTGTAAGACTCCATGGTTGAACTTAAGCATAATGCACAAACCTCAAAACACAAGCACTTCTCCTTTGTTCTAGAATCTTTCGTATCATAATTGCCCAAAAAATTTGTACATGAATTGCCATTATTTGTTTTTACTTTATGCTTTACAACGCACAATTCCATGAATTTTAAAATAGATTAGCTTCTTTATGAAAACTAAATGATTTTGAATGAGATGAACTATAAGAATTAAACAAAGATCTACATCATGCATATATGACTCAAAGCTTACATGCTATAATGTGGTTGTAGCGACCAGATCTCAAATAGTCTGATCTACCGTGCACCAGTGTCATCCCTGGATCAGTAATGCTGACACGCACATTACAAATGGAGGATTTATAACAGAGTAGCAATCACACACTTATTACATCGAGTATCTCAAGAGAGAAATAAGTATGACAAATATGGCTTAAGGCCATCTAAAACGATAACAGCGGAAGACTTGGAGGATAAGTGAGTCCATCAACTCCAACGGCATCACTGAGTATAAGACCACGACCTAAGGCACCTTACTCGTCGTCTGAAAAGTCTGCAACATGAAACGTTGCAGCCCGAGAACGGGTAAGCACATGGAATATGCTGGCAATGTAACACATAGAGAGTAATGAACAAAATAATGCTATACTACATGCATATATGGCTGGTAGAAGGCTCTATGGTTACAGTTTTGCGAAAAGCCAATTTTTCCCTACTGCAAAGGAATAAATTTTATTTAACTATCATGGTGGTTGTTAAACATTGAGAATGGTTGACAGCATCCTCAATCCCAATTAAGTATCATCTTTAACCCAACAAAATTAATTAAAGTAACATGATGAGATTCACATGATAATCCAGATACTAGATACTCAAGACGTCCATAACCGGGGACACGGCTAATCATGATTAGTTTGTACACTCTGCAGAGGTTTGTGCACTTTTCCCCACAAGACTCGATCGCCTCCGCTTGATTCTCGCACTACATGATGTTTGAGAAACGGATGACCGAGACACAGTCTTTCAGAAGTGTTTGCACCTTACGAATGGGTAGACCGTTACACCTACTTTCCCCTACATATGCTAGTCTACCACTGTAAGAGTTCACACAACTTAGTCAACTATGCTAGAGCCCATAATAGCTTGCGGCTGCACACGGAAGTTTCTAGCATGAATAATCTCATGATCCCTTTGAACCTGGGTGGTGGTCCAAAAGAAAACAGGCAATCCTGGAATACCCAGGTACCTCAATCCACCCAGATGTGAGTTTTAGTTGCCACCTAAGGTTAACCATTAATTAACAATCTCACATCTGTCATGGTAACACTCAAACCCAATCCACGTCTACTAGCATAGCATAGTAATATGAGCAAACGTATAAGTAACTCCCAAGGGTTAGATAATAAACAGGTAATAGGTACTACCTCAACTACTTCCCAATTCCCATAGTTTAATTAGATCCTAACCATGCAATGTTTGAGGGTTGATCTAATGAAATAAAACCGGGTAGTAAAGAGGTATGATCAAAGTGTTACTTGCCTTGCTGATGATCCGTGAAACCTAGAGATTCGAAGTAGCAAGCGGCGCACTCCGGGTACACTATCGCAAACAAACAAGCATACAATAAGCACTCATCAAAAACATAGGTAAAACTCAAATAAAAGATCAAACCAGAAAGTTCAACTTAAGAACTCCGGTTTGCAAAAAGAAACAAATCGAACGAAGCAACTAAAGTCAAACGGCGAAAGAAACAAGCTTCGTTTACTAATCTGAATCTAGGTCAAATTTTACAGTAGCAAAAACTTGTTTAAATAGGTTAAACGGAAAGAGAATTTCGTGACGAAACTCTAGGCGCTTGAATCGCCTGATTCCGATAAACGAGCTAAAAGATATACCAGAACGAAAATCCAATCAGAAATCGCGATCCGGAATAATCGCGGAAAATCCGTCGAAAAAGAAAACTGACGAACAGTTAAACGAACGGACGTTCGTTAGCTGCGACAAACCGACGAACACGTTCGTTAAAACGAACGGATCAGTGAACGTTCACTAACTAACTAAACCAAAAAAAATAAACCGATCTATTAAAATAAACCTAGGGTTTCGGAAAAGAAAACCGAACGGGTTTTTTTAAAAAAAAACCGGCACGACGGCGGCGGCTGCGGTTACCTCGGCGAGGTACTCCGGCGGGGGTCTCCGGGGTGCGGTGAGGGGTGGGTGTCGTCGGGGGCGGCGAAGGGCGACGAACGGGGCGGCAGGCGGCGCCGTTCGGGCTCCGGCGGCGAGATCCTTCGGCGGCGGGGTCGGGCGGCTCCGGCGCGGTTCCTCTCGGCGGCGGGGCGGGCGGCTGTGGGGGTGGGGCGAGGCGGCGGGGAGGGGGTATATATAGAAGGGGGGTGCTGCCTTGGGGAGGGGGCGACGGCGGCGGCGTCGTGTCCGACCAGGACACGGGCGGCGGCGGCTGGCTTGCTCGGGAGGGAGACGGGGCGCTGGGCCGCGCGGGGAGCTGGGCCGTCGGCTGGGCTTCGGCCCAGTCGGCGCGCTCGCGACTTTTTTTAAATATAATTTCGCCGAACCTAAGAAAAATTGTAGAAAAATAAATAAAAATCCAAAAATGCCAAAACAAATTTTCATCGTCTAATTAAAATAATTCGAACGAGATGAACATTTTCTTGGCCCAAAATGCAGTTTTGAAAACGTGCAATTTTTCTAATCCAATTAAAATTGCAAATAAAATCCGAATAAAATCAAATATTTGATTTTAATATTTTTCCTCCAATATTTCAATTATTTTGGAGAAGTCATATTTTCTCCTCTCATTTATTTTAATATGAAATATTTTTCGGAGAGAAAAATAATTAAAACCAAAAATCGTCGTTTCATTATTTGATAAAGTCAAATATGAAACCGCGAAAAATCCCCAACTCTCTCCGAGGGTCCTTGAGTTGCTTAGGATTTTCGAGGATTTTGCCAAAATGCAATAAAATATGCTATGCAATGATGATCTAAAGTATAACATTCCAAATTGAAAATTTGGGATCTTACAGTGGTATTTATTCATAATTTGGTTGCCAAATCTCATGCGTGCAATGCACGTGTACCTTACTAGTCTAGATGGTGTTTGTGTGTGTGTTAAACAAATTGTACGTAGTATCATACATGGTTTAGATTCCGAACATCTAGCCAGAGCATACATGTACTATGATTTGAATTCAACATAAAATGGATACATATATTTGAATTTGAGATCGTATGTACATGTAGTTCGTATTTATATGGGAGTTTACTACTCCTATATTCATATCATGTGTTGTGAAGATAATATTTAGATGATTGTATAACTAACCCGAGTACAATCCCATTCAAACAAGGAAAATGTACACAAATTTAGTCCATATGCTAGACAACACGATTGTTTTTTTATTGTTGAGGGAAGTGCAAATTGATTTGGTACTGTACACATTATTTTTGTTGTCCTGATTTTTTTAGTTTTTTCGTTGTTGTACTTGAGTGCATTTCTAGTAATATAGTAAAACGGGACATGGCTCTCTCTAGTGATGAGGTGCGAATTGTCTTTTTTTTGTACACGTTAAGCTTGTTCTCCCGAAATTTCAAGCCGCGCCTTGTTATGCCGAAATTTCAAGCCAGCATCTCTGTCTATCGTGCTGCGAAACTCCCGCCTCTTCAACCCGCACCTTGTTACCCTGAAATATTTAAGATATATCTTTGCCTCGTTGTGCTCTGAAAACTACCTCCATCTCAACCCACACCTTGCTATCCCAAAACTACAACGCGCGCGAAAACTCCCACCTCCTGCGAAATCTCGACACGCGAAATGCCCGTGATACCCCTGAACCGAAAGAACCGCCTAGCTCAAATCGATGAGGGTACTTTCATAACGTACCCCACATTTCGGACAACCGCGTCCCTAAGCCATGGTTTCCCCCTCCCATCCCATCCACCCACCCATTCGTACACCGAGGCCACGAAAACCCGCGAAGCCCCACACCCTCTTCCGTCCGCCACCCAGCCGGAGCCTCTTCCCCGACGACCTCGTCCACAGCAACACCTCGACGTCCCTTATCCACCACACGTGATGATGATCTGTCGTCGATCTCGTCATCCCGCTGGTTCAGCCACCCCGTCCTCCACCTCCAAGGAGCTGCCCCAACGTTCCCCTCGTCTTTCGCGCCACCTCCATTCCCACACCGCCGTCTTCACCTGCACCACCGGAAGAGCAGCATCATCACCGATACCTCGGACGAAGTTGCGGCCTAATCGGTGCCACCAAAGAGGTTCTACACTAATCGCCGCATTTTCTTCTTGATTCGATCTCACGGTGCTACCGGCGCTCGGTCCTAAGCCGACATGGCGCGGCTCCATCCACGGCGGTGTCGCCGGCCAGTTCCTCCACAGCATCGCTCCCTCGGCGACGACGTCCACATCAGTAGGAGCTGCTACTGCTTTGGCTCTCGCTCGCGCCGCTGCTCTGCTCTTGCTCTCGGTCCCCTGCCTGGTCTGCTCTTGCTCTTGCTCGCGCTGCTGCTCTCGCTCTTGCTCTTGCTTGTGCTGCTGCTCTACTCTTCCGTGCGCTGCTGCTGCACAAGCAGCAGATCCTGCTCTCCCTCAAGCCCCTGCAGCTGCTACCCGAGATGCTGCTACACGACCAGCTGCCTCGACTCTCGCACGCGCTACTGCTCCGGGCGCTGATGCTGCTGCTACTGCTTTTTTGCTACTAGTGTGTTCCATTCGACAGTAAAATTCAGTTTCGACAGTTAAATTCAGTTTTGATAGTTAAATTCAGTTTTGACAGTTGAGTTCAGAGATGAGCGGCTGATGTATTTTACATCTAGCACTTTGTGGTTATGTATTTTACGTCATCTATTGGAGATGCTATTAGAATTCCACTCAGGTTAACGTTGTCTCTCTTGTCCTACTTCAGCCTCGCCATCGTACAACTCGCCGGAGCTGCTCCAGCGACGAAACCCTCCATCAGAGCAGAGCAGTACCCCGGGCTCCATCTCCAGATGCCTAGGATCTTCTTCCCCTCCTCCGACAGCCAAATCAGCCGGAGCATCCTCACCGACCAACCCAATCACGCTGAGATCGACATGGCTTCGCCAAAGAGGTTGTACACTTGTTGCATTTCTTTTTTACTCTACATGTTATATATATTGTCCACTGAGCACCCGTAGTAACATGAAATATGATTAGTTTCTCCTACTATATGTCAAGCAGTGAGGTACCAGGCAACTTAGCTATCTGCGATGGACTCTCTTGAACGCCATCACTATTTATCTCTGCGCGTTTGAGCTGTGCATTTGTAGATGGGCCTGAGAGTTGAGCTAGTACGGCAGTGGCATGGGTCCAAAGTAGTAGAAGTAGCACAAAAACATTTTTTGAGTGTAGGCTTTTCCCTGCTCAAGCCTGCCTACTAGAATCGCCAGTGCTTGAAAGGAAAAGTGAAGGAAAAACATAGGAATTCGAAAGTTTCCTATGGTACTACTATTCATGCATTTGGTTCAAAGGAATGGAGCAAAGGAAAACTGTAGGATTTGTTCCTTTAGTGTCTCCTTGAAAAAAAACTGTAGGAATTTTAATATCCACTTGTCCTCCTTTTCAAATTCCTATTCATGAAGCACAAGACTAAGAGATAGTAGCATAATAGCATTATAACCGTACATTTTCTTGTGGTTTGACTTAATCTCACCATGCTTCTTTGCATCCTGTGATCTTCCAATTCTTGTGAACCAAACACCCAGATTGGCAGAAATCCTGTGTTTTTAAAATTCTCTGTTTTGCACATGCATTCCTATCCTATTCCTGTATATTTCCTATCCCTGCATTGTTAGAATCCTCAAATTCAAACAAACCCTTACACAATTACTTCTGTTACAGATATGTGTCAAAGAAAACCTTGTGTGGTTTGTCCCGCTCATGCTGCGCTGTGTTCCACCCCAGCTCAGCTGCTCCAACGACGGAAGGGTTCACCACAGCAGGGATCCACCCTCCAGACTATCTTTCGCCGCCTCAGATCTTCTTCCCCACCGCCGGCAGACATGACAATTGCATTACCATCATCAACTGAGCACATGACCTTAAGGACTACACAGGACGACAAGAGAGGTCGCACTCTTTCGTGTCTGCTTAAGTTATGCATCGCTTAATATGATGAAATGCTACTTTATCATCCTGTTCACCTATTAGACTCCGAGTTAGGTCCAAACTAATGCTCAAACTTGAGTTTTTAAATGGTTGTGGGGTACATATTGGGGCAGCAATCAATACTATCTGTCTACTATCTGGTTAATCTCGGGTGTCTACTATGAGTTTCATGTTGCGTGGAAACAAACATTAAAGGAGCCATTATCTGTATTTTTTGACTAAAACTATTATTTGCATGCTATCATTGGTTTTGGGTCTATCCACAGTTTGCTACCATCACTCTGGATTTGTGCATGCACTCCTTACATAATCTCACAATGTTTTATTACTATGCATGTCAGTTATTATACACAATGGAACTGAACATGCAGAGCAAAAGAGACGAGCCTTGCGTGGCAATAAAATTTCATGGAGACATCGCTCCATGGTGGGCGCAAAGGCAGCCCCCTCCACCCATTTGGGATTGTAATCAAGAGGAAGATAATTGTTCTGAGGGGGATTCAGAAGGAGAAGACCACTCCTATTTACCCCTTGAGGTCTTCACTCTAACTTGGCATGCTGATGTTGGTAATACATGCATATGGTGCCTTGCATTGCTTACTTTATACATCAAATATGTCATCTTCTTAGTTTAGACATGCTTTGTGTGAATGCCATCTGTTTAGTTTATTTATCGTATATGTGAATCATGCAATGCCATCTTGTTTAGCCAGGCATCATATATGTGAGTTTTGCAATGCCACCCTGGTTAGCCAGTCATCTTATATGTGAATTATATCATGCCATCATTTTTTATTACGTATTAAATTTGTCAACAATTTTAGTACATTCAATTACTCTTCCTGTGCATCAGCCATTTGACATGGTCATGGAAAAATCTGGAGTGGAAACAAGGTCTTCAGAGCAGACAATGCTATCTGACGAAGCCCATGTCTTGCTGGTTACGGATAGCTCCTCAGAGGAGGATTCAGAGATAGATGACCAGTCCTATCCCCCCCCCCCGAGGTGCATGCTCTAACTTGGCAGGGTTATATTGCTCATATCATGCATATGGTGTCTTGCATTGGCATGTCATTTGCTTAGTTTAGACATGCTTTGTGTGAATGCCACCTGTTTAGTGTCTAATTACCACACATGTGAATTTTACAATGCCATCTTGTTGCAAGACATTATATATGTGAATTATGCAATGCTATCTTGTTGCAAGGCATTATGTATGTGAATTATGCAATGCCATGCTGTTTAGCCAAGCGTCATATATGTGAATTATATCATGCCGTCCTTTTTTTGTATTACTCATTGCATTTGTCGACAATGTTGGTATATTCAACTGCTCTTCATGTGCATCAGCCATTTGAGTTGGTGATGGAGAAATCTGGAGTGAAAACAAGGTCTTCAGAGCAGACAATCTACCTGCTGAAGCAGATATCTTGCTGGTTACAGATAGCTCCTCAAAGGAGGATTCAGAGGCAGATGACCAGTCCTATTATCCCCCTGAGGTGTATGCTCAAACTTGGCAGGGTTATATTACTCATATCATGCATATGTTGTCGTGCATTGCATTAGTTTTTACATCATATACACAATATCGAATGCCATCTCCTTAGTTGACACATCATATATGCGATTGCCCTCTGCTCACTTGCTTAGTATATAAATCATATATTTGAATATATCATGCCATGATGTTTACATAGACAGCATGTATCTGAATTATGGCATGCCAACCCATTTTCTAAAGACATAATATAGTTATATCATCTCATCCTGTTTACATAGTCATCATATTTTGAATTATGTCATTCTATCCGTGAATTATATCATGCCATCATGTTTCCATCGACGGCATGTTTGTGAATTATGGCACGCCAACCACTTTAATAGACACATCGTATAGTTATATCATGTCATCCTATTTACATAGTCATCATATTTTGAAGCATGTCATTCTATCCTGTTTAGTTAGCCATCATACATGTGAAATTGTGTCATGCTATCCTGTTTAATTAGCCATCATATATGTGAAATTATGTCATGCTATTCTGTTTGGTTAGACAACATAAATGTGAATTACTTCATGCCCTGTTTTCTTCCCTACTATCCATTGCACCTGCCTATCTTACAATGTCTGTACATTCAATTACTTTTCTTATTTATCATCCATTTGAATTGGAGGGGGTGATGGAAGTATTTGTGGGAGTAAAAACACGGTCTTAAGAAAAGATCGTACTGCCTGTCGATGCAGATAGAACAACGGTTGTACTTGCCCAAGAACCAGCCCCACCACACATAACCCAGACTCACGCAGATTGTACCCCTACCCAGTTGGACAGAGAACCAGCTACACCCCTTCTAACCCCAACCCCAGCAGATAGTAACCCAGTTCCAGTTGACACAACATCGTCTCCACCATAGAGCACCCAAACATGAGCAGTTAGTAAGGCAACTATAGTGCCCAAAGCATGAGGACCACCACTCTGAACCCCAAGTCAACGCTTAAAGCAGAAGAAGAATTGTTCTCAGGTCAGGTTCCGTAGCTATTGTTCATACTCCTTTGCTATTGCATCACTGTATTTACTCATACCAACTTATTTCAAATTTGAAGGATGCAATTGAAACTCCAATGGCGCGATAGGTATGTTTTAAACCTTTTTCTTTAACGTGTTTGTTGGTTTAACTTGCTCTATGTTGATTTCAGTTTCAATTGAATAAACAGTTATGTTCTCATGCCATGCACATTACAAGTGTTATTATTGCTGTGTAGTTTCCCACACTTATTTTTTTCTACGCTGCTTTGTCTTAAATAGATATGATTTGAACTGTCTCTATCTTGATTTGGCAACATAAACTAGAATGATATAGACCATACAGTGACCTTACTACATAGATATATGTTTGTTTCATGCTGTTATCCTGTCCACCTTACTACTGAACTGGTTTACCAAAATGAGTTTCATATACAACATGGTAAACCTGTGATGTGTCTGTTTGTTTCTCTTTTAGAATGCGGATAAAATATTGGAGAAGAGTACCCCGTTATGCAATGGTAAAGGAAGTAATGTAGATAAGGTTCAAGATAGTGAGACATCCCTGTTGGTCTCCAAGAAAGCTGATAAAAACTATATTGGAGACACTGAGACAACCCCAAAGTCCTATCTTGATGTAGTGTTCGAGTTACTGGCCACTACTGCTGGCACCAGCTCTTCAAACTCGCTGCCTGGATCAGTTCGGCTTCTTGAGTCTCAACTTCAAGTTGAAAGACATCGGTCAGATGTTCTGTGATAGGAAGCCGAAGGACTGAGGAAGTCCCTGCAGAATTCAGATGCATACTTTCTGGTGCAATAGCAAGCGTTGGATGATTTAAGTGCCAAACAAGAGAAAGTTAATAAGCTTGCTAAGCATCTTGCGAACATTATGGGTACCCAGGATATTGTTTATTGAGCTCTTCTAAAGTGGTTTCAGTTCTGGACTTGTTTTGTTGCGGCGTTTATTTGCACTGGTCGCCAACTTTGACAACCAGTGTATGTGATATGCTGCTTTGTTCTATATTTGCATTGGTGGCGAACTTTGATGCCCAGTGGATGTAATATGTGTAATAGCCATGATAGCCTAGCGTAAGTTGCTTGTTTATTTATTTCCTTGTTGTCTTATTTATTTGTTTCCTTGTAGTCAGTGCAGTTCTTTTTCCGCGGTTTGCTAGTGGCCGCAATAACCTATTTTTAAAACTAGGTCACAATAACCATGGGCTACATATTTACTGTAGTGACCCTGGGCCTCCTACGGGCCATAGAAACAATGGGCCATAGAAACAATGGGCCTTCTACGAGGCGTAGCATAATGGGCCTTATACGGGCTGTATGATCGATTGGCCAAACATGGGCCAATAACGGACCACATTATGGGCCGTAAATGGGCTAGAGTTGGAATCGTCCATTCATGGCCGACCATAACGGGTCGTCGTTAATCGGGCGTATTTGATGACGCTATGAAAAACGCCCAATGGATTAACGGGCCACAAACGGGCCGACTGTAACCACAGGCTGAATTTGGCCCACAAGCAAAAAAGGCCAGTAACAGGCCATAAGTAACCGAATGCTGGAAATGAGCCCAACAAAAATGGGCCCTGAGAAGGCCGAAAGATGACATGGGTTGGAAACGGCCCAATGAAATAATGGGTTGTTAATGGGTATAAAGCGATACATTGTTCATTACGGGCCAGTTTCACCACGGACCGTTAATGGGCCAAGAGTTACAAAGGTCCTCATATGGGCCAAAAGACATCATGGGCCATACATGGGTCGGAAGTTACAACGGGCTGGAATCATATTCGACGGCCCAGATGATGCTACTGGGCCTAATTCGGATAGGTCGTAACGGGCCCTGAGTTAGCGGGCTGTAAATGGGCTATATCCAAACAGGCTGTTAACAGGCTTTCCATGGGCTGGCCCGCTACCTTTTGACCATGTCAAACGGGCCGGCCTTTCACAGGAATGGGCCTCTATTGGGCCGTGCCATGTGTTGACGTATCATAGGCACCTTTAGTCCAATGAGTGGATGACAACTGTCCCAACGGTGAGCCGACACGTGTTTCCACCAGCCAATGATGATTTTACACATGGAAAATCCCCATTGGTCCGGGCTGTTAACGGGTTATTGGATCCAAACTAGAACCCGATAGCTTAACGGCGACCCGTTACGGTGGATGCCACGTGTCAGTTACCCTTGACGAAAGTACTTCCATGACGCGCCATTTATCGTCATGGAAGTGGACACTTCCGTGATGATAATTTTGATATTGTCATGGAACACTTCTACAACAGCACAGGTATGACTATCTTGATTCTGTCATAAAATTGTCATGGATGTACATGCATGACAAAAAACGTGACCTACTATGACAAACAAGTATCATCACGGAAGTGTATTTTTTTGTAGTGTTAAGTCCGCGTGAATCATGTTAGCAATTGCCGCATTTTATGATCATGAAATCTGGCAAATGGACGTCAAAACCGCATTCCTTAATGGATTTCTTAAAGAAGAGTTGTATATGATGCAACCAGAATGTTTTTCGATCCTAAAGGTGCTAACAAAGTGTGCGAACTCCAGCGAACCATCTATGGACTGGCGCAAGCATCTCGGAGTTGGAATATACGCTTTGATGAGGTGATCAAAGCATATGGTTTTATACAGACTTTCGGTGAAGTCTGTATTTACAACAAAGTGAGTGGGAGCTCTGTAGCATTTCTGATATTATATGTGGATGAAATATTGTTGATTGGAAATGATATATAATTTCTGGATAGCATAAAAGGATACTTGAATAAGAATTTTTAATGAAAGGCCTCGGTAAAGCTGCATATATATTAGGCATCAAGATCTATAAAGATAGATCAAGACGCTTGATAAATTTTTTCAGTGAGTACATACCTTGACAAGATTTTGAAGGATTTCAAAATGGATCAGTCAAAGGAGGAGTTCTTGCCTGTATTGTAAGGTGTGAAGTTGAGTTAGACTCAGAGCCCGGACACGGCATAAGATCGAGAGAGAATGAAAGTCATAGGTTCTATAAAGTATGCCATGCTGTGTACCAGACATATTGTGTACCTTGCCATGAGTTTGGCAAGAGGGTACAATAGTGATCTAGGAGTAGATTACTGGACAGCAGTCAAAAAATATCCTTATGTACCTAAAGAGGACTAAGGAAATGTTTCTCGGTTATGGAGGTGACAAAGAGTTCATCGTAAAGGGTTACAATGATGCAAGCTTTGACACTGATCCGGATGACTCTGTGTCTCAATCTAGATACATATTGAAAGTGGGAGCAATTAACTAGAGTAGCTCCGCGCAGAGCATTATAGACATAGAAATTTGCAAAATACATACAGATCTGAATATGGCAGACCCGTTGACTAAACATCTCTCACAAGCAAAACATGATCACACCTTAGTACTCTTTGGGTGTAAATCACATGGCGATGTGAACTAGATTTTTGACTCTAGTAAACCCTTTGGGTGTTGGTTACATGGTGATGTGAACTATGGGTGTTAATCACATGGCGATGTGAACTATTGGTGTTAATCACATGGCGATGTGAACTAGATCACTGACTCTAGTGCAAGTGGAATACTGAAGGAAATATGACCTAGAGGCAATAATAAAGTTGTTATTTTATACTTCCTTATTCATGATAAAGGTTTATTATTCATGCTAGAATTGTATTGATCTGAAACCTTAATACATGTGTGAATACATAAACAAACACCGTGTCCCTAGTGAGGCTCTACTAGACTAGCTCGTTGATCAAAGATGGTTAAGGTTTCTAACCATTGTGTAACACCCACGATGCGGCTATATCTCCCACGTGTCGAGGCACGACTTAGAGGCATAACCGCATTGTGGTTTTGTCGCCAGAAGGGTCATCTTCACACAAACCCATGTAATGAACAAGAATGGGATAAAGAGTTGGCTTACAATCGCCACTTCACACAATACATAAATGAATTCATACCTCATTCAAGGTACACACATAGGTCCGACTACGGAACCAAAATAAAAGAAGACAACCCAACTGCTAGATCCCCGATCATCCCAACTGGGCTCCACTACTGATCAACATGAAAAGAAACAACACAACGAACAAGATCTTCATCGAGCTCCCACTTGAGCTCGGTTGCGTCACCTGCACTGGCATCGTCGGCACCTGCAATTGTTTTGGTAGAATCTGTGAGTCACGAGGACTCAGCAATCTCTCACCCGCGAGATCAACACTATTTAAGCTTATAGGAAAGGATGGGGTAATGAGGTGGAGCTGCAGCAATGTCACGCCCAAGATGCGACCCTATCCTAAAGGAACACGAAGGTCCCACCAAGGATAGAAGCGCATCTTGAAGACGCTTTTGCAAGGTGGATATCATTACATCAACATTACATAATATTTGGGGATACATACAAGGCATACAAATGCCGCAAGAATACATCAATACATCATACATAAGAACAACATCCGACTACGGATGAAACATAAACAGAAACTCAACGACATCCACCCTGCTAGCCCAGGCTGCCGACCTGGAACCTATCCCCTGATCGAAGAAGAAGCAGAAGAAGAACTCCAAACAAGTAAACATCGCTCTCGCGTCATGATCATCGCAAAACCTGTACCTGCAACTGTTGTTGTAGTAATCTGTGAGCCACGAGGACTCAGCAATCCCATTACCATGGGTATCAAGACTAGCAAAGCTTAATGGGAAAGGAAAGGATAAGGTGGTGAGGTTGCAGCAGCGACTAAGCATGTATGGTGGCTAACTTACGCAAATAAGAGCGAGAAGAGAAGCAAAGGAACGGTCGTGAAACTAGCAATGATCAAGAAGTGATCCTGAACTCCTACTTACGTCAAACATAACCCAGAAACCGTGTTCACTTCCCGGACTCCGCCGAGAAGAGACCATCACGGCTACACACATAGTTGATGCGTTTTAATTAAGGTCAAGTGTCAAGTTCTCTACAACCGGATATTAACAAATTCCCATCTGCCACATAACCGCGGGCACGGCTTTCGAAAGATAATACCCTGCAGGGGTGTCCCAACTTAGCCCATTATAAGCTCTCACAGTCAACGAAGGATATTCCTTCTCCCGGGAAGACCCGATCAGTCTCGGAATCCCGGTTACAAGACATTTCGACAATGGTAAAACAAAACCAGCAAAGCCGCCCGAATGTGCCGACAAATCCTGATAGGAGCTGCACATATCTCGTTCTCAGGGCACACCGGATTGTCCAAGCTTCCGATAGGCCAGCCCAGAGTTGCCCCTGGTGGCCACCGGCGACTGACAGGTTGGACCAACACTGGCCGGGGGGGGGGGGGTAAATAAAGATGACCCTCGAGAGCGCGACTCCCAAGGGAAAAGAAATAGGCTAGGCAAATGGTGAAACCAAGGTTGGGCCTTGCTGGAAGAGTTTTATTCAAGGCGAACTGTCAAGGGGGTCCCATAAATCACCCAACCGCGTGAGGGACGCAAAATCAAGGAACATAACACCGGTATGACGGAAACAAGGGCGGCAAGAGTGGAACAAAACACCAGGCATAAGGCCGAACCTTCCACCCTTTACCAAATATATAGATACATTAATAATATAAGAGATATTGTGATATCCCAACATAAACATAATCCAACATGGAGCAATCTTCTTCTTCACCTGCAGCTAGCAACGCTATAAGAGGGGCTGAGCAAAGCGGTAACATAGCCAAACAACGGTTTGCTAGGAAGGGCGACAAAGGTTAGAGGTTCATGGAAATTTGGGAGGCTTGAGGAGCAAGTGAATAGGTAGCGCAGCAAAGCGATAGAACGAAGCAACTAGCATAGCAATGATAGTAATGAGATCCAAGGTGACGGTCATCTTGCCTGAAATCCCGCTAGGAAGAAGAACGAATCCATGAAGAAGATGAAGCCACGAAGACGAACGAATCTTCACGATCGCAACGACACGGGAACTATCGAGAAGAAGCACACAACAAGGTAAACACACCACACAAGAACAAGGCATGATGCTCAATCAAGTATGATGCATGACAAGGCTATATGAAGCTACTCATGGCAAGAGAGGATGCATACAAGAACAACACATCAAGGCAAGTTTAAATGAGGCCGGAAATAACATATAACAATTCCGGTAAGTCCTCATATGCAAATTTCGAAATTGGTCCAGAACTGAATAAGCATTAAGTTGAAGTTGTTAAACAGCAAGTTAAAGAGCACCAAGATGATCTACACGAAATTCTAGTCAAGTTACATATAAAGTTCATTAGATTCGGAGCTACGGTCTAAAAGATATGAGCAAAACAAGATAAACATGGCATTGATGCAAAATGCATACAAACATCAAGCAAACACCTCAAAACAAGGATGCAACATGATAATATGGAACTACATACAAAACTAAGCAAGTTTCATATAGAGCATGCTCAAAACGGAGCAACGGTGCAACACATACACTCCAAACAAGACATAGCAACAATCTGTCCAAAACAGCAACTAGGCATAATGCAAGCATCAAAACAATATGCTACAGCAACTCAACATGAAAACAAAAGGCATGGATATGATGTACAGGTAAAGCACAACAAAACATGAACACTGAGCTATCTCCAGAAACACTAGAACAAGCTCAAAAGGACATGGCAAGATTGCAAATAATAACAGGTTCCCAGACTTGGCAGAAATTACTGGACATGACAGAAATAACATCAGGTTGCAATGTTCAGAGCACGATATCAACATGCTAAAGGAACTTAACATGGAAAAACAAGGCATGGCATGAATCTACCCAAAGCATATAACAAATGTCCCTTACTGGCCATAAGCCAAAAAGTAACAGAAGATATGATGGAAACCACGTAAACATAGCAAGTTTCGTTAATAGGTTTCAGACTTAGCAGAAAACAGAGCATGGCAGAAACAATAATATGAAGGCCTCTTGGTGAGCTTGATGCACTCATCACAAAGCAATGCATGACAAAACAAGCATACCCACAGCAAGATGGCATGGTTATGAAGCTAACCATGGCAAGAACAAAAGCATAGCATGTATGGATCAACTACAATGAGCTTGGCAATATTGCATATCATGTTAAGAATCTGCCAGAAATATTTTATAGCAAAAGTAGTGTAATATTGGGTCATGTTATGGAACTCCATAATTGCAAACAAGGCCAGGAATGGATCAAATACAACAATAGCTACAAAACATCCTTACTGAACATCTCCAAAATATGCATGGATCTCTCTGTAGCATCAAGTTTACATGGCAACAAAATAACAACAGACAAGGACTTGGAGAAATCACTAAGTCCCTGAAATCAGAAACATTACGGGGCCTAGTTTGCATGCTTGTGCTAGTCACCACAGAGATCACAAAAATACATGGCATACACCACCGGAAATATGGAATGGCATACAACAAAACACATGTAGAGCTCATGCCCATAAGATGCACAGATTAAATGATACAAAAATAACAAATCTCCAAGTTCTGTTAAGAACCAGCAGATAACAGCAACTAGCCCTCTTCCAACAGAGATTTGGGCATCAAGATGACCTCTAATGAACATGGTGCAACTGAACAAAATGTAGAGCATCACGAGGCGAACAAATTGACATATTACACGCGCGAAACGAAGCTACATCCATGAAGTTATGATGCAGAGAACAAGCCATGATAATAACATCAGAAAAAGACTTGGTGGAAAAAATCAACCTCCGAGAATTCCGGATCTGGGGCTCCTCGCACGCGGATCGAGGCAGGGGCGCGAGCTCGCCGGAGAGGGCGAGGAAGGGCGGATCCGGCCGGGGGGAAGCTCGCCGGGGCTCGGGGAGGAGGCCTCCCGACGAGGGGGCCTCAGAAGGCGGCGGGACGGCAGCGCCGGCGCGGAGGTCGGGGCGGCGGCGCCATGGCCGGGCGGCGAGGGAGCTCGGGAGGCGCGGCGGCGCTCCGGCGAGCTCCGGGCGGCGGGCGGAGGAGGCGAAGGCGGCGGGGCGCCGGAGGATGGCGGCGGGGCGCGGGCTTCCTCGGGAGGCGGCGGCGCGGCGACCCCGGGCCGGGAGGGCCGGCGAAGGGCCGCGGCGGGCCACGGGCGGCGGGGAGGAGAGAGAGGGTGGCGGGGCTGACATGTCGTGCTGGGATTGGTCGGGGCGGCGGCGGACGACGTCCGGCGGCGAGCGGACATGTCCGGCGCGGTGAGGGAGGAAAAACTTAGGGTTTCGTCTGCGGATTTCGGGGGAGAGGGCATATATATAGGTAGAGGGAGCTAGGAGAGTCCAAACGAGGTGCGGTTTTTGCCCACGCGATCGTGATCGAACGACCGAGAGCATGGCGGAGACTTAGAGGGGTTTGGGGCTGTTTGAAAGGGGGTTTCGCTGCAACACCCAAAAGGACTTTGCGGTTGCCCGGTTAACCGTTGGAGTACCAAACGACCTCCAAATGGAACGAAACTTGACCGGTGGTCTCCGGGTGGTATAATAAGGCCACTTGACAAGCCTCGGTCCATTCCGAGAAAGTTTGACACCCGCACACGAAAGAAAACAAGAGGGGTGCACCGGAGGAGATAGGAGCGCCGGCTTGCAAAACGGACAACGGGGAAAATGCTCGGATGGAAGAGACGAACACGAATGCAAATGCAATGCACATGATGACATGATAAGAAATGCAGATGATGACATGGCAAAATGCAACACGCAAGCAAATGACAAGGCAAGGACGGCGAATAACTGGCAGACACCTGGCGCATCGGATCCGAGGCGTTACAACACTCCTCCACTAACAAGAGATCTCGTCCCGAGATCTTAGGACCCGAGACGGAAGGGAAAAAGGGGATGAGGTGAAATAAGAACGCAAGAGGATGAACAAAGTCAAGAACACTTGAGTAGGAAAAATGAATGTTGAATGAGACAAGAAGCAAAGCTGAAGGAATAAGACCGAATTCGAAACCACTCCTGTTGAGGATATAGACCTTAGAGTCACCCGCCAGGAGGGGCCGGGTTACTCTTCGGATGGTCATTACCAGAAGCCCGGAGCCATGTTTCAAGACGATGGGCCAGAGATGGGCTGAGACCCGGATATGGCTTAGGGCCTGTAGTTACAATCATTATTATAGTAGACTTGTAGTGTAAGGCAAGTATAGTTTAGAGTCCGAGCCGGACGCTCTTATGAGCCGGCCAGGACTCTAAGGGCTGCTGGGCGTCAGCCTCCCTATATAAAGGGACGACCCGGCAGCGGTTCAAGGGCGACAACAACCTCATCGAGAGCCGGGCATAGCTGTTTAGCTCCCTGGCGATCGTAACCCTAATCAATATCACCTCAAACTGGACGTAGGCTTTTACCTTCACCGTAAGGGGCCGAACCAGTATAAACCCTCCTATTCCTTGTCCCGCATAACCCCTTCAAGCTTCCTGGTTGCGATGGCTCCACGACTAAGTCCTAGCTTGAGAACATCTGCCGTGACAATTCCACGACAGTTGGCGCCCACCGTGGGGCCCGCGCACGGTGGATTTGAGTTCTTGAAGGGCAGCTTCGAAGGGCTCAAGGGATACGCTGTGGGCCGGATGACCAAGAGTCGTCGCGGCAAGCTCTACATCGACGATGCGGACTGGGGCCCCGACGCCGGCTCAATTGAGTACGGGTACCGGGTCCCCTTCGGCGCAATTCATGTCTTCATTGGCAAGATTGGTGAGCCGGGCCCCGAGCCGGATCTCTGTGCCGATCTCATCGAAACGGCTCAGCGTGCACAACCCGCCCGGGCCCGGCCTGCCTTAAGGCATGCTTTTGTGGGGTGTATCCATGGAGGACTCTCCGATCGATCTGGATCCGGTGATGAGGCGGCCGCCGGCTCTGATGACGAGTTGGCCACCGATGAGTCAAACTCGTTGTACCAACTTCAAGATGGCAGGCTCATGGGTTGTTCCGATGGTGACAGTGTTCCGGACCTTTTTGAGCCACCAAGTCAGGTTGGAGTTTTTATGGCTGGTGCGCAGCCTGTTCAGAACCCCGCTGCTGGAGCGGGAAACCCGGTGCCTTCTCCGGCTCAGGTGCTAATGGATCTCATGGACAAGATGACGGCCCTATTAACCGCCACGGTTGACCCGGCGGATCAAGCTCAGCATGATGCGGAGGTGGCATAGCTAAAATTGGATCTGATAAAAGCTAAAGAGGATCTTGCAGCGGAAGGGATCAGGCTGGCTGCGGAGCGGGCGGCTCTCGACGCCCGGACTCAGCTGATTCAGGCGCAGTCCTTCCAACTCACGATGGATCAGAACGCGGCCAACGAGGTCATGAGAAGGAGGCATCAGAAGGCCCAGTCTCGACTCCCACCGGTTTACGACCCACGCAATCTTTTCAACACGCCGGGGGCAGGGTCTAGTAACCCGCCAGGGGTCATTGCGCCCGGGTCTGGACCCCTTATTCAGCCACGAGTGATGGGGCCTCCCCAGGTGCCCCCTGCCCCGCCTCAGTATGTGCCAATAACCCCGGGTCATTATGATAACCCGCTGGAGAACATGGTGGCTGCGGCAGCACGACTGGCGGCTCTCCCCGTTGACGGCGACTCTCCGGCGGCCATTGAAACCCGTCGGGTCAGGGAACTCCTGCAGACGGCACTGGCACAGCAAGAGGCGTACTCCTACAGTCGGGACAGGATCCACTCGACCCCTCGTCCAGGCCAGAGCTCGAGTTACAGCCGGCACATGGTCTCAGCAACCGGCTCAAGTAATGTCCGACGCCATGACCCGCCCCCTGGCCATGGCCCGGCTCATAATGGAGCCTTTTACGCAGCAGACCAAGCGCGGCAAGAGGCGGAGCAGGTGCCTCAATTGACGGCTTACCATTCCCCCCCGGTTTATCCAACGACGTCCGTTGATGTGGGTATTTCTACCAGGACCGGGGGTGTCCCTTGTTTGGTGCCAGCCATCCGTAATGAACGTCTGCCTAAAGACTTCAAGGGCCCTAGGAAGGTGCCTAACTATACAGCTGACTTACAGCCTGCAGCCTGGATTGAGAGTTATGAGATGGCTATGGAATTGCTAGAGGTCAGTGAGGCGGCCATGGCCAAATATTTCACCATGATGTTAGATGGAACTGCCCGCACGTGGTTGAAAGGGCTACCACCGAACTCCATTGGGTCTTGGGCTGAGCTGAAAGCCCGGTTCATTCAAAACTTCAAAGATACCTGTAGGCAGTCTATGTCTATTGTGGATTTGACTAACTGTAAGCAGCAGGAGGGTGAATCCACGACCCATTGGGTTCGCCGGGTCAAGGAGATCATACATTCATCAGATAAGATGGATGCCGGCTCTGCAGTCTTAATGTTGGAACAGAACTGTCGCTTTGTGCCCCTTAAGATGAAACTCGGACGGCTTAAACGCGACTGCACCGATATGGGTACCCTAATGGCGGCTCTTGTCAAGTACGCCGATTCTGACGGTACCAAGGATCCCCCTTCAGACGATGAAAGGACAGGGAAGGGAAAGAAGAACGGCAACGGCAAGGGTCCTCAGTTTAACCCGGGGAACCAAGGAGGAGGCAAGCGTAAGGCCGATGGCAGCCTAGAGTTTGTAGCCAACGCCAATTCCCAAGGTAATAACCAGCGACGCAAGGGGAGGCCCCCTCCCCGAGGCGGCGGGTCAGGTCCAACGCTGGAGCAGCTGTTGAATGAACCTTGTCCAAGGCATGGCTCTAGAGAGAAGCCAGCGACTCACCTGTGGAAGGATTGCGCAATCATGAAGGCCTTTAAGAGCTACAATGGCCCGGGCGGCGGCTCAGGCGCCGGCGGCTTTCATGGCCCGGGCGGTGGCTCAAATTCCGGTCCTCAGAACGGTCAAGGGGGCTTTAACCAACAGTCTGGTCAGGGTCATCAACAGCAGCAGGGGGGTTATCAGACCAACCCAAAGCAGCTTAGCGGCGGACAGTATCATGTGTTCACCACCAGTTTGTGCAAACGGGATCAGAAGCTTCACAAGAGAGCTGTTCATGCTGTTGAGCCGGCGGTTCCACGCTACTTACGGTGGTCTGAGCAGCCTATAGTGTGGAGTAGGGAGGATCACCCTCCCCGGGTGGATAACCCGGGCCACTTGGCCTTAGTGGTGGCTCCGCAGGTGGGAGGCTATAAGTTCACAAAGGTACTCATGGATGGAGGCAGCAGCATCAATATCCTCTATTACGAGACTTTCCGTCGTATGGGGCTAGTTGATAAGAACCTCAGCCAGTCAAACACTATCTTCCATGGTGTGGTACCCGGTAAGTCGGCTTATCCAGTCGGCAAGATCGAATTGGAAGTGGCTTTTGGTGATGAGAACAACTACAGGGTGGAGAAGCTGACCTTTGAGGTGGTCAAGATAAGAAGTCCATACCATGCTATATTTGGACGGCCGGCTTATGCCAAGTTCATGGCACGGCCGTGCTATGTGTACTTACAGCTCAAAATGCCGGGTCACAACGGGACTATTACGGTTCACGGCAGCCGAAAGGTGGCTCTAGAGTGCGAGGAAGGCGACGCGGCTTATGCAGAGTCTGTTTGTGCTACAGAGGAGTTGAAGTTTTACAAAGACAATGTTGACCCAACAGATATGACCTCTCTGAAAAAGCCAACCACGGAGAATGAACCAGCAATGAAATTTAAATCAGCTGATGAGACTAAACTTGTTGATTTTGTTCCAGGTGACTCGTCTCAGCAGTTTAGCATCAGTGCAAATCTGGACCCGAAATAGGAAAGCGCGCTCATCGAGTTCATCCGTGAGAATAGGGACATCTTCGCGTGGAAACCTTCTGACATGCCAGGTGTACCTAGAGAACTCGCTGAGCACACTCTCAATGTTGATCCAAAATTTAAGCCGGTCAGACAGTTCCTTCGACGGTTTAACGAAGAGAGGCGGAAAGCTATTGGTGAAGAAGTGGCCCGGCTCTTGGCGGCCGGGTTCATTGTTGAAGTTTTTCACCCGGAGTGGTTGGCTAACCCGGTGCTCGTACTCAAGAAGAACGGCACCTGGCGGATGTGTGTGGACTATACGGACTTGAACAAGGCGTGTCCGGCTGATCCTTTTGCTCTCCCCCATATTGATCAAATCATTGATGCTACGACAGGTTGTGCACGCTTAAGTTTCTTGGATGCCTATTCCGGGTATCATCAGATTAAGATGGCAGTTAAGGACCAGGAGAAGACGGCGTTCATCACTTCCTTTGGAGCCTTCTGCTATGTGTCTATGCCCTTTGGACTCAAGTGTGCACAGGCGACTTACCAGCATTGTGTACAGAATTGTCTTCATAAACAGATCGGGCGCAATGTTCAAGCTTACGTGGATGATATCGTGGTTAAATCCATCAAGGAGGAAACCCTGATAGATGACTTAAGGGAAACCTTCGATAATCTCCGGGTCTACAAGATGATGCTTAACCCGGCCAAGTGTGTTTTTGGTGTTCCTACAGGCAAACTATTGGGCTTCTTGGTTTCTGACAGAGGCATTGAGGCTAACCCGGAGAAGATCAAGGCCATCACCTCCCTAGCTAAACCGGCGTGTATAAATGACGTTCAGCGTTTGGCCGGTCGTATCGCTGCTTTAAGCCGGTTTATAAGCCGTTTGGGTGAGAAGGCTATGCCCTTATATCAGTTGATGAAGAAAACTGATAACTTTGTCTGGAATGATGCAGCTAATACCGCTTTTGAGGATTTGAAAAAGCAACTGGCAGAGCCCCCCGTCCTCTCGGTGTCAGCTACCGAAAGAGAAAATTGGTCTAAGGCTGCTCCGGTTGATAAGGAGCCCTTGCTACTGTATGTGGCGGCAAACACACGAGCCATCAGTGTGGCTATTGTGGTGGAGCGCAAGGAGACGGGTAAGGAGCATCCGGTTCAGCGGCCGGTTTATTATGTCAGCGAGGTGCTTATTGAGTCCAAGCAGCGGTACCCGCATTGGCAGAAGCTCGTATATGGTGTGTTCATGGCGAGCCGGAAGCTCAAGCATTATTTTCAGGGTCATCCCATCACTGTGGTCAGTTCTGCCCCTCTTGGGGATATTATCCAGAACAGAGAGGCTACAGGGAGAATTGCTAAGTGGGCTATAGAATTTGGACCTCATAGCCTCAAATATGTGCCACGCACTGCTATTAAATCTCAGGCTTTGGTGGATTTCATCAATGACTGGACAGAGTCACAAGTGCCTGAGCAAAGGCCAGATAACACTTATTGGACTATTCACTTTGATGGGTCCAGACAGCTGGAGGGCTCGGGGGCTGGTGTTGTATTGGCTTCCCCTAAAGGTGACAAATTCCATTATGTGCTACGGTTGATGTTTCCTTGCACTAACAATGCGGCTGAATACGAGGCTTTGCTCCACGGTCTTCGGGTGGCTAAGGAGATGAGCTTAAGCCGGGTAAGGTGCTTTGGTGACTCAGACTTGGTGGCTCAACAAGTATCAGGCACCTGGGATTCTAAGGATCCTCTCATGGTGGCTTATCGCCGCGAGGTTGATGCCATTGCTGGGCACTTTCAGGGATACCAAGTGGAGCACATTGATCGCAGGAAGAACGAGGCGGCTGATGCTTTAAGCCGGCTAGGCTCCCAGCGAAAACCGGTGCCGCCTAACACTTTCTTGGATGTCCTGTATAACCCTTCGGTTCGGTTGCCTACAGAGGAGGACTTGGCTATCCCTGACCCGGAGGCACGACTGGTGGCGGCTCTTCATGTCATACCAGACTGGACAATGCCATATCTGGCTTATATAACCCGGGGAGAGTTGCCTGAGGATGAAACTCTGGCCAGGCAAATAACCCGGCGGGCTAAGTCAATGATTGTTATCGATGGCGAGTTGCATCATCGCAGTGTTTCAGGGGCATTTCAGCGTTCTATCTCCCCAGAGGAAGGTCAAGAGATCTTGCGCGAGATCCATGAAGGGGATTGTGGCCATCATGCCGGTTCAAAATCTCTTGTGGCCAAGGCTTTCCGTCATGGTTTTTATTGGCTGACGGCTCACGCTGATGCAGAGGACTTGGTCAGTAAATGTGATGGTTGCCAAAGGTTCTCACGACGGGCTCATGTGCCGGCTCAGGAGTTGAGGATGATCCCAATCACTTGGCCCTTTGCGGTCTGGGGGCTTGATATGGTTGGGCCTTTTAAACGGTCCAAGGATAAGAAGACCCATCTCTTGGTGGCAGTTGACAAATTCACGAAGTGGGTGGAGGCTGAGCCAGTTAGCAAGTGCGATGCAGCCACGGCGGTTCAATTTATGAAAAAGGTGATTTTCCGCTTCGGCTTTCCGCACAGCATCATAACTGACAATGGCACCAATCTATCCAAGGGCGCTATGGAAGAGTTTTGTCAACGAGAGCATATCCGACTTGATGTTTCCTCAGTGGCTCATCCCCAATCCAATGGTCAAGCTGAGAGAGCTAACCAGGAGATTCTGAAGGGCATCAAGCCCCGGCTTTTGGTCCTTTGCAACGGACGCCGGGTTGTTGGGTGGAGGAGTTGCCCTCCGTCTTATGGAGCATCAACACTACTCCTAACAGGTCTACAGGCTTCACGCCTTTCTTCATGGTTTATGGAGCAGAAGCAGTCCTCCCCAGCGACATCCGCCACGATTCACCTCGTGTGGCGGCTTATGTTGAGACGGATAATGAACAGGCGCGCCAAGATGCTCTGGACTTGTTGGACGAACAGCGTGATGTGGCAGCAGCCCGTTCAGCGATTTACCAACAAGACCTGCGCCGTTATCACAGCCGCCGGGTCAAATCCCGGGTTTTCCAGGAAGGCGACCTTGTGCTCCGGCTCATCCAGGATCAAACAGATGCACACAAGTTATCCCCTCCTTGGGAAGGGCCCTTTGTGGTCAGTAAGAACTTGCACAACGGGTCATATTACCTCATTGATATTCGGGAACATAAAGATTCGCGTAAATCTGAGGAGGAGACCCGTCGGCCGTGGAATATAGCTCAGCTTCGGCCTTACTACACTTGAGCTACCGGCTCTCGTGGTGTACATATTTATCTCAGACATGTATATATTATGATAAGCAATAAAGCAGGACCTCTGTCCTTTTTTCTCCTCCAATTATGCGTGTGTTATTTTTTACATGCTGATTTAATGGAGGATTCGGCTTATGATCGTATTCGAGTCTAGCCGTAAGCAGTAAGGTCACTTGGGGGCTTCCTGTTCAAACATGGGTCGTATTCGAACCAAAGAGAACATAGCTGTCGATACCCACTTGATTGGCAAAGTGCCGAGCTCATTGGGAAGTTAACTTTGGTCATATTTGAATCACAGTTTAACCCCTCTGAGAACCGACGTGGATCGTATTCGAATCAGCGTCGTTAAACAATTTTAAGAATCATTTGGGGGCTTCCTGTTCAAACATGGGTCGTATTCGAACCAAAGAGAACATAGCTGTCGGTACCCTCTTGATTGGCATCGCCACACCCACTGGGGGCTATATGATCATATCTGAATCTTGGCTTAACCCCTTTTGGGCCGGGTCTCTGGTCGTATTCGAACTGGAAGCCCCTAAGTTCTGATTTATCACAAGTTTACTCTGATTATGACAAAGTGTGCATGGCCGGGTCTCACTTGCCGGTTTAATTTTGGTTTACCTTGTTAGTTGAACATCATGGATGTCATCAAGGCAAGTAAATTAGAGTTAAGATACCAACCGTGCTACCCGGGTTATTTAATCCGGAAGTATGTTTACAGGCCGTTAAGTGTGTTATCACGGCCATGTTCAGAGTATAACTAAGGACCAGTCTTTTTTGATTCATATTCCGGGTTATCCATCTCAAACACCTGATTCTCCGGGTGGTAAGCCGCCTTGAGACTTGTGATTTGCCTTTTTATGTAGATACTTAAAGGCACCTTTTAAGGTTGAGAAGGACAAAGGGATAATTATGACCCGAAGGAACACCAAAAGGATAACTTCAAGGGATTTCAGCATTCATTACGTGCACGATGGCACGACAGAGATAAATTGTTGCACCTATGCTATTACAAAATTCATCAAGTCTCAAGGATGGAGCGTTGTTCGGTGAACCGCCAGCCGCTTTATGATGCCTGCTGAGTTGAAGTCCCCGGCTCGTTCCTGTCTTCTGCTCCGGCTGATCCCAAGACCTCGAAGGTTGACGACTTCCAGTCGATGCCGCTGAGAGCTTCGAACTGGGCTTCTTCGTCAATTAACCCGGCCGGGTCAATCTCCGGGGCGAAGGTGTGCTGACGAGCCGGAGGAATCAGATTGAGAGCTTCATAGCGAGGGGTTGGAATCCTCTGATTCTCCGCATTGTACCCCGGCTGATACTTGGTTAAGTCGGTGTCATTCCCGATGATGGTGGCCACCGGGCGTACAGCCTTCACACACGCCGCAAAATCCCTCTGGTCGAAGGCTGAGCCGTCTTCCTTCAGGCTTGGGTAACCCAGGGCGATGTCTTCCGGGTCTAGCTCCGGTAGGAATGCTTTGGCCCGGCTCAGCGCGGCGATTGCTCCGGCTCTCGCGGATGCTCGTCGTAGCTCCTGGATCCGCTACGGCAGAACTGCGAGCCGGCGCAGGACTTCGGCCAGATGAGTTGGCACCTCGTTGGATAGGGCCACCACAGCTAAGGCACGCTGTGACCCGGTGTAGAGCTGTTCCACCAGGGTGTACACGGCCTTTAACTTGGTGACCATGCTCTGGTTAAGGTTGGCGCTTCTGGGACCTGTTTAACAACATCAGATAAGCCGGTGACAAGGATGAATCAGGAGATGTAAACATTCTAACATGGATGAAAGCTGGTGAGGCGACTTACCGAAGATGGCGGCTACCATTTGGGAAACCTGGCGCTTTAGGCCGGAGAGCTCGGCGGTTTTCTCAGAGAGCGCCTTCTCCGCCTGTTCCGCCCGGGTCACCAGTGCGGCCTTCTCCTCAGCCCAGGCCTTCCGCTGAGCATCAAATTCGGTCTTCAGCTTCTCTTGAGCGGCGATGCTGGAGACAAACTTGGCATTTTCCTTCCGGGTCTCCATCTCCTGTGTCTTCAGCCGGCTCTTGAGATCCGCAAGGTCCGACTCTAATTTCTTGCCAACAGCCTGCATATATTTCCGGGTTATTAACAGTCATTATATAAGTCCCAAGCGCTTTCCAAGCAAAGACACTTGGCACTTGGGGGCTAATGCATATTGAACGTGTCTATCTACGTACTGTCGGCTCAGTTGAGTAAGCCGGGACCTAAGTCTACAACATATTCAAGTATAAGTCTACAACATATTCAAGGGTCACTATGCAGTAAGTAAGAAGACAGCAGAAGGATACCTCAGATTTTTGTTGGATCTGGTTGACCATGACGATCTCGGCGTCCCGGCTCTTGTGAACTTGGCTGATGTAGCCAGAGACGAGCTCTCCAATGCTCAAGTCGGTGTAGCTGGAGAGGTCCAGATTCACCCGGTGGGGCTGCAGCAACTCCCCCTTCACAGAGCATTTGGCCAATGCGGTCGGTCTCCCCGGCTCAACGAATTCCGTCCGGGTGATTACGACGTCCGGGTCGTCTGCTGGTGGGGCTGAGCCGGAGGCCTCCGGGTTAACCGACGCTTCGGTCGTTGTCTTGGTAGTCGGGGCAGGGGCTTCAGGCGCCATGTCCATTGGAATGGTGGCTTCGGGGGCGGAGGTAGCTGGCGGCTCTTGAGCCATCGCCTCCGGGTCAGGCAAGTCTGGCACTCCGGCTGACCTGGTTTTCTTTGCTCTTTTAGTGAGCTTTGCCTGGGCACTGAAAAGACAGAAGTGTTAGGCACACAAAGAGTAAGTACAGACAGATAATGTAAGGAGATTGTTATTACCCGGGTGCAGTCTTGAAGGCCGGCAGACTCGACTGCATGGAGTCACCCGAAGAGGGGGAGGTCTCCTGATAATTGGAGTCAGAAGAGTTGAGTGGCTGACGGATAACACCTGCCAACGGATGAAAGGGGTACAGGTGAGAAAAAACCTCAGTGCGACGCTTCCACGTTGCGTCGGGTAACCCGGCGGAGAGGTCGGTGTCTTTGCGGGCCCGGGTGTGACGCCGACTTTCGTGAACCTGCTGCTTCAAAAGAAATTGAGGGTCTTGATGAGCTAATGGATGTGAAAAGCTTACTTTCCGGGTTACTCTTCGGACTTTCAGCTGTGGCAAAGGCTCCGAGTCGGAGGAAAGTGACATTACCTCTTCAACCACCGGGTTACTGGCGCCGGTGTCATCCTGTCAATGAGCAAATGTTGATAAGGCGGACAGCAACAAACAACAAATATGGCAAGAGTTTAAAGGTTTAAGGGTTACCTCTGACTCGGAGCTGTCGCTTAATTGCAGTAGCTCCGAAGCAGTGGGTCTGCTTCCCTTTTTGCGAGGGGCGGCTTTCTTGGCGGCTTTCTTCGCCTTCCTGGCCTTCTTGGCCGCCTCATGGTCATACTTGACCCGCCAGAATTTATCATCAGCCTGAAAAATACAGCAATGAATTCTTAGAATGGTTCAGATCAAGGTGACCTGCAAAAGAAGTTGAAAGGTTTAAGTCAGCGGCTTACCGCTGGGGCTGGATTGATCTTGCAGAAGGGGGCTAGCCCGGTTCTTCCGCAATCTGCCAAGCTCTCGTTTAGAAGAGCCTTGGTCTCCTCCTCTGCAACGTCTTCTGGAAGATCATTGCAACTGTGCCTCTGCGGGTCATCCTTTCGCCCGGTGTACTGACACATTAAGCCGGGGCGGCGGCTCAATGGGATCACCCGCCATGAGATCCAGACCCGGACCAGGTCAATTCCGTTCAGACCGTTGCCTAGCAGGGCCTTGATCTTATTGATCGTTGGAAGCAGAGGCTGGCGTTCCGCGACAATCAGTTTGTCGGATAGCGGATGAGTCGGCTCTAGGCGTGTTGGGCGAAAGCCGGGCAGCGGGTTCTCGTCAGCCGGGGACGTGTCTTGGCAGTAGAACCAAGTCATATTCCAGTCCTAGGGGTGGCTTGGCGGCTCTGTGTAAGGGAACAGACAGTCCCTACGCCGTTGGATGGAGATGCCGCCTAATTCCAGACTTGGCCCGTTGGCACACTCGTTTTGGCGGTTTAAGTAGAACAGTTCTCTGAAAAGAAGTAAACTGGGCTCTTCTCCAAGGTACACTTCACAAAAGACTTGGAAGTTGCAGATGTTGGATACGGAGTTGGGTCCTATATCCTGAGGCCGTAGGTCAAAGAAGTTGAGCACGTCCCTGAAAAACTTTGAGCCGGGCGGTGCAAAGCCCCGGCTCATATGGTCTGCGAAGATCACTACCTCCCCGTCCCTTGGCTGTGGTCTCTCTTCCGACGGGTCAGGGGCACGGTAGGACATGATTTCCTTCTTAGGTAAATATCCGGACTTAACGAAGTTGGCCAGGGTCTCGTCAGTGACGTTGGATCTCATCCAGTTGCAAGTGATGGGAGCCTTGGGAGGCATGGTGAAAGTTGGTGGTCTATGATAAAGAGAAAGGTGTCCGGGTTAATTATAAGCCGGAGATTATCATTCAAACTAAGGTGGCGGCTTATGAAGAGGACTAATGATATATACTCAATTAAGCCGGAGAATTCTACAAAGCACGGTTCTCTTTAAACCGGAGGATTCTACGGCGCGTGTTTTCTTTAAGCCGGAAATGTAAGCCGCCAAGATTCAATGGTTGCAGTTTTTACTAAGTGTGGTAAAACAGGTTTCACAGGTTGCGGTAACTTTTTTGGATCAAAATGGTCGGGTGAAATGGAAATTTTCTAGACCTAGAAACAGACGAGCGGATGTTCTTAAGCTCAAACGAAGCATCTATGCAGTGGAAAGAGATCTACCGGCATTCAAAATGAGGCCTAAACAACTACCGCACTAGTTCTATGTAAGGCTGAAGATCAACAAGGGCAGTGACTACAGGAACTACTGAAGCTTGTGGCTATGGTGACGAACATGAAGAACACAGACGAACTCTACCACAGATCTGTTCTAGCAAGGCAGAGGAGACTCACCGGAGTTGGGGAAGAGCGGAAGTCGCCGCCGTTATCTGGTCCGAGTCAGGGTGATGCAGCGGCCGGGTTGATTAAGATCAGGGGCGCGACGGCGGCGGCAGTGGCAGAGCTCGGGCAGAAGAGCGACGGCGCGAGGAGGAAGAAGAGAGCGTGAGAAGAGCATGTTGGGCCGGCCTATTTATAAGACGAAGTCATAAGTGGGCGCGAGATTCAAGAAGACCACGGCGTGGTTATCTCCCCCTCACGAGGCCTCGATTTTCAGAACGACAGTAAAAGCAAAGATCCGTTGCGGATCTGGCGGAGTAAAAAACGGACTTAATGGAGGATGACGTCACGGCGGAGTATCCGGAGTCCAGAGGATGACGTCACTCCGGGTTATGGCCTTCACATGAATGGTAAGCCGGAGATTTTCTCTGTCTGCAGAGTTGAAGATTGACACGAGCCGGCTCAAGTCAATCTGGGGCCTAATGTTGAGGATATAGACCTTAGAGTCACCCGCCAGGAGGGGCCGGGTTACTCTTCGGATGGTCATTACCAGAAGCCCGGAGCCATGTTTCAAGACGATGGGCCAGAGATGGGCTGAGACCCGGATATGGCTTAGGGCCTGTAGTTACAATCATTATTATAGTAGACTTGTAGTGTAAGACAAGTATAGTTTAGAGTCCGATACGGACGTTCTTATGAGCCGGCCAGGACTCTAAGGGCTGCTGGGCGTCAGCCTCCCTATATAAAGGGACGACCCGGCAGCGGTTCAAGGGCGACAACAACCTCATCGAGAGCCGGGCATAGCTGTTTAGCTCCCTGGCGATCGTAACCCTAATCAATATCACCTCAAACTGGACGTAGGCTTTTACCTTCACCGTAAGGGGCCGAACCAGTATAAACCCTCGTATTCCTTGTCCCGCATAACCCCTTCAAGCTTCCTGGTTGCGATGGCTCCACGACTAAGTCCTAGCTTGAGGACATATGCCGTGACAATTCCACGACAACTCCGGTTGGGAGAAAATTGAAAAAGGAGTAAGAACGCAAGAGGAAATCAAAGAATCGAGAGCACTCGAGAAGAAAAGAGGAACAACGAGAATGACGAGAATCAAATGCTCCCGAAATCAGATAGACTCTGAAACCACTCCAGTTAGAACGAGATAATAAACAAATAAAGCTGAAAAGATTTAGGCAGCACTCCGGCTGAAACATGGAAAGCATAGAACATGAGCTTGGGAAATGGAACGATACTTGACTTGAGGAACAACACAAAATCTCTGGAAGACTTGAATTAATAGAATGAGAAGAACGGTGAAGAAAATGACAACTAGTACCACGAATGAAATAGAAAGCAACCTTAGTAGAAAGGATTGAACGGAGTTGTTAAGGAAAATCAACACCGAAAAGAATAAGCTTGTTGTGGACTTATAGGTAACATCTCAAGATCATAAGGTGATAACCGGCCACAAACGAAAAAGATTGGATAGCTGAGAAGAACGATGAAATGCAAAACTTCACTTCAAAAGAATACGGAGAATTAATTGCACTTCGAAAAGCAAGAAGGAAAGGTACTTAAGCTCCTTCGATAATAATCTTGATGAACACTTGAGAAAAGAATTAAATCATGACGAGCCACCGTGAAGATTTCCGGTAACAAAAGAATGCCGATAAAAATTGAAGGATGAAAGGGATAAGATTAACTCCTTGCGATGATTCCGATGGAGGTTCCGACGAAATGGCCGAGGAAATTTAGAACTCCGGAAGACAAGATGATAACACTTTGAACCGAGAATTTGTTGAGATGATCAATCTCCGAAAAGGAAAGATTAATCCACATGAAGAAAGAAAAATAAGAATTACGTTATGCTTATCCTCCACCAATTAAATTGATGAGATACCAAGGATTTGCATACCACTTATTCGCGTTTGGAATATCAAGGGAGATATAGCGCACAACTTGAGAAAGTCTTCGTGAGCCACCGGTAGAATTAGGAAAGAACGAATTAATAGATATGATAGCAATAGAAGGAATCTTGAGCGAGCCACCGTAAGAATTCAAAAATTTACTGACGAAGGAGGATGACTCACCGGAAAAAATAGGAAAAACACGAATATACATGAGGGAAATCAAGATGCAATAGAAGGAAGAGATCGCGAGCTGATTGAATCTTACTTGAACGCAGCACCGGAAGAATAAGGAGACGAATGAAAAGGCGTGAATATAGAATAATCGGAGAACGGATTAGAAAACTTGGGACGAAGAAATCTTCTGAACAGATGGCCTCCGGATAATTGAGATGGAAAAAAACTCCTGAAATACTCCGGATGGATGAAAAATAATTGCGCGACTTGAAACGATTTGATAGGATAACCATGGAGCTAGCACTGCAAATCTCTGGGAGAGCGGACACGATTTAAGAGAAATTCTTCTCGGTCTTCGAATGTTGAGAAAGATGACGAGAAACAATACCAAAATTGTTGAGATACTCCGGGAGAATGAAAAGCGAAGAGGTTGAGCCAACAATGAAAATAATTTGAAATTGGAAAGCGTCTGACTGATGAAATTCATACTTACGTCAAACTTCGAAAAAGGATTTGAGAATAACTCCGGGAAAATTAGAAGAGTCAGGTAAGATCCTGGGAAAAGACCTGTGGGTTAGGGCCCACTAAAAAGAAACACCGTTGAGAAAGGATTGTTGACCAGATAGATGATGCACCGGAACAATTGAGATATTTGAATGAGGTGACAACCTCGAATTAATTCGAACAGAGACGAATCTCCTGAGATGTCTTCATCAGTCCGGCACGATAAAATGACGAGAGGGGAACGAGCAGCGGGAAACATTTGAGCCGAGGAAAAGAATATAGTTACTACCGAAAATTGGAATTGAATCCACCGGAAAAGAAAACAAGACGAATCAATGATGAACTCTGCCAAGAATTCACCGGTTGAAAAAATCTACGAAAGATTGAAGAGGTTCCGCACGAATGAAACTGATGCTCAAGAGAGACTCAAGCTCCAGAAATAAAAGGGGTGGGAGGGCGGGAAAAAACAACAACGGCAACTTGGAAGGGGAAATCGACGAGTAGTTTTGACGAGAAAGGCACCGGTTGAAATAATCGAGGAGAGAATGCAAAGATTGCGCGCGAGTAGAATGGATACTCGATTACGAACTCCGGTTCCCATAAGAAGAAGGGTGGGCGGGTGGGAAAAACAAGGACAACTTCGGACAGGGAAACAACATCGGAAGAGAAATAACCGAGGACTGATCTCACAAAAGATGACGAGGACCGAAAACACTCGAAGAGAAATGCGCCGGATTGAAAAAGGATGGACAACGAACGAAAACTAACCACGTGATTCTAAGAAAAATTTGAAGGGGAAGAGGAATAGTTCAAAACACCTACGTCAAGATTTCTCACCAGAGCGACGAAGGGGCTGAGGAGTAAAAAGAATTCCTACTCTCCGATATAACTAGACTCGGAATAAGTTTCTTCTAGACTCAACAACGGCCAAACTACACGATCAAACAAGGGGGCTCCTAGGGTCGGTCGAGGCTCTGATACCAACTTGTCACGCCCAAGATGCGACCCTATCCTAAAGGAACACGAAGGTCCCACCAAGGATAGAAGCGCATCTTGAAGACGCTTTTGCAAGGTGGATATCATTACATCAACATTACATAATATTTGGGGATACATACAAGGCATGCAAATGCCGCAAGAATACATCAATACATCATACATAAGAACAACATCCGACTACGGATGAAACATAAACAGAAACTCAACGACATCCACCCTGCTAGCCCAGGCTGCCGACCTGGAACCTATCCCCTGATCGAAGAAGAAGCAGAAGAAGAACTCCAAACAAGTAAACATCGCTCTCGCGTCATGATCATCGCAAAACCGCCGAGAAGAGACCATCACGGCTACACACACAGTTGATGCGTTTTAATTAAGGTCAAGTGTCAAGTTCTCTACAACCGGATATTAACAAATTCCCATCTGCCACATAACCGCGGGCACGGCTTTCGAAAGATAATACCCTGCAGGGTGTCCCAACTTAGCCCATTATAAGCTCTCACGGTCAACGAAGGATATTCCTTCTCCCGGGAAGACCCGATCAGTCTTGGAATCCCGGTTACAAGACATTTCGACAATGGTAAAACAAAACCAACAAAGCCGCCCGAATGTGCCGACAAATCCTAATAGGAGCTGCACATATCTCGTTCTCAGGGCACACCGGATTGTCCAAGCTTCCGATAGGCCAGCCCAGAGTTGCCCCTGGTGGCCACCGGCGATTGACAGGTTGGACCAACACTCGGAGGAGCACTGGCCTGGGGGGGGGTAAATAAAGATGACCCTCGAGAGCGCGACTCCCAAGGGAAAAGAAATAGGCTAGGAAAATGGTAAAACCAAGGTTGGGCCTTGCTGGAAGAGTTTTATTCAAGGCGAACTGTCAAGGGGGTCCCATAAATCACCCAACCGCGTGAGGGACGCAAAATCAAGGAACATAACACCGGTATGATGGAAACTAGGGCGGCAAGAGTGAAACAGAACACCAGGCATAAGGCCGAGCCTTCCACCCTTTACCAAATATATAGATGCATTAATAATATAAGAGATATTGTGATATCCCAACATAAACATAATCCAACATGGAGCAATCTTCTTCTTCACCTGCAGCTAGCAACGCTATAAGAGGGGCTGAGCAAAGCGGTAACATAGCCAAACAACGGTTTGCTAGGAAGGGCGACAAAGGTTAGAGGTTCATGGCAATTTGGGAGGCTTGAGGAGCAAGTGAATAGGTAGCGCAGCAAAGCGATAGAACGAAGCAACTAGCATAGCAATGATAGTAATGAGATCCAAGGTGACGGTCATCTTGCCTGAAATCCCGCTAGGAAGAAGAACGAATCCATGAAGAAGATGAAGCCACGAAGACAAACGAATCCTCACGATCGCAACGACACGGGAACTATCGAGAAGAAGCACACAACAAGGTAAACACACCACACAAGAACAAGGCATGATGCTCAATCAAGTATGATGCATGACAAGGCTATATGAAGCTACTCATGGCAAGAGAGGATGCATACAAGAACAACACATCAAGGCAAGTTTAAATGAGGCCGGAAATAACATAAAACAATTCCGGTAAGTCCTCATATGCAAATTTCAAAATTGATCCAGAACTGAATAAGCATTAAGTTGAAGTTGTTAAACAGCAAGTTAAAGAGCACCAAGATGATCTACACGAAATTCTAGTCAAGTTACATATAAAGTTCATTAGATTCGGAGCTACGGTCTAAAAGATATGAGCAAAACAAGATAAACATGGCATTGATGCAAAATGCATACAAACATCAAGCAAACACCTCAAAACAAGGATGCAACATGATAATATGGAACTACATACAAAACTAAGCAAGTTTCATATAGAGCATGCTCAAAACGGAGCAACAGTGCAACACATACACTCCAAACAAGACATAGCAACAATCTGTCCAAAACAGCAACTAGGCATAATGCAAGCATCAAAACAATATGCTACAGCAACTCAATATGAAAACAAAAGGCATGGCATGAATCTACTCAAAGCATATAACAAATGTATCTTACTGACCATAAGCCAAAAAGTAACAGAAGATATGATGGCAACCACGTAAACATAGCAAGTTTCGTTAATAGGTTTCAGACTTAACAGAAACAGAGCATGGCAGAAACAATAATATGAAGGCCTCTTGGTGAGCTTGATGCACTCATCACAAAGCAATGCATGACAAAACAAGTATACCCACAGCAAGATGGCATGGTTATGAAGCTAACCATGGCAAGAACAAAAGCATAGCATGTATGGATCAACTACAATGAGCTTGGCAATATTGCATATCATGTTAAGAATCTGCCAGAAATATTTTATAGCAAAAGTAGAGCAAGATTGGGTCATGTTATGGAACTCCATAATTGCAAACAAGGCCAGGAATGGATCAAATACAACAATAGCTACAAAACATCCTTACTGAACATCTCCAAAATATGCATGGATCTCTCTGTAGCATCAAGTTTACATGGCAACAAAATAACAACAGACAAGGACTTAAGAGAAATCACCAAGTCCCTGAAATCAGAAACATTACGGGGCCTAGTTTGCATGCTTGTGCTAGTCACCACAGAGATCACAAAAATACATGGCATACACCACCGGAAATATGGAATGGCATACAACAAAACACATGTAGAGCTCATGCCCATAAGATGCACAGATTAAATGATACAAAAATAACAAATCTCCAAGTTCTGTTAAGAACCAGCAGATAACAGCAACTAGCCCTCTTCCAACAGAGATTTGGGCATCAAGATGACCTCTAATGAACATGGTGCAACTGAAAAAAATGTAGAGAATCACAAGGCGAACAAATTGACATATTATACGCACGAAAAGGAGCTACATGCATGAAGTTACAATGCAGAGAACAAGCCATGATAATAACATCAGAAAAAGACAGTGGAAAAAATCAACCTCCGAGAATTCCGGATCTGGGGCTCCTCGCACGCGGATCGAGGCAGGGGCGCGAGCTCGCCGGAGAGCTCACCGGAGAGGGCGAGGAAGGGCAGATCCGGCCGGGGGGAAGCTCGCCGGGGCTCGGGGAGGAGGCCTCCCGGCGAGGGGGCCTCGGAAGGCGGCGGGACGGCAGTGCCGGCGCGGAGGTCGGGGCGGCGGCGCCATGGCCGGGCGGCGAGGGAGCTCGGGAGGCGTGGCGGCGCTCTGGCGAGCTTCGGGCGGCGGGGGGAGGAGGCGAAGGCGGCGGGGCGCGGGCTTCCTCGGGAGGCGGCGGCGCGGCGACCCCGGGCCGGGAGGGCCGGCGATGGGCCGCGGCGGGCCACGGGCGGCGGGGAGGAGAGAGAGGGTGGCGGGGCTGACGTGTCGTGCTGGGATTGGTCGGGGCGGCGGCGGACGACGTCCGGCGCGGTGAGGGAGGAAAAACTTAGGGTTTCGTCTGCGGATTTCGGGGGAGAGGGCATATATATAGGTAGAGGGAGCTAGGAGAGTCCAAACGAGGTGCGGTTTTCGCCCACGCGATCGTGATCGAACGACCGAGAGCATGGCGGAGACTTAGAGGGGTTTGGGGCTGTTTGAAAGGGGGTTTTGCTGCAACACCCAAAAGGACTTTGCGGTTGCCCGGTTAACCGTTGGAGTACCAAACAACCTCCAAATGGAACGAAATTTGACCGGTGGTCTCCGGGTGGTATAATAAGGCCACTTGACAAGCCTCGGTCCATTCCGAGAAAGTTTGACACCCGCACACGAAAGAAAACAAGAGGGGTGCACCGGAGGAGATAGGAGCGCCGGATTGCAAAACGGACAACGGGGAAAATGCTCGGATGGAAGAGACGAACACGAATGCAAATGCAATGCACATGATGACATGATAAGAAATGCAGATGATGACATGGCAAAATGCAACACGTAAGCAAATCACAAGGCAAGGACGGCGAATAACTGGCAGACACCTGGCGCATCGGATCCGGGGCGTTACAAGCAAGCACTCAGCATATATGGTGGCTAACATACGCAAATAAGAGCGAGAAGAGAAGCAACGGAACTGTCGTGAAGCTAGCAATGATCAAGAAGTGATCCTGAACTCCTACTTACGTCAAACATAACCCAAAAGCCATGTTCACTTCCCGGACTCCGCCGAAAAGAGACCATCACGGCTACACACGCGGTCGATGTATTTTAATTAAGTCGAGTGTCAAGTTCTCTACAACCGGATATTAACAAATTCCCATCTGCCACATAACCGCGGGCACGGCTTTCGAAAGATAATACCCTGCAGGGGTGTCCCAACTTAGCCCATTATAAGCTCTCACGGTCAAAGAAGGATAAACCTTCTCCCGGGAAGACCCGATCAGTCTCGGAATCCTGGTTTACAAGACATTTCGACAATGGTAAAACAAGACCAGCAAAGCCGCCCGGATGTGCCGACAAATCCCGATAGGAGCTGCACATATCTCGTTCTCAGGGCACACCGGATGAGCCAGACGTCGGGTTGGCATAGACCCTGGTTGCCCAGGGGGCGCCGGACATCGCTCAGTTTGGACCAGCACTCGAAGGAGACCTGGCCCGGGGGGGTAAATAAAGATGACCCTTGAGTCTGCAGAACCCAAGGGAAAAGGGGATAGGTGGTAGCAAATGGTAAAACCAAGGTTGGGCCTTGCTGGAGAAGTTTTATTCAAGGCGAACTGTCAAGGGGGTCCCATAAATCACCCAACCGCGTAAGGAACGCAAAATCAAGGAACATAACACCGGTATGACGGAAACTAGGGCGGCAAGAGTGGAACAAAACACCAGGCATAAGGCCGAGCCTTCCACCCTTTACCAAATATATAGATGCATCAATTAAATAAAAGATATATTGTGATATCCCAAAATATCCATGTTCCAACATGGAACCAACTTCAACTTCAACTAGCAACGCTATAAGAAGGGCTGAGCAAAAGCGGTAACTTAGCCAAACAACGGTTTGCTAGGAAAGGATGGTTAGAGGCTTGACATGGCAATGTGGGAGGCATGATATAGCAAGTGGTAGGTAGCGCAGCATGGCAATAGAGCAAACAACTAGCAAAGCAAAGATAGAAGTGATTTCGAGGGTATGGTCATCTTGCCTGCAAGGTTCTCAGAGTTGTCGAAAGCTTGATCCTCGTAAGCGTACTCAACAGGTTCCTCATTCACGAACTCGTCTCCCGGCTTTACCCAAAACAAGAACACAAGCAGTGGAACCACAATCAATCACGGGAGATGCACAAGCAACATGATGCAATACATGAATGATATGCAAGATATGATATGCGATGCGTATGCGTGCTCCGGAAGAAAAATAATGAACAAGGCAGTAACTTGGCAAACCAAGCATGCCACTGGAAAAATGAGATGATTTCGGTCGAAATCGATATAAAGATTACCGGAAACGGATGCACGGTTTGCAAATGGCAAGCAAAACAAGAATGACACGAATCTGCGATTAACAGCATGATAGCACATATAATACATCAAGTAACAATGCTACGACTCTCCAACATAGCAACAAAGCATATGACAGTAATATACAGGAGATGGTTAACAAAAGATGAACACTGAGCTACGGCTAGATCACAACACAACAGGTACAAACAAGCATGGCAAAAGTGCAAAAGATAACAGGTTCACAGACTTGGTGAAATTAATGGACATGGCTGAAACAGCATCAGGTAGCAATATTCAGAGCAAGAAATCAACATGCTACAGGGACTTAACATGGAAAACAAGGCACAGAATGAATCTACTAAATGCATATGACAAAAGTCTCTTACTGATCATAAGCCAAAAAGGGCCATAAGATATGATGGCAACCATGTAAACATAGCAAGTTTCGTTAACAGGTTTCAGACTTAGCAGAAAACAGAGCATGGCAGAAACAGACATTAAGAGGGCATCTTGGTGAGCTTGATGCACTCACCACAAAGCAATGCATGACAAAACAAGCATACCTACAGTAAGATGGCATGTTTATGAAGCTATCCATGGAAAGAGAAAATACATAGCATGTATGAAACAACTACAACAACTTTGGCAAAATTCAATATCATGTTAACAATCTGCCAGAAATATTTTATAGTAAAAGTAGAGCAACATTGAGTCATGCTATGACACTCCATAATTGCAAACAAGGGCATGAATGGATAGAGAACAACTATATCTACAAACCATCCTTACTGAAAATCTTCAATATAAGCATGGATCTCTCTGTAGCCACATGAATACATGGCAACAAAATAACAGCAGTCACAGACTTGGTAAAATTAGTCCCTGAAATCAGAAACATCACGGAGCCTAGTTTGCATGCTTGGGCTAGTCACCACAGAGATCACAAAAATACATGGCATACACCTCTGTAAAGATGGCATGGCATACATCAAAACACCTGTAGATCTCCTACTCATAAGATGCACACATCAATAGCAACAAAAATAACAAATCCTTAAGTTCTGATAAGTAACAGCAGTTAACAGCAACTAGCACTCTTGCACCAGAGATTTGGGCATCAAGATGGACCCAAATGAACATGGCACAATGGAACAAAATGAAGAGCATCTCGAGGCGAACATTTTGATATATTACACGTACGAAACGGAGCTATATGAAGAGAGTTATGATGCAATGAACAGAGGCACATATTGTAAAATTCTCGGGACTTGGAGAAAGTCGGGGGAGGAGGTAAGTCAACCTTCACTGGTTCCAGATCGGATCGGGGCGCCGGCTCGGGCTCGGGCTCGCCGGGCTGCTCGCCGGAGCCGAGGACGGGGATGCCGGCGGGGCGGCGTGCGGCGGCGGAGGGAGGCGCGGCCGGCCGCGGTCGGCGAGGGAGAGGGGCGGCGACCGGCGGGGAAGAGGAGGCGGCGGCGCGGCGGCGCCGGAGGAAGGACGGCGGCGGGGCGGCGCGAGGAGGCGGCGGCTAGGCCGCGGGGAGGAGGCGCGGGCGCGGCGACCACGGGCGGCGGCTCGGGCCCGCGCGGGCCCCGGATGGGCTCCGCGAGCCGTAGCGGCGGGGAGAGAGAGAGGGTGAAGTGGCGTGATGGGATTCGCCGGGCGCGGCGGCGCGGACACGTCCGGCATGGGGGAATTTTGTCCGGCGGCGGGAGGTGGAAGAAGACTAGGGTTCATCCGCGAAATTTCGGAGGGAGGTGCAAATATATAGGCAGAGGGAGCTAGGAGAGTCCAAACGGGGTGCGGTTTTCGCCCACACGATCGTGATCGAACGACCTAGAGCATGGAAGAGACTTAGAGGGGTTTTGGCCTGTTTGGAGGGGGGGTTTGCTGCAACACACAAAAGGCATCTGCGGTTACCCGGTTAACCGTTGGAGCATCAAACGACCTCCAAATGGCACGAAACTTGACAGATGGTCTACCGGTGGTATACCAAGGCCACTTGGCAAACCTCGGTCCATTCCGAGAACGTTTAACACCCGCTCACGAAAAGAAACAAGAGGGTTGCGCCGGAGGAGGTGGGAGTGCCGGATTGCAAAACGGACAACGGGGAAAATGCTCGGATGCATGAGACGAACATGTATGCAAATGAGATGCACATGATGACATGATATGGGATGCATGACATGAACAAAATGCAAAACGAAAAACAAAACCCGGCCACGGAGGGAATATCATAACACATAGCCGAAAATGGCAAGAGTTGGAGTTACAATTATGGAAAGTTACATCCGGGGTGTTACAACACTCCACCACTACGAGAGGATCTCGTCCCGAGATCTAGGATGGCACCGGAGGGAAACGGGAGAGGAAAAGGTAAAACAAAGTTGCTTCTTTGACAAACGAGTGAAACCAAAGAACCTTGAGAGGTTAAACAATCTGAAAGAAAGAATACCATGGAGATGAATGAAATGAAAACACTCCGGTTAAATGGATAAGCAAGGAAAGAAGATGATCTTGACAAAACAAGAAGATGGGTCGAATAGAGCGATATCACAATGCCTCCGGTAGAAATGAAAGAATGCAATGAAAAGAACGGAGAAGAAAACAACATGTTCTACCTTAAGTGAATTTGAGAGAGCATCCTTAAAAGAAGGATATGACGGAATTGTTGAAAAAATCAACAAAGAAAGGATATGATCTTCGTGGGCTTATGGAGACATCTCAAAACTTGAGGTGAAATTCTGTCACTAACGAAAACAATTGCTTGCTTGAGAGCAACGAAGAGATGAAAACTTCTTCACCGAGATGAGAAGGAGAAAATTGGATCATTGATGAGCACCACAATAGCAACATTCCTTAGGGGAGGCTTTAGGTGAAACATGACACAAGATAAAACCAACGAAGAGATTGGTGGATTTAAAATATCTCATTCTTGGCAACATGGGAATCATGAAAAGCGAACTCAAATTGTCAAGAATGACATAACACCACCTCAAATGATAAGGTAGAACGAATTGCACCTCGGACTGCAAGATGAAGAATACTTGAGCCCCTCTGAAAAGAATCTCGATGAACACTTCGAGAAGGAATTAAATCTTTGATGAACCATCATGTAGAGCATCCATGAAGAACTCCGATAATAAAAGGAAGATAGAAAGAAAGAGAAGTTGAAAACACCCGGTGAAGCCTTGCAGTGATAAGATGAAGCTTTGAATGATATAACCGAGAAAAACTTGGAACTCCGGAAAGAAAGATGAACAAATGAAATCGAGAATTTTGGTGAACCTCCGGAATAAGGGATTAATCACTTGGATCAAACAAGAATAAGAATTACAATATGCTTAGCCTTCACCAATTTAAATTGATGACAAGCAATGGATTTGGCATACTACTTATTCTCGTAGAAAGGATTAAGATAGATATGGCGCAAACTTGGGAAGGTCTTCAACGAACCACCGGTAGGATTGGAAAGAACGAATGAATCTCTATGATAACGAAGGAAGAGAAATCTTGAACGAACCACCGTAAGAATTGAAAATGAACGAAGAAAAGATAAAGAAACACCGGGAAGAATTAGAAAATGAATGAAGATACTTGAAAGAATTTAGATACAAGTGAACGCAGAGATCAAGAGCTGACTAGAGGATACTTGAACGATTCACCGGTAAGATTTGGAGAATGAGAGTTGAATGTTGAGAACGAATAAATCTTCTGAAATGATGGCCTTCGGAGAATCAAACTGAAAAGACTCATGAATTGCTCCGGATGGGTATGAGAAGAATTCTCACAATCGAAAACAATTATGAGAGGATGCCATAAGCTAGAACTATGAATCTTCAAGAGAACGGTCCAAGATTTAGGAGAAATTCTTCTTCGGTCTTCAAATGTTGAGAATGATGATGAGAACTACCATGAATTGTTGAGATACTCCGGGATGAAAATTAGAAAGGTTGAACCAACAATGAAAAGAATTTGGAAGATCTTAGAGAAAGACATTTGACTGATGATGACTCATTCTTACGTCAAACTTTGAAAAGAATTTGGGAATAGCTCCGGGAAAATTAGAAGAGTCAGGTAAGATCCTGGGAAAAGACCTGTGGGTTAGGGCCCACTCAAAAGATACACCGTTGGAATGATTTAAAAGAGAGATCGCACTAGTTGAATTAAATGACTTGAATGAGATAGCATCCTCAAAAGAACTTGAGTGAATTGAGAATGGAAACTTGAATCTTTTGAGATATCTTTATCACTCCGGAACAATTGAATAGCGAGAAGTGGATGATTAAGAGGTGCACCGGTACGAGAAAAATATTTGAAACGAGGAAAAAGATATGATCGACAAAGCTTGAATTTAATCCACCGGAGAAGAAAAGAACGAAGAATAATAGACTTGAAGCTTCCTTAGCATCTTCATGAGAATCACCAGGTAAGAACATGGAGGAAAAGAATGAAGGGACTTCACATCAATAAAAAGGATACTTGATTAAGAAATCTGAGTCCTTGAGAAAAGGGTAGGAGTGTGGGAAAACAAAGGCAACTTGGGTCGGATGAAACGAACACCGTTGAGAAAAACATAGAATTGATCTTGCGAATGTTGGAATGACTGGATGCACTTGAAAAGAAGCACACCGGTTGGAAAGGAATTAACATGGCAACCTCGATGATCAAGAAGGATTAGTATTCACATAGAAATATGAGAACACCGTTTAGGGAAGGTATGGATTCAACATTTGACTTCGAAGCAACTCGAATACCATAAATAAAACAAAACAAAGGATTTGGCTTGCAGAATAAGCCGGAACAAACATATGATAGAGATTTCGTCCGAAGTTTTTGTGGTGGGGCCCACACGGGCTCGATCGTACAGCACCATCATGTACAAGGCAGTGCACATGACATATGAAGCGTCCCCGAGTCGGCATAGCCAAGGACTCTTTAAGACACTATGAGACCACTGTAAAACCAACCGTGGAAAGGCGGACCACTAGACGTCGAACCCCAATCTCATATCATGCATCTGTCGGAAAGATATCCTAGGAGCTACTTGAATTCCCACTTATAAACTCCCGAAACTTTCTGGTTATGCAATCAGGTGTTAGGGATACAGGGGACACAAAATATATCACCCAAACTAACAAAACCTAGATCCAGCTGTATCCATCCTTCAACACATAACCAAGAAACCTTCGGAAATCATGTACCTCAACCTTCGAAAAGCATCCATTATACTAGTTATGGCAATACTCCCGAACTCCCGCCCCAGTACTGGGTGGCGTCGAGGTGATCTCACCAACAACTGCATAAAAGAGATTTTCGATGTCGGCGAAACTCAGGTATTCCAGAACTGCAACGATAAAATTGTGACGACAACACCTCGGAGCTCAACTCCCAGGGACACTGCCACAACCCCTAAATGTCAGGAGGCACCAAGAACAATGTTCTCGTCACAAAACCATCGGAATGATTCTAAGATACCCGCGTGATCCTAAAATTTTTTTTAGTGAAATTTGAGGAGAGAAGAGTCAAAACTTCTACGTCAGGAGGCCTCACCAGAGCGACGAAGGGACTGAGGAGTAAAAAGAATCCTACTCTCCGATATATATATAATCCTAAGACTCAAAACATTTTTGTTCTAGACTCAACAATGCCAGCGATTCGATCAAGCAGGGGGCTCCTAAGTCGGGGATGGCTCTGATACCAACTTGTAACACCCACGATGCGGCTATATCTCCCACGTGTCGAGGCACGACTTAGAGGCATAACCGCATTGTGGTTTTGTCGCCAGAAGGGTCATCTTCACACAAACCCATGAAATGAACAAGAATGGGATAAAGAGATGGTTTACAATCGCCACTTCACACAATACATAAATGAATTCATACATCATTCAAGGTACACACATAGGTCCGACTACGGAACCAAAATAAAAGAAGACAACCCAACTGCTAGATCCCCGATCGTCCCAACTGGGCTCCACTACTGATCAACATGAAAAGAAACAACACAACGAACAAGATCTTCATCGAGCTCCCACTTGAGCTCGGTTGCGTCACCTGCACTGGCATCATCGGCACCTGCAATTGTTTTGGTAGAATCTGTGAGTCACGAGGACTCAGCAATCTCTTAGCCGCGAGATCAAGACTATTTAAGCTTATAGGAAAGGATGGGGTAATGAAGTGGAGCTGCAGCAAGCACTAAGCATATACGGTGGCTAACATACGCAAATAAGAGCGAGAAGAGAAGCAACGGAACGGTCGTGAAGCTAGCAATGATCAAGAAGTGATCCTGAACTCCTACTTACGTCAAACATAACCCAAAAGTCATGTTCACTTCCCGGACTCCGCCGAAAAGAGACCATCACGGCTACACACGTGGTCGATGTATTTTAATTAAGTCGAGTGTCAAGTTCTCTACAACCGGATATTAACAAATTCCCATCTACCACATAACCGCGGGCACGGCTTTTGAAAGATAATACCTGCAGGGGTGTCCCAACTTAGCCCATTATAAGCTCTCACGGTCAACGAAGGATAAACCTTCTCCCGGGAAGACCCGATCAGTCTCGGAATCCCGGTTTACAAGACATTTCGACAATGGTAAAACAAGACCAGCAAAGCCGCCCGGATGTGCCGACAAATCCCGATAGGAGCTGCACATATCTCGTTCTCAGGGCACACCGGATGAGCCAGACGTCGGGTTGGCATAGACCCTGGTTGCCCAGGGGGCGCCAGACATCGCTCAGTTTGGACCAGCACTCGAAGGAGAGCTGGCCCGGGGGGTAAATAAAGATGACCCTTGAGTCTGCAGAACCCAAGGGAAAAGGGGGTAGGTGGTAGCAAATGGTAAAACCAAGGTTGGGCCTTGCTGGAGAAGTTTTATTCAAGGCGAACTGTCAAGGGGGTCCCATAAATCACCCAACCGCGTAAGGAACGCAAAATCAAGGAACATAACACTGGTATGACGGAAACTAGGGCGGCAAGAGTGGAACAAAACACCAGGCATAAGGCTTAGCCTTCCACCCTTTACCAAATATATAGATGCATTAATTAAATAAAAGATATATTGTGATATCCCAAAATATCCATGTTCCAACATGGAACCAACTTCAACTTCAACTAGCAATGCTATAAGAAGGGCTGAGCAAAAGCGGTAACTTAGCCAAACAACGGTTTGCTAGGAAAGGATGGTTAGAGGCTTGACATGGCAATGTGGGAGGCATGATATAGCAAGTGGTAGGTAGCGCAGCATGGCAATAGAGCGAACAACTAGCAAAGCAAAGATAGAAGTGATTTCGAGGGTATGGTCATCTTGCCTGCAAGGTTCTCAGAGTTGTCGAAAGCTTGATCCTCGTAAGCTGTTGAGGATATAGACCTTAGAGTCACCCGCCAGGAGGGGCCGGGTTACTCTAATGGTCATTACCAGAAGCCCGGGGCCAAGCCTGAAGACGATGGGCCAGAGATGGGCTTAAGACCCGGATATGACTTAAGGCCCAGAGTTACAATCATTATTATGGTAGAGCTTGTAGTGTAAGGCAAGTATAGTTGAGAGTCCGAGCCGGACACTCTTATGAGCCGGCCGGGACTCTGAGGGCTGCTGGGCGTCAGCCTCCCTATATAAAGGGACGACCCGGCAGCGGTTTAGGGACAAGAACAATCTCATCGAAAGCCGGGCATAGCAGTTTAGCTCCCTGGTGATCGTAACCCTAATCAATACCACCTCAACTGGACGTAGGCTTTTACCTTCACCGTAAGGGGCCGAACCAGTATAATCCTCGTGTTCCTTGTCCCGCATTAACCCCTTCAAGCTTCCTAGTTGCGATGGCTCCACGACTAAGTCCTAGCTCGAGGACATCTGCCGTGAAAATTCCACGACAGTTGGCGCCCACCGTGGGGCCAGCGCACGGTGGATTTGAGTTCTTGAAGGGCAGCTTCGAAGGGCTCAAGGGATACGCTGTGGGCCGGATGACCAAGAGTCGTCGCGGCAAGCTCTACATCGACGATGCAAACTGGGGCCCTGACGCTGGCTCAATTGAGTACGGGTACCGGGTCCCCTTCGGCGGAATTCATGTTTTCATTAGCAAGATTGGTGAGCCGGGCCCCGAGCCGGGTCTCTGCGCCGATCTCATCGAGACGGCTTAGCGTGCGCGACCTGCCCGGGCCCGGCCTGCCTTAAGGCATGCTTTTGTGGGGTGTATCCATGGAGGACTCTCTGATCGATCTGGATCTGGTGATGAGACGACCGCCGGCTCTGACGGCGAGTCGGCCACCGATGAGTCAAACTCGTTATACCAACTTCAAGATGGCAAGCTCATGGGTTGTTCCGAGGGTGACAGTATTCCGGACCTATTTGAGCCGCCAAGTCAGGTTGGAGTTTTTATAGCTGGTGCGCAGCCTGTTCAGAACCCCGCTGCTGGAGCGGGAAACCCGGTGCCTTCTTCGGCTCAGGTGCTGATGGATCTCACGGACAAGATGACGGCCCTGCTAACCGCCACGGTTGACCCGGCAGATCAAGCTCAGCACGATGCAGAGGTGGCACAGTTAAAATTGGATCTAATGAAAACTAAAGAGGATCTTGCAGCGGAAGGGATCAGGCTGACTGCGGAGAGGGCGGCCCTCGATGCCCAAACTCAGCTGATCCAGGCGCAGTCCTTCCAACTCACGATGGATCAGAACGCGGCCAATGAGGTCATGAGAAGGAGGCGTCAAAAGACCCAATCTCGACTCCCTCCGGTTTACGATCCACGCAATCTCTTCAACACGCCAGGTGCAGGGTCTAGTAACCCGCCAGGGGTCATAGCGCCCGGGTCTGGACCCCTTCTTCAGCCACGAGTGATGGGGCCTCCCCAGGTGCCCCCTGCCCCGCCTCTGTACGTGCCAATACCCCCGGGTCATTATAATAACCCGCTGGAGAACATGGTCGCCGCGGCGGCACGGCTGGCGGCTCTCCCAGTTGACGGCGACTCTCCGACGGCTATTGAAACCCGCCGAGTCAGGGAACTCCTTCAGACAGCACGGGCGCAGCAAGAGGCGTACTCCTACAGCCGGGACAGGATCCACTCGACCCCCCGTCCAGGCCAGAGCCCGAGTTACAGCCGACACATGGTCTCAGCAACCGGCTCAAGTAACGTCCGACGCCATGACCCGCCCCCTGGCCATGGCCCGGCTCACAATGGAGCCTTTTACGCAGCAGACCAGGACAAAGCGCGGCAAGAGGCGGAGCAAGTGCCTCAATTGACGGCTTACCAGACCCCCCCGGCTTATCCGACGACTTCCGTCGACGTGGGTGTCCCTACCAGGACCGGGGGTGTCCCTTGTTTAGTGCCAGCTATCCGTAATGAACGTCTACCTAAGGACTTCAAGGGCCCTAGGAAGGTGCCTAATTACACAGCTGACTTACAACCCGCAGCCTGGATCGAGAGTTATGAGATGGCTATGGAACTGCTGGAGGTCAGTGAGGCGGCCATGGCCAAGTATTTCACCATGATGTTAGATGGGACTGCCCGCACTTGGTTGAAAGGGCTACCACCGAATTCCATTGGGTCTTGGGCTGAGCTGAAAGCCCGGTTCATCCAAAACTTCAAAGATACCTGTAGGCAGTCTATGTCAATCGTGGATTTGACTAACTGTAAGCAGCAGGAGGGTGAGTCTACGACACATTGGGTTCGCCGGGTTAAGGAGATCATACACTCGTCAGACAAGATGGATGCCGGCTCAGCGGTTTTAATGCTGGAGCAGAATTGTCGTTTTGTGCCCCTGAAGATGAAACTCGGGCGGCTTAAACGCGACTACAGTGATATGGGTACACTAATGGCAGCTCTTGTCAAGTACGCCGATTCTGATGGTACCAAGGATCCCCCTTCAGATGATGAAAGGACAGGGAAGGGAAAGAAGAACGACAATGGCAAGGGTCCTCAGTTTAACCCGGGGAACCAAGGAGGAGGCAAGCGCAAGGCCGATGGCAGCCTAGAGTTTGTAGCCAACGCCAGCTCACAAGGTAATAACCAGCGACGCAAGGGGAGGCCCCCTCCCCGAGGCGGCGGGTCAGGCCCGACGCTGGAGCAGCTGTTGAATGAACCTTGTCCAAGGCATGGCTCTAGAGAGAAGCCAGCGACTCACCTGTGGAAGGATTGCGCAATCATGAAGGCCTTTAAGAGCTACAATGGCCCGGGCGGCGGCTCAGGCGCCGGCGGCTTTCATGGCCCGGGCGGCGGCTCAAATTCCGGTCCTCAGAACGGTCAAGGGGGCTTTAATCAGCAGTCTGGCCAGGGTCATCAGCAGCAGCAGGGGGGTTATCAGACCAATCCAAAGCAGCTCAGCGGTGGACAGTATCATGTGTTTACCACCAGTCTGTGTAAGCGAGATCAGAAGCTTCATAAGAGGGCAGTGAATGCTGTTGAGCCGGCGATCCCACGCTACTTGCGGTGGTCTGAGCAGCCTATAGTGTGGAGTAGGGAGGATCACCCTCCCCGGGTGGATAACCCGGGCCACTTGGCCTTAGTGGTGGCTCCTCAAGTGGGAGGATATAAGTTCACAAAGGTGCTCATGGACGGAGGCAGCAACATCAACATCCTCTATTATGAGACTTTTCGCCGTATGGGGTTGGTTGATAAGAACCTTAGCCAGTCAAACACTATCTTCCATGGTGTGGTACCTGGTAAATCGGCTTATCCAGTCGACAAGATCGAATTGGAAGTGGCCTTTGGTGATGAGAACAACTACAGGGTGGAGAAATTGACCTTTGAGGTGGTCAAGATAAGAAGTCCATACCATGCTATATTTGGACGGCCGGCTTACGCCAAGTTCATGGCACGGCCGTGTTATGTGTACTTGCAGCTCAAGATGCCGGGTCACAATGGGACCATTACGGTTCACGGCAGTCGGAAAGTGGCTCTGGAGTGTAAGGAAGGCGATGCGGCTTATGCAGAATCTGTGTGTGCTACAGAGGAGTTGAAGTTTTACAAAGACAATGTTGACCCAACAGATATGACCTCTCTGAAAAAGCCAACTACAGAACAAGAGCCGGCAATGAAATTTAAATTGGCTGATGAAACTAAACTTGTTGATTTTGTTCCCGGTGACTCATCTCAGCAGTTTAGCATCAGTGCAAATCTGGATCCAAAATAGGAAAGCGCGCTCATCGAGTTCATCCGTGAGAATAGGGACATTTTCGCATGGAAACCTTCTGACATGCCAGGTGTACCTAGAGAACTCGCTGAGCATACTCTCAATGTTGATCCAAAATTTAAGCCGGTCAGGCAGTTTCTTCGGCGGTTCAATGAAGAGAGGCGGAAAGCTATTGGTGAAGAGGTGGCCCGGCTCTTGGCGGCCGGGTTTATCGTTGAAGTCTTTCACCCAGAGTGGTTAGCTAACCCGGTGCTCGTACTCAAGAAGAACGGCACTTGGCGGATGTGTGTGGACTACACGGACTTAAACAAGGCGTGTCCGGCTGATCCTTTTGCCCTCCCCCGTATTGATCAAATCATTGATGCTACGGCAGGTTGTGCACGCTTAAGTTTCTTGGATGCTTATTCCGGATATCATCATATTAAGATGGCAGTTAAGGACCAGGAGAAGACGGCGTTCATCACTCCCTTTGGAGCCTTCTGCTATGTGTCTATGCCTTTTGGACTCAAGTGTGCACAGGCGACTTACCAGCGTTGTGTACAGAACTGTCTTCATAAACAGATCGGGCGCAATGTTCACGCTTATGTGGACGATATTGTGGTTAAGTCCATAAAAGAGGAAACCCTGATAGATGATTTAAGGGAAACCTTTGATAATCTCCGGGTCTACAAGATGATGCTTAACCCAGCCAAGTGTGTCTTTGGTGTTCCTGCAGGCAAACTCTTGGGTTTTTTGGTTTCTGACAGAGGCATTGAAGCTAACCCGGAGAAGATCAAGGCCATCACCTCCCTGGCTAAGCCGGCATGTATAAATGACGTTCAGCGTTTGGCGGGTCGCATCACTGCTTTAAGCCGGTTTATAAGCCGTTTGGGTGAGAAGGCCATGCCATTATATCAGTTGATGAAGAAAACTGATAACTTTCTCTGGAATGATGCAGCTAATACCGCTTTTGAGGATTTGAAGAAGCAGCTGGCAGAGCCCCCAGTCCTTGCTGCTCCGGTTGATAAGGAGCCCTTATTACTGTATGTAGCGGCAAACGCACGAGCCGTCAGTGTGGCTATTGTGGTGGAGCGCAAGGAGGAGGGTAAGGAGCATCCGGTTCAACGGCCGGTTTATTATGTCAGCGAAGTGCTCATTGAGTCCAAGCAGCGGTACCCGCATTGGCAGAAGCTTGTGTATGGTGTGTTCATGGCGAGCCGGAAACTTAAGCATTATTTTCAGGGTCACCCCATCACTGTGGTCAGTTCTGCCCCTCTTGGTGATATCATTCAAAATAGAGAGGCCACAGGGAGAATTGCTAAGTGGGCTATAGAACTTGGACCTCATGGTCTCAAATATGTGCCACGCACTACTGTTAAGTCTCAGGCCTTGGTGGATTTCATCAATGATTGGACAGAGTCACAAGTGCCCGAACAGAAGCCGGATATTTTGTATTGGACTATTCACTTCGATGGGTCCAGACAGTTGGAGGGCTCGGGAGCTGGAGTTGTATTGGCTTCCCCTAAAGGTGACAAGTTCCATTATGTGCTACAGTTGATGTTTCCTTGCACTAACAATGCGGCTGAGTACGAGGCCTTGCTCCACGGTCTTCGGATGGCTAAGGAGATGAGCTTGAGCCGGGTAAGGTGCTTCGGTGACTCAGACTTGGTGGCTCAACAAGTATCAGGCAAATGGGATTCTAAGGACCCTCTCATGGCGGCTTATCGCCGCGAAGTTGATGCGATTACTGGGCACTTTCAGGGCTACCAAGTAGAGCACATTGATCGCAGCAAGAACGAGGCGGCTGATGCTCTAAGCCGGCTAGGCTCTCAGCGAAAGCCGGTGCCGCCTAATACTTTCCTGGACGTCCTGTATAGCCCTTCGGTTACGTTGCCTACGGAGGAAGACTTGGCTGTCCCTGACCCGGAGGCACGACTGGTGGCGGCTCTCCATATTATACCAGACTGGACAATGCTATATCTGGCTTACATGACCCGGGGCGAGTTGCCTGAGGATGAAACTTTGGCCAGGAAAATAACCCGGCGGGCTAAGTCAATGATTGTTATCGATGGCGAGTTGCATCTCTCCCCTGAGGAAGGTCAAGAGATCTTGCGTGAGATCCATGAAGGGGATTGTGGCCATCACGCCGGCTCAAAGTCCCTTGTGGCCAAGGCTTTTCGTCATGGTTTTTATTGGTTGACGGCTCATGCTGATGCAGAGGACTTGGTCAGTAAATGTGATGGTTGCCAGAGGTTCTCACGACGGGCTCATGTGCCGGCTCAGGAGCTGAGGATGATCCCTATCACTTGGCCCTTTGCGGTCTGGGGGCTTGATATGGTTGGGCCTTTTAAAAGGTCCAAGGATAAGAAGACCCACCTCTTGGTGGCAGTTGATAAATTCACAAAGTGGGTGGAAGCTGAGCCAGTTAGCAAGTGCGATGCAGCCACGGCGGTTCAATTTATGAAAAAGGTGATTTTCCGCTTTGGCTTTCCGCACAGCATTATAACTGACAATGGCACCAATCTCTCCAAAGGCGCCATGGAAGAGTTTTGTCAACGCGAGCATATCCGACTTGATGTTTCCTCAGTGGCTCATCCTCAATCCAACGGTAAAGCTGAGAGAGCTAATCAGGAGATTCTGAAAGGTATCAAGCCCCGGCTTTTGGTCCCTTTGCAACGGACGCCGGGTTGTTGGGTGGAGGAGTTGCCCTCCGTGTTATGGAGCATCAACACTACTCCTAACAGGTCTACAGGCTTCACGCCTTTCTTCATGGTTTATGGAGCAGAAGCAGTCCTCCCTAGTGACATCCGTCATGACTCACCTCGAGTGGCGGCTTATGTTGAGGCGGATAATGAACTGGCGCGACAAGATGCTCTTGACCTATTGGACAAACAGCGTGATGTGGCAGCAGCCCGATCAGCGATTTACCAGCAAGACCTGCGCCGTTACCATAGCCGCCGGGTTAAATCCCGGGTCTTCCAGGAAGGCGATCTCGTGCTCCGGCTCATCCAGGATCAAACAGATGCACACAAGTTATCCCCGCCTTGGGAAGGGCCCTTTGTGGTCAGCAAGAACTTGCACAACGGGTCATATTACCTCATTGATATTCGGGAGCACAAAGATTCACGTAAGTCGGAGGAGGAGACCCGTCGGCCGTGGAACATAGCTCAGCTTCGGCCTTACTACACTTGAGCCACCGGCTCTCGTGGTGTACATATTTCTCTCAGCCATGTATATATTATGATAAGCAATAAAGCAGGACCTCTGTCCTTTTTTCTCCTCCAAATATGCACGTGTTGTTCTTATTGCAAGATTACATGGTGAATTAAAGGAGGATCCGGTTTATGATCATATTCGAATCTAGCCGTAAGCAATAAAATCACTTGGGGGCTTCCTGTTCAAACATGGGTCGTATTCGAACCAAAGAGAACATAGCTGTCGATACCCATTTGATTGGCCAAGCGCCGAGCTCATTGGGAGGTTACCTTTGGTCATATTTGAATCATAGTTTAACCCCTCTGAGAACCGACGTGGATCGTATTCGAATCAGCCTCGTTAAAAAATTCTTAAAATCACTTGGGGGCTTCCTGTTCAAACATGGGTCGTATTCGAACCAAAGAGAACATAGCTGTCGGTACCCTCTTGATTGGCATCGCCACACCCACTGGGGGCTATATGATCGTATCCGAATCTTAGCTTAACCCCTTTGGGCCGGGTCTCTGGTCGTATTCGAACCGGAAGCCCCTAAGTTCTTCTGCTTTATCACAAGTTTACTCTGATTATGTCAAGATGTGTACGGCCGGGTCTCACTTTGCCGGCTTAACTTTGGTTTACAGTGTTAGTTGAACACCATGGGTGTTATTAAGACAAGTAAATCGGAGTTAAGATACCAACCTTGTTACCCGGGTTATCTAAACCGGAAGTATGCTTACAGGCCGCTAAGTGTGTTATTACGGCTGTGTTAAGGATATAATTGAGGACCAGTCTTTTTTGATTCATATTCCGGGTTATCTATCCAAAACACCTGCTTCTCAGGGCGATAAGCCGCCTCGAGACTTGTGATTTGCCTTTCTATGCAGGTTACCTAAAGGCACCTCTTTGAGGTTGAGAAAAACAAAGAGATGATTATGACCCAGAGAAACATCAAAGAGACAACTTCAAAAGACCTTGGCATTCAATACGTGCACGATGGCACGGCAGAGATAAACTGTTGCACCTACTCTATTACAAAACTCATCAAGTCTAAAAAGGGTGGAGCATTGTTTGGTAAACCGCCAGCCGAGTTACGATGCCCGCTGAGTTGAAGTCTCCGGCTCGTTCCTATCCTCTCCTCCGGCTGATCCCAAGACCTGGAAGGTTGATGACTTCCAGTCGATGCCGCTGAGAGCTTCGAATTGGGCTTCCTCGTCAATTAACCCGGCCGGGTCAATCTCTGGGGCGAAAGTGTGCTGACGAGCCGGCGAGATCAAGTTGAGGGCTTCATAGCGAGGGGTTGGAATCCTCTGATTCTCCGCATCATAACCCGGCTGGTACTTGGTCAAATCTGTGTCGTTCCCGATAAGGGTGGCCACCGGGCGTACCGCCTTCACGCAAGCCGCGAAGTCCTTCTGATCGAAAGTTGAGCCGTCTTCCTTCAGGCTTGGATAGCCAAGGGCGATGTCCGCTGGGTCTAACTCCGGCAGGAATGCCTTGGCCCGGCTTAGCGCGGCGATTGCTCCGGCCCTCGCAGAGGCCCGTCGCAGCTCTTGGATCCGCTGAGGCAGAACGGCGAGCCGGCGCAGGACTTCTGCCAGGTGAGGCGGCACCTCGTTGGATAGGGCCACCACAGCTAAGGCACGCTGTGACCCGGTGTAGAGCTGCTCCACCAGGGTATACACGGCCTTTAGCTTGGTGACCACGCTCTGGTTGAGGTTGGCACTTCTGGGACCTGTTTAATAGAATCAGATAAGCCGGCGACAAGGATGAATCATGAGATATAAACATTCTAAACTTGATGAAAGCCGGTGAGGCGACTTACCGAAGATGGCGGCCACCATTTGGGAAACCTGGCGCTTTAGGCCGGAGAGCTCGGCGGTCTTCTCAGAGAGAGCCTTCTCCGCCTGTTCCGCCCGGGTCACCAGTGCGGCCTTCTCTTCGGCCCAGGCTTTCCGCTCAGCATCAAATTCTGTCTTCAGCTTCTCTTGAGCGGCGATGCTGGATACAAACTTGGCGTTTGCCTTCCGGGTCTCCATCTCCTGCGTCTTCAGCCGGCTCTTGAGATCCGCAAGGTCCGCCTCTAGCTTCTTGCCAACAGCCTGCATACATTTCCGGGTTATTAACAGTTACTATATAAGTCCCAAGCGTTTTCCAAGCAAAGACACTTGGCACTTGGGGGCTAATGCATATTGAACGTATCTATCTGCAAACTGCCGGCTCAATGGAGTAAGCCGGAACCTAAGTCTACAACATATTCAATCATAAGTCGTTGACTTGGGGGCTAGCATGGCAAAGGTAACTATGCAGTAAGTAAGAGGACAGCAGAATCATACCTCAGATTTTTGCTGGATCTGGTTCACCATGGCGACCTCTGCGTCCCGGCTCTTGTGCACTTGGCTGATGTAGCCAGAGACGAGCTCTCCAATGCTCAGGTTGGTGTAGTCGGAGAGGTCCAGGTTCACCCGGTGGGGCTGCAGCAAGTCCCCCTTAGCGGAGCACTTGGCCAGCACGGTAGGTCTTCCCGGCTCAACGAACTCCATCCGGGTGATTACCACGTCCGGGTCGTCTGCTGGTGGAGCCGAGCTGGAAGCCTCCGGGTTAACAGAAGCTTCGGTCGTTGCCTTGGTAGTCGGGGCAGTGGCCTCAGGTGCCGTGTCCATTGGAGTGGTGGCTTCGGGGGCGGAGGCAGCTGACGGTTCTTGAGCCGTCACCTCCGGTTCAGGCAAATCCGGCACTCCGGCTGACTTGGTCTTCTTCGCTCTTTTGGTGAGCTTTGCCTGGGCGCTGAAAGGACAGAAACGTTAAGCACAAAAAGAGTAAGTACAGACAAATATAATATGAGATGGTTGTCATTACCCGGGCGCGGTCTTGAAAGTCGGAAGACTCGACTGCATAGAGTCGCCCGAAGAGGGGGAGGTCTCCTGATAATTGGAGTCAGAGGAATTGAGTGGCTGACGGATAACACCCGCCAACGGATGAAAAGGGTACAAGTGGGAAATAACCTCAGTTCGGCGCTTCCTTGTTGCGTCGGGTAACCCGGCGGAGAGGTCGGTGTCCTTGTTGGTCCGGGTATGACGCCGGCTTTCATGAACCTGTCGCTTCAAAATAAATTGAGGGTCTTGATAAGCTAAAGGATGTGAAAATCTTACTTTCCGGGTTACCCTTCGGACTTTCAGCTGTGGCAAGGGCTCCGAGTCGGAGGAAAGTGACATTACCTCTTCAACCACCGGGTTACTGGCGCCGGTGTCATCCTGTCAATGAGCAAGTATTGATAAGGCGGACAGCAAACAAACAGGGAATATAGCAAGGACTTAAAAGACTCAGGGGTTACCTCTGACCGGAGCTGTCGCTTAATTGCATCAGCTCGGAGGCAGTAGGCCTGCTCCCTTTCTTGCGAGGGGCGGTTTTCTTGACGGCTTTCTTCGCCTTCCTGGCCTTCTTGGCCGCCTGATGGTCATATTTGACCCGCCAGAACTTATCATCAGCCTGAAAAATAGAATGATGAATTCTTCAAACGGTTCAGATGAAGGTTACATGCAGAAGTAGATAAAAAGTTAAAGTCGGCGGCTTACCGCTGGGGCTGGGTTGGTCTTGCAGAAGGGAGCTAACCCGGTCCTTCCGCAGTCTGCCAGGCTCTCGTTTAACAGAGCCTTGGTCATCTCCTCTGCAACGTCTTCTGGAAGATCATTGCGGCTGTGTCTCTGAGGGTCATCCTTTCGTCCTGTGTACTCACACATTAAGCCGGGGCGGCGGCTCAATGGGATCACCCGCCATGAGATCCAGACCCAGACCAGGTCGATTCCGTTCAGACCATTGCCCGGGAGAGCCTTGATCTTGTTGATAGTGGGGAGCAGAGGCTGGCGCTCCGCTTGAGTCAGCTTGTCCGACAGCGGGTGAGTCGGCTCCAGACGTGTTGGGCGAAAGCCGGGCAGCGGGCTTTCATCAGCCGGGGACGTATCTTGGCAGTAGAACCAAGTCATGTTCCAGTCCTTTGGGTGGCTCGGCGGCTCTGCGTAAGGGAAAAGGTAGTCCCTACGCCGCTGGATGGAGATACCACCTAACTCCAGACTTGGCCCATTGGCGCACTCATTCTGACGGTTCAAATAAAAAAGCTCTCTGAAGAGCAGCAGACTAGGTTCTTCTCCAAGGTAAACCTCGCAGAAGACTTGGAAATTGCAGATGTTGGACACTGAGTTGGGTCCTATATCTTGAGGCCGCAAGTCGAAGAAGTTGAGCACATCCCTAAAAAACTTTGAACCGGGCGGTGCGAAGCCCCGGCTCATATGATCCGCAAAAATCACTACCTCCCCGTCCTTTGGCTGTGGTCTCTCTTCTGACGGGTCAGGGGCACGGTAGGACATGATGTCTTTCTTGGGCAGATATCCTGACTTAACAAAATCAGCTAGGGTCTCGTTGGTCACATTGGACCTCATCCAGTTGCAAGTAATTGGAGCTTTGGGAGGCATGGTGAAAGTCGGCAGTCTATGACAAAAAGGAAAAACGTCCGGGTTAATTATAAGCCGGAGGAGATCTACAGTTCAAAACTAAGGTGGCGGCTTATGAAGGGGACTAATGGTATATACTCAGGTACAGTGGGTTATTTAAGCCGCAGGGGCATTCAGAATAAATTGATTATCTACGGCCTTATCACAGCTAAGCCGGAGGATTCTACGAAGCATGGTTTTCTTTAAGCCGGAAGGGTCTATGGCGCGTGGTTTCTTTAAACCGGAAATGTAAACCGCCGAGGCTCAAGGATTGCAGGTTTTTTTTTACTAAGTACGGTAAAACAGGTTTCACACATCGCAGTAAAACTTTTGGATCAAAATGGTCGGGTGAAATGAAAAATTTCTAGACCTAGAAACAGACGAGCGGATGTTCTTGAGCTCGAACGAAGCCGTTATGCAGTGGAAAGAGACCTATTGGCATTTGAAATAAGTGCCAAACAGCCGCCGCACTAATTCTATGCAGATCTAAGATCAAACAAGGGCAGTAACTATGAGAACTACCGAAGCTTGCGGACAATGGCGACGAACACGAAGAACGTGGGCAAATCCTACGGTAGATCTACTCTACAGGTCAAGCAGGACTTACCGGAGCTGAAAAGGTGCGGGGGTCGCTTCCGTTTGTCTGGTCCGAGTCAGGGTGATGCAGCGGCCAAGGTTGAAGAAGACCGGAGGCGAGGTGACGGCGACGGAGTGCGAGCTTAGGCAGAGAAGCCCGTCGGGCCGGCCTATTTATAAGGCGAGCTCGTAAAGCGGGCGCGAGAATCAAGGAGACCGTGGCGTGGTTATCTCCCCCCACAACGCCCCGATTTTCGGGATGACAGTAAAAGCAAAGATCCGTTGCGGATCTGGTGGAGTAAAAACGGGCTTAATGGAAGATGACGTCACGGCGGATTATCCGGAGTCCAGAGGATGACGTCACGCCGGGTTATGGCCTTCACATAAATGGTAAGCCGGAGATTTTTTCTGTCGAAAGAATTGAAGATTGACATGAGCCGGCTCAAATCAATCTGGGGCCTAATGTTGAGGATATAGACCTTAGAGTCACCCGCCAGGAGGGGCCGGGTTACTCTAATGGTCATTACCAGAAGCCCGGGGCCAAGCCTGAAGACGATGGGCCAGAGATGGGCTTAAGACCCGGATATGACTTAAGGCCCAGAGTTACAATCATTATTATGGTAGAGCTTGTAGTGTAAGGCAAATATAGTTGAGAGTCCGAGCCGGACACTCTTATGAGCCGGCCGGGACTCTGAGGGCTGCTGGGCGTCAGCCTCCCTATATAAAGGGACGACCCGGCAGCGGTTTAGGGACAAGAACAATCTCATCGAAAGCCGGGCATAGCAGTTTAGCTCCCTGGTGATCGTAACCCTAATCAATACCACCTCAACTGGACGTAGGCTTTTACCTTCACCGTAAGGGGCCGAACCAGTATAATCCTCGTGTTCCTTGTCCCGCATTAACCCCTTCAAGCTTCCTAGTTGCGATGGCTCCACGACTAAGTCCTAGCTCGAGGACATCTGCCGTGACAATTCCACGACATAAGCGTACTCAACAGGTTCCTCGTTCATGAACTCATCTCCCGGCTTTACCCAAAACAAGAACACAAGCAGTGGAACCACAATCAACCACGGGAGATGCACAAGCAACATGATGCAATACATGAATGATATGCAAGATATGATATGCGATGCGTATGCGTGCTCCGGAAGAAAAATAATGAACAAGGCAGTAACTTGGCAAACCAAGCATGCCACTGGAAAGATGAGATGATTTCGGTCGAAATCGATATAAAGATTACCGGAAACGGATGCACGGTTTGCAAATGGCAAGCAAAACAAGAATGACACGAATCTGCGATTAACAGCATGATAGCACATAGAATACATCAAGTAACAATGCTACGACTCTCCAACATAGCAACAAAGCATATGACAGTAATGTACAGGAGATGCTTGAAAAAAGATGAACACTGAGCTATGGCCAGATCACAACATAACAGGTACAAACAAGCATGGCAAAAGTGCAAAAGATAACAGGTTCACAGACTTGGTGAAATTAATGGACATGGCTGAAACAGCATCAGGTAGCAATCTTCAGAGCAAGAAATCAACATGCTACAGGGACTTAACATGGCAAAACAAGGCACGGCATGAATCTACTAAATGCATATGACAAAAGTCTCTTACTGACCATAAGCCAAAAAGGGATGGCAACCATGTAAACATAGCAAGTTTCGTTAACAGGTTTCAGACTTAGCAGAAAACAGAGCATGGCAGAAACAGACATTAAGAGGGCATCTTGGTGAGCTTGATGCACTCACCACAAAGCAATGCATGACAAAACAAGCATACCTACGGCAAGACGGCATGTTTATGAAGCTATCTATGGAAAGAGAAAATACATAGCATGTATGAAACAACTACAACAACCTTGGCAAAATTGAATATCATGTTAACAATCTGCCAGAAATATTTTATAGCAAAAGTAGAGTAAGATTGAGTCATGCTATGGCACTCCATAATTGCAAACAAGGGCATTAATGGATAGAGAACAACTATATCTACAAAATATCTTTAATGAATATCTCCAATATAAGCATGGATCTCTCTGTAGCCACATGGATACATGGCAACATAATAACAGCAGTCACAGACTTGGTAAAATTAGTCCCTGAAATCAGAAACATCACGGAGCCTAGTTTGCATGCTTGTGCTAGTCACCACAAAGATCACAAAAATACATGGCAGACACCTCTGTAAAGATGGCATGGCATACATCAAAACACCTGTAGATCTCCTACTCATAAGATGCACACATCAATAGCAACAAAAATAACAAATCCTTAAGTTCTGATAAGTAACAGTGGTTAACAGCAACTAGCACTCTTGCACCAGAGATTTGGGCATCAAGATGGACCCAGATGAACATGGCACAATGGAACAAAATGAAGAGCATCTCGAGGCGAACATTTCGATATATTACACGCACGAAACGGAGCTATAGGCAGAGAGTTATGATGCAATGAACAGGGGCACATATTGTAAAATTCTCGGGACTCGGAGAAATTCGGGGGAGGAGGAAAGTCAACCTTCACTGGTTCCAAATCGGATCGGGGCGCCGGCTCGGGCTCGGGCTCGCCGGGCTGCTCGCCGGAGCCGAGGACGGGGACGCCGGCGGGGCGACGTGCGGCGGCGAAGGGAGGCGCGGCCGGCCGCGGTCGGCGCGGGAGAGGGGCGGCGACCGGCGGGAAGAGGAGGCGGCGGCGCGGCGGCGCCGGAGGAAGGACGGCGGCGGCGCCGGCGAACGGGCGGCGGGGCGGCGCGAGGAGGCGGCGGCTAGGCAGCGGGGAGTCGCGGGGAGGAGGCGCGGGCGCGGCGACCACGGGCGGCGGCTCGGGCCCGCGCGGGCCCCGGATGGGCTCCGCGGGCCGCGGCGGCGGGGAGAGAGAGAGGGTGACGTGCCGTGACGGGATTCGCCGGGCGCGGCGGCGCGAACACGTCTGGCACGGGGGAATTTTGTCCGGCGGCGGGAGGTGGAAGAAGACTAGGGTTCATCCGCGAAATTTCGGAGGGAGGTGCAAATATATAGGCAGAGGGAGCTAGGAGAGTCCAAACGGGGTGCGGTTTTCGCCCACACGATTGTGATCGAACGACCTAGAGCATGGAAGAGACTTAGAGGGGTTTTGGACTGTTTGGAGGGGGTTTTGCTGCAACACACAAAAGGCATCTGCGGTTACCCGGTTAACCGTTGGAGCATCAAACGACCTCCAAATGGCACGAAACTTGACAGGTGGTCTACCGGTGGTATACCAAGGCCACTTGGCAAACCTCGGTCCATTCCGAGAACGTTTAACAGCCGCTCACGAAAAGAAACAAGAGGGGTGCGCCGGAGGAGGTGGGAGTGCCGGATTGCAAAACGGACAACGGGGAAATGCTCGGATGCATGAGACGAACACGTATGCAAATGAGATGCACATGATGAAATGATATAGGATGCATGACATGAACAAAATGCAAAACGAAAAACAAAACCCGACCACGGAGGGAATATCATAACACATAGCCGAAAATGGCAAGAGTTGGAGTTACAATTATGGATAGTTATATCCGGGGTGTTACACATTGACATGAGTTGTCATTTGATAACGGGATCACATCATTAAGAGAATGATGTGGTGGACAAGACCCATCCGTTAGCTTAGCATAATGATCGTTCAGTTTATTGCTATTGCTTTCTTCATGTCAAATACTTATTCCTTCGACTATGAGATTCTGCAACTCCCGGATACCGGAGGAATACCTTGTGTGCTATCAAATGTCACAATGTAACTGGGTGATCATAAAGATGCCCTACAGGTATCTCCGAAGGTGTTTGTTGAGTTGGCATAGATCGAGAATAGGATTTGTCACTCCGAGTATCGGAGAGGTATCTCTGGGCCCTCTCAGTAATACACATCATAAGCTTGCAAGCAAATGACTAAGGAGTTAGTCGCGAGGTGATGTATTACGGAACGAGTAAAGAGACTTGCTAGTAACGAGATTGAAATAGGTATGAAGATAGCGACGATCGAATCTCGGGCAAGTAACATACCGATAGACAAAAGGAATTATGTATGTTGTCATAACGGTTTGACTGATAAAGATCTTCGTAGAATATGTAGGAGCAAATATGGGCATCTAGGTTCCGTTATTGGTTATTAACCGGAGAGGTGTCTCGGTCATGTCTACATAGTTCTCGAACCCGTAGGGTCCGCACGCTTAACGTTCGTCGACGATATAGTGTTATATGAGTTATATGTTTTGGTGACTGAATATTGTTCGGAGTCTCGGATGAGATCACGGACATGACGAGGAGTCTCGAAATGGTCGAGAGGTAAAGATTGATATATAGGACGATGGTATTTGGACACCAGAAGTGTTTCGGGACGTACCGGGAAGAAATCGGGTTACCGGAAGGGGTTCCGGGCACCCCCGACATGTATATGGGCTTAATGGGCCAAGGCAGGGACAGACCGCCCTTTGGTGCGCCCCTTTCCCTAGCCAAAAAGCCCTAAGAAAGGAAAAGGGGGGGAGCTAGCCCCTCCTGCCTTTCCCTCTCATGGGAGAAAGGAAAGGGGGGCACCCTCCCCTGCCTTTCCCCCGCTCCTATACTTGGCAGGGGGGCGTCACCTTGCGAGAGACCCCAAGTAGGATTCCTTCTACTTGGGCGCCCCCCTTGGCTGCTCCTCCCTCCCTCCCACCTATATATATGTGGGAGGGGGCGCCTAGCACACACCAGACAATTGCCTAGCCGTGTGCGGCGCCCCCCTCCACCGTTTACACCCTCGTAGTGCTTAGGCGAAGCCTTGCGAGGATCACTTCACCATCACCGTCACCACGCCGTCGTGCTGGCGGAACTCATCTACTACCTCGACGTCTTGCTGGATCAAGAAGGCGAGGGACGTCACCGAGCTGAACGTGTGCAGAACACGGAGGTGCCGTACATTCGGTACTTGATAGGTTGAAGCGTGAAGAAGTTCGACTACATCAACCACGTTGAGAAACGCTTCCGCTTACGGTCTACGAGGGTACGTAGATACACTCTCCCCCTCGTTGCTATGCATCTCCATGGATAGATCATTGCGTGTGCGTAGAATTTTTTTTATTTTCCATGCAACGTTTCCCAACAGTTGTGTGATATTGGCAAAACCAATTGTATTTTTGCCCTTTTATATCTCTAACATTTGAACCCTTCTTTGTTTATTAGCAGGTGTGAAATCAAGCATAATTCATGTTGTGTGTGGAGCCACGTTTTGGTCTATGTATAGCACATTACATTGTTGGTACCATAATTTTTTCTGGCAAATGAATATTTTATTCAATACTAAGTGTAAGAGATTGCGATGTCTATGGAAACTTCCTTTTTATTGTCATGTGATACTGGTGTTTTACAACTAACCACGACTTTAAGACATATCAATATATGTGCTCCATTCTTCATATTTTCCCCCAACATAGGTTTTCTCGAGAATCTTTGGTTAGCATATGTTTTCAACGAGTATTTTTCTAATAAATCACTAGGAGGCATACCTATTGCAGCAATTCTTACTATCTCATCTACGTAAGGCAAATGTTTAGCATGATGTTGTTTAGTAAACTTAGAGAAATTTTTATGCGCAAGAAACAAGTCTTGGAGGGTGGTACAAGCGCCGGTACGACCCCTTGCTGTCGTACCGCACCTCGTATTCCCATTTGGAATGAAGGAACATATCAGGACCTTTGGTACGCCCCACGGTATGAGTTCTCACGCTGGACCCAGGCCATCTTCTCTTCAGTCCTCGCACCAGTATGGCACGATTAGCGGCGGTACGAGAAATCACGCTCGTACCACATGTTGTTTTTCTCTTCTATTACTGGAAGCTTATTTCCATGCGTTTGACCTTCGAAAAAAATGTATGTGTGTTTTGTCGCGTGTGAATTTTTGGTACGACCCATGATACGAGCTGACACGCTCGTACACGTGACCTTTTTACCTTTGGAAGCAGAAAGGATTTTGATGGGCACCTGGTACGAGCACGGCTACAAGCATGCCACCCCCATCTTCTGCTCTGATTGAGTGAAAATTAGCATATTCTTCCTGAATACTATGGTTTGTTTCCTAATCTTCCTCACCTAACGTAATCTTGCGAATATATGCAACTATACCTTCTTATATACCCTTTGGAGGACCTTCCCCTTTGCACGTTAGCAAACCAATCTACCTCTAGATGCATATCAAGTTTGTAGGCAAAGGGAAGAACCTCAAGGCCATGGCGCGCCATTGGAACAAGCGGCGAACGTCCTCACAGGAGGAGGAGGAGGATCGCCTCACCATCGGTAGGAGTACACCACATGGTTCAAGCCCCCCACAAGCAGGACTTTTAACTTGAGGAGGAGCCTCCTTCCCGTGGGACGAAGTGTGATCGTGCATGGCGCAACACGAGTGAAGACTCTTCATCAGAAGAAGACCCTGAAAAAAGAGTGATGGAGGAGGACGAGAAGGAGGAGGAGGAGGAAATCGGTAAGGTGCAAGTTGAATCTGTTGAATTCAATAGCACGGGCAACTCTGCATCTACTAGCAAAGGATCTCCGACAATGATGGATGGTTGCACCATCCACGAGTCGTTGAAAGGAACTTACCAGGAGAAGTCAAAATGGCGCAATGCGCGGTGAGCCCAACTTGTAACTTTGTAAGTGCATGCAGTGATTGTTTTTTACTCTCCGAAAGTGTTGTTGTGAGCTCGAGCTCACATGCACCCTTTGCTACAGTAAAAATTCGAAATAATATTTAAAAAGTATTAAAAATTGATTTTTTTTGCCAACAAACATTGACGTGTTTTGCACATGCGTGCAAAATTTCGTGACAAAATGACATCCATGCAGGTCAAGGCAAAAAGAGAAAAATGATGCTTCAAAATGCTTTCGAAAACATGTTTTTTGGAGCATGATTTTGCTTTTTTTTGTCGAGACATCCACAAATGTCATTTCATCACGAAAATTGGCATGCATGTGCAACACACATCAATGTTTGTTGCTAAAAAATTCATTTTTTTTAATTTTTAAAATATTTTTTCTATTACTGTAGCAAAGGGTGCATGTGAGCTCGAGCTCACATACTCCATGCCCCAGCAGGGAAAATGACTAGATGAATCCGGGTACATCTGCACCTACTTCGAAAAACACATTTCTAAATTAAAAAAAAGGTTACACGTGTACATCTTAACGTTCCATGTGGTCGCGTAAAGTTTCACGGAAAAACAACTTTTGTTTTGGACCGTGCAAAAAGACAAACAAATAGTATCTCGTAGAATGCTATTTTCTAGCACTGAAATTTGTCTTCTGTGCCGAAGCAAAATAAAAGACATTTTTCGCAAAATATTGTGGCGCGCACATATCTTTACAAAGATGTACGTGTGAAATATTGGTTTGAATTTTTCTAACATTTTAAAACGTGTTTAAAATGCATTAAAAAATGAGTGCAAATGAACCTAGGTTCAAGTCCTCACTCGCGACAGTAGCACCATCACACACTTTCACTCGTTCGCACAACCAACTTCTCACAACAAGGCTCTGCATCTAAAACGCGTGCCCATCAAAATCGCACCACTCGGCTACACATTTCCCGATGCCTATACATCCCAAGAGAATAATAAAAGAAAACCGAAAGCACACGAAACCGAACAAAGTGAGCTAGAGACCAATATACATAAATAAAACCCAGAAAAAAGTTCCATTCACACACAATAGTCTGAAACAAAGAAGCTCATCTCCGACAGAAAAACCGTGCGCAACAGCAAGGCGCACGTATCCCTCTAGTAATGACCTATCTGTAAACAATCTAATTTTAGCCATAACTATTTGTGGGAAAGAAATTACAGACTACTTTGATACGGTGACAACAACAAAACTACTGTTTGTAAGTTGTCTATGAATATCTTAGAGTTAGCCTCTTTCTCTCTCCCCATTATCTCTCCTCCAAATTACTAAATTATATATGTGGCAACTCTTACATTAGACACTGTTGTTGTACATGTCTTAAAATCTGAGGAATTGTAATACACCCACTATTCATAATCAATTTTTTTTGTTATATATGACATAAAAAGTTTTCTTCAGCAGAACCAGTCTGTGATTGGATGATAAGGAGGACAGTGGTATTTCCAGCCCATTAGGGATCAAGCCCTAAACTTGACATAGATGATCACATTTCCTAGATTCATTTCAGACATTCAGCTAATGTGTGTTCAGTGGAGAAGACGTTCCCCTCAACTACGAAGGCTCTATAACGACTTCGTCAATGTCGAGATGATGTGCCGACTCAGTCTCTCAGAGGTGTTCATACAGGTATGGTGTGCATGGATGCGTTCATAGGAGTGAGCATATGCTGCATCTGTATTGTGTTCAAAAAAAGTTTTCTTCAGAAAAATGTTAGACATAAAAATTTAGTCGTGTCAATGTTGTTAAAATTTCTGAATTTATTTTTCGTGCCTATTTGATTTTCATCCGTTTCTCATCCGAAGAAGCCCGCACAGAGTCGTTGTCTGCTGTCCGTCCACTCTTATGTTGGCGAGAGGTCGACGAGAACGCTAGAAAATACTCGGAAAACGGATATTTCACTCCAATCGTTGGAGCAGCCAAGCCGCAAGTCCGACGAGTGCTCGCTCCTCCGGGCATTCGGAAATGCAAACCACCTCTCTGTCTTCCGCTCCGTCCTCTCGGCCCCCCTCCGCGCCACCGCCTCCGCCCCCGCACGTCGCCTTTCCCTCGCTCCGTCGCCGAGACCTCCTCTTGCTCTCAGCGTCGCCTCTTCCACTCGCGCTCTCTCCGGCGGCCGCCTCGGCGCGCGGGCTGTTCCGCATGCCGCCGCCGGGACTGGCCAACCGCTACTTCCTCGTGCGCGCTGGCGAGTCCGTGTACGAGGGGCAGGGACTCCTCCGGACCAACCCCGTCGCCAAGACGTCCGTCGACAGCGGTCTCTCCCCCGCCGGCCGCCGCCAGGCCGCGCGCGCCGCGCTCGAGCTCCGCCGCCTTGGTGCATGCGAGGACGACTGCTGGATATGGCCCTCCATCACCCAGCGCGCCTACCAGGCCGCCGAGATCATCGCTGCCGCCAACAGCATCAACCGCAGGTGCCTGTCTATCCACATCCTCGTGGGCTATGAGTATGACCCGTCGGTCAGTGATCCTGTACTGAGATTGTTGGTTACTTGATGTGAAGTAAAATCGTGCCGGAGTATAGCTTCTTGGACGCGCGGGGGCTGGGTGCGTACGAGGGGAAGAGGTTAGAAGCATTGCCAGAGGTATTATTCATCCGATCTTTCGAGCTCCAAGCTAAATTCTACTAGCACTTACAACGAGTATTAGAGGAACAACTGACTTGAGGGATCACAGAGATGCAGTATATTTAATTGAAGACGTTGGTACCTTAGTTTTTGGAGAAATTTCAGAATACATTATTGCAACGAATGAACTTTAGAAATTGGAGTGCACTGACCTTGCAGATGTACATGTTGAATAATTAGGCATTTTCCCGTTTAGTTTAATCCAGAAAAATAATGGATAAAACATGAATAGCAATATATTGATGAAACTAGAAACTAGCAACAATTCGTTGAGACTAGTCATGCAATCAAAATCATAAGCCAATGCATCATATCCATGTCAATTGCTATTAGCAATAAACCAAATGCTAGCCCTAACAGTGAGGATAAGATGGCATACGGCGCAGTAGCAGAAGGTGCAGATGTCCCGATCGTCATGTCGCTGAAGAGGTCGTTGACGTCGGGGAAGAAGTCGTCGTTAGGGAACTCGTCGTCAGTGATGTCGCCGTTCGCAGCCACGATGAACAAGACTCCAGCAGTCGCGTAAGGACGCTCCCCAAAAACCTGATCGCCCCTCTCCCGTACCGGATCACAAGAGACGGGGTTTCGGAGGCCTGCTGTCTCACTTCCCGGTGCACGCCAGGAAGAGAGATGGGAAAGAGATAGGCGGCTCAATGCTTTGGAATGAGACGAAAGGTTGTTGTGCTGCTTGGAACAACAGAGGAGCGACCTCTTATATACGTGAGAAGAGTTGAAACTGGCCTTCATTAGTAGAAGAGAAACCGGTGCAATAAACACCATTAAACAGACGCACTAAAAACCATTAAGGAGAGAAGAAACGAGCGCACTAAAAACCACACGAAGTGTTTAGTTTCTTCTCCCATTTATGTGTCAATTGTTTCAACTTTCTTCTCGCGTGATAAAACAGCGCATACACGTGGCATTGGTCAATTTTTCACACAACCTTGTCATGCATGGATGGGCCACATGAGCCTCTGGGATTTATTTTGAATTATTGGCACAAAATATGAATTATTATATGGGTTATGGCCAATAACTCCAACAGTACATTGCAAAACTGAAATACGAAGGATTGGTGAGATTCTGCTTGCCACGAAGGCAGCAACAGTCACTGGTTCTAGATCCGCCTAATAGAATATGTGAATCTACTAAATCTCTACAGAGAGATAGGCTCATTTGAAAATAGGATAGGTTCAGAAACATAAATTAAGAACAGGATGTGTCCTCTGTGAATTCTGAGAACTAATTTAGAGAAACAGTACATCCTGACATAAAAGTCATGTTGCCATTTTTATCATTAGGCAAGTTTCCATGCCTGTTTGAAGTTACTGGTAGCTAACCAGTGAGATTAGTAGTATTTTCATTGGTAAACATACGCTAGTGTGCAAATGAGTATCCTGGAGGGAGAATATTCTCCGAATCTCGGTGTCAACATAATGTATCGTCTGAGTTATGTTTATCAGGCTCAACATAATTCGGTGCAACAGATACAGATAATTTTGGTTTGGTAGATTTTTTTCCTACAATGATCGAGTTTTCTTCATTGTCATGGATTTAGGTGTATGCAGCTGATAATATTTCGTCAGACATCAAACCACCTCCTACTTATGATGGTACACCTAACGAGAGCGTGGCGGACGTATTTGTTCGGGTAACACAGCTCATGTCAATACTAGAGACTCAGTACTCAGGGGATACTGTTGTCATCGTTTCGCCAGATTCTGACAACTTGTCAATTCTTCAAGCTGGGTTGATAGGACTGGACCTGCGGAGGTAAAAACTAATCCTTGTGAACTCCACTTCATTTTGCAAGCTTATCAGAAGGATTTCCTGTGGACGTACTACTTGCATCAGATATTTGGATCTCCGTTCCCTTTGATCCATAAACATACACCATGGATAGTTACTGATTGAAGGGAAACATATCCTGACTAACTGACCAAATATTTTAGTTTTAAGTTTTGTGGTCGTTTGGTTGCTGTAGTAAGCTGGATCATCTGAACTGTTGGTCGGTTGTATCTCTCTATCTTAAGTATGATACATGCAGCCCTCCTGCATGGTTCAAAAATAAAAGAGATACATATCCTGATTAATGATGCAACTTCTGCAGGCATGACAGCCTGTTCTTTCAGCCGGGTGAGGTCCGAGCCGTTGATCCTGCCAGTATACCTGAATACAAGCAACCAGCCTCTAGTGTTTTTAAGTGTACAAACCCACCAAGTTGCAAATAATTTACTTCTTGTTACCATACGTTTCATATCCCCTGTACATGAAAGAATATCCCCATGACATTGTATAGCTTAATGGCTGTGTATATAGCTGAAAATGCGTTCACTGCAGCACATGTGACAGCCAGCAAATCTGATAGTTTCTACCATGATACTTCGTATAATGAATCCAAGTAGCAGTGTTTGAATACGCTGTATCATGGTAGTAATGTTGAGATTTTTCCGCAAGGGAATTTACCTTTGTTCAGGGCAAAAAACATGTAAACCATATAACGATTTTGCGATACATCTTTGAAATAGGCGAAAGCTCCAATAACAGCAACTCCAATGGGGCGACCCATTTCGTCCGGTGGCGTCCGTTTGGGTCGGCGCGAACATAAAAGGCGGCCCAAACGGACGCGCGTCCGCTTTTCGTCCGCGGGCGACCCATTCCCGGCCCATTTTTGAGCCGGATTTGCGTCGGCGCGGACAAGCGACGGACGCGCGCACGCTCGTCTTCTCCTCCCCCGGGCCCGCTGGTCGGTGGCACATTGGCCTCCCCCCATCCAACAGCAACCCTTGCCCGCCTCCTTCGTCGCCGACGCCGACGCCCATTTTTGCGGAAGACTCTGCCAGCTGCCGGCACCTCCACATCCGCCCAGCAACGTCGCCCACTCCCACGTCGCCCGCCACCGCCGTCTTGCCGCCGGGAGCCAACTGCTTCCCACCCCCGCACCCTCCCACCACACAGCCGCCCGCGATCAAGAAGCCGCCTCGCCGCCCCGGCCAGATCCTCACCGGCATGCTCGTCGGACGCCAGCAGGGCAGCTAGCTGGTACATGCGCGCCGCGACTCCCTTCGCCGGCCGTCTCCTTCGTCGACGCCCGCAAGCTATTCGAGAGTTTGCCAAGGTACAAAATGGACTCCGCCGACGAGTTCTTTTTTCACAATTTCCTTTGCGACTCCGACGATTCATCGTCCGATGACGAGGAGGAGATATTGGCTGCCGTGTTGGTCCATCACCACCACAACAGCCAGCGGCCGTTGTTCCATGGCTCCATTCCGGGCCACCTTCTGGCGTTGAATCGCAATCGAGAGAGCGGGCATTTCCTTCTTTGGAAGGACTACTTTGATACAACAAACCTGTTGTTCAAACATCAAAAATTCCGCCGCCGTTTCCGTATGAGTAGGCATCTTTTCAACCGTATTAGAGAGGGGGTGGTCGGCTATGATGACTATTTCGAGTGCAAAGAGGATGTCGTTGGCAAGATTGGTTTCTCCTCTTATCAGAAATGCACTGCCGCCATCCGAATGCTTGCATACGGAGTGCCCGGTGATCTCATTGACGAGTACGTCTGTATGAGTGAGTCCCTGTATAAGTTTTGCAAGGCTGTTATTGTTGTGTTTGGCCCTGAGTACTTGAGAGAGCCGACTCCTAAAGATACAGCCCGTTTGTTGGCGATGAATGTTAGCAGGGGCTTTCCAGGGATGCTTGGCAGCATAGACTGGATGCACTGGGAGTGGAGAAACTGCCCTTCTGCTTGGCAAGGGCAGTATAAGGGCCATGTCAGGGCTTGCACTGTCATACTAGAGGCTGTGGCGTCTCAAGATCTCTGGATCTGGCACTCTTTCTTTGGCATGGCTGGATCACACAATGATATCAACGTGCTTCATCGCTCGCCGGTGTTTGCTAGACTTGCCGAAGGCAACAGCCCACTATTGAACTTTACTACCAACGGCCACAACTACGACAAAGGTTACTACCTGGGTGACGGTATCTATCTTCAGTGGACCACTATTGTCAAGACAATACCCAACCCTGTCGGAGAGAAGAGGAAAAGATTTGCCCAAGAGCAAGAGAGTGTTAGGAAGGATGTCGAGCATTGTCACAACCCTAGCTTACCCTAGCTTAGGCCTTGCCTGTCACACCATAAGCTTTCCTGCATCATGTTTAAGTTTTATGAAACTTTGAAATGGGGACTGATAAACCCTAGCAGCAAATGAAATTCAACTAGGGTCAAAGTTAAATCTTTTCAATGAACCCAAAATGCCCCTCATAAATGTTCATCATTTTTGTTTTGGTCCAGAACCTCTACCAAAAATGATGCACCCTTTTCTAGGACACTCTGGGTTATTGAATTAAATCATACATTATTTGTTCTTGGACATTTAAATGCTATAAATAATTTTAAATGTCCAAATGATCTTGAAAGTAAATGAGGGCGGTTGGAAATATTCCAAACAGAGCCCACAAACACTTTCAGAATTTTTTAAAATGCTCTCACATTTTTATTAAAGCAAAAACAATTACAAAAAATAGAAAAACAGAAATTAAATAGAAAACCGGAGAGAGAGGGCACTATACCTGGCAGCACACTTACCTGGCCCAGCCCACACGGCCACCTGCCAGTCATCGTCCTCCTCCAGCCAGAAGGACGAGAGCGCGTGGCCACCGCGCGCAAGCACACGCCCCGGCCACCTCCTGCTTGTCACCTCGTCCTGGACGGCCTAGATTCGCCACGATACCCCCCGGACCCCTCTCACTCCTCCCCTCCTCTGCTCCCTTCCCTCTCTCTATTTGTGGGCGCCGGAGAACGCCGACGAGCACCGCCGCGTCCACCGCCTCGCCCTCGCTTCTCCGACCGGTCCACGAGCTCCCCCGTTGACCTCTATGTCGTCTCCGCCGATCCACGCAACTGGAAGGGCCTCGGAGCGTCGTCCCCGACCTCTTCTTCCTCCCTCGGATGCCTGAGATCGCCGCCGACGCCCCGCCTGCTCCAGCCCTTCCCCGAGCCCGCTTCGGCGCCCCCTGCACTCGCGTGAGCCAATACGCTGAACCCCTCTCTCCCCGTGCTTTATTTCCCTCTATAGCCGCCGTTCCCATCGAGCCCGAGAGCTCAGCTCCGCCGGCGATGTCGCCACCGTGGCCTGAGCTCGACCCAGCCGTGCCCTTGCACCGCATCTTGCTCCTGGTGCCTCCAGGAGGCCGCCCAGCCCCTTTGCTCGCTCGCCTGCTTGCTCTAGCGCCACGCCCGTGCAGGCAGTAGCTCCGGCCGTCGCCCCGCGCATCGCCGTTAGCGATTCCGGCCACCCTAGCACCACCCACCACCACTGGTCGACACGCCTTGTCGCGCTGCATCTGCAGGACCCAGCCACGCGAGCTCCCGTCACCGGAGTTGGCCGGACGGGCAAACCCGCCGTGTCTCGATTAGCACCGGCGGCTAACCGCCGTTTTGGATGACGTGGACACATCATTAGGGGCAAATGCGCCACTAATTAAACCCCACAGTCACTGACACTGGACCCCACCGGATAACTAATCCTCGGTTTAAAAATAAACCCTTTTGGTTAAAGCCACAGACAATGACAAGTGGGTCCCGCCTATCATGTTTGACTTGGACCGGCCCTGTTGACCAGATGATGTCAGCATGACCTAATGCTGACGCAGTAAATATTTTCTGGGATTTCAAATAAATCAGAGATGATTTATTTATTTCAGTAAGTACCCCAAACTTCTAAAAATCATAGAAATTCAACCGTAACTCCAAATGAAATAAGTTATACATGAAAAATGATCAGAAAAATCCAATCTATCCATCTGTACCATTTTCATGCATGTTAGGACAACTTTTGGCTACTGTTTAGGACAAATCAAATGAATGGCATTTAAATAACCATATGTGGAGTTCGAATTTGAACCTTGGGTTCAAACCAACTACACTTAGTTGTGTTGCTAGTTGCATTAGGTCAAACCACAACATATTGCCATGTCATGATCATGCATCATATTGTTGCATTGCACTGATTGTGTTTCTTCTCTGTTGCCGGTTTTTGTTCCCTCTCAGTAAACGTGGTTCCGACGATGAGATCGATGACACCAATGAAGAACTATACTATTTTCAGAAGTGCCGGGCAAGCAAAACCCCCTTGTTCGTTCCGATACAATCCCACTCTCTCGCTCCTGCTCTCATTTACTGCATTAGGACAACAACGATTCAACTGTTACATGTTGCGGTAGTTGAACCCCTTTTCTTTGCATAACCTGTCATTGCCACAGTAAATAGATGAAACCCACTAGCATGAGTAGGAGTTGTTTGAGCCCTGATGTGCCTACTCATTCATGCTTGTTGTCATGCCTGCTACTGCTTAGAGTTGAGTCAGGTCTGATTCATCCGGGATGAATTGAAATGTGGTGAACATGTCTTACTGTTGAGAGCTAAGTGTGTGAACATGATTTCGTAAAGGTGGCGGTGAGAGGCCATGTAGGAGTACATGGTGGGTTGTCTCATTGAAACCGTCCTCGGGAACTGAGTTCTGTATTTGTGATCCATGAACAGCTACTACCACGCGTTGGGCCTGAAACCAATGGACCCTCTCGACTTATTAACCGCACATGTCCTCTGTCCGGGTGTTGCAAGTAGTTTCTAGTGTTTGTAGTATGCTGGAGGCCGTGCGCAACGCTGACCTGAGGGGTGGGATGTGATGCGGTAGGCACGTGGCCCGGTGTACCGAGTCGCCCGTTTGGTGACCCGGGAACACTGCACACATCGTTCGGGGCCGTATGTGGAAACCTCGGCCGGACTCCCTGTGGATGGAACTTGAATAGGCGATAAACCTGGACTAGGGACTTGTGTGGTTAGTCAGGTCATGGCCGACACCCTCGCTGGGCTTCCGCTTGAAGGTTGCCGAGTACATGTCGTGTAAACGGCGATAAGTGGTGAGAGCGTGTGTGAAGAAGTACACCCCTGCAGGGTTAACATCATCTATTCGAATAGCCGCGTCCGTGGTAAAGGACTTCTGGGTTGCCTATACAATTCATAGACAAGTGAAAGTGGATACTCTAAAATGCGCAAGATAAGTGTGAGTGCTATGGATGGCGTTCTCGTAGGGAGACGGGAGCGGATCCATAGTGGTGTATTGATATGGTGAATATGTGGACTCGTGTGCGCCACCTCAAAAGAGTTACTTGCAGTCGTAGTTCAGGATAGCCACCGAGTCAAAGCTGGCTTGCTGCAGTTAAACTCCACCACCCCCTTTGTTGATACTGATGCATATGTAGCTAGTTCTGATGTAAGTCTTGCTGGGTACATTTGTACTCACGTTTGCTTAACTTATGTTTTTGCAGAGAGACTTAAGTCTCGCTAGTAGTTCCGCGTGGACTTCGATGTTTAGCTTGTTACCTCAGCTACGATCTTGTGCCCTCGGCAGGGTCTTGTAGATAGTCAGGCTTCTCAGCCTTTTCATTTGTAGTTGTCTGTACTCAGACAAGTTAAGCATCCGCTTGTGCTTGTTGCTTGTATGACTTGAATGCTGGGTCATCAGACCCATGTTTGTAATATCTGGCTCTTCAGAGCCTAATGAATAAATACTTTGAGTTGTAGAGTTTGGTTGTGATGCCATGTTGTATTTGCACATATCGAGCATATTGTGTGTATGATTTGAAATGCTTGGTATGTGTGGGATCCGACTATCTAGTTGTTTATTCTTGGTAGCCTCTCTTATGGGGAAATGTCTCCTAGTGCTTCCACTGAGCCGTGGTAGCTTGCTACTGCTCCGGGACACTTAGGCTGGCCGGCATGTGTCCTTCTTCGTTCCTGTGTTTGTCCCTTTGGGGAAATGTCACGCGGTGTCTACCGGAGTCCTGTTAGCCTGCTACAGCCTGGATCCTCCGGAGTCCTGTTAGCCCAGCTGCTACAGCCCGGATTCACTCGCTGATGACCGACACGTTCGTTGCTAGGTCATGTATGCCTGTCCCTGTAAGTTAGTGCCACTTTGGGTTTACGACTAGTCATGTCGGCCCGGGTTCTCTGTCATATGGATGCTAGCGACACTATCATATACGTGAGCCAAAAGGCGCAAACGGTCCCGGGCCAGGTAAGGTGGCACCCGTGGGAATACCGTGCGTGAGGCCGCAAAGTGATATGATGTGTTAAATGCTAGATCGGTGTGACTTAGGATCGGGGTCCTGACAGCTTTGGTATCAGAGCCTGACTGCCTGTAGGATTACCAAGCCAAACTGGTCGAAGTTGAGTCTAGAAATGCTTTAGTTATATAAGGGAATTGATTGGGGAAGGGACCGTAAGGCTCTTTTTACTCCTTTACCTTATGCCCTTTTGATCTGAGTCAACCTCTTCTTTTCTACGGGGATTAAGAACTAGGCTTCTCATCTTTCTATCAGGATCACGTGTTACTAATCCATAGACTTATAGGATTGATGGATTCAAGTCTCAGTTCAGTTTCTACTACTTTCGTATGTTCATAGTTGGCCTCAGAACCTTGATATTGTGATGTTGAGTGGTTATACCACCATTTTGCAGGATGTCTCAAATCTTTTTGACCATTTACAGCCGTTATGCTGTCCGAGTCATCCCAGGTTTCCAAATAGTCTGATGCATTTGCAAATCCCTTCTTTCCGTTCCCGATGTTTCTTTGGGCCAGTTTAACCACACTAATTGGTGAGTTGAGGTACTCTGTTGCCTCGACATATATGTTGGAGTTATTATTATGACCCTATGTGTCTTAGAGAACCACTCACTAATCTAGCAATGCTTTGTATCCTCCGTGTGATGATTCTCGCCATTATTCTCGAAAGCATACCGTGATGCCATTTAGTTAGTAGGCATTCTATTTCTGGGTTCTTGAGCTCAAGATTCACCCTACTTACTTCATGTTGATAGTGTTTGCTAGTTCCTTTAGGATATTAGTAACCTTTGCGATAGTCCTCGAGGTCCGTGGTATCTCATTCTTCCAATACCATGAACCATCATGGGAGAAGTTCTTTGGAACCAAAAGATCACAACCAGGGTGCTCTTGAGGAGTACCCCATTCATATTGTGACTCTGCCGGTTCGACCTTTCTGCATGGGTTATCTGGAAGAAATATGTTGAACTCGTTCGACATGCTAATCTATGTACCCACAACTCAGAAAATCGTATGTTCCTTTGAGTTGTCCCTCTTTAGTTGTTTTCTGACCTTCGTCTATCAATTGATGGTCAAGAGCATGTTATGCATTGATGCTCATCGATGCCTATTATTTTTATGGTTCGTCGGTCCGTTCTATTCCAGAATGACTAGGAGAAACAAACTCCAGTACCTTATCCATTTCTAGGATTGGGTCAAAGTAGTTGTATTCCGCAGATCAAATGCCAAACCAGCTTTTGTTCTGTTCTACCTTGGAGTATTACCCTATTTATGTCAAGAATATCATAGGAATTTCACCATCTCTTATGAATTCTTGATGTAGTGATACTTCTCACCATCATCATTCATTCCTTGGTTCCTGTGTTATTGTAAACGGAATGCCGACAAGTCAATCGTGATGTGTGAAATCAATACTCCTAGCAACTGTGTTGCTTGGTAGTTAATGGACAATAACCTCATTCTTAGCGTGTTGGTTATAGAATCATCATTCTAAGATAGATTGTGCTACCTAGACCATTTTCCTGGTGCATTCTTCGATCAATGAGTTAGGATTGTGTCAACCCCTTGCTTATTTGATCACATCGTTTTGCCCTGAAAAGCAAGATTGTTCTCGAGCTTAATAACATATTGGTGGTTCGCGATTTTCCGAATATCTTCTCGGAAGTATCACCAGGTTGTCCCCTGACCGATATGTTGAGTTTGTGATCAAGTTGGTTGTCCTCTAAACCACCCCTTCTTCGAGAATCTGTGTTGGATACCCTGAGCTAGTTGGTTAAGCTAAACAACAACTTGGAGAGTTGGAAGATGGAAGCTTGTCCGACTTAGTTCATCATTAAGGGATATCTTTGTGTGTGTGTGTGTGTTGAAGAAAGATGATATCTTCATCGATTGACCTCTGTGTTCAGTTGTTGGATTTATTGTCTTAACCAATCCTTTGATTTGAGTATGGGCTATCGTCAAATCAATTCGGAACCAACGATGTTCGTAATGTTGTCTTACTTGTGGGTGATTCCTCGAGCATACACCGTTATATCTTTTGGGTCTGACCAATGCTATCACCATGTTCACTTAACTGTGGAATTCCACCTATATGGAAGCCTGGATGGATTGTTGTTGAGCCCATCAGCAACATTTTTATCTCCTCCATGATTCGTGTTGAACATCCAGCTAGTGTTGGAAACTTTGTAAACAATGCCTTCGTGTCCCGCTCATGAGGTATATGTTTGGATGAAAGAAGAGACTTCCCCTAATTCATGTGCATTCGATGCAAGTTGCCGCCGTGAATTCGAGAAAGATTGTTTTTGCTTCCTCTGGAATCATCCCAAGTTAGTCACGCCTATGTGCGAAGTACTCTATGGTTTGATAGGTTGGCTGCCTCCATTCTGTATGTGTTCCTAGCACACCAAGCCACTGGTTTATTTGTTCAAGGAGAAGAAGTTCCTTCTTAGGATCCGGACTTATGAAAGGACTTCGATATCCTCATTGATGGTTCCCAACCAGAACTCGGTAGTGTTTTGTTGTAAGACTACTATGTGGTCATGCTTGTCTGGGACAGCGTGTTCACATGTGTGTAGCAGAACCCGCTCATGTTTTGGAGCTTGCTATCGTAGTTCATCTCCCGAGAATCTCGCAACGTCATCTCGTCGGTTTGTGTTGCAAACTTTCTTTCCAGACATGCTGTCTGAAATACCCTGTTAGCAACCAGATCTGAATCTCAGGCAGGTATGATGGTTGGAACTATTCCAAGATCTATAATGTAGGTTCCGGCAAGGTTGATGTTTTGGCCAACACACTTAGCTGGAAGATCTATTATTATAGTATCTTGAATGAGCAATTTATCCATCTTCTCCATGAGGATTTCATGCGACTCATTCTAGAAGTTGTTCCTTAGGGATTCTTGTGCTCTCGGTTTCTTCGATGATACTATAACCATTCAAACGGTGGAATCACTCTCGACTGTTGAGTTTTCCCCAGTTACTAGAATCATTCCCAACATTTGCATTTTGTTCCTAGCTTGCACCCGCCATTGTGCCAATTTTCCATGGGCTGCCCCTCTCAGTAATTGTTGTTCAACATCATCTTTAAGAGTGGTCCTACCATGGGTCCCATCCATTTCCGATGATAAGCAAAAATCATCCATTGCGTTGTCTTCAACAAGGTAGTCCACATCATCCACTCTAGTATGAGTATGCCATTTCTTCAAGCTCCTTCACACGATCGTTTGTGATTGCCTTAGGCTGGTATAAAGAGTTTCAATGATCTTTGTATAAAAAGTAATTCTTTTTGCCACTCAAGGGAATAACTCTACGAGTCGCCTTCCCCAAGGTGCCCCGTTATGGAAGCATAGCAATTCATCTCCTCGCTACTTTGAAACCATGCACTATCTTACTCAAGCGTGGAATTGTTGCCTACCAACTTGAACCTTTGTCATATGTTATTTTTCCATCCCTCTGATGTGTGTTTTAACTCAAGAGGTGTTCTTACATCTCACTCCATGAGTCGATGTTGAGTTGCCCGATCTCAAGAAGATCGTTTCCAGTAGAGTTTCTTTCTGTCATCATCGTGTTGGATGAAGTTCCCGAAGGCAGAGACGTCAAGATCAATATGAAGCATGAATCAACATCTTCAAGAAGGGCAATTGGATCATGAAGATCGTGTTAGATTTGTGTCCCCTCTATCTTCTTACCTCACGTCTTGAATCTCGGGACGAGATTCTTGTTTAGTGGGGGTGAGTTGTCACAACCCCAGCTTACCCTAGCTTAGGCCGTGCCTGCCACTGCATAAGCTTCCCTACATCATGTTTAAGTTTTATGAAACTTTGAAATTGGGATTGATAAACCCTAGCAGCAAATGAAATTCAACTAGCGTCAAAGTTAAATCTTTTCAATGAACCCAAAATGCCCCTCATAAATGTTCATCATTTTTGTTTTGGCCAGAACCTCTGCCAAAAATGGTGCACCCTTTTCTAGGACACTCTGGGTTATTGAATTAAATCATACATTATTTGTTCTTGGACATTTAAATGCTATAAATAATTTTAAATGTCCAAATGATATTGAAAGTAAATGAGGGCTGTTGGAAATATTCCAAACAGAGCCCACAAATATTTTCAGGATTTTTGAAAATGCTCTGGCATTTTTATTAAAGCAAAAACAATTAGAGAAAATAGAAAAACAGAAACTAAATAGAAAACCGGAGAGAGAGGGCACTGTACCTGGCAGCACACTTACCTGGCCCAGCTAGCGGCCCAGCCCACATGGCCACCTGCCAGTCATCGTCCTCCTCCACCCAGAAGGACGAGAGCGCGTGGCCACCGCGCGCAAGCACACGCCCCGGCCACCTCCTGCTTGACGCCTCCCCCTGGACGGCCTAGAGTCGCGACGATACCCCACGGACCCCTCTCACTCCTCCCCTCCTCTGCTCCCTCCCCTCTCTCTGTTTGTGGGCGCCCGAGAATGCCGACGAGCACCGCCGCGTCCACCGCCTCGCCCTCGCTTCTTCGACCGGTCCACGAGCTCCGCCGTCGACTTCTATGTCGTCTCCGCCGATCCACGCAACCGGAAGGGCCTCGGGGCGTCGTCCCCGACCTCTTCTTCCTCCCTCGGATGCCCGAGATCGCCGCCGACGCCCCGCCTGCTCCAGCCCTTCCCCGAGCCCGCTTCGGCGCCCCCTGCACTCGCCGTGAGCCAATACGCCGAACCTCTCTCTCCCCGTGCTCTATTTCCCTCTCTAGCCACCGTTCCCTTCGAGCCCGAGAGCTCGGCTCCGCCAGCGATGTCGCCACCGTGGCCTAAGCTCGACCCAGCCGTGCCCTTGCACCGCATCATGCTCCTGGTGCCTCCAGGAGGCCGCCCAACCCCTTTGCTCGCTCGCCTGCTTGCTCCGGCCGCCGCCCCGCTCACCGCAGTTAGCGATTCCGACCACCCTAGCACCACCCACCACCATTGGTCGATGCGCTTTATCGCGCTACATCTGCAGGACCCAGCCGCGCGAGCTCCCGTCACCGGAGTTGGCCAGACGGGCAACCCCGCCGTGTCCCGATTAGCACCGGCAGCTAACCGCCGTTTTGGATGACATGGACACGTCATTAGGGGCTAATGCGCCACTAATTAAACCCCACAGTCACTGACACTGGACCCCACCGGATAACTAATCCTCCGTTTAAAAATAAACCCTTTTGGTTAAAGCCACAGACAATGACAAGCGGGTCCCGCCTATCAGGTTTGACTTGGACCGGCCCTGTTGACCGGATGACAGCATGACCTAATGCTGATGCAGTAAATATTTTCTGGGATTTTAAATAAATCAGAGATGATTTATTTATTTCAGAAAATGCCCCAAACTTCTAAAAATCATAGAAATTCAACCGTAACTCCAAATGAAATAAGTTATACATGAAAAATGATCAGAAAAATCCAATCTATCCATCTGTACCACTTTCATGCATGTTAGGACAACTTTTGGCTACTGTTTAGGACAAATCAAATGAATGGCATTTAAATAACCATAGGTGGAGTTCGAATTTGAACCTTGGGTTCAAACCAACTACACTTAGTTGTGTTGCTAGTTGCATTAGGTCAAACCACAGCATATTGCCATGTCATGATCATGCATCATATTGTTGCATTGCACTGATTGTGTTTCTTCTCTGTTGCCGGTTTTTGTCCCCTATCAGTAAACGTGGTTGCGACGATGAGATCGATGACACCAATGAAGAACTATACTATTTTCAGAAGTGCCGGGCAAGCAAAACCCCCTTGTTCATTCCGATACAATCCCACTCTCTCGCTCCTGCTCTCTTTTACTGCATTAGGACAACAACGATTCAACTGTTACATGCTGCGGTAGTTGAATCCCTTTCCTTTGCATGACCTGTCATTGCCACAGTAAATAGATGAAACCCACTAGCATGAGTAGGAGTTGTTTGAGCCCTGATGTGCCTACTCATTCATACTTGTTGTCATGCCTGCTACTGCTTAGAGTTGAGTCAAGTCTGATTCATCGGGGATGAATTGGAATGTGGTGAACATGTCTTACTGTTGAGAGCTAAGTGTGTGAACACGATTTGGTAAAGGTAGCGGTGAGAGGCCATGTAGGAGTACATGGTGGGTTGTCTCATTGAAACCGTCCTCAGGAACTGAGTTCTGTGTTTGTGATCCATGAACAGCTACTACCACGCGCTGGGCCTGAAACCAATGGACCCTCTCGACTTATTAACCGCATATGTCCTCTGTCCGGGTGTTGCAAGTAGTTTCTAGTGTTTGTAGTATGCTGGAGGCCGTGCTCAGCGCTGACCTGAGGGGTGGGATGTGATGCAGTAGGCACGTGGCCCGGTGTAACGAGTCGCCCGTTTGGTGACCTGGGAACACTGCACACATCGTTCGGGGCCGTATGTGGAAACCTCGGCCGGACTCCCTGCGGATGGAACCTGAATAGGCGATAAACCTGGACTAGGGACTTGTGTGGTTAGTCAGGTCGTGGCCGACACCCTCGCTGGGCTTCCGCTTGAAGGTTGCCGAGTACATGCCGTGTAAACGACGATAAGTGGTGAGAGCGTGTGTGAAGTACACCCCTGCAGGGTTAACATCATCTATTCGAATAGCCGCGTCCGTGGTAAAGGACTTCTGGGTTGCCTATACAATTCATAGACAAGTGAAAGTGGATACTCTAAAATGCGCAAGATAAGCATGAGTGCTATGGATGGGGTTCTCCTAGGGAGACGGGAGCGGATCCATAGTGGTGTATTGATATGGTGAATATGTGGACTCGTGTGCGCCACCTCAAAAGAGTTACTTGCAGTCGTAGTTCAGGATAGCCACCGAGTCAAAGCTGGCTTGCTGCAGTTAAACTCCACCACCCCCTTTGTTGATGCTGATGCATATGTAGCTAGTTCTGATGTAAGTCTTGCTGGGTACATTTGTACTCACGTGTGGTTAACTTATGTTTTTGTAGAGAGACTTTAGTCTCGCTAGTAGTTCCGCGTGGACTTCGATGTTTAGCTTGTTACCTCAGCTACGATCTTGTGCCCTCGGCAGGGTCTTGTAGATAGTCAGGCTTCTCAGCCTTTTCATTTGTAGTTGTCTGTACTCAGTCAAGTTAAGCTTCCGCCTGTGCTTGTTGCTTGTATGACTTGAATGCTGGGTCATCAGACCCATGTTTGTAATATCTGGCTCTTCAAAGCCTAATGAATAAATACTTTGAGTTGTAGAGTTTTGTTGTGATGCCATGTTGTATTTGCACATATCGAGCATATTGTGTGTATGATTTGAAATGCTTGGTATGTGTGGGATCCGACTATCTAGTTGTTTATTCTTGGTAGCCTCTTTTATGGGGAAATGTCTCCTAGTGCTTCCACTGAGCCATGGTAGCTTGCTACTGCTCCGGAACACTTAGGCTGGCCGGCATGTGTCCTTCTTCGTTCCTGTGTCTGTCCCTTCGGGGAAATGTCACGCGGTGTCTACCGTAGTCCTGTTAGCCTGCTACAGCCCGGATTCTCGAGAGTCCTGTGATGACCGACACGTTCGTTGCTGGGTCATGTATGCATGTCCCTGTAAGTTAGTGCCACTTTGGGTTTACGACTAGTCATGTCGGCCCGGGTTCTCTGTCATATGGATGCTAGCGACACTATCATATACATGAGCCAAAAGGCGCAAACGGTCCCGGGCCAGGTAAGGTGGCACCCATGAGAATACCGTGCGTGAGGCCGCAAAGTGATATGATGTGTTACATGCTAGATCGGTGTGACTTAGGATCGGGGTCTTGGCAGCTTTGGTATCAGAGCCTGACTGCCTGTAGGATTACCAAGCCAAACTGGTCGAAGTTGAGTCTAGAAATGCTTTAGTTATATAAGGGAATTGACAAGCATGCCTTTGGTGTTTTGCAATCTCGATGGGGCATCGTTCGGTATCCTGCTAATACCTGGAGCACGCAGAAACTGTGGGAGGTGATGACTGCTTGTGTGATCATGCACAATATAATCATAGAAGACGAGCGCCCGGAACGTCTGTACGATCAAGGGTTTTAGTTTCAGGGTGAGAATGTTGTGCCTGAGCATGGAGGAGCGGCAACGTTTGAACAATTCACCCAATTTCATCATGACATCGTGATTGGGAAACTCACGTGCAACTGCAAACTGATTTGGTTGATCATATGTGGGCTCATGTTGGCAACCAATAGATGTATCTTCTTTTATTCGTTTGCAAAACTATGTGAGACATTTTTTTATTCGACTTGTAAAACTATGCTATTTTATTCGGTTCAAACTATGTTATTTGACTATATGTTTAAATGCAAATTCATCAATGCAAAATTGAACTATTTGTTGAAATAGGGCGGCCAGCCGGCCACGCCGGCACATATGTGTCGACGCTTTGGGTGCGCTACCGACCCATATCTAAAACATGACGGATGCCGGGCGGGCGGCTGACCCAAACGGACAAAAAGCGGACGAAATCGTCGTCCGTTTGGGTCGCCCCATTGAAGTTGTTTTAACATCTCATAAGTTAAGCAGTCTCTCTGTCCTAGTATAATATAAAGAGCAGTGCTATGCGGACGATAATATTTGAACGATTTGCGGATGGAGGAATCTTGTCCACAGCCAAGCAATGGCCGTTGGATTCTCTAGTCGTGCACAAATCGCTCAAAGTTTGTCGTGTGTGGAGCAGTTTTGTAATATAAATATGTTATCGCCCAGAGTATGTTATAGGGTAATGTTTGTGGCCGGGGCGCCGGCCGAACCGTTGCACCGGTCTCACCACGTCCGTGCGATCTAATGTTGATCATGCGGTCTTCAAAACAACCGTACTTGGCTAGTGGGCCCCACCCACCGTCCAGCCTTCCTTATCTCTTCACGCATTTGCTCGGCGGCTCATCCCCATCCACATCCTTCGCGCATCTCCCTCCCCACCCGCTACTAAGGAGCAGCGCTCGTCGCCATGGCCGCCGGCAGCTGGATCCACTCGTTGCCAGGCCGCCGGCAGCTGGATCTATCCACATCTTGTTGCAATCAGGGAGCAGCGCTCGTCCTCGTCCCCATCCACATCCTACCGCTTCTCCTTCCCCATCTCCCGCAGTCAGGGCCATGCTCGTCGTCTAGCCGCCGCGGCCAAGTTGCAGTCGACCACGCCGGCGATGAACTTGTGCTGGAACCAGGTCCGTTTTTGCTGGATCCACCCATTATTTTTGCTACAACCCCTTACTTTTTTGCTACCATCCCCTTTCGATTTTGATTATTTTTTTTATTTTTTTGGCTGGAACCGATGCCTCGTTTTGCTGGAACCAGCTGGTGGATGTGCTGCAAGGTTGACACCTCGGGCGGAGGAAGCTGCCTCCAGTGGCCAGGAGGGCACCGATGCTGCAACCAGCAGCTGCCGGAGGCGAAGACGATGACTTTTGGTGCTGCAACCACATTTTTTATTTGCTGGAACCGGGCGCCAGAAAGTTGCAACCACTTTTCATCGATGCTAGATCAGGACGGCGTCGAGCTCGTTTTTGCTGGAACCGGCAAGTTTTCTTGCTGGAACCTGCTAGATTTTTTTGTTGCAAGGACATGTGAGAGACTTTTGTTGTGACCGATGGGGGCGACTTGTTTTTGCTGCAATCATTGATTTATTTTGCTGGAACCAACGTAAATTTTTGCTGGAACCGGTTAATTCCTTTTGGTACATGAAACATATTTTTTTTGGAATTTTTGCTGCAACTGGCTGTGATTTTGCTACCACCGCCTTTTGATTTTGCTGGAAGCAGCTTATTTTTTGCTACCATTGTATTAATTTTTGCTACCACCATTTGTGATTTCTGCTACATCCTATTTACGGGGTCATCGACCAGCGACTTGCTGAGATTGTCGTCAGGGGCGTGCGACACGGCGACCGTGTGATGATCGGTGTCGAGGACGACGACCAGCGAGACACACCCGAATGGTGCTTCGCTTGGGGTGGAGATGTGCGAGATGCCCGAGATGCGAAAAGGACGGAGCGAGGGAAGAAGGACGAGTGAAATGTTATTTTAATCTGACGGTGCAGAACAAGTGGCATTGGACGGCCCGCGGTTGACCGGCCCAAATTTGGGCCGGTGCGCCGGCGCCTATCGCTGCCCTATGTTATATTGGTTGTCATAACATTTTATACTATGGGATGGAGGGGGTAATATTTTACTTCTCCAAGAAATCATGAGTCATTCCTGTGTGCTTTCAACCCCCCCCCCCATGGCAGCCCGGAGCTACCCTACCAAATTATTGGCGTTTGACCCAAGGTTGGGCTTATGTTTGGATGCCTTGAAAATTTTCAAATGTCAACAAATATTTTGCGCCTGCAGTCGGCGACTCCTATGTCTGCAAAACCGCCCGCCAATAAATTGGTGCACCTGCGTTTTGGTAGGGCCGGTGTACGCTCAATCCAAACAGTCCTTTGTTTCCAACATCCAATATTTTTCTTGAAGGACCAGCCTAGGCTGGTGTTTCATTGATAATAAGCAGGGAGCAGATGACAAAATGACAAGGCGAGGATCCGGAGATCAAGGATAGAAGGAAGAAGAAAGCAAAGAAAAACAAAGTGCCCATGGCACAAATAGCTAGCCTATTCTCCCGACGGGTCCCCGAAGGGGCTCTGAATGAACTTGCCGCCGCCTTGTTGCTAGAGGTTTAGGCCCTTCCTGATTGCAAGCAGCACGTCTTCCACATTGGTTTCTTTTGCCCTAAAAATGCAGTGGTTCCTCTCTTGCTAGATCTCCCATAGGGCAAGCATTGCGAGAGCCATGACTGCTTTCCTGGATGTTGACGGCGTAGCATCGATCATAGCTTTGATCTTGTCCAGAGAGTTGTGGTTGTCGATCCAAGTTGCTTGACCCAGGGCGTGGCAGCACTTCCAGGTAGAAAGCGCAGTCCAGGTTGCGGCCGCGAGGTGGCAATGCCAAAACAGGTGCTCGGAGCTTTCTAGGTTTCGGAGGCAAAGCTGACAGAAGTAGCTGTTGGTCCAACCTCTATGCTGTAACCTATCATTGCACCAGAGACGGTCTTGGTGAAGCAGCCAGGTGAAGATCTTCAGTTTGGCAGGCGCCCAAGTGTCCCATATCAGCATGCGAAACTGAGTTTGCATGGAACCCTGAAACTGGGCGCAGTAGGCCGATCGCGCGGTGTACTGCCCGGAGGCGGCAATCTTCCATCTGATCTGGTCGTGGCTGGCCTCTTGGAGGGCGAGGTGATGTGGGTGCAGCCGTCTATGCAGATTGAGCACATCCTGTACGATTGAGTTGGCATCGCCGTGCGCCAGGTCGGAGATCCAGCGGTCTTCAGAGAGGGCTTGTGCAACTGATCTGTTCTTTCGTCTAGAGTGCTTGTAGAGGTTGGGGTGGAGGAGCTTCAACGGAGTCGAGTCGAGCCATGCAGAGTGCCAGAAGCTAGCCATCTGACCATTGCCAATAGTCACCGATGTGGCCGTGCTGAAGAGGGCGTGATCGGAGGCGTCACAAGGCGGTTCCGCCCCGCCCACGGCCGCTCCGGGCTTTTCCAGGCGTGCGAGAGCCAGCGAAGGCGAAGGGCGCGGCTGAACTTCGTCATGTCGAGGATGCCAAGCCCTCCGTGCTCGATAGGGGAACAGACCCGTCCCCAGTTTACTTTGTAGTTTCCGCTAGAGAGCTCCTGATCCCGGCCCCATAGGAAGCGACGTCTACACTTGTCGATTTCTTTCAGCAGCTTCGCGGGGACTCGGAGCGCCGTGAGTGCGAACGTTGGCATGGCGGTGAGGACGCATCTGACGAGTACCCTGCGCCCGGCGATGGAGAGCATTTTTCCTTCCCAGCCAGCGAGTCTAGCCCTAACCCGATCGAGGATAAATTGTAGATGAACTAGTCGAAGCCGGCCAATTGTGGGGGGAAGCCCTAAGTATCTGATGGGAATTGCGTAATCGGGCCCCCAAAATACTGGAGCACCGCGCTGAGGTCGATGTCGTTGCAGTAAATCGGAGTCGCCGTGGATTTGGTGTTGTTTATCTTCAGGCCCGTGGCGTCACCGAAGCTCTCTAGTATGTCCATTAGACGATCGATCTCCTCCTTGACGGGGTTTGCAAAGATGATGGCTCCGTCCGCATATAAGCTAACCCTGAATTTGATTTCCCTGCCTGGCACCGGCGTAATATCGAGTTCTTCTTCAGCCGTTTTAAGCAAGCGGTGGATGGGATCAATCGCGAGGATGAAGAGAAGCGGCGACAGAGGGTCGCCCTGCCGGAGGCCGCGCCAGTGCATGATTGTTTGGCCGGGGATGCCGTTGAGGAGGAAGGCAGACGATGAAGTGGCGAGCAGCAGGGTGATCAAATCACGCCATTTAGCACTAAACCCTAAAGTCACCATGAGCTCGAGCAGATATTCCCATGAGACGTTATCAAATGCTCTTGAGATGTCTAACTTGAGGAGGATGGCTGGCGTCTTTCTGCGGTGCGGTGCTCTAACACAGTTTTGGACGTAGACGAAACTATCGTGCAGGCATCTAGTTTTCAGAAACGCAGTCTGGGCCGGCGATATGATGCTTTGAACAACCGAAACTAGCCGGATCGAGAGCACTTTGGAGACTTACTTGGCTATGGAGTGTATCAGGCTAATCGGATGGTAGTCGCTGATGCCGCTTGCGCCGTCTTTTTTGGGGATTAGGGCGACGATCGCCGAGTTGAGCAAGCCAAAGTTGTTGCCAGCCAAGTTGTAAAATTGGTTGAAAGCCTGCATTACGTCTTCTTTGGTTATCTGCCAGCATGATCTGAAGAACAAGCCACTGCATCCGTCTGGCCCGGGGGATTTCTCTGCCGGCGTGGCCTGAATCGCCGCCCACACTTCTTGCTCAGAAAATGGGTTGTCAAGTCCACCACCTTGAATTGTTGGCATGTGAATCTGGCTCCAGTTTATCGTAGTTGATCACTACTTGGTAGACCCGAGGATGCTGTCAAAATGGCTGTGAATGGCCGCTTCTTTGTCGCTGTGCGCCGTGGCTACTGTTTCATTGACTTTCAGAGCATGAATGAAATTCTTCCTCCTTCTCGACTAAATCTTTGCCATGAAGAAATTGGTTGGGGCGTCTCTAGAGCGCAACCAGGTGAGCCTAGAGGCCTGCCTCTTCCTGTAGCGCTCGATCGCTGCCAGCCCCAACAACCTGAGCTTGAGTCCCTTCCGCAGTTCTCGTTCGGCCGGCGAGACGTGACGTCTTTCCTGGGCTTCATCGAGGCGCAAGATTACCTCGCAGGCTATGTGGAATTGCAGCTTTGCGTCACCAAAGACGCTCTGACTCCAAATGCGGAGGTCCTTGGCCGTACGGGCGAGCTTGACGTGGAGGCGGGAAAACGCACAGGTAGCAGCGACTGGCCGCGTCTAGGCCGCGGTCATCGTGTCCGCGAAGCGTGGGAAACGCGGCCAGAAGGATTCGAACTTGAAGCACCTGCCACGCCGGGGGCCTGCCGCATCTGAAAGCACGAGTGGGCAGTGGTCGGAGCTAGCCGTGGAGGCTGCCATGAGCATGGCCAGGGGAACAGGGTTTCCCATGGCACGTTGCAGAAGAATTTGTCGATGCCCACCAGGGTTGGGCTGTCGCGCTCGTTGCTCCAGGTGAACTTGCGATTTCTGCATTTGATTTGACGAAGACAAGCTCTATCTATGGCAGCCCTGAAAACGCCCCATTAGCCTCCTATTGAGGTTGAGGTTGTTCTTCTCCCTAGCCTCGTAAATTTGATTGAGGTCGCCGTTGATGATCCATAGCTCAGAGCAAGGCGGGGCAGAGTTCGCGATCTTGGCGAGGAAGGCCTCCTTGCTCGCGTCGTCAGTTGGGCCATAAACCGTGGTTAACCAGAAGGAGGTTGGGCGCCTAGCTACGGAGACCTTAACCGTGATCGCAAACTGGCCAACGTCGTGGGTGACGACGTCTACCAGGTCCTGGTTCCAGAGGATTGCGATGCCGCCTCGAGTGCCGATGGCGGGCAGGACCGCACAGCCCCGCAGCGTTTGGCCGCCAATGTCGCGAACGTGGGCCGGCATCCACACGTCGATCTTGGTCTCTTGCATGCACAGAATGGCAGTGCGATGTGCAGCAGCTACTTCTCGAACGGCTTCTCGCTTCGCCGGCGAGTTCAGGCCGCGTACGTTCCGGCCCATGATCGGGGGGGGGGGGGGGGTGAGGTCGTCATTCATCTGGACACTGAGGGGATATCCGGCGACTACAATCACTAAGAGAAAACACGTACACCATCCAGCTCTCCGGGGGACGCCGTCGACCACCAATAGGCCCCAAACTACGACGGCGCCGGACCGGCCTCAGCCTACGACTACTACATGAGGAAAGCAAACCTAACTCCGACCAGCCGAGTGCTGGCCGCCGCCGGAAACTACCACTACAGTTACAACAGAAGGGGTTTCCTAACATGACTAAACAATGGCCTCCTCGGCGACACCTTTAGGCCCGTTGAGGCCAGCAGTGATGCGAAGGGCCTCCTTGCCCATTCTGGTTAGCTTGGCGATGACGGCGATGTCATCATCTGAGAGGGGCTTGTCTAATCTGCGCACGAGTGCCTCCGCCGCCTTCTTCGTCATCCTCTCTTTTGGGCCGAGGAGTCCCAGTCCCTGGACCAGGCGGAGCGTGCCGCGTTGCGCCACCGGCACCTTGCAGTTCGGGGCCACCTGACGAGCACTCTGACGCGGTGGATGGACCGACGTGGCACGCGCCTTGGGGGGAGCAGAGCTGCGCTTGGGCGGCGGCAGGCCGATCAGAGGGGTCGGCTTGTCGCAGAAGAGGCGTCGAGACGCGGCTGAATACTCTGCAATCTCCAGGTGCTGAACTTGCTGCGTGACCGCCCCCAGCTGGACAGCCACCGTGGCCGCAATCGTCGGCGTCTGGCAGCTGAGGAGAGACGGGTTGTGGCATGACCCGGAGAGCGTGGGGCTGAAAACGTCCATCATCTCCACCGATTCCTTGCCCTTCATCTTCTTTGCATCGTCTTCGAAGTCGAGGGGCACGGCCGTCGAGGCCGTGATCACCTTCTCGAGCTGGGCCGCGACGCTGTCCCTAGGAGCCAGGGGCGAGGAGCGCTTTGTCAGCAGTGGCGAAGAACTCCTCCACGCCGTCTCGAGCGCTGACAGGGGCGGGAGCAAGTGCACGTGCGCTTGGAGTTGGCGTGGGCACGTGCACCACGCTCGCCAAGCGCTGCTTGCTGGCCTTCTTCTTGCTTGGGTACGCCTTAGCGGACGAACGGTCGTGGCCACCATGCCGGCCCTGGTTTCTGGCGCTACCGGAGCGGCGGGGCGGAGGGGAGCCGCTGCGCTGGCGCACTCTGCTAGTGGCCCCGTCAGCGCCAGATGAGGCATTGGAGCCGCGCCCGCGTCCCAGCAGCGTGTCCTTCCAGGAGCGACGGCCGCCGCCGCCACCCCCTATCCGTCATCATCGCGGCGAGGGCCGCCATGAGGGAGTCCCCGGCAGCCGGTGTCCACCACCGGCGTGCGTTGTTGACGGCGATGGCGCTCTTCAGGCTGGCCGTCCTCCACATGCATGACCCAGGTGTCGGGGAAGGTGTGCGGCAAGTCGTCGTCGTGGTCGGAGTCAGAGGAGGGCAGGCCGCTCTAAGCGGAGTGCGAGGAGCGCGGTGAGCGGGGGGGGGGGGGTGGGCAGTCCTCCACCCTGTCGACGTGAATGAGCAGGTCGTAGCGTTCGGCGTCGGGCGGCAGGGCGACCCGCCGGTCAGGCGGCGAGTAGCCCTCCATCTCCTCGACACGGCCGGCGCCTTGGGGAAGCTTCCAGTAGGTGTGCCTGGTGGGGGTGAATGCCATGTCCCAAACCCACACCCAGCAGGCGAAAGTTTTGGTGTGGTCGCGCTCCAGTGTGCGGCTGTCGAGCCGGTCGATGCGCACCTTGTCGCCGAACACCTCCTAGACGCCCTCCAGTGTCCAGTAATATTGTGGCAGGTGCTCGATGACGCAGCGGACATGGAGGTTGAAGGTGCTGTGGCCTGCGTGGTCGTTCTCGCCCCAGGGTGCGATGTTGAAGTTGACGCCGTCGACACGCAGGGTGCCACGTCGCACCGCATTGTCGTGGTGGGCAGGCTGGGTGAAGATGACGAAGAAGTCCTCCGGGTTGTGCGCCATCACCCGCAGATGATGCGGTGGGAAGCATAGCTGCGCCTCGAATGCGCGGCCCACCGCCATGGGCGAGGTGGCGCAGACCCCATCGAGCGCGCGCAGCGTGACAGCATGACGACAGAGGAAGAAGATGCTCTGCTCGATGGCCGGGGTGGATTCGACGACCTTGTGGCTTGAGCGCGGACGCCTGGCCAGGTCGACTAGATTGAGCTCAGCCATGTCGGCAGCAGGCAGGGAGGGCAGCGGCTGGGGCGGGGTGGGGAAGCGCAGCCGAGCTTGGGCAGAGGTGCGAGGTGGAAGCATGCATATCCTACTGGAGGCAGGGCCGTCATGGCCGTTGCGTGGATTTTGGGGGCACTCCCTAGCAAAGTGGCCGAAGAGCTCGCAGATCACGCAGCGGAGAGGGTCGCGGCAGTCCTTTCTCCGGTGGTGCTTGCTGGGGCAACGGAAGCAGCGGCCGCGGAAACGGCTTAAGAAGGCCTCCCGACCACCCACTGCATTGAAGTCCGGCCACCGGTCCAAACGGGGAGCCGCGCTCATGTAACGCCCCGGATGTAACTTTCCATATTTGTAACTCCACCTCTTGCCATTTTCGGCTATGTGTTATGATATTCCCTTCGTGGTCGGGTTTTGTCTTTCGTTTTGCATTTTGTTCTTGTCATGCATCTCATACCATGTCATCATGTGCATTGCATTTGCATACGTGTTCGTCTCATGCATCCGAGCATTTTCCCCGTTGTCCGTTTTGCAATCCGGCGCTCCCACCTCCTCCGGCGCACCCCTCTTGTTTTCTTTCGTGAGCGGGTGTCAAACATTCTCGGAATGGACCGAGGCTTGTCAAGTGGCCCTAGTATACCACCGGGAGACCACCGGTCAAGTTTCGTTCCATTTGGAGGTCGTTTGGTACTCCAATGGTTAACCGGGCATCCGCAAAGTCCTTTTGTGTGTTGCAGCAAAACCCCCCTCAAAACCAGCCCAAAACCCCTCTAACTCTCTTCCATGCTCTACGTCGTTCGATCACGATCGTGTGGGCGGAAACCGCACCTCATTTGGACTCTCCTAGCTCCCTCTAGCTATATATATGCATTCGCAGTCCGAACCCTAACCTCGCCCTCCGCCGTCGCCGGACACGTCCGGTCCGGCTGGACGAAGCCGCCGCCACCCCGCAGCCACTCAGCGTCTGCCATGTGGCGCGTCCGCCGCAACCGCGCCGCCGGCCCGCCAGGCCCGCCGCGGGCCCCCGAGCCCGAGCTGCCGGCGCCCGCCTCCGCGCCCCGCGCCGCCGCCTCGCCTCCCTCCGCCGCCGCACCCGCGCGCGCCGGCCGCCGCCTCGCCGCCGTCGCCCTGCATCGCCTCGCCGCCGTCCGTTCGTCGCCTCGCCGTGCCCCGCCGCCCCGCGCCGCCGCCGTGCCCCGCCGCCGTCGCCTCGCCGATAGGTATGGCAGTTAATTTGTCAGCCATTTGCAAAGATATTTCAGTAGGTGTGAGTTTATTCAAGTCAACTCTTTTGTATAAACAGAAAGGCATAACACTAACACCAGCTCCTAAATCACACAAAGCAGTTTTCACATAATTCTTTTTGATGGAGCAAGGTATAGTTGGTATTCCTGGATCTCCAAGTTTTTTAGGTACTCCATCTTTGAAAGTATAATTAGCAAGCATAGTGGAGATTTCAGCTTCCGGTATTTTTCTCTTATTTGTGATGATGTCTTTCATATACTTTGCATAAGGAGGCATTTTCAAGATATCAGTCAAGCGAGTACGCAAAAAGACTGGCCTCAACATTTCAGCAAAGCGTTCAAATTCTTCATCATCATTCTTTTTAGTTGACTTGGGTGGAAAAGGCATAGGTTTTTGAACCCACGTTTCTCTTTCTTTACCGTGTTTCCTAGCCACAAAGTCTCTTTTATCATACCTTTTATTTTTGGGTTGTGGGTTATCAAGATCAACAGGTGGTTCTATCTCAACATCATTATCTGGTTCTTTTTCATTATTTGGTTGAGAGTCTTCATGAACCTCATCATTATCTTTTTCCTTATCACTAGGTGAGTGTTCATTACCAGACTGAGTTTCAGCATCAGAGATAGAAGTTTCATTTGTATTATTAGGAGGTTTCTCTATTTCAGGTTCACTAGAAGTGTGCAAAGTCCTATCATTTTTCTTTTTCTTTTTCTTTTTAGAAGGACTAGGTGCATTAGTGTTGTTTCTTTGTGAATCTTGTTCTATTCTTTTTGGGTGTCCCTCAGGATAAAGTGGTTCCTGAGTCATTTTACCTCCTCTAGTTGCAACTCTAACAGCAAAGTCATGCATATTATGATTCATTTCATCAAGTAATTCTCTTTGTGATTTAGCAACTTGTTCTTGTTGAGTTTGAACCATAGAAGAATGTTTTCCAACACCTCTAACATAATTTGATATTCTAAATAACAAGTCACTCAAGCGAGAAATCATATCAGAATTATATTTCAACTGTTTCATAACATTTGCATTGAAGTGATCTTATTTTCTAATATAGTTTTCAAACTCATAAAGGCATGGACTAGGATGCATATTGTGAGGATTATCATTTTCATTGAACTTCATAAGAGAATTTACCTCTACCACCTTAGGCAGTGGTGGTGTATTAAGCCCATGTATTTCTTCAATAGGAGGTAAATTTTTAACATGCTCAGCTTTAATACCTTTTTCCTTCATAGATTTCTTTGCCTCTTGCATATCTTCAGGACTGAGATATAATATACCCCTCTTCTTCGGAGTGGGTTTAGGCGGTGGTTCGGGAATAGTCCAATCATCATAATTTTTCAATATATTATTCAATAAATCTTCAGCTTGAGCAATAGTTCGTTCCTTGAAAACACAACCAGCACAACTATCTAGGAAGTCCCTAGAAACATCGGTTAGTCCATTATAGAAGATATCAAGTATTTCATTTTTCTTAAGAGGATGATCAGGCAAAGCATTAAGTAATTGGCAAAGCCTCCCCCAAGCTTGTGGGAGACTCTCTTCTTTAGTTTGCACAAAGTTAAATATTTCCTGTAAGGCAGCTTGTTTCTTATGAGCAAGAAAATATTTTTTAGAGAAGTAGTAAATAAAATCCTGGGGACTACGCACACAACCAGGAGTAAGAGTATTGTACCAAGCTTTAGCATCACCCTTTAATGAGAAAGGAAATAATTTGAGAATAAAGTAATAGCGACTCTTCTCATCATGAGTAAAAAGGGTGGCTATATCATTCAACTTAGTAAGATGTGCCACAACAGTTTCAGTTTCATAACCATGGAAAGGATTAGATTCAACCACAGTAATTAACTTTGGGTTGACAGAGAATTCATAATCCTTATCAGCAATACAGATAGGTGAAGTAGCAAACTTAGGATCACATCTCATTCTAGCATTCAGAGATTTTTCTTTATACTTTTGTAGTAATTTCTCTAGATCATCTCTATCATTGCAAGCAAGAATATCTCTAGTGGCTTCTTCACTCATAACATAACCTTCCGGTACCTTAGGCAATTCATATCTAGCAAGGCTAGTTCTAGCAGGTGTTTCAGGAGTTTCGGTTTCAAGCTCATCATCAGATTCAACAACATCATGTTGTATTACTCTAGCAATTTGTTCATCAAAAAATTCACCAAGTGGCACGTCATCATTATCAAGCAAGGTACTAGCATCATCATAAGCATTATCCATAGCAGAAGTAGCATCATCAATAACTTGCAACATATCAGGATTAATAGCATGTGGTGGTGTTGCAAGTTTACTCATAACAGAAGGTGAATCCAAAGCAGAACTGGATGGCAGTTTCTTACCTCCCCTCGTACTTGAGGGAAATATCTTAGGCTTAGGATCCTTCATATTCTTCATAGTTATAATATGATAATAATCCCAAGTGACTCAACAAATATAGCTATGCTCCCCGGCAACGGCGCCAGAAAAAGGTCTTGATAACCCACAAGTATAGGGGATCGCAACAGTTTTCGAGGGTAGAGTATTCAACCCAAATTTATAGATTCGACACAAGGGGAGCCAAAGAATATTTGAAGGTATTAGCAGCTGAGTTGTCCATTCAACCACGCCTGGAGGTTAATTATCTGCAGCAAAGTGATCAGTAGCAAAGTAGTTTGATAGTTTTGATAGTAGTGACAGCAGCAACGGTAACAGTAACAGTGATAGCAGTAATTTGTAGCAAGTGTAACAGTGATGATAGCAGTAGTAACGCAGCAAGATCAATATAAATAAATTCATAGGCATTGGATCGGTGACTTGTTGGATGATATTCATCATGTGACAGTTATAACCTAGGGCGATATGGCACTAGCTCCAGTTCATTGATATAATGTAGGCATGTATTCCGTAAATAGTCATACGTGCTTTATTAAAAGAACCTGCATGACATCTTTTGTCCTACCCTCCCGTGGCAGCGGGGTCCATATTGGAAACTAAGGGATATTAAGGCCTCCTTTTAATAGAGAACCAGAACAAAGCATTAACACATAGTGAATGCATGAACTCCTCAAACTCCGGTCATCACCGGGAGTGGGCCCGTTTGTTGTGGATACTAGGGATCAGGCCCTAACAAAACTAACTCGATTACATGATGAATCTCATCCAACTCCTCACCGACCAGCGAGCCTACGAAGGAATTACTCACTCCCGGTGGGGAGCATCATGGAATTGGCGATGGAGATTGGTTGGTGATGACGAAGAACGAAGATCCCCCTCTCCGGAGCCCCAAACAGACTCCAGATCTGCCCTCCCGAGGAAGAGCAGGGCTTGGCGGCGGCTCTGTCTCGTGGAACGCGATAATTCTTTCTCCTTGATTTTTTCTAGAATAATGTGAATTTATAGTATCAGGGGGATCGTCAGCGGGCCACCAGGTGGGTACAACCCACCTGGGCGCGCCGGGAGAGGGGGGCGCGCCCTGGTGGGTTGTGCCCAACCAGGGGCCCCTCTCTGGTGGTTGTTGGCTCCAAAAATCCTTATTTATTCCATAAAAAATCCTCGCAAAGTTTCGTTCCATTTCGAGAACTTTTATTTCTGCACAAAAACAACACCATGGTAGTTCTGCTGAAAACAACGTCAGTCCGGGGTTAGTTTCATTCAAATCATGCAAATTAGAGTCCAAAACAAGAGGAAAAGCGTGAGAAAAAGTAGATACGTTGGAGACGTATCAACGGCATACATTTCGCTCCGATGAACTATTTGCTATTAGGGAAAGCAACAGAAACGGTCAGCCAGATCAAGGTGTGTGTGATATACGGCATACGATTCAGTCGAATGAACTATTTTCGATTAGGGAAATAACATAGACGGTTCAACTTAACAAGATGTGTGTGATACACGGCAAAAAGGCCCGGAGGTTAATTCGAGAACAAGTACACAGAGGTTAATTTGACATACATGACTTATAAGTTTCACAGAAATCATATCACTTTTTTGGAAAACATTTAATTGCATTGAATGTATATAGTGCTCCATCCTATTAGTTCAATTAACCTCGAGGTCCATGTTTTCGAAACATGTCGTAAAGTAACGGGATAGACCTTCATTCAAGCCAATCAACATGTGTTCAAAAAAGAAAAATTATCAAAAAGTAACGAGATAGACCTTCTTGAAGCCAATCAACATGTGTACAAAAAACAAAAAATGTCAAAAATTACAAAACAAGGACCTCAAGGTTAATTCAACTAATACAATGGAGCACTATATACATTCAATGCAATTAAATGTTTACAGTGACCCATCACATCAATTAATTTAACATCGAGGCCACTTCCCATCCGGTCACCCATCTGATGACTACTTAAGCCTCAGCACAGTTAACTTGGGAGTTCTGTTAGGAGCTATCGGTAGGGAAGCTGGTCCTTGCTGCTGTAGGATCCCTCTTTGCATCCTTTATTGGGCACCCGGATGACCGACTGTTGCCGCCCGATGGTCAATGCCACGTCCACCGCATGGCAGTTTTTGCAGCGGGTAACTGCAACGTCGCATCACGCCCGGCGCAACCGCATGCACACGAACGTGCGTGATCGTGCGCCGGCCCCAAACAGTGGCAGCACAACTTATAAATTGATGGATGGAGTACTAGTTACAGTGATGCATATAATTAAGCAAAGGGATCGCACATGTCTGTATTGACTGGAACGAGAATGCAATAGCACAATAAGAATTAAGGCCACGATGATGCGATCGCAGTGGTGGTTATAGGAGGCAAGAAGAAAGATGCATCCATCAATGTACGACCTCCTCCTCCTCAACTCAGTGCGTCGGGCCACCGACCGGCGGCTAAGGAGCGTCGGCTTTTTTGGCGAGGTCAACGTGCTTCTCAGCAAAGGCATCCAAGGCTTCCAGCCGGTTGAAGAAGGCCAACGTTGTAGCATCCTCACTGGCCTTGTAGATACCTATGTACATGATTTGCTCGTACACGTGGAGGTGTAGGTCGACGAATTCTTGCAGGGCGAGGCGCCTCGCGGCGAGCGCGACCTCCAGGTGGACATTCTTCGTGGCGTCGGCGGGCAGTCGCAGGGCCACCAGTGCTTGAAAGAGGTTCTGACCATGGATGCCGATTAGGGTGGCAGGCAATGAGGAGCCCGGCCGCGCGGGCTGGAGGAGTACGGCGATGTCGTCCGCGAGCTTCTTGATGACGGTGAACTTGTTGGTGGTGGCAACGATCATCTAGTCCAACTGAGAGTCGTAGCTGGCGTCGATGGCGGCCATCCACCAGCCGGTCGCCAACACCATCTGGAGACGGTCCTCAGTGCCATGCCGTAGGCCGGCGTCATGGACCATCCGGTAGAGCCGCTGGCCGCTCGCGTGCATTGCCGCCATGGGTCTGGAGTGAGCACTTTTGCGCTTAGTGTAGGTGCTTAGGAAAATGCTTAGGTGCGTATGATGTGGTAGATGCATTGGAATGGAGGGGCGCCTTTATATGAGTGCAAACTGCGTTGCATTCACATCATGCTGCCTCTTTTCCCGGTCCTCCTCCCATTACTTCCCTCATGCATTCACGATGCTAATTGAAGTAGGATGGATCATTGGTCGTTCAAAATTTCGGGAACCGCTGATACATCTTCGTCGTATCTATAATTTTTAATTGTTTCATGCCAATATTATACAACTTTCACATATTTTGGCACATTTTTAAATGATTTATTGGACTAACCTATTGATCCGTCCCGGTGCCATTTTCTGTTTTTTGCATCTTTTTTGCATCGCAGAAAATCCATATCAAACGAAGTCCAAATGCAATAAAATTTTACGGAGAATTATTTTGGAATATATGTGATTTTTGGGAGTTGGAATCACCGCAAACAGAGGCCCACACATCCCACAAGACACCAGGGCGCGCCCCAGGCCCCTGGCGCGTGGTGGTGGGTTGTGTCCTCCTCGAACGTTGGTTGGAGCTCTACTTTGGGCGCAAGGAAGCATATATCCTTAAAATCTCAGCGCAATCGGAGTTACGGATCTCCCGGAATATAAGAAACGGTTTTCGGCCAGATCAGGGGAACGAGAAACAGAAGAGAACAAAGAGGGAGATCCAATCTCGGAGGGGCTCCCGCCCCTCCGCCGCCATGGAGGCCATGGACCAGAGGGGAAACCCTCCTCCCATCTAGGGGGGACGCCAAGGAAGAATAAGGAGGAGGGGGCTCTCTCCCCCCCCCCTCTCCCGGTGGCGCCGGAGTGCCGCTGGGGCAAGGACCGTGACGGTGATCTACATCAACAATCTTGCTACCGTCAACATCAACTTTCTCCCCTCTATGCAGCGGTGTAACACCCCTTCTCCTGCTGTAATCTCTACTTAAACATGGTGCTCAACTCCATATATTATTTCGCAATGATCTATGGTTATCCTATGATGTTTGAGTAGATCCGTTTTGTCCTATGGGTTAATCGTGATCTTGGTTGGTATGATTGTATATTTTATTTATGGTGCTGTCCTACGGTGCCCTCTGTCTCGCGCAAAAGTGAGGGGCCCCCGCTATAGGGTGTTGCAATATGTTCATGGTTCGCTTATGGTGGGTTGCGAGAGTGAGAGAAGCTTAAACTCGAGTAGGTGGGGTATGACGTATGGGAGTAAAGAGGACTTGATACTTAATGCTATGGTTGGGTTTCACGACCTTAATGATCTTTAGTAGTTGCGGATGCTTGCTAGAGTTCCAATCATAAGTGCATATGATCCAAGTGGAGAAAGTATGTTAGCTCATGCCTCTTCCTCATGTAAAATTGCAAGAATTATTACTGGTACTTGTTATTGATTGCCTAGGGACAAATGACTTTCTTGTGGACAAAAGCTATCCACTTTTATTACCTTGCAATGTATTCGTAGTTTTATTCTCGCAAAGTACTCATTATTTTATTCTTGCAAAATAGTTTCATACTTGTTTTAGGTAAAGCATATGTCAGGTGTGCGTAGAGTTGTATCGGTGGTCGATAGAACTTGAGGGAATATTTATTCTACCTTTAGCTCCTCATTGGGTTCGACACTCTTATTTATCAAAGAAGGCTACAAACGATCCCCTATACTTGTGGGTTATCAAGACCTTTTTCTGGCGCCGTTTTCGAGGAGCAATAGCGTGGGGTGAATATTCTCGTGTGTGCTTGTTTGCTTTATCAGTAAGTAGTTTTTATTTTCTGTTCTAAGTTGTTCTCTATCTTTAGTTATGGATATGGAACACGAAACACCAAACAAATTAGTGGTACTTGCTACTCATGGAGATGGGGAGCCTCCTAAAACCCTCGATGCTCGTTATGTGAAAAATATTATGCACTACTTTGATAATCCTGAGAAAATCCCATTCAATTATATAATGGGCTTAACGTTAGATCAACGTGAATACTTTAGGATTATCGCTTGACTCATAAATGGAAATTGTTATGGGATCAAATTTATATGTTGCATTGGTATGCTCCGGATTTATGCTTGAGATATGATTTTACTTGTTGCTCTAGGATGAATGCTCCACGCCTTCCCTTTTCATGCAAATTTAATGATAATGAAACCTTGGCTTCTTATGCTAGAGGTATATATGATTACTATGATGTGGAAAAAATAGAAGAATTTGTTGCTTTTAATGGTGCTTATGAAATTGAATCTTTGTTCTTAAAGTACGAAACTTTTGATGATGATGTTTATTGACCCGAAAATTTTGCCATCCTTAAATATTGCTATGATAATTATAAATACAATTCCGATATTGATGAATTTATTGAGAAAATCACCGCTGTCCGAGAAGAGACTGATATTTTGTAGGAGTCTATGGAAGAAGGAATTGATGAAACTGCGAGCTCATTGGATGAAAAAGATGATGTGGAGAGTGAAGAACAAGCGGAGGAAGAGCGGATTGATTACCCGTGCCCACCTTCTAATGAGAGTAACTCTTCAACTCATACATTGTTTAATTTCCCTTTGTTATTACCGAAGGGTGAATGCCATGATAATTGCTATGATCCCGTTGATTCGTTTGAAATATCCCTTTTTGATGATGCTTGCCATACTTGTGGCGAAGATGCCAATATGAATTATACTTATGGAGATGGACTTGCTATAGTTCCTTATGACAAGAATGAAATTATTGCTATTGGACCCACACATCATAGTCCTATTATCTTTTTGAATTCTTCCAACTGCACTATATCGGAGAAGTTTGCACTTATTAAGGATTATATTGATGGGTTGCCTTTTACCGTTGCACATGATAATTTTGATGAATGTAATATGCATGTGCTTGCTGCTCCTACTTGCAATTATTATGGGAGAGGAACTACATCTCCACCTCTTTATGTTCCCGACACGATTAAATTGCAAGAAACTTCTTATGCTATGTATTGGCCTTTACTTGATGTGCATGAATTGTTCTTGTATGACATGCTGATGCATAGGAAGAGAGTAAGACTTCGTCATTACTTGATTTATGTTGCTTTGTGCTCACTACTAAATGCCAAATCATTACTAATTAAAACTGGCTTTGATATACCTTGGGATTCGGATGGATTAGATTACTTGAGCACTTTATGCCTAGCTTAATGGCTTTAAAGAAAGCACTGTCAGGGAGACAACCCGGAAGTTTTAAAGAGTCATTTATTTCCGTTGAGTGCTTTTATAAAGTTTAAAAACAAAAAAATATAGAGCGGAACCTAAAACTTCACAAAATGAAAAGTGAAAGTGAGAGGGACAAGCATTGTGAAAGTAGGAGCTAGCCTTGAACTTTGTTCATGCCCATGGAAACTTTGTGAATCTTAGTTACAGAAAATTTTCAACAAAAATAATTATCCCCTTGTACAAATCCATTGTATTATAAAAATAATGTGCCAAGGTTTGCCTTTAGGATGATTAGAGTGCTTGTTGGTATGTGCGGTGCGGAAACAGGAACTTTGGCTATAGCGCGTGAATTTCCATTTTTTACTGGAACGTCAAACGTTTCTGAAACTTTTTGCATAGTCTTGATATACAAATTGTTTACGTTGTCCTAATTTTATAAGAATTTTTGGAGTTACAGAAGTATGGTAGTGTTCAAATTACTACAGACTATCATGTTTAAGACAGATTCTGTTTTTGATCCATTATGTTGCTTGTTTTGTTGAAACTATCGATTCTATCGGTGGTATAAGCCATGGAAAAGTTATATTATAATAGCTACAATGCAAAAACAAAATATTAATTGGTTTGCAACAGTACTTAGAGTACTGATTTGCTTTATTACACTAACGGATCTTACCGAGCTTTCTGTTGAGTTTTGTGTGGATGAAGTGATCAAAGATCGAGGAGGTCCCGATATGAGTAGAAGGAGGAGAGGCAAGAGCTCAAGCTTAGGGATGCCCAAAGCACCCCAAGTAAATATTCAAGGAGACTCAAGCATCTAAGCTTGGGGATGCCCCGGAAGGCATCCCATCTTTCTTCAACAAGTATCGGTATGTTTTTGTCTTCGTTTCGTTCATGTGATATGTGTGAATCTTGGAGCGTATTTTGTGTTTATTTTTCACTTTTATTTTATGCACCATGCTGGTATGAGATAGTCCATGGTTGAATTATAGAATGCTCATTGCACTTCACTTATATCTTTTGAGTATGGCTTTATATAATGCTTCATGTGTTTCACTTATATTATTTGAAGTTTGGATTGCATGTTTCTCTTCACATAGAAAACCGATGTTCGTAGAATGCTCTTTTGCCTCACTTATATTTGTGAGAGCATGATCTTTTGTAGAAAGAATTAAACTCTCATGCTTTGCTTATATCTATTTAGAGAGACAAATGGAATTGGTCAATTGCATGGTTAGTCATAAAATCCTACATAAAACTTGTGGATCACTGAATATGATATGTTTGATTCCTTGCAATAGTTTTGCGATATAGAGATGATAATATGTGGGAGGTACTAGTGGATGATCGTGTTTAGTAAGATATTGGTGTTAAGGTTTGTGATTCCCGAAGCATGCACGTATAGTCTCTCGTTATGCCGCGAAGTTGGAGCACAATTTATCCTTGATTGTCTATCTTTGTGTGAAGGTCGGGGGTGCGCGATGGTTAACTCCTACCAGCCTCCCCCCGGAGCATGCGTAGTAGTACTCCCTCCGATTTTTTACTCTGCGCATAACTTCTCACACGCATACCAACAAAAGAGTGGATCTGTTAATTCTTGACCAATATGCCCCTGCTTTTGCGTGGGATAGGACGTTGGCTGTTATTAATTGCATGCAGCTGATTGGCCCTTTCTATCAAATCAACTGAAAAACAGCCTTGCATGCACGCATGCACTCCTCGATTCCAGCACTGCAATTAACCCACACATATGACTGGTTGCATGGGAGGCGGGTGACGAGGGCAGAGTAGGAAAGCATGGAGAAAAAAGTGGAACGCGCAGAGCATCGGGGAAAAATTCAACAAAAGTTATGCCAGAGTATTTAGGATCGGAGGGAGTACTTTGCTTCGAGGGCTAATAAACTTTTGCAATAATTATATGAGTTCTTTATGGTTAATGCGAGTCCATGAATTATACGCAATCTTACCTTTCCGCAATTTGCTAGCCTCTACGGTAACGTGCATTGCCCTTTCTCACACCGAGAGTCGATGCAAACTTTGCTGGTGCATCCAAACCCCGTGATATGATACGCTCTATCACACATAAGCCTTATTATATCTTCCTCAAAACAGCCACCATACCTACCTATTATGGATTTTCCATGGCCATTCCGAGATATATTGCCATGCAACTTCCACCGCTTCCGTTTGATGAGTTGAGCATTCATTGTCATATTGCTTTGCATGATCATATAGCTGACATAGTAGTTGTGGCCCAGCCACCGTTCATCATTTTTCATACATGTTACGCTAGATCATTGCACATCCTGGTACATTGCGAGAGGCATTCATATAGAGTCATACTTTGTCATAGGTATCGAGTTGTAATTTTTATTTATTTTGAGCTATAGGTAAATAGAAGTGTGATGATCATCATTATTCATTTTTAGAGCAGTGCCCCGGTGAGGAAAGGATGATGGAGAATATGATTCCCCCACAAGTCGGGATGAGACTCCGGACAATGAGAGAAAAAAAGAAAAAAAGAAAAATATAAAAAGAAAGAAAAAAATAAAAAAGGAAAAAGAGAGAAGGGGCATGCTAGTTCCGCACTTGTACTTCAAAGTAGCACCATGTTTTTCATATGGAGAGTCTCCTATATTATCACTTCCATATACTAGTGGGAATTTTTCATTATAGGATTAGATGCACACTCATTTAGTTTTCATGTTGAGCTCTCATACACTTATAGCTCTTATAGTGCATCTATTGCATGGCAATCCCTACTCCTCGCATTGATATCAATTGATGGGCATCTCCATAGCCCGTTGGTTAGCCGCGTCGATGTGAGACTTTCTTATTTTTTGTCTTCTCTATATTTACCCCTATCATCATGCTCTATTCCACCGATATTGCTATATCCATGGCTTGCGCTCATGTATTGCGTGAGAGTGAAAATGCTGAAGCGCGTTAAAAAGTATGAACCAATTTCTTGGCTAACACCGGGGTAGTACATGATTTATACTTTGTGTTAGGAAGATAGAGCATGACAAGACTGATTTTGTAGGGATAACATTCTTTAGCATTTGATTTTATGAAAGACATGATTGTTTGTTGGGATGCCTGAATATTGATGTCTTTATGTCAAATTATAGACTATTGCTTTGAATCACTTATGTCTTAATATTCATGCCATGACTAGACATATGATCTAGTTTATGTTAGGTAGCATTCTACATCAAAAATTATCTTTTTTACCATTTACCTACTCGAGGACGAGCAGGAATTAAGCTTGGGGATGCTGATACGTCTCCGTCGTATCTATAATTTTTGACTGTTTGATGCCAACATTATACAACTTTCACATATTTTGGCACCTTTTTATATGATTTATTGGACTAACCTATTGATCCAGTGCCCAGTGCCAGTTCTGTTTTTTGCATGTTTTTTGTATCGTAGAAAATCCATATCAAATGAAGTCCAAATGCAATAAATTTTTATGAAGAATTATTTTGGAATATATGTGATTTTTGGGAGTTGGAATCACCACAAACAGAGGCCCACACAGCCCACAAGACACCAGGGCGCGCCCCAAGCCCCTGGCGCGTGGTGGTGGGTTGTGCCCTCCTCGAACGTCGGTTGGAGCTCTACTTCGGGCGGAAGGAAGCTTATATCCAGAAAAAAAATCGTGTTAAAATCTCAACACAATCGGAGTTACGGATCTCCAGGAATATAAGAAACGGTTTTCGGCCAGATCAGGGGAACGAGAAACAGAAGAGAACAGAGAGGGAGATCCAATCTCGGAGGGGTTCCCGCCCCTCCGCCGCCATGGAGGCTATGGACCAGAGGGTAAACCCTCCTCCCATCTAGGGGGGCCAAGGAAGAAGAAGAAGGACGGGGCTCTCTCCCCCTCTCTCCTAGTGGTGCCGGAGTGCCGCCGGGGCAAGGATCGTGACGGCGATCTACATCAACAATCTTGCTACCGTCAACACCAACTTTCTCCCCCTCTATGCAGTGGTGTAACACCCCTTCTCCCCGCTATAATATCTACTTAAACATGGTTCTCAACTCCATATATTATTTCCTAATGATCTATGGTTATCCTATGATGTTTGAGTAGATCCGTTTTGTCCTATGGGTTAATCATGATCTTGGCTGGTATGATTGTATATTTTATTTATGGTGCTGTCCTACGGTGCCCTCTGTCTCGCACAACCGTGAGGGGCCCCCGCTGTAGGGTGTTGCAATATGTTCATGGTTCGCTTATGGTGGGTTGCGAGAGTGACAGAAGCTTAAACCCGAGTAAGTGGGGTATGACGTATGGGAGTAAAGAGGACTTGATACTTAATGCTATGGTTAGGTTTCATGACCTTAATGATCTTTAGTAGTTGCGGATGCTTGCTAGAGTTCCAATCATAAGTGCATATGATCCAAGTAAAGAAAGTATGTTAGCTCATGCCTCTCCCTCATGTAAAATTGCAAGAATGATTACCAATACTTGTTATCGATTGCCTAGGGACAAATGACTTTCTTGTTGACAAAAGCTATCCACTTTTATTACCTTGCAATTTATTCGTAGCTTTATTCTCGCAAAGTACTCGTAGTTTTATTCTTGGAAAATAGTTTCATACTTGCTTTAGGTAAAGCAAACGTCAAGTGTGAGTAGAGTTGTATCGGTGGTCGATAGAACTTGAGGGAATATTTGTTCTACCTTTAGCTCCTCATTGGGTTTGACACTCTTATTTATCAAAGAAGGCTACAAACGATCCCCTATACTTGTGGGTTATCAACCGCTACCCTCTCCCTCATCTGCATTAAATCGTATTGGGAACTGCGCCGCTCGCTGTCAAATCGAATAGTACTACACCGCCCGCTACACGCCCGGCTGAACACGCCTCCTCGCCTCCATCTATGCTTAATTACTGAATTTTAGTTGCAAAAATTAGATACTGCTAGTGATTTTTAGCTTCATATTTTGACAAATTGCAGTGTTACAAGGTTGACAAATGGCAATGTTACTAGATCAACAAATGTCAATCTTTCCAGTTTGACAAATGGCAACATACCCAATATGACAGATGCAAATCTTACAAAATTGCTTGTAAGTGGTTGCACACGGGTCATCCAAAAGAACCGTTTGCGTTGAAGAGATGCACAAATCCTGCTCTCACTTTGCATACTGGTGTTCTATCTAAAACGTTTGTGATCAAAAGCCATTAAAACCTATAGCCATTAAAACCAAGACACGTGGCGTCACGTGAATGGTTAACAGAACGCGCACGGTTTGAATTATACAAACGTTTGAGATATTAAAGTGGCAGCTATTTTTTTCAAAATGCCTTTGTTCGATGTTATTCGAGTGCGCCTTCTCTCAAAATGGACACAAAAATTACCACATCATGTCTGGTGCCATTCCATGGTATCATGCCAAGTTTCATGAATTTCAGACGAGTTTTGGATTTACTAGAATTTAAAAACAAAGTATCTCAACGTTTTGCCGGCAATCAACGGTGCACTAGTGTTTGAAATGCATTCCCATTTCTTGCATGGGACCTAAGCATGCACCCAAGGACAAAGATTTGATTTTTCAACCAATTTATATGCACTGGAGCATGTGCATGTAGTTCAAATTTGAATTATGCACATAACTGCATTGAAAACTCAGTTAATGCATAAAAATGTCCAAATGAACCCCGAAAAATCACAAAAATTGACACAACACTCCTGTTGTTCTATGTTGACACGAGAAATTTTTTGAAAGCAATAAGAGGCAGTGGATATCGTATCATCCCCAAAGGTGGGACGTTCCCTACCGAAACCATCACGCTTGTTGTGAGAAGCTCTGGTTTGTGAGAAGCATATACCCAAACCTGCCCCAAATGGGAAAAAAATTACCACGTCATGTTGATGCCACTCCATGATAGCATGCCAAGTTCCATGAATTTCAGACGAGTTTTGGATTTACTAGAATTTAAAAATCAGGTATCTCAATGTTTGCGGCCGAGTGGCGGTGGCAGGGTGTTTGACATTCATTCCCTTTTCTTGCATGGGACCTAAGCATGCAACCAAGGACACATATTTGAATTTTCAACCAATTTATATGCATTAGAGCATGTGCATGTAGTTCAAATCTGAATTATTCACATAAATGCATTGAAAACTCAATTAATGCATAAAAATGTCCAAACGAACCCCAAAATATCCCAAAAATGATACAACACTCCTGTTGTTGTATGTTGACATGAGAAAATTTTTGAAATCAATAAGAGGCAATGGATATTGTTTCGTCCCCAAAGGTGGGACGTTCCCTACAGAAACCATCAGGCTTGTTGTGAGAAGCTCTGGTTTGTGAGAAGCATATCCCCAAACCTGCCCCAAATGGGATAAAAAAATTACCACGGCATGTTGATGCCGCTCCATGATAGCATCCCAAGTTTCTTGAATTTCAGACGAGTTTTGGATTTACTAGAATTTAAAAACCAGGTATCTCAATGTTAGCGGACGAGTGACGGTGGCATTGTGTTTGACATTCATTTCCATTTCTTGCATGGGACCTAAGCATGCAACCAAGGACATAGATTTGAATTTTCAACCAATTTATATGCATTAGAGCATGCATGTAGTTCAAATTTGAATTATGCACATGAATGCATAGAAAACTCAGTTAATGTATAAAAATGTCCAAGCAAACCCCAAAAAATCCCAAAAATTGACACAACACTCCTGTTGTTCTATGTTGACACTAGGAAAAAAATTGAAATCGAGAAGAGGCAATGGATATCGTTTCGTCCAGAAAGGTGAAACATTCCCTACCGAAACCACCAGGCTTGTTGTGAGAAGCTCTGGTTTGTGAGAAGCATATCCCCAAACCTGCCCCAAATCAGGCAAAAAATTTACCACGGCATGTTGATGCCGCTCCATGACAGCATGCCAAGTTTCATGAATTTCAGACGAGCTTTGGATTTACTAGAATTTAAAAACCAGGTATCTCAATGTTTGCGGCCGAGTGACGGTGGCAAGGTGTTTGACATTCATTCACATTTCTTGCATGGACGCCTGTTTTCGATTAGGGAACACAACAGAAACATTTCAACTTAACAAGATGTGTGTGATATGCAGCATACAGTTCACATGGATGAACTGTTTGTGATGAGCCAAAAGAACACAAACGAGTCATGTAAACAAGATTTGTGTGATACATGGCAAACAACCGAATTGGATGAACTGTTTGCAATGAGAAATTACAACACAGACGGTCAATACAGTTACTTCATGTGTGATTCTGTGTGTACAAAAAACTTTGAAAAATGCAAACTAGTTGCTTGCTATGGCTAGGAGTATCGCACACGATGCGTCTGCGAGTACTCGTGTGCGATGATTAGTATGTTACACATACGTTTCCTTATGTGAACATGTGTGTGAATTTGCAATATGGGCAGCTAATATGCAAATGCCTTCTGGACATTGGGCACACGCTTAAACTCAATGAACTGTGTACGATACTAATACTTTCCATGAAAATTTATGAACTCGGGCAACAACATTTGAGTAACATATATATAGTGGTTACACTATTCGACAAAAGGAGGATCTTCGTAACATGGTTTTGACAACCATATGGTCCATATCTACATACTTAACATAGTAACAACTATCACATTTTAAGAGGCTAAGCGCCAACAACCATATGGTCCATATCTACATACTTAACAGATATAGTAACAGCTAGCACATTTTAAGAGGCTAAGGGCCAACAACTCATTTACCATATTTAGGGGATTGTGTGCATTTTCTAGGCATTAATTATGCACATAATCCAAATTCGAACAATCGGTGCATGAAAAGATGCACAAGAACGGTCTAGAAAACCATGCTCGTGCTATTTAGTACATTCTCATGCCTTTTCCAAGGAATGGGCAGATATTTCAAGGAAATGTGTGGCAATAGTCAACCATAAACGCGTCATTTACTGGGTTAACAACTATACAAAAATGAAATAAATGCTTGCAAAAACATGACGCCTGGTGTGGTGCCATGGTATGACCTCACCGTGCCCTGGTAAAAATGTCGTCATGCGCGCCTTTCATAAAACGAACCATCATCCGAGGAAGTTTCAAGGTTTCGAGGGGGAAATCACCAAGATTGAAGGGGGGTCCAAATTTCCTTTGTCCTTTGTCCACGAGTTTTTTTCTATGATGAACATACAACCTGCAAATCACCGTGTTCAAATTTGGCACTTTTCCGGGTTCATTTGCCATATTTAGGGGATTATGTGCATTTCCTAGGCATTAATGCGCATAATTCAAGTTCAAACAACCGATGCATGAAAGGGTCCACAAGAACGGCCTGGAAAACCATGCTCGTGCCATTTAGTAAATTCCCATGCCTTTCACAAGGAATAATGGATAGATATTTCGTTGAAATGTGTGGCAATAGTCAACCACAAATGTTTGTTTGTTGGGTTTTCAACTATAGAAAAAATGAAATAAATGCTTAAAAAACATGACGCCTGGCATGGTGCCATGGTATGACCTCACAATGCCCTGGTAAAAATTGGAGAAGGTTTGGCTTATGTCGTCATGCACGCCCTTCATAAATCGAACCATCACCAAGGGAGTTCAATGCTTTCGAGAGGGAAATCACCAACATTGAAGGGGAATCCTAACTTCTGTCCTAGTTTGTCATTCAGTGTTTTTCCAACGATCAACATACCGCCTCAAATGCAACATGTTCAAATTTGACATTTTTCCGGGCTCATTTACCATATTTAGGGGATTATGTGCATTTTCTAGGCATTAAATGGACATAATTGAAATTCAAACAATTGGTGCATGAAAAGGTGCACAAGAACGGTCTGGAAAACCATGCTTGTGTTATTTAGTACATTATCATGCCTTTTACAAGAAATGGGCAGTGTGGCAATAGTCAACCATAAACGCGTCGTTTACTCGGTTAACAACTATACAAAAAATGAAACACATGGTTGCAAAACATGACGCCTGGTGTGGTGCCATGGTATGGCCTCACCATACCCTGGTAAAAATTGGAGAATGTTTTCCTTATGTCGTGATGTGCGCCTTTCATAAAACGAACCATCATCCGAGGAAGCTTCATGGTTTCGAGGGGGAAATCACCAATATTGAAGGGGGATCCAAATTTCCTTTGTCCTTTGTCCACGAGTTTTTCTATGATGAGCATACAACCTGCAAATCACCGTGTTCAAATTTGGCACTTTTCTGGGTTCATTTGCCATATTTAGGGGATTATGTGCATTTCCTAGGCATTAATGCGCATAATTCAAGTTCAAACAGTCGATGCATGAAAGGGTCCACAAGAACGGCCTAGAAAACCATGCTCGTGCCATTTAGTAAATTCTCATGCCTTTTACAAGGAATGGACAGATATTTCGGTGAAATGTGTGTCAATAGTCAACCACAAATGTTTGTTTGTTGGGTTTTCAACTATAGAAAAAAATGGAATAAATGCTTAAAAAACATGACGCCTGGCATGGTGCCATGGTATGGCCTCACCATGCCCTGGTAAAAATTGGAGAATGTTTTCCATATGTCGTGATGCGCGCCTTTCATAAATCGAACCATCACCGAGGAAGTTTCATGGTTTCAAGGGGGAAATCACCAAGATTGAAGGGGTGTACAAATTTCCTTTGTCCTTTGTCCACGAGTTTTTTTCTATGATGAACATACAACCTGCAAATCACCGTGTTCAAATTTGGCACTTTTCCAGGTTCATTTGCCATATTTAGGGGATTATGTGCATTTCCTAGGCATTAGTGCGCATAATTCAAGTTCAAACAATCGATGCATGAAAGGTTCCACAAGAATGGCCTAGAAAACCATGCTCATGCCATTTAGTAAATTCTCATGCCTTTTACAAGGAATGGACAGATATTTCGATGAAATGTGTGGCAATAGTCAACCACAAATATTTGTTTGTTGGGTTTTCAACTATAGAAAAATGAAATAAATGCTTAAAAAAATGACGCCTGGCATGGTGCCATGGTATGACCTCACCATGCCCTGGTAAAAATTTGAGAAGGTTTGGCTTATGTTGTCATGCACGCCCTTCATAAATCGAACCATCACCGAGGAAGTTCCATGCTTTCGAAAGGGAAATCCTCAAGATTGAAGGGGAATCCAAATTTTCTTTGTTCTTTGCCCTAGAGTTTTTTCTACGATGAACATACACCTTGCAAATCACCGTGTTCAAATTTGGCATTTTTCCGGGCTCATTTACCATATTTAGGGGAATATGTGCATTTTCTAGGCATTTAGCGCATATAAATCCAATCCAGCTACAGGTGCACGGGTGTGATGTGAGGGACGTGGATTGCCATTCAATCACGGCGCATCCAACGGTGCACACGCGCGATCCGCGTGGCTAGGGTTCCGGCCAATCATAACGCAACACACAATAGGCTCAGCGCACACTGTTTCCGGAAGCGACGGAGATGAGCCATGTGCGATAATGAACGAGCAAAATTGTAAGGGAAGTCAAATTTCTGTTTTCATTTGTGGTTAAGCTCTTGAATACCACCGCACTGTACGGCTGCCTGGCTCCTCTGTCCCAGAGCTCTCTCCAGGCGTCGTCCATGACACCGCGGCGCACAGTAACTGGTAAGGAAGCGATGGCATCCCGTCGCGCCGCATTCCTTGCCGTCCGCGACCGCACACATGGTAAGAGAGCGATGGCATCTCGCCGCGCCGAATTCATCACCGCCGGCGGCTAGACAGTTACATGGGCGGACTTTGAGGCTGCCATGGCCGAATGGGTGCTGGATCTAGAGGTGGCCAAAGCCGCACAGAAGGAGCGGAAAAGGCAGAAAGCAGTCAAGAAAAGAGAGTCCCGCCGCCACAAGAAAAAAGAGGCCACACGCCGTGGTGAGGAGAGCTTGGCAGAGATCAAAGCACGGTGGGCTGCCGCCTACAAGGCCGGGAAGGAGAACGCCGGCATCTGGCTAGCATGCCGTGATGGCAGCATGTGAGAAGTAGTTTAAGTTTGTAGTATTAGAGAAAATTACCAGTAGTACTTTAAGTTTGTAGTATTAATGTACAATGTCGGTAAGAACATTCTTTGAGGGCTTTGAGCGTTGATTAGCATGTGTGCCCATGTGCTTTTTTGCGTTAATCATTAGAAGATCACAAAACACACGGTTTCTATGCCGTACCCGTCTGCGTTTTTTGCGTTAATGACCCATAAGTCAGTTACCTGTACGATATTTCCTAATAAACCAGGCGTACCATTGACCGACAAAAATCAAGTACACATGTACATTTTTTTGGAGACAGGATCTGCCAACTTTCTTTTTTCTCGCACACGAGTATTTTACACGCTTCGTCTGCGTTGTGTGTTTCCCCCGCCCAAGTTTCAAGTTTCGCACAGAAATTTTCATTAGGCGCACGATTTCAGAATTTATTCATCCAACCACATCCCTTTCCCCCTCAGTATTCCCCCTCCCTCGCGCCTTCCCCTACCGGCATCTCAAACCGCCGCCGCCGCAACCACAGCTTCAACCACATCTACGTTCTGCTCGGATCCAGTCAGGTAACCCACCGATCTCTATCACGTCCCCGGCCTGATTGCTTAAATGGCGCCTGCGAAACATCCTCATGCCTCCAAATCCCCCCCGCCAGGAGCTGATGGCGGTCCATGTCGCGATGGCCACTGTGCGTGTTGACCCGAAGGAACACCTGACCACCGCCACCACCGCCGACATGGTGCAGGCTCTGGCCCAGATGAAGTCCCCAGCGACTACCCCCCAGGACTTAACAGGTAAGATCTGACCAGCTAAATCTTACCAATACCACTTGCAACGGCTATGATTTGTACGGCTGATGTATTAAGCATGTTCGTGCCTTGTTTATTTCGGTACTACACACTGTGTGATGTTCAATATTACCGTGTCCAGCTCAATTTCACCAATACCAGCAACAAACTTACAATACATGACTCAGGATATCACTAGAGATGCTGCTCATTTGCTATTTTTAGTGGATGCTAACCCTGTTGCACTTAACATGCCTGTCCATGTACTTACGCAGCGTCATAATGGCCGATGCTTTTGTTTGCCGTCGAGGTGAGCTGCACCCCATGTCTTACAGTATTTCACATAATTTGTGCAATAGCAGTTTAACTTCTACCCATTTACTGGTTGCCTGTAGGTACACATGTCAGTGGCACTGATCCACGCTTCGACCCGGAGGAATAGCTCGCATCCGCCGTCGCTGACTTTGGGTGAGCTCTGGCCAAGATGAAGTGCCCCAGCAACTACCTCTCAGGACTTACCAAGTATGTACTCACCAGTTCAATCTTACCAATACTAGTTGCAATTAATGGCTATGTTCTGTACGGTCGATGTATTAAGCATGTTCTAGTAAACATGCCTAACACGTTTTTGCTACTTTCCCTACCTTTTTATAGACATCTGGGCCATTCTCTGCTCTGGCAGCACCTGCCTTGTGATGTTTAACTATGCCAATTGCATTTTTATCGGTACCGGTTTCAATGTCTATTAAGCATGTAGCAATTAACAGTTGAATCCATTTTTAAACAGTTGCATTTCAATGGCTACAAACTTACAAAACATGACTTAGGATGTTTTTAAGCCAGTTGCAATTAACAGTTGTATCCATTTTTTAATCTGTCCATTTGCTACCATGCTACTCTCCGCAATGAAGATATACTAGAGATGCTGCCCCATTTGCTATTTTTGGTGGATGCTAACCATGTTGTACTTAACATGCTTGTCCATGTACTTACGCAGGGTCATAATGGTCGATGTTGTTGTTTGTCGTCAAGGTTAGCTGCATCCCATGTCTTACAGTATTTCACATCATTTGTGCAATTGCAGTTTAACTTCTACCATTTACTGGTTGCCTGTAGGTACACATGTCAGTGGCACTGATCCACGCTTCGACCCGGAGGAACAGCTCGCCTCCGCCGCCGCTGACTTTGGGCGGGCTCTGGCCAAGATGAAGTGCCCCAGCAACTACCTCTCAGGACTTATCAGTTCAATCTTACCAATACCAGTTGCAATTAATGGCTATGTTTTGTACTGTCGATGTATTAAGCATGTTGTAGTAAACATGCCTAACATGTTTGAGCTATTTTCCCTACCTTTTAATAGACAACTGGGCCATTATCTGCTCTGGCAGCACCTGCCCTGTGATGTTTAACTCTGCCAATTGCATTTTTATCAGTACCGGTTTCAATGGCCATTAAGCTTGTTGCAATTAACAGTTGTATCCATTTTTAAAGAGTTGTATTTCAATGGCTACAAACTTACAAAACATAAATTAGGATGTTGTTAAGCCTGTTGCAATTAACAGTTGTATCCATTTTTTAATCTGTCCCTTTGCTACAGTGCTACTCTTTCAAAATGAAGATATCACTACAGATGCTGCCGTTTTATTACCATTTGCTATTTTTGGTGGATGTTAACCCTGTTGTAGTTAACATTGGCTTTCCATGTACTTACACAGGGCTACAATGGGCGATGCTGTTGTTTGCCGTCGAGGTTAGCTGCGTCCCATGTCTTATACACCATCTATTCCTAAATATAAGTATTTTTAGAGATTCCAATATAGACTACATAAGGAGCAAAATGAGTGAATCTAGATTCTAATCTAAACTATATCTATAATTCTATATACATCTGTATGTAGTTCATATTGAAATCTCAAAAAAATACTTGTACTTAGGAACATAGGTAGTTGTATTTTACATCATTTGTGCAATCTCAGTTTAGCTTCTAACATTTACTGGTTGCTTGTAGGTACATATATGAGGGGTACTGACTTTGGGGATGCCCAAGGCACCCCAAGTAAATATTCAAGGAGACTTAAGCGTCTAAGCTTGGGGATGCCCCGGAAGGCATCCCATCTTTCTTCAACAAGTATCGGTATGTTTTCGTCTTCGTTTCATTCCTGTGATATGTGTGAATCTTGGAGCGTATTTTTTGTTTATTTTTCACTTTTATTTTATGCACCATGCTGGTATGAGATAGTCCATGGTTGAATATAGAATGCTCATTGCACTTCACTTATATCTTTTGAGTATGGCTTTATAGAATGCTTCATGTGTTTCACTTATATTATTTGAAGTTTGGATTGCATGTTTCTCTTCACATAGAAAACCGATGTTCTTAGAATGCTCTTTTGCTTCACTTATATTTGTGAGAGCATGATCTCTTGCAGAAAGAATTAAACTCTCATGCTTCGCTTATATCTATTTAGAGAGACAAACGGAATTGGTCAATTGCATGGTTAGTCATAAAATCCTACATAAAACCTGTGGATCACTGAATATGATATGTTTGATTCCTTGCAATAGTTTTGCGATATAGAGATGATAATATGTGGGAGGTACTAGTGGATGATCGTGTTTAGTAAGATATTGGTGTTAAGGTTTGTGATTCCCGAAGCATGCACGTATAGTCTCTCGTTATGCCGGGAAGTTGGAGCACAATTTATCCTTGATTGTCTATCTTTGTGTGAAGGTCGGGGGCGCGTGCTACCTCCTGAGCACTGCGTTGGTTTTCCCTTGATGAGGAAAGGGTGATGCTTTAGTATTTCCCTCAGTTTTTGAGAACCAAGGTATCAATCCAGTAGGAGGCTACGCGCGAGTCCCTCGCACCTACACAAAACAAATAAATCCTCGCAACCAACGCGATAAGGGGTTGCCAATCCCTTCACGGTCACTTACGAGAGTGAGATCTGGTAGATATGATAGGATAATATTTTTGGTATTTTTGTGATAAAGATGCAAAGTAAAATAAAAGCAAAGTAAAAAAGCAAAGGAAATAAATAAGTGTTGGAAGATTAATATGATAAAGATAGACCCGGGGGCCATAGATTTCACTAGTGGCTTCTCTCAAGAGCATAAGTATTTTACGGTGGGTGAACGAATTACTGTTGAGCAATTGACAGAATTGAGCATAGTTATGAGAATATCTAGGTATGATCATGTATATAGGCATCACATCCGAGACAAGTAGACCGACTCCTGCCTGCATATACTACTATTACTCCACTCATCGACCGCTATCCAGCATGCATCTAGAGTATTAAGTTCATGAAAACAGAGTAACGCCTTAAGCAAGATGACATGATGTAGAGGGATAAATTCATGCAATATGATAAAAACATCTTGTTATCCTCGATGGCAACAATACAATACGTGCCTTGCTGCCCCTACTGTCACTGGGAAAGGACACCGCAAGATTGAACCCAAAGCTAAGCACTTCTCCCATTGCAAGAAAGATCAATCTAGTAGGCCAAACCAAACTGCTAATTCGAAGAGACTTGCAAAGATAACCAATCATACATAAAAGAATTCAGAGAAGATTCAAATATTGTTCATAGATAATCTTGATCATAAACCCACAATTCATCGGTCTCAACAAACACGCCGCAAAAAGAAGATTACATCGAATAGATCTCCACGAGAGAGGGGAGAACATTGTATTGAGATCCAAAAAGAGAGAAGAAGCCATCTAGCTACTAACTATGGACCCGAAGGTCTGAAGTAAACTACTCACACTTCATCGGAGAGGCTATGGTGTTGATGTAGAAGCCCTCCGTGATGGATGCCCTCTCCGGCGGAGCTCCGGAACAGGCCCCAAGATGCGATCTCGTGGGTACAGAAGGTTGCGGCGGTGGAATTAGGTTTTTGGCTCCGTATCTGATCGTTTGGGGTACGTAGGTATATATAGGAGGAAGGAGTACGTCGGTGGAGCAACAGGGGGCCCACTAGGGTGGAGGGCGCGCCCTGGGGGGTAGGCGCGCCCCCCTACCTCGTGGCCTCCTCCTTTGTTTCTTGACGTCGGGTCCAAGTCTCCTGGATCATAATCTTCCTAAAAATCACGTTCCCGAAGGTTTCATTCCGTTTGGACTCCGTTTGATATTCCTTTTCTGCGAAACTCTGAAATAGGCAAAAAAAACAGCAATTCTGGGCTGGGCCTCCGGTTAATAGGTTAGTCCCAAAAATAATATAAAAGTGAATAATAAAGCCCAATAATGTCCAAAACAGTAGATAATATAGCATGGAGCAATCAAAAATTATAGATACGTTGGAGACGTATCAAGCATCCCCAAGCTTAATTCCTGCTCGTCCTCGAGTAGGTAAATGATAAAAACAGAATTTTTGATGCGGAGTGCTACTTGGCATAATTTCAATGTAATTCTTCTTAATTGTGGTAAGAATATTCAGATCCGAAAGATTCAAGACAAAAGTTTAATATTGACATAAAAATAATAATACTTCAAGCATACTAATAAAGCAATCATGTCTTCTCAAAATAACATGGCAAAGAAAGTTATCCCTACGAAATCATATAGTCTGGCTATGCTCTATCTTCACCACACAAAGTATTTAAATCATGCACAACCCCGATGACAAGCCAAGCAATTGTTTCATACTTTTGACATTTTCCAAACTTTTTCAATCTTTACGCAATACATGAGCGTGAGCCATGGACATAGCACTATATGTGGAATAGAATGGTGGTTGTGGAGAAGACAAAAAGGGAGAAGATAGTCTCACATCAACTAGGCGTATCAACGGGCTATGGAGATGCCCATCAATAGATATCAATGTGAGTGAGTAGGGATTGCCATGCAACGGATGCACTAGAGCTATAAGTATATGAAAGCTCAACAAAGGAAACTAAGTGGGTGTGCATCCAAATCGCTTGCTCACGAAGACCTAGGGCATTTTGAGGAAGCCCGTCATTGGAATATGCAAGCCAAGTTCTATAATGAAAAATTCCCACTAGTATATGAAAGTGACAAAATGAGAACTCTCTATCATGAAGATCATGGTGCTACTTTGAAGCACAAGTGTGGTAAAAGGATTGTAACATTGTCCCTTCTCTCTTTTTCTCTCATTTTTTTCTTTATTTGGGCCTTTTATCTTTTTTTTATGGCCTCTTTTTTTCGTCCGGAGTCTCATCCCGACTTGTGGGGGAATCATACTCTCCATCATCCTTTTCCTCACTTGGGACAATGCTCTAAAAATGATGATCATCACACTTTTATTTTCTTACAACTTCAACAATTACAACTTGATACTTAGAACAAAATATGACTCTATATGAATGCCTCCGGCGGTGTACCGGGATATGCAATGAATCAAGAGTGACATGTATGAAAGAATTATGAACGGTGGCTTTGCCACAAATACGATGTCAACTACATGATCATGCAAAGCAATATGACAATGATGGAGCGTGTCATAATAAACAGAACGGTGGAAAGTTGTATGGCAATATATCTCGGAATGGCTATGGAAATGCCATGATAGGTAGGTATGGTGGCTTTTTTGAGGAAGGTTTATGGTGGGTGTATGATACCGGCGAAAAGTGCGCGGTATTAGAGAGGCTAGCAATGGTGGAAGGAAGAAGAGTGCGTATAGTCCATGGACTCAACATTAGTCATAAAGAACTCATATACTTGTTGCAAAAATCTACAAGTTATCAAAGCAAAGTATTACGCACATGCTCCTAGGGGATATATTGGTAGGAAAAGACCATCGCTCGTCCCCGACCGCCACTCATAAGGAAGACAATCAATAAATAAATCATGCTCCGACTTCATCACATAACGGTTCACCATACGTGCATGCTACGGGAATCACAAACTTTAACACAAGTATTTCTCAAATTCACAACTACTCAACTAGCATGACTCTAATATCACCATCTTCATGTCTCAAAACAATTATCAAGCATCAAACTTCTCATAGTATTCAACACACTCATAAGAATTCTTACAAATCTTGTATGCTTAGCATATTAGGATTATTTAAGCAAATTACCATGCTATTTAAGACTCTCAAAATAATCTAAGTGAAGCTTGAGAGATCAATAGTTTCTATAGAACAAATATACCACCGTGCTCTAAAAGATATAAGTGAAGCACTAGAGCAAAACTATATAGCTCAAAAGATATAAGCAAAGCACATAGAGTATTCTAACAAATTCCAAATCATGTATGGCTCTCTCAAAAGCTGTGTACAGCAAGGATGATTGTGGTAAACTAAAAAGCAAAGACTCAAATCATACAAGACACTCCAAGCAAAACACATATCATGTGGTGAATAAAAATATAGCTCCAAGTAAAGTTACCGATGGAAGTAGACGAAAGAGGGGATGCCTTCCGGGGCATCCCCAAGCTTTGGCTTTTTGGTGTCCTTAGATTATCTTGGGGGTGCCATGGGCATCCCCAATCTTAGGCTCTTGCCACTCCTTGTTCCATAATCCATCAAAATCTTTCACCCAAAACTTGAAAACTTCACAACACAAAACTTAACAGAAAATCTCGTGAGCTCCGTTAGCGAAAGAAAACAAAAGACCACTTCAAGGTACTGTAATTAACTCATTCTTTATTTACATTGGTGTTAAACCTACTGTATTCCAACTTCTCTATGGTTTATAAACTATTTTACTAGCCATAGATTCATCAAAATAAGCAAACAACACACGAAAAACAGAACAGTCTGTAGTAATCTGTAACTAACGCAAACTTCTGGAACTCCAAAAAATCATCCAAAATAGGACGACCTAGAAAATTTGTTTATTGATCAGAAGCAATTTGAATCACTATTTTATCACGTTATAGTGATTTTTACCAATTATTTTCGTCAACAGAAAGTTTCTGGAAATTTCTGCAAGATCAAATAACTATCATCCAAGAAGATCCTATAGGTTTAACTTGGCACAAACACTAATTAAAACACAAAAACACATCTAACCAGAGGCTAGAACAAATATTTATTCCTAAACAGAAGTAAAAAGCAAAAACCTAAAAATAAAATTGGGTTGCCTCCCAACAAGCGCTATCGTTTAACGCCCCTAGCTAGGCATAAAAGTAAGGATAGATCTAGGTATTGCCATCTTTGGTAGGCAATCCATAAGTGGCTCTCATGATAGATTCATATGGTAATTTTATTTTATTCCTAGGGAAGTGTTCCATGCCTTTCTTTAATGGAAATTGGAATCTAATATTCCCTTCCTTCATATCAATAATTGCACCAATCGTTCTAAGGAAAGGTCTACCAAGAATAATAGGACATGAAGGATTGCAATCTATATCAAGAACGATAAAATCTACGGGCACATAATTCCTATTTGCAACAATAAGAACATCATTAATTCTTCCCATAGGTTTATTAATAGTAGAATCCGCAAGGTGCAAGTTTAGAGAGCAATCATCAAAATAACGGAAATCTAGCAAATCGCACAAAGTTTTGGGAATAGTGGAAACACTAGCACCCAAATCACATAAAGCATAGAACTCATGATCCTTAATCTTAATTTTAATAGTAGGTTCCCACTCATCATAAAGTTTTCTAGGAATAGAAACTTCCAACTCAAGATTTTCTTCATAAGATTGCATCAAGGCATCAACGATATGTTTAGTAAACGCTTTATTTTGACTATAAGCATGAGGAGAATTTAGCACGGATTGCAACAAGGAAATACAATCTATCAAACAACAATTTTCATAATTAAATTCCTTGAAATCCAAAATAGTGGGTTTAGCAACATCTAGGGTTTTAATCTCTTCAATCCCACTTTTATCAATTTTAGCATCAAGATCTAAAAACTCCGAATTTTTGGAACGCCTTCTAGGTAAAGGTGGATCATATTCAGTCTCATCATTATCAAGATTCATATTGCAAAACAAGGATTTAATAGGAGACACATCAATAACTTTTAGATCTTCATCTTTATTTTCATAGAAATTTGAAGAACACGCTTTTATAAAGCAATCTTTCTTAGCACGCATCCTAGCGGTTCTTTCTTTGCACTCATCAATGGAAATTCTCATGGCTTTGAGAGACTCATTGATATCATGCTTAGGAGGAATAGATCTAAGCTTTAAAGAATCAACATCAAGAGAAATTCTATCAACGTTCCTAGCCAAGTCATCAACTTTAAGCAATTTCTCTTCAAGCAAAGCATTGAAATTCTTTTGTGAATTCATAAACTCTTTAACACTAGTCTCAAATTCAGAGGGCATCTTATTAAAATTTCCATAAGAATTGTTGTAGAAATTACCATAATTATTAGAGGAATTACTAGGATAAGGCCTAGGATTAAAGTTTCCTCTATACGCGTTGTTACCAAAATTATTCCTACCAACAAAATTCACATCCATAGATTCATTATTATTCTCAATAAAAGTAGACAAAGGCATATCATTAGGATCAGAAGAAACACTCTTAGTAGCAAATAATTTCATAAGTTCATCCATCTTTCCACTCAAAACATTAATTTCTTCTATCGCATGCACCTTTTTATTAGTAGATCTTTCAGTGTGCCATTGAGAATAATTAACCATAATATTATCTAGGAGTTTTGTAGCTTCTCCTAAAGTGATTTCCATAAAAGTGCCTCCCGCGGCAGAATCTAAAAGATTTCTAGAAGCAAAATTCAATCCGGCATAAAAAAATTTGTATAATCATCCACAAATTCAAACCATGAGTAGGGCAATTACGTATCATTAATTTCATCCTCTCCCAAGCTTGTGCAACATGTTCATGATCAAGTTGCTTAAAATTCATAATATCGTTTCTAAGAGAGATGATCTTAGCTGGAGGAAAATACTTGGAGGTAAAAGCATCTTTGCACTTGTTCCAAGAATCAATACTATTTTTAGGCAAAGATGAAAACCAAGCTTTAGCACGGTCTCTAAGCAAAAAAGGAAATAGCTTCAATTTAACAATATCATTGTCCACATCTTTCTTCTTTTGCATATCACACAAATCAACGAAGCTATTTAGATGAGTAGCGACATCTTCACTAGGAAGCCGACGAATTGATCTTTCATGACAAGATTCAACAAAGCAGCATTGATTTCACAAGATTCAGTATTGGTAAGAGGAGCAATCGGAGTGCTAAGGAAATCATTATCGTTGGTATTGGTAAAGTCACATAATTTGGTATTATCTTGAGCCATCGTGACAAGCAAGCAATCCAACACACGAGCAAACAAGAGACGGGCAAAAAGAGGCAAACGAAAAAGAGAGGGCGAATAAAACGGCAAGGGTGAAGGGGGGAGAGGAAAACGAGAGGCAAATGGCAAACAATGTAATGTGGGAGATAAGGGATTGTGATGGGTACTTGGTATGTTGACTTTTGCGTAGAACTCCCCGGCAACGGCGCCAGAAATCCTTCTTGCTACCTCTTGAGCACTGCGTTGGTTTTCCCTTGAAGAGGAAAGGGTGATGCAGCAAAGTAACGTAAGTATTTCCCTCAGTTTTTGAGAACCAAGGTATCAATCCAGTAGGGCAAGGAAGAAGAAGAAGGAGGGGGGCTCTCTCCCCCTCTCTCCCGGTGGCGCCGTAGTACCGCCGGGGCAAGGATCGTGAAGGCGATCTACATCAACAATCTTGCTACCGTCAACACCAACTTTCTCCCCCTCTATGCAGCGGTGTAACACGCCTTCTCCACACTGTAATCTCTACTTAAACATGGTGCTCAACTCCATGTATTATTTCCTAATGATCTATGGTTATTCTATGATGTTTGAGTAGATCCATTGTGTCCTATGGGTTAATCGTGACCTTGGTTGGTATGATTGTATATTTTATTTATGGTGCTGCCCTACGGTGCCCTCTGTCTCGCGCAAACGTGAGGGGCCCCCGCTGTAGGGTGTTGCAATATTTTCATGGTTCGCTTATGGTGGGTTGCGAGAGTGACATAAGCTTAAACCCGAGTAAGTGGGGTATGACGTATGGGAGTAAAGAGGACTTGATACTTAATGCTATTGTTGGGTTTCCTGACCTTAATGATCTTTAGGAGTTGCGGATGCTTGCTAGAGTTCCAATCATAAGTGCATATGATCCAAGTAGAGAAAGTATGTTAGCTCATGCCTCTCCCTCATGTAAAATTGCAAGAATGATTACCGGTACGTGTTATCGATTGCCTAGGGACAAATGACTTTCTTGTTGACAAAAGCTATCCACTTTTATTACCTTACAATTTATTCGTAGTTTTATTCTCGCAAAGTTCTCATAGTTTTATTCTTGCAAAATAGTTTCATACTTGCTTTAGGTAAAGCAAACGTCAAGTGTGCGTAGAGTTGTATCGATGGTCGATAGAACTTGAGGGAATATTTGTTCTACCTTTAGCTCCTCATTGGGTTTGACATTCTTATTTATCGAAGAAGTCTACAAACGATCCCCTATACTTGTGGGTTATTAACCGCTACACTCTCCCTCGTCTGCATTAAAGCCGTATCGGGAACTGCGCCGCCCGCTGTCAAATCGAATAGTACTACACCGCCCGCTACACTCCCGGCTGAACACACCTCCTCGCTTCCATCTATGTTTATTACTGAATTTTAGTTGCAAAAATTAGATACTGCTAGTGATTTTTAGCTTCATATTTTGACAATTTGCAGTGTTACAAGGTTGACAAATGGCAATGTTAGTAGATCAACAAATGTCAATCTTTCCAGTTTGACAAATGGCAACATACCCAATATGACAGTTGCAAATCTTACAAAATTGTTTGTAAGTGGTTGCACACGGGTCATCCAAAAGAACCGTTTGCGTTGAAGAGATGCACAAATCCTACTCTCACTTTGCATACTTGTGTTCTATCTAAAACGTTTGTGATCAAAAGCCATTAAAGCCTATAGCCATTAAAACCAAGACACGTGGCGTCACGTGAATGGTTAACAGAACGCACACAGTTTGAATAATACAAACGTTTGAGATATTAAAGTGGCAGCTATTTTTTCAAAATGCCTTTGTTCGATGTTATTCGAGTGCGCCTTCTCTCAAAATGGACACAAAAAATACCACATCATGTCTGGTGCCATTCCATGGTATCATGCCAAGTTTCATGAATTTCAGATGAGTTTTGGATTTACTAGAATTTAAAAACAAAGTATCTCAACGTTGGCAGCCGAGTGACGGTGGCAGGGTGTTTGACATTCATTCCCTTTTCTTGCATGGGACCTAAGCATGCAACCAAGGATACATATTTGAATTTTCAACCAATTTATATGCATTAGAGCATGTGCATGTAGTTCAAATTTGAATTATTCACATAAATGCATTGAAAACTCAATTAATGCATAAAATGTCCAAACGAACCCCAAAAAATGACAAAGACTCCTGTTGTTCTATGTTGACACGAAAAAAAATTTGAAAGCAATAAGAGGCAATGGATATTGTTTCGTCCCCAAAGGTTGGACGTTCCCTACCGAAACCATCAGGCTTGTTGTGAGAAGCTCTGGTTTGTGAGAAGCATATCCCCAAACCTGCCCCAAATGGGATAAAAAATTTACCACGGCATGTTGATGCCGCTCCATGATAGCATCCCAAGTTTCATGAATTTCAGACGAGTTTTGGATTTACTAGAATTTAAAAACCAGGCATCTCAATGTTTGCGGCCGAGTGACGGTGGAAGTGTGTTTGACATTCATTCTCATTTCTTGCATGGGACCTAAGCATGCAACCAAGGACACATATTTGAATTTTCAACCAATTTATATGCATTAGAGCATGTGACTGTAGTTCAAATTTGAATTATGCACATGAATGCATAGAAAACTCAGTTAATGTATAAAAATGTCCAAGCGAACCCCAAAAAATCCCAAAAATTGACACAACACTCCTGTTGTTCTATGTTGACACTAGGAAAAGAATTGAAATCGAGAAGAGGCAATGGATATCGTTTCGTCCAGAAAGGTGAAACGTTCCCTACTGAAACCGTGAGGCTTGTTGTGAGAAGCTCTGGTTTGTGAGAAGCATATCCCCAAACCTACCCCAAATCGGACAAAAAATTTACCACGGCATGTTGATGCCGCTCCATGACATCATGCCAAGTTCCATGAATTTCAGACGAGCTTTGGATTTACTAGAATTTAAAAACTAGGTATCTCAATGTTTGCGGCCGAGTGACGGTGGCAGGGTGTTTGACATTCATTCCCATTTCTTGCATGGACCAAAGCATGCAACCAAGGACAGAGATTTGAATTTTCAACTAATTTATATGCATTAGAGCATGTGCATGTAGTTCAAATTTGAGTTATGCACATGAATGCATAGAAAACTCAGTTAATGTCTAAAAATGTCCAAGCGAACCCTGAAAAATCCCAAAAATTGACACAACACTCCTGTTGTTCTATGTTGACACTAGGAAAAAAATTCAAATCGAGAAGAGGCAACCGATATCGTTTCGTCCAGAAAGGTGAAACGTTCCCTACCAAAACCATCACACTTGTTGCGAGAAGCTCTGGTTTATGAGAAGCTTATACCCAAACCTGCCCCAAATGGGACAAAAATCTTACCACGGCATGTTGATGCTACTCCATGATAGCATGCCAAGTTTCATGAATTTCGAACAACTTTTGGATTTACTAGAATTACAAAAGCAAGTACGTCGACGTTTGCCGGAGAGCCACGGTGTCGTGGTGTTCGAAATTCATCCCCATTTCTTGCATGGGACATAAGCATAAACCCATGGACACAAATATGATTTTACAACCCATGTTGGTGCACCAGAGCATGTGCATGTAGTTTAATTTTGAATTGTGCACCTGAAATGGCTAGAAAACCAATTTAATGTATAAAATGTCCAAACGAACCATGAATAATTCCAATTCTTTTACGACACACATATAGTTGCATGTTCACTGAAGATAAAAGGTCTACAATTCAAACACCGTCCATTGCCGCTGTGACACCATTATGTAATTCAAATCAAGACGAAAAATCAAGTACATCCCACACAGTTTATTATAACCAACCATGTGAGATGCAGCACAAAATACCTTGGAGCACCGTCGGAGTATAGTACGCATACGGCTTACGCGAGAAGGTGCGACGGCTACAGTCCACAACCCGCTCTGAATAAGGGACTATGTCTGATGACACTTTGCGCGCCAGTTTTTTCGCTGAAGCGATTCCAAATTTTCGGCTTCCGTGGAAATATCTACCTCCCCGCCCCTCCCCCTTACCAAAATCCACATTTCCCCTGTTTCCGCCTTCCTTTCCAAGTTGAAACCTTCACTCCTTTCTTGCAGCGCCGCCTCCTCGCCGACGACCCTCCTTCATGCTGCCCGGCCTCGTCTATCCAGGCAGGTAATCCTCACCCGACCCCCATCCTCCTCCTCCTTCCACATCCCACATGCCCCGACCGCCGGCGTGACACCTTCCAGCCAAATCACCGACCCCTCCACCAAATAAGCGCCGCCCTAAGCCATGGTGCATGCAGTATAGCCAAGATCTCGAGGAGCATTTGGCAGCGGAGAAGCAAATCGCGGCCGCACGCGCGGATGAGGTCGCGATGGCTGCCATTCGTGCTGACCCCCAGATCTTGGAGAAGCACCTCGCCGTCGAGGCCACCGTCGATGCCTCGCGCGCCGATGCCGCGACGTGGTTGGGTGCTTTAAACGACAGTTCATGGCGTTTTCTCGAGGCCACTATCGGTGCCTTCGACGAAGACTACGAGGTGTTTTCTTAGCGTGCACGTGCTTACCTCATCTCGAGAGCCAGCAGGTTGGTGCCCGGAGCGGCTCAGGCAACTCACCACTACGACAAGGGTACCACGATGCGGAGGCCTCGCCCTCTTCCATGTCCAAGGAGCCAATCGTCATCGATATCTCCGACAATGAGGAGTAGCTTGTCTTATTAGCTCACTATAAGGACCCATGTTCAGTTTTCTAGCTACTGCCTTTCCTTAACAAATTCTAGTGAATTGTGCTATCTACTTTTACCATGCAATCTTCTGCTCTAGTGTATATGTTCTATATGTCATGCAATGTGGTCTTCAGTTAACTGTTTGGTTCAATTCTGCAAATGTGATGTTCAATTCTTCAGGGTGCAATTTTCCAAGTTGTCAAGCATGCTTGGTTTGGTTAACTGTCTGATCTTCTATTAGGAGTATGTTATATTGTGCAATGTGGTGCTCAGTTAACGTTTGGTTCATTTGTTGTGGTGTTTAGTTAACTGTTTGGTTCAATTCTGCAATGCGATGTTCAATTGTTGTGGGTGCCACTACTGCAGGATACTGCTAACGCGACACTACGATCAGAGACCCTTTGCTGAAACTGTGTGTGATGCAATAATCGCAAACGGTGGTGTAAAAACCCATAAAAAGGTGCAAAACATTTGCGATGATGGATGCATCAAACACAGTTAAGATTTTAGTTGCGTGTGCGATGCAGGGCATACGGTTAGTCCATTCAAACTGTCTGCAATGAGGCAGAACAACAGAAATGGGCAGCCATAACAATGTGTGTGCGATGCAGGACACACGGTTAATCCATTCGAATTGTTTGCGATGAGGTAGAACAACATAAACGGGCAGCCATATCAATGTGTGTGCGATATACGGCTTAACTCGGATGAACTGTTTTCGATTAGGGAACACAACAGAAACAGTTCAACTTAACAAGATGTGTGTGATATGCAGCATACAGTTCACATGGATGAACTGTTTGTGATGAGCCAAAAGAACACAAACGAGTCGTGTAAACAAAATGTGTGTGATACGTGGAAAACAGCCAACTCGGATGAACTATTTGCGATGAGAAATTACAACACATACGGTCAATACAGTTACTTCGTGTGTGATTCTGTCTGTACAAAAAACTTTGAAAAATGCAAACTAGTTGCTTGCGGTGGCTAGGAGTATCGCACACGATGCATCTGCGAGTACTCGTGTGCGATGATTGGTATGTTACACATACGTTCCCTTATGTGAACATGTGTGTGAATTTGTAATATGGACAGTTAATATGCAAATGCCTTCTGGACATCGGGCACACGCTTAAACTCAATGAACTGTGTACGATACTAATACTTTCCATGAAAATTTATGAACTTGGGTAACAACATTTGAGTAACATATATATAGTGGTTACACTATTCGACAAAAGGAGGATCTTCGTAACACGGTTTTGACAACCATATGGTCCATATCTACATACTTAACATAGTAACAACTATCACATTTTAAGAGGCTAAGGGCCAACAACCATATGGTCCATATCTACATACTTAACATATATAGTAACAGCTAGCACATTTTAAGAGGCTGAGGGCCAACAACCACAACTATCCACTGGAAGCAGCTTGATCACAGCGACTCGACATCTCGTCAATGAAAAGGAAGAGCCCTCTTGTGCCTTGGTAGAGCAGGAGTAGAACAGTGTCTCCAATTTTCCATTATGGATGCATTGCCATGAGAAGCGAGAACTTGTTAATTTGAATGGTTCCATTTTTGCGGGAAATGCAGTACCTTGCAATCACTTTGGCGTTATTAGCAGGCACAAGTGTAATTCGACCACGCCGGGAAATCGATCCAGGAACTGCTACAGGGGGCAATTTCTGTTGACATGTAGAAAAAAATAATTATAACATATCGTTGAAGATATATATAGTTTATGAGCATTAACATTAAAATAAGACTTTTTATGAGCACTTTGTGCACACAATTGGTCTTGTTTAGTGTGTGCACCATAGGTCTAATTAATCCCATCCAAAATCCAGCGTTCATATGTTGTGCTATCTCTGTCAGATTATCAACAAAGTTTATGACATGCTTCAAGTCCTTCCAGTGAAATTTGGTACGCTTAGTAACATACAGATCGTTCACTATGCATCCAACATATCCTGCTTAAAAGGTGGAAAGGTATTATTTATTCAGAACATGGCAGAAGAATATATAGTGTGCATAAATTGGTAAACAGAATTTGTTACTGCCTAGGAACGGAGTCAGAATATGATATCACAATTGGTTGCTTAAATAGTGATCAATTGGTTGCTTAAATAGTAATATGACAGCATGGAGAAAGTTGAAAGGACACTAACCTCGATCAGACTTTGATCGGCTGATGACGTTGGGGAAGTAAACATCCATGTTAATTATACCAGGCTGTGGTGCACGCACTAGAATTTTATTGCCAGCTTTCAGTTCATAACACTTAGACATTTTTCTCCAAAGGTCCGCATTAAAATAGGAGTGACCATATCTACCATTCTTAAGAAGTTGCTCCCCACTATAGCAATTCTCTCTACATGCACACTGTCCACATCAGCATGATGCCACGTCAATGCTCTTTCAACATGCAACCTCCACGTCACCAGTCCACTCAGATCAGCAATTCTGCACATGCATAACGCATGCCACATCGTCACCTCGGTGCGTTCCATTACCCACGACAACGAGCATATACCGAACGACCAGCCGTCTCTCCGTTTCCAGCCATAAATGCCACGGACCCTTCTGTACCCAGAAAGAAAATAAACCGATCGACCACCATCTCCGCCAAAAAAACAACATCAATTTCTCCCCGTCGGTTGGGAGCCGATCTCTGCGTCTTCTTCGGCACTCGTTTTGTTCGTCGAGACGACTCCCCTGGAGCAGCCGTCCTTTTACCTCCCGTCTCTGTCTCTACCTGCCAAGGGAGCTCCATTGGAGAGATTGGTTTTGGTCGGTTCCACCAGAATTATTGTTGAAATTGAACCATGGAGTTGCTTTCTTTTCAGCCTCGATGGTCTGACACCGGGCAGGGACCCGGATCCATGATGAAAGTAGCAGAGCACGCATCGGGACCCCGCCGGTACCCTGCAGCTTAGGCACGCCCAACTACGACGACTGTCGGGCCCCCGTCGGCGGCACAACCTCCAGCGCAAGCGGATCCTCCGACCTGCGCCCAACTGGAGCCTCCTCTCTTTCTGACATGCCCGTCCTCAACCTTCCATGGCGCCGTTGGCCTCCTGAAGGTGCTGCCACAGCCGTGCCTGACAAACATCACAACGTCGTTGACCTGTTCAGACCTTCAGCCGACGGTAACAAAGGTAGGGCTCACTACTCAGTCTTTAATTAGCCTCGCATCCACCCTTCAATTTTGTTTATGGATCTAGGGCACCAAGGGATTGGAAGTATATTATTTAGATGCATTACTTTGTAATTGTAGTTGTACTGATGTTGTTGCCTGACAGATGTACCATGGTTTTCCCTTCTGCGGAAGTGTAAAACTTGGTTAGCTGGCTTGTTTATCAAGTTTTACGCTAACCGTCATTGTAAATCCATGTTGCATTGTCAATATGACATCCTGGGAGTCATCAGCAAAGTAAAGCCCAAGATTTCCTTCTACTCCTATTCTTGCAAAGCAAGGGATGTACTGCTTGAAATGAAAATTAAGATCATAAATTAGATATATTGAAATAACCAAGCAAGATGCAAATATGGGAGTAACTGATAGAACATATCCATATGTAGATGCAAGCAAAGTACAAAAATATAGAATTAAAAATAGATAATGTAACAAAGATTTGATGCAAATATATAGATAATGTAGCAACAGACGGTATATGCTCACAATTTAGGCCATGCCGACCATGGTAGGTTGAGATTGAATGTAACATCCCAAATTTTCAATTTGGAATGTTATACATAGATCATTCATGCATATCATATTTTATTGCATATTCGTTTCGTGATCCTCGAAATCCTAAGCAACTCAATGACCCTCGGAAAGAGTTGGGGATTTCACTGTTTTCATATTTGAATTTTATCAAATATCGAAACGAGGATCAATTTGTTTTATTATTTTTCTCTTCGAAAATATTTCATATAAAAAATTTATGAGAGGGGATAATATGACTTCCCCAAAAACAATGAAATATTGGAGGAAAAATATTAAAAAACAAATAAATATTTTTATTTGGGATTTTATTGCCGTTTTATTTGCATAGGAAAAATACGTGTTTTTCAAATTTGCATTTTAGGCCCAAATAAATGTTCACCTTGTCCGGAAGATTTTTAGAGGACGGGGAAAGTTTATTTCGGGATTTTTGGCGTCCGTTTAGTATTTATTTTCGTCGTTTTTCTGCGCGGAATTTTTTATAAAAAAAAAGTTTTTCCGCCGGACCGAACTGGGCCAAGGCCCAGTTGGCCAGCGCGCCAGCCCACCCCTCGACCCGACCGGAGTCCGGTCGGCGCACGCCGCCGCCGCCGAGTCCGGGGAGGACTCCTCCTCCCCCGGCCCCTAGCCCAAGCCGCCGCCTCGCCCGGCCCTTTAAAGGCCGAGCCGGCCCCGCCTCGACCTCCACACCACCACCGCCGCCAGCCCCGCCGTCCCGAGCCGCAGCACCGCCCCGCCGCCGCAACTCCGCCCGCGCCACCGCCGCCGCCGACTTCGCCGGAGCCGCCACCTTTTTTTCTCTCGTCGGTTTATTTCGGTAAACCCTAGATCTAGTTCTGGTTTTTTTTAAAAAATCCGGTTTATTCTTTTAGATCGGTTTTTCCCGTCGGTTTATTTATTTAGCGAACGCCTGTTCGTTCGCTCGTTTTAACGAACGGTTTTCACCCGTTACCCGCAGACAGCGAACGTTCATTTGTTAGCCTGTTCATCAGTTTTCCTTTTTTCAGATTTTTCGCGATTATTCTCGATCGCGATTTCTGATCCGATTTTCGTTTTAGTTTAACTTTTCGCTCGTTTGTCGAAATCAGGCGATTCAAGCGCCTAGATCTTTGTCTCGAAGCCCTCTTTCTGTTTAACCAACTTGAACAAGATTTTGGTACTGTAAAATTTGACTTTAGTCCAGATTAGTAAACGAATCTTGTTTCTTTCGCAGTTTGAGTTTCGTTGCTCCGTTTGATTTGATTCTTTTTGCAAACTGGAGTTCTTAAGTTGAACTTTCTGGTTAGATCTTCTTACTTGAGTTTTACCCGTGCATCTTTGCTTGATTGCTTATGTATGCTATTGTTTGTTTGCGATAGAATTCCCGGAGTGCGAAGCGTGCTACTACGAGTCTCTAGGTTTTGCGGATCATCAGCAAGGCAAGTAACACTTTGATCATATCCCATTATTACCCAGTTTTTATGCATTAGCTCCAATCCTCAAACACTGCATGATTAGGATGTGATTAACTTGTGGGTAATGGGAAGTAGTTGATGAGGTCGAACCTATTGTCCTGTTATAATCAAACCCTTGGGAGTTACTTCTACGTATTGCTTATATTGCTATGCTATGCTCGTAGACGTGGTTTGGGTGAGTGAATCCATGACAGATGTGAGATTGTTAATTAATGGTTCAACTTAAGGTGGCAACTTTAATACACATCTGGGTGGATTGCTTGTCGGGCACCTGGAGAATCCAGTGTTGTCCTAGGATATCCCGGAGTACCCGTGTGATAATCCTAAGGTCCGCCACCCAGGCTCAAAGGGAACTGAGATATTTCATGCTAGAAACTTCCGTGTGCAGCCACAAGCTATTATGGGCTCTAGCATAGTTGAGTAAGTTGCATGACCTCTTCTAGTGGTAGGCTAGCAGATGTAGAGGGATGTAGGTTGGTATTGTCTACCCGGGGTTAGAGTTAATGCTTCTGAAAGACTGTGTCTCGGTCATCCGTTTCTCAAACACCATGTAGTGCGAGAAATCCAACGGAGGAGATAGAGTCTTGTGGGGAAAAGTGCGCAAACCTCTGCAGAGTGTACAATCTAATCATGGTTAGCCGTGTCCCCGGTTATGGACATCTTGAGTATCTAGTACTTGGATTGTCATATGTATCTCATCACTCTAATTTAATATTGTTGGGTTGATAATTACTTTTAAATTGGGATTGAGTTGGAGGAACCTTCTCAATGATGTTTCAACTACCATGATAGTTAAATAAAATCTATTCCTTTGTTGTAGGGAAATATTGGCTTTTCGCAAAACTATAACCATAGAGCCTTTCCACCAAGCCAAATATGCATGTAGTGATAGCATTATTCTGTTCTTGCTCTACTGTGTTATATTGCCAGCATATTCCATGTGCTGACCCGTTTTCGGGCTGCAACGTATTATGTTGCAGAATTTTCAGACGAGGAGTAAGGTTCGTTAGGTCGTTGCCGTGCAGCTCAGCTATGCCGTTGGAGTTGATGGACTCACTTTATCTTCCAAGCCTTCCGCTGTTATCGTATTAGATGGCCTTATGCCATATTTATTGTCATAAGTTCTCTTTTGAGACATTCAATGTAATAAGTATGTGATTGCTACTCCGTTATAAATCCTTTGAGTACTGTGTGTGTCAGCATTACCGATCCAGGGATGACACAGAAGCACAGAGACTTGACCGTTTGAGGTCGGGTCGCTACAAGATGGTATCAGAGCACACGCTGAGTGTAGGACACGACCACTAAGATAAGCCATAGGTCACTCTTCTCTACTCATTTCTGACTCCTCTCCATTTTCTACTCTTAGGATGGCGGATTCGAGGAACAAGTTTGCACAACCGGATGAAGACACACCCTTTGGACAACACTTGAAGGAAGTCACTAGGTACCTGAACATCGGAATACCAAGCTTCACCGAGACCTACAACGCCACTTTACTAGAAGAGGAGCGCTGGATGATTCGAGTTCAAGTTCCAAGAAGGACGTTCATGCCAATCACTGAGCCCATAGAGTTTTCCTTTGATGCACCAACCTGGAGCCTAGGCAAGAGCATGCCAGCCCACATTGCCATGGGACGTATTGGAGAAGTCTACAGCAAGGATCTCAAGGACACTATCTACCAGATATGTGGGCGCCGAGATGAGCAATGGGAGATGATCAGCACCAAGAAGGACAGATCCATTGCAGCTTTCATCCAGGAGTTAAACCAACACATTCGACGCCAGGGGAACCGTACTATAGCTCAGTACGTGGATGAGTTTAGCAAGTTATCTCGCTATGCCCCTGACGATGTGGCCACAGATGCCGCGAAGCATGAGAAGTTTATGGAAGGGTTGAACGATGAGATGATCATGCAGTTGATGGCAACATTCAACAACTACGAGGAGTTGGTAGATAAGGCTCTTATGATTGAAGGGAAGCAGCAGCAGATCGAGAACCGTAAGAGGAAGTATGGGTAAGGAAGATACAATTCTGGAGCTCAGCAGAAGCCTTGTCTAACCCCAAACTCGGGAGGACTTGTTCATAACCATGGAGGTCATAACCACAACGGAGGAAGTTCGCATAACCACAATGGTTCCAAGAATGGGACTGGGAACGGAACAAGCAACAATCAGAACCGCTCCAATCCAGCCACACCCGCCAAGAGAGACCTAAGTCACATTACTTGCTTCAAGTGCGGGAAGACTAGACACTATGCCACGGAGTGCCCTGAAGCGAAGAATGGAAACGGTAATGGGAGCGCTGGGAACAAGCCCAATCCATTCAACAAAGGACAAGTGAACCACGCTAACGTGGAGGAGGTTGAAGAGCAGCCAGACGCAGTTATCGGTAAGTTTTTGGTTAAGTCTTTTACCGCCCTTGTTCTTTTTTATACTGGTGCATCACATTCATACATATCAAGGGGATTCGTGGATAAGTTTAAACTACCAACCAAAGCCCTTAGGACCCCTCTGTTAGTAAGTTCACCTGGAGCAGAGTATATGGCTAGCCGATGGTGGACCGGATACCCTTAACCATTGGTAGCCATGTTTTCCCGTCAGACCTAATAATTTTGGAGTCACAAGGATTGGGTGTGATATTAGGCATGGACTGGATGTCAAAGTATGGGGGAAGCATTGACTGTGCTAGTAAGTCGATTTATCTCACCACCCCGGAGGGAAAAAGGATCAAGTATGTATCCATGCGACAAGGAGAACCCAAGTAAATTCCCTCTCAGGAGTTGTTCAAGAAGAAGTGCCTGTTGTAAAGGATTACCCAGATGTATTTACAGAGGAATTACCAGGCATGCCGCCAGATCGGGACATCGAGTTTTTGATAGAACTATTGCCAGGCACCAGGCCTATATCGAAGAGACCATACCGGATGCCCGCAAATGATCTGGAGGAGATTAAGAAGCAGATCAAGGAGTTATTGGAGAAAGGTTACATCCGACGAAGTTCATCACCGTGGGGAGCCCCAGTGCTCTTGGTTGAGAAGAAGGATGGATCATTGAGGATGGTTGTTGATTATCGGGCGTTGAATGAGGTGACGATCAAGAACAAATACCCACTGCCGATGATCAATGATTTGTTTGACTAGCTGCAAGGAGCTAAGGTGTTTTCAAAGATCGATCTGTGATCAGGATATCACCAGCTGAAGATCCGGGAGAAGGATATACCTAAAACCGCATTTACCACAAGGTATGGGTTATATGAGTATACGGTCATGTCATTTGGACTGACTAACGCCCCTGCCTATTTCATGAGCATGATGAACAAGGTGTTCATGGAATATTTGGATAAGTTTGTTGTGGTGTTCATTGATGATATAATGGTATACTCGAAGAATGAAGAGGAGCACAAGGAGCATTTGCGTTTAGTTCTCGAGAAACTCAGGGAACATCAGTTGTATGCCAAGTTCAGCAAATGTGAGTTTTTGTTGAAGGAAGTTGGATTCCTTGGACATGTTATATCAGGAGAAGGTATAGCAGTAGACCCCACCAAGGTTCAGTCAGTCACTGAGTGGTTGGCACCCACTTCAGTTAGCGAGATCCGCAGTTTTCTTGGACTCGCAGGATACTATCGGAGATTCATTGAGAATTTTTCCAAGATTGCGAAGCCAATGACGGAGTTATTGAAGAAGGATACCAAATTTAAATGGATGGAAGAATGTGAGGCGAGTTTTCAGGAGTTAAAGAAACGTCTGACTACAGCCCCAGTGCTGATTCTGCCGGATATACGCAAGGATTTCCAAGTGTATTGCGACGCCTCTCGCTTAGGACTTGGAAGTGTGCTTATGCAGGACAGAAGAGTTGTTTCGTATGCCTCACGACAACTAAAACCGCACGAATTGAATTATGCCACGCATGATTTGGAGTTAGCAGCTGTAGTGCATGCGCTCAAGACTTGGAGACATTACCTTATTGGAAACCGTTGTGATGTGTACACTGATCATAAGAGTTTGAAGTACATTTTCACACAGAAGGAGCTGAACCTTAGGCAGAGGAGATGGTTGGATCTTATAAAGGATTATGACATGAAGCTTCACTATCATCCAGGCAAGGCCAATGTCGTAGCAGACGCTTTGAGCCTGAAGAGTTATGCTAACACCCTCGTAAGCACAGGATTGCCAAAGGAGTTAGCGGAGGATCTCAGGGAACTTCGATTGGAGATTGTTCCTAGAGGTTTTGTTGCAACAATGGAAGTTCAGTCTACATTGTTAGGAAAGATTCGAGAAGCTCAGAAGGATGACAAAGAGATTGCCGAGATAAAAGAGAGAATAAGCAAAGGAAAGGCCAAAGGTTTTCGTGAGGATGAGCATGACACCTTATGGTTTGAGGACCGTGTTTATGTGCCCAATAACACAGAGATCAGGAAGTTAATACTTCAGGAGGCTCATGACTCACCATACTCGATACACCCCGGAAACACCAAGATGTATTTGGATTTGAAGGAACGTTTCTAGTGGACTGGTATGAAGAAGGATATTGCCGAGTATGTAGCCGTATGTGATGTATGTCAGAGAGTGAAGGCGGAACATCAAAAGCCAGTCAGGATTCTTGAATTTGCCAGCCGAGTCACCCGCAGCAAGGTTATCAAGTTTTGCAAAGTTCAGTGGAGCCACCGTACCGAGGATGAAGCCACCTAGGAACGAGAGGATGATCTTCGCAAAGACCACCCACACCTATTTTCTAGCCAACCCGAATCTCGAGGGCGAGATTCATCTTAAGGGGGGTAGGTTTGTAACATCCCAAATTTTCAATTTGGAATGTTATACATAGATCCTTCATGCATATCATATTTTCTTGCATATTCGTTTCGCGATCCTCGAAATTCTAAGCAACTCAAGGACCCTCGGAGAGAGTTGGGGATTTCACTGTTTTCATATTTGAATTTTATCAAATATCGAAACGAGGATCAATTTGTTTTATTATTTTTCTCTCCGAAAATATTTCATATAAAAAATATGAGAGGGGATAATATGACTTCCCCAAAATCAATGAAATATTGGAGGAAAAATATTAAAAAACAAATAAATATTTTTATTTGGGATTTTATTGCCATTTTATTTGCATAGGTAAAATGCGCATTTTTCAAAATTGCATTTTAGGCCCAAATAAATGTTCACCTTGTCCGGTAGATTTTTAGAGGGCGGGGAAATTTTATTTTGGGATTTTTCGTGTCTGTTTAGTATTTATTTTCGGTGTTTTTCTGCGCGATATTTTTAAAAAAAGTTTTTCCGTCGGACCGAACTGGGCCGAGGCCCAGTTGGCCAGCCGCGCCAGCCCACCCCTCGCCCCGACTGACTCCGACCGGAGTCCGGCCGGCGCACGCCGCCGCCGCCGAGTCCGGGGAGGACTCCTCCTCTCCCGGCCCCTTGCCCAAGCCGCCACCTCGCCCGGCCCTTTAAAGGCCGAGCCGGCCCCGCCTCGACCCCCACACCACCACCGCCGCCAGCCCCGCCGTCCCGAGCCGCAGCGTCGCCCCGCCGCCGCAGCTCCGCCGCTGCAGCGCGCCACCGCCGCGCCAGCCGCCGCCGCCGCCGACTTCGCCGGAGCCGCCGCCATTTTTTTCTCTCGTCGGTTTATTTCGGTAAACCCTAGATCTAGATCCGGGTTTTCTAAATTCCGGTTTATTCTTTTAGATCGGTTTTTCCTGTTGGTTTATTTATTTAGCGAACGCCTGTTCGTTCATTAGTTTTAACGAACGGTTTTCACCCGTTACCCGCAGACAGCGAACATTTGTTCCTTAGCCTGTTCGTCAGTTTTTCTTTTTTTCGGATTTTTCGCGATTATTCTCGATCGCGATTTCTGATCCAATTTTTGTTTTAGTTTAACTTTTCACTTGTTTGTCGAAATCAGGCGATTCAAACGCCCAGATCTTCGTCTCGAAGCCCTCTTTCTGTTTAACCAACTTGAACAAGATTTTGGTACTGTAAAATTTGACTTTAGTCCAGATTAGTAAACGAATCTTGTTTCTTTCGCAGTTTGAGTTTCGTTGCTCCGTTTGATTTGATTCTTTTTGCAAACCAGAGTTCTTAAGTTGAACTTTCTGTTTAGATCTTCTTACTTGAGTTTTACCCGTGCATCTTTTCTTGATTGCTTATGTATGCTATTGTTTGTTTGCGATAGAATTCCCGGAGTGCGAAGCGTGCTACTACGAGTCTCTAGGTTTTGCGGATCATCAGCAAGGCAAGTAACACTTTGATCATATCCCATTATTACCCAGTTTTTATGCATTAGCTCCAATCCTCAAACACTGCATGATTAGGATGTGATTAACTTGTGGGTAATGGGAAGTAGTTGATGAGGTCGAACCTATTGTCCTGTTATAATCAAACCCTTGGGAGTTACTTCTACGTATTGCTTATATTGCTATGCTATGCTCGTAGACGTGGTTTGGGTGAGTGAATCCATGACAGATGTGAGATTGTTAATTAATGGTTCAACTTAAGGTGGCAACTTTAATACACATCTGGGTGGATTGCTTGTCGGGCACCTGGAGAATCCAGTGTTGTCCTAGGATATCCCGGAGTACCCGTGTGATAATCCTAAGGTCCGCCACCCAGGCTCAAAGGGAACTGAGATATTTCATGCTAGAAACTTCCGTGTGCAGCCACAAGCTATTATGGGCTCTAGCATAGTTGAGTAAGTTGCATGACCTCTTCTAGTGGTAGGCTAGCAGATGTAGAGGGATGTAGGTTGGTACTGTCTACCCGGGGTTAGAGTTAATGCTTCTGAAAGACTGTGTCTCGGTCATCCGTTTCTCAAACACCATGTAGTGCGAGAAATCCAACGGAGGAGATCGAGTCTTGTGGGGAAAAGTGCGCAAACCTCTACAGAGTGTACAATCTAATCATGGTTAGCCGTGTCCCCGGTTATGGACATCTTGAGTATCTAGTACTTGGATTGTCATATGTATCTCATTACTCTAATTTAATATTGTTGGGTTGATAATTACTTTTTAATTGGGATTGAGTTGGAGGAACCTTCTCAATGATGTTTCAACTACCATGATAGTTAAATAAAATCTATTCCTTTGTTGTAGGGAAAAATTGGCTTTTCGCAAAACTATAACCATAGAGCCTTTCCACCAAGCCAAATATGCATGTAGTGATAGCATTATTCTGTTCTTGCTCTACTGTGTTATATTGCCAGCATATTCCATGTGCTGACCCGTTTTCGGGCTGCAACGTATTATGTTGCAAACTTTTCAGATGAGGAGTAAGGTTCGTTAGGTCGTTGTCGTGCAGCTCAGCTGCCGTTGGAGTTGATGGACTCACTTTATCTTCCAAGCCTTCCGCTGTTATCGTATTAGATGACCTTATGCCATATTTATTGTAATAAGTTCTCTTTTGAGACATTCGATGTAATAAGTGTGTGATTGCTACTCTGTTATAAATCCTTCGAGTACTGTGTGTGTCAGCATTACCGATCCAGGGATGACACAGAAGCACAGAGACTTGACCGTTTGAGGTCGGGTTGCTATACCGAGCGTTCCCAGAAGTCATCCGGAATGGTGAGATAGAACTTCGTTTCCGACTGGCCACGACCACAGTTGCCCGATTTGTGCTCGCACTGTGCACACATGAATGAAGACCCACGAATCAGCTAGAACAAAAATGATTCCACGGCGATTTCCGCCGGTTGATTAACAGCGACGGATGGACTGCGATAAGAGATGAGTGAATATTTTGCTAATTAAGTTGATTACCTTCTCCATGAGAAAAATCCCCGGCCCAATCCCGCAGAAAACCCCAGTCGACCAGAGTCTAGAATGTCGGTGCAGATAGGCGGCGGAAAGCGGTGGAGGTGAAATCCGGTGTTGTTTGGAGCGCGACCTACGCCCGCCGCCAACAGCGTCGAGCTTAGTGTGCAGAGTTGCGGAGGAGTCCGCGGCGAGTGAGTGGGGACAAAGTGAACACACACGGTTCATAGAGGCGACGGAGATGAATCATGTGCGGTAGTAAATCGCCGAGATTGAATGGGAATCCAAATTTCCTTTGTCCTTCATCCATGATGTTTTTTTCTATGATGAACATAAACCCTGCTAATCACCGTGTTCAAATTTGACACTTTTCCGGGTTCATTTACAATATTTAGGGGATTATGTGCATTTTGTAGGCATTAATGCACGTAATTCAAATTCAAACAATTGGTGCATGCTAGGGTGCACAAGAACGGTCTGGAAAAACCATACTCGTGGTATTTAGTAATTTCTCAAGCCTTTTACAAGGAATGGGCAGAGATTTCAATGGAATGCGTGGCAATAGTCAACCACAAACGCGTCATTTACTGGGTTATCAACTATAGAACAATGAAATATGTGCTTGAAAAACATGACGGCTGGCATGGTGCCATGGTATCGCCTCACCGTGCCCTGGTTAAAAGCTGAGAAGGTTTGGTTTATGTCGTCATGCATGCCTTTCATAAATCAAACCATCACCAAGGAAGTTCAATGCTTTCGAGAGGGAAATCACCAAGAATGAAGGGGAATCCAAATTTTCGTCCTAGTTTGTCATTAAGTTTTTTTTCCAACGATCAACATACTGCCTCAAATGAAACGTGTTCAAATTTGACATTTTTCCAAACTCATTTACCATATTTAGGGGATTGTGTGCATTTTCTAGGCATTAATTATGCACATAATTCAAATTCGAACAATCGGTGCATGAAAAGGTGCACAAGAACAGTCTGGAAAACCATGCTCGTGCTATTTAGTACATTCTCATGCCTTTTCCAAGGAATGGGCAGATATTTCAAGGAAATGTGTGGCAATAGTCAACCATAAACGCGTCATTTACTGGGTTAACAACTATACAAAAATGAAATACATGCTTGGAAAAACATGACGCCTGGTGTGGTGCCATGGTATGACCTCAACGTGCCCTGGTAAAAATGTCGTCATGTGCATCTTTCATAAAACGAACCATCATCCGAGGAAGTTTCATGGTTTTGAGGGGGAAATCACCAAGATTGAAGGGGGATCCCCTTTGTCCTTTGTCCACGAGTTTTTTTCTATGATGAACATACAACCTGCAAATCACCGTGTTCAAATTTGGCACTTTTCCGGGTTCATTTGCCATATTTAGGGGATTATGTGCATTTCCTAGGCATTAATGCGCATAATTCAAGTTCAAACAATCGATGCATGAAAGGGTCCACAAGAACGGCCTGGAAAACCATGCTCGTGCCATTTAGTAAATTCCCATGCCTTTTACAAGGAATGGACAGATATTTCGATGAAATGTGTGGCAATAGTCAACCACAAATGTTTGTTTGTTGGGTTTTCAACTATAGAAAAAATGAAATAAATGCTTAAAAAATATGACGCCTGGCATGGTGTCATGGTTTGGCCTCACCATGCCCTGGTAAAAATTGGAGAACGTTTTCCTTATGTCGTGATGCGCGCCTTTCATAAATCGAACCATCACCGAGGAAGTTTCATGGTTTCTAGGGGGAAATCACCAAGATTGAGGGGGGGTCCAAATTTCCTTTGTCCTTTGTCCACGAGTTTTTTCTACAATGAACATACAACCTGCAAATCACTGTGTTCAAATTTGGGACTTTTTCGGGTTCATTTAACATATTTAGGGCATTATGTGCATTTCCTAGGCATTAATGCGCATAATTCAAGTTCAAACAATCGATGCATGAAAGGGTCCACAAGAACGGCCTAGAAAACCATGCTCGTGCCATTTAGTAAATTCTCATGCCTTTTACAAGGAATGGACAGATATTTCGATGAAATGTGTGGGTTATGTTGTCATGCACGCCCTTCATAAATCGAACCATCACCGAGGAAGTTCCATGCTTTCGAAAGGGAAATCCTCAAGATTGAAGGGGAATCCAAATTTTCTTCGTTCTTTGCCCTGGAGTTTTTTTACGACGAACATACACCCTACAAATCACCGTGTTCAAATTTGGCATTTTTACGGGCTCATTTACCATATTTAGGGGATTATGTGCATTTTCTAGGCATTTAGCGCATATAAATCCAATCCAGCAACAGTTGCACGGGTGTGATGTGAGGGACGTGGATTGCCATTCGATCGCGGCACATCCAAAGGTGCACACGCGTGATCCGCGTGGCTGGGGTTCTGGCCAATCATAACGCAACACACAATAGGCTCAGTGCACACTGTTTCCGGAAGCGACGGAGATGAACCGTGTGTGATAATGAACGAGCAAAATTGTAAGGGAAGCCAAATTTCTGTTGTCGTTTGTGCTTGAGCTCTTGAATACCACCGCACTGTACGGCTACCCGGCCCCTCCGTCCCAGAGCTCTCTCCAGGCGTCGTCCATGGCACCGCGGCGCACAATAACTGGTCAGGAAGCGATGGCATCCCGCCGTGCCGTGTTCCTCGCCGCCCGCGACCGCACACATGGTAAGGAAGCGATGGCATCTCGCCGCGCCGAGTTCATCGCCGCCGGCAGCCAGACAGTTACATGGGCGGACTTTGAGGCTACCATGGCCGAATGGGTGGTGGATCTAGAGGCGGCCAAAGCCGCACAGAAGAAGCGGAAAAGGAAAAAAAGCAGTCAAGAAAAGAGAGTCCTACCGCCGCAAGAAAAAAGAGGTTGCACGCCATGGTGAGGAGAGCTTGGCGGAGATCGAAGCACGGTGGCTGCCCCCTACAAGGCCGGGAAGGAGAACGCTGGCGTCTGGCCAGCATGCCCTGATGGCAGCATGTGAGAAGTAGTTTAAGTTTGTAGTATTAGAGCAAATTACCAGTAGTACTTTAAGTTTATAGTATTAACGTACAATGTCGGAAAGAGCATCCTTTGAGGGCTTTGAGCGTTGATTAGCATGTGTGCACGTGTGTGTTTTTTTGCGTTAATCATTAGAAGATCACAAAACACACGGTTTCTATGTCGTACCTGTCGGTGTCAAAACCGGCGGATCTCGGGTAGGGGGTCCCGAACTGTGCATCTAAGGTCGATGGTAATAGGAGACGGGGGACACATTGTTTACCCAGGTTTGGGCCCTCTCTATGGAGGTAATACCCTACTTCCTACTTGATTGATCTTGATGAATATGAGTATTACAAGAGTTAATCTACCACGAGATCGCAATGGCTAAAACCCTAGAAGTCTAGCATGTATGACTACGATTATGATTGTCCCTCTATTCGGACTAAGCGCTCCGGTTTATATAGACACCGGAGGGGACTAGGGTTATACAAAGTCGGTTACAGAGAAGGGAATCTTCGTATTTGATCGCCAAGCTTGCCTTCCACGCCAAGGAGAGTCCCATCCGGACACAGGTGAGAGTCTTCGGTCTCCGTATCTTCACAGCCCATCAGTCTGGCCCATGTCCAATAGGTCGGACGCCCGAGGACCCCTTAGTCTAGGACTCCCTCAGTAGCCCCTGAACCAGGCTTCAATGACGAGGTGTCCGGCGTGCAGATTGTCTTTGGCATTGCAAGGCGGGTTCCCCTTTCCCAATACTCCAAGATAGTCTTCGGACGCAACGAACGTGTCCGGATCTGCAACACAATTACCACACACACAGCCGTAGAGAGTATAATATTTCACGAGTGCCATCCACTGACAACTTTTCGCAAGATGACATCACATCTGCCCGGTCATTATTTCGAACCATTCACGTCTGCCGTTCTGCATTTCGAGATGCGGTTTCCATTGGCACGTCTTGTCAAAGCAGAGATCGCGTCCCCTTATTGCGGGATTCTCATCAATACGGGCATGGGTAACCCAATCGCGCCGTTTGCACAACCCTTGGGAATAGGCGAGTTTTAAGGCGAGTGGGGAGGCGTTCAATACTCATTGGCTTTATAAGGGGATAAGGACTCCCTTTCTTCACCCACGCCTTCTCTCTTCCTCTGCCCTTCCATTCTCGAGCTCCAGCGCCCAAGTTCTCGTCTCTTCCACCTCGAGTAAGCACTCAACCATGTCCGGATCTGGAGGGTAAGCCAAGTGGATGGCCTCCTCCGTTAAGGAGAAGGACATCGCCGAGCTTCGGGAGGCCGGGTATCTGGCAAAAGAGATCACCCACCGGCTTCCGGCCAAGGGGCAAGTCGCCCCTACGCCGAAGCCCAACGAGAGGGTGGTATTCCTCCCTCATTTCGTCCGCGGGTTAGGGTTTCCAGTCCACCCTTTCGTCCGCGGACTGATGGTCTATTACGGGCTAGATTTCCATGATCTAGCCCCGAACTCTTTCCTCAACATCTCGGCATTCATTGTCGTGTGTGAGGCTTTCCTCCGCATCCAGCCCCACTTCGGACTGTGGCTCAAGATCTTCAACGTGAAGCCAAAGGTGGTGGACGGCCAACACGCGGAGTGCGGAGGGGCCATGGTGAGCAAGATGCCCAACGTCACATGGCCCAAAGGCACGTTTGTGGAGACTGCCAAGGAATGGCAGAAGTTGTGGTTCTACATCACAGAGCCCCGCGACGCCACCTGGGTCGCGGCTTCCGAATTCAAGTCCGGAGCTCCAATGCGGCTGACCTCCTGGATGGAGAAGGGCCCAAATTGGTCTTCGTCGGATGAGCTGATGGCGCTGCAAACGCGTATCCAAAGCATGGTGGACAGAAACATCAAGTGTCGACGTGATCCAGGTGATGCTAGTTCGCCAGATCCTCCCCTGCCAAAGCCGAACCTCCCCTTTATGGGAATTCGATCCGAAGAAACACCAGACCTTGGAGAGGCTCTTCGGAACCACTCACGAAGATGCCTGGAAGCTGTTCTTCAAGGGCGACGAGAAGCCGCCGGCCATAGACTCGGACCGTGGGCACGATCTTGCCCATCCCGCCAATGCGGTAAGTCCTTCACACTTCAAGGCGTACCCTCTACTTGCTTGCCCAAGGAGGGTAACTAAACTTTACTAATTTATCCTTTCAGGTATGGACAGAGAAAGCGGAGCAGATTCAATGTTCGGCTCCGCTGCCAGAAGAACCAGTCATCCCGCTCCTGGCGAAGATGCTGGTTCCGGCGCCCTACAAGGCGCCGGATAAGAAGGCCAAGAAGAAGGCCAAGGGGGCCAAAGGTGGCCCTCGCTGCAAGGGCGCTTCGGACGTGACGTCCGAAGACAAGACTCACTCCTCTGCCGCCGAAGACGATGACGAGGAGGAGGAAGAAAGCAACTCTCCCCCCGATGGGGGGAGGAAGAAGAGAGCGGCCTCCACAAATCTGGAGGCGGAGGCCCCCTCACGGATAACTCCGTGTGGGACGTCGACAGCAGCCCCGAGCGACCCTCCCGAAGCAAGCCCCTGGCCGCATCGTAAGTACTAAAACTCATATATGTCCATATATCCGGCCTCTCCTCTTCATTGTATTAACATGGTTAATTATGCCATTACAGTCCGGCCCACGACAGCTCCCCGCCAACCTCATCCGGAGGTTCACTGGATTCGAAGGCGATGGCCAGCGAGTCACCGCCGGCCGCTTACTCTCCCAAGTCCAAGGGTGACGACGAGGTGTTGTCCCGAAGGACCTTCCCCGGCCAGGGGGAAGCCCAGGAGACTGTCCGGGAGGCGCTGGAGGGCGAAACCCCAGTCGCCGGACATATGGGGGAGCAGACCCCCATGGAGACCGGCGATGGGGGCCGTGTTCCGTTCAGCCCCCAGCCGGATACGGTTCCGGAGACCTATGCGGCTCCGGAATCCGGCGAGCAGCCTCCTTCGAGAGAAGGAGGTGTGCCTATCCCGCCGGTGACCTCTGTCCAACCAGAGGCACCGGATAATCTGCTGGAAGCGCTACGAGGCGCTTCCATTGTGGATGAACACCGTATCCTTATGGGTACGGTGATTGAAAGGGTTTAGTCCGTCAAGAGCGGACTAACCGAAGCCTGCAGCAGCTTGCTGACAGGTTTTGAGGTAAGCGACGCATAGGAAAAAGTCCCAATATAGACAGTAGCCCCTGAGACACTGTCCGGTGTTCGGAAAGAAAAGCCGGACAGAGGGTCAATTAAATTTCGCAGGGAACTAACTAAATGTGTCTTATGTGAATAAGCAGGCATCGTTGCTGGCCACGACCTCACACACTGCCGAAGTCTCCGGACTAAAGCAGAGACTGGAGCGGGCCGAGGAGGAGCTCGGCCAAGTGAGGAAGCAGCTGGAAGAAAACAAGGTATGTAATAACTTGTTGTATATTCGGTAAGAATAAATGATGTATGTTGACCGGAGTGCCCTGATCTATGCAAGAGAGACGACCGAGGTCGAGGCCCTTAAGAAAGCCCTGGCCGAAGCCGAAGAGAAGGCTGCCAAAGAGCAAGCCGCCTGTAAGAAGCTCAAGCCCAGGCTTAACAAGGTCCAGCAAGAGCTCCAGGACGCCGTGAAAAAATGTGAGGCCTTGGGGTGCGATGTTTCGGCTCGAGAGACCGAACTCGCCAAGGCTCGCCAAAGTGCGGAAGAAGCCCGGGTTGAGGCCCAAGGCACCCTCCAGGAGATCCAGGAGGCCAAGACGATCGCGGTGGGTAAGGCGTTTAGTATGCAAAGCAAGTATGTGAAGAAGAAGTATTTCTTACTAACCCGGATTCGGAGTTCTCCAGGGGCGTTTGCTGATCTGCCGTGCAGTGTGTCCGACGCTGCGGAGTTCTTTCGAGCCAAAGAAGGGAGCTCCACGGAGAAGCTGTTCTGGTCGCAATATCTTGCGCCAGAACATCCGGTGCCCTTTAGCGATCAGCTAAAACAGCTGGTCGAGTTGCACAGGGTGGCCGAACTGGCCATGAAGGATTTGATAATCCGGCTGTGGCCTGCCGAAGCTGTACCTAGCAGCTACTTCGGCCTCGTGAAGCGCAAGAGGTCGGTCTGCATTGAGGGCGCACGCATGGCCTTCGCCCGTGTCAAGGTATGGTGGGCGAAGATGGATGCCGTCAACCTTGTGACCGAGGGGCCGCCTGAGGGCAAGGAGTACCGCACGCCCGAGCGATATTTTGAAGATGTCCTGGAGGGGTCTCGTATTGTGGCGACGCAATGTGCGAAAGACATTATCTTTGAATGAATACATTCATGTCGTCTTTGCCTTGTATGATGAAACAAAGTTGTTATGTAATATAATTTTTTTTATATATAAAAATTTACCTCCTGTGCGGCTGTGTTGTATGAAATCTGAGAGTTGGCCAGTCGTCGGCTTCTGCCCCCACGTAGGTAGTTCGGGGGTGTTCGGCATGGAATCTAAACACTCTTGATCCAATTGTTTGGTCCTTGAAGGAGGTGTTTAGCGCAACGAACCACGCAATCAGACTATGCAGCTTGAACACCCTCACTTAGCCATAGGAGTTTGACAATAAAAAATATTAGGCGTAGCCCCTAGTATCCGAACTAGGATGCTATAAGCACCTGATCGGGTAAGTACCGATCCCTCGCGTAATGCGGAAAAAATCTCTAACGATTTGAAACCTCCGAAGAGCTGACCGGCTCTCGCCGCATCATGACAGTCAGTTTTTGGCTTTCTCTACTGAGGTGCTCCTTCGGGTAAACCAGGGCACAATCGCAGTAGTTCTCCCTTTACTACCTTAGCCGATATAGCGGAACGTAAGGTAGCAAGCACAGGAGTGGGCAACCCAACTATTGACCAAAGACATGATTCGGAGCCAATGCATATAGTGCTAAATTCGGGGTGCCGAACTATACTGTAAAAAGTGTTCGGACTTTGTTGTCGTAGTGCGGGGCGCTATGAAGCCCCTGCAAATGTGAAGCGTACCAAAGTGTACTGGTGCTATCTGATAAGTTTATCAACAGAAAAAGGAGAACAGAAAAGGAGCAAAGGTAATAAACTAGGGCCCTAAAATTTGGGCCGTGAACTGTTTCCATTATGATTTGATTAATACATCAAGGTGCATTGATACAAATAGTGTGATAAGCAACAGGCTATTTGACATGCCACAACCAAGGGAGAGCTGCGTGTGGGTCCTGAAAACAGGTAGAGTGATTGTTAAAGAAAACACCTAGAAATTCCCCTATATGTTTCTGCTTCTTGCCATCTTGGTGTATTTATCCTTTGACAGGACCGGTGATCAAGCCATCAGGGAAAGCCTGTGGAAAAGAAACCTAAAAAGGAGAAAAATTGAACAGTGAAAGTATACGTGTCCGGGAGCTGTCGAGCCGTATTGTGGATCACAAGGTAGGTATGCCTCCGTCTATGCCCATGGTATTTTGAGTGCGTAGTTATGTACGCGCGGTGCGAATGCCTCCACTTGATCGAGACTGGGACGGAGGCCAAATTGCTAATCGAGATCTCGACGAGCCGAGCTATCCTGCTGCAGAATAGTCCGGACTCTCTTAACAGTGTCTCGGAGTTCGGCCACTGAATTAAGGTTCTGCTTGAGAAGGCCGCTCTGTATTTCTGCTGCTAAGGCAGCGGTGTGCTCCTCGGTACGGAGGGAGCGTTCCGTATTTCCATTAACTGTTATGACGCCGCGTGGTCCGGGCATCTTGAGCTTGAGATAAGCATAATGGCGCACCGCATTAAATCGAGCAAATGTCATTCGTCCCAGCAGTGCGTGATAGCCGCTGCGAAAGGGGACGATATCGAAGATTAACTCTTCGCTTCGGAAATTATCCGGAGATCCAAAGATAACCTCGAGTGTGATTGAGCCCATACAGTGGGCCTCTACACATGGTATGACTCCTTTAAAGGTAGTCTTTGTGGGCTTGATCCGTGATGGGTTAATGCCTATTTTGCGCATTGTATCCTGATAGAGCAGATTGAGGCTGCTGCCACCGTCCAGTGCAGCTGAACCGCCATGACGGATACTGGTCGGATGATCCCGCCGATCAAAGGTGATCGGGCATGACGGCCATGGGTTGAATTTTTGGATGACTGGCTCTATCGCATAGACGTTCCTGAGCGCGCGCTTGCGCTCCCTCTTGGGGATGTGTGTAGCATATATCATGTTCACCATTTTGACCTGAGGGGGAAACTTCTTTTGTCCCCCTGTGTTCGGTTGCCGGGCTCCTCATCATCGTCCTCGCTTTGCGATCCCTTTTCCTTGTTCTCGGCATTTAACTTGCCGGCCTGTTTGAAAACCCAACAATCTCTGTTGGTATGATTGGCTGGTTTGTCTGGGGTGCCATGTATCTGGCACGGACGGTCGAGTATGTGGTCCAAGCTAGATTGCCCCGAGTTGTTTCTTTTGTATGGCTTCTTCCGCTGACCGGACTTAGAGCCACTGAATCCGGCGTTGACTGTCGTGTCATCGGTGTTGTCACCATTGATTCGGCATTTGTGTCTGTTGCGTCGGAGCTTGCCGTTGCTGTTTTTGACCTCGGAGGTGCCCATTTCGCTTGATGTGTTTTTGCTACGGGCCAGCCAACTATCCTCACCCGCGCAAAAGCGGGTCATGAGTGCCGTGAGGGCTGCCATGGACTTCGGCTTTTCCTAGCCGAGGTGGCGGGCAAGCCATTCGTCATGGATGCTGGGATCCGGACAATCGACGATCTGGTTCTTTTTAGTTAGGAACCTAGTCCAGAATTTCCTGGCTGACTCTCCAGGATGTTGAACTATGTGACTTAAGTCATCGGCATCCGGTGGCCGGACATATGTGCCTTGGAAGTTGTCGAGGAAGGCTTCTTCCAAGTCCTCCCAGCTGCCAATAGAATTTTCTGGCAGACTGTTTAACCAGTGCCGAGCTGGCCCTTTGAGTTTGAGTGGGAGGTATTTGATGGCGTGAAGGTCATCTCCGCGGGCCATATGGATGTGGAGAATAAAATCCTCGATCCAGACCACGGGATCAGTTGTTCCATCGTATGATTCGATATTTACGGGTTTAAAACCTTCTGGGAATTCATGATTCATTACTTCGTCAGTGAAGCAAAGAGGGTGTGCGGTGCCTCTGTATCGGGCCACGTCGCAACGTAGCTCGGATGGAGTCCGTCTGCGGTTTTCGGCCCGGGCGTGACTAGGTTTGTCACGTCCGAATAGGTAGCTGTCGTCACGTGTCAAGGCACGTCCTCGCGATCCGTAGATCGATCTGGTATGTTCTGCTCTACTGTCCAGGTCTTGCCGAAGGTCATATGTATAACCCCGAGCTGCTTTATCTCTGCCTTTACGGTGAGGTGGGGCGGGCTGGTGTTCGGCTTGAGTTGCCGCTTTATCCCGACCGCGTGGTGGTCGGTCAGCCGCATTGCGCGATGATGGTATGGGCTCCGGTGCCTCGTCATCAAACTGAGGTAGCAATTTGCACTTCGGGTAACTTTTGGCTGGGCGCTTAAGGCCGTATTCTTCGGCTGCCAGGACATCAGTCCATCTATCATTGAGCAGACCTTGATCAGCTTGAAGCAGCTGCTCCTTCTTTTTCAGGCTCCTTGAAGTGGCTATTAGCTGGCGCTTAAAGCGCTCCTGCTCGAGAGGTTCCTCAGGCACGATAAAATCCTCGTTGCCGAGGCTCACCTCCTCCTCGGAGAGCGGATGGTAACTACCGTCCTCCGAGTCTTCGTCTATGGCCTGTTCATCAAGGCTGACTTGCCCATCTTCCCGATTGTTCTGTTCGGCAGTTTGTTCGTCCGGGTCTTCTATGTCTTCGGCACCATCCAAAGTGTTATCGTCTCCTGTGCCGGTGTTGCTGTCTTTGCTGCGGCGGAACTTAGAGCGGCGCCGCTGACGCTGACGCTTTGGTTGTGTCTTAGGAGGGTCATCCTCAACTGGATTTTCCTTGTCCTCGCCGTTATTCTCTTTGGGTGTATCCACCATGTATACGTCGTATGAAGAAGTGGTCGTCCAGCGTCCGGTAAATGGTGGGTTTTGGGCCTCTCTTCTCCGGCATCGTCGTCCATACCGTCGATGTCTTCGGAGTCATAATCGAGCGTGTCGGTTAAGTCTTCGACAGTGGATATGAAGTGGGCGGTGGGTGGGAAACGAAATTCTCCATCATCAGCCTCCAGTTCAAACCGGATATAATTCGGCGGTGAGTCCTCCGCTAGGGATAGATTTTTTAATGAGTTGAGCACGTCGCCTAAAGGCGAGTACCGGAAGATGTCCGCGGCGCTGAATTCGGCGATCGATGACCGATCCTGCTCGACATACGCGGACGCACATGGTTCGGAACTTATAGCCGAAAATGAGTCTGAGGTTCCAGAGACACAGATATCACCCGAGGTTAGGTCTGTGTGCGGCTCCAACGCCGCGGAATCTATGGCTTCCGTGGCGGGGTTGAGCTTCCCGTCCTCGGATGGCTCGATCTGCTCCGGATCTAAGGTCGGAGCGGTTATAGGTGCAATTTCCTGGGCATGGCCCGATGACAGATATAAGTCATGTTCATCGTGGCGACGGGGAGCAACTGGCGTGGTCTTGAATCCGTCGAAGATCAAGTCTCCGTGGATATCCGCGACGTAGTTCAAGCTTTCGATCTGCTCCAGACGGCCAAGCAAGTTGGCCCGCAGTGCGAAGCCACTGAACACAAAGATCTGTCCAGGAAGAAAGACCTCTCCTTGGACAGCATCGTTGTGGATGATCGAAGAAGCCATTGAACCTTTTGAGGACGGCACAGCGGAACTCTCAATGAAAGCACCAATGTTGGTGTCAAAACCGGCGGATCTCGGGTAGGGGGTCCCGAACTATGCGTCTAAGGTCGATGGTAACAGGAGACGGGCGACACAATGTTTACCCAAGTTCGGGCCCTCTCTATGGAGGTAATACCCTACTTCCTGCTTGATTGATCTTGATGAATATGAGTATTACAAGAGTTGATCTACCACGAGATCGCAATGGCTAAAACCCTAGAAGTCTAGCCTGTATGACTACGATTATGATTGTCCCTCTATCCGGACTAAGCCCTCCGGTTTATATAGACACCAAAGGGGGCTAGGGTTATACAAAGTCGGTTACAAAGAAGGGAATCTTCATATTTGATCGCCAAGCTTGCCTTCCACGCTAAGGAGAGTCCCATCCGGACACGGGTGAGAGTCTTCGGTCTTCGTATCTTCATAGCCCATCAGTCCGGCCCATGTCCAATAGGCCAGACGCCCAAGGACCCCTTAGTCCAGGACTCCCTCAGTACCCATCTGCGTGTTTTGCGTTAATGACCCATAAGTCAGTTACCTGTGCGATATTTCCTAATAAACCAGGCGTACCATTGACCGAAAAAAATCAAGTACACGTGTACATTTTTTTGGAGACGGGATCTGCCAACTTTCTTTTTTCTCGCACACGAGTATTTTACGCGCTTCGTCTGCGTTGTGTGTTTCTCCCGCCCAAGTTTCAAGTTTCGCACCGAAATTTTCATTAGGCGCGCGATTTCAGAATTTATTCCTCCAACCACATCCCCTTCCCCTCAGTATCCCCCCTCCCTCGCGCCGCCCCCTACCGGCATCTCAAACCGCCGCTGCCGCAAACATAACTTCAACCACATCTACGTTCTGCTCGGATCCAGTCAGGTAACCCACCGACCTCTATCATGTCCCCGGCCTGATTGCTTAAATGGCGCCTGTGAAACATCCTCATGCCTCCAAATCCCCCCCCCCCCCCCGCCAGGAGCTGATGGCGGTCCATGGCGCGATGGCCGTTGTGCGTGTTGACCCGGAGGAACACCTCGCCTCCGCCGCCACCGCCGACATGGTGCAGGCTCTGGCCCAGATGAAGTCCCCTAGCGACTACCCCCCAGGACATAACAGGTAAGATCTGACTAGCTAAATCTTACCAATACCACTTGCAACGGCTATGATTTGTACGGTTGATGTATTAAGCATGTTCGTGCCTTGTTTATTTCAGTACTACACATTGTGTGATGTTCAAATATTACCGCGTCCAGCTCAATTTCTATCAGACAGGAGGCATTGTGAAGGAAGTACTAGCTAGGAGTTTCCAAATGAGTTGAAATTTTGTACACTCCTTCATATTCTCATATTATCACACTCCTCCAAATTTCAGCTCCATCCCTTGATCTATGTGAGCACAGGATCAAATCTTTGATTCTGTCAATATTTTCAGGTTGTGAAGCAAGTATATTTTGTATTTCTTAATTTTTCTTGAAAATTTACCAGATCATTCTCCTACCCAAATAACATCTCTCCACCAATTTTGGGATCAATTCTTAAAGCCAATATTTCTCTAGAATTTTTGCAAGTTTCTGGACAGAGGGAATAGCTGTGAAGGAAGTACCATTTTGGTGAATCCATTTGGTGCAAACTTTTTACAGCATCTTCTTATGACCAAATCAGTAAGCCTTGCCAAATTTCAGCTCAAGTGGTTACTCTATGTGAGTGAACCATCATGATTTTGATTCTGGACAAATAATGGTAGTTACAAAGCAACCATATTAATTAATGGTCCATTTCCCCTCAAACTCTCCAGAATCATATTCCCCTCTAAGCTAATCACCACAGACAAATCCATTTGGCCCAATCCCTTCCCTGTTGATCACCAGTGCACGGCCAAGTTTACTGCAGTAAACTTCAGAGGATGATTACCATTTAACCACAGCTCCTTTCATCGATCTACCACCGCAGTTGAAACCTCCCCTGGAAGAACTTACCACTAGACATCATTTGCCAACCCTTGGCATCCTCTCCTTGCCAGTCTACGCGGTGACCACCGTTTTGGCACGCACTGGCCGCGTCCAGAGCGTCTTCTTGCTCGGGCCCCTCCTATGCTCGGCGTCTCAGCGAGCACGGGCCTGTCCAGCGTGTTACCTGCGTTGTCTCCGTCCTCCTGGAGCCACTTCCCCCTCCGTAAGCCCCTCCGTCAGCGTTCGTCGCCGCGCGCCCACGAGAGCACTATGGCCGACCGAGCACTAATGGCGCCGTGGCCGTTTCCCCTCTGCGCCCTCGGCCCCTCCTGCACTGTGCACCACTGTCGCTCGTCCGCTCCCCCTTCATCGCGATCCCACGCCTCCCCGTGATCGCTGGCCGTCGCCAGAGCGTTGGCCGGATCCCCGCGGCGACACCTGAGCTCGACCTCCCTCGCCCGGCTATATATAGCCATCCCCGCGGCCTCCCGAGCTCATCAGCCTCCTCTCCTCCCTCCTCTAGACCTCCCAGTCACTTCCCCGAGCACCAGAGCCTCTCCCCGACCCCCACGGTCGCCACTGCCGCCGGCGACCTACTCCCAAATCAGCGCTAACCCGAGCTCTTCTCGTCCTTCTTCCACCACCAATAGACCCCCTAGAGCCCTCTGGTTCTTCCCCGCCCTTCGCCTTTTTCCTCCCGTGGCCAGTGGGCACGTGCCCACTTCTGCCCGAGCCGTCGTCCGCCATGTCTCCGTTCTCGCTAGTCTCGGTCCACCCCGGAGCCTGTGCTCTCCGCAGACGGGTGTGACTCCTCCTGCTGAGCTCGCCCATAGGTCGAGCGAGGCGGGGGATGGCCGGAGCCGGCCGGACGAGCTCCCGCACCGGTGACCTCCCTCTGGACCGCGGGCGAGCGCGAGCGAGGAGAAGAAGAAGACGACGACCCCCTGCCAGCTGGCCTTGGGCCCCACACATCAGCCCCTCAGCCGTTGACCCCGCCAGCCACGTCAGATAAGTGGTGACGAACTCCCAGCATTCCGTTTTCTTCTTCAAAAAGCGTATTCTGCCTCTACTTCAGCCAAAGTATGTTTTCCTTTACTGAAGGCGTATTTTCTCTCTGTTACAGTGAGGAATACGTTTTCATGAGGGGAAGGCGTATTTTCGCAAAGTGCGCTTTCTGTTTTTCCAGCCGAGGGCCTGTTTGTGATGAGTTCTTTACAGATAGGTCCCTGGCAGAAAAACATTCATATTTTTTACACATAGCTCCAAATCAGGTGATTCCAAAGCCCACTTCTTCGTTTCATCGAGCCCGTTCCAATGGAATCATTTTCACCATGTTTTGACATTCTGAAAATGACCTTTTTGCCCCTGCCCTTATTCAGCCCCCTCCGAGAGGGTATGTTTCCCGGCGATTCGTTCCGCGAGCTTCTCGCACTTTCTCCCGGTGATTTCTTCCACCCCAGGCAAGCCACACCCCCATTTTCATCACTGTAATGAAGTGACATGGTTTAATCTATTTGAACTCGTTTAAAATATTGCTTTAGCTACATGACTTTGTGCATGGCATTTTCCCGGAGTATTATGTTGATCTTGTTGTTGCCATGCTATTGTTTGGATTACTAGGAGTTATGTTTGTAGTTGATGAGTATCATGTTGCCATTGGAGTATTAGTGGTTGATACTACGATTGTTTTCATGATGATATCGGTTATTATATTTTGGAGTATTACTTTGGAGTATTTTGATATGATGATATTATGCTCAGATTATTTGTTGGATATTGCTATGACTTGGATTATAGTTTGATAGTTGATATCGGAGTATCAGTTATCACGGTTATATTTTTGGGGATAAATTCCGTCATTAAGTTGGTCAGGTGCCACCGAACCGGGCTTTCTCTAGTGCAACCACATTTGCCTTTATGGGAAGGCCCTAATGCGATGCTATTGTCGTGTCTCTCGCCGGTGCCTCCAACGAGGGAAGGTTATGGGCGCGCGCTAGCCTGATCAGGTAGGCGGACATAAGCCTTGTGTGCCCGTAGTTGGATTTTGTGCGCTTTTGTGCCCGTTTGGGACCGTTTCTGTTTTCCACGACGGTGGCCGTTTTTCCACAACGGTGGCCATTGGTGCCTTTGGTAGGCACGGGGCCACCCAGGACTGAACCCAAAGGGGGTGTTGGTCGGAGTGGCCGGGAGAGTGTCATGGCAGTAGATCGGTTTTGTCAGAACGCCGTTGGTCCACCCGAATGGGAGTGCGAGGCCATGGGTTCCGTGGTGTGGGTAAAGTGCGCTACCTCTGCAGAGTGTGTTTGTTTAAACTATCGATAGTCGCGTCCTCGGTCATGGGCATGGGTTCGTACTAGGTCACACCGTTCGATCAACACTCACATGACGGAATGACTTATAGGTGATTTATATGTTGATATTTTGAGCAGTACAGATTGGCAGGATGTTGATGATGATGTTGGAGACCAAGTGTTGGTCATGGTAGTGATCGCCGGAAAGATCACCGTTTGAGACCAAGTGTTGGTCATGGTAGTGATCGCCGGAAAGATCACCGTTTGAGACCAAGTGTTGGTCATGGTAGTGATCGCCGGAAAGATCACCGTTTGAGACCAAGTGTTGGTCATGGTAGTGATCGCCGGAAAGATCACCGTTTGAGACCAAGTGTTGGTCATGGTTGTGATCGCCGGAAAGATCACCGTTTGGTTACAAGGTAACCCGATCCAAGACCACGAGGTTGGTCCGTTTGTGATCCGTGAATGATCACCGTTTGGTTTTGATCACGAGGTGATCGAGATGGTATATTGCTTGGCCGGTTAGCCAAGAGAGATATGGTTATGGAGATGTGAGATGGTGATTTATCAGTATTGTATCAGTTTCATACCATGCTTAGTAGTTGCTTCATCATGGTAGTTGTTAATTAATTAACCTATTAATGCTATATTATTGTCTTGCCTTGATGTTTATGGTTGTTGTGAGCTTGCAAGTACATTCAATGTACTGACCTGGCGTGTCATGCCAGATTGCAGGTGATGCCATGATTGCTTGATTGCTTGTCGAGGTTGCCGTGCGTGCAAGCTCGATCGTGTCCTAGTCAGAGTCCCTGTGGAGTGGAGTTCACCACCTTCGTCGTTGTTCTGCTGCTAGAAGTATTCCGCTGCTACGAGTTGTTTTGCTGCTAGCATAGAGCAATTGTAGTATCGCAGGCGTAGTGTCACCATGCTGATGTGCTTCTTTGTAACATTAGACCCTTGTATTATTGTTCTTGTAATAAGAGCTGATTTGTTCTATGTCAAGCAGTGTCGTATTCCAGAGACTTCTCCTCAATCTCTGGGCTGGAATACGGGGCGTTCCGGTTTCTCTGAGCCGGGGTGCCACAACGCTTGGTATCAGAGCAGGTCTGGCTGTAGGACGCCCTAGTCAGTGCGAGCGGTAGAAACCGGTAGAAATCGGTAGTTTAAAGTTTGGCTTGTTTATTGCATTTGGTTGCTACATTTGTTTGTTGCACAGCATGCATATAGCCTTAGTATTTGTTGCTAACGATTTATCTGGTGAGTGTAGCTGGCATCGGCTCGGATCCACTACAGCTCAGCCTTTGCATTTTTTCAGTTTTCTTTTCTTGCTTGTTCTTCGGTGTTTGGTGTCATTTCTGTCCCAGAAGAGTGATGCGAAGTGATCCGACACTGTTTGCAAAAATGGTGCTCAGGTATCGCGCCGAATTCCTTCCTTCAGCCCCATTTTGTTTCGGTGGTAGACATGCTTCTACCCCGGATCATCCTTTTTCTTGTCGTGTTGGCAACCCTTAATGGTCTTAGTCATCAAGAAAGGGCAATGCCAGCAGACTCAGTTTCCCCGCTATCCTTATTTCTTGGACGAGTACGGATATTTTCCGCTCGCTTGATAATAATGTGGCAACGACATTTGTGTCCTGCTACATGGTTACCAAGTACGTCCTCGCCTCCGAGCTAGTCCAGGTTGCTCCCTGGCTAAGCTAGCCCTTGGTGTAGCGCTGTTTACACCAATTCTTCCACACATTTATTCGTCCTCATGCACATCGTCACAGCATGCTAGATCGTAGAACCGGAGATCCTGCGAGACTTGTGTGCTTAAGTAGGCATGCATATTGTGTGACTAGCAGTAATATGTGACATTGATTGTGTGTGAATTGATTGTTGTTGTGTGCTTTTGTTTAGTTGAGTTTTCTTTTGGTTCTTTCTTTTTGGGTCCCGGTGTTACATTATTTTTTTCCCTATAAAGAGTTGCTCATCAACCGACACCGGATCCGAAGAATTAGCAAGGAGTTCAAATATTTGGAAACTCAGCTAAACAGAATGGAATTCTCAGCCGACTGCAGTGAAATGGGGAATATCTGATTTTGAGGCTGATAATCAATTTTGCATTAGTGTGCACTCCTCACAACAGTACGGATAACTCAAGTCTACATCAGTACAAAATCCTCACAGCAGTAATAATCAAGTCCGCAACAAGACAAGTCAGGTGTAAGCTCAACGGTATATTTTCAGTCAGAGGTATGGGTCATATACAAAATTTTGGCTCAGCAATGCATGATGCTTGAAATATGTTATCATCGGAAATAAAGTCAGAATGTGATATGCTCAAGGAATACCGTCAAACAAACTTTATCATGCAAATAATCAGCCATAGAATATTATGGGCGTGTGTTTAGATTTCAGTCTGCATATTAGTATGAAGTTTTGGATGTAAGAAACTCAGTCTTCTTCCACATGTTATCGGAAGAAATTTATGATGCAAGGCTCCTCAATTTTCCTCAGCATGATATGTGAACAAATTCCAGTCCAAGATACCCGGTCTTACACAGCAAGATACCTCAGTAAAAGATTCTGACAGACGGAAAATGAATCCTTCTCGACAAGCAACCCGAGGAGAAGCTTCTCAAGTACGGAAACCCGGCTTCTCCTGCACAATACTCATGTCAAGCTTCGTGTGTAAGCTATCAAGGCTTCTTCTGCACGCTACCCAGATAAAAGCTTTGAGTAGAAGTGCAGTTCAAGGGTCAGATTTGCAATAATTTTGTCAGAGGTACAATGCAGTCAAAACATATGCCTACCTCAAGAATCGAGTGTTTGGTTGCATATGTTTTTTATATATGGTGAGCATGCATCCCCAGTCACATCAGTCACTCATACGAGATGCGGCAAGGATCCAACAGATATACCTAAGGAAAGTAAGGATCCCACAATCTCATGAGTCAGGCAAAGGAAAATGAGCAGAGATACATCTCATGTAATACAATGATCGACAAGATCTGAAGAGGACAATGCAGAATCCACAGTCTTGGCAATGGTCATCAAGGCAATTATTCCCGCGCCTGACAAGGTGATATATGAACTCTTGTCACCCTCTTGTATGATTGGCCTCAACAACAAGCTCTGTACAGTTACAAGCCCCGGGTATATGTCATATACGTGCGGAACCCAAGCACAAGGAATAATGGCAAAAATATTGCACTAACCACAACCATGGTCATACGAAGAATCAAGGACAGGGTCCGGATACCCAAGTCAGTTGGAGGCCATAATTTCCATATGGATCTACAAAGGCATACCCTCAGAGGATTACTCTGTTTTACAAGGATTTCATGTCCCGCTGACCCGCTTGGAATGGTTAGTGTGAAAAAAATTCCAATTGGGTATACCGACAAAATGAGAAAATCAAAAGGTGAACAATCAGCTCAGACCTGGTATACTCCCCGACGGAATCAAGTACACGGTCAGGAAAAGCATTTGCCCGTCAGCCCCCTGTCGGGCTAGTCTCAAGATGTAAATATTTGAGGTATGACACAGCTATAACTCCATACACCGTTATATTGCTCCTGACAAAAGGCAGTCAGATCTTTGGTACATATCTCATGCTCGAGCCAAAGGAATAAATCAAAATAAAATAGTACCACCTATGAGCAGTCAGATCCCGTCAGAAGATGGCGATGATTAATTCTCAGCATTTATTGAAGCCAGAAGGCCTGCATTTATTTGAAGCAACCCCATGACAGAAGTAAAAGATTTTCATGACCAAAGAAAAGTTTATGCTCGGACTCATTGGATATCACCGTAGATATGGAAGAATAAACGTTAGCAAAAGGATTTGGTGTGTGAGCCAAGAACCCGTCAGAATTTGGGGAAAGGTGAAGCAAACCACCCCCGAGCAAAGATAATCAAATCATATAAAATTCTTGGGGGAACAATAAATAAAGGAAAAAGGATACCCGAGTGGGAAATGGTGTCCTCAAGACATACTTGTTCCCTGAGCAACTAAATCTTAAGGACGAGATTTCTTTAAGGGGGTAAGAGTTGTAACAGCCTGGTTTTTTGCCCTTTTCTTTTTCTTTTTGATTTATTGGTTTTTGCTCTGTTTTTCTTTTTGGAGTGGATCTGTGGCCTTGCCACCTGGGAAATCATCCTCATTCCCCCTCCCAAGTGGCTCATCATTCTCAAAACCTTGCCAAGATCATGTCACTTCACTGCTTGACCAAACCCTAATTTCTTTTTCTTAGGAATATTCCTTTTTTCTATAAAAGGAATAACCTCAAGTGCCCTAGGTTGTGAAGCAACCCATATTTCTGTCCATCCAAAAATTTCCAAATAATTCTCATAATTTCTTTGGGTCATATGTTGCTCAAATATGCCCAAACTTTCCTATCCTATACCAAGAATAATTCCCCAATAATTATTCTTCATTTATGTCCAGAGGGGCACTTTGTGAAGGAAGTGCCACCTATACTTTCCGGATTGCTCCCAAATCCTTTGGGCATTCTCTTATGTCCAAATCATTGCCTCATGCCAAAATTCAACTTTATTTTCCTAGCCAATCTTCCTCAGCAATTTTTCAAACTTTCTGTCAAACAGAAGGAATTGTGAAGGAAGTACTAGCTAGGTGTTTCCAAATGAGTTGAAATTTTGCACACTCCTTCATGTTCTCATATTATCACACTCCTCCAAATTTCAGCTCCATCCCTTGATCTATGTGAGCACAGGATCAAATCTTTGATCCTGTCAATATTCTCAGGTTGTGAAGCAAGTATATTTTATATTGCTTAATTTTGCCTGAAAATTTACCAGATCATTCTCCTACCCAAATAACATCTCTCCACCAATTTTAGGATCAATTATTAAAGCCAATATTTCTCTAGAATTTTTGCAAGTTTCTGGACAAAGGGAATAGCTGTGAAGGAAGTACCATTTTGGTGAATCCATTTGGTGCAAACTTTTTACAGCATCTTCTTATGACCAAATCATTAAGCCTTGCCAAATTTCAACTCAAGTGGTTACTCTATGTGAGTGAACCATCATGATTTTGATTCTGGACCAACAATGATAGTTACAAAGCAACCATATTAATTAATGGTCCATTTCCCCTCAAACTCTCCAGAATCATAGTCCTTCCTAAGCTAATCACCACAGACAAATCCATTTGGCCCAATCCCTTCCCTGTTGATCACCAGTGCACGGTCAAGTTTACTGCAGTAAACTTCAGAGGATGATTACCATTTAACCACAGCTCCTTTCATCGATCTACCACCTCATTTGAAACCTCCCCTGGAAGAACTTACCACTAGACATCATTTTCCAACCCTTGACATCTTCTCCTTGCCAGTCTGCGCGGTGACCACCGTTTTGGCATGCACCGGCCGCGTCTGGAGCGTCTTCTTGCTCGGGCCCCTCCTCTGCTCGGCGTCTCAGTGAGCATGGGCCTGTCCAGCGTGTTCCCCGCGTCGTCGTCATCCTCCTGGAGCCACTTCCCCCTCCGTAAGCCCCTCCGTCAGCGTTCGTCGCTGCGCACCCACGGGCGCACTGTGGCCGACCGAGCACTAATGGCGCCGTGGCCGTTTCCCCCTCTGCGCCCTCGGCCCCTCCTGCACTGTGCACCACTGTCGCTCGTCCGCTCCCCCTTCCTCGCGATCCCGCGCCTCCCCATGATCGCTGGCCATCGCCAGAGCGTTGGCCGGATCCCCGCGGCGACACCCGAGCTCGACCTCCCTCGCCCGGCTATATATAGCCGTCCCCGCGGCCTCCCGAGCTCATCAGCCTCCTCTCCTCCCTCCTCTAGACCTCCCAGTCACTTCCCCGAGCACCAGAGCCTCTCCCCGACCCCCACGGTCGCCACTGCCGCCGGCGACCTCCTCCCAAATCAGCGCTAACCCGAGCTCTTCTCGTCCTTCTTCCACCACCAATAGACCCCCTAGAGCCCTTTGGTTCTTCCCCGCCCTTCGCCTTTTTCCTCCCGTGGCCAGTGGGCACGTGCCCACTTCTGTCTGAGCCGTCGTCCGCCATGGCGGGGGATGGCCGGAGCCGTCCGGACGAGCTCCCGCACCGGTGACCTCCCTCTGGACCGTGGGCAAGCGCGAGCGAGGAGAAGAAGAAGACGACGACCCCCTGCCAGCTGGCCTTGGGCCCCACACATCAGCCCCTCAGCCGTTGACCCCGCCAGCCACGTCAGATAAGTGGGGACGAACTCCCAGCATTCCGTTTTCTTCTTCCAAAAGCGTATTCTGCCTCTACTTCAGCCAAAGTATGTTTTCCTTTACTGAAGGCGTATTTTCTCTCTGTTACAGTGAGGAATACGTTTTCATGAGGGGAAGGCGTATTTTCGCAAAGTGCGCTTTCTGTTTTTCCAGCCGAGGGCCTGTTTGTGATGAGTTCTTTACAGATAGGTCCCTGGCAGAAAAACATTCATATTTTTACACATAGCTCCAAATCAGGTGATTCCAAAGCCCACTTCTTCGTTTCATCGAGCCCGTTCCAATGGAATCATTTTCACCATGTTTTGACATTCTGAAAATGTCCTTTTTGCCCCTGCCCTTATTCAGCCCCCTCCGAGAGGGTATGTTTCCCGGCGATTCGTTCCGCGAGCTTCTCGCACTTTCTCCCGGTGATTTCTTCCACCCCAGGCAAGCCACACCCCCATTTTCATCACTGTAATGAAGTGACATGGTTTAATCTATTTGAACTCGTTTAAAATATTGCTTTAGCTACATGACTTTGTGCATGGCATTTTCTCGGAGTATTATGTTGATCTTGTTGTTGCCATGCTATTGTTTGGATTACTAGGAGTTATGTTTGTAGTTGATGAGTATCATGTTGCCATTGGAGTATTAGTGGTTGATATTATGATTGTTTTCATGATGATATCGGTTATTATATTTTGGAGTATTACTTTGGATGTCATGTTGCCTTTGGATCATTAGTGGTTAGTATGATTATTTTCATGATGCTAGTCGATGTTCTGTTACTGTTGCTTAGAGTATTAATTTCGGAGATGATGTTTATGTGTGGATCTTAGCTGGATAGCTTTGTTCTTGTTATTGGAATAGTAGAGTTATTGTTTTCAGATTCATCATGATAGAAATGTTATGCTATCCTTGGAGTATTTTGATATGATGATATTATGCTCAGATTATTTGTTGGATATTGCTATGACTTGGATTATAGTTTGATAGTTGATATCGGAGTATCTGTTATCACAGTTATATTTTTGGGGATAAATTCCGTCATTAAGTTGGTTAGGTGCCACCGAACCGGGCTTTCTCCAATGCAACCACATTTGCCTTTATGGGAAGGCCCTAATGCGATGTTATTGTCGCGTCTCTCGCCGGTGCCTCCAACGAGGGAAGGTTATGGGCGCGCGCTACCCTGATCAGGTAGGCGGACATAAGCCTTGTGTGCCCGTAGTTGGATTTTGCGCGCTTTTGTCCCCGTTTGGGACTGTTTTTGTTTGCCACGACGGTGGCCGTTGGTGCCTTTGGTAGGCACGGGGCCACCCAGGACTGAACCCAAAGGGGGTGTTGGTCGGAGTGGCCGGGAGAGTGTCATGGCAGTAGATCGGTTTTGTCGGAACGCCGTTGGTCCACCCGAATGGGAGTGCGAGGCAATGGGTTCTGTGGTGTGGGTAAAGTGCGTTACCTCTGCAGAGTGTGTTTGTTTAAACTATCGATAGCCGCGTCCTCGGTCATGGGCATGGGTTCGTACTAGGTCACACCGTTCGATCAACACTCACATGACGGAATGACTTATAGGTGATTTATATTTTGATATTTTGAGTAGTACAAATTGGCAGGATGTTGATGATGATGTTGGTGACCAAGTGTTGGTCATGGTAGTGATCGCCAGGAAGATCACCGTTTGAGACCAAGTGTTGGTCATGGTAGTGATCGCCGGAAAGATCACGGTTTGAGACCAAGTGTTGGTCATGGTTGTGATCGCCGGAAAGATCGCCATTTGGTTACAAGGTAACCCGATCCAAGACCACGAGGTTGGTCCGTTTGTGATCCGTGAATGATCGCCGTTTGGTTTTGATCACGAGGTGATCGAGATGGTATATTGCTTGGCCGGTTAGCCAAGAGAGATATGGTTATGGAGATGTGAGATGGTGATTTATCAGTATTGTATCAGTTTCATACCATGCTTAGTAGTTGCTTCATCATGGTAGTTGTTAATTAATTAACCTGTTAATGCTATGTTATTGTCTTGCCTTGATGTTTATGGTTGTTGTGAGCTTACAAGTACATTCAATGTACTGACCTGGCGTGTCATGCCAGATTGCAGGTGATGCCATGATTGCTTGATTGCTTGTCGAGGTTGTCGTGCGTGCGAGCTAGATCATGTCCCAGCCAGAGTCCCTGTGGAGTGGAGTTCACCACCTTCGTCGTTGTTCCGCTGCTAGAAGTATTCCGCTGCTACGAGTTGTTTCGCTGCTAGCATAGAGCAAGTGTAGTATCGCAGGATAGTGTCGCCGTGCTGATGTGCTTCTTTGTAACATCAGACCCTTGTATTATTGTTCTTGTAATAAGAGCTGATTTGTTCTATGTCAAGCAGTGTCGTATTCCAGAGACTTCTCCTCGATCTCTGGGCTGGAATACGGGGCGTTCCGGTTTCTCTGAGCCGGGGTGCCACATGGGCTGCATCCCATGTCTTACAGTATTTCACATAATTTGTGCAATTGCAGTTTAACTTTTACCCATTTACTGGTTGCCTGTAGGTACACATGTCAGTAGCACCGATCCACGCTTCGACCCGGAGGAACAGCTCACCTCCGTCGTCGCTGACTTTGGGCGAGCTCTGGCCAAGATGAAGTGCCCCGGCAACTACCTCTCAGGACTTACCAAGTATGTACTCACCAGTTCAATCTTACCAATACCAGTTGCAATTAATGGCTATGTTCTATACGGTCGATGTATTAAGCATGTTCTAGTAAACATGCCTAACACGTTTTTGCTACTTTCCCTACCTTTTTCTGCTCTGGCAGCACCTGCCTTGTGATGTTTAACTATGCCGATTGCATTTTTATCAGTACTGGTTTGGATGTCTATTAAGCCTGTTGCAATTAATAGTTGAATCCATTTTTAAACAGTTACATTTCAATGGCTACAAACTTACAAAACATGACTTAGGATGTTGTTAAGCCTGTTGCAATTAACAGTTGTATCCATTTTTTAATCTGTCCATTTGCTACCATGCTACTCTCCGCAATGAAGATATACTAGAGATGTTGCCCCATTTGCTATTTTTGGTGGATGCTAACCCTGTTGTACTTAACATGCTTGTCCATGTACTTACGCAGGGTCATAACGGCCGATGCTCTTGTTTGCCGTCAAGGTTAGCTGCATCCCATGTCTTACAGTATTTCACATCATTTGTGCAATTGCAGTTTAACTTCTACCATTTACTAGTTGCCTGTAGGTACACATGTCAGTGGCACTGATCCACGCTTCGACCCGGAGGAACAGCTCACCTCCGCCGCCACTGACTTTGGGCGGGCTCTGGCCAAGATGAAGTGCCCCAGCAACTATCTCTCAGGACTTACCAAGTATGTACCCACCAATTCAATCTTACCAATACCAGTTGCAATTAATGGCTATGTTTTGTACTGTCGATGTATTAAGCATGTTGTAGTAAACATGCCTAACACGTTTGAGCTATTTTCCCTACCTTTTTATAGACAACTGGGCCATTATCTGCTCTGGCAGCACCTGCCCTGTAATGTTTAACTCTGTCAATTGCATTTTTATCAGTACCGGTTTCAATGGCCATTAAGCCTGTTGCAATTAACAGTTGTATCCATTTTTAAAGAGTTGTATTTCAATGGCTACAAACTTATAAAACATGAATTAGGATGTTGTTAAGTCTGTTGCAATTAACAGTTGTATCCATTTTTTAATCCGTCCCTTTGCTACCGTGCTACTCTTTCGAAATGAACATATCACTACAGATGCTGCCGTTTTATTACCATTTGCTATTTTTGGTGGATGTTAACCTTGTTGTAGTTAACATTGGCTTTCCATGTACTTACATAGAGCTAGAATGGGTGATGCTGTTGTTTGCCGTCGAGGTTAGCTGCATCCCATGTCTTATACACCATCTATTCCTAAATATAAGTATTTTTAGAGATTCCAATATAGACTACATAAGGAGCAAAATGAGTGAATCTAGATTCTAATCTAAACTATATCTATAATTCTATATACATCCGTATGTAGTTCATATTGAAATCTCAAAAAAACTTGTACTTAGGAACATAGGTAGTTGTATTTTACATCATTTGTGCAATCTCAGTTTAGCTTCTAACATTTACTGGTTTCTTGTAGGTACATATATGAGGGGTACTGATCCACGCTTCGATCCCTTTTGCGTATGGGGCAATGAGATATTCATGAACAAGCGTCAAGTGAGGAAACTAAGAAAGATTGTTAGGCGAAAGAACCAGGTGATTGGAATTAAACTCTTTATTTACACTTTGTCGAAGACAACAGTGAACTTTAGGATGGTAAGTAATGTGTTGCCCTTTCCCCCTGCCCACAACAAGTTACTCTATTAGACCTCAGTATCTGATATTTTTCTCTTTTCAGTGGTTTCCGAAGCTATTTACTGATGATTACCTTGCAAACTACATGACCGGAGTGGAGGCAACTAAGGTTAAAGTATATAATTCATGCTACCATGATAATGCTCTAGAAGTCTTCCTGAAGGCGGTGAAGGATGGGCGGGCGATCGTCATAAGGGGTTGGACAAAAGTGGTTCGTGCCTATGGCATGCAGGAATGCACATTATGGTCATTCCGCTTCTTCAACACCGTCGGCAGTCAAAATGATTTACACTTGTCTCTTCACCTTTACCGCCTTTAAATACTATGGTTCATCATAGTTAATTGCTGCCTAATCCTGTAATTACTGAACATATTGTACTGGCAATTTTATTTATGGATTCGTTGTTGAACCATTGTGCTGATAATTTGAATTGCACGTTTTGTATTTCAAAATTTCCAATTAGAATAGTAAATTACAGGCAAAAATAAAAATAGAACAAACGGTCATGGACCTTTGCAAACGGTTCTAGCAGTAAAAGCGCTTGTGATGGATAGCCCAATGCCACACAGTTTTCTACATCAAATCGTGTGTGATGTAGTTAATAAAGCAAACGGTTAACCAAGGAAGAGCGTGTGTGATAGTTACATCTTTCACACACGAGTGTATACATAAAACTGTGTGGGATGTACATCCGAACGGAAACGTTTTACCTGGATTGACTGTGTGGGATGTACATAAGAACGAAAACGTATTCCTTGGATTGACTGTGTGTGATATACATACGAAAGGAAATGTTTTTCTGGGATTCACCGTGTGGGATGTACATACCTATGGAAATGATTTTCTCGGATTACCGTGTGGGATGTGCATACCTACGGAAATGATTTTCTCGGATTACCGTGTGGGATGTACATACCTACGAAAATGATTTGGGTTTCGATGCCTCGCCTGATCGCACACGGCCCCAGCCTGGGTCCCAGGAGGGCCTATCCCCGACGATTTCTGGGTCGTGTGGGAAGGACACCCTATCGCACACACTCACTTGGCGACGGTTCCAAATGCCGTCGTGGAAAGGGGTAAAAAACCGTTTGTTTAGGACCGACGCGTACTAGTGTGCATTCTGTTATTGTATACCATGTGAGAAATAAATCGAATTTGGTTGTACTAAATACATGAGAAACAAATACAATTGCTATATTTCCAAGTTGTCAAGCATGCTTGGTTTGGTTAACTGTCTGATCTTCTATTAGGAGTATGTTATATTGTGCAATGTGGTGCTCAGCTAATGTTTGATTCATTTGTTGTGGTGTTTAGTTATCTGCTTGGTTCAATTCTGCAATGCAATGTTCAATTGTTGTGGCTGCATTCTGTTATTGTATACCATGTGAGAAATAAATCGAATTTGGCTATACTAAATACATGAGAAAAAAAATACAATTGCTATATTTCCAAGTTGTTAAGCATGCTTGGTCTGGTTAACTGTTTGATCTTCTATTAGGAGTATGTTATATTGTGCAATGTGGTGCTCAGTTAACGTTTGGTTCATTTGTTGTGGTGCTTAGTTAACTGCTTGGTTCAATTCTGCAATGCGATGTTCAATTGTTGTGGCTGCATTCTGTTATTGTATACCATGTGAGAAATAAATCGAATTTGGCTGTACTAAATACATGAGAAACAAATACAATTGCTATATTTCCAAGTTGTTAAGCATACTTGGTTTGGTTAACTGTCTGATCTTCTATTAGGAGTATGTTATATTGTGCAATGTGGTGCTCAGTTAACGTTTGGTTCATTTGTTGTGGTGTTTAGTTAACTGCTTGGTTAAATTCTGCAATTCGATGTTCAATTGTTGTGGCTGCATTCTGTTATTGTATACCATGTGAGGAATAAATCGAATTTGACTGCACTTAATAAATGAGAAACATATACAAGTGCTATATTTCCTAGTTCTTAATCATGCTTGGTTTGGATAAATGGGTTTTCCATGTGACTTGAATTAATCTGATGAATATGCAATGTGCTTGTTTTTCATCAACATATTTTACTAATAGCATGCGAACCCTTACTTAACCTGATGACTAACTACCTTATATGTGTTACAGGGAAACAATGGGAAGCACTGAGGTTTACAAGATGGTACTAACTATTATACCTTGCCCTTTTTATTCCTTTGCCCCATTTCCAATATAGAGAAGATATTTATGCACATCCTTGTTTTCAGGCCTTTCCAAAGCAGTTCACTAACGATTACCTCTCAAACCACCTCTAGGGTCAGGAGGCGAGGAAAGTTTTCATACAACACCCACGGTTCAATATTGAAGTGTTCTTGAAGAGGACGAAGGATGGACGGTCAATCATCCACATGCATTGCCCTAAAGTTGCAAAGACCTTCAACATGAATGAAGGCTCAATATTCGCCTTCCGCTTCAGCAGTTTTCCAGATGAGATGCATCTGTCTATGTATCGTCTATGATGTTAATTTCGAAAGGTTCTAGATGTTGCATGTGAAACTTGGTGCTGGTGCAGTCGTGTAATGGGGTAGCTGAGTGCTGAAGCTATATCATGTTGTACTCGGATGTATTTCAGTTATGAAATCCTGCTTCCTTAATATGGAAATGAAATTTATTATGTGCTTAATATGAATGTCAATTAGATTAATAAATGGATTATTAATAACAGGCCAATTAGCCTGCTAATAGGGTTTTCCTATTGTAAACGGTTATTGAGAAAACATCGTGGGCGATGACCTCCGGCAACGCACACAGTTTCTAGGAATAAACCGTGTTGGATCAATGAACAATCACACACGACATTCTCTTGAAAACTGTTTGCGTTACGCCACCTTGCGCAAACATTTTTCTTGGAGTGACTGTGTGGGATGTATGTACGAACAGAAACGTTTAGCGGGGACTGACTGTGTGGGATGTACTTACGACCGAAAACGATTTCGCCTGTATAATTGTATTTTTTAGCACTGCCGTATGTATAACCGTATTTGGTCGCTCGCCGGTCGCACACGACCTCATTTTGCCAAGCGTGTGTGCCAGGAGGGCATATCCCCGACGGTTTCTGGGTCGTGTGGGAAGGACCCCCCTATCACAGTCACTCACTAGGTGACGGTTCCAAACACTGTCGCGGAAAGGGGTTAAAAACCATTTGTATAGCACCTCGCTCTACCAGTGCTTGAAGCTGTCGGGAGTTAGCACCTTGAAGGTGATAATTAAGGTACCCAATCTTCAACCAGTGGGCCTGCCATTGACCACCTGGACTGTGATCCTCGAGTTGTAGTCGGTGTTCATCATCAGAAAGAATTTCGATGGGACGGTGGTCATGTGATCGGTAAAGGCAGTGGGCATCTGCACACACTCCAACTTGGTGCAAGAATGATCTTGCAAAAGTGAGTTAAGCCAGAGTCGTCATGGAAACGGGTGTAATTCCGAGGCCTCTTAGGGTTGCTGCCATCCACCACTGCCTTGCCTTTCGAGCAGTTGCCTGAAGCGGCATTGCCGAGAACAAGCTTCTCGACAGCGCACTGCATTGAACACAGATGAACAATATCAATGGAGGCACCACACTAGCAGATCAAAATGTACTACACATATGAACAAGATCAATGGATGAACATACCAAAATCAAGCATTCATTCACCCCCACCCACATGTAGCATTCACTCCCATCCTCCTCTCTCTCTTACCACCACTTCAACTTTCAAAGCCCCTATTTATCTACCATCGCATTCCGCTTCCACCCATCCCTCTCTCTCTCCCTCTATCTCTTTCTCTTCCAAAATCTCTCTCCCTCTCCCTCTATCTCTTCCAAAATCTCTCTCTCTCTCTCTCACCACCGCTCCATCACCATGAACCCCCTCCTCACCGACCCTGGATTGACGACACAGCTGCTTGGGTTCTCGTGCGACGACTACCCGAAGTTTTTGAAGATGATGAAGGTGTGTTCTCGGTTCAACACTGTAAACGAGATGATCAAGGAAGCAAATGTTGTGCCCTCGCAGATGACAGAGACGAAGATGGGGGCGTTGATACCTGACCCAACCAAAGCACTATGTAAGTGGATGATGACCCGCAAGTATAGGGGATCAATTGTAGCTCTTTTCGATAAGTAAGAGTGTCGAACCCAACAAGGAGCAGAAGGAAATGACAAGTAGTTTACAGTATGGTAATGTCTGCAAGTGCTGAAACTGTAGTAGCGAGTAGTTTGATAGCAAGATAATTTGTAGCGAGCAAGTAACGATAATAGTAACAAGTATGCAAAAAGGTAGCCCAATCCTTTTGAGGCAAAGGATAGGCCAAAATGGTCTCTTATGATAAGCAAAGCGTTCTTGAGGGTACACGGGAATTTCATCTAGTCACTTTCATCATGTTGGTTTGATTTGTGTTCGCTACTTTGATAATTTGATATGTGGGTGGACCGGTGCTTAGGTGCTATTCTTACTTGAACAAACCTCCTACTTATGATTAACCCTCCTGCGAGCATCCACAACTACGAGAAAAGTATTAAGAATAAATTCTAACCAGAACATTAAACTCTAGGATCCAATCGGTCCCTTACGGAATAGCGCATAAACTGGGGTTTAAGCTTATGTCACTCTCGCAACCCACCATCTAATTTCTACTCCACAATGCATTCCCTTAGGCCCAAATATGGTGAAGTGTCATGTAGTCGACATTCACATGACACCATGATGTCTACTATGCAACTTTATTCTTGTAGACACGTGTTGGGCCTCCAAGCGCAGAGTTTTGTAGGACAGTAGCAATTTTCCCTCAAGTGGATGACCTAAGGTTTATCAATCCGTGAGAGGTGTAGGATGAAGATGGTCTCCCTCAAATGACCCTGCAACCAAATACAAGAAATCTATTGTGTCCCCAACACACCCAATACAATGGCAAATTGTATAGGTGCACTAGTTCGGCGAAGAGATGGTGATAAAAGTGTAATATGGATGGTAGAAACATATTTTTATAATATGAATAAATAAAAATAGCAAGGTAGCAAATAGTAAACGGGCACAAAAACGGTATTGCAATGCTTGAAAACAAGGCCTAGGGTCCGTACTTTCGATAGTGCAATCTCTCAACAGTGCTAACATAGTTGGATCATATGATTATCCCTCAAAGTGTAACGAAGAATCACTCCTGAGTTCCTATTAGCGGAGAACAAAAGATAGGAATTGTTTGTAGGGTACGAAACAATCTCAAAGGTATTCTTTCCGTTCGATCTATCCTAGAGTTCGTACTAGAATAACGCAAGCTATTCTTTCCGATCGATCTAATCAAGAGTTCATACTAAGATAACACCAAAGCAAATTCATATTCATAATACTCAATCCACACAAAGAACTACAAAGAGACCCCGAAGTTTCTACCGGAGAAAAACGTGCATCAACCCCTATTCATAGATTACCCCAATATCACCGCGGGAATCTGCGAGTTGAATGCCATAACATATATCAAGTGAATCAATAAGATACCCCAATTGTCACCTCAAGTATTCATACCGCAAGACATATGTCATGTGTTCTCATCTCGTAATATTCAATCCGACAAGACAAAACTTCAAAGGGTAAAGATTCAATTCACCATAACAAGAGTATAGAGGGTAAAAACATCATATGATCTGACTATATTAACAAAGCCCATGATGTAGATCATGAGAGAGAGAGAGATTAAACACATAGCTACTGGTATAAACCCTCAGCCCCGAGGGTGGACTAGTCCCTCCTCATCATGGTGGCTGCCGGGATAATGAAGATAGCCACCGGAGATGATTCCCCCCTCCGGCAGGGTGCCGGAACGGGTCTAGATTGGTTTTCGGTGGCTACAGAGCCTTGCGGCGGTGGAACTTCTGATCTAGGTTAACCCCGATGGGTTTCGGAATATTTGAGAATTTATAGTGCAAAGAGGGGGTGGGGGAGGCCACGAGGTGGGCACAATCCACCTGGGCGCGCTCTGGTGGGTTGTGCCCCCCTTGGGGCACCCCCGGGTGCTGCTCTGGCCCATCGGGAGTCTTCTGGCCCATAAAAAATCTCCGTGGAGTTTCGCGGTGTTTGGACTCCGTTTGATAATGATTTCCTGTGATGTAAAGAACAAGCAAAAAATAGCAACTCGCACTGGGCACTGGGTCAATAGGTTAGTCCCAAAAAATGATATGAAGTTCCTATAAAATGATTGTAAAACATCCAAGAATGATAATAAAACAGCATGAATACTTCATAAATTATAGATACGTTGGAGACGTATCAGCATCGCCAAGCTTAATTCCTACTCGTCCTCAAGTAGGTAAATGATAAAAAAATAATTTATGAAGTGTGAATGCTAGCAAAGTGCATAAGTTTGATCAATGATAATTTCAATCACTTTTCTTAGCATCATAACAAGAATTCTTTCTTATGAAACTTCTCATGTTGTAGTGGCAACCAATTCACATGTTAAGGTTTAAACAATGAACTATCTTGAAACCCAACAACCTATGTTCTTAGTCACCAAGCTATTGCAATTCAACTTATCCAATGGAGTCTAAGTAAGAGATCCACATACTCAACTATCATATGTCTTCTATGATTTCTAACACTCATCGCGTACACATGAGCAAAAGGTTTCAACCGGACACATAGAAAGATAGGGGCTTATTGTTTTGCCTCCCAACGTATTCACCTCAAGGGTGATGTCAACAATAATAACTCATGCTGCCCATATTCAACTGGACATATGTGCCTAGATCTCTCCTCACCACATGATGCTTGCCAAAGGAGAAAAAATAAAAAGGAATTGAGAGAAAAACTTGACTCTTGCATGAAATTAAATACATAAAAGTAAAAGATAGGCCCTTCGCAGAGGGAGGTAGGGATTTGTAGAGGTGCCAGAGCTCAAAGCGAAAATTGAGAGATAAAAACATTTTGAGAGGCATACTTTTCCCACCAACGAAAACGACTGAGAGCTCCCAACACTTTCCATGCTAGATATATCATAGGCGGTTCCCAAACAGAAAATAAAGTTTATTCCTTTTTCCACCATACTTTCACTTTCCATGGCTAGCCGTATCCACGGGCGCCCTCCATACCAACACTTTCCAAGGAATTTATTATTTGACAACATAAAGTAAATTCATTTTTCATTTCGGGACTGGGTATCCCTAATACCTTTGCCTTACTCTTGTGCAATGACAAGTGAATAAACACTCATCATGAGAATAACACATCTAGCATGGAAAATATTGGCCACCCCTCACCGCCTCGCGAGCGGTACGAGCACACAAAAGAGAAATTTATTTTTGAAAATTAGAGATGACACATACAAATTTGCTTAGAACGGCACGGAAATACCACATATAGGTAGGTATGGTGGACTCTTGAAAATAAGATTTGGGTTTAAGGGTTTTTGGATGCACAAGTAGTATCTCTACTTAGTGCGGAATTTTTGGCTAGCAAAGATAGGGGCAAGCACCACATGTTGAAGGATCTATGACAATATGACTTGTATGTGAATATGAACAAACATAAACCATTACGTTGTCTTCCTTGTCCAACATCAACAATTTTGGCATGTAATATTTTGATGGGCGCTCACAATCACAAAATATTTCTAGGATATTGTATTTGCATGTGAAAGTTCTCTTCCTTATACTAATTATTTGTGAATTGCTTGTATGACCAATATTGCGATTGTCAAGCCTCAAAAGATTTCACTTTCTAAACCCAATGTGAAGCTACCACTAGGCATGATATGATTTCAACTTCATAATATTCAATTCATTCAACAATTTTACTCAAAGGATATAAGTGAAGCACAAGAGTAAATGACAAACTACTCCAAAAAGATATAAGTGAAGATCATGCGAGTAGTTAAATAAATAGGTAGCTATTTGAGGACTCTCTCTTATTAAAAACTTTCAGATCTAAGTAATTTATTAAAACAGCAAGCAAAACAAAACAAAATAACATTTCAAGGATATCACACATCATGTGAAGAAGCAAAAACTTAGGCTCAACCGATACTAACCGATAATTGTTGAAGAAGAAAGGTGGGATGCCTACCAGGGCATCCCCAAGCTTAGATTCTTGAGACTTCTTGGAATATTAACTTGGGATGCCTTGGGCATCCCCAAGCTTGAGCTTTTGTGTCTCCTTAATTCCTCTCATATCACGGTTTTCCTAAATCTCAAAAGCTTCACCCACACAAAACTCAACAAGAACTTGTGAGATAAGTTAGTATAAACTAATGCAAAAACTTTATCATTCTCTACTGTAGCAAATCACTAAAATTATTATTCAACATTGCATACTAAATGCCTCTGAATATTTAATACTCCTATCCTCAAATAGAATCATTAAAAAAGCAAACATATGCAAACAATGCAAACATAACAGCGATCTGCCAAAATAGTACAGTCTGTAAAGAATGCAATATTCATCATACTTCCCTAACTCCAAAAATTATGAAAATATACCACACTGTAGAAAATTTATCAAAGATTAATGTGCAAAAAATTTCAGCATTTTATCACATTCTGACTTTTCTAGGGAATTTTTGCAACAGCGGTAAACTTTCTGTTTTCAAACAACAGCATGTAGGCTTGCAAAATAAGCATAGTAAAGGCTATCAATGCCACTTTTATTGAAATAAAAGATGCAAAACATTATTCTAAATAACAGCAAGCAAATTCTTAACAAAATAAATTGACACTCCAAGCAAAACACATATCATGTGACGAATGAAAACATAGCTCCAAGTGAGGTTACCGATAATGTTGAAGACGAAAGAGGGAATGCCTTCCGGGGCATCCCCAAGCTTAGTTGCTTGATATTCCCTGGATATTAACTTGGGGTGCCTTGGGAATCCCCAAGCTTAGGGTCTTGTCACTTCTTATTCTCCTCATATCGTCATCTCACCCAATACTTGAAAACTTCAATCACACAAAACTTAATGGAACTTTGTGAGATAGGTTAGTATGATAAAGAGCAAACCATTTCACTTTGGTACTGTAAAAGACAAGATTCATAATTGTTTCCACACAATGTCTACTATAGCATATCATTTCCACAATTTATATTGAGCAATATAAGCCATAGAAACTAGAAAACAAGCAAATTATGCATTGAAAACAGAATCCGTCAAAAACAGAACAGTCTGTAATGATCTGGATAACTACCATACTTCTGCTACTCCAAAAATTATGAAGCAAATTGGAACACGTGAGCAATTTGCATATTAAACTTATGCAAAAATAATCAAATCAAAAGAACTCTTCTGTTAAAAATGGAACTTATTTTGGTGAGCGCAAAAGTTTCTTCTTTTCAGCAGGGTCAAATAACTATCACCCAACATGATCCCAAAGGCTTTACTTGGCACTTTATTGAAACAAAATCTATAAAACATGATCAATGCAGTAGCATAATCATGTTAACATGCAAAAAAATTAGGTAAAAGTGTTGGGTTGTCTCCTAACAGGCGCTTTTCTTTTATGCCTTTTAGCTAGGCATGATGATTTCAATGATGCTCGCATAAAAGATAAGAATTGAAACATAACAAGAGCATCATGAATCACATGGCAAGCACATTTAAGTCTAACCCACTTCCTATGCATAGAGATTTTGTGAGAAAACAACTTATGGGAACAAGAATCAACTAGCATAGGAAGGCAAAACAAGCATAACTTCAAAACTTTCAACACATAGAGAGGAAACTTGGTATTATTGCAATTCCTACAAGCATAAATTCCTCCCTCATAATAATTTTAAGTAGCATCATGAATGAATTCAACAATATAGCTATCACATAAAGCATTCTTTTCATGATACACAAGCATAGAGTTTTTATTACTCTCCACATAGGCAAATTTATTCTCATCAATAATTGTGGGAGCAAACTCAACAAAATAAATCTCATGTGATTGGAAATTAAAATCATGATGACAAGTTTCATGTTTACAATTATTCAATATAGCATACATGTCATCACCATAATCATCATATATAGGAACTTTGTTGTCATAATCAATTGCAACCTCCTCCAAAATAGTGGATTCATCATTAAATAAAGTCATGACCTCTCCAAATCCACTTTAATCAATATAACCATCATAAATAGGAGGCATGATTTCATCATAATAAATTTTCTCGTCAAAACTTGGGGGAGTAAAAATATCATCTTCATCAAATATAGCATCCCCAAGCTTGTAGCTTTGCATATCATTAGCATCATTGATATTCAAAGAATTCATACTAACAACATTGCAATCATGCTCATCATTTATGCCAAACATTTTATAGAATTCTTCTTCTATCAATTGAGCAATATTTTCCATTCCATCATTTTCACGAAAGACATTATAAAGATGATCAATAATATCATGCAACCTCAATTCCATTTTTTGTAGTTTTCTTTTATAGACCAAACTAGTGATAAACAAGAAACAAAAAGATTCAATTGCAAGACCTAAAGATACACCTTCAAGCACTCACCTCCCCGGCAACGGCGCCAGAAAAGAGCTTGATGTCTACTACGCAACTTTATTCTTGTAGACACGTGTTGGGCCTCCAAGCGCAGAGTTTTGCAGGACAGTAGCAATTTTCCCTCAAGTGGATGACCTAACGTTTATCAATCCGTGAGAGGTGTAGGATGAAGATGGTCTCCCTCAAACGACCCTGCAACCAAATACAAGAAATCTCTTGTGTCCACAACACACCCAATACAATGGCAAATTGTATAGGTGCACTAGTTCGGCGAAGAGATGGTGATAAAAGTGCAATATGGATGGTAGAAATATATTTTTATAATCTGAATAAATAAAAATAGCAAGGTAGCAAATAGTAAACGGGCACAAAAACGGTATTGCAATGCTTGAAAACAAGGCCCCTAGGGTCCGTACTTTCGCTAGTGCAATCTCTCAACAGTGCTAACATAGTTGGATCATATGATTATCCCTCAAAGTGTAACGAAGAATCACTCCCGAGTTCCTATTAGCGGAGAACAAAAGATAGGAATTGTTTGTAGGGTACGAAACAATCTCAAAGGTATTCTTTCCGTTCGATCTATCCTAGAGTTCGTACTAGAATAACACAAGCTATTCTTTCCGATCGATCTAATCAAGAGTTCGTACTAAGATAACACCAAAGCAAATTCATATTCATAATACTCAATCCACACAAAGAAATACAAAGAGACCCCGAAGTTTCTACCGGAGAAAAACGTGCATCAACCCCTATGCATAGATTAGCCCAATATCACCGCGGGAATCCGCGAGTTGAATGCCATAACATATATCAAGTGAATCAATAAGATACCCCAATTGTCACCTCAAGTATTCATACCGCAAGACATATGTCATGTGTTCTCATCTATGAATATTCAATCCGACAAGATAAAACTTCAAAGGGTAAAGATTCAATTCACCATAACAAGAGTATAGAGGGTAAAAACATCATATGATCCGACTATATTAACAAAGCCCATGATGTAGATCATGAGAGAGAGAGACTAAACACATAGCTACTGGTACAAACCCTCAGCCCGGAGGGTGGACTACTCCCTCCTCATCATGGTGGCCACCGGGATGATGAAGATGGCCAACAGAGATGATTCCCCCCTCCGGCAGGGTGCCGGAACGGGTCTAGATTGGTTTTCGGTGGCTACAGAGCCTTGCGGCGGCGGAACTTCTGATCTAGGTTAACCCCGATGGGTTTCGGAATAATAGGGAATTGATAGTGCAAAGAGGGGGTGCGAGAGGCCACCGAGGTGGGCACAACCCACCTGGGCGCGCCAGGCTGGTGGGTTGTGCCCCCCTCGGGGCACCCCCAGGTGCTGCTCTGGCCCATCGGGAGTCTTCTGGCCCATAAAAAATCTCCGTGGAGTTGCGCGGTGTTTGGACTCCGTTTGATAATGATTTCATGCGATGTAAAAAACAAGCAAAAAACAGCAACTGGCACTGGGTCAATAGGTTTGTCCCAAAAAATGATATAAAGTTGCTATAAAATGATTGTAAAACATCCAAGAATGATAATAAAACAACATGAATACTTCATAAATTATAGATACGTTGGAGACGTATCACACCACTAAGGGAATAACAACATACATACTATCAAAATATCGAACACATATCAAGTTCACATGATTACTTGCAACATGATTTCTCCCGTGACCTCAAGAACAAAAGTAACTACTCACAAATGATAAGCATGCTCATGATCGGAGGAGTATTAAATAGCATAATGGATTTGAACATATAATCTTCCACCAAATAAACTATATAGTAATCAACTACAAGATGTACTAGTCACCCACAGGCACCAATCAATAGTTTCGGTAACAAGATTGAATACAAGAGATGAACTAGGGTTTAAGATGAGGTGGTGTTGTTGAAGATGTTGATGGAGATTGCCCTCCCCAAGATGGGAGAGTTGGTGGTGATGATGATGACGATGATTTCCCCCTCCGGGAGGGAAGTTCCCCCGGCGAAATCGCTCCACCGGAGGGCAAAAGTGCTCCTGCCCAAGTTCCGCCTCGAGACGGCGGCGCTCCGTCCCGAAAACCTTCTCCTTAATTTTTCTAGGTAAAAATGACTTATATACCAGAAGATGGGCACCGGAGGTGGGCCGAGGAGGGCCACAACCCACCAGGGCGCACCTGGGGGCCCTGGCGCGCCCAGGTGGGTTGTGCCCACCTGGTGGCCCCCCTCTAGTGGTTATTTGCTCCAATAATTCTTAAATAATCCATAAAAAATCCTCGTCAAGTTTCAGCTCATTTGGAGTTGTGCAGAATAGGTAGCCTGACGTAACTTTTCCAGGTCCAGATTTCCAGCTGCCGGAATTCTCCGTCTTGGTGTGTACCTTGCAAATTATGAGAGAAAAGGCATTAGAATTACTCCAAAAAGCATTATTATGGATAAAAACATTATAAATAACAGTAAGAAAACATGATGCAAAATGGACGTATCAACTCCCCCAAGCTTAGACCTCGCTTGTCCTCAAGCGAAAACCGAAATTGAAAAACATGTCCACATGGTTTGAGAGAGAGGTGTCGATAAAAACAAAATACGAACATAGAAGCATCATGTTGATTATTATTACAGCAACAAAATTAAACATAGGACTTTTATCATAGAACTTGCATCATATACTTCCCATGAATAAGTAACAGTTCATCACACAATCGAAGTATAAAGCAAAAAAACTCTATTAGAAACCAACAAACTATGTTCTCCGTCAACTTTGCAACTACAATTCATCATCTTTTCAGGAAGAGTCACGTGTCAGAGCCTTTTAAGCAAGTTCACATACTCAACCATCATGTAGTCTTCTATGATTGCTAACACTCACCTTGTACCCATGAGCAAAATGTTTCAACCGGACACATAGAAAGATAGGGGCTTATAGTTTCGCCTCCCAACATACTCACCTCAAGGGTGATGTCAACAATAATAACTCATGCTATCTATATTCAACTGGACATATGTGCCTAGATCTTTCCTCACCATATGATGCTTGCCAAAAGAGAAAATAAAAGGGAATAGAAGGGAAACTTTGACTCTTTGCATAAAAGTAAATACATAAAAGTAAAAGATAGGCCCTTCGCAGAGGGAAGCAGAGGTTAACATGCGCTTATTTGTTTGCATGCTCAATCCCTTACTGCAAGAGAACGTCATGTTGTATTGCCCCTTAAGATGACAACCTTTATTATGCAGTCTGTCGCTTTTATTCTTTGTCATCCAAGTTCGTACAACGCTCAATTTTCTCTTACACTAAATGATCTCACATATTTAGAAGCAATTTTTATTGCCTTTTTTCACCGATGACAACTTACTTGAGGGATCTTGCTCAATCCCTAGGTAGGTATGGTGGACACTTGAAAAGATTTGGGTTTAAGGGTTTTTGGATGCACAAGTAGTATCTCTACTTAGTGCGGAATTTTTGGCTAGCAAAGATAGGGGCAAGCACCACATGTTGAAGGATCTATGACAATATGACTTCTATGTGAATATAAACAAACATAAACCATTAAGTTGTCTTCCTTGTCCAACGTCAACAACTTTGGCATATAATATTTTGATGAGGGTTCACAATCATAAAAGATTTCTAGGATAGTATATTTATATGTGAATCTTCTCTTCCCTTATTAATTCTTTCATGAGTTGCATCATTGACTAATGCTATGTTTGTCAATCTCTAATAAAATTTCCTACTTATACTTTTCCTTATGTGGTGCTATCACCTACCATAGGATTAGTATATGATCTTATTGATTTATTTCCTTCCTTTTATTTATTTATTTTCTCTTTTTCTTTCTTTCTTATTTCTTTTCTTTTCTTTATTTGCAACAAGAAAGTAAAGAAAGAAAAAACTCAAACTAAACTTTATTATATAACTTGCACACGATTACAATGATAGATCACTAAGCAAACTCTCAAAGAAGAAAGGATCGAACTAAACTTTATTTCATCTAAAGCAAAAATATCGAACTAAGATAAGTAAAAGCAAAAAGATAGTGGGATGATACGATACCGGGACACCTCCCCCAAGCTTGGCGAAAGCCAAGGGGAGTGCCCATACCCGATTCTCAGTTCTCCTTTGGTGGTGAAGAAGAGGGTGGTGGTGACAAAGAAGGCAACTTGCCCTTTGCTTCCTTCATCTTCTGACTGAGAGTAAAATTCTCCATCATCAACTCGCAATTATCTATCTCGAGTTTTATTATCCTCTTGCATAACGCCTCCATGCTTTCATTTTTCAACTAGGGAGGAATCGGTTCATCTTCATCCTCTTCGGAGGTCCAGCCATAGTGCTTCTCATCCCCATAGGACTTGGGGTTTGCGATGAGATCAGCAACATAGCTTTCTCCTTCGGAATCTTGAGATGACATATTTTCGTATCTACGCAGAAAGCAGCAAGAAAAGAGAACAGAGGATTTTCTCCGCGATACGGTGGTTAACAGGTTCGGGAAGTATATATAGATTTTTTATCTTGGAGGACAAGTACATGGAAGAAAAACGGAGTACGGAAGGTGTCCCGGGTGGGCACAAGACATCAGGGCACGCCAAGCACCAGGGGACGCTTCTTGGAAGTTTCTTTATTTCCAAAATTCTAAAATATTCCAAAACTGACAAAAAATATTTTTGCGGATTTTTCGGAGTCCGTTTACTTACCGTATCACGTACCTCCTTATTTTCACGATTCTGGAGTGTTCCGGAAGTACTCTTTTATGTGTTCTGGTGTCAAAGTTTGGATAATATTACTTTCAATATTAATAGGTGTACCTGAGATATAATGCTTTATTCGTTGCCCATTGACAACCTTCGAGTTAGTACCTTCGGAATTATTTATTTTGATGGCTCCAGACCGGTAAACCTCCTTGATGACATATGGGCCTTCCCATTTCGAGAGGAGCTTCCCTGCAAAAAATCTAAAATGAGAGTTGTACAAAAGAACATATTCTCCGACTTTAAACTCACGCTTTTGGATTCTTTTGTCATGCCATCTTTTAACTTTTTCTTTGAATAACTTTCATTTTTCATAAGCTTGGGTTCTCCATTCATCTAATGAGCTTATATCAAATAACCTCTTTTCACCAGCAAGTTTGAAATCATAATTGAGTTCTTTAACTGCCCAATATGCTTTATGTTCTAACTCAAGAGGCAGATGACAAGCTTTTCCATAAACCATTTTATAAGGAGACATACCCATAGGATTTTTATATGCTATTCTATAAGCCCAAAGTGCATCATCTAATTTCTTAGACCAATTCTTCCTGGACCTATTAACAGTCTTTTGAAAAATTAACTTTATTTCTCTATTGCTAAGTTCAACTTGACCGCTAGACTGAGGATGATAGGGTGATGCAATTCTATGGTTAACATCATACTTAGCAAGCATTTTACGGAAAGCACCATGAATAAAGTGTGAACCACCATCAGTCATTAAATATCTAGGGACTCCAAACCTTGGGAAAATAACTTCCTTAAGCATTTTAATAAAGGTGTTGTGATCAGCACTACTGGTTGGGATAGCTTCTACCCATTTAGTAACATAATCAACAACAACCAAAATATGTGTATACCCATTAGAGGAAGGAAATGGTCCCATGTAATCAAATTCCCAAACATCAAATGGTTCAACAGCAAGTGAATAATTCATAGGCATTTCTTGACGCTTACCGATATTACCTATTCTTTGACATTCATCACAAGATGAGACATACTTACGGGCATCCTTGAAGAGAGTAGGCCAATAAAATCCAGATTGCAATACCTTGTGAGTAGTTCTATCTCCAGCATGATGTCCTCCATAAGCCTCGGAGTGACATTTCCGTAGGATTTGTCCCTATTCATGCTCAGGTACACAACGTCTAATAATACCATCTACTCCTTTATAAAGATGTGGGCCATCCCAAAAGTAATGTCTTAAATCATAGAAGATTTTTTTTTCTTTTGTTGGTATGTAAAGCTAGGTGGTAGATATTTAGCAACAATGTAATTAGCATAATCAGCATACCAAGGAGTACTATTAGCAACATTTATTGCAGCTAACTGCTCATCAGGAAAACTATCATCAATAGGTAGTGGGTCATCAAGCACATTTTCAAGCCTAGACAAGTTATCAGCTACGGGGTTCTCAGCTCCTTTTCTATCAATGATATGTAAATCAAATTCTTGTAACAAGAGAACCCAACGAATAAGTCTAGGTTTAGCATCTTTCTTTTCCATAAGATATTTAATAGCAGCATGGTCTGTGTGAACAGTTACTTTGGAATCAACAATATAAGGTCTAAATTTATCACAAGCAAACACCACTACTAAGAATTCTTTTTCAGTGGTAGCATAATTTCTTTGAGCATTGTCTAGAGTTTTACTAGCATAATTAATAACATTCAATTTCTTATCAACTCTTTGTCCTAGAACAGCACCAACAACATAATCACTAGCATCACACATAATTTCAAAAGGCAAGTTCCAATCAGGTGGTTGAACAATAGGTGCAGAAATTAAGGCTTTCTTGAGTGTTTCGAAGGCTTCAAGACAATCATCATAAAAAAGGGATATACTTTTGCAAAAGATTAGTAAGAGGCCTAGGAATTTTAGAGAAGTCTTTGATAAATCTCCTATAGAAACCACATGACCTAGGAAACTACGAATACCTTTGATGTCCTTAGGACATGGCATTTTCTCAATTGCATCAACCTTAGCTTAGTCCACTTCAATACCTCTTTCAGAAATTTTATGAGCCAAGACAATGCCTTCATTAACCATAAAGTGGCACTTTTCCCAATTCAAGACAAGATTTGTTTGTTCACATCTCTGCAAAACTCGGTCAAGATTGCTTAAACAATCATGAAAAGACTTCCCATAAACAGAGAAGTCATCCATGAAAACCTCAACAATCTTTTCACAAAAGTCAGATAATATAGACATCATACATCTTTGAAAGGTAGTAGGTTCATTACATAAACCAAAAGGCATACGTCTATAAGCATAGGTTCCAAAAGGACAAGTAAAAGTGGTCTTTTCTTGATCAGGTTGAGAAATAGGTATTTGTGAAAAGCTAGAATATCCATCAAGGAAGTAAAAGTGTGTGTGCTTAGATAATCTTTCAAGCATTTGATCAATAAAAGGCAAAGGGTAATGATCTTTTCTAGTTGCTTTGTTTAATTTTCTAAAATCAATTACCATTCTATAGCCTGTAACAATTCTTTGTGGAATAAGTTCATTCTTATCATTAGGAACAACAGTAATACCTCCTTTCTTAGGGACACAATGAACAGGACTTACCCATCTACTATCAGCTATAGGATAGATTATACCTGCTTCCAGAAGTTTTAATATTTCCGTTCTTACCACCTCTTTCATCTTCGGATTTAACCGACGTTGGTGATCAACAATGGGTTTAGCATCAGGTTCCATATTAATTTTGTGCTGACATAGAGTGGGACTAATGCCCTTTAAAACATCAAGAGTATATCCAATAGCAGCCTGGTGCTTCCTTAGAACTTTCAATAATCTTTCTTCTTCATGTTCTGAAAGGTTAGCACTGATAATAACAGGATATATCTTCTTTTCATCAAGATAAGCATATTTCAAAGTGTCTGGCAATTGTTTTAATTCAAACACAGGATCACCTTTAGGTGGAGGAGGAACTCCAAGAGTTTCAATAGGCAAATTGTGTTTAAGCAGAGGACGTTGTTCAAAGAAAATCTTATCTATTTCATTTCTTTCATGCATATGTAAATCATTTTCATGGTCTAGCAAATATTGTTCTAAAGGATCAGTAGGTGGCATAGCAATAGAAGCAAGACCAATTAATTCATCCTTACTAGGCAATTCTTTTTCATGAAGATTTCTACTAAACTTGGAAAAATTAACTCATGAGACTCGTCACCAAAGCTAACACCAATAGTTTGTTTCTTACAATCTATCTTAGCATTAACTGTGTTCAAGAAAGGTCTACCAAAGATAGTGGGACAGAAGTCATCTTGTGGGGGACCAAGGATAAGAATCAGTAGGGTATTTTATTTTCCCACACGACTTCGACATCTCTAACAATCCCAATTGGTGATATAGTGTCTCTATCAACAAGTTTAATAGTAACATCTATTTCTTCTAACTCTGCAGGTGCTATGTCTTTCATAATTTCTTGATATAAAGTGTAAGGAATAGCACTCACACTAGAAACCATGTCACATAAACCATGATAACAATGATCTCCTATTTTAACTGAAATGACAGGCATGCCAACAACAGGTCTATGTTTATCTTTTCTCTCAGGTTTAACAATTCTAGCAGCTTCTTCACAGAAGTAAATAACATGCCCATCAATATCTTCTTCCAAGAGATCTTTAACCATATCAATGCTAGGTTCTACTTTAATTTGTTCATCAGGTTTAGGTGTTCTAATATAACTTTTGTTAACCACAGTTGAAACTTTAGCATGTTCCTTTATCCTAATAGGAAAAGGTGGTTTCTCAATATAAGCAGAAGGAACAACTGGATCAACATTATAAAGTATAGTCTCTTCTTTAACTGGTATCGGTTCTTTAATTTCTTCTTTAATAGGTGGGTGGTATTTAAACCACTTCTCTTTAGGGAGTTCAACATGAGTAGCAAATGATTCACAAAAGGAGGCTACTATCTCAGAGTCAAGTCCATATTTAGTGCTAAACTTTTCAAAAGCATCGGTATTCATAAAAGATTTAACACAATCATACTTAAGCTTAATACATGACTCTTTACCTTCGTCGAGTTCCCAATCTTCAGAGTTGCGTTTAATTCTTTCTAAAAGATCCCACCGGAATTCAGTAGTCTTCTGCATAAAAGAGCCAGCACAAGAAGTATCAAGCATGGTTTGATCATTACGAGAAAGCCGAGCATAAAAATTCTGGATAATAATTTCTCTTGAGAGCTCATGATTGGGGCATGAATATAACATTGACTTAAGCCTCCCCCAAACTAGAGCAATACTTTCTCCTTCATGAGGCCAAAAATTATATATATAATTCCGATCACGATGAACTAGATGCATAGGATAATTTTTTTTGGTGGAACTCCAATTTCAAACGATTCCAATTCCATGATCCAATATCATTGCATAGCCTATACCATGCCAATGCTTTTCCCTTCAAAGATAAAGGGAAAACCTTTTTCATCACCTCATCTCCGGGTAAACCTGCAAGCTTAAACAATCCACATATTTGTTGTACATATATCAAGTGCATATCAGGATGTTCTGTTCCATCTCCTGCATAAGGATTAGCTAGCAGTTGTTCTATCATACCCGAAGGAATTTCATATTCAATATTTTCAGTAGGTGCAGTAGGTTGAGGGGTAACTAATTGTGGTTCCGGACGAGGTGAAGATACCCCGAAGAAACCCCTCAAAGGATTGTTTTCCATAGTAACAAGTGACAATAAATTTCAGCACACTATATAAATGTTTCCTTACCGAATTCCATTTACCAAAGGCGCTTCACTCCCCGGCAACAGTGCCAGAAAAATAACCTTGATGACCCACAAGTATAGGAGATCAATTGTAGCTCTTTTTGATAAGTAAGAGTGTCGAACCCAACGAGGAGCAGAAGGAAATGACAAGTAGTTTCCAGCAAGGTAATGTCTGCAACTGCTGAAACTGTAGTAGCGAGTAGTTTGATAGCAAGATAATTTGTAACGAGCAAGTAATGATAATAGTAACAAGTATGCATCAAGGTAGCCCAATCCTTTTGAGGCAAAGGACAGGCCAAAATGGTCTCTTATGATAAGTAAAGCGTTCTTGAGGGTACACGGGAATTTCATCTAGTCACTTTCATCATGTTGTTTTGATTTGTGTTCGCTACTTTGATAATTTGATATGTGGGTGGACCGGTGCTTAGGTGTTGTTCTTACTTGAACAAACCTCCTACTTATGATTAACCCTCCCGCAAGCATCCGCAACTACGAGAAAAGTATTAAGAATAAATTCTAACCATAGCATTAAACTCTAGGATCCAATCGGTCCCTTGCGGACTAGCGCATAAACTGGGGTTTAAGCTTATGTCACCCTCGCAACCCACCATCTAATTGCTACTCCACAATGCATTCCCTTAGGCCCAAATATGGTGAAGTGTCATGTAGTCGACGTTCACATGACACCACTAAGGGAATAACAACATACATACTATCAAAATATCGAACACATATCAAGTTCACATGATTACTTGCAACATGATTTCTCCCGTGACCTCAAGAACAAAAGTAACTACTCACAAATGATAATCATGCTCATGATCAGAGGAGTATTAAATAGCATAATGGATCTGAACATATAATCTTCCACTAAATAAACCATATAGTAATCAACTACAAGATGTAATCAACACTACTAGTCACCCACAGGCACCAATCTATAGTTCCGGTAACAAGATTGAATACAAGAAATGAACTAGGGTTTGAGATGAGATGGTGTTGTTGAAGATGCTGTTGGAGATTGCCCTCTCCAAGATGGGAGAGTTGTTGGTGATGATGATGATGATGATGATGATTTCCCCCTCCGAGAGGGAAGTTCCCACTACTAGGAAAATGCTTATAGATAGAAGTTTACCAGTAGCGCCTGTTTATGACCCCATGCTACTGGTATTTACCAGTAGCGCTGGGTAGAAAACACACTACTACTACTACATCACAGCAGCGTTTGTTAGCTTGGGCCGCGCTGCTGTTACATGGGCTGCAGGGCAAAAACGATAGCCCACTTACCTGTAGTGTTTGTTTCAAACGGGCGCTACAGCTGGTGGGCTTAGTAGTAGCGCCGGCCTCTACCCAGTGCTACTACTAGAGGGAAAGAAAACCGGCCCGAGCGCCCCCACCCCCTCACTCTCACATTATCGATCCCCTCCGCCCGACGACGCCGCCGCGGTTAGGGTTCCTCCCCGGCCGCCTCACTCTCGTAGACGGCGCCGTGCGCCGCCACCACGCGCGGTCGCCTCTCGCCTCCTCCGACGCTCCAGCCCCGTAAGTCCCCCTCAATCTCCTCCTCCCTGCGCGTGCCACCACTAGCTAGGCTCCGATCGATTCGCCGCGGTGGCTCACCAACGGTCATAGGAAGCCGTCCACCATGTCCTGCCACTCCTTGGCCGTGGCGCCATGCTGCCGCCGCTGAGCAGGCTGCCGATGAAGTTGTCCCGGAGCACGTCCGGCGTGGCCACGAGCCGCTCGATCTGGGTCATCTGCCCGATCTTCTCCGCGAGCATCATCCTCCCAAGAAGAGCATGTAGAGCGTGTAGACACGATCCTCCACATGCTTGGTGGCGTCCTTGTAGAGCACATAGCCGGCATCGGTGCCACCGAGCACGGCCCAGAAGAGCAGTAGGGCCGCCTGGCGAGAGCAGCCCGGGGCGCCGAGCCTCAGTGATGCGAGGAGCCATGGCATCATCGCGTGTGGATTGTTTTTGGCAACCACCGGCGGGAGGGATGGTTTGTTTAGTGCCAGTTGCCATCGTGGTAGCGGGATGTTAGTTTAAGCATTGTTTTCCACTACTTAATTTGGCAGAGAAGAGCAGCATGTTTTGCTTGCACAGAAGAGACAGAAAAGTAGAGAGAGGGGTTAGGTGAGAGGGGTTAGGCGAGAGTAGAGAGAGGGGTTAGGTGAGGAACTAATCTAGATGCACAAGTTTGGTCAGCCAAACTTGGTCGAATCCAGGAGACAGAAAAGGAAGCGGGTAGAGGCAGGAGGGTGGGGATTGAGGGCACCAGAAGGGAGCGAGTGAACTGACCTGAGCAAGGGGGGATTAAGGGCAGCAGAAGGGCGGAGGCTTGGTTTCTTCTTCCTTGGTTGCTGTCCCTGGAGCAGTGGCGGCGGCGGCGGTGCCTAGTGTTCTAGGGTTTAGAGAGGGGTTCTCTCTCTCGTCCTGCCTTGGCTTTTGTTTAGTGGCGGCGGCGGTGCCTAGTGTTCTAGGGTTTAGAGAGGGGTTCTCTCTCTCAATTGAACTACTTTTGCTTGTCTGCTTGCGCAATAATGGCAATATGCCATTTATCTTATTATTAGGCTCTGTTTGGGTTACATGATCTCTATTAGGTTATTGTCTGAACTGAACTACAATTTAGTTGTTATTTTGCTTGCCATGTGAACCTGATGTGTATTCTCTATGATGTGAACCTGATGTGTATATTATTGAAAACCTGATGTGTATTGAAAATTTTATGTTTACTTTTTGGATCGTTAATCCTTTAATCATATTGCTTTAGGGAAATGGCGTCACCACCACCACCATGTCGACGGTGCAAGTCAAGGTGCGCCAGCAGCCTTGCAACTGGCACACTGTTCGGCATCTACTTTGAGTCTAGTTTTCTTCATGCGGCGGTAATAAATTATATGAAACTAGTAACCACTATTTTGTTTTTAGTGTTATTGGCATTAATGCATCGTGTATATATCATTTTTCTTTTTATACACAGATCATCCCATGCAATGTGAGGTCAGAATTCAACAAGCTGACCGGAGACTCTGTGACCTTTGAGGCTCCTGGGGGCCCCTAAACTAGGAAGTTGAGAAAGGACAAAATATGACGCAGGTAGGAGGAGATGGATGGGTCCGTTTCATCGCCCACATGCGTATCACCGGTGGCGAGTTGATCGGCTTCTCCTTCAGAGCAGAAAGACCCAAGCTGGCCGTGATTTATGTCAACAAAGCAGAAGATGATGACGAGGATGACGACCCACTTGGTGAAGCCATCGTAGCTCAAAGAATGAGGTTGAGCGAGGAGGAGGTGTGCAACCTATGGGACATCATTCCGCCACGTGCTGACTTCGTCGGGGTGCCATTCGTGACCCGCCTGACAAGTACCATGGTTGATCGGCATACCATGGTATGTTGCATTTACTATAGTAATTTGATGATATGCTTTATGGTTATACTTAGTGTAGAGTCCGATGATATATATGTTTAGTGAATCTTATATGCTTTATTGTTATACTTAGTGTAGAGTCCGATGATATATACGCTTAGTGAATCTTATATGCTTAGTAAATCCGATGATCTATATGCTTAGTGAATCCAATGATATATATGTTGTATTGTTATACTTAGTGTAGAGTCCGATGATATATATGCTTAGTGAATCTTATATGCTTACTGAATCCGATGATCTATATGCTTAGTGAATCCGATGATATATATGCTTCGTGTAGAATCCAAAGAACTGTTAATAGTGTAGAATCCATATATACTTATTAGTAGAATTCATGCTTAGCAGAAATGTAGTACTGTCTTTTGATAGTGTAGAATGTGTGAGGCTACTTATTAATTGATATGTTTTTCTTATTCAGAAATTGCCAAAGAGCCTATCTGAGAGTTGTGGTATCAAGCCTGATGAAGAAGGCTTTGCTGGAATACGCCTTACCGCGAGGGGCTCCGTCACCACTTGTGCGTACGGCGTGGACACGAACGGTCGCACACACTTCAACTCGGTTGGGTGGAAGAGCCTCCTCGTCGGCAAGAATCTTCATGTTGGACAGGCAATCCTAATTACTATCAGGAACACCCACCGCCCAGGCTTGAGGATGATGGTCGTCATCGATATCATCTAGAACTACATATGCATGCGTGTGGCTGCTGAACCATATATATGCTAGTATGACTACCTAGTAGACTTATCAACTATGATCTATCCATGCATTGTTGACTACTATATATGAGTTTGTGAGATTGTGTGGTTATATTAAATGTGGTATTGTCGTTAATGTTTGTGAGATGGTTCTGTGAACTTAGTTTATTTGCATTGGACTTGTCTTGATTTCCATGAATATTGCATCTGACTTCTTTTTTTATTTTTAATTTCTATTTACCTAGTTGTAGCGTGGGGAGAAAATATGGCGCTACTACTACGTGATGATAGTAGTACCGTTGGTAGGGAAAGAGGCGCTACTACTAAGTATTTTAGCTGCAGCGCTTGTTTAGAAACGAGCTACTGTTAAATAATAGTTGTAGCGCCCTAGCAGTAGCGCGGGTGCCCGCGCTACTGGTATGTAAAAAAACCAGCGCCACTAGTAAGGTTTTCTCTATTAGTGTCCCCCGGCGGAATCGCTCCGTCGGAAGGCAAAAGTGCTCCTGCCCAAGTTCCGTCTCGAGACGGCGACGCTCCATCCCGTAAGCCTTCTCCTTATTTTTTTCTAGGTAAAAATGACTTATATACCAGAAGATGGGCACCAGAGGTGGGCCGAGGAGGCCACAACCCACCAGGGCACGCTTGGGGGCCCTGGCGCGCCCAGGTGGGTTGTGCCCACCTGGTGGCCCCCCTCTGGTGGTTATTTGCTCCAATAATTCTTAATCCATAAAAAATCCCCGTCAAGTTTTAGCTCATTTGAAGTTGTGCAGAATAGGTAGCCTGAAGTAGCTTTTTCAGGTCCAGATTTCCAGCTGCCGGAATTCTTCCTCTTGGTGTGTACCTTGCAAATTATGATAAAAGGCATTAGAATTACTCTAAAAAGCATTATTATGGATAAAAATATTATAAATAACAGTAAGAAAACATGATGCAAAATGGACGTATCAGTGGACATATTGTTGTGGGCGATGGAGGAGGCCGAGTTGGCCGATCCAGGTCAGAGAGTTAGATGGGATACGTGCATGTTTGTCGTAGCTCCTCTGACCAGGCGGGCATTCCGGTGGCGCCGACCACCATCTTTCTAGAGGATGACGAGGAGGAGGAGATGGTGGATGCCGGCAATGCCGAAGCTGTCGACATGGCGGCCAGGGTTCTTGAGCCTGGCTGCTCTACAATGCCACGGGGGGTCGACGAGTACCAGCGTCAAGCCTACTGCCGCACCAAGCGTCTCCAAGCCCATCGTGCATAGGTTAGTTCAGTTGCATTGGATTTGAAGGGATTTAAGGGTATTGTCATCGAACTTCCCTATTAGTAAAAATCCTTCGCATTCCCTTTGTACAGGCCCTAAATAGATATACTCGCCCACCCGAAATTGAAGCCTAAATCATGCTCGAAGTTTAATCGATGCCTAAATCATGCTCAGAGTTTAATCTATGGGCAATCGATGCCTACATGACTACATCGATCAGTACGAAGGCATGGAGAGAGGGCTTACCGCGACTGACGGAGCCGTGGTAGAGAGGTGATGAATCAGTGATGAAATTGGTGCTCGTCATCCAAATCTTGCCTTCTACGATTGTCGTCGTCGCCGATGACAGATTCACGAGAGGGGAGGGTGAGCGGCGAGAAAGGGGCTGAGGGGATTTATGTTGCCGCATCGGGAAACAACGCGACGTCTCCTCGTGTGTCCCTGCGTATGCAGCTGCCTACGCTCGCTTGCATCGCTCGGATCTGGCTTGTTGGAAACCAATTCGAGTGTCCCTGTAGAGCCAGGGCTAGCTATGCTTATATTGTGCCATGCGGGCCAAACAATTTTAATATATGCCTCACTTTGGGTATGTTTGGATGGCAACCAAAACTGTCCTACCAAATTATTGGCATTGTCCCATAGGCTAGGCTTATGTTTGGATGCCTTTCAAACTTCATATCTCAGGCGATATTTTGGTCACCCTGTCGTATTTCGCGCCCGCGGTTTGCCTTTGGTAGGGCCGGTGCAGGCTCAGTCCAAACATCTCCTTTGTTTTCATCATTCAAGATATACTCGTCTTTACTTTGGAGTACTTGCCAAATTGTATGGTTTTCTTTTGGTTACCTAGAATGCAGTCACTTGTAATAAATTCACAAAATTAAACTCCTTTTCCGTCTGCCATTGATTGAATTCAACAACTCCCTTCTCTTTCAAATACAGTCGCTTCGAACCAAACAAACGTTTCTAACTAGTCTCCCATTCGAACACCACACAATTCATGGCACAAGTAATTTGGCTGCGATTTTGTGAATCCGCAGTCAGCTTCGCACCATATGCGTTTTACTTGATCAAAATAATTTCGGAATTTCTGGACCACTCGTGCCCTTTAGCCTGTTGTTGAGTTGCTCTTAAGTCGCCCGCGCCACACTCCCACTTGAGGTTTTAGATCCGATGGTTGGTGAGATTCGCGCGTCCGATTAGCTTGTCCAGCACGCGATGCCGTTTTTCTCGGCGCTTGAACCAACTTTACCCCGCGCGCAATTTTAGCATGGCTGTTGGAGTGCCAGTTTCAGTCCCGCGTGAGCAATATAGTCGGTTTTTCCAGTGCGTGGCTAATCTAGCGCGTCTGTACACGAAAAATACACAGGAGCTCCCGGGTGCTCCACACCCCTATACGAACATTAAATGTAAAAAATACCCAAAAATCTGGAATTTAGGGATATCAAACCTGGGTTCTTAATTTACTCCCGTGTCAAATTTCATGTAAAAACACCAGAAAACATATCCGTGACGAAGGAAATACTGTCCGAACAAAAATATGACCAAACAGTTTTTTCTATACATAGGAAATTTTGTCTTTTTTGCCATGAATACGTTTCCTGGTATTTTTTCACGAAATTTCACACTGGAGTAGATCAGAAACCCAGGTTTGATATCCCGAAATCTCAGATTTTTTTCAAATTTCTCGGTATTTTTTAATTTAATGTTTGTATAGAGGTGTGAAGCACCCAGATACTACAAAGGGAAACGTTGGCTTCCGGCCGACCGGCCGAACGACTCGCCGGTCGCGCTTGCCTCGTCCGATCGAGGCGTGATCTACCGCCCCTGTTTGTTGCCACGATTTGTGCATGGGCCCACCCCACCGCTTTGCGTCTCCTATCTCCTCTCCCAACCACTCGTCATCCCCTCTCTCTCCTCTATCTTCTCCAGAGAAATCGCATGGCGTACAACCTTTCTTCCTCGCGCTACCCCACATGCCCAACTCTCTTTCCTCCCATGTCGTTCTTGCAGTCCTGTCGCTGATCTCTCCTACGGCGGCTGCCCGGCTTCTGCGAGTCCTCTCCCTCCCCTATGTGTCCGGATCTAAACGCTTGTGGCAAGCGTTGTTGCATCCAGCCCTCGCGATTGCTGGAACCGCACGCAGAGATGCTGGAACCGGCAACCTCTGGTGCTGGAACCATCGCTCGCTCGTGCTTTTACGACAATACTCCGGCGAAGTGGAGCTGGAACCGGCACATGGCGGTGTTGGAACCGGTGCTTTTTTTTGCTTCTACTGCGCTAGCGATGCGGGAGCTGCAAGCCGGTGGTAAGTGGAGCTGCGGCCGTTTGCATCTGAGCCACTGCGGCGCCATGGGATGTTGCAACCTCGCTACGATTAGTTGCAACCATCAACGGCGAAGCTGCAACCAGCGGGGGCCATCCCATGGCGGTGGTGACCACGACCCGGCGGTGGTGACCATGGCCGACGGAGGTGCTGTATCCGCGACGGCCACACGCTGGAGCCAGTTTCTGTTTTTGCTGCAAACAACCTTAATTTTTGCTACTACCGTCTTCGTATTTTGCTGGAAGTACCCAAATTTTTTCTACCACCGTCTTGGTTTTGCTGGAACTGGCGTCTCATTTTGCTTTCACCGTGTTGTGTTTTTGCTGGAACCGGCGTCTCATTTTCTTGGCTCTCACATGTTGTGCTTTTTGCTAGAACCGATGTCTCAAATTTTTGCTTCCACCGCGTGTTTCTTTTGCTAGAACCAGCATAGGTTTTTGCTACCTCCCGTTTTAGGCTGCGAGCGACGCTGCCGTGCCATTTAATGTTGCATCCGACGATAAGGCCGGCCGGCGAGGGCAACCATCCGCGAGGGAGACGGCTGATGAGGGCGGCAACGGGAGACCTTGTGCGGCCAGCGAGATGAAAGGAGCGGCAAGATGCGGGGAATCTTTCATGCGAGTGCGACGAAGACATAGTGCATCTGACGGTTAGCATCATCTAAATCGGATGGCTGCAGGCTGACCGGCCCAATTTGGGCCGGTCGACCGGCGTCTATCACCCGCCTACTACAAATCCGCTTGTGTATGTACACTGCGATTTTGCGAATTCTCAGTCAGCTTCGCACCATATGCGTTTTACTTTGATCAAAATAATTTCGGAATTTTTGGACCACTCGTGCCCTCCAACCTGTTGTTGAGTTGCTCTTCAGTCGCCTGCGCCATACTCCCACTGGAGCACGAGACCACACTGGCACACATCCCACAGCCACCAGGTGCCGGCCGCCGCCATGGAAAAAACGAGCAGCTCCTCCATGGCCTCCCCAGTCCGCTCACCGCCACCGGAGCCGGCCGCGGAGGCACAACCACCTCCTCCTTCTTCGCCCCCATCACAGCTTCCGGCTACCGACCCCTTTCGCCTCTCGCCGGATAACCCAAGCTCAGCTCCTCCCCTTCCTGCTGCACCTACAACTACTGCTCCGGCGCCATCTACCGGCCCCTTTCCCCTCTCGCCGGATAACCCAACCCCAGCTCCTCCCCTTCCTGCTGCACCTGCAACTACTGCTCCGGCGCCATCTATCGACCCCTTCCGCCTCTCGCCGGACAATCCAACCCCAGCTCCTCCCCTTCCTGCTGCACCAACAGTTACTGCTCCGCCGCCGGATGGCGCCGGCGATTCCTCTCCACCGTCGCCTCCCTCGCCTCCAAAGGCTCCAACGCATCCACCTCTTTCCACCACCGATCCTTCTCCTCCCCTCCCTCGTCGGAACCAAACATCCGCGCCGCGGCGGACACCCCCTCCTCCTCCCGCTCGCGCTCCCGCTCCAGCAGCACCACCTCCACCAGTACCGGCGTCTCCGGAAGCTAAACCGGAGCAGGAGGCAGATGAAGCGCCCGGCGAATCGGAGAACATGGCGCTAGCCCTTGCGCTAACCCAAAACGAAGCAGTGATGCCGCCGACGCCGCAGAAGGACGCGGTCATGGCTGAATCCCCGACCGGATCTCCGCAGAAGGAGTCGGCCCTGACCGTAGCGAAGCTCCTCTCGGCCGAGGACCCCGTGGCAACGGAGGGCAAGCCGGCCGCCGACAAGGTAGCACCTGCGGTAGTCACCGAGTCAGTCGCCGGCGGCGGCGGGGGCGGAGGCGGAGGCAAAGTCGGAGTGGGCTCCAAGAGATGGCTCCTTAGAGGGGTCCCAGATAGAGTACGGCTCACGGAGCTGAAGAGGGCTGAGCTAGGGTTTAGGGTTTCAGCTGCCGTGTTCTGCTTGATCTCGCTCTCCGTCATGTCGGCTGGCACTACGCCGGGCTGGGCTGGTGACTCCTTCCGCCGCTACAACGAATACAGGTTGCTCTGAATCTGGAACACAAAGCTCAAAATCACCCTATTTCAGGTACAACATTTGTTGGGCTTGTTCTTGGCGTAGATTGATATGTGTGTGAAATGCAGATACACTCTTGCTGCGAGCGTTATGGCTTTTACATACTCGGGGTTCCAGTTGGTTGCAGAAGTGCACTACCTTGTCACGGGGAGGCGCATAATTGGAGGACCCTGGGGGAACTACTTCAATCTCGCCATGGATCAGGCAAGAATGAACAAACTCCACATCTGAATGTATTATACTTAGTATCATGGTATTTGTGAGGTCTATTTGCTTGTTTGTTTAGTGTACAGTAGCATAACGAACCATGTTGCAAGTTTGGGGGCCTGATAATTTGGAAGCTGAATTTGCCAAAACTAAATTACAAAGTAAAACAAGCTGTATAATATAGTGACCATTCATTTATCTGAAATTTGTGCACTCATGCCTTAAAGCTTTATTGATGACAGATGATCTGTAAGTCTTCCAATTTCAATCAATTGTGAATTGTCATTGTAGGAGAACCTCTTGAAAAATTGTTTGTGAAAATGATTTAGTTGTTGAGACGACAATGCCTCTGACTAATCAAGTTGTTACTAATGTTATCTGTGAAGTGAGAAAGATTCATGCCTACCCGTGTCATGGGGTGGTTTTCACACTTCTCCTCCTTGAAAAAAGGCAAGGGGGGCTTGTCCCTAGTTCGTCAAGTTTTTTCATTTGTTATTGTTCACAGTAGTGCTAGAACCTTAATTTACTTTGCTTTAGGGCACCTCTAGCCGAATCCCTATCCTATAACTCCGCAAATGCTCCCCCTAACCATAACTCCTCAAACATAAGGAGTAAAAATAGTGGCCGGACCTAACCGAACCCCTATATTTAACTCCCTAATTTTTTTTGGACTAATTCTTCCGTCCCTTGTCACATACTCCCTCCGTCCCATAATATAAGAACGTTTTTCACACTAGTGTAGTGTCAAAAACGTTCTTATATTATGGGACGGAGGGAGTACATTTCAAACAATTGCACGGTATTTCATCAATCATTTGAATGTTTCAAATTCACCATATGCAACTATTCAAGTACATACATGTAGTTCATCCAATTGAAACAATTCTAACTAAAACATGCATATACTTCATCCAAAAGCCACCAAATTGATCAAGTTTGATCCAAAAAAATACAAGCATGTCGTGGACCAAGCCCTATCAAATGCATACCACACGAACTCAAGTATTTCTGTGCTCATCACCACCATAGGCGCCACCATCAACACCGTGTCCACCACCATCACCACCACGTCCGACCTCCAACTGCACCAAGATCTCCCCATGAGTGAGTTCCAATACCTCCTTGCCGTTACATCCATCGTGCTCGGATTCATGAACATGATAGCATGCTCTTTGGCCTTCTCTTCTTTTGCAAGCCTCTCATCCTCGAGTGCAATCCTATGCACCTCCGTTCCCACCTTCCTTGCTTCGGCCGCCAACTTTGCTCACCACTTCTCATCCTCCATGAACTTGAGCTTGTTCCACCTCCCTGCCTTTTCTGCTTTGTGTTCGGCCGCCAAAGCTTTCTTGGTCTCAATCGCATCACAAAGCTCCTCTTTGTTGGCGCCAACGCCTCCATTCTTCTTCCTCTCTCTTGCAGTCTTTTGCCCATCCGTCCTTTTGTGAGGATTTTCATCCTCCTCGTCATCGGCTTCAACGGATATGCTAATTTGTGACCTCTTCGGTGTGGTTTCGAAGTTCCTCTGGATCCACTTCTCATTGCCAACTAGTTCCTTGTAGCAACGGTTCAATGTAAATACCTTGCTGCCACCCTTTTTGTTGCATTGTTTGTATAGCTCTTGGATGAGAGGCCCATAGTCTGTGATTGGCACCCTACTCGGTGGTGCATGGTTGGCTTGATCAACACAACTGGACCATCGGTCGCATTGCTCTTGGATCACACTGCACCGGTGGGAAAGGGAGCCTTGAGTGCATCGGGAATGGTTGGTCACATTGTTGCAATAGTAGTCTCCAATCCTACCCCAAAACTTCTCTTCCGTTTGATCCGTACCAACCGAGGCATCAAGCGAAACATTCATCCAAGCAAGCACAAAGCAATGTCCTTTTCTTGGCTGTACTTTATGGTCTTGGTGCTTGATTGTGTCTCCATGGGATCATAGACCTCCTCCACTTCGGGATCGTCCTCACTCCTTGCTCTCGTGTTCTTGATCATAACTCGCACCATCATAATATAGATCGTGGGGGCCTAGTATGTGCGATGCATCCAATTGAGACATGAAAGTTGCAACATCATACTCCTTCACACTACAATCAACAACAACAAGCACGTCACAAGATCGGCGCCGCAAAGCATTAGCAATATCTCCCTCGAAAAAGAAAAGTACAATTTTTTACCTCTTGGACATTTCGTCGAACACTTGGTGGCCATGGACCTCGGCCGCGGCTGCGATGGCTGAACGTGCCGGAGAAGGGGTGGCCAGAGAAGGGCAGTGAGGCACCGGACAGGACAGGGAGAAGGCGTCGGCGTGGACGCCTTCTTCCTTTTCTTCGCCGCCGCCTCGGTGAGGGCCTTCCAGCCGCCGTCGGATTCCTCGCCGCTTGCCATCGACTGGAGCAACCCGTCGTCGTCGCGGCCTTGCCGCCGCGGTCTTCGTGCCGAGCCGCTTCCTTGATGCGGGTGGCGGCGCGTGGGTTGGCTCCGGTGGCGTAACGCCGCCGGGGTATGCGGAGGAGGCATGTGGTTCCATTCCCGTCGGAATCGGGGCTTCCGGTGGCTGCGGTGACGGAAAGAGGAGGCGCCGCATGCGGGATGGAAATTTTGATGAGAATTGGCTGTGGCCGCTTAAAAATGAGAGAGCTGGCAAGGTTTGGGAACTTAACTCGGTTAACTCCTCGAAAGAGAATATTTTGAGGAGTTAACCCTTTTTATGGGATCGGCCTAAATAATATTTTGAGATGCCCTTACTTTGTTTACTTTTACTTTTTCTCTTCTATTTTGGGTTCTCGCAGGTTTCTGTTGGGTTCCATCTCTAGCCTACCGCCATATTATTTAGAGTTCTAGACTTTGTTTCACGATATTTGTTGCAGTTGTTCCTAAATTTCTGTGTTTAGTCACATCTCTTAACATTCGGTTATGACTTTATGCACAAATTTGAAGTTGCAACATTAGATTAACTAACAAATATAACTGTAAGCAAGTGACCGGATGTCATTGAATTACTCGTGCCAATATTGCAGGTATTGGCTTACCTGCTGCTGTCAGCGTCTTCAGCAGCGCTTTCTCGCAATGATGTGTGGGTGTCAAGATTTGGCGTGGATCAATTTGCCAAACTTATCAATGCCTCAGGCTCAATGGCGTTCTTAGCTTTCATTGCTCTTGGTCTGAGCTCCGTCATCTCTGCCCATCGTGTATTCAGCTCAATCCCTTAAACCTGTGGTGTGCATTACTGATGTAAATATTATGCTCTAGATGTACGTTGGCATGCCACCTGTCTGACCCTTTTTCTCTGGAACTTATGTTCCTGGTTGTGTCGCAACCATACATTAAATTCAAGAGACTGTTCAAACACCGGTGGATGTACAAGCATATGAGCTTACTAACTTGGGGACCTATGATTCTGTAATAAAATGTTAGAGCTCTAAGGGATTAAAAGGCGTTATGGGTGGCCACTGCAGTGCCAATGATATGTTCCTGTATGTGGTGAAATTTTCCATTGATTCCTGTATGTGCTGAAATTGTCCATGTGATTCTTGTATGTGGTGACATTTTCCATGTGAATCCTGTATGTTAGTACATCTAGTGCTCCGCACAGTGGCGAGCTTAGGTTGGTGAAATTTCAGCATAGGAGTTCATAAGTAAGCAGTGTCAGTGACATATTGAGGTTAAATGCTGACAGTTTCTTTTAACTTGGGTAAGAAGTAGCATTGTAATTATAAAGACCATATGGACACTCAATACCTTCACCTCTAGGGCTTGTTTGGAACATTGTTTCATAAAAAGATTTGTACTCAGTTCAAATTACATACCAAGACTTTACCCAGAAATATCATTCTTACTAACTTGTCCAGAAAAGAGAAAATTGCTGAATCCCCTTGTTAGCATTTCCGTAGGCCTCATTCATAGTGTTGTGATATACTGGCCTCCTTTTTTCACAAGTTCAGACTTTTGAAGTATCTGGTTGAAGCATGAGTTCAATAAATGCTTTATTTTTAATTCCTAAGTAAACTGTCATGGTCATCTCCTAACTATCCGTATCTGTTTACCTAGTTTTCGTCTTCTGGCCCATGTGTGTGGTCATTCATTTTTGTAGGCAAATTCGCAAAGCTTTATTCATCCAGAAATGATGTTTACAGGGACAAGAACATGACCATAGGGCTGGCCAGATCAGACATGGCAATCAAACCCTAGACTAAGAGCGTGCTTTTGCGAGGTTGTGAGCTTCAAAATTAAAGTTTGTGAGCTCATGGACAAAACTACATGAACTGAAAGCTGAAGAATGTTCTTTGATTTCCTGTATGATTGCACCATAGCTAGCTGCGGATCCCTGCTTGATATCATCGATCACCACCTTACAATCTAATGCGATGTGTATCCGCTGGACATAAAGATCTTCTGTAAGGGGCTAGTGCTGCAAGTCCCTCCAGTGTTGCCAGATCGTTAATACCACCACTTTTTTCTTTTATTTTTGAATGTGAGATAGTTTTTTCCTTTTGAGTTCTTTTGAGATTTTTTTCTGAGACATTTTTTTTTGAGATAGTTATTTTTTTGAGGTGCTTTTCTTTTGAGATAGTTTTTTTAGAAGTTTTGAGATAGTTAATACTACCACCTGACAAGGAAGGGGCCTCACAGTTCGGTCCAAGGGCACCAAACAAACACGGCGCCATCGTTTTCGAGGCCCAGGCCCAGGCCCATCTACCCCCGAAGGCACGCGCACCGGAAGGAAGAAGCGCAGCCGCGCCGCGCAGACAACACCACCCTACTCCAGCGTCGACGCCGTCACGCCGCCAGCCCGCCGTCCCTGAGCAATGGAGTCGAGGAAGCCGCAGCGCTCCGCTCTCGTCGACAGCTATGTGGTAAATTCTCCATCCTTCCCTTGGATATCCCAGCATCTCGCTCGCTAACTCCGCGGATTTCGACTAACTCCCCCGCCTCGCCTCCCCTCGCCGTCGACGCTCAGGTCCCCGGCGACGTCATCCTGGACCTCGCCGATATGACCAACCAGACTATCAAGCTCGGCGCCGGTCTGCGCCAGGTAAAACATCCCGTGTTGTAAAGTGGGAATCGGTTGCCCCGTCCGAGGTTTAGGGATTAGGGTTTTAATGGGTTTCATTTTGGGTAACGAGGCTTACGGTTCATTCGGGGGGCTCGCAGGATTGTGACACTATCCAGGCAACTAGTGCTGGGAGGCTTCGACTGTCCAAGCCCAACAAGTACTGGGTGGAGAACTCCCAGAAGAGGGTGAGTCGTCTGGTTTGCGCTCATAGATGCCTTTTCACACTGTATAAATTGTTCCTATGTAGGATATCGTATATGTGAATTTTTATCTCTGCTTGAAAGAAACCGTTGAGATTTATCATTGCTATGATATGGGAATGTGAAATTCTTGATCAGGTATGCTCACTTTGTATAGTGTAGCCACCATATGCTGTTTCTTCATGCAACTAATTTTTCTCACACTTCATGCTCATGGTTTGACTGAAGGATATTTATGCTGGTATTCCTATGTTGTGACCCTTGTTACCAATATCACTAAACTAATGTGGAAGCTTAAGTGCCACTATTGTCGACCGGGTCATGTTAATACAATGCCATGCAACTTTCAGCACAGATGCACACTAACATTCATTTGGAGTTGTCATGGACTCATAGTTACCTTTCAAGTATGCAGTGTATATGTATTGTTCTGGCCTTTGTTTTGGATCAAATTTCAACTCTTCAATGCTTGAGCATGTTGATTTCTCTTCAGCTCTTCCAAACACAGTTAATCAGTTTGATAAACTCCAAACATTACCTTGTCTCCCTCTGTAAACTAATATAAGACGTTTTAGATCACTAAAATTAGTTTGATAATCATGTTAGATCAGTTTTAGATCAGTTTTAGAGTTGAAATAATGATCTAAAACGTCTTATATTAGTTTACAGAGGGAGTATCTTCTTAACTGTACCCTCCGATCCATATTACTTGTCACTCAAATGGATGATCTAGCACTAAAATACGTCTAGATACATCCGTTTGAGCGACAAGTAATATGGATCGGAGGTAGTATATGAGATTGTGCATAGTATGCTTTTTCAGTGTTTAGTCTCCTTGTGTTCTGTTTCAATGACTGCCTATTCATTCAATGCTTGTTTTTTTTTGGCAGTATGTACCTTCTGTAGAAGATACGGTTCTTGGTATTGTAGTTGACACCAAACCAGATGTAAGTATACATTTCCCTTTAGAAGTACTTCCAGCTCGATTTCTAGTCTTACGATCGCTTTTATAACCATCTTATTATAAATCTGATGACATCCTCCCTATTAGTACAATTGAAATATATATCTATAGTCAAAATGAGCATTCACGAATTTTACCATAGGGCGGTGACCAGAAACATAATTTTAAATTTACTTTAATTAATTTATTCTGCATGCGTATGATGTGTTCTTATGGATTCTTTCCCTTCCGCTGAGCTGGATTTGGTTATTCCAGAACTTCTTGGTGGACATAAAGGGGCCTAATTTGGCCTTTTTACCAGTTCTTTCATTTGAAGGTGGTACAAGGAGGAACATACCGAAGTTTGAGGTATGGCATTGAGTCGTTAGTGGTTGTAGAATCTTTTCTTTCCAATTATAGGTTATTTTGTGTGAAGCACACGGTGCTGTTCTGCCTTTATTGGCCATCAAAGAAGGAACCATTTTTATTAGTTACTAGGAAAATGCCCGTGCGTTGGAACGGGGATACACTAGCGAAACGGGATGCCATGATAGAAAAATGTTGGCATGGTAGCAAAATTGTGGAAGAAAATGCTGCACCATGGCAACGAAAACGGGTCGTAACAGCAGAAAACCATCAGTTTTGTAAGTTCCACTAACGTGCTCGTGCTCCTCATCTTCCTTCACCGTCGACGCTTGCACAGTCGCCAGCGTCCGAATCCGTCGCTAAGGCAGCTTTTATGCGGTCCATGCAATTGCTGATGCTCTAGCTCGCCATGGCCTTTGCCAGTTGGCCATTCGCGCCACCTCAGCCTCAATATGGACTGAGCATCGCCGCCATCACCGTAACCTTCTTGATTCGTATGGGGATGACGGTCATGGCTGCGGATTCAAGTGCATTGAAGCATTTATAGTATATCATCCGGGCCTGGGGTCTAAACAGCGAAAACCCAATGGAGTGCGTACAACATGGAAATGCAACATTCTAACTTCTAGTCGCTATTAGTTTTGTATCTACCCTATTGAAATGCAATATCCAAAATCCTAGTTTTTTTTCTTTAGTATTACTTGGGCTCATTTTCGTAGTCTATTTTTTCCTTTAGTGTTGACTGAGATAAACAAAGCGAACATATGCATGGACATGCTTATGAAATCGTCCTTCCGTGCATTGTCCTCCGGTTCCGAGTATACCTTCCTTGTCGTTGAAGTATGCTGCCAAGGTCCAAAGCGCTGTGGTACCAGTAGCTGCCCACCTGGCCATGGAAGACGCCCATCGTACTGCGTGCCTCCAAACTTGGTGACAACTGACGACAGACGGCAGCGTGCGCGGGGCTCCCTGCAGACTGTTCGCCACCTGGGAGCAGATGTGGACCGCACATCCGACGCAGGTTGCGTTGTGGCCGCATGGCGAGGCTCCATGCAGATCTCATGGTGGTCGCATGGCATGGCGCGTATGTGATTTTTTAGGAGTCTAAAAATTATGGCAGGGAAGCCAGCGCCGTCGGCTGCTTGGTGCCATGGTGACCAAAGTGGCAAGTCAAGGTCCAGCCGGCATGGGGAGGCGCAGGGTGGCCGGCCATGACATGGCGAGTTCCCGCGGGAAGCGATACTTTGTTTTAATTGCTTGAATCAAATCTGACCGGGGGATTGGGTGGCGATCTCTTCCTTACGAGAGAGATGTGTTTCCAACTGGTGATCATAACGTGGGGTGAAGGAAAAGATGAGAAAATGAAAGGGAAGAGATCTTTCCTGTTCATTTGGTGCAGGTGGGGAGGGGCGGACGACGAAGAGGGACGGAACGGGGAACACTAAGTCTTTTTTAGATCGGAGAGATTTACCATATTTTTGGTTAGCCATTGAACTTTAATGATTTTTCTTTGAGTGGCTATTTGGCATATCATATGTTTTTTCTTATAAAATTAACATGAATTCATTGATTGGATCAAATTATTTTGTATCTTAGTAGATACTGAAATCTTACATGGTGCAATTTTTAGTTTTTTGTTTATCTTGTATGGAGTGCATACGTTTTTAAATGATTGTTTTTATGCAAAATATAGGGTTTGATCATTAAATTTTGAAAAGTGTTGAGCTGTTTTTGTTTGTGATGTATTTTTGTCATTTTTATTGGTCAATTTCACTTGTTTGTTGATTCCTATCCATCCTCAGTCGTTAATATTGAAATAGCCGGTGGGCCCCGTTATGTAGTTTCAAATTCATTACATGCACTCAATGATGTTTGTGTTGTAACAATTTGTCAAATACTGGACGCGGGTGTTATACTTAAAAGTAGGGAGTATACTCTCTCCATCCACGAATAAGTGTACATTTAGCATTTAAAATTTGTCCACAAAAGAGTGCTTCTATCTTCCCAATGCACTTTAAAGTAGAAAAAATGTTTCTCTCTCATTACACGGTAATCAAGACCAGTAACATTCAACACATGGGCTCCTCATTTTTTACATACACTTGGCTCATTGGTGGTGGGGTAATTAAAGAGGAGAGAGATGGTGGCTTACACCTTCCCAATGTATTTTTTTCTCCACTCCATAATTTGTCCTAAAATTTTTATATGTACACTTACTCGTGGACGGAAAGAGTATGCCTTAAAAATATGATCTCAGCTTGTAATGATTCCGAAAGTTTGCAGTTTCTGTGCCTAATATTCAGTTTCCTTCGTTGAGCTTGATGCATGGTTATTATAAATACTTACTGCATGTTTTCTCCTGCAGATTGGTACATTAATATATGCCAGAGTGGTGAAAGCAAATAGCATTATGAACCCAGAGCTTTCATGCATGGATGGTAACTTGCTAATTTCATAATTCAGTGTTTCTACGAGTTTCAAATTAGAAGTTCAAAAATACATCATGTTGGGAATCTTTGCTCATATGGCTGTGATATCTGTGGAGTACACTGTTTTGTGCCAGACTGTTGCATATTAGTTTCCTTGTACTGCTATCGAAATATAATGATATGAACTATCTTTTACAGCAAGTGGAAAAGCTGCTGAATTTGGTCAACTGAAAAGTGGTTATACGTTTGAAACATCAACTGGCCTGGCAAGAATGTGAGATGAATGCATGCCATAATCTTTCAGTAATGTGCTAGTATTACTATTCCCCTTTATATATTTATTATGTTGATTACTTGTAGGCTTTTAAGTTCCCCAACATGTCCACTTCTAGAGGCCCTTGGGAAAAAATTATCATTTGAGATAGCTGTTGGACTGAATGGTCGAGTATGGGTATGCTTCTGATATAATCGTGTTTTTCTTTCTCTTTTGAAGACTTGGGAATTAGTAATGCACGCCGTGCCTGTTAATTGCTTATATACCTTATTTATGTCCTGTAGGTGAATGCTCCTTCGCCAAGTAATGTCATTGTTGTATCAAGTGCAATTAAAGAATCAGAATCTTATAGTCGCTTACAACAAAAAAGCATGGTGGAAAAACTCCTGGCTAAACTGTCATGATGGTAAGTCAGCACATAGTTATTCAAACTTATAACGTGGGGTGGCACCCCATTCTCATTAGTGTGTATTGGTAAATACTCCCTCATCAAAATATAAGACATTTTTTGACACAGTCAGTGTTAAGAAACTGCATAGGGTGAACAACTGGGCAACGTCATTTTACATCTTGCAGAATCTATACAATTATTAAATGGACTTTTGAGTCATGAATAGCTTCTACCAGGGGCGGAGCTCTCGGTAGGGCGACATGGGGCACTCGTCCTACCTTGATTTCCTACGATTTTTCCTTAGGCATGTGTATTAGATTGATCGATGTAAGCCGGCTAAGAAAATCGCCGGTTCTTATGTAGTTACACGATCGTACAAGCATAGTCCCCGTTATTGGGCCAATAGCAAGCAACTAACGATGCAACGCTCAAGAGCCCGAATCCACCAGACTAGTTCGTTGTTTCTCAATCTCAATATTATCAATAAAAAAACAGACACGTGGTTCCTTCGTCCGTTCGCCGTTCACGGACCTGCAGGCCACAACGCAATCACACGAAGTCCCGAACCCCAGAGTGGTAGGGCACTGCCTTTGTTGTGTTCTTTAGACAATAAAGTGTATCTTTAAGTTGTTTCCGTTTAAGTGTATTTATTCTTCCATTTAATTTGTTTATTATGTTTAAGATCATGTAAAAACATGTGTGTGCATTTTAGTGTGTATGGACTACTTTGATCTTCCATCAGAATATATTGTGCTTAGAGTCAGCCCCACCTAATTTTTTTTCTGTCCTCCGCCACTGGCTTCTACATATGGTCGGCAGCATGTACCATCTGTACATTTAAATGTAGACTTCTCGATTGCAAATGTTTATTTTCCCCTTTCTCTTTTCTTCACTGGATCAATGGACACCCAGGCATAGCTATTGCTTCATGATGGAGGGATATCATAATCTACTTATTACATTGGGTTAAGGAAAAAAATTTGCTTCATCATCTGCTGTTGTTGATTGAGAAGTGTTGGGAAATTTGACTGCATCTTCCCTTGCAGGGAGCAGGACATAATCAGGTACTGTAAAAGGATTCTGAATTATTGTTTGTCAAACGCCGCAGATGATTCTGCAACCGGAAAGATGGCTAGTCACTATCATGCACCTTAGCAAGGAATAGTAGATGGGATGGCATGTAAAATAGACGCGTTAAAGTGGTTGCTGCTTTTTGATGATGCAGGGGCTAAAGCAACCGGTTGATTGCTAAACATTCTAAATCACCGTGTGGATGTTGTCCTTGCGGATACATGGTTTCTTAGCTTTGTAATATGCTACTGTAAGAGATTTGCACAAGGCTGCGTGTGCTGCTCTACTGAAAGATGATTGATGGATATTACTCCTATATTTTATAAATTTATTTAATAGCGTGTGAAACTATCACACTGAGCTCTGTAAGCAAGATCAGCTGAAGTCCTGCTCAATGATACGGCGCATGATTTCACGTTTCTTGACACGAAAACGTAGGAGAACCTTACAACCTTCTTGACACTTGCTCCGTTTATGTTGCACTCTGGCTGTGGGGAGCAGATCACAAGCGTACCCACGCGCGCAAACGTGACGCCTCCCGATTCCCCAACAAACTGTCCACCCTCTCCGTCCCGCGCTCTGCCAGGCACAGGCAGGTCGGCAACGTCGCACGCGGCGTCACGCCCCTCGCCCGAATGCCCAGCCGACACGCAGACAGAGGACACGGAGTCCCAACGCACCGCGGCGCCGCCAGCCACGGCGCTCGCTTCCCGTCGGCATCTTCCGGGCCTCGGACTTGTCGTCCTTATCTCAAATTCTCTGTCGCTTTTTTTTATAGTTGAAATTCTGTCTCGCTTTTAATCCCTTCTTTTCTTTTCTTTGCTGTGCGACGGACGATGATGTGTATGGCATGCACGGCCCCTCTGACGGCGACGTGTGTGTGTACGCAATCTCATTCTGAAACCGGCTGCGGCTTTCGATTCGCGTCGGACAACACAAGAGCATCAGCATCACGCGCCCATCGCTTGCTCGCCTTTCCCCTCCCTCTCCCCCCTCGGCTTCCCCTCGGCTCCAGCAAAACTCCTCCAGTCCAGACTACCCCCGGTGAGCGCCCGCCCTTCCCCTCTTCCCCGACCTCCCTTCCCTTCTCCGTGCGTTCGCGGCTGCTTTGCCCTAGCTGGCTGGCTGGCGGCCCACGAAATTCTTGGACAGAGATTAGCAGATTTCCCGGTCCCGGCCGGGGAAGATAAGGATAGTCTCCTTCGGCGAGGTGGTAGCTTGGCTTTTTTTCTTTTCTTTTTGCTAACAACGTGGTGGCTTGTCTTTGTACATGTTTGGTAGTTCGGTGGTTGCTGGTACTCCCTCCGTTGATCACAAATAGTGCAAGATGTTTTGGTCTTTTGGATATTTCAATATGAACTACATGCTGACTCAAATGAGTGAACAAACACACTAAAACGTGTCTATATACATCCGGTTCAGAAAATAGTTAGAATATCTTATACTCCCTCCGCCCGAAATTACTTGTCACATAAATGGATGTATGTAGACATATTTTTAGTTAAGTCCGTTTCTATCCATTTCTGCGACAAGTAATTCGGGACGGCGGGAGTATTTGTCAATGGAGGGAGTATGTCGAGCTGAGCTGATCCTTAATCAGACTAATTATTATGTACTCCCTCTGTCCGGAATTACTCGTCACGTAAAATGGATGTATCTAGACATAATTTTAGTTATAGATACATCCATTTCTATCCATTTATGCGACAAGTAATTCGGGACGGAGGGAGTAGGTTGTTACATTTTTGTTCTTCTAAAGCAATACATGGCCACGGCCACTACCGTTACCCATTGATCGCGAGCTTGAGGCTTTGATCAGTGGTGCATGTGACTGGGTTCATGGCCTATGGCAGCACTACTTTATGTGTTTTAGATGATGTTGATCATTCTTTATTGGGATTGGAAAAAGCAAGTCTGTTTAGTTTGACTAACTGATGCTTAAGGCCACGTGCTGCTGCGGTTGAGATCTCCTGAAGCTGCTACATTTTAAAATAAATGAGTAAAATGCTGCCACTCTTTTCTCTGTTCCTAATTGTTTGACAATTCTTGATTTCCAGGTTGGAATTAGGCCCCACTGAGCGCCAACAGCCATGAGTTGCGGGAGGTATACCATACCAGCTAGTCTCTTATTTTTCTTTATCTCTGACTGTAGTTCTGCTACAACATCCTCCTAGGAGGCATGTACTCTCTCACCTTTTCAATGCAATGAAACGCAAAAATCGCTTTGCGTTTTCTCGAAAAAAAAAGTTCTGCTACAACATTATGAGTTTATAACATTTTGACATGTGATGCTGATGCAGATCTGAAAACACTACCAGAAAATGCAGGACGCGTTCAACACCTGGTGAAACGATATATCTACATACTGCAGATGCTAAAAAGATCACCCACTACCAAGCTAATCTACCAACAACAATGGATCGCGATATCGGCGCCTACCCTGTGAAGCACCACTTTCCGTCTCCTATAGTTTCTTGGATAGAAGACCTTTCTAGCTTTGGCGATGTTCCTTTTAGTCATGATACTGAATACGTGGATGATCAATCAACACCTTCATTTGGGCAGTCTTCTGCATCTAGCAATTTGCATGACATGCAAATAGTACGTTCTGTTTTCATTTCTAATCCCCTTCTCTGAGTGTGTGCTCTTCCTTGGAGCATGTGAAGACACTCAAGTTTTAGATAAAATTGCTGATGTATGTGTGTCTTGCAGTCAGTGAGATTGACAGACGAATTCATGGAACTTGCAAAGGAGAATACAAGCAATAATCTAGAGACCTGTGGAATTCTTGGTGCTTCATTTGTAAGTGCAGTTGGGAGAAGAATTAGATACCAATGTGAGCACTGTTAGTCTTGATATATATTCACATTTGCATCTTAATTTATTTTACATTTATTGCAGAGGGATGGAACTTATTATGTGACAACATTGATCATTCCAAAGCAAGAAGGAACTGCTCACTCAGTATGTCAGTAACTGTATGGTTTGAAAAAAAAAGACATTATGTTGTTTAACTTGTCATTTTACCTTTCAACATATCATTTGCCATCTTACTTTAATGTGTCTTGCTTCCATTTATCTATCTGAATCTGCCTGTTTCCAAATGCAGTGTCAAGCTTCTAACGAGGAGGAGATACACGCCGTATTATCAGAGCAGTCACTTTACCCTGCAGGGTGGATACATGTAGATATCTGAACATTTCCATACTTCATCGAATTCAGTTCTCTGTTGGTTTATAATATTGTAAATGAAATAAATACACATGGCTAGCCTACCTCATATGGCCTAAGAACATAGGTATGATGAGACAAAACTGTATCATTGTATCCAGTGTTTAGTGCTAAGTTAGGGTGTGTAATCTGACTTTCCTGTCTTCTGATTTGAAACTAGCATTATTTTTTCAAAAAAATATCACGGGAGGTAAGAACATAAATATTTTAAGATATATATTCATAATGGTTACCATTGAATATCCACTGTTACTGTTAATAAAAGCGTGAATACAGTCTCCACCACTTAATAATATACTGCAATTGTGGCCATTGCTGCAGCCAATTTAAAACTATTGTGTTTGTCAATTCTAATACATTTGAAAGAAGATTGTGAAAGAAGATTAACATAAAGCACAATTAATACCAATATTTTTCTTATAGAAAACACACTGAACTTAGCAGCATGGAATCCATCTTTTTTAACCAAAACTTGTTACTTGAGCATATGCTTTCTTAGTGTGCTTAGATGCAGTAACTTCTGTAATTTAACAGTTAAGTCAACAATTGACATTTTGCTTTGTCTTTTCCAGACTCACCCTTCACAAACATGCTTTCTATCGTCGATCGATTTGCACACTCAGTTCTCTTATCAGGTATCTAAATAAGTTTTGTTGATGTTTATGAATTAAGGATATTGCTTCTTTTTATGAAAATCCTCCAGTCTCATATACCATGGACATCCTCCATGAAAAAATTGAGCTAGAAATTATATTTGCCGAATCCTTCAACCACTAGAGTAGCTAACAAATATGATTTTAATCTGTATGCAACAGCGCACATTTGAAACTTTTGAGTTATTGGTATGACAGTGCCATATCTGATGATCGAACCACTTAAGGGGCTTGTATGCTGCTAGGCATAAAATTGTATAAAATAATAAGTTCGCTCTCAAAATGCTGAACAGAAACAATCACAAGTTCACCAATATTAAGTTATTAACTCCAAAAGGCACCATGTCATCTGCACACATGGTCTATCCTTTATTGAGTAGGGGTTGACTTGCTGTCACTTGTTAGGCCTTTGAGCTGATACTTTATATTCAGATGGGAAAAATCGCATATTGTATGGTACACGCCTAAGGCATATCGGGCTTAAGCTTATTGTACTCAGGCATATCGGGCTTAAGCTGCATCAGTGCTTTAGTTGAACGTTGTCACCTAATTTTATAGCAGGATAGACCAGCCAAGTTAATGCAAATTTACAGAAGCATGACCTAACTGAGTTAGTGTGATTGTTGTGTTCTCCCTGGTTTGCACTAGCGAGCCAGCATTGATAAAAACATGCCCGCTTCGTTTGGATGTCTCTGTATTGAGCCCACTGAATTGAATTGGGATGCAATACCAAATTAACCAACGCATTGGGATGAAATACCAAATTAACAAAAGCATTGGGATGCGCGGTGGGAGACGGCTGGGGGTTGTGAGGTGGGAGGTCGCCGCTCTCTTCTGTGCTGCCCCTTCCTTCATTTCTGTTCAGGGCAAGTGAACCGGTACCTTTTGCGGGAGCGAGATAATTGAGAGGATTACGGACCGTCTCTGGCTTGTTAACAAGGGAGAGAGCATGCAATTGTGAGAGTCGAGATCAGAATTGCGGCAAGTTTCTAAGAGTCAATACGGTGACCATCCAAACAGCCGTATTGGAGTCTAGACAACACCAATTCACGATTCCAGGGTCGAATACAGACATCCAAACGCAGCAGTAGTCTATCTCAGAATTGCTGGCCTTGTGTAACAATCTGTCGCGATATCACACTGAGACAACCGTGTGCTTTATTTGACCTTCTTTTCACGCTGTTATCACCTTTTTTTACATAGAACTATCAACTTTATGCAGGTCATGCTACCAGAAGCTGTTGCGATTGTTGCTGCTCCCACCGATCCTACTAGGCATGTGTTTTCTTGCTTAAAATGAAGTTAACATACAGTGCGAGTCATTCATTTTATGCCACCTGGCTAACAATATCGTATAATGAAGTCTGAAAGTCTTTCTGCTGTTTGCAAACCTTCCAGGAGCTATGGTATATTCAGGTTGACAGATCCAGGAGGCATGGATGTGCTCAGGGAGTGCAGTGAGAGTGGGTTCCATACTCACCGAGAGACAACAGATGGCAGTCCAATATATGAAACCTGCTCCAACGTGCATTTCAAACCTAATTTGCGGTTTGAGATTGTCGATCTGCGTTCTGGTGCGTGACCAATCAGGCACACCCTCAGGATAGACCAGCCAACGTGCATATGTAAGTATGTGACACATGTGCCATAGATGATGATAGATCTTACTGGTGACTGTTAGTCAGCTTGATGGGCGTGTTAAAAAATGGTGTTACCAACCTATGATGTCAACTAGCTCTGAACTGTTTTGTTGTAACCAGTAATCGTGTACGTGCACTGAATGTCCAGTTTGACAGTAATATTATCTCCAACATTAAACACAAATAATGTTGATTTCTAAGAGGCCCATAAAGGTCTCTCTCCCCCCCCCCCCCCCCCAGCCTTGCACCCCAAGCTAGTGGGCGCAGCTAGAGTTGAGGGGAGGGCCCCACCTCCTTGGCCGCTGCCACCTCCCTCCACCTATATGCGCCCCCTCCGCTTTGAGACGCAACTATATATACCCAAGGGGCGCCCCCTCCGCTTTGAGACGCAGGTTCTCCTGCGATCTTGGGCGCCCCTTTGAACTTGGGCGCCCCTCTCTTCATCTAGTTCTACAGGAATTTGTGAACGCCGCAAGGCTGCTCCTCCCTCCTCTTCTACTCCGACATTGCCTAGCTCTAGATGACGAAGCATTGTCCATATTATTGGTGTCGTACATGTGCAATCCACAGAGGGATCGTACATTTGATTCTTGTTCGAGGGAACTGTTTGTGAGGCGGTTTGAAGGACTTCAAAAACGATCTTCATCAACTCTTCTTCCGTTGCAATCTGTTGCTGATAAAGATCGGTTATAACCTTGTATGTACATCTTCGTAGTGATCATGGCTTAGTTTCGTAGGGCGATTTTGTGGTTTTCTACTACGATTCCCAACACAATAGTGATTTCGTGCATGCAAGGTCGTCCATGAGGGACATGATATAGTAGCTAGACATGGTGGAGCTCAACTCACATGGTTCTTGCTTGCACCGGGGATGCCCTTTCTTCTTGCGCCGGGGATGCCTCAAAGTCAAAGAATAAGTCAGATATATGCACTGCAATGTTGGCTTCGCCGCAACCTAAAGCTGCAATGCCAGACGCATGTTGTCCCGTTGTGCCCCGTGGAGGGTGGTGCCCAAATTGGAGAGGATCGTCATCGATGCAGAGTGGTTGTTCTAAGTCACCGGCCACCAAGGCAACACATGTGGGAGAATGGGCAGCAGAGTCAATAGAGGGCGGGGAAAACTCAAGGTGGCCGCTGACCTATTAGAGGGGGGGGGGGGTGTGGAGGAAGGCCCGAAGCAATCTTTGGGGTGCGTCATGGATCTGGACGGAGGAAATATGGGGCAATGTGGTGTAGATGAGAAGGAGATGTGTGGTGGTGTTCGGAGCTGGTCGGCCGACCGCGGTAGGTGGTCGAAACCCTAGTGCAAAGGGGAGAAGAGATATATCAAGAGGGAGGCTCACAAGCTCAAGGGCGTGCAACCCTAGCGCAAAGGGGAGAAGAGATATATCAAGAGGGCGGCTCACAAGCTTAAGGGCGTGCAAAGGCAACATAGCTGATCTAAACAAACCAACTATAGGGAGGGAACCTGGCATGACGTCGATTGAGAGCGTGATCTTTCCCTGACAAACGTGATGCACTCCAGAAAAAAAATGCTCGAGCGCTCACATGCCTCCAATTCCCGAGAGCTTAGAGTTATTTGGGGATGTCAAAACAAGTTGCATCTCCAACATACAAAAAATTATCTCTCAAATCCAAATCATTGGCATATCACACACCATTTAGAAGTTCCACCTAAAACGGGCACAAACTAACAAAAGAACTAGATTAAACCGGAATAACAAGATTCACCAATAATTAGGCTAACACCTATTACTAAAATATATACATAAACTGGGAAGATTCAATAAAAAGGAATTAGAAGAATCAGAGAAGATTTACTTTACCTACGTAGGGAGGCAATCCACAAAATAGATGGCTTGTGAGGGGGATGAGGGGGAAATTGGAGGAGAGGAGAGAGAAGCCTCCTCAATTCATCCCGAATAGGAGGGATGTTCGAGTGGGGTGGGTGCTTTCTCTTAACTAGGAATGTGTTGCACCCCAAGTGCAAGGGTTTGTATTAAGCAATAGTTTTCCATCAAATTGGATGACCTAAAGGTTTATTGAACCAGGAGTTTGCTAAGCAGCCAATACTTGCACACACAAATAGAAAACTACCTTGGCCTCCAACAAAACTAGCAAGATTGTTGGTCTCACTGGCCTTTCTAGTTACAAGGATTAAATGCAAGTGTATATGAAAGACTAATTGCAAAAAACAAAAGTGAAAACAAAGAATTGTAAAGAGCGTTGATCCAGGTTCGAAGAAATATGAGAAAGAATGGTCGGGATCCATAGGTTCACTAGTGTCGCGCATCGATTTAACTGCAGTTTTTATCACTATGATTATACATGGCATAAATACATATGAACATCACATCCAAACATCTATAGACCATTATCCAACTGCATCTATAGCTAATAGTTCACCCAAGACCGCTAAATATGTATCTTAAAGTATTAAGTAATAAAACAGAGTATTGCATGAAGCATGATGACATGAAGTAGATGATATATTATCTTCATCCTTGGTTCAAAGGATTAGTACACAATCATATTTTTTACTCTAGTGGCAGTAACACAATACAAAACCTTTGCCACTTTCTCTCACTGTGGTAGATTACTTATAAGATTGAACCCAACTATCATACACAACTCCCTCTTGAAGATCACTCATAAAACCTGGCGAAAGAAAGACAAATAGATTGGAGAGCATATATGAATAAGAATTATACAGCAAAGAAACTAAATTGATCTCAAAAGAATTCATTGATGATCGGTCATAAAGTGACAATTTATCACATCACAACAAACACACAAAAAGATTATACCAAATGGATCACAATTATGTAAAGCAACTCATGTGATATTTGTATTGAGAAGCAAGGGAGATAAAACCATCGCTACTGCTATGGACCCATAGTCCAAAGAAAACTACACACGGGCGATCATGGTGACCGTCAAGTTCATGGAGATGGCCACCGTGATGATTTCCCCCTTCGGTAGAGTACCAGAAAATGACTCCAGATTAGATCGCCACGGAATAGAGAGGCGCAACAGCAGAAATAGAAAAACTCCTTGATCAATATGATTTTTGGAGCAAACAAAAAATATAGGCATCGAGAGGCGGTAGAAAGGCAGTCCAGGGGAGCACACCGATCCACAACACAACCATCCTATGACCGCACGCTCTGGCCATGTGGGGTCGACAGGGGTCCCCCAGGTGAGTCCCAGGTCCCCTGGAAGCTTCCTGACTCAAAACTATTTCTATTTTTTTGGGGTATTTTTGGAACTTCGTAAGATTGATTTTTCCGCAACTCCAAAAATGTAAGTTGATGCCAAGACAATATAAACAACATAAACAAATTATAAATACATTTGAGACGTATCAGTGGGGTGCGTGGGTGGGTGGCCCACCCCACAGCCCCGTTAGGCATTCACCCCCTTCCGGGGTCTATTTCCCAAGGCCCCGGTGGTAGGATACTTGGGCTACTGCCACTACCTTTAGCGGTAGCCACTTTGCCACGTCGGCACGATCAGCGGGTGTGGATCATGGTCTACCACCGTTGACTTTGGCGGTATTCCAAAAGGTTAGATCATGCAAAACTTTATATCATGGGTCAAATCATGCTAAAATTTTCCATGAGCTTTTTAGTAAAAGTCCTAAGGGCATCACTAATGCCGACCCGCAAAACGGACACCGCATCCGTTCGTGGACCCGGGGCACCAGTTCACGGACACATATGCGGGAGGCGGCCATCCAAAGCTAGCCGCATATTTCCGGTTGCATTTCAAATGAAATTTAACGAAATCGATCAAATTTGATGCAAACTCAAACAAACTGGATGATATTCATTTAAACTAGAATAATATTTACCTAAAATCGAACGATATTTGTCTGATGAACTAAAAATCTTAATAACCTAACCTTATACTTGACGGTGACCTCATAGACCATGCCAGCCTGGCCAGCGGCTCCTCCATCATCGTCTCGCCGTTGTCGGAGTCGTCGTTGTCGAGCTTCGGGCGGCAGAAGGGCGCGGCGTTGTGGCAAGGCTTCCCGCTAGCCACCTGACGCTCGCAGATTATCCTCTCCGCTTGCTCCTGCATCGTGCGCAATGCGGCCGCAACCACCGACAACATGGGCAGGGGGAGAGGGCGGCGGGTCTTGGAGGAGGCGGCGATGGCGGCAGACTCGCGGAGAGACCACTCCTGGCCATACTTGCTTATCTCCTCGCCGAGGTAGCGGAGATGACACTTGCTCATATCCACTGTCGTCTTGGAGCGGTCCAGGGGCATAGGCCATGGCCAGATCCGGGTCCGCCGCGATATGTGGCGGCGGGACGTCAGAATTTGCGAATTTTGAAGAGCGCGCCGCATTGCGTCTGTCCCACTGGCGCCGCTCCCTGTCGGCGTACTTCTTCGCCGTTAGGGCACTCCAGGAGGACGAGCCGCCGCCGCCGCCGAGGTAGTGGCGAATGCGACCGCGCACCTTCGCGACAATCGCATGGGAAGGCTGCTCCACCTTGACGCGTCGGGGCGACGATGAGCGTGATTACTTTCTTTGGTGATCCGAAAATGGAGCAGAAAGGATTCTCGCCTTTTTCCCAGAGGTGACCCTGAGTTATCGAACCTACAAGAGGACGATGCCCTTTAAGCTAAGGTCTCAAACAAACTTTGTTTTTGACCAGATCGTAAATCAAGCTGACACTGATAAAACACTTATAATAAAAATAGGCATGGGTATGAGGACTTATACTTACAACCATATATTTTTGTCGGGACCAAATATGATCTTAATTTGTGCTCTGGAAGTCATCCATCAAGATGTGCTTGTTACGTATCAAAGTGAGGATGTGTCAAAATTACGTCTTGACCGACATGCGTCCTGCATCAAGAGTTAGTTGTCCAACCGAAGGCCCTATCCGTCACGCGGGGTTGCCTCAATTATTAAGATTGCAATAATCAGACACAAGCATTAGGCGTTTAATGACTACAACTCTTGAATCCCCAAGGATAGGATCCGTGCTAACGCACTAAACTTTTTTGTCACTGGTGTTCAGAATAACACTTCACGGTCTCCCCGCCCTTATCCTCTTCGTGACTCGTTCTCCATGATCCTGGGTATCTGCAACTGCAGGGATGAAGAACGCGAACGAGACAAAAGACAACTACAGAACAATTTTACTTTACATATACGAGACGTTAATTCAAAGTCCTTCCATTGATCCCTCCAACAAATACATCAGGTTGCAAGGCTCTTGCCTCTACCCATGACGTTAACGAACTACTCAAACATGGTGATCAGATCACACAAATAACACATCATGAATATTGATTGATTGATAATATGTCTTACAATGGATGCTCTGTGTGATACACGATTACAAGTATGACTAGATTGCTGAGAACTATGGTGGTGGTGAAGATTGTGGCTATGGAGATGGGAAATGGCGGCTAGGGTTGATGGAGATGGCTATGGTGGTAATGACAAAGACTGGCTTGTTTTGCGATGTTCTCTTATCCATTTGGTGTCGGCCCCTTTATAAAGGTTGTTTAGGTGGGCGAGGAGCCTCGGTTTCCATGCCAGACGGCCGCTCATACGAGCGGGCGCGGTCGTATGAAATGTCGTCTTTTGCCCTGTTTACTCTGGTGTGCCTCCCACTTGATCTCCTCTATCTCCACTTTACTCATTTCCATATATGCTTGATTTCGTCCATAAATAGCCCATTTCCCGTGGAAACAAAATAAAAAAGGATATTTTGAATCCTATGCATTCATTAGTCATTAGTGGCAATATCACAGCGAATATATCGGTTTTAATAAAATATATTGGTTTAAACTCAGGTTAGAGGAGTGTAAAAATAACACTCATCAGAGTGTCGCTCCTCCTTCACGCGTAGGGGCGGCGCCGAGAGCCACTCATCCTTGACGCGGCGTATGATTTGGATGCCATGTTGTGCGGAGGAGAGCGGGGAGGGGACGGAGGCTCCGGCTTGAGTGGAGCATTGTCTCTGGTGGCGCTGCCGGACCGTTGATGTGGAGGACGGAGGACCTCCATCTATTGCTCATACTCTCCATTAGTCACGACGTACATCGGGTCCTACATTGCCGACTGGTACTGCGGCGGCTGGTCGTCCTTGTCGCCAAAGGAGATGATGATCTCCTCCTTCACCGATGAGCCGTCCACTGATGAGGACGACGACCCCAGAGTGAGAGGGCGGCGTCGCCACGAACCACCGGAGCACGTTCCAGAGCCGCCGCCTGTGACCACCGAGGACCTTGATTTTCCCATCACCGGAGTTGTAGAGGAGAGGTAAGGTGACGGATGGAGGTGCGAAGTGATGCGGTGAGTGCGATGTAAACGACACCTGAGCACAACTTATATAGCCTCGGCCAGGCCATGCGAACGGACAGTCAGCCACTTCAATGCATCGCAGCGACCGGAGTTGGTTCCTGGGGAATCTGCATCCGCATTGAAGAGGCGGCTCCCGAGAGCTCGCATTGGTCCGTGCCACCCTCCCGTTTGATCACATCACACGACATCAGTGTCGACTGCTGCGTGCTCTGGGCCGACATTAATGGAACACGTGCACCTGAGAGAAAGTGCGGGAGAGGTGGGTGCGATTGTTTGGTGGGCCAGGTTAGTCGGACACACGCGTGGCACCGGTTCGGATGCCCGCAAAGCCGCCCCATTTACCTCCTGTTTGCGGGAAAAAGTGGGTCCGGACCATTGAACGGACCGATGCAAGACCACATTGGATGGCAAAACACGTCTGGATTGCTCAGTCCAGACGGTTGCGGGTGGTTTGATGGTCGGCGTTGGAGATGTCCTATGGCCATATTAAGTATCACATGTCCTTACAGACACACCCTTACAAAAAGATAAAGTTGCACTCAAAACGTGGGACTGTTGAGGTCTTCTTCGTGCACCCACTGGCGGAGCGTCATGAGCATTGCTCATTGCCTCCTCCGGGCCTCCGCCTCGGCGGAGCAAACTTTTTGAAATCCGGGAGTGTTAGGGCATATTTACCCCTTAGTGGTTTTGGTGATTGGTGACAATGCATTTGCGGACTAATCGTGTCCATTGAGCATTTCAGATAATCTATCATATGACACAAGGCGATTCGAGCCCCTCGGAGATATAGAGTGAAGATGGTTATTTTAGCTGCGTTTCTTTTTCAGTGGACTTGAGTCGTAGGAAAATCATACTATTAAGAGGGGCTCTGCATCGGAAAAGTGGGTGGAATCATCACATACACATTGATTGCTTGTATCTGCGTTGGTAATTCCCCGAAGAGGAGGGGATGATGTAGCACAACAACGGTAAGTATTTTCCTCAGTTATGAAACCAAGGTTAGCAATCCATTAGGAGAACCAAGCAACACAATGTAAATAGCACCTGCAGACAAACAATAAAAACTTGCAACCCAATGCGTAAGAGGGGTTGTCAATCCCTCCTCAGTATTGAAATAGATTAAATTGTATGAGAATTGATAAATAGATCTAGCAAAAACACTAAATAAAATAAATAAACAAAAAGTGCAGCAAGGTATTTTTTGGTTTTTTGGATAAATAGATTTGAAAATAATATGATAGGAAATAGACCCCGGGGGCCGTAGATTTCACTAGAGGCTTCTCTCGAGAAAATAGCATACGGTGGGTAAAGAAATTACTGTTGGGCAATTGACAGAAAACAAATAATTATGACGAATCCAAGGCAATGATCATGTATATAGGCATCACGTCCAAGATTAGTAGACCGACTCGTGCTTGCATCTACTACTATTACTCCACACATCGACCGCTATCCAGCATGCATCTAGTGTATTAAGTTCACGGAGAAACGGAGTAAGGCAACAAGAATGATGACATGATGTAGACAAGATCTATTCATGTAGGAATAGACCCCATCTTTTTATCCTTAACAACAACGATACATGCATGTCATGTCTCTTTCTGTCACTGAGATTGAGCACTGCAAGATCGAACCCATCACAAAGCACCTCTTCCCATTGCAAGAAAAATAAATCTAGTTGGCCAAACCAAACCAAAGTTTTGAAGAAGAAATACGAGGCTATAAAGATCATGCATAAACGAGTTCAACAAAGACTCAAATAATATTCATGGATAGATATGATCATAAATCACAATTCATCGGATCCCAACAAACACACCGCAAAAAGTCATTACATCGAATAGATCTCTAAGAACATCGAGGAGAACATTGTATTGATGATCAAAAAGAGAGAAGAAGCCATCTAGCTACTACCTACGGACCCGTAGGTCTGTGGTAAACTACTCACACATCATCGGAGGGGCAAGGGTGATGATGAAGAACCCCTCCGTGATCGTTGCCCCCTCCGGCAGAGTGCCGGAAAAGGCCTCTAGATTGGATCTCGTGGTTCTGGAACTTGCGGCAGCTGGAATTGTGTTTCGTCGACTCCCCTAGGGTTTTTGGGATTTTAGTATTTATAGAGCTGAAGGTCGGTGGAGAAGCTTCCCGTGGGCCCCACTACCCACCAAGGCGCGCTTGGGGCCTCTGGCGCGCCCTGGTGCCTAGTGGGCCCGTGTGACGCCCCCGATTCAATCGTACACTAATCATACACGCAAACGTGTACGATCAAGAGCAGGGACTCACGGGAAGGTATCACAACACAACTCTAAAAACATAAATAAGTCATACAAGCATCATAATACAAGCCAGGGGCCTCGAGGGCTCGAATACAAGTGCTCGATCATAGACGAGTCAGCGGAAGCAACAATATATGAGTACAGACACAAGTTAAACAAGTTTGCCTTAAGAAGGCTAGCACAAACTGGGATACAGATCGAAAGAGGCGCAGGCCTCCTGCCTGGGATCCTCCTAAACTACTCCTGGTCGTCGTCAGCGGCCTGCACGTAGTAGTAGGCACCTCCGGTGTAGTAGGAGTCGTCGTCGACGGTGGCGTCAAGCTCCTGGGCTCCAGCATCTGGTTGCGACAACCAGGTAGAATGGAAAGGGGGAAAAGAGGGAGAAAAGCAACCGTGAGTACTCATCCAAAGTACTCGCAAGCAAGGATCTACACTACATATGCATGGGTATCTGTGTAAAGGGGCAATATCGATGGACTGAACTGCAGAATGCCAGAATAAGAGGGGGATAGCTAGTCCTGTCGAAGACTATGCTTCTGGCAGCCTCCATCTTGCAGCATGTAGAAGAGAGTAGATGGTAAGTTTACCAAGTAGCATCACATAGCATAATCCTACCCGGCGATCCTCTCCTCATCGCCCTGTTAGAGAGTGATCACCGGGTTCTATCTGGAACTTGGAAGGGTGTGTTTTATTAAGTATCTGGTTCTAGTTGGCATAAGGTCAAGGTACAACTCTGGGTCGTCCATTTACCGAGGGACACGGCTATTCGAATAGATAAACTTTCCTGCAGGGGTGCACCACATTACCCAACACGCTCGATCCCATTTGCCCGGACACACTTTCCTGGGTCATGCCCGGCCTCGGAAGATCAACACGTCGCAGCCCCACCTAGGCACAACAGAGAGGTCAGCACGCCGGTCTAAATCCTATGCGCGCAGGGGTCTGGGCCCATCGCCCATTGCACACCTGCACATTGCGTACGCGGCCGGTAAGCAGACCTAGCCTCCCTACTACAAGAGCAGGTGTTCCAGTCCAATCCGGCGCGCGCCGCTTAGTCGCTGACGTCAAGAAGGCTTCAGCTGATACCGCGACGTCGAGTGCTCATAACTGTTCCCGCGTAGTTGGTTAGTGCGTATAGGCCAGTGGCCAGGCTCAGATCAAATACCAAGATCTCGTTAAGCGTGTTAATTGAAGTATCCGCGAACGCCGACCAGGGCCAAGCCCACCTCTCTCCTAGGTGGTCTCAACCTGCCCTGTCGCTCCACCACAAAGTGACAGTCGGGGGCCGTCGGGAACCCAGGCCCACCTCTACCGGGATGGAGCCACCTGCCCCTTCAGCCCCCCATCTCCGAACAGTATCATAAGTAATGTAACAGTATAAAGTATATAGCATATGCCCGTGATCACCTCCTGAAGTGATCACGGCCCAGTAGTATAGCATGGCAGACGAACAAGAGTGTAGGGCCACTGATGGAATACTAGCATCCTATACTAAGCATTTAGGATTGCAGGTAAGGGTAACAACTGTAGCAACAATGACAGGCTATGCAGCAGAATAGGATTAACCGAAAGCAGTAACATGCTACACTACTCTAATGCAAGCAGTAGAGAGAAGGAATAGGCGATATCTGGTGATCAAGGGGGGGCTTGCCTGGTTGCTCTGGCAAGAAGGGGTCGTCAACACCGTAGTCGTACTGGTTAGCAGCAGCGGCGTCAGTCTCGGTGTCTAGCGAGAGAAGAGGGGGAAGAAACAATAAATATAATGCAAACATATGCATGCCGATGCATGACATGACAATGAGCGGTGCTAGGTGTGCCCTAACGCGGTAGGAGGTGATACGGCGAAGGGGGGAAACATCCGGGAAAGTATCCCCGGTGTTTCGCGTTTTCGGACAGATGAACCGGAGGGGAAAAGTTGTGTGTTTGCTATGCTAGGGATGTGTGGCGGACGAACGGGCTCCGTATCCGGATTTGCCTCGTCGTTCTGAGCAACTTTCATGTAGAAAGTATTTTCATCTGAGCTACAGTTTATTTTATATGATTTTCTAAAGTTTTAAATCAAATTTAGAATTTATTTAATTAGTTTAGTTCAACATTATCCAGAATAGTGCATGCTGACGTCATCATGACGTCAGCAGTTAACAGAGGTGTTGACTGGTCAAACTGACGTGTGGGTCCAGTGGGACCCACCTGTCATACTCTGTTTAGGTTAATTAGGGTTTAGCTAAACTAATTACTGTTTAATTAAACTAACAAGTTAATCAGATTAATTAAATAGGATTAATTAACTTAATTAATTCACTAATTATAAATTTTATTAATTCATTTTTATTTTAAAACGTTCTGGGCTTGGCCCACCAGTCATTGTCACAGGGGGGCGGGGCCTAGCTGTCATAGGCCCCTGTGGCCTATGCGGGTCGGGCGGGCGTAGCGGGCGACGGGAGCCAGCCCGCAGGGGCGCACGCTAGTGGGCGGCGACAGGCGTGGGCCAACCGGGTAGTGGCCGCGGCGGCTGGAGGCGGAGCGGTCGCGAGGGGGGGGCGAAGGCGACCGCAGGGCGCCGGAGTGGCGCGACGAGGGGGCGTGGCTGGCACGGGGCGGTGGAACGAGGCCGCAGGGGCGCGCGCGAGGAGAGGCGTGGGTAGGCGCGGGCGAGCGCGGGGAGCGGCAGTGGTAATGGAGCGGCAATAGCAGCTACAGAATAGCGATGACAGCGGCAACAACCAGCATTTGGCGCTGTAGCGCGGGCCGGACGGGCGCTGGCGCGCGCATGCGTGGGACGAGGCCGCGGCGAGTGGAGCGGCAGAGCGAGGCGAGGCTCGGGCGCGCGCAAGCGGGGGCACGCCGGGCGGGGCAGCGCGCGGCGATGCAGGGTCAGGGCATGGCGCGGGGTGCGGCCCCGAGCGGCGAGCAGGGGAGGGGACGAGCACATGCGAGGGAGAGAGAGGAGGGGGGCCTCACTGGGTGTCGTAGGGAATGGGGCAACGGTGCGTGAGGAGGAAGTCGGAGACGACGGCGAAGAAGGAAGCAGGCCAGCAGGGAGGAGGTGCCGGCAAGGTCGTGCTCCGGGCGGCGACGGACGGCGTCGGGCGGCGGGTGGTGTCGAGGCGGCGGGGTTGGTCGACGGGGTCGGGGCGGTTCGATCCCTTCCCCGATCCAGATCGGATCGGGAGGTGGGGGCTGACGAGGGGGAGTGGGGGAAGTGGGTGGTGGCTAGGGTTGGACATGGGGGAGTGGGAGGTTATGGGGAGTGAGGGTGGGCTTGGCCGGCCGGCAGCTGGGCCGTGGCCTGCTGGGCCGAAGCCCAAGGGGCCGGGGGGGGGGGCTTTCTCCTTTTTGTTTTCTGTTAGTTTTGTTTTGTTTTCTTTTATTTATTTCCCTTTTCTGTTCTTTTTATTTTAGAGCCTTTTAGCATTTTCTAAAAACGAGTTTCCTTCACAACAATTACCTACGTAATATCTGGCACTAACCGAACATTTTGTTTTAATGTTTGAAAACTTTTGTTGTATGCCATATTTGGAATTTGAATTTTGAATCGGTTTTTGAACTAACGAGGAATTAGCAACAGTAACGGAGGTGATGTGGCATCATTAGCAGAGTTTTACTGTAGCTTAATTATCCGGGCGTCACAGCCCGATGGGCCTCCTCCGGTGCACTTCCTTGGCCTCCTGGGTCTCTTCTAGGCAGAAAAAATCTTCAAAAAGTTTTGTTGCATTTGGACTCCATTTGGTATTGATTTTCTATGAAGTAAAAAACAGCAACTGGCACTGGGCACCATGTCAATAGGTTAGTCCCAACAACTGATATAAAGTTGCTAGTAAATGAGTATAAAACATCCAAGAATGATACTTTAATAGCATGGAACAATCAAAAACTATGGATACGTTGGAGATGTATCACACATCTTCATTTGCACCCACTTCCATTCCCGCATCTGTGGAGTTCATCCCCTGTTCTTCTGAGCACTTGTCCTGAGGCAGCGGTAGTACCGCTCATGCGGTACTGCCGTTGGTCCAGCTCCGTGACTACTACCGCTTATTCCATGTGTTTTGTTGCCTCCTCGCGTGATACGTCTCCAACGTATCTATAATTTTTGCTTGTTCCATGATGTTATATCATCATTCTTGGATGTTTTACAATCATTTTATAACAACTTTATATCATTTTTTGGGACTAACCTATTGACATAGTGCCTAGTGCCAGTTGCTGTTTTTCGCTTGTTTTTTTATTTCGCAGAAAATCAATACCAAACGGAGTCCAAATGCAGCGAAACTTTTTGGAGATTTTTTCTGGACCAGAAGGAACAACTTGGGCCAAAGAAGTACCAGAGGGGTGCCCCGAGGGGGGCACAACCCACCTGGGCACGCCTGGGGGCCCAGGCGCACCCTGGTGGGTTGTGCCCACCTCGGTGGCCTCCCGCACCGCCTCTTTGCTCTATAAATACCCCGAAAATCCAAAAACCCTAGGGGAGTCGACGAAACACAATTCTAGCCGCCACAAGTTCCAGAACCATGAGATCCAATCTAGAGACCATAATGGAGGGGTTCATCATCCTCATTGGTGCCTCTCCGATGATGCGTGAGTAGTTCATTGTAGACCTACGGGTCCATAGGCAGTAGCTAGATGGCTTTATCTCTCTCTCTCTCTCTCTCTCTCTCTCTCTCTCTCTCTCTCTCTTTTGATTCATAATACAATGGTCTCTTGGAGATCTACTTGATGTAACTCTTTTTGCGAGGTGTTTGCTGGGATCCGATGAACTTTGAGTTTATGATCAGATCTATTTTTATCCATGAAATTTATTTGAGTTTTGATATATTATATGCATGATTGCTTATAGCCTTGTATTTCTTCTTTAAATCTTTGGTCTAGTTAGGCCAACCAGATCGTTTTTTCTTGCCATGGGAAGAGGTGCTTTGTGATGGGTTTGATCTTACGGTGCTCAATCCGAGTGATAGAAGGGGACATGACACGTATGTATCGTTGCTATTAAGGATAACAAGATGGGGGTCTATTCCTACATGAATAGATCTTGTCTACATCATGTCATCGTTCTTATTGCATTACTCCGTTTTTCCATGAACTTAATACACTAGATGCATGCTGGATAGCGGTCGATGTGTGGAGTAATAGTAGTAGATGCAGGCAGGAGTCGGTCTACTAATCTTGGACATGATGCCTATATAATGATCATTGCCTAGATATCGTCATAATAATTTGAAGTTCTATCAATTTCCCAACAGTAATTTGTTTACCCGCCGTATGCTATTTTTCTCGAGAGAAGCCACTAGTGAAGTCTACGGTCCCCGGGTATATTCTTTATCATATTTGCTTTCTAATCTGTTATTTGCCTCTTTTATTTTCAGATTTGTTATTCCAAAAACCCAAAAATACCTTGCTGTAATTTTTTGTTATTCATTTTATTTTGCGTTTCCGCGAGATCTATTTATCCAATCTACTACAAACCAATCTATCTTTTACCCGGGAGGGATTGACAACCCCTCTTACGCGTTGGGTTGCAAGTATTTGTGCTTTATGTGCAGGTACCGTTTACATAGTGTTGTGTGGTTCTCCTACTAGTTCGATAACCTTGGTCCCATCACTGAGGGAAATACCTACCGTAGCTATGCTGCATCATCCCTTCCTCTTCGGGCAAAATACTGAGGCGGACACGAGCCATCAAGAAAGGATTTCTGGCGCCGTTGTCGGGGAGACATCATCATCTATCAAGTTCCTAATCACAAATCTCATCTCCTTGCAATTTACATTATTTGCCATTGATACGTCTCCGTCGTATCTATAATTTTTGATTGTTCCATGCAAATATTATGCAACTTTCATATACTTTTGGCAACTTTTTATACTATTTTTTGGGACTAACATATTGATCCAGTGCCCAGTGCCAGTTCCTATTTGTTGCATGTTTTATGTTTCGCAGAAACCCAATATCAAACGGAGTCCAAGCGGGATAAAAACGAACGGAGAATTATTTTGGAATATTTATGATTTTTGGGAAGTAAAATCAACGCGAGACGGTGCCCGAGGGGGCCACGAGGCAGGGGGGCGCGCCCCAGGGGGGCAGGCGCGCCCTGGACCCTCGTGGGCACCCCGTAAGGCGATTGACGCTCTTCTTTTGCCACAAGAAAGCTAATTTTATGAGAAAAATATGGGCGAAAGATTCAACCCAATCGGAGTTACGGATCTCCGGATATAAAAGAAACGGTGAAAGGGCAGCAGAAGAGAACGCAGAAACAGAGAGAGACAGATCCAATCCCGGAGGGGCTCTCGCCCCTCCCACGCCATGGAGGCCAAGGACCAGAGGGGAAACCCTTCTCCCATCTAGGGAGGAGGTCAAGGAAGAAGAAGACGAAGGGGCCCCCTCTCCCCTTCTCTTCCGGTGGCGCTGGAACGCTGCCGTGGCCACCATCATCATCAACGCAATCTTCACCAACAACTTCACCGCCATCATCACCAACTCTCCCCCCTCTATGCAGCGGTGTAACCTCTCTCTTACCCGCTCTAATCTCTACTTAAACATGGTGCTCAACGCTATATATTATTTCCCAATGATGTATGGCTATCCTATGATGTTTGAGTAGAACTGTTTTGTCATATGGGCTATTTTATGATCAAGATTGGTTTGAGTTGCGTGTTTTATTATTGGTGCTGTCCTATGGTGCTCTCCGTGTCGCGCAAGCGTGAGGGATCCCCGCTGTAGGGTTTGCAATATGTTCATGATTTGCTTATGGTGGGTGGCGTGAGTGACAGAAGCACATGCCCGAGTAAGTAGGTTGTTTGCGTATGGGATAAAGGGGACTTGATACTTTAATGCTATGGTTGGGTTTTACCTTAATGATCTTTAGTAGTTGCGGATGCTTGCTAGAGTTCCAATCATAAGTGCATATGATCCAAGTAGAGAAAGTATGTTAGCTTATGCCTCTCCCTCAAATAAAATTGCAATAGTGATTACCGGTCTAGTTATCGATTGCCTAGGGACAAATAACTTTCTCGTGACAAAAAGCTCTCTACTAAAACTAATTTAGTTGCGTCTTTATCTAAACAACCCCTAGCTTTTATTTACGCTCTCTTTATTTTCTTGCAAACCTATCCAACAACACCTACAAAGTACTTCTAGTTTCATACTTGTTTTAGGTAAAGTGAACACTAAGCGTGCGTAGAGTTGTATCGGTGGTCGATAGAACTTGAGGGAATATTTGTTCTACCTTTAGCTCCTCGTTGGGTTCGACACTCTTACTTATTTAAAGAGGCTACAATTGATCCCCTATACTTGTGGGTTATCAAGACCTTTTTCTGGCGCCGTTGCCGGGGAGCAATAGCGTGGGGTGAATATTCTCGTGTGTGCTTGTTTGCTTTATCACTAAGTAATTTTTATTTGCTGTTCTTAGTTGTTCTTTATCTTTAGTTATGGATATGGAACACGAAATACCAAAAAAATTAGATGTACTTGCTACTCATGGAGATGGGAAACCTCCTAAAACCCTCGATGCTGGTTATGTGAAAGATATTATGTACTACTTTGATAATCTCGATAAAACCCCATTCAACTATGTAATGGGAGACACGTTGGATCAATGCAAATACTTTAGGGATTATCGCTTGACTCAAAAAGGGAAACTATTATGGGATCAAATTCATATGTTGAAGTGGTATGCTAGGCAACTATGCTTGAGATATGATTATACTTGTTGCTCTAGGATGAATTCTCCACACCTTCCCTTTTCATGCAAATTTAATGATAATGAAACCTTGGCTTCTTATGCTAGAGGTATATATGATTACTATGATGTGGAACAAATAGAAGAATTTGTTGCTTTTATGGGTGCTTATGAAATTGAATCTATGTTCAAAGAGTTTGAAAATCTTTATGATGCTGTTTATAGACCTGAAAATTTTGCCATACTTAAATATTGCTATGATAATTATGCTTCTAATGCCTATGTTGAACCATATATTGAGGACTACTCCGCTGTCCAAGAAGAGACTAATATTTTGCAGGAGTCTATGGAAGAAGAAATTGATGAAACTGTGAGCTCATTGGATGAAAAAGATGATGAGGAGAGCGAAGAACAAAAGGAGGAAGAGCGGATTAGCTACCCGTGCCCACCTTCTAATGAGAGTAACTCTTCAACTCATACATTGTTTAATTTCCCTTCGTGCTTACCGAAGGATGATTGCTATGATGACTATTATGATCCCGTTGATTCTCTTGAAATATCCCTTTTTGATGATGCTTGCTATGCTTGTGGCCAAGATGCCAATATGAATTATGCTTATGGATATGAACTTGCTATAGTTCCTTATATTAATCATGAAATTGTTGCTATTGCACCCACGCATGATAGTCCTATTATCTTTTTGAATTCTCCCGACTACACTATATCGGAGAAGTTTGCCCTTATTAAGGACTATATTGATGGGTTGACTTTTACCGTTGCGCATGATGATTTTGATGAATATAATATGCATGTGCTTGCTGCTCCTACTTGCAATTATTATGAGAGAGGAACTATATCTCCACCTCTCTATGTTTCCAACAAGATAAAATTGCAAGAAACTGTTTATACTATGCATTGGCCTTTACTAGGTGTGCATGAATTGTTCTTTTATGACATGCCGATGCATAGGAAGAGAGTTAGACTTCGTCATTGCTTGATATATGTTGCCTTGTGCTCACTACTAAATGCCAAATCATTGCTAATTAAAATTGGCTTTGATATACCTTGGGATCCGGGTGAATTCACTACTTGAGCACTATATGCCTAGCTTAATGGCTTTAAAGAAAGCGCTGCCAGGGAGACAACCCGGAAGTTTTAGAGAGTCATTTATTTCTGTTTTGTGCTCTTATAAAGTTTAGAAATAAAAATAATGTGCCAAGGTTTGCCTTTAGGATGTTTACAATGCATCTTGGTTTGTGCGGTGCAGGACAGAAACTTTGGCTGTAGTGCGCGATTTTAATTTTTTTACTGGAATGTCAAATGGTTCTGATTCTTTTTGCACTGTCTTTCTATACAAATGTTTTATTTTTCCTAATTTTGGAAGAATTTTTCAAGTATCAGAAGTATGGTGAATGTTCAGATTATTACAGACAGTTCTGTTTTAGACAGATTCTGTTTTTGATGGATAGTTTGCTTGTTTTGATGAAACTATCGATTTATATCAGTGGATTAAGCCATGAAAAAGTTATACTACAGTAGACACAATGCAAAAAAAATATGAATTGGTTTGCAACAGTACTCAGAGTAGTGATTTGCTTTATTATACTAATAGATCTTACCGAGTTTTCTGTTGAAGTTTTGTGTGGATGAAGTGTTCGATGATCGAGAAGGTCTCGATGTGAGGAGAAGGAAGAGAGGCAAGAGCTCAAGCTTGGGGATTCCCGAGGCACCCCAAGTAAATATTCAAGGATACTCAAGCGTCTAAGCTTGGGGATGCCCCGGAAGGCATCCCCTCTTTCTTCAACAAATATCGGTATGTTTTCGGATTCGTTTCGTTCATGCGATATGTGCAAATCTTGGAGCGTCTTTTGCATTTAGTTTTCACTTTTTTTATGCACCATGCTGATATGAGATAGTCCTTGGTTTATTTATAAAATGCTCTATGCACTTCACTTAAATCTTTTGAGTATGGCTTTATAGAATGCTTCATGTGCTTCACTTATATCATTTGAAGTTTGGATTGCCTGTTTCTCTTTACATAGAAAACCGCCATTTGTAGAATGCTCTTTTGCTTCACTTATATTTGTTAGAGCGTGGGCATATATTTTGTAGAAAGAATTAAACTCTCTTGCTTTACTTATATCTATTTAGAGAGATGACAGGAACTGGTCATTCACATGATTAGTCATAAAATCCTACATAAAACTTGTAGATCACTGAATATGATATGTTTGATTCCTTGCAATAGTTTTGCGATATAAAGATGGTGATATTAGAGTCATGCTAGTGGGTAGTTGTGGATTAGTAGAAATACTTGTGTTGAGGTTTGTGATTCCCGTAGCATGCACGTATGGTGAACCGTTATGTAACGAAGTCGGAGCATGAGGTATTTATTGATTGTCTTCCTTATGAGTGGCGGTCGGGGACGAGCGATGGTCTTTTCCTACCAATATATCCCCCAAGGGGCATGCATAGTAGTACTTTGCTTCGAGGGCTAATAAACTTTTGCAATAAGTATATGAGTTCTTTATGACTAATGTGAGTCCATGGATTGTACGCACTCTCACCCTTCCATCATTGCAAGCCTCTTCGGTACCATGCATTGCCCTTTCTCACCTCGAGAGTTGGTGCAAACTTTGCCGGTGCATCCAAACCCCGTGATACGATACACTCTATCACGCATAAGCCTCATTATATCTTCCTCAAAACAGCCACCATACCTACCTATTATGGCATTTCCATAGCCATTCCGAGATATATTGCCATGCAACTTCCATCATCATCATATACATGATTTGAGCATTTATTGTCATATTGCTTTGCATGATCGTAAGATAGCTAGCATGATGTTTTCATGGCCTGTTCGTTTTTAGATGTCATTGCTATGCTAGATCATTGCACATCCCGGTACACCGCCGGAGGCATTCATATAGAGTCATATCTTTGTTCTAGTATCGAGTTGTAATATTGAGTTGTAAGTAAATAAAAGTGTGATGATCATCATTATTAGAGCATTGCCCCAGTGAGGAAAGGATGATGGAGACTATGATTCCCCCACAAGTCGGGATGAGACTCCGGACGGAAAAAAAGTCAAAAGAAAAGAGAAGGCCCAAAAAAAGAGAAAAAAACAAAAAAAGAGAGAAAAAGAGAGAAGGGGCAATGTTACTATCCTTTTACCACACTTGTGCTTCAAAGTAGCACCATGTTCTTCATATAGAGAGTCTCTTGAGTTATCACTTTCATATACTAGTGGGAATTTTCATTATAGGACTTGGCTTGTATATTCCAACGATGGGCTTCCTCAAATTCCCTAGGTTTTCATGAGCAAGAAAGTTGGATGCACACCCACTTAGTTTCAGTTTGAGCTTTCATATACTTATAGCTCTAGTGCATCCATTGCATGGTAATCCCTACTCCTCACATTGACATCAATTGATGGGCATCTCCATAGCCCGTTGATTAGCCGCGTCGATGTGAGACTTTCTCCCCTTTTGTCTTCTCCACATAACCCCCATCATCATATTCTATTCCACCTATAGTGCTATATCCATGGCTTGCGCTCATGTATTGCGTGAGGGTTGAAAAAGCTGAAGCGCGTTAAAAAGTATGAACCAATTGCTTGGCTTGTCATCGGGGTTGTGCATGATTTGAATATTTTGTGTGGTGAAGATGGAGCATAGCCAAACTATATGATTTTGTAGGGATAACTTTCTTTGGCCATGTTATTTTGAAAAGACATGATTGCTTTATTAGTAGGCTTGAAGTATTATTGCTTTTATGTCAAATGATAGACTATTGCTTTGAATCACTCGTGTCTTAATATTCATTCCATGATTAGATATGTGATCAAGATTATGCTAGGTAGCATTCCACATCAAAAATTATCTTTTTTATCATTTACCTACTCGAGGACGAGTAGGAATTAAGCTTGGGGATGCTGATACATCTCCGTCGTATCTATAATTTTTGATTGTTCCATGCCAATATTATGCAACTTTCATATACTTTTGGCAACTTTTTATACTATTTTTTGGGACTAACATATTGATCCAGTGCCCAGTGCCAGTTCCTATTTGTTGCATGTTTTATGTTTCGCAGAAACCCAATATCAAACGGAGTCCAAACGGGATAAAAACGGACGGAGAATTATTTTGGAATACTTATGATTTTTGGGAAGTAAAATCAACGCGAGACGGTGCCCGAGGGGGCCACAAGGCAGGGGGGCACGCCCTGGACCCTCATGGGCACCCCGTAAGGCGGTTAACACTCTTCTTTTTCCGCAAGAAAGCTAATTTTATGAGAAAAATATGGGCGAAAGATTCAACCCAATCGGAGTTACGGATCTCCGGATATAAAAGAAACGGTGAAAGGGCAGCAGAAGAGAACGCAGAAACAGAGAGAGACAGATCCAATCCCGGAGGGGCTCTCGCCCCTCCCACGCCATGGAGGCCAAGGACCAGAGGGAAAACCCTTCTCCCATCTAGGGAGGAGGTCAAGGAAGAAGAAGACGAAGGGGCCCCCTCTCCCCTTCTCTTCCGGTGGCGCTGGAACGCTGCCGTGGCCACCATCATCATCAACGCAATCTTCACCAACAACTTCACCGCCATCATCACCAACTCTCCCCCCTCTATGCAGCGGTGTAACCTCTCTCTTACCCGCTCTAATCTCTACTTAAACATGGTGCTCAACGCTATATATTATTTCCCAATGATGTATGGCTATCCTATGATGTTTGAGTAGAACTGTTTTGTCATATGGGCTATTTTATGATCAAGATTGGTTTGAGTTGCATGTTTTATTATTGGTGCTGTCCTATGGTGCTCTCCGTGTCGCGCAAGCGTGAGGGATCCCCGCTGTAGGGTTTGCAATATGTTCATGATTTGCTTATGGTGGGTGGCGTGAGTGACAGAAGCACATGCCCTAGTAAGTAGGTTGTTTGCGTATGGGATAAAGGGGACTTGATACTTTAATGCTATGGTTGGGTTTTACCTTAATGATCTTTAGTAGTTGCGGATGCTTGCTAGAGTTCCAATCATAAGTGCATATGATCCAAGTAGATAAAGTATGTTAGCTTATGCCTCTCCCTCAAATAAAATTGCAATAGTGATTACCGGTCTAGTTATCGATTGCCTAGGGACAAATAACTTTCTCGTGACAAAAAGCTCTTTACTAAAACTAATTTAGTTGCGTCTTTATCTAAACAGCCCCTAGATTTTATTTACGCTCTCTTTATTTTCTTTCAAACCTATCCAACAACACCTACAAAGTACTTCTAGTTTCATACTTGTTTTAGGTAAAGTGAACACTAAGCGTGCGTAGAGTTGTATCGGTGGTCGATAGAACTTGAGGGAATATTTGTTCTACCTTTAGCTCCTCGTTGGGTTCGACACTCTTATTTATCGAAAGAGGCTACAATTGATCCCCTATACTTGTGGGTTATCAGCCATTCGCCTCTCGTTTTCATCTCCCCCACTTCACAAAAAATTGCCGTTTTATTCGCCCTCTTTTTCGTTTGCAGTTTTCTCGTCAGATCTGTTTTTGTGTGCAATCTTGTTTGCGTAGTCATGATGACTCAAGAAAACACCAAGTTGTGTGATTTTTCCAATACCTATAATAATGATTTTATTAGCACTCCGATTGCTCCTCCCGCCACTAGCGCAGAGTCTTGTGATATTAATGTCACTTTGTTGAATCTTGTTATGAAAGATCAATTTTTTGGTACTCCTAATGAGGATGTCGTGTCCCATCTTAACACATTCGTAGAATTATGCAATATGCAAAATAAAAAAGATGTGGACAATGATATTGTGAAGTTGAAATTATTTCCGTTTTCTTTGCGAGATCGTGCAAAATTTTGGTTTTCTTCTTTGCCTCGCAATAGTATCGATTATTGGGATAAGTGCAATGATGCTTTTATTACTAAGTATTTTCCGCCCGCAAAAGTTATTTCCCTTAGAACACAAATCATGAATTTTAAGCAACTTGAGCATGAACATGTTGCATAATCTTAGGAAAGAATGAAATTGGTGCTAAGAAATTGCCCTACTCATGGTTTAAATCTTTGGATGATCATACGAAATTTTTATGCGGGATTGAATTTTGTTTGTAGAAATCTTTTAGATTCCGCCACGGGTCGTCCTTTAATGGAAATTACTGTGGGTGAAACTACTAAATTGCTTGATAATATTATGGCAAATTATTCACAATGGCATACCGAAAGAGCACCTACTAGTAAAAAGATTATTTTGGTTGAAGAAATAAATTCTTTGAGTGAAAAAGTTGACGCTCTTATGAAATTGGTTTCTAATATAAGTGCTCCTATTCATCTTAATGATGTGCCTTTATCTACTTTGATTGAGCAAAATAGTGATACCGTAAATGTTAATTTTGTTTCGCAAAACAGTTTTAATAATAATGCTTATAGAGGTAATTTTAATCCTAGGCCTTTTCCGGGAAATTTCTCTAATAATTATGGTAATTTCTATGGTAATCCCTCTTACAATAATAAGAAGAACACCTCTGATCTTGAGAATAATATTAAAGAATTTATCAATGCTCCAAAAGTTGTCAACAATATGATAGAAAAAAAGTTGAATAAAATCGATGATATGTCTAGAAGCATTGATAGAATTTCTCACGACGTAGAAAATCTCAAGTTGAAATTTTTTGTGCCTAAGGTTGAGGAATCAATTAAAGCTTTATATAGTTCTATGGATGAAAGTAAGAAAAGAACCGCTATGCTTAGAGCTAAAAGAGAATTTTTAGAAAGAGCGTTTTCTTGTGATTGCTTTCATAAAAATGAAGAAGATCTTAAAGTGATTGGTTTTTCTTCTATTGATTCCTTGTTTAGTAAAATTTAAATTGATGACAAAGCGACTAAAGAAGAGTCAACTTTAGTTAGAAGGTGTCCCGATAATTTGGAGGGTGAAAATATTGTTGAGAAAATTGATGAAAGTGGGTTTGGAGAGGTCAAAACTTTAACTAGTGATGTGCCCACTCTTTTGGATTACAAAGACTTTAATTATGATAATTGCTCTTTAATTGATTGTATTTCTTTGTTGCAATCCATGATAAATTCACCCCATGCTTATGAATGAAATGAAGCTTTTACTAAACAAATAGTTGATGCCATGATGAAAGCTTTGGAAGAAAAGTTCGAATTAGAGATTTCAATTCCTAGAAAATTACATGATGAATGGGAACCTACTATCAAAGTCAAGATTAAAAATTATGAGTGTTTTGCTTTATGTGACTTGGGTGCTAGTGTTTCCACAATTCTGAAATAATTATGTGATGTGCTTGGTCTTACCATGTAGCGACCCAACCTCAGACGGTCAAGTCTCTGTGTATCTGTGCCATCCCTGGATCAGTATGCTGGCACGCACAGTACATCGATTTATATATCAAAGTGCAATCACATGTAAAAATAACGTAAAACTGATATATACCTCATAAGTCTCAGCGGAAACAATCGAACGGGTGTGGAGTCCCATCAACGCCAACGGCAAGTTGAGTGTAGACCGTAACCCTAAAACGTAACTCTTACTCGTCATAGAAATTCCTGCAACATAAGACGTTGCAGCCCTGTAGGTCAGTACTTTGAATGTACTGGCAAGTCACATCAATAAGAATAATGAACCTATTTGTACATGCAATTTGGCTGGTGGAAAGCTCTAAGTTTAGTTTTTGCATAAAGCTAGTTTTTCCCTAGAATAAAAGATATTATTCTATCACTACAGGATAGCATATGATGAGTTGGCAAACCCAATTCAATCCATTCCCCAAAGTTTTTAAAACCCAACTGTTTAAATTAAGGATGGTGAGATCTCCCGACATTTCCACTACTAGATGCTCAAGTTGTCCGTAACCGGGGACATGGCTAATCGATTAGGTTTTAACACTCTGCAGAGGTTTGCGCACTTTTCCCCACAAGACTCGATCGCCTCCCTTGAAGTTCTCGCACTGCCTGGCGTTTGAGAACAGGATGACCGAGACATAGTCTTTCGAAAGTATTTCCCCTTAACCCACGGATAGGCCGGTACACCTACTCATTCTACATCTGCTAGCCTATCCCAGAAGAGGTCACACTATCTACTCAAATAAGCCAGAGCCCATATTGTCTTGTGGCTGCACATGTAAGCTTCTAGACATGTAAACACCTTTGATCCCTTTGACCTGGGCGGACGGACCACTAGTGGTGCACCACCATGGATTTCCCATGCGTGCCCCACTATATTTCGCCACCATTCAAACCAAGTTTCCGCCCAGGTAGTTCATTTAATTCTTGGTCCTAATTACTACTTTATCACTCAAGTCTCGCCATGAACACTTCCCAATCCACGTCTAAATTTGCGAGGCAGAAATAAACTTACACGGTGGTGACAAGGTTGTATGGTGCAGACCTACCTCAAATGAACTACTAGGTAAACGCATAGCCATCATAAGATTCCTACCATGCAATCCTATTGCAAAGGACTAAGTGCATAAATAAAACATATGTAATTGGAAGAATGGTCAAATGTGAACTTGCCTGGTAATAGTTGATGAAGATTATACCGCTCTCAGAATTTTACTTATTAGAACTATTCGTCACTCTCCGATGAAAATCTATAAAGTCAAACGTTGCATTCACATAAGCAATCATTTCGGAGAACCAAATAACATGTAACATGAAAAGACTTGGAAATCCAAATGAAAACACCACACACTTAACTATAAAAAAATATTGTGTGCAAAACACATGTGACATACGGTTCAAAATTGTGATGTGAACTATAGTGCGTACAAGGCATAGGAGTAAAACTATCATGGACAGATCCTAAGTGGGTGAAAATATGGGACAACGGTCCAAGTTATAGGATTTGTCTATGGTGACAAAGGATAAAAAGAATCAACTCAATCGGAGCTACGGTTTAGGAGATATGGCGAGTTGAAGTTTGAATTCAAATGTGAATAAAGTTCAAATTTGAATCTGACAAAAGTTTATAAATATGATATCACTAGATACAACTAATCATGATGAATAATTTGCCGCTGATTTCATCGAGTTTGGATCTACGGTTAAAAAGTTATGGCCAATCTAAGTTTAGGGGCTAAACCGAAAACTCACGGACTTGACTGTGAAAGTTTTATTCGCGACCAGGTCCCTGGCCATGTGGCAGATTTCTAATAGCTGAAGACTGTTCACTCCAGCAGCTATACGACGAACGACCACTAAGTAAAATAAAACCACTACCGCGGCTAAATAAGAAGAAAACCGGATACCTATTTTCACTAAACCGCGCAGTTTAATAAAACCGCGGTTAACCGATCTAATACTAAAAAAATAAAAAATAAACGAACGAGAGGGGGCTCGTCTTACGGTAGCGACGACGACGTACAGGAGGCAGCGGCGCTCGCGTTAGGCAGCGGACGGGGCGACGGCTGCGGTGGCCTCCGACGGCGGGGGAGAAGGCGAACGAGACCGACGTGGAGTGGGCGGTCCGGTGGTGGAGGCGGCGTGCGTCGGGGTGGCCGAGACGGACGGAGCGAAGGTCGGCGGCTCTGTGCTCCGGCGAGGACGCGGGTCGTCGGGGCGGCGTCTCCGGCGAACCTAGGGGCAAAGCAACATGTCAACGAGATGCGGTAGATCGAGAGAGTGAGATTGATAGAGAGAGTGGAGGCCGGCGTGGTCTACTGGCGACAAAAACAACGGTGAGGTCCTCCGGTGCCAGTGAGATCCAACTGACGAAGGCGGTGGCTCGGTTGAGCGAGGGGGTGAGCAAAGTGGCAGAATCGAACGAGGGGCGTCGGGGGCATTTATAGGCGCTAGGAGGGGCTGCGGAGTTGTCGGGATGATGCTTATCCCGAGAGGGATGCGGCCAGCGGGTTCGGGGCACGGGCGCATGCTCTATCTGAACGGGAGGAGCGGGAGGTTGGAGATGACACGGGCGGGCCCCATCTGGCAGCGGCAGCTGCCTGCGAGCGAGAGGTCGACGGCGGGCGTGCGAGGCGGTGGCCTCCGGGCGCTGGGAGCAGACCGCGGTGCTCCTGGCCTGGCGCGGCTTGCTGTGGCCATGGGCCGGCTCTGGCCAGCAGTGGCTGGGCCTACGTGCGGGTGCGCGTGCGTGTTTTTTTCACAAAAAAACTTTCCGAGGCCAAAACGAAACCAAACAAAATCCTAAAAATACCACGATAATTTCTAAAATTTACCTTAGAATATCTAGAGCACAATGAACATTTATTCAAGCATAGAAGAATTTGAAAATATTTTCCTAATGCATTTAATGCACTTTTTGCAAATCGAATAAATACCAAATAAGTTCTAAAAACTCCAACTAATATTCAAATGAAACTTCCATCTCTTTTATATTTTGAGGAAGTCATCTTATCCCCTCTCCTTTATTTAGTTTTTTGAGTGGAAAATAATATTTGAACATTCGAGAAAACTCCAAAATGCAATAAATCATGATATGCAAATGATTTCAAATATTATTTTAAAATAACGTCTATTGGTTTCATAATCCATTTCCATTTTCTTTCTGATAATTGAAGGAGTCATATTTCCTTCTCTCTTTATTTTATTTGAATGAATGGAAATGTTTTTGAAACTCAAAATGGAAAACTTTCCAAAAGTGAACCAAATGAAATTCAAAAGTGCTACTCATCACTTCCCACTCTATTTCATATATTTTGAAGAAGTCCTATTATCTTCTCTCATGAAAATCCTTGAGTGGCATAAAGTTTCTGAGTTGGACTATTGTTCAAATGGAATTCAAATCTACTTCAAAACCCCTTTTCTTTTCTTTAAATGAAAGAAGTCATATTATCTTCACTCTAGGGTTTTGTGATGAAATGAATTTGAATTCATGGAGATCAAAATACAAGATGAAAGTTTTAGGAAAGTCCTTTGATTCTCTCCCATTCAACTTTCAAAAAGTTTAAATTTTCCACTCAATTTCACACAATCAATCACACAACAAACGAACAATCATAATTAATTATTTAATATAACATTCCAAAATTTAGAATTTTGGGATGTTACATACCAACATTGATGAGTGTTCCTTAAATTTGCACTTGGAGGATTCTAATATTAAAAAGCCTTTGGGAAGAATTAATGATGTTCTTATTCTTGCAAATAGAAATTATGTGCCCATAGATTTTATTGTTCTTGATATTGAGTAATCCGTCTTGTCCAATTAACTTGGTAGACCATTTTTACGTACTATTGGTGCCGTGATTGATATGAAAGAAGCCAATACTAAATTTCAATTTCCACTAAGGAAGGGTATGGAACACTTCCCTAGAACAAGAATCAAGCCACCATATGAATCAATCATTAGGGCATCCTATGGATCTAGAAATAAAGATGACAATACTTAGATCTATGCATTATGCCTAGCTAGGGGCGTAAAATGATAGTGCTTGTTGGGAGGAAACCCAATGAATAAAATTTATTTTTGCCTTTTTCTTTCTGTTTTTGAGTGTTTGCACAATTATGCCTCTGTTGATTGATTTTTGTATCTTTTAATTAGTGTTTGGGCCAAGCAAAGCCTTTGGGATCATGTTGGGTGATAGTTGATTTGATCTTGTTGAAAAACAAAAACTTTTACGCTCAGTAAAACAATTTTAATAAATCACAGAGGCGTGATAAATTTCTGAGATTTTTACACAAGATTTATATACAAATTTCCGACATCTTCCTATTTTTTCATAATTTTTGGAGTTACAGAAGTATACGAAGTTTTCAGATTGCTACAGACTGTTCTTTTTTTTACAGATTCTGTTTTCTTTGCGTTGTGTGCTTATTTTGATGAATATATGGACTTTATCGGGGGGTATGAACCATACTAAAGTTGGAATACAGTATATATAATGCAAAAATAAAATATGAATGGGTTTTCAATAGTACTTAGAGTGGTGATTTGCTTTGTTATACTAACGGATCTCACTAAGGTTTTGTTGAGTTTTGAGTGATTGAAGTTTTCAAGTTTTGGGTGAGATCACGATGGATGAAGGAATAAGGAGTAAGAAGAGCCTAAGATTGGGGATGCCCCATGGCACCCCAAGTTATTATCCAAATATAAACAAGCAACTAAGCTTGGGGATGCTCCCCAGTGGCATCCCCTCTTTCTTCTAAGGACCATTGGTATTTTACTTGGAGCTATATTTTTATTCGTCACATATCATGAGTTTTGCTTGGAGCGTCTTGTATTATATGAGTCTTTGATTGTTTTGATTTTTAGTTTGTGTCATCTATCCTTGCTGGACACACCTATTTGAGAGAGCCAAAATTATGCTATGATTTGTTAGAATTGCTCTATATGCTTCACTTAATTTTTTTTGAGCTATGGAATTATTCTAGTGCTTCACTTATATCTTTTTGAGCACGGTGTGCTTTAATATTTTTGAAGAAAAGCTCTCATGCTTCACTTAGATTTATTTGAGAGTTAGTAAAATTTTGAACAAATTCTCTGATGCTTCACTTAAATTATTTTGAGAGATGAAATTTTTTATGCTCATGTTCTTCACTTAAATTTGTTTGAGCTATCAAAAGCAACATATGAAACTAGTTCCAAAGTGATAGATATTCAAGAGGGATATAATAAAAACTTCCATGAAGATCACTGGGCAAAATAAACTTGATTCTTTGTAATAGTTTTGCGATATGATGATAGTGATATGTGAGTCATGTTGGTGAGTAATTATGCTTTAGTAAGAATATTGGTGTTAAGGTTTGTGATTCCCTATGCAAGCACGAAAGTCAATAGATATGCCATGAAATTACATCCTACTTGTGATGCATTATTCGGTGTTAGTTATGCTTAATGCTCGCTTATGTGATTTTTCATTTCTTGGTTAGATGCTTCTCAATCTATTTGCTAGCCTTCCCTTGCACTAAGTGGGAATACTACTTGTGCATCCAAAATCCTTAAACCTAGTTTGCCATATGAGTCCACCATACCTACCTATGTGCGGCATTCTCTTGCCGTTGTAAGCAAATTTGTATGTGCCATCTCTAATTTTCAACATAAATTTCCTTTTCGTGTGCTCGTACTGCTCATGAAACAATAGGGGGTGGCTGATATTTTTCCATGCTAGATGTGTTGTTCTCAAGATGAGTGTTTATTCACTTGTCATTGCACGAGAGTACGACAAAGGTATTAGGGATGCCCAGTCCCAAAATGAAAAAATGAATTTACTTTATGTTGTTAAATAATAAATTCCTTGGAAAGTGTTGGTATGGACGGTACCCGTGGATACGGCTAGCCGTGGAATGTGAAAGTATGGTGGAAAAAGGAATAAACTTCAATTTCTGTTTGGGAACCGCCTATGATATATCTAGCATGGAAAGTATTGGGAACTACTCGATCGTTTTCCTTGACAAGAAAAGCATGCCACCAAAAATGTTTCATCTCTATTTTTTCTTCGCTTTGAGCTCTGGCACCTCTACAAATCCCTACTTCCCTCTGCGAAGGGCCTTTCTTTTTTACTTTATGCAATTTTTTAGTCTCCATCTTCTCTTATAAAGCACCAACTAAGGGGTACTATGATCGTACTTGCGCATTGGGTGTAACTAATATGCGAGTGTGTTTCATGAATGGATCAATGATTGAGCATAATGGGCTAGGGATAACTTGCTTTAGTATTGATATTTTGAAAGACATGGTTGCTTGTTGATATGCTTGAGTATTTAAATCTTCATGTCAAAACTATACTATTGCTTTGAATCATATGAAAGTCCATATGTCCATGCTACAAAAGAAAAGAATATGTGATGAACATGTTAGGCAGCATTCCACATCAAAAATTCTGTTTTTATCATTTACCTACTCGAGGATGAGTAGGAATTAAGCTTGGCGATGCTGATACATCTCCAATGTATCTATAATTTTTGCTTGTTCCATGCTGTTATATTATTATTCTTGGATGTTTTACAATCATTCTATAGCAACTTTATATCACTTTTTGGGACTAACCTATTGACATAGTGCCCAGTGCCAGTTGCTGTTTTTTTGCTTGTTATTTTACTCCGTAGAAAATCAATACCAAACGGAGTCCAAATGCAGCGAAACTTTTTGGAGAATTTTTCTGGACCAGAAGAAACAACTTAGGCAAAAGAAGTACCAGAGGGGTGCCCTGATGGGGGCACAACCCACCTGGGCGCGCCTAGGGGCCCAGGCGCGCCCTGGTGGGTTGTGCCCACCTCGGTGGCCTCCCACACCTCCTCTTTGCTCTATAAATATCCTGAAAATCCAAAAACCCTAGGGGAGTCGACGAAACACAATTCCAGCTGCCGCAAGTTCCAAAACCATGAGATCCAATCTAGACACCATCACGGAGGGGTTCATCATCCTCATTGGTGCCTCTCGATGATGCGTGAGTAGTTCATTGTAGACCTACGGGTCGATAAGCAGTAGATAGATGGCTTTCTCTCTCTCTTTTGATTCACAATACAATAGTTTCTTGGAGATCTATTTGATATAACTCTTTTTGCGGTGTGTTTGTTGGGATCCGATGAACTTTGAATTTATGATCAAATCTATTTTTATCCATGAAAGTAATTTGAGTTTTGATCTCTTATATGCATGATTGCTTATAGCCTCGTATTTCTTCTTCGAATCTTTGGTTTAGTTAGGCCAACTAGATCGATTTTTCTTGCCATGGGAAGAGATGCTTTGTGATGGGTTCGATCTTATTGTGCTCAATCCCAGTGATAGAAGGGGACATGAAACGTATGTATCATTGCTATTAAGGATAACAAGATGGGGTCTATTCCTACATGAATAGATCTTGTCTACATCATGTCATCGTTCTTATTGCATTACTCCATTTTTCCGTGAACTTAATACACTAGATGCATGCTGGATAGCGGTCGATGTGTGGAGTAATAGTAGTAGATGCAGGCAGGAGTCGGTCTACTAATCTTGGATGTGATGCCTATATAATGATCATTGCCTGGATATCATCATAATTATTTGAAGTTCTATCAATTGCCCAACAGTAATTTGTTTACTCGCCGTATGCTATTTTTCTCGAGAGAAGCCACTAGTGAAATCTACGCCCCTCGGGTCTATTCTTTATCATATTTGCTTTCCGATCTATTATTTGCCTCTTTTATTTCTAGATCTATTATTATAAAAACCCAAAAATACCTTGCTGCATTTTTTTGTTTTTTATTTTATTTTACGTTTCCGTGAGATCTATTTATCCAATCTACTACTAACCAATCTATCTTTTACCCGGGAGGGATTGACAACCCCTCTTACGCGTTGGGTTGCAAGTATTTGTTCTTTGTGTACATGTAGCATTTACATAGTGTTGCGTGGTTCTCCTACTGGTTCGATAACCTTGGTCTCATCACTGAGGGAAATACCTACCGTAGCTGTGTTGCATCATCCCTTCCTCTTCGAGGAAAATAATGATGTAGCGACCCGACCTCAGACGGTCAAGTCTCTGTGCTCAGTGTCATCCCTGGATCGGTAATGCTGACACACACAGTAATCGAAGGATTTATAACAAAGTAGCAATCACACACTTATTACATCGAATGTCTCCAAAGAGAACTTATTACAATAAATATGGCTTAAGGCCATCTAAATAAGATAACAGCGGAAGGCTTGGAAGATAAAGTGAGTCCATCAACTCCAACGTCATAGCTGAGTGCACGACAACGTCCTAGCGAACCTTACTCTTCGTCTGAAAAATCTGCAACATGATACGTTGCAGCCCAAAAACGGGTCAGCACATGGAATATGCTGGCAAAATAACACAGTAGAGCAATGAACATATAAATGCTATCACTACATGCATATATGGCTGGTGGAGGCTCTATGGTTATATATTTTTGCGAAAAGCCAATTTTTCCCTACAACAAAGGAATAAATCTTATTTAACTATCATGGTGGTTGAAACATCATTGAGAAGGTTCCTCCAACTCAATCCCAATTAAAGTAATCATTTAACCCAACAAATTAATTTAGAGTGATGAGATCAAATCAATAACTCAAGTACCAGATACTCAAAATTGTCCATAACCGGGGACACGGCTAACCATGATTAGTTTATACACTCTGCAGAGGATTGCACACTTTTCCCCACAAGACTCGATCTCCTCCGTTGGATTTCTTGCACTACCAGGTGTTTGAGAAACGGATGATCGAGACACAGTCTTTCAGAAGCATTAACTCTTTACTCTGGGTGGACAGTTACACCTACTTTCCCTCTACATCTGCTAGCCCACCACTGAAAGAGGTCACACAACATACTCAACTATGCCAGAGCCCATAATGGCTTGTGGCTGCACACGGAAGTTTCTAGCATGAATAATCTTGTGATCCCTTTGAGCCTGGGTGGCGGACCGTAGGATGATCACACGGGTACTCCGGGATATCTGCTGAGTTCCTGAGTTGTACCTTCCTTGTCCATACTTTCTCTTGCGGCTCTCAATCTGCTGCTGCTTCCCTTCAATCATAAGAGCCTTATCTACCAACTTCTGGTAGTTGTTAAATGTTACCACCATCAACTGCATGCTCATCTCATCATTTAGCCCTTCCATAAACTTCTCCTTCTTCGCAGCATCTGTGGCCACATCATCAGGGGCATAACGAGATAGCTTACTAAACTCATCCACGTACTGAGCCACAGTACGATTTCCCTGGCGCAAGTTGCGAAACTCGCGCTTCTTCATGCTCATAGCTCCAGTTGAGACATGGGCTGTGCGGAATGCTTGTTGAAACTGATCCCAAGTGATATTGGCTATGGGGAAAGTGGTTGTGTAATTCTCCCACCATGATGCTGCTGGTCCATCCAATTGGTGTGCGGCAAAACGCACCTTCTCATCATCAGTGCAACCTGCGGTGGTCAACTCCCTTCCAATCTTGCGTAACCAGTCATCCGCAACTATGGGCTCGGTGCTACTGGAAAACACCGGCGGCTGCAACCTCAGAAAGCGGGCTAAGTTGTCGACTTGAGGTGGTGGCGGCGGATTGTTGTTGTTGTTGTTGTTGTTGCCTTGGTTCTGGACTAATATCTGCATCAAGGCATTATGCTGCTGGATAAACTGGGTGATCTCCAGTGGGAAGACAAATCCGGTATCACGTCTCGGAGGCATCTAATGGGTGTAGAGGGGAGAGATTAGAATAGAATGAGGTCTAGTGAGAAAGCACTACCCATATGGACATGAGACAAACACAATCATATCATATCACTCAATCAAGCAAGCAAGGGCATACAATCGGTCTAGAACTAACGTTAAAAGTGCTCGGACTACTACTATATACATGGGGGAAACTACTGATCATATGGTGGTCATCTAGAAATATTGATCGGTGGAAGACTCCATGATATCCGTTCCAGCTTCGTCTTCATAGTCATCATCGCTACTGTCAGGATCGGAGTCGGTGTCGTCGATGATGATGTAGTCTTTAGAATGAATTTCCTTGGGTTCATCGTCTTCTCCTCCTGGCGCGGGGTCTCCTAGGAATACTCCTATCTTTCTTATCAGGTCGTCATTCTTCTCCACGAGTATCGTCATTTCCTCCTCATATCCATCGCGTGTAGTCTTGAGTTCCTCTTCTAGCTCCGTGATCCTAGTCATCGCCTTCTTCAAATCTAACATGCTTGAGCACATCTGGTTCTCCTGCCGTCGAATGTGCTTGTTTAACTCCTGGATGAAAGCTGCAATGGACCCATCCTTCCTGGTGCTGATCATCTCCCATTGCTCATCTCGGCGCCCACATATCTGATAGATAGTGTCCTTCAGCTCCTGTTTGTAGATTTCTCCAATACGTCCCATAGTAATGTGGGCTGCCATGCTCTTGCCTAGGCTCCAGGTGGGTGCATCAAAGGAAAACTCTATTGGCTCAGTGACTGGCATGAATGTCCTTCCTGGAACTTGAACTCGAATCATCCAGTGCTCCTCTTCTGGTAAAGTGGCGATGTAAGTCCCGGTGAAGCTTGGTATTCCGATGTTCAGGTACCTAGTGATTTCCTTCAAGTGTCGTCCAAAAGGTGTGTCTTCATCTGGTTGTGCAAACTTGTTCCTTGAGTCCGCCATCCTAAAGAGTAGAAAATGGAGAGAAGTCAGAAATGAGTAGAGAAGAGTGACCTAGGGCCTTTCTTAGTGGTCGTGTCCTACATTCAGCGTGTGCTCTGATACCATCTTGTAGCGACCCGACCTCAGACGGTCAAGTCTCTGTGCTTGGAAGATAAAGTGAGTCCATCAACTCCAACGGCATAGCTGAGTGCACGACAACGGCCTAGCGAACCTTACTCTTCATCTGAAAAATCTGCAACATGATACGTTGCAGCCCGAAAATGGGTCAGCACATGGAATATGCTGGGAAAATAACACAGTAGAGCAATGAACAGATAAATGCTATCACTACATGCATATATGGCTGGTGGAGGCTCTATGGTTATATATTTTTGCGAAAAGCCAATTTTTCCCTACAACAAAGGAATAAATCTTATTTAACTATTATGGTGGTTGAAACATCATTGAGAAGGTTCCTCCAACTGAATCCCAATTAAAGTAATCCTTTAACCCAACAAATTAATTTAGAGTGATGAGATCAAATCAATAACTCAAGTACCAGATACTCAAAATTGTCCATAACCGGGGACACGGCTAACCATGATTAGTCTATACACTCTGCAGAGGTTTGCGCACTTTTCCCCACAAGACTCGATCTCCTCCGTTGGATTTCTCGCACTACCAGGTGTTTGAGAAACGGATGACCGAGACACAGTCTTTCAGAAGCATTAACTCTTTACTCTGGGTGGACAGTTACACCTACTTTCCCTCTACATCCGCTAGCCCACCATTGAAAGAGGTCACACAACATACTCAACTATGCCAGAGCCCATAATGGCTTGTGGCTGCACACGGAAGTTTCTAGCATGAATAATCTTATGATCCCTTTGAGCCTGGGCGGCGGACCGTAGGATGATCACACGGGTACTCCGGGATATCCTAGGATAACACTGGATTCTCCAGGTGCCCAAAACAAACAATCCACCCAGATATGTATTAAACTTGCCACCTTAAGTTGAACCATTAATTAATAATCTCACATCTGTCATGGATACACTCAAACCCAATCGACGTCTACGAGCATAGCATAGCAATATAAGCATAACGTAGAAGTAACTCCCAAGGGTTTGAAAATAAACAGGTAATAGGTTCTACCTCAGCAACTACTTCCCAAACCCACATGTTAAGAGATCCTACTCATGCAATGTGTGAGGGTTGTATCTAATGCATAAAAACTGGGTATGAAGAAGGTATGATCAATGTGTTACTTGCCTTGCTGACGATCCGCAAAACCTAGAGACTCGTAGTAGCACGCTTCGCACTCCGGGAATTCTATCGCAAACAAACAATAGCATACATAAGATACCAATCAAAGATGCACTGGTAAATCTCAAATAAGAAGATCTAACCATAAAGTTTAACTGAAAAACTCCGGTTTGCAAAAAGTATCAAATCAAACGGAGCAACGAAACTCAAACTTCGAAAGAAACAAGATCCGATTACTATTCTGGACTAAAGTCAAATTTTACAGTACCAAAATCTTATTCAAGTTGGTTAAACAGAAAGAGGGTTTTGAGACGAAGATCCAGGCGCTTGAATTGCCTGATTCCGATAAACGAGCGAAAAGATAAACTAAAACGAAAATCAGGGCAGAAATCGCGATCGGAAATAATCGCGGAAAACCCTGGAAAAAGAAAAACTAACGAACAGGCTAACGAACGAACGTTCGCTATCTGTGACTAATAAAACGAACGTCCGCTATTTAATTAAACCGCAGAAAACCGAATCGATCTAATAAAAAAATCTAGGTTTTCTAAAAAAACCGAACGGTTAACCGGAAAAGGAGAAAAACGGAGACGAATGGCGGCGGCGGCTACCTCCGTCGGCGGTCCGGCGGGCTCCGGCGTGGCGGCGGCGGGCTCCGGCACGAGGCGGCGGCGCGGGCGGCGGGCGCGGCGGCGGCGACGACTGACGAGGCGGCGGCGGCCTAGGTTTGGGGGTGCGGCGCGAGCGGCTGGGGCCTCGGGCGTCGGATTATAAAGCCGGCCGGTTCGGTGTCCCAGGCGGACACGGCCCGGTAAGGCGGTTCACTTTTTAAAAAAAATATTCTGACGCGCCGAAAAACAAAGAAAAGAAATACTAAATGGACTCCAAAAATCCTGAAATAAATTTTCCCCGTCCTCTAATAAAATAAAGGACAAAGTGAACATTTATTTAGGACTATAATGCAATTTTTAAAAACACGTATTTTTCCTAATTCGAATAAAATTGCAATAAAATCCAAATGAAATAATTTATTTGATTTTAGTTTTTTTCCTCCAATACTTCATTTATTTTGGAGAAGTCATATTATCTCCACTCATATATTTTGATATGAAATATTTTCGGAGGGAAAAATCATTAAAACCAAAATGATCCTTGTTTCAATATTTGATAAAATTCAAATATGAAAAACGTGAAATCCCCAACTCTCTCCGAGGGTCCTTGAGCTGCTTAGGATTTCGAGGATCGCAAAACAAAAAGGCAATAAAATATGATATGCATGAATGACCTATGTATAACATTTCAAATTGAAAATTTGGGATGTTACAACTGACGCGACACGAGCCATCATCGTGCTGAGCGGTAGTTGAGCAGAAGTAGAGCGGTAGTACCGCTTGCGGTACTTCCATCTCCACTATCGCCCCACCTTCACTGATCTCGCTCTAGCTCGTTAACATAAGCGGAAGTGGAGGAAGTAGAGCGCTAGTACCGCTTGCAAGCAAGCGGTACTACCGCTCATACACTACGCTGCCACTACCACTTAATCGTTGCCTTCCGAACTGGTTTGCCACCGAGCGGTAGTAGGGCAGAAATAGGGAAGCAGTAGTACCGCTGCTGCGGTACTGTCGCCCTACTCCCTCTACCACCGCTAGTTCCTGTCTATAGCACCCTGATACGTCTCCAAGATATGTAGAATTTATGAAGTATTCATGCCATGTTTACAACAATTTTATATGATTTGGGTGCAATTTTATATGATTTAAATGGAACTAACCTAGACTGGCGATGTTTTCAGCAGAACTACCGTGGTGTTGTTTCCTGTGCAGAAATCAAAGTTCTCCAAATGCAGCGGAACTTTTTAATGATTTTTTTGGAAGAAAAGAGACATTAGAAGCTTCGTGGGAAGGCCAGAAGAGCCACAAGGTGGCCACCACCCACCTGGGCACGCCTAGGGGGTAATAGTGCGTTGGTGGGTGGTGGGCTCCCTGTGGCCCATCTTAGCGTTAGATCGACACCAAAAATCCTATAAATAGAGAAACCACCAGAAGTAACCTTAGAACTTCGACTACGCCACCGCACGCCTCTATACCTTAGAAATACCATCTGGAGCCCTGCTCCGACACCCTACCAGAGGGGAGAATCATCACCGGAGGCCATCCTCATCATCCCAGCGGCCACCATGATGAGGAGGGAGTAGTTCACCCTCGAGGCTAGGGGTATGTACAAGTAGCTATGTGTTTGATCTCTCTCTCTCTCTCTCTCTCTCTCTCTCTCCTCATGTTCTTGATTTGGCACAATCTTGATGTATTGCGAGCTTTGTTAATATAGTTGGATCATATGGTGTTTACCCCTCTCTATCCTGTTGTGATGAATTGAGTTTTTACCTTTGAGGTTTCACTATTGTCGGATTGAATACTTGTTGGATTTGAGAACACTTGATGTATGTCTTGCATATGAATACTCATGGTGACAATAGGGTATTATATTGATTCACTTGATGCATGTTTTGGCACTCAACTCATGGATTCCCGAGGTGACATTAAGGTAATCTATGCATAGGGGTTGATGCACGTTTTCGTCCTACATTCTCCAGTAGAAATCTTGGGGCACTCTTTGAAATTCTTTGTGTTGGATTGAATATTATGAATCCAAAGTTGTTTGATGCATATCGAATAATAAACTCATGGCTACTTGTCGTGACATTGGAGTATCTAGGTGACATTAGAGTTGGTTGATGTGTATCATATGGTGTTATTTTAGTACGGACTCTAGGGCTGTTTATGACACTTATAGGAACAACTCAATAGATTGATTGGAAAAGACAACTTTGAGGTGGTTTCATACCCTACAAACAATTTCTTCTTATGTTCTCCGCTAGATAAGAACTTTGGAGTGACTCTTTGTCGCACGTTGAGGGATTGCCATATGATTCAATTACGTTAGCACTGTTGAGAGATTGCACTAGCGAAAGTATGAACCCTAGGCCTTGTTTCTAAGCATTGCAATACCATTTGTGCTCCGTTTTATCACTTGCTACCTTGCTGTTTTTATATTTTCAGATTACAAAAACCTATATCTACCATCCATACTACACTTGTATTACAATTTCTTCGCTGAACTAGTGCACCTATACAATTTGCCATTGTATTGGGTGTGTTGGGGACGCAAGAGATTTCTTGTATTTGGTTGCAGGATTGTTTAAGAGAGATCATCTTCATCCTACGCCTCCCATGGATTGATAAACCTTAGGTTATCCACTTGAGGGAAAATTGCTACTGTCCTACAATACTTTGCGCTTGGAGTCCCAACACGAGTCTACAAGAATAAAGTTGCATAGTAGACATCAAGCTCTTTTCTGGCGCCGTTGACGGGGAGGTGAGTGCAGTACTACAGGATGCTGCTAATGCGACACTACAATCAGAGACCCTTCGACGAAACTGTGTGCGATGCATTAATCACAAACGGTGATGTAAAAAAAACATCAAGAAAGATGCAAAATGTTTGCGATGGCGGATACATCAAACACGGTTCATATTTTAGTTGCGTGTGTAATCCGGGGCATACGGTTTAGTTCAATGAACCGTTTGCGATGAGGCAGAAGAATAGAAACGGGCAGCCAAATGAAGCCCTGTGCGATAAACATCATACATTTCAGTCGGATTAACTATTTGTGATGAGGCGGAACAATAGAAATGGGCAGCCAGATGAAGATGTGTGCGATTGAGGGCATATACTTCAGACGGATGAACTGTTTGTGATTAGGCAACACACAAAACGTCAGCCAGATCAAGGTGTCTGCGATTGATGGCGTACACTTCACATGGATGCACTGTTTGTGATTAGCCACAACAAATAGAAACAATTAGACAGATCAACGTGTGTGCGCTAGACGGGCACACATTCTAATTAAAAGAAGCGTGCGTGATGGTAATAGCGAGCGCGCACGATTATTGGATCACAACATGTGCTGACATCGCCTATTGCGGTGCACCCTATGGTGCAAACGCCACGTACGCGGCCGAGAACGCGTGCCCACGTTATGTCTGGGAATAGTGCCGCACATAGAAATTATAGAACCGTCAATAAATTTTGAGCATGCGTCCTATCACATTCCAAATTACTACCACACTATATTTAATTGCAAACCTGTTCACACCGATCAAAACCTAAACACTTTCCCACTTAGGAGCGTATTAGTACTTGGTTATAAATACTACCTACTCCAATTTGACTGCACATTCCTCCTCAACTCCTGATCCACAAAAACAAACAGGCCATTCATCGTCGTTCCCTTGCGTCTTCCATGGCCAGCATGAGTTCTGGGTCGAGAGATTACTACCAGGGAGAGGCGAGCATGGAAGCGGAAGCACGAGAGGTGTCCCGCCTCATCGCGAAAGCAGCTGACATGTCCCGCCGCGCGGCCGTAGCAGCACAGAGGTCCCGCCGCGCCGTCGATGCAGCAGACTGGTCCGACCGCACCACGGAAGCAACAGAGATGTTCCACTGCGCTGCGAATGCAGCAGAGAAGTCCTCCTGCACAGCAACAGCCTGGGAAGATGTCTCGTGGGTAGGCGAGGACTCCCACGGGCGCATGCGCACTATGCTCGATGACCTGATGGGTCGGATCTCCGACTGGATGAAGCTGCATGATGAGACGAATGCCTCGTTTGAAAATGCTACCAGCATCATCCGGGACTAGGGGAGGACAAGACGAAGCTCCACACCGAGCGCGACCTGCTGAGGGCGAAGATCGCTAGAACGATGAAGCAGCACGAGGAGACCATTGCCTTGTTGAAGAGGACCAGCGTCATCGTCAAGAAACTTATGGACAAGAATGCCATGCTCCGCATCGAGCGCCAAAGGCTGGTGGAGGAACCCGTGGATGCTCTCAAGTAGCATCTTGAGGACATGAAAGAGCTCATCGTCGCTCGCCGCGAGAACTAGTCTTCGCGGCCTGCAGCAACACATCAAGAATGTAGAGATCAGCGAGCCAGATCGTTGTCTGTGTGTTCCTTCTTCTTCTTCCCTTGTGTATTTCGGGCGTTGTCGCATGTGGCTTTTTTAATTATCTTCCTAAATATGTAAGACAATTATTATCCACTGTCATCATCCTTATATTCATCAGTCTTGCTATAAGTGCAGTCGATGCTATATAGGTTCATCGGACCTTACATCAAGATCCATGCAAAACTTTCTTTTCAAATTTTCTTTTTTCTCTCTTAAATCTCAGTCGAGTGAGACATAGCCACGCCATTAAACAGGGGCTCGGGCACCATTAATGGAGACGTTGGGAGAGAGGTGGGCGGCAGATAGAGGTCAAAGGGCTCTCCTCCCGATGAGCACGCGCAGGGGTCTGATCGCACGCCTCCCATACTCATATAGCTACCCTGCACGACACCTCCTAGCCAATAAAAAAGGGGCCGCGTGGCGGCACGTAAATGGTAAGTAGAACGCGCACAGTTTCAATAATACCTGTGTTTCCGATTTGTAACATGACAACACTTGTTCCAAAATGACTTTGTTGATTGTTAATGTGTGCGCCTTCGCAAATCGGACAATTTTTTACCACGGCATGTTGGTGCCAATTGCCATGTCATGACACCATGCCAAGTTTCATGATTTTCAGGTGAGTTTTGGATTTACAGGAATTTTAAAACCAAGTTTCTCGATGTTTCCGTCCGAGCCAAGACACCCAGATGTTCGAATTCCATTCCCATTTGTTGCATGGGACCTAAAATTCACCCAAGTACACATAAATGATTTTTCAACTAACTTTGGCGCACTAGAGCATGTCCTTGTAGTTCAAATCTGAATTATGTGCATTAAATGCCTGGAAATTCAATTAATGTATAAAAAAGGCCAAGCGAACCTGGAATAGTTCCAAAATTTAGCATGAAACTCCTATTTGCTCTAAGCTGCCTGTGTAAAAAAATCAAGGCAGGAGAAGGTAGTGTATGTCATTTCGCACACACGTTCCCTCTCGGAACCACGAGCATTCTTGAGAGAAACTCTGGTTTGCAAGAAGCTTATACCAAAGCTTGTCCCAATTCGGCCAAAAAATTTACCACAGCATGTTGGTGCCATGTCATGACACCATGCCAAGTTTCATGATTTTCATGCGTGTTTTGGATTTACAGGAATTAAAAAACCAACTTTCTCAATATTTTCGGTCGAGCCACGATGCCTAGATGTTTGAGTTTCATTCCCATTTCTTGCATGGGACCTAGAAATTCACCCAAGGACACACATGTGATTTTTCAACCAATTTTGGTGCACTGGAGCATGTGCTTGTAGTGCAAATTTAAATTATGCACATTAAATGCCCAGAAACTCAATTAATGTATAAAAAAAGGCCAAACAAACCCGGAATAATTCTAAATTTTAACACGACACTCATATAGTTGTATGTTGCCTCTGTAAAAAATCAAGGGGGGGGGGGGTGGGAGGCAGCGTATATCCTTTCGCACACAAAGGTGACACGTTCCCCCTCGGGAACCATGAGTCTTCTTGAGAGAAGCTCTGGTTTGCAAGAAGCTTATAGCAAAACTTGTCCCAATTCGGCGAATTTTTTTTACGACAACATGTTGGTGCCATGAAATGAAACCATGCCAAGTTTCATGATTTCTAGGTGAGTTTTGAATTTACAAGAATTTAAAAGACCATGTTTCTCAATGTTACCGGTCGAGCCACGACGCCCAGATGTTTGAATTTCATTTCCATTTCTTGCATGGGACCTAGAAATTCACCCAAGGACACACAAGTGATTTTTCAACCAACCTTGGTGCACTGGAGCATGTGCTTGTAGTTCAAATTTGAATTATTCACATTAAATTCCCAGAAACTCAATTAATGCATATAAAGGGCCAAACGAACCTGGAATAATTCCAAATTTTAACACGACACTCATATAGTTCTATGTTTGCTTTGTAAAAAAATCAAGAGGGGGCGGGTAGCGTATGTCATTTCACACACAAAGGTGACACGTTCCCACTCGAAACCACATGCCTTCTTGAGAGAAGCTACAATTTGCAAGAAGCTCAAAACTTGTTCCAATTCGGCCAATTTTTTTACCACAGCATGCTGGTGCCAGGAAATGACACCATGCCAAGTTTCATGATTTTTAGGCGAGTTTGGGATTTACAGGAATTAAAAAACCAAGTTTCTCAATGTTTCCGGCCGAGCCACGACGCCCAGATGTTTGAATTTCATTCTAATTCTTGCATGGGACCTATAAATTCATCCAAAGACACACATGTGATTTTTCAACAAACTTTGGTGCACTGGAGCATGTGCTTGTAGTTCAAATTTGAATTATGCACATTAAATGCCTAGAAACTCAATTAATGCATAAAAATGCCAAACGAACCCGGAATAATTCCAAATTTTAACACAAAACTCATATAGTTGCATGTTCACTGTAGATAAATGTTCTAGCAATTCAAACACCATCCTTTCCCTCCGTAACACCATTTTGTCTTTCAAAACAGAATGAAAAAAATCAGGTATACCACGAACAGTTTACTAGCAAGAATCATGTGGGATGCGATATAAAATATCTTGGCGCACCGTCTTGTCTGGCTTACGCAGGAAGCTTCGTCGTCTATAGTCCACCGCCCGTGCTTGTACCACACTTGTGTGCCAGTTTCTCGTGGCACCGAGCGAAAATTTACTGCCACCGTGGAAATATCTATCTCCCCGCCCCCCCACCGAAAGCCACATTTCCACTCTTCCTCCTTGCTTTCGAAGTTCAAACCTTCATTGCTGCTTACTGGCAGCTCAGCCTCCTCGCCAGCGACCCTTCTTCTTGCAGCGCCACCTCCTCGCTGATGACCATTCTTCTTGTAGCCCCGCCTCCTCACTGGCGGCCCTTCTACTTGAAGCGTCGCCTCCTCGCCGGCGACCCTTCTTCTTGCAGCGCCACCTCCTCGCCAGCGACCCTTCTTCTTGCTGCACGGCTTCCTCGCCGGTGACCCTTTTTCTTGCTGCGCAACCTCGTCGATATGGTCAGGTAATCCACACCCCACCCACACCATCCTCCTCCTTCCCCGTCCCACATGCCCTGACCGACGGCGCGACACCTTCCACCGAAATCAGTGGCCCCGTCCTCCAATTAAGCGCCGCCCACATACATTTTGCATGCAGTATAACATGGAGCTTAGTAGCATCTGGCAGCGGAGAAGCAAATCGCGGCCACACGCGCGGACAAGGTCGCTATGGTTACCATGCGTGCCGACCGCCAGATCTTGGAGGAGCACCTTGTCTTCGAGGCCACCATCGATACCGCCACACGGTTGTCTACTTTAATATAACACATTATTGTGCAGTTGCAGGAATCATTCTGATATTTAGGTTTCTTACAATTTGTTCTTGCACATGTAGGTCCTGCTGTCAGAGGCTTAGACCCACTGTTCGACCCATTTTGCATATGAGGAAATGAGATGGCCATGAATATCAGTCAAGTCAAGAAACTCAGAAAGATTGTTAGGATGAACAAACTTGCGACAAATAACAACAAGATCTATGATTGCACAATGAACAAGACATCAGTCAACTATAGGATGATACTAACTCTTTTACCTTCTTTTTACCCCTGGCGCCATTTCAAAATTTATAACAGCGATTTATGCATATCTTTACTTTCAGTACTTTTCAAAGCAGTTCACCGATGATTACCTCTCAAACCACCTGCATGGTCAAGAGGCGAGGAAGGTATTCATTCAACACCCACGGTACAATATTGAAGTCTTCCTGAAGAGGACGAAGGTTGGGCGGGCAATTATCCATAGCCACTAGCCTAAAGAGGAAGAATGAGGTGGTCCTTGAGGCCAGGAGGAATTTTGATAAGCTTTCTTCATTGAAGTGTCTTCATTGCTTGCTAGAATATTTTGGATTATCAGAAATGGCAAGGTGTTTAGGAATGAAAGGGCTAGGTTTAACAAATGGAGAAGTGCCTTCATTCATGATATCTCCCTTATGCAGCACATAATTAAGTCTGCTATTAAGGATGATCTCTTGAAATGGATCTCTTTCCTGCCTCCTTGAGGTTGTTTGTTGTTTTTTCTTCCTTTCGATTAGTTAGTTTAGCCCCCTGGTTACATCTTGTAATCCTTGTACTTGTATTTCCTTTTTATTAATAAAGCTTTGATATGCTGTGGGAGTGTTGCCCCATAGTTTCCAGTAAAAAAAGTTGCAAGGACATTCAACATCACTGAAGGCTCAATATTCGCCTTCCGCTTTTGCAGTTTCCCAGATGAGATTCATCTGTCTATTTACCGTGTATGATGCTACTTTTCCAAAGGTTTTTTATGTTGCATGTGAAACTTGGTGCTGTTGTGTAATGGCGTAGCTAGCTATATCCCTCTTTGGTGTAACTGAGTGCTGAAGCTATCTGATGTAATTCGATTATGAAATCCTGGTTGTCGTTCGGATATGAAATATCTGGTGTGTTTTATAAGAAATGTCAATTTGATTGCTGCATGGATTATCAATAATAGGCTAATTACCCTGCTTATTGGGGTTTTCTATTGCAGACAGTTACTCAAACAACACCGTGGGCAATGAACTCAAACAACCCACACAGTTTCTAGAAAGTAGGCGTGTTGGATCAACTAACAATGACGCAACTTCCGGCAAAGAACTGGTTGGGTTAGGCCACCTTGCACAAACGTTTCCACACAAAAAATTGTGTGTGATATACATACGAACGAAAACTTTTTATGGGATTCACTGTGTGGGATGTACATATGAACGAAAACGATTGGGCTTCGATGCCTCGCCTGATCGCACACGAGCTCATTTTGCCCCCGCCTGTGTGGCCGGAGGGCCTATCCCAGACGGTTTCTGGGTCATGTGGGAAGGACCCCCCCTATCGCACACACTCACTAGGCGACGGTTTAAAACTCCGTCGCGGAAAGGGTGTAAAAACCGTTTGTATAGCACGTCTCCGCACCAGTGCACCGTTAAAAGCAAATTACATGTTTAATGAATTTTATTGTTAATATAATCTCTCTATTAATATGGATCATTGCCACCGTTTGAGAAATGCTACTGTCTTTCTTTCTTTCCCATTTAGATAAGTTAGATGCTTCTTTTTGTGGGCTTCTGTGTCATCCACCATTATTGACCAGTAATTGTTTCCTTTGCACCTCTGTGTAAACAGGGTTATCTACTTCACCTCGTTGCTATTGCGACCTTTTGTTGCACTGCACAAAGCACTTTTGTGTTAAGAGTGTTTTGTGCAGTTCAACCAAAATGTCACACCGACAACGTTGCTTGATTGCTTGATCTTAGTGGAACTGCACAAGAGGAGATCTGACTTCCTATCCATGTTGGCAAATTTGTTTCAGATCTTCTTCTTGTGAGTTGTTTAAATTCCGCGTCATGAGAGGTCAGTACTGGCCTTCTTCCACATGATTGTGCAGTGTGCTTTCATATGTTGTGCTACTTATACTATAATGTTGCTTAACTTTAGTGAACTGCACAAAAGGAGATCAGACTTCCAATATGTATGTGCACCATAATATCCAATTGAGGTAAGATAATGATATTTCGCAACTGTTGGCCTGTATTTTGCTACTGTCATCAGAAAAGTAATGTTGTTGTTTAGTGCTATACTTGTGATCCCTAATTGACATGCCAAATCTTACATTGAAGGTGAAGCTTGTCTGTTATTGAACCAAGTGATGAAGGGGAAGAACAAGCGGAAGAAGAACAAAAATCAACTCCCGATGCTGTAATGAAGCACTGGAACTGTGATGACACAAGTAATGATATAATTTTGCATCTTAATTTACTGCTATGGCTGGAACGAGCAATTGTTTTGCCACTGTGATTTGATGCCACTCTTAATGTAATATGTAATTATCTTTACTTGTGCAAACAGGGATCTTGTTTGAAGATAACATATATTTTAGTGGAACTGCACAAGAAGATGTTGGAAACATTAAACTAATCTAGGAGTTTATAGTAAGCATGGCAACCATAGTAGATAATAACAGATGGTTCCGGAGAAGTGCTTCATCTGTATGCTATACACAATAAGCCTCCTGACAAAGGTTGGTACCGGCCCACGGATTTCATCCATATGATTGAGCTTTGTCATCTCTATTGGTGTTGTGCTACTATTTAGCTACTGTCATGAGAAAGTGGTATTGTTTTGCATGTTAATCTAAGGCTGCTAATAAATTGAAGCACCGGTTTGCCACCGTTATAGCCACTGATAAAATTAAGTAATAATATAGTTCAAGTTGAGATGCTGTGTTTGGTATCATATCATTTCCTATGAGGATAATGATGATGCATCTCTTTGTGACTATACATTTCATCAGTTACTCCCATTGTTAATGTAATGGCTGTTTTAAATATTTTATTTCCTTCTTTTCGAGCAAACAGGGATGCTAGCATTTAGTTTTTCTCTTGCCTTTGCACAACAGGACCATCCTCCTCCGAAGAAGAATACGGAGTACATGAAGTGCCTAGTTCCGATTATGCCAGGATGAAGAAGCCAAGATTCTCTTCTTATCAGAAGGAGCAGTTGAAGGATGGTTACATTACTTCCCACAAGAACAAACTAACTTCAGCTCATAAGGACTCACAGATCTCCATCTTTGTTGTTGTGATGGCCAATACAATATTGTTTTAGGATTCTTTCCGGTGAGTTCCATTTTTTAAATGTGTGCTCTGCATGGATCATGTAGGTGCGTGTTTAAACTGTAGATTCATAACTGTAAATTCATAATACAGTTTGCTTTATACTAATCACTTTTTTGTATTTACGCAAACAGGGATGCTCAGCTTGATTTCAATGGGAACTGCACAAAATGTTCTGATGGTTCGTGCCCTCCATTATACTTCATCATGCACAATACATCGAATGTTCTCGAATCATTCATTTCCACCTCCAGCCACAAAATTAGCTACAAGAAAGGCGGTGCCGATATGTTCAAGGCATTACAACATATAAAGGCAAAATCCTACAAGCTACGCATGAAGTTGGTTGATTTTAGTGGAACTGCACAAAAAGAACAACTGGTTTATTTAGCACGAGGTGACATGTCAATGCGCAAACTGATGGCAAACCCCGCCCATTCCACAATCATTGGCAATTTGACAAGGTTGTCCCATTCCAAAATATCAAATGCGTGTCTTTGCATACATCAATGAGCAAACTTTGACAAGGTTTTCCCATTCCACAATCATTGGCATTTGATATTTTGGAATGGGAAAACCTTGTCAAAGTTTGCTCATTGATGTATGCAAAGACACGCATTTGATATTTTGGAATGGGACAACCTTGTCAAATTTTGCTCATTGATGTTAGCAAAAAGACATGCGTTTGATACTTTCGAATCGGACGCCCTTTGCTGTCAGTAGCATCGATCGATTTTTCTTTATTATTTAGTTATGAATTAAATATTGGCTCTGAAATGTGAATCATTGAGATACATAATCATTGATTGTTTTGAATGTTCTCTATGAGCTGCCAGGCCCGTGAGTATGATTGCAATGTACATGCACGCTAAAAAGCTGCTCAAACTTTTTGTACGTGTGAAACTACTGCAAACGAGGTGATCACCGTGCGTCCTGAGAATAATGCTAGTACATATTGTTTTGCATGTTCATCCAATGCCAGTGATGCAAGAATTCAAACTAATTGAACTAAATTCGTTCATACATGGCCGGATTTCATATAAACATGCCGGATTTCATTACATTTCATATGTTCTTCAACTAAAAAGGGGTGCGCTGGAGGTATAATTAATTAACCTAATCTATGATTTCTGGCGCACATTTCCCGTGTCCAGCTGAGCTGAACAGAAGCTTCTTCTCCAGCTCAGCTCTTCGACTCCACGTTGCCGCCAAGCAGCTAATCAGCCGTCAATGTTCAACCCGCCAAGCTTGGCTTCAACCGGAGGGTAGCAGCGGTGGCCTTACTTGGACCCGAGCGGCGGCGACCTACCGTGTTCTACTCTTCCTCATTTTCTATGTGGCGCGGCCTCGTTGGCAGCGGGGCAGGTCCTCGACGGACTCTGTCTCGTTGCCGGCAGGGCGGGGCCTCGGCGGAGTGGGGGAGATCCCCCTCGTTGCCGACAGGGCGGGGCCTCGGCGGAGCAGGGCCTCGCCAAAGCCGGCGAAGTCCTCCGTCTCGGTGCCGGCGGGACGGGGCCTCGGCGGAGCCGGCGATGTCCTCTGCCTCGTTGTTGGCGGGACGAGGCCTCGGCGGAGCAGGGCGTCGCCGAAGCCAGCGAAGTCCTCCGCCTCGGTTCCGGCGGGGCGGGGCCTCAGTGGAGCCGGCGATGTCCTCTGCCTCGTTGTTGGCGGGGCGGGGCCTCGGCGGAGCAGGGCCTCGCCAAAGCCGGTGAAGTCCTCCACCTCGGTGCCGGCGGGGCGGGGCCTCGGCAGAGCCGGCATTGTCCTCCGCCTCGTCGTCGGTCTCGCCAAACAGCGCCTCGCCCGCTTCATCGTCCTCTTTGTAGGCGGCCGCAACCTCCACCACCCGCATGCGGTATCGCCAGCGCGTGAGGCGGCTCTCGCGGGCTGAGGGGTATGACTCGAGCAGCGCCTCCTGCTCCACGATGATCTACTCCTCCGCCTGCAGGTGCTCCTGGAGGACATGGTGGTTGTAGGCGGCATCGGCCTGCGCCTCCCGGAACTGCTCCTCACGCTTCTGCCTCACCACGTGCATGTATTGGGCACGGGCCTCGCCGATGGTCATGGTGCAATGCACCAGCAAGGATGGCCCGGAGGGGGGGGGGTTGGCGCCGGATCATCGACTACCACATTCTCCATTGGGACATCGTCGTCCTCCTGCTGCCTGCCGGCCAGCCAGTCGCAGCAATGGCTGCTATCTCCTTCTGGTCTGTCGTCCGCCTGCCCCGAAGAGCGCTGGAGCTCGAGGAAGGCATGGTGGGAGTGGTGTGGACAGGAGAAAGGGAACAGAGGCAGATAACTGCGGCTATGGCCGGCGCAACAGTTTATATAGCAATGGTGGGCGGCGGAGGGATGGACGGGTGGCGCCGGAGTAGCTGCCTCGGCAACCGCGTATCATTAATGTGGGCAACAAACGGATGGACGACACTTGTGTCTTTTGAAAGCGGAGCAATCACCTGCACCGGGAAGCAGCACGGGCGGCGCTGACCATTTCGGGCGGAAAGCGCGCGCGAGGGAGGGAGGGGGTCTGGGTGGGCCAGGGCGGTAATACTCGTGCTTGGCAGTGCTCCAGTCCAATAGCTGGACATGCTGGCTCGCCAACGAGCTCGTCAAGCTCAACGACGACAATCAGACGATGGACGTGGTTTTCGACCAGGAGCCGGTGTCACCGCCCAAGCCGGTTCATGCCGTGTTCACCATAGAGCGGGTGCGGCCGCACTTTGACGCCCTAATGGCGAAAGAGCTGCCAGCACAGGAGGACCTGTGCTGCAACCTCCGTCTGCTCAACGAGCACCGGCTCACGGAAGGACGAATCACCGGCGAACAAGCAAACAACAATGCCATCGTGGACATGTGGCCCTATGATCCTGGCTTCCTGACTGAGCAGCGGGTGCTGTACCAGACCATTCGTAGGGCCCGCGAGGCCCTCTCCGTCGTCCTTCGAGTTGTTGCGCTCGCCGTGGCGCCGCCGTCTCGCGTTGTCAACATGGTCAACGAACATGAGGAATCGGGAGATGACTTTACTTGGAGAGGATGACAATGGGGACCCACCAGGGCCATAGCCGCACGTACGCAAGTGCCTCCTTATTATATACAACTACAATTTTTTTGCTTCCTCCTGGTTTCCTGACATCATGGTCCCACACCATTGTCAACCTATATAGTCAATAAACAAGAGACTTGCACAAGGAGCGGCCGACAGCTGGGACCCAGCAGCTCGAGCAGTATTTGTGTTTTTGAGGTGTGAGCAGAGTTTTTCTTGAGCGATGTTTTTGTTGTTGTTCAGAGGAGCATGGTATCAACTGGGTGGGCTGTGGCTCGTCTAGCCCAGGCTATTATTTTATGTTGACCAAATATCCAACCCAGATATTATTATTTTTCAAGGTAAAAATGGCTAGCCCAGCTATACTTTTTTTTGACGAATACCCAAGCTAGGTCAACTTGTTATTCTCCGCCCCGCTGGGCTGCAAATCTTTCCTAGGAGGGACACATTAGGCTTAAAAAATGGGCTTTAAGAAATAATAAATGAGATGTAATTATAAAAACTGGGTCATAACTTTAAAAAATGCACCTAACAGGTAATTAGTTAAAAATTTACTATTATTGGATTTTGAAATTTTTATTTTCATTACCTGTTGCGCGCGCAATATTTTGTTAGATTTTTACCTAATACAAATTTATTTTGAAATTATATTTAATACGACTCGAAATTTTGGGATAAAAATATTTCGGATCCCATCAAAATGTGGGGAATTTTATTGAATTCTGCTCTGAGCCATTCGTTGAAATTATTAATCGTTGTCCTAGCTAGAAATGGGTTGTAATTTTAACAAACTATACATGGGATGTAATAAATTCCATTAGAATTCAAAAATGTGTTGGACATTGTTACAAATCGCAAATGGACTATATGTTCTCTGCCACACACTTGTGGGCCTACTAAGTTGACGCGTATGCAAGACTTTGTCAACTTATAGTCAACACACGATTCTAGTAGCACTGGTCATTGGATGTCCGTCCAACGGATGTCGTGCTTCTTCAATCTCCGATATTCTTGCTCCAGCCGCCCAAACCACTGCCGGCGGTACCGCCTGCTACCGCCTCCCGTGGCCGGATGTGCTGTCGTACAGGACTCACCGGTCCACCCTACTCCCATCGCCGTCCAGGCCATTCCTCTACCGACCAACACCTCCTGTTATTCTCCGGTGATGGCAGCCTCACACCGCAGCCGAACCAGTGTACCCTCGTACTCACTTCTGCATGGGCATCCACCTGCCTCGTCTTCCCTGGATCCGCGTCGTTCCCTTCCTAGGCCTCGCCATCGTCCACCACCTGAGTGATGTCCGCACAGCGTGCTCAACGTGGTCAATGAACGACAACCATCGGAAGAGGTCTCTACGCGGTGAGGCTGACAGATGGACCCACCAACTACATCTTCGTACGCAAGGAAGTGCATCCATATTACAAGCAAAAAAATGATTCTTCCCCCTGACAACTGGGACCCACCAGCTATATCTTCGCACGCAAGGAAGTGCGTCCTTATCCTCTCTGATAGCTGGGACCCACCCGATCGAAGCGTACGTAGTCTTTTCTGTTTGGCCGCGAACGTGTACGTACATACTGGTCGATCGGTCTATCTGCAATGATGAACCTTGGCCGAGCAAGCAGCGTCACGTGTAGTAGTAGAGCCCCCGACGTAGCAGTTCAGGCAGTCCCTTCTAAACCGTGTACACGTACATACAACCATATGCTAAAAAATACGACCACATACATACATATGGGCGGGGTCTCGAACGCCTAGCTACTCGCGCATACGTACAACCAGGGCACGCGTACACGGAGAGACTACAGACGGCAACAACGTCGTCCTGTTCATCGAAAGCCAACCGGCTGGGTCAGAACGGAGAAACTGCGTCGTGTTCATCGGGAGGCAACAAAATGCGTCGTGTTCATCGGGAGCCAACCGGCTTGGACAGGACAGCCGAAATAAGGTCTGGCGTACCGCAGAACAGAGGAAACGGCCTTCTGTTCGACCGCGTATGGTCGAAACAAGGTCCTGTCGGTCGGGAAGGGTCTGGCGTACCGCAAAATGGAGGAAACAAACTTTTGTTCGAGTGCCTATGGTCGAAACAGGGTCCTATTTGTCGGGAAGGGTATGACGTACCGCAAAACGGAGGAAACGGACTTATGTTCGAGTGCCTATGGTCGAAACGGGGTCCTATTGATCAGGAGGGGAGTGGCGTACCGCAAAACGAAGGAAACCGAGTTCTGTTGGAGCGCCTACAGTCGAAACAGGGTCCTGTTCATCTACTGTCTACTGCCTTGCTCCAGCCTCCACATGCTACTGTTCATCTGCCGTCGACTTCCTCCAGCCTCCACCAATTACTGTTCATCCACCGCGTCTTCCTCCTGCCTCCACGGGCTACTGTTCGTCCACCGCCGACTTCCTCCAGCCTCCACCAGCTAATGTTCATCCACGGGCTACTGTTCATCCAACCTCCACTGGCTACTATTCATGGAGCCTCCACGGGGTCCTATTCATCCACCCCAACCGGCTCGGGTGTGGCGGCCTCCTCTCGATCGGGGTCCTGTTCATCTAGCAGCAACGGTCTACTACTACCACGGGGTCCTCTTCATCCAACCCCTACCGGGAACTGTTCATCCAACCCCCAACAATGGTCAGGCAGCAGGTTTGACCGGCTTCAGTTAGCAGCAGTAGTGAAGGAATCGCTCGGGTTCGGCTAACAGCTAAGGGATCGATCGCTCGAGTTCAGTAACGTAGGTAGTGTAATCGCTCAGGTTCAGTAAGCGAACGCCTCACACAGATTCAGTTAGAGCCGAACGCCTCGCACACACATGCGTACGTGTACGAGAGAAACGCGCAAACCTCCGTGCATCGCTCGACCCCGACCACCCACCGTAACCGGGAAATCCTAGATATTTTCATCGCCCTCGCTTCTACCACAATTTTTTCTATCATGGACGACCCAAAGAATGTCATGCAGGTGCGTCCCCGGCCCGCCCAGGATGAAAAGCCCATTTTCTGTCATGATTTTTTTGTGATAGAAGTAGGAGCCCACCACATCTATGATGATACGTGCTTTTGTAGTGCATGACGAAGCATATTGAGATTCGTTATCATTTCATCCAGGATCACATCAAGCATGGAGAGATTGATATTATCTGTGTTAACACTCAAGAGCAACTGGCGGATATATTTCACGAAGCCACTGGATGAAGCAAGATTTCACGAGTTAAGGCATGAGCTAAATATCATTGATTTGAGCAATGTGGCTTGAAACTAGGCATACCTGATACGTCTCCAACGTATCTATAATTTTTTATTGTTCCATGCTATTATAGTATCAATCTTGGATGTTTTATATGCAATTATATATCATTGTTTTGGGGCTAACCTACTAACCTAGTGCCCACTACCAGTTGTTATTTTTTGCTTGTTTTTGGCTTTTCAGGAAATCAGTACCAAATGGAGTCCAAATGCTATGAAACTTTTTGACGATTTTTTCTAGACCAAGAGAGACCCTAGAAGGTCCGGTAAAAGACCAGACGAGCCACGAGGGAGCGACAAGCTCACCAGGTGTGCCGTCGGGGGCGCCCCCTAGGCTGGTGGGCCCCTCGTGGCAGATCTTGACCTAATTCCACCTCTATAAATTCTCAAATTTTCCCAATACATTAGAGAGCCACCCGAAACACTTTTTCCGCTACCGCAAGTATATGTTTTTCTGAGATCCCATCTGAAGGCCTTCTCCGGTACTCTGCCGGAGGGGGAATCGATCATGGGGGGCTTCTACATCATCCTTGTTTCCCTTCTGATGATGCATGATTAGTTCATCACAGACCTACGGGTCCATAGCTAGTAGCTAGATGGATTCTTCTCTCTCTATGATCTTCAATAGAATGTTCTCCTCGATGTTCCTGGAGTTCTATTCGATGTAATCTTCTTTTGCGGTGCGTTTGTTGGGATCCGATGAATTGTGGGTTTATAATCAGATTATTCATGAATATTAATTGAGTCTTCTTTGAATTCTTGTATGCATGATTGTTATAGCTTTGTATTTCTCTTCGATCTATCCATTTAGTTTGGCCAACTAGATTGATTTTTTTTTTTGCAATTGGAGAGGTGCTTTGTGATGGATTCAGTCTTGCGGTACTCAATCCCAGTGATAGAAAGGGACATGACATGTATTTGTATTGTTGCTATTAAGGATAAAAATATGGGATTTATTCATATTGTTTGGGTTTACTTTGCCTACATCATGTCATCTTGCTTAAGGTGTTACTCCATTCTTATAGCTTAATACCCTAGATGCATGCTGGATAGCGGTCGATGGATGGAGTAACAGTAGTAGATGCAGGCAGGAGTCGGTCTACTTGTCTTAGACGTGATGCCTATATACATGATAATTGCCTTGAATATTGTCATAACTATGCGCTTTTATATCAATTACCCAACAATAGTTTGTTCACCCACTGTATGCTTTTTGTTCGAGAGAGAAGCCTCTAGTGAAAACTATGACCCCGGGCCTACTTTTATCATATATAAAATCCAAATACCTTGCTGCAATTTTATTTCCTTTATTTCATTTTACAATTTACTTTATCTATCTACCACTACGAGATTTGATACTTGCAAATAACCGCCGAGGGGATTGACAGTCCCCCTTGTTCGCGTTGGGTGCAAGTGTTTGTTCTTTTGTGTGTAGGTACTCATCACGAGGTTTCGCGTGGTTCTCTTACTAGATTGATAACCTTGGTTATTAACTGAGTGAAATACTTAACTCTACTATACAACATCATTCTCTCCTCTTCGAGGAAATCCCAACGCAGCTCACAAGTAGCGAGGAACCTCTGGCGCAGTTGTCGGGTAGACATCACCAAAACCTACCAAGTACCTTCGCATAAACTGTCATCTACTTGCTCTTACTTTCATTTGCCTTTCCATTTGCCATTTGCCTCTCGTTTCCATCTCCCACACATCTAAACAATTTTACAAAAACACAAAAATATTTTTGTTTGCTTGCTTTTTTGCCTTCATATGAAGAATCAAAAATAGAGAATGAAAGCAAAAATTTAAGATGACTATGGATCCACTTAAAGTTTTCTATTTGGATCATCTTTGATCCGTTTGTGCTCGTGCTGACCCCAACTAGTTAAGTTGAGGGAAAATCATTAGATGAGCATGCTCATTTTGTGCATCAACGTTTATCTCAAAAAGGGAGACTCTTATGGAATCAAATATATTGTTTGCTATGCTATACTTAGAATCTATGAGAAATTCATGATTTTACTTGTTGCTCTAAGGAACCTAAAAAACACCTTCCCTGGCTATGTGAGTTTAATGATAATGAAATCTTATCTTCTTATCCGAAGGGTATTTATAGTTATTATGATATCGAACAAACTGAATAATTTGTCGCTTTTAAGGGTGCCTTTGAAGTTGCTTCTTTGATTGAAAAGTATGATGCTACTATCTAGAAATCTATTTTTTGACATACTTAAATGTTGCTATGAAAACTATGCTTCTAATTCCTATGTTAGTGAATTCATTGGGAGAATGTCTATTGCTTTGGAAGAGAATACTGATATGCAAGAATCTATAGATAATTATGGTCCTGTTGATTCGCTTGAAATATCCTTTATTGACGAATTTGAGGCTTACTATGCTTGTGGCCATGATGCCAATATTAATGATGCTTATGGAGGTGAATTTGCTATAGTTCCTTATGCTAAAAATGAAATTATTATTGTTGCACTCACAGTTGATAGCTCCTTGAATAAAAATCATGATTGCAATGATCATGATTGGGGTGATAATGCTTTTTATGATCTTGAAAATTTTATTTAAGCCTCATGACAAATATGTTTGCAATAATATTGAAAGTGGGTTTGGAATAGTGTGAAATTTAGATAAAATTAATCCCACATAATTGGAGAGTGTTCAATCTTATGAAACTTTTTATAAAAGTTGGTTTGGAGAGGTCATGACTTTAGTTGATGTTAATCGCACTATCTTGGAAGATTATAAAACTTTTATGCATGTGGATCATAAAGATAAAATCTTATATGATAGCTATATTGTTGAATTTGATTATGATCCTACATGTAGTTATTATGAGAGAGGAAAATATGGTTGTAGAAATTTTCATGTTACCAAAATACCTCCTGTTATGTTGAGATTGTCAATGCTTTATTCTTCTCCCTTGCATATGCCATATATTTCTTGGTTTGACAATTTGTTTGCCTATAAAATTCCTATGTTTAGGAAGTATGTTTGTCACATGTTTTATTATGCTCTCTTCTGCTTCAATTCTTGCCTTTCATGTGAGCATCATTGAAATATCAAAGCCTATCTTAGGCTATGTTTGACAGCGAAGTATTGCAGAAACTATGGTATTGAAAAACTATAGTATTTTTGTCTATAGGTACTAGATACCACAATTTTGATATATCAAAGTATTATGTAGTATTGGGAATACCGCGACAGTGTTTGGCTGATGCATGTTTACAACAACATAAATTAGCTAGCTAGCCGTTTCATAGCAGTTGCAAACATGCACTAATTTAGCTGACCAGTGGTTGCAAGTTGAACGATCATGCATAAACAGACCCGGCGACATGCTATGCATCAGCGGCGTGCCACGGAAGCGCGTGGTGTCGCTCTGGCTTGGCCGAAAGCGGCAAGCGCGGCGCACTGAGGCATGGGATGACGCTCTGGAGCGGCGCATGCACGACAAGCAGCGACGAGCAAGGCCACACCATGGCAGCGGGGCACAAGTACGGTGTGGCTATGATCGCACACAATGACCTGCACAGTCTCAACCAGCAGCGTGCGCGACCATGACATGAACAATCTGGGCATGAGCTGGCCAGAGAACCGACCTGATGCACATCACGTACGAGGAGAGGAGGAGCGCAAGTGGGAGCAGGGAAGGACACCATTTCTCTTTCCATTGCCTTCTGTTGGCTTGTCACATGGCCGACGATCTTCAGGGCGGCAGTGGCTTGGGAGCGAGGAAGACGATAGCAAAGAGTCTTGTCTTCTTCTCGTGCTCTATTTTAAAAAAGAGGTCTGGGGTTCTTTTTTTAATACAGAGAAATACCATAGTTTTGACAATACTGTAGTTTGAATACTACAGTTTTTTTATGGTTGCCGAACAACTCGTGGTAATTAAAACCATGGTACTTTAGAAAATTGTAGTATTCTCATAATACTTAGAAAAAACTGAGCTATCGAACGGGGACTTAATGGCTATAAAGGAAGAGCTTGCTGGGAGACAACCCAATAGTTATCATTAATAGCTTTTTGTTTTTTAGCGTTCACACAATTATGCTACTGTTATTATTGTGTTTTTGTGTTTTAATTAGTGTTTGTGCTAAGTAAAGCCTTTGGGATGATTTGGTTGATAGTTGATTTGATTATGTGAAAAAATAGAAACTTTTGCGCCCAGTAGCATAATTTTCTAAATTCACTGAAACATGATAAAATTCTGAATTTTTTACACATGGTTTATATACAAATTTCCCACCTTTTCCTATTTTTTCAGAAGTTTTTGAGTTACAGAAGTATTGCATTTGTTCAGATCATTACAGACTGTTCTATGTTTCACAGATTCTGTTTTTGTTGCATAGTTTGCTTGTTTTAATGAATCTACGGATTGTCTCGGGGGCATAAGTCATGGTGAAGTTATAATATAGTAGGTATTATGCAATAATAAAATATTAATGGGTTTACAACAGTACCTAAAGTTTATGATTTGCTTTTAATACTAACGGCCGATCTCATGAGTTTTCTGTTGAGTTTTGTGTGCTGAAGCTTTCATGTCTTAAGTGTGATAACGGTGGATGAAGGATTAAGGAGTGGCAAGACCATAATCTTGGGGATTCCCAAGGCACCCATGGTAATATTCAGGGAGAACCAAGCGTCTAAGCTTGGGGATGCCCCGGATGACATCCCCTCTTTCGTCTACAAGCCATCAGTAAATTACTTGGAGCTATATTTTTACTCATCACATGATATGAGTTTTGCTTGGAGCGTCGTGTATTACATGAGTCTTTTTTTGTTTGATTTTTAGTTTGCCACAATCATCTTTTCTGCACACACCTTTTGATAGGGACATGTATTTATTCGTTATTTGTTATAATACTCTATGTGCTTCACTTATATCTTTTGAGCTAGGTAATTGCTCTAGTGCTTCATTTATATCTTTTAGAGCATGGAGGGGGTTTTATTTTTAAAGAAATAGTTGAACTCTCATGCTTTACTTATATCATTTTGAGAGTCTAATAAATAGTAATGGCAATATGCACGGGTTATGAAATTTGTCTTAATATGATTGGTATCCAAGAGGGATATAATAAAAACTTTCATGTAGATCACTGAATATGATAAGTTTGATTCCTTGCAATAGTTTTGAGATATAGAGATGGTGATATGTGGGTTGTACTAGTGAGTAATTGTGGTTTAGGAAGAATATTGGTGTTAAGGTTTGTGATTCCCGAAGCATGCACGTATAGTCTCCCGTTATGGTAAGAAGTTGGAGCACGATTTATTATTGAGATTCTTCCTTTATGTGAAGGTCGGGGGGGGGGGGCGATGGTTAAGTCCTACCAACCTCCCCCTAGGGACATGCATAGTAGTACTTTGCTTCGAGGGCTAATAGAATTTTGCAATAAGTATGTGCGTTCTTTATGACTAATGTGAGTCCATGGATTATACGCACTCTCACCTTTCCGCAATTTGTTAGCCTCCCCGGTACCATGCATTGCCCTTTCTCACCTCGAGAGTTGGTGCAAACTTCGCCAGTGCATCCAAACACCATGATATGATATGCTCTATCACACATAAGCCTCCTTATATCTTCCTCAAAACAGCGATCATACCTACGTATCATGGCATTTCCATAGCCATTCTGAGATACATTGCCATGCAACTTCCACAGTTTCATCTATATGACACACATCATCATTGTCATATTGCTTTGCATGATCATGTAGCTAACATAGTATTTGTGACTCGGCCACCGTTCATCATTTTTTATTTATGTTACGCTAGATCATTGCAATCTTAGTTCATTGTCAGAGGCATTCATATAGAGTCATATTTTGTTCTAGTATCGGGTTGTAATTCTGAGTTGTAAGTAAATAGAAGTGTGATGATCATCATTATTCATTGTTATAGCATTGTCCCAGTGAGGAAATTTAAAAAATAGAAAAGAAAAAAAGAGGCCAAAAAGATCCCACCAAAAAAATGAGAGAAAAAGAAAGAAGGGGCAATGTTACTATCTTTTTCCACACTTGTGCTCCAAAGTAGCACCATGTTTTTCATATAGAGTCTCCTATGTAGTCACTTTCATATACTATTGGGAATTTTTAATTATAGAACTTGGCTTGTATATTCCGATGATGGGATTCCTCAAATGCCCGAGGTCTTCTAGAGCAAGCAAGTTCGATACACACCCACTTAATTTTCAGTTTGAACTTTTATACACTTATAGCTCTTAGTGCATCTGTTGCATGGCAATCCCTACTCCTTGCACTAACATCAGTTGATGGGCATCTCCATAGCCCATTGATTAGCCGCATTGATGTGAGACTTTCTCCTTTTTTGTCTTCTCCATATTAATCTCTACCACCGCATTCTATTCCATCCATAGTGCTATATACATGGCTTGCGCTCATCTATTGCGTGAGGGTTGAAAAAGCTGAAGCGCGTTAAAAAGTATGAACCAATTGCTTGGCTGGCACCTGGGTAGTGCATGATTTATACTTTGTGTTAAGAAGATGGAGCATGACAAGGTTGTATGATTTTGTAGGGATAGCATCGTTTAGCATTTATATTTTGAAAGACATGATTGTTTGTTAGTATGCCTGAGCATTGATGTCTTTATGTCAAATTATAGACAATTGCTTTTGAATCATTCAGATCTAAATATTCATACCATAAAAGAAAGATTATGTGATAGACATGTTAGGTAGCATTCCACATCAAAAATTATGTTTTTATCATTTACCTACTCGAGGACGAGCAGGAATACAACTTGGGGATAATTGATACGTCTCCAACGTATCTATAATTTTTTTTATTATTCCATGCTACTAAGTATCAATCTTGGATGTTTTATATGCAATTATATATCATTTTTGGGAATAACCTATTAACCTGGTTCCCAGTGTCAGTTGTAGTTTTTTGCTTGTTTTTGGCTTTTCAGTAAATCAGTACCAAACGGCGTCCAAACACTACGAAACTTTTTGACATTTTTTTCTAGACCAAGAGAGACCCTAGAAGGTTTGGGAGAAGACCAGTCACACCACGAGGGAGCGACAAGATCACCAGGCGCACCCTGGGGGCGCCCCTGGGCCTGTGGGCCCCTCGTGGAACATCTTGACCTAATTCCACCTCTATAAATTCTCAAATATTCTCGATACATCAGAGAGCCACGTGAAACACTTTTTCCGCCGCCGCAAGTTTCTATTCTTCCGAGATCCCATCTGGAGGCCTTCTCCGGTACTCTACCGGAGGGGGAATCAATCACGGAGGGCTTCTACATCATCCTTGTTGCCCTACGGGTCCATAGCTAGTAGCTAGATGGCTTCTTCTTCTCTCTCTCTCTTTGATCTTCAATACAATGTTCTCCTTGATTTTCTTGGAGTTCTATTCAATATAATCTTTTTTTGCAGTGTGTTTGTTGGGATCCGATGAATTGTGGGTTTATGATCAGATTATTCAGGAATATTAATTGAGTCTTCTCTGAATTCTTTTATGCATGATTTTTATAGCTTTGTATTTCTCTCCGGTCTATCTGTTTAGTTTGGCCAACTAGATTGATTTCTCTTGGAGTGGGAGAGGTGCTTTGTGATGGGTTCAATCTTGCGGTGCTCAATCCTAGTGACATAAATGGACATGACACGTATATGTATTGTTGCCATTAAGGATAAAAAGATGGGATTTATTCATATTGTTTGGGTTTACTTTGTCTACATCATGTCATCTTTCTTAAGGCGTTACTCCCTTTTTATAGCTTAATACCCTAGATGCATGCTGGATAGCGGTCGATGGGTGGAGTAATAGTAGTAGATGCACGTAGGAGTTGGTCTACTTGTCTTGGACATGATGCCTATATACATAATCATTGCCATGAATATTGTCATAACTATGCTCTTTTATATCAATTGCCCAACAGTAATTTGTTCCCATCATGTGCTTTTTGTTCTAGAGAGAAGCTCTAGTGAAACTATGGCCCCCGGGTCTACTTTTATCGTATATAAAATCCAAAAAATACCTTGATGCCATTTTTTTCCTTTATTTTATTTTGCAATTTACTTTAGCTATCTACCACTATAGGATTTGATCATTGCAAATAACTGCTGAGGGGATTTACAACCCCCTTGTTCGCGTTGGGTGCAAGTATTTGCTTTTGTGTGTGCAGGTGCTACTTCTTGAGCTTGCATTGATTTTTCCCTTGAAGAGGAAAGGGTGATGCAGCAAAGTAGAGATAAGTATTTCCCTCAGTTAAGAACCAAGGTATCAATCCAGTAGGAGGCACAAGCAAGTCCCCAATATATGCACTTGCACACAACGCGAAAAAAGGGTTGGCAATCCCTTCACGGTCACAAACAAGAGTGAGATCTAATAGAGATAGGTATAAAAGATAAATAAAAGAGCAAACGAAAGTAAATATAAATAAATTGCAGCAAGGTATTTTTGGGTTTTTTGGTTTATAGATCTGAAAATATAAGATGGAAAATAGACCCGGGGGCCATAGGTTTCACTAGAGGCTTCTCTCTTGATAGAAAACATACGGTGGGTAAACAAATTGCTGTTGAACAATTGATAGAAGGGCGCATAGTTATGACGATATCTAAGGCAATGATCATGAATATAGGCATCACGTCCGTGACAGGTAGACCGAAACAATTCTGCATCTACTACTATTACTCCACACATCGACCGACTCCTGCCTGCATCTAGATTATTAAGTTCATAAAAACAGAGCAATGCTTTAAGTAAGATGACATGATGTAGGGGGATAAACTCAAGCAATATGATATAAACCCCATCTTTTTATCCTCGATGGCAACAATGCAATGCGTGCCTCGCTACCCCTTCTGTCACTAGGTGAGGACACCGCAATATTGAACCCAAAACTAAGCACCTCTCCCATTGCAAGAAAAACCAATCTAGTTGGCCAAACCAAACCGATAATTCGAAGAGAAAAACAAAGATATATTAATCATGCATAAAAGAGTTCAGAGAAGACTCAAATAACATTCATAGATAATCTGATCATAAATCCACAATTCATCGGATCTCAACAAACACACCGCAAAGGAATATTACATCGGATAGAACTCCAAGAACATCGAGGAGAACATTGTATTGAAGATAAAAGAGAGAGAATAAGCCATCTAGCTACTAGCTATGGACCCTTAGATCTGTGGTAAACTGCTCACGCTTTATCGGAAGGGTAGCAAGGTTGATGTAGAGGCCCTCCGTGATTGAATCTCCCTCCGACAGGGTGCCGAAAAAGGCCCCATGATGGGATCTCACGAGAATAGAGGCTTGCGGCGGCGGAAAAGTATTTTTGTGGATGCCTCTGATGTTGGAGGGATATTTTGAGAATATATAGTGGAAGATTTAGGTCACGAAAGTCCACGAGGGGCCCACAAGCCAGGGGCGCCCCCTAGGGTGCGCCCCCATGGCTTGTGGCCGCCTCGTCGGTCTTCTGGCCTCCTCTCCAAGTCTCATGGGTTTCTTCTGGTCTAAGAAAAATTATCCTAAAGTTTTATTCCATTTAGACTCCGTTTGATATTCCTTTTTTGTAAAAGTCAAAAACAAGGAAAAACAGAAACTGACACTGGGCTTAGGTTAATAAGTTAGTCCCAAAAATAATGTAAAAATAGCATATTAATGCATATAAACATCCAAAATAGATAATATAATAGCATGGAACAATAAAAAATTATAGATACGTTGGAGACGTATCAAGCATCCCCAAGCTTAATTCCTGCTCGTCCTCAAGTAGGTAAATGATAAAAACATAATTTTTGATGTGGAATGCTACCTAACATATTTATCAATGCAATCTTTTGTGGCATGAATATTCAGATCCATAAGATTCAAAATAGAAGTTTAATATTGACATAGAAACAATAATACTTCAAGCATACTAATAATGCAATCATGTCTTCTCAAAATAACATGGCCAAAGAAAGTTACCCCTACAAAATCATATAGTCTGGCTATGCTCCATCTTCATCACACGGTGTATTTCATCATGCACAACCCCGATGACAAGCCAAGAAATTGTTTCATACTTTTAGTGTTCTGAAACCTTCTCAACTTTCACACAATACATGAGCGTGAGCCATGGATATAACACTATAGGTGGAATAGAATATGGTGGTTGTTGAGAAGACAAAAAGAAGGAGAAAGTCTCACATCAACTAGGCAAATTAATAGGCTATGGAGATGCCTATCAATTGATATCGATGCAAGTGAGTAGGGATTGCCATGCAACGAATACACTAGAGCTATAAGTGTATGAAAGCTCAAAAAGAAACTAAGTGGGTGTGCATCCAACTCGCTTGCTCACGAAGACCTAGGGCAATTTGAGGAATCCCATCATTGGAATATACAAGCCGTTCTATAAAGAAAAATTCCCACTAGTATATGAAAGTGACAAAATAGGAGACTCTCTATCATGAAGATTATGGTGCTATTTGAAAGGATCGAGAAGAGGGGTCTAGAGGGGAGAGGGGGGTGATTAGACCCTCAACAAGTAAAACTGGAAATTTATAAGTTCTTCAAGTTAAGGTGGAATTTTAGCACAAGTTTAGGCATTCACAATACATTTAAGGCAAGCATGACAAGAGTATGAGCAGCGAAAAAAGTAAAGCATGCTAATTGCAAGAAAATAAAGGGATGGGATTGGAGTGTGCAAACACAATGAAGACACGGAGATTTTTGGCGTGGTTCCGATAGGTGGTGCTATCGTACATCCACGTTGATGGAGACTTCAACCCACAAAGGGTAACGGTTGCGCGAGTCCACGGAGGGCTCCACCCACGAAGGGTCCACGAAGAAGCAACCTTGTCTATCCCACCATGGCCATCGCCCACGAAGTACTTGCCTCACTTGGATAGATCTTCACGAAGTAGGCAATCTCCTTGCCCTTACAAACTTCTTGGTTCAACTGCACAATCTTGACACAGGCTCCCAAGCGACACCTAACCAATGTAGGAGACACCACTCTCCAAAAGGTAATAGATGTTGTGTTGATAATGAACTCCTTGCTCTTGTGCTTCAAATGATAGTCTCCCCAACACTCAACTCTCTCTCATAGATTTGGATATGGTGGAAAGATGATTTGAGTGGAAAGCAACTTGGGGAAGGCTAGAAATCAAGAATCTTGTGGTAGGATTGGAATATCTTTATCTCAACACATGAGTAGGTGGTTCACTCTCAGAAATGTATGCTGGAAGTGTAGGCACATTTTGATGGCTCTCTCACAAATGGAGAAGGAGGTGGAGGGGTATATATAGCGTCCACACAAAATCCAACTGTTACACACATTTGACCCAACTCGGTCAGACCGAATAGAAGAACTCGGTGAGACCGATTTAATTCAAAATGTGAACGTTAGGAATCTCGGTGGGTCCGAATAGAACAACTCGGTGGGACCGATGTGCTAGGGCTTAGGGCAAACATAAACTCGGTGGCACCGAATGCATCAACTCGGTGAGACCGAACTGAAGCAATAAGGCAACAAAGAAAATGTCTAGCCAACTCTGTGAGGCCGATCACTATTCCGGTGAGACCGAAATAATTGCAACAAACCCCAGGTATGTTGCCCAGGCTGTACACAGGCTCAAGAGCAAGATTGCAACATCCAAGATAAGACCAAGTAGAAGAGATCAACTCTTTGAGGAATCAAAGGGCGGATCAAGAAGACCAAGTCAAGCTAAAGGAGCAAGATACCACTAAGAAAAAACCTCCCTTGCCGGGCAGGCGAGCCTGGTGAGGTCGAGGTAGCCCCAAAGACAAGTCTCAAGACTGGCCCGACAGGCCTGCAGGGCACAATGAGGGTGGACTACCCCACCAACACTCCATCTCTCCACCTCACAGCAACGCCAGTCACCGATCGGTGCGGTGTCGAGCCCCCAAGTGACTAAGTGGCTGCTATTTGGCACGTGGCAGCCATTTCCTAAGGAAATCACCTCCAAATGACACTCGTCTAGAGACGTGCCATGCAGCCTTGCCGGGCTGCGCTATGCTACCTCTTGAGCTTGCGTTGGTTTTTTCCTTGAAGAGGAAAGGGTGATGCAGCAAAGTAGAGTAAGTATTTCCCTCGGCTTTTGAGAACCAAGGTATCAATCCAGTAGGAGACAACACACAAGCCACCGAATACCTGCACAAACAAACACCAACTTGCACCCAACGTGATAAAGGGTTTGTCAATCCCTTCACGGTTATTTGCAAAGTGAGATCTGATATAGATGGATAAACGGTAAAGTAATATTTTTGGTATTTTTGTTAATGGAATGGAAAGTAAAAGATTGCAAAGAAAGTAAATAGGAAACTAAAATTGTGGATCGGAAACTTATATGATGGAAAGTAGACCCGGGGGCCATAGGTTTCACTAGAGGCTTCTCTGAAGATAGAAAATATTAGGGTGGGTGAACAAATTACTACCGAGCAATTGATAGAAAAGCGCAAAGTTATGACGATATCTAAGGCAATGATCATGAATATAGGCATCACGTCCGTGTCAAGTAGACCAACTCTTGCCTGCATCTACTACTATTACTCCACACATCGACCGCTATCCAGCATGCATCTAGAGTATTAAGTTCATAAGAACAGAGTAACGCATTAAGAAAGATGACATGATGTAGGGGAATTAACTCAAGCAATATGATGAAAACCCCATCTTTTTATCCTTGATGGCAACAATACAATACATGTCGGTTCCCCTTCTGTCACTAGGATCAAGCACCGCAAGATTGAACCCAAAGCTAAGCACTTCTCCCATTGCGAGAAAACCCAATCTAGTTGGCCAAACCAAATCGATAGTTTGAAGAGACTTGCAAAGATATCAAATCATGCATATAAGAATTCAGAGGAGATTCAAATAATATTCACAGATAAGCTAATCATAAATCCAGAATTCATTGGATCTCGGCAAACAAACAACAAAAAAGTATTACATCGAATAGATCTCCAAGAGCATCGAGGAGAACTTTGTATTGAGAATCAAAGAGAGAGAAGAAGCCATCTAGCTACTAGCTATGGACCCGTAGGTCTGTGGTAAACTACTCACGCTTCATCGGAGAGGCAATGGTGTTGATGTAGAAGCCCTCCGTGATCGAATCCCTCTCTGGCAGGATGCCGTAAAAGGCCCCTAGATGGGATCTCACGGGTACAGAAGGTTGCGGTGGTGGAAAAGTGGTTTCGTGGCTCCCCTGGAAGGTTTTGGGATATTTGAGAATATATAGGCGGAAGAAATAGTTCGGTGGGGTCACGAGGGGCCCACAAGGGTGGGGGGAGCTCCCTACCCCCCTAGGTGCGCCTCCCGACCTTGTGGCCGCCTCGTGGCTTTCCTGACATGCTCTCCGAGTCCTGTGGATGTCTTCTGGTCCAAGAAAAATCATCGCGAAAGTTTCATTCCGTTTGGACTCCGTTTGGTATTCCTTTTCTGCGAAACTCTAAAACAAGGAAAAAACAGGAACTAGCACTGGGCTCTAGGTTAATAGGTTAGTCCCAAAAATCATATAAAATAGCATATTAATGCATATAAAACATCCAAAACAGATAATATAATAGCATGGAACAATAAAAAATTATAGATACGTTGGAGACGTATCAAGCATCCCCAAGCTTAATTCCTACTCGTCCTCGAGTAGGTAAATGATAAAAACAGAATTTTTGATGTGGAATGCTACCTAACATATTTATCCATGTAATTCTCTTTACTGTGGCATGAATATTCAGATCCGTATGTTCAAAACAAAAGTTTAATATTGACATAAAAACAATAATACTTCAAGCATCCTAACAAAATAATTATGTCTTCTCAAAATAACATGGCCAAAGAAAGCTTAACCCTACAAAATCATATAGTCTGGCTATGCTCCATCTTCATCACACAAAATATTGAAATCATGCACAACCCCGATGACAAGCCAAGCAATTGTTTCATACTTTTGATGTTCTCAAACCATTTCAACTTTCACGCAATACATGAGCGTGAGCCATGGACATAGCACTATAGGTGGTATAGACGGTGGTTGTGGAGAAGACAAAAAGAAGGAGATAGTCTCACATCAACTAGGCGTATTAACGGGCTATGGAGATGCCCATCAATAGATTTCAATGTGAGTGAGTAGGGATTGACATGCAACGGATGTACTAGAGCTATAAGTTTATGAAAGCTCAAAAAAGAAAACTAAGTGGGTGTGCATCCAACTTGCTTGCTCATGAAGACCTAGGGTGTTTTGAGGAAGCCCATCGTTGGAATATACAAGACAAGTTCTATAATGAAAATTCCCACTAGTATATGAAAGTGACAATGTAGGAGACTCTCTATCATGAAGATCATGGTGCTACTTTGAAGCACAAGTGTGGCAAAAGGATAGTAACATTGTCCCTTCTCTCTTTTTCTCTTTTTTGGGGCTTCCCATTTTTTTATTTGGCCTTTTCTCACTCTTTTTTTATTTCCTCACATGGGACAATGCTCTAATAATGAAGATCATCACACTTTTATTTACTTACAACTCAAAAATTACAACTCGATACTAGAACAAAATATGACTCTATGTGAATGCCTCCGGCAGTGTACCGGGGTGTGCAATGAATCAAGAGCGACATGTATAAAAAATGATGAACGATGGCTTTGCCACAAATACGATGTCAACTACATGATCATGCAAAGAAATATGGCAATGATGGAGCATGTCATAATAACGGAACGGTGGAAAGTTGCATGGCAATATATCTCGGAACGACTATGGAAATGCCATAATAGGTAGGTATGGTGGCTATTTTGAGGAAGGTATAAGGTGATTTTATGGTACTGGCAAAAGTTGCGCGGTACTAGAGAGGCTAGCAATGGCGGAAAGGTGAGAGTGTGTATAATCCATGGAGTCAACATTAGTCATAAAGAACTCACATACTTATTGCAAAAATCTATTAGTCATCGAAACAAAGTACTACGCGCATGCTCCTAGGGGGATAGATTGGTAGGAAAAGACCATCGCTCATCCCCGACCGCCATTCATAAGGAAGACAATCAAAAAATATCGCATGCTCCAACTTTGTTACATAACGGTTCACCATACGTGCATCCTATGGGACTCACAAACCTTAACACAAGTATTTCTCAAATTCACAACTACTTACTAGCATGACTTTAATATCACCATCTTCATATCTCAAAACAATCATAAGGAATCAGACTTCTCATAGTATTCAATGCACTTTATATGAAAGTTTTTATTATATCCCTCTCGGATGCCTATCATATTAGGACTAAATTTATTACCAAAGCAAATTACCATGCTGTTTTAAAGACTCTCAAAATAATATAAGTGAAGTGCGAGAGTTCATAAATTTCTATAAAATCAAACCACCGCCGTGCTCTAAAAAGATATAAGTGAAACACTAGAGCAAATTTGCCCAGCTCAAAAGATATAAGTGAAGCACATAGAGTATTCTAATAAATCATGATTTATACGTCGTCATCCATGCCGAGCACTACTTCGGAGGCCATGGCGCGTGCCCAACTCCTGTTGTGATTCCCGCCGGTGGCTGATCAAATGGATGAGTGGAGGGCCACCATTCAGAGCCTGATTGGTTTCGCCGAGGCGGGAGGATCACAACGAGCGGGCCCGTCACGGCCTCCGCAGGTGGCAACAATGGCCCGAGCCGCCGGCCGGACCGAAGGGGCCACCCCCATGATGCAATCCCCTCTGCGTCAGCCAGCGCAGAGGCCACAACCAGAGCTACGCGACCAAGAACCTGACGACGTATCGATGGCTTCATCCGATCCTCAAGCATGTCGAGACTAGCGGCGAGTCCTAGAAGACAGGCGAAGGGAAGACGCGCGCGTCATCATCGAATGATGCCGCGAAACCCGCCACCAGTCTGATAGGCGCAATGGTCCCGATGTTGACGAGCCTTTTCCTAGTGAAGGTGGGTACCTACCTTTCGAGGTCGTGTGCCCCGCCTTCACTCGCGAGTTGCGGCAAGTCCGTTGGCCATCTACTCGCACGTTCAAGCCAGAAATACCAGAGAAGTACGATGGGAGACTGAACCCGACAAAGTTCTTGAGTATCTACACCATCGCTGTTCGAGCTGCCGGGGGAAGAGGTGAGAAGGTATTCGCCAACTACTTCCCTTTGGCTCTCAAGCCAAATGTGAGGTCTTGGCTGATGCACCTACCGGAGAACTACATCTTGACCTGGGCTGACCTGTGCCATGAGTTTGTTGGCGCCTTCACAGGCGGCCATCAAGAACCAGGGCAGCCCAGCGACTTGCAGCTCCTCCTGCGGAAGGAAGGGGAGAGTCCGCGGAAGTACATGCAGAGGTTCAGCTGAGCGCACAGGAACATTCCAGACATCCACCCGACAACTGTGATAGCCGCGTTCCAGTCCAATGTGCGCAACCGCCGGATACGTTCTAAAATGAATGTGCGGTTGCCCAAGACTGTGAATGATCTATACACTCTGGTGGATAAGTGTTCGGGTAGAAGAGGGGAGGCGACTCCCCACTGAAGAAGATGGCGTCGACATTGACTCAGAAGACGACGAAGATGCCACCAACCAGAAGAAGAAGAACAAGAAGCGCAGCAAGAAGCGCAAGGATAAAGCAGTGATGACCGTTGAAACATCGAGCGCACCTAGTACCGGCAAGAAGGCCAAGGCCGAGGCTCCCGACAAGGAAGCTGCCGCGTGCACTGATTGCTGGGAAGCCACGGCTGCCGAGAAGGCTGGGAAGGGTGATGGCCCATACCGCAAGATCCATCGGACCAAAGGCCACGATCTTCAGGAGTGTCATCAGGTTGAGCAGCTGGTCAAGAAGCAGCGGGCTGAGTACGAGAAGCGCGATAAGGAGGAAGACCAAGATGGCGTTAGCGGGAAGGGCCGGGGCGGCAGAGCAGATCGCCTCGGCAGGGCTCCTCAGCATCAAGGGAAACCCGCCAGTGGCCGTGAGAAGAAGGATTGCGATGACGAGAGTGATGAAGGAGATGAAGAGGAAACCAGCGAGCAGGAGTTCCAGAAAGCCACTGACGCCCTATGCATTGACGGGGGTGCATCCTTGCACTCCTCTCACCGCCAGCTGAAGCAATGGGCGCGTGAAGTCAATGTCTTGGAGCCAGCGGCAGATTCTCGGAAGCCGCTCAAGTGGTCTCGCACGCCCATCATCTTTCATGAAGAGGATCACCCTGACCGCACCACCGCGGTAGGATGTTTGCCGTTGTTGGTTTCACCAACGGTCCGCAACCTCAAGGTCACAAAGATGTTGGTTGACAGCGGGGCCAGGTTGAATCTGATTTATCCAAAAGTCATCAGCAGACTCCAAATAGCAGATGAAGAGCTCAGGGTTACTGGTACGTTCCAAGGGATCAACCCCGGTGGGATTCGTCCTAAGGGGAAGATCACGCTACCGGTGAGGTTCGGAGGGGAGCTAAACTACCAGATTGATAAGATCGTGTTTGATGTGGTTGACCTCCCCTTGCCGTACAATGGAATCCTTGGTCGCCCAACCCTGGCCAAATTCATGGCGGCATTTCACTATGCCTACAACACTCTGAAGATGCCAGGGCCGATAGGCGTCATCTCCATTCCATCGGACGAGAAAGACGCAATCATATGCATGGACAAGATGTACCGGGAAGCAGTCGCTGCAGAGGCCGCGGAAACCACTACTCCTGCCAAGGAAAGCAAGAAAAAGAAGAAAGCTAGCAAGGATGCCAGCAAGGAATCCGGGAAGCGTACCTCTTCGGAGTACACTGCGCCTGTTGATGACTTGCTGGTGAGTTCGAATAGCAAGAGATCCAAGGCTGCTGCACCCGCTGTGAAGAAGGTCTCAACAGGGCTGGCTGGTACTGATGCTACATTTACCATCAGTGCCACCCACGACAACAAATAGCAAAGCGCGCTCGTTGCCTTCCTGCAGGCGAATGTCGATGTGTTTGCTTGGAAACCATCTGACATCTCCGGTGTTCCCAGGGAGATAATCGAGCACCACCTTGTTGTCTGCCCACATGCCCGGCCTGTCAAGCAGAAGGTCCAGAAGCAAGCTTTAGAGCAGCAACAATTTATTGCCGAGGAAATCAAGAAACTTGAGGCAGCTAGTTTGGCCAGAGGGGTATTGCATCCAACATGGTTAGCAAATCAAGTGGTGGTGCATAAGGCTAATGGGAAATGGAGGCTTTGCATGGATTTCACTAATCTGAACAAAGCATGCCCGAAGGACCCATGTCCCTTGCCGCGCATCAACGAGATTGTGGATTCCACCTCCGGGTGTGACGTGCTTTCCTTCCTGGATGCCTACACTGGATACCACCAGATCTTCATGTCCAAGGAAGACAAAGAGAAGACCGTGTTCATAACCCCATGTGGCACGTACTGCTTTGTGTGGATGCCCTTCGGGTTAAAGAGCACCTGATCCACTTTTGCAAGAGCAGTACAGGTTGGCTTTGAGTCCCAGCTACACCGGAATATTGAAGCTTACATGGATGATATAGTGATCAAGACCAAGGACAGATTGACTCTCATTCACGACTTGGAAGAGACTTTCGTAAATCTACGCAAGATCAACTTGAAGCTGAACCCGGAGAAGTGTGTGTTTGGCGTTCCTTCCGGCAAGCTACTTGGCTTCTTCGTGTCCCATCGGGGGATAGAGGCCAACCCCGACAAGATCAAGGCTATCGAGTAGATTGAAGCACCCAAGACAGTTAAGGACGTGAGGCGTTTGACTGGATGTGTTGCCGCGCTGAGTAGGTTCATTTCCAAGTCTGCCGAGCGCGCCTTGCCGTTCTTCAAAGTCTTGAAGAAGGCAGGGCCCGTGGAGTGGACCCCGGAGGCGGACGCTGTGCTACAAGATTTGAAGACTTACCTTTCCTTAGTTCCCATCTTAGTCGCTCCTAACCCACAAGAGCCATTGTTGCTATATTTAGCAGCGACCAATCAAGTGGTTAGCGCAGCACTGGTGGTGCAGAGAGAGGTAGATGAAGCAGCACCCGCTGCCGTCGTCCCCTCTGGAGAGGAAGTGAGCCCGTCCCACCAAGGCCAGATGCAGTTCAAGACAAGGAAGAGCAGGGCATCGGAGACGGTTCCAAGGTCGCGGCAAGGAAGAAGGTGGTGCAGCGCCCAGTATACTTCATCAGGTCCTTGCTGAATAGGGCTAGGTCGAGGTACTCTGGCATGCAAAAGTTTATTTTTGGCCTCATCATGGCCTCAAGGAAACTGCGTCACTACTTCCAAGCCCACAAGATCATGGTTGTCACCCGCTTTCCCTTGCAACGCATACTCCAAAACCCCGAGGCCACCGGCAGGATTGTTGAAAGGGCTTTGGAGTTGTCCAGCTTTGGTTTGAAGTTTGAAAGAACGTCAACTATTTAGAGCAGAGCACTAGCAGAGTTCATTGCAGAGTGGACACCTACCCCTGATGAAGAAGTGTTGGAGACAGTCATCCCTGGCAAGGAAGCGCCCCAAGAATGGATTATGTACTTTGATGGTGCCTTCTCCCTACATGGTGCAGGAGCTGGCGTGCTTATCGTTGCTCCCACTGGGGAGCACCTCAAGTACGTCATTCAGATGCATTTTTTCAGGGAGAAGGCTACCAACAACACTGTAGAGTACGAAGAGCTCCTTGCCAGGCTCAGAATTGCAACGAAACTGGGAATCAAGAAGCTAATCATCCGTGGAGATTCACAACTGGTGGTGAGACAAGTAAACAAAGATTATCAAAGCCCATTGATGGAGGCATACGTCGAGGAATTGAGAAAGTTGGAGGAGCGCTTTGACGGATTGCAAACAGAGCACGTCCCACGTGCGGAAAATAGCATTGTTGATCATCTGTCAAAGTGCGCTGCACAAAAACTCCCTGTGGAACCAGGGAATTTTGTTCTCCATCTGACTCAACCCTCCGTATTTCTGGCAACAATGGCCAGAAAGAGGAGGAAACTAGACTCCGGCAAGCCTCTCCCGACAGAGCTTCCCAAAGCCCCCGACAGAGAGCTTGACGGGAACAACTCCCCTTTGATCGGTGAGTTGCACCCTCCCGCCAAACTACCCATCTTTGCGGTTGAGGCGTGCGCTCCCGTGAATGAGGAGGAGCGGCTGGTGCTCGTTGCCGAGCCTCAGGCTCCAGCGTGGGCGCGGCACATCGTCCGTTTCCTCCAAACAGGAGAACTTCCCGAAGAGCAAGAAGAAGCCGAAAGAGTAGCCCGGAGGGCCAGTATGTATCAGTTCGTTGACGACACGCTATACAGAAGAAGGCCCAACGGTGTGAAATTGAAATGCATTTGCCGGGAAGCAGGAAAGGAGCTGCTAGTAGAGATACACAAGGGTATGTGCGGCTCCCTCATCGGATCAAGGGCCTTGGTTGGGAAAGCTTTACGGCAAGGTTTCTACTGGCCCACAGCCCTCCAAGACACAATCGAGCTAGTCACCAAGTGTGAAGCCTGTCAGCTCCACTCCAAGAATATCCATCAGCCTGCCCAAGCTCTCCAAACAATCCCTTTGTCATGGACATTTTCGATATGGGGGCTTGACATCTTGGGCCCCTTCCCTCGTGCTACCGGGGGCTTTGAATTCTTGTTCGGTGCAATCGACAAGTTTACAAAGTGGACGGAAGTGGAGCCCGTGAGGAAGGTGACCGCACAGTCAGCTATCAAGTTCTGGAAAGGATTGGTGTGCTGCTTCGGGGTCCCTTCCCGAATCATCACCGACAATGGCACCCAATTCACAAGCCGCGCCTTCATGCAATACGTTCATGCCCTCGGAAGCAAGATCTCATTTGCCTCTGTTGCCCATCCATGGAGCAACGGGCAAGCTGAGAGGGCGAACGCTGAAGTACGACAAGGACTCAAGACAAGAACATTTGATAAGCTGCAGAAGTGTGGCAGGTGATGGATCGACGAGCTATCGATGGTTCTTTGGTCCCTCCATATGACACCAAATCGAGCTACCGGGCAGACTCCCTTCTCCCTAGTCTATGGGGCAGAAGCAGTTATCCCCACGAAACTCATATACAGGTCACCTCGAGTACTTGCCTACGATGAAGTAGTGCAAGAACAGCACCGGTGGGACGAAGCTGTGCTACTTGAGGAGAACCATCTTTGGGCTGCTACGCGTGCTGCATGCTACCAGCAAGCCCTGCGTCGCTATCACAGCCGTAGGGTTCATGCCCAGAGTTTTGAGGAAGGTGACCTTGTCCTTAGGCGCGTTCATTCCGCCAAGGGTACAAACAAGTTGACGACGAAGTGGGAAGGCCCTTACCGGGTAGTACGGGTCACCAGATCCGGGGCAGTCCGTCTGAGACCGGAGATGGCATTCAATTGCAAAACTCGTGGAATATTGAGCATCTCCGTAAGTTCTACCCGTAAGGCGTGCCCGGCAGCCACCCTTTCATACAAGCTTTACCGAAGTTGCATGTAACCCTTTGTACAAAGCCAGGCACAGACCTTGAGCAACAGAGAAATAAGCGAAGCGTTGGGGGCCCCCAAAGAAGATTGCATGCATGCATAAGCATATCATGATCATCTAGATAAGATCGCATCAGGCATTGTTTTCATCTGCACTAAGATGCAGGGTTCTTGCCGCAGACTCGTTCCCGAAGAAAAGAAGAGAAGACAAACCAACATAGCGATCCCCGACAAGCCAAACAGATAAGTTCTTTTCTTATCCACACATGTTCTGTAAAGTGAGAACTTGTGCATATGAAAACCTCGCCACCTTCGAAACATAGGTGCTCCCATCCTTTGACTCGAACGTTGCTTCGGTCGGGAAGTTTGCAGTGGCCTTTGGCGGAAAGGTTTGGCGGGGGGCTGGTCCCTCTTTGTGGTTTTGTGCCCGGCAAGCCTAGCCCAGCGGCAACAAACTGAGGGTACCGGCAGGATAGCCTGCTGGGGAAAACTCGTTTACTTGAATGTATAGAGGCATTTCACCTCTACATGGACATAATACATGCACAAGTACCCGACAAGGTTCATCTTTTTCATTAATATGCTTATAAGCGAGTACAGATCTTACAGAACACAAATATGGATAGAGAAGATTACATAATTTAGACTAAAGTTTGGCAAGTGCCTACATATTTTAGACTGAAAAAGATAAGTGCCCCGTAACCCCCTTTCTTGTCCCTCTCCTCCTAGGCACTAGGGTGGGAGGTGAAGAGGGCAAAAGGAGTGCCTGGGCAGATGCCCGGCCCGATCCCATCAGGACCTGCCAGACGCAGCCTGACAAGATCAGGAGTGGCGAGGCTGCGAAGGACGAGGACGGAGGGAGCAGCTTGGCGGTGCCCTGGCCAGCACTCCCAAGGCCAGCAAGAAGCCCCAGCGCAAGCACCAGCGGGGAGAACCGCGGGAGCTCAGCTGGAAGACTGCTGGAAGAGGCGAAGGCACCAAGAGAGCGCCCCCCTCCCCGGCGACCGCCTCAAAGAGGCCGGTGATGTGGTGCCGGGGAGGGAGGGGAAGAGCGGAAAGACGAGGCAGCGGGCCGGCAATACGATACGAAGGCGTCGGTGCCATCGTACTCCGACCTGACGCCCCGCCACCCGCCTTCTCCGTGTTCCCTCGCTTTTTCCCATCACCACCACTACACGAAGACGCTGGATCCTCGGCGCGTCACCTTACACGGAGAGGCAGCTAACGACTGCGACGTCCAAGGCGTGCACGGAGCACTACTCCCCACCTTGGCGGGCAGAAAGGCGCCGCCGTGTTTAGCATCAAGCGCGGCTCCGCTGGAAGGGGCAGTGCTGGGATTGCCAATGATACCGAACACTGCACCCCGGACGGGAGCCGGAACCCCCAAGAGCCCCATTGTCGGGACCACGAGCCTCGGCGGCTCACAACTAGGGCTAGCGCTCCCCGCCTAACGGCCGGCTCGTGCAGGGGGAACGAGCGTTTCACCATTCCGGAGAAGTGTGACACCCCCACACTGCGGGTGACTCGACGACCGTGTTTCCGACCGCCACATCGCCTTGGGTCTCGGACCAGACTCACTCCCCGAGCGTCGCCATGAGCCTTCGGCGCCATCAACCCCAAGCTAGATCCCGGGGCCTGGCCCCGAACCCTCCCTCTCAACATAGCCAGAAGAAGGCAGGGAATGGAGGAGGAGAAGTGTGTGGATGAACACTTCCGCTCCTCCTCACCCCCTCTTTTATAAGCAGACCGGGGCTGGGGGCTGATCCCTCGGTGGGAAACCACCGTCCCTCTCCACCAACCCAAGAAGACTGGGCCCCTGCCTTGACGCTCTCCCGCACCACGCGCCTCCGTTACCTACCCCACTCAGTGCATGCAGCATACATGGCAAAGGACAAGGACGTGGTGGGAAGAGGGTAGTTACTCGCCCGTGCGTTAAAGTCATTCACGGGCCATTACAGAGATGGCCCCCCACAATTGGCGTTACACAACGCATGGGGAAACCGGAAACTGATCCAAGCTCAGGTTAATGAAGAAGCAAAGAAGATCTCAAAGGACGAACTACCACAACCTCCTCGTCCGTGTACTTGATAGGGCTTACCCCGACGATGCTCGACAGCGCGTTCGGGCCAGGCCAGGGGGCTCCTGTCAGTGCAACAGACCCCAGGTATGTTGCCCAGACTGTACACAGGCTCAAGAGAAAGATTGCAACATCCAAGACAAGGCCAAGTAGAAGAGATCAACTCTTTGAGGAATCAAAGGGCGGATCAAGAAGACCAAGTCAAGCTAAAGGAGCAAGATACCCCTAAGGAAAAACCTCCCTTGCCAGGCAGGCGAGCCTAGTGAGGTTGAGGTAGCCCCGAAGACAAGTCTCAAGACTGGCCCAGCAGGCCTGCCAGGCACAATGAGGGCGGACTAACCCATCAAGACTCCACCACTCCACCTCACAGCAACGCAAGTCACCAATCGGTGCGGTGTAGAGCCCCCAAGTGACTAAGTGGCTGCTATTTGGCACGCGATAGCCATTTCCTAAGGAAATCACCTCCAAATGACACCTGTCCAGAGACGTGTCATGCAGGCAGGCAAGAAGGTGGCGGAACGGCCCGACAAGGCTTGTCGAGCTGCGCTATGATGTGACACTAAGCGGTGCATTTAATGCGCCTTGTCCTATCCGCAGAGTTAGGTATGATATCATTGTTTGCTATCTAATCAGTACACAATGACTAATTTGCCATTGTGGTGACCCCTTGATCTATAAAAGGAGGGCCATGGCAACCTTAGAAAGGATTCAGACCCTTGTACACTCATACACGCATAGCTGCTCTCGCCCCAAGGCAACCCTGCCGGGCTAGAGCGCTGCGTCTCCACCACAGTCCTCTGATCTATCCACCAAAGCAGGAGTAGGGTTTTACGCCTCACGGCGGCCCGAACCTGGGTAAAAACTGCCCGTGTGATCACTATCGCGCTGCCCTGCGCCCTCCGCTCTTTGTGCAATGTGCTCTTCCCCCTTGCCGAACCACAAGGGCCTGATGGCCCCATAGGTGGTCGTGTTTTCCCACGACAACCATCTCGGTGAGACCGAGATCCGTATTGGCGTGACAGAACTATTAGGGTTTCTGGCGGTGGCTATGTCATATGAACTCGGTGGCATGGATAGAAAGAATCGGTTGGGCCGAGTTGGAGTTTAGGGTTTTCACATATTCGGAATGAGAAAGTGGTTGAGGGCTTTGGAGTAATATCACTAAGCATTTTGAGCAAGTAGACCATTAAGCAACACCTCATCCCCTTTTAATAGTATTGGCTTTCCTATGGACTCAATGTGATCTTGGATCACTAAAATAGAAATGAAGAGTCTTGAGCTTGAGCCAATGCATGTCCTTGACACCTTGAAAGGGGTTCCACATTGTCCTTTCCATGCCATTGTTGAATTTTTTTGAAATACTCTAGATAAAGGCATTAGTCCAACAAGAGATATGTTGACATTAACTACCAAAATCACCCAGGGAGCACTTGTGCTTTCAGTCTCCCCCTTTTTGGTAATTGATGAGAACATCAAAGCTTAAGGTAAAAGATATGAAGAGTAACAGGTAAAGCTTTGGAAAGACGTGTAACATGCATGAGCTACCCCTACATGTATGCAATCATGTGAAGATAGAATATACTAATCATGTGAATGCATAGTCATGATAGAGCAAGCTGAGAGTTACATGTATCTTGCTATATGAATCAGAGAAAATGATGTGATCTAGAAATATACCTCCATGTTTATGAATCCCTCTTGCAAACAATATGTGCAATAACAAGAGATCATCATGCACATGAGTGTGATGCATATACTTACCTTGTGGTCTTGAGCTGGCTTTGGAAAGAGTGGACTTGAGAAAACAAAGTTAGATAACACAAGAGCACTCCTAAGTAAAGCAGTTTTAGAAAACCACAAAAGATACCAAGACTGGGATGACATGTAATGGGTGAGTACTGAGTACTTAACTAAGATATAGACATGTCCCCAAAGATTTAAAGGTGTGCAATGAATTCCAAAGCTTTTCCTCCCCTTAGACATGGACACTTTCTCCCCTGAATCTTATATTGGATAATGGGAGAAGATAGGGTAGGGTGAGATAAAATCAGAGCACAAATAGGGTAATATCAATTAAAATCAGAGCAACAAGGATTTTTAAATAACCATAGCTAGGATCAAACAAATTGACATGTCTTTCCCCTCTGAAAGACATGTGACTTCTCTCCTGTTTGTTTACTAGCATCTGGAAGAGCTTAGATGTGCTTAGCTGATAAGCTTTGATGTGCTCTCTCTCCCCCATTTGACATCAATTTCCAAGAAGGGCACTTCTGGATCAAATAGGTGTGGTCGTTGAGAGACACTACAAAGTAGTGAATAGCTTATGATGCTAATGGAGGGAAGAATCATTGAGTGGAGTTGAAGAAAATAGAAAGAAAGAAATGGCAAAACATTTTCTCAGAGTTGAAATCAGTGACGCCGATGCGTTTTCCGTCAGTGACTCCGAAATGACCGAGGCACAAAAGGTACTTACCGGTGCGACCGAGTTAGTCCATGTTGGTTCTACCGATGGACTATTCACAAGGAGACCTTGTATTTCGATCGAGCCGATAGGTTTGAAACGGAGGGACCGAGTTCAACACAGAGTAAAGGTTTTGTCATCTCAGCTCACTTAGCAAATGAAATCTCACAAAGATTTGCAAGGAATTAACAGAAAGATTTGCAATGAATTTACCACAGAATCATAGATGAAAAACAGAAAAGAGATCTAGATGAAGTTTGTTTTAGAGAGAGACAAAATAGCGAAGCAAATAGAAAGAGCAACTTAGCAAGGAACACTAGAGAACTTCATCTAGAGAAGGGTCGGCGACAAAGTCACCTATGTTAGAGTATATTGATTAAGGAGTCCAGTGATAGCACTTGATTGTAGGTCATACTCATCGTTTAAGCTCAAAATGGGGTTACCATTTTTTGTTTAAGCATTTTTATGTATTCACGTCTTGTTGAGTTGCTTTGACTCATGACTTGGATCAAAGCTTCTCTAAGATGGAATGACATACCTTGGGTTGTGGAGTTGATCTTGATCATGTAGTTGAACTTGTGTTGGATGCTCAAGGTTGATGTAGTCCATCAAGAGTTGGGAGCACCACTTGTAGTTTGAGTTCATCTTCCTACACGGGTTAGTCTTGCAAGGAAGAGCACTTGTGTATCCAAAATGACAATAATGAAACTTGATACCAAATGAAATTTGATATATTGACATTGTCAAAGGATATGTTAAGTGAGTTCATGCTTCCTTGTATTCAACAACCATATAGTAGGAACTTGGTGATGTAGAGATTGCTCAAGATGTGAGTTACTTGCAATCTCATGGATTTGGGCTCATCCAAGTACCTACAAGGGTTAGATAGCATGCAAGGGTACAAGTATAGATCCAAGACATATGATCATTATCATAAGAGAATTATCAAGGATTAGTCATAAAAGGCTCATGCCCTACATGTATCCAAATGAAGCTTCTACTCCAAGTTTGAGGCATCAATGATATTCAATTCACCTCTCAAACGACAAAATACTTTCTCATCAAGCGGTTTGGTGAATATATCTGCCAATTGCTTATCGGTTCGAACTGCTTAAGATTGATGTCTCCTTTAGCAACAAGATCTCGAATGAAATGATGACGAACTTCAATATGCTTGGTTCAAGAATGTTGCACGAGATTGTGAGGAATCTTAATAGCACTTTCATTATCACAAAGCAATGGAACATGTTTCACATGTATCCCATAATCCTTAAGGGTTTAGGCCATCCAAAGTAATTGATCACAACATGATCCGGCGGCAATGTATTCCTCTTCGGCAGTGGATAAGGATATGGAGTTTTGTTTCTTGGAGAACCAAGACACAAGGGATCTACCAAGAAATTGACAAGTACCCGAAGTGGACTTTCTATCAACCTTGTCACCGGCATACTTCGAATCGGAGTAGCCAATAAGATCAGAAGATGACCTCTTAGGATACCAAATGCCAAAGTTTGGTGTATGAATTAAGTATATCACTGTCCTTTTCACGGCCTTAAGATGACACTCTTTAGGGGCCACTTGATATCGTGCACACATGCACACACTTAGAATAATATCGGGATGGGAGGCACATAGATATAACAATGAACCAATCATAGAGCGGTAAACCTTTTGGTCAACCGGTTTGCCATCATTAGTCAAATCAAGATGTCCACTAGTAGGCATTGGTGTTTTCATACCTTTGCTTTCTTGCATGTTGAACTTCTTGAAAAGATCCTTGGTATACTTTGTTTGAGAAACAAAGGTTCCTTCCTTAGTTTGCTTGATTTGCAAACCAACGAAAAATTTGAGTTCACAAATCATAGACTTCTCAAACTTCTCTCACATTAGCCTTCCAAACTTTTGACTAAAATGGGGGTTAGTAGAACCAAATATGATATCATCCACATAAATTTGGCCCACAAATAATTCACCATTAACCCTTTTAGTAAAAAGTGTAGAATCAATCTTCCCAATTTCAAAGCCCTTTTCAATAAGAAACTTGGTCAAGCATTTATACCATGCTCTAGGAGCTTGTTTAAGACCATAAAGAGCTTTGTGAAGTTTGTAGACATGATTAGGTTTCTTGGGATTTAAAAAGCCGGGAGGTTGTTTAACATACACCTCCTCAATTTCTCCATTAAGAAAAGCACTTTTAATGTCCATTTGGTATAAGGTAATATCATGGTGATTGGCATAAGCAAGTAAGATGCATATGGACTCAAGTCTAGCAACGGGGGCATATGTCTCACCATAGAACATAACTTTGACTTGAGTGTAGCCTTGAGTGACGAAGCGGGCCTTGTTGCGTACAACTTGTCCATCCTCATCTTGGTTATTCCGAAACACCCATTTGGTTCCAATGACATTGTGATTGTCATTTGGCTTTTCAACCAATGTCCACACTTGATTCCTCTTGAAGTTGTGTAGCTCTTCGTGCATAGCATTCACCCTATTTGGATCCTCAAGAGATTCTTCAACCTTCATAGGTTCAACACTAGAAATGAATGAGTAGTGTTCACAAAAGTTAGCCAAAAGAGTTTTAGAGCGATTAATTCTCCCGGTTTGAATGTCATCGAAGATTTGTTCGACGGGATGGTCTCTTGTGACTCTTGCTCTAACTCGTGAGAGCTTTTGTTCAGGTTGGGGTGGAACATCCTCCTCATTGTCATCTTCTTCTCCTCCTCCTTCATTGTTGTTGGCATTGGCATTCTCTTGTGGAGGTGGAGAGGGAGGTCGAGGTGGTTCATCTTGTTGTACTTCCTCATTTCCCCCGTCTTGACGTGTTCCACTTGTGGATGCCTCCAAGTCAACTTGTGGTTCACCTTGATGTGAAGTTGCCGGTGAAACAAACCCTGGGTCCGTCGCCCAGACTGTGCATAGGCATGGGAGCAAGACCATAGCGCCAAGGCCAGAGCAGAACACAAAGAGTTAGTTCTTCAAAGGACCAACGTGCAACATCAGAAGACCAAAACTAGCCAGAGAAGCAGGATACTGCTAAGGGAGAAACCTCCCTTGCCGGGCAGGCGAGCCAGGCAAGGGCGGGGTCACCCCGGAAGTAAGCCTCCAAGACCCACCCCCCGGTAGGGCCTGCCGGGACTCGCGGAGGCAAAACCACCTCACCACACCACCTCACCACGACACACGTCATCGATCGGTGCGGTGTCAAGCTCCAAGATGACTAAGTGGCTATTTTGCCACATGGCGGCTACTTTCTACAGGAAATACCTGCAGGCGACACCCGTCCTACGATGTGTCGTGCGAGCAGATGCGGATCTGGCAAAACAGCCCGGCAAGGCCTGCCGGGCAAGCTACCATGTGACACTGAGCGGCGCATTTAATGCGCTTTGCCAGCCCGCAGAGTTAGGTATGATAGCACTATTTGCTATCTTATCAGTGCATAATGACTGATTTGCCACTTTGGTGACCCCTTTGTCTATAAAAGGAGGCCCAAGGCAAACCTAGAAAGGGTTGGACCCTAGGTTAGCGAATCCACCCCCCTCACACATTCATACGCGAGTAGCCGTTCTGCCCCGAGGCAACCCTGCCGGGCAAGTGTGTTGCCCTCACCACCATTTTTACACCATCAATCCACCAAAGCAGGAGTAGGGTTTTACGCCTCACGGCGGCCCGAACCTGGGTAAAGATTGCCTGTGTGATCCATGCCTTGCTGTTTGACGCCCCTCTGCTCTTTGTGCAACGTGACCTCACCCCGCCAAACCAGCAAGGGACTTGTGGTCCCATGGGTGGCCGTGGTTTCCCATGACATCTTTGGCGTGCTAGGTTGGGGGATCCCTTGCGCGAACCTGAAGGCGTGAGCAGCGCGTCATCTTCATCACCATCTTCATCGTCTTGCGGCTCCATCGACTATGGCGCCCAAGAAGAAGCCCAGCGCTTCAGCTCACCCGTCCACCTCGAAGGCTCCGCCGCCTACAACCACCGACGCTGCAGGGGCCGTGGAAGCGCACGAGGATGTGGGCGCTGCGGGGGACGCGGTCGGCGCAGGCGACGTCGTCACCACCTCCCCCGCGGCCGAAACAGGAGCGGGAGGCACCGGAGGAGGGCAGCATCAGCATCATCCCAACGGCCATGCTGCACGAGGTACGAGCGAAGGGGTTGTTCCACCTGTACCTCTTCCCCTCGCTGAAGGGCACAACCACAGTGGTGGCACCCAGACTGGGGCAAATCGCCACCCTCCGGCCGCCCCCACCATGGGTGCGACCATAGGGCGCACGCCTCCCCCAGCACGGGCTGACCCAACCGCTGCGCCCAATGGAGCCACGGGTCCCCAGGCGCCTTCGCCGCGGCACCATGCCCTCCAAGTGGCTCGCTCACAACGGCAAGGGCGCGACGCCATCGCCACCGGCACCATCAGGAGCTGGGTGACGGTGCGGTCGACATCATCATCACCGATGCCGAGCACCGCTATGGAGACCATGGCACGTGCCTAGCTACAGTTGAGATTTCCCCCGACGGCCGATCAAATGGATGAATGGAGAGCTACCATTCAGAGTCGGATTGGCTTCGCCGAGGTTGGGGGCTCACAGCGAGCTAGTCCGTCGCGGCCTCTCCAAGCAACGACAGCGGCTCGCGCTGCTGGCCGCACGGAAGGAGCCACCCCCACGATGCAGTCCCCACCACGACAACCAGCACGGGCGCGGCAGAATCAAGACCACGATGACGTCTCTATGGCCTCTTCCGACCCTCAAGCACGTCCAGGCCAATGGCGAGCCCCGGAGGACAGGCGGAGGGGAGACGCGCGCATTGTCATCAAGCAGCGCCACGACGACCACCGCCAGGCCAATGGGTGCGATGGTCCCAATGTCGATGAGCCTGCTCTTGAGGACGACGGTGCCTGCCTTTCGAGGTTGGGTGCCCTGCCTTTACTCGTGAGTTGCGACAAGTCCGTTGGCCATCCACTCGTACGTTCAGGCCAGAGATACAGGAGAAGTATGATGGAAGGCTGAACCCGGCATAGTTCATGAGCATCTACACCATCGCTGTTCAAGCTGGCGAGGGAAGAGATGAGAAAGGGTTTTCCAACTACTCCCCTTTGGCACTCTAGTCTAGTGTGAGGTCTTGGCTGATGCACCTGCCGAAGAACTCCATCTCGTCATGGGCTGACATGTGCCATGAGTTCATTGGCGCCTTCACAGGCGGCCATCAAGAACCAGGATGGCCCAGTGACTTGCAGCTTCTCCAACAGAAAGAAGGAGAAACCCTTCGCAAGTATTTACAGAGATTCAGCAGAGTCCACAGAAATATCCCAAACATCCATCCGGCGGCCGTGATAGCTGCCTTCTAGTCCAATGTGCGCAACCGCAGGATAAATTCCAAGATGAACGTGCGGTTGCCCAAGAATGTGAAGGAACTTTGCACCTTGGTGGACAAGTGTGCGTGGATGGAGGAGGGAAGGAAACTCCCTGGAGAGGAAGAGTGCATTGACATTGACTCAGAGGATGATGATGAATCCACCAGTCGCAAGAAGAAGAGCAGGAAGCACAACATGAGGTGCAAGGATAAGGCACTGATGACCGTCGAAGGAACATGCATGCCCAGTACCGGCAAGAAGGTCATAGCCGAAGCCCCCGGCAAGGAAGATGCCGCATGCCCTGACTGTCGGGAGGCTACGTCTGCCGAGAAGGTTGGGAAAGGCAATGGGCCGTACTGCAAAATCCATCGGACCAAGGGCCACGATCTTCAAGAGTGTCATCAGGTCGAGCAACTTGTCAAGAGGCAGAGGGCTAAGTATGACAAGCGTGACAAGGAGAGAGGTCACAATGGTACTGGCAGTAAGGGCCGGGGCGGTGAAGCAAATCGTCCCGGTAAGACTTTTCGGAATCAAGGAAAACCCACCACGGGCAGAGAGAAGGAAGTTTGCAATGATGAGAGTGATGGAAGGGATGAAGAGGAAATCAGTAAGCAGGAGTTCTAGAAGGCCACTGACGCCCTATGCATTGACGGGAGCACATCTTTGCACTCCTCTCACCGCCAACTTAAACGGTGGGCGCGTGAGGTCAATGTCATGGAGCCGGCAGCAGAGTCTCGGAAGCCGCTCAAATGGTCACGCACGCCCATCATCTTTGACGAAGAGGACCATCCTGACCGCACCACTACTGTAGGATGCTTGCCATTGTTGGTCTCTCCAACAATTCGCAACCTAGCTACAGGTCACAAAGATGTTGGTTGATGGCAGGGCCAGGTTAAATCTGATTTCCCCAAAGGTTCTCAGCAAACTTCAGATAGCAGAGGAAGAGCTAAAGGTCACATGCACGTTTCAAGGAGTTAATCTTGGCAGGAGTCATCCTAAGGGAAAGATCACGTTGCCAGTCACATTTGGGGGAGAACTGAACTATCAGACTGAGAAGGTTGTGTTTGATGTGGTAGACCTCCCCCTGCCGTACAACGGGGTCCTTGGATGCCCAACTCTGGCAAAATTCATGGCGGCATCCCACTATGTCTACAACACCTTGAAGATGCCAGGGCCGGTAGGAGTCATTTCCATTCCATCAGATGAGAAGGACGCAATAATTTGCGTGGATAAGATGTACCGGGACGCAGTCGCGGCAGAGGCCATGGCAGCGGCAGTTCCTGCCAAGGAAAACAGAGGAAAGAAGAAGGATAGCAAGGACACCAGCAAGGAATCCGGGAAGCGTACCTCTTCGGAGTGCGCTGCGCCTGTTGATTATTTGCCGAAAAGTTCCAACAGCAAGAGATCCAAGGTTGCTGCACCACATGTGAAGATGGTCCCGGCAGGGCTGACTGGCGTTAATGGTACCTTCACTATCAGCGCCACCCTTCATGACAAATAGGAAAGCGCGTTTGTTGCCTTCCCGCGGGCGAATATTGATGTGTTTGCCTAGCAACCATCTGACATCCCCGGTGTTCCCAGGGAGGTAATCGAGCACCACCTTGCTGTCTGCCCACACGCCCGACCCGTCAAGCCGAAGGTTCAGAAGCAGGCCTTGGAGAGGCAGCAGTTCATTGCCGAAGAGATCAAGAAGCTTGAGGCAGCTGGTTTGGTCAGAGGAGTATTTCGTCCGACATGGTTAGCAAACCCAGTGGTAGTACGCAAGGCTAACGAGAAATGGAGGCTTTGCATAGATTTCACAGATCTCAACAAGGCTTGCCCGAAGGACCCATTTCCCTTGCCGCGCATCGACCAGATTGTGGACTCCACTTCAGGTTTTGATTTGCTCTCCTTTTTGGATGCATACTCCGGGTATCATCAGATCTTCATGTCCAAGGAAGACGAAGAGAAGACCTCGTTCATCACCCCATGTGGTATGTACTGCTTTGTGCGCATGCCTTTCGGATTAAAGAGTGTAGGGTACACTTTTGCAAGAGCAATCCAGATTTGTTTTGAACCCCAGTTGCACAGAAACATTGAAGCTTATATGGATGATATTATGGTCAAAACCAAGGATAGATCAACCCTCATCCAAGATTTGGAGGAGACATTTGCTAATCTACGCAAGATCAATTTGAAGCTAAATCTGGAGAAGTGTGTGTTTGGCGTTCCCTCCGGCAAGCTACTTGGGTTCTTCGTGTCCCATCGGAGGATCGAAGCCAACCCCGACAAGATCAAGGCTATCGAGCTGATACAGGCACCCAGGACAGTCAAGGATGTGAGGCGTCTAACAGGGTGCGTTGCCGCGCTTAGGAGATTCATCTCCAAGTTTCCCGAGCACGCCCTGCCGTTCTTCAAAATTCTGAAGAAGGTAGGGCCCATGAAGTGGACCCCAGAAGCAGATATAACTTTACAAGAGTTGAAGGCCTACTTGTCCTCTGTGCCCGCCTTGGTCGCCCCAAACTGCAAGAGCCCTTGCTGCTATACTTAGCGGCAACCAATCAAGTGGTTAGTGCAGCCTTAGTAGCACAGCGGGAAGTAGAGGAAGCAGAAAGTGAACAAGGCCCGACAGGGCCGGATGAGAATCGGGACAAAGAAGAGCACGACAGTAGGGGCAACCCCATGGACGCGACAAGGAGGAAAGTGGTGCAGCGCCCAGTGTACTTCATTAGCTCCTTGTTACAAGGGGCTAGATCGAGGTACTCTGGTGTGCAGAAGTTGATTTTTGGCCTCGTCATGGCCTCAAGGAAACTACACCACTACTTCAAAGCCCACGAGATCACGGTTGTCAGCCGCTTCCCGTTGCAAAGGATACTCCAAAACCGTGAGGCTACCAGCAGAATAGTGGAGTGGGCTTTCGAGTTATCCAGCTTTGGCCTAAAGTTTGAGAGTACGTCAACAATTCAGAGCAGGGCGTTGGCAGAGTTTATTGCAGAATGGGCGCCAACCCCAGATGAGGAAGTGCCGGAAACAGTTATCCTCGGCAAGGAAGCGCCCCAAGAATGGATCATGTATTTTGATGGTGCCTTCTCCCTACAAGGTGCAGGGGTTGTCGTGCTTCTCATTGCCCCCACAGGGGAGCACTTGAGGTACGTCGTCTAGATGCACTTTCCCCGGGAGGAGGCAACCAACAATACAGCAGAGTATGAAGGGTTCCTTGCCAGGCTCAGGACTGCAGCAGAATTGGGAATCAAGAAGTTGATCATTCGAGGAGATTCACAGCTTGTGGTGAGACAAGTCAACAAGGATTACCAAACTCCATTGATGGAGGCATACGTTGAGGAAGTGAGAAGATTGGAGGAGCACTTTGACGGATTGCAAATAGAGCACATACCCCGTGTGGAAAACAGCATAGTTGATCATCTGTCAAAGTGTGCTGTGCAAAAACTTCCTGTAGAACCAGGAACTTTTGTTCTCCATCTTACTCAGACCTCCGTATCCCCGGCAACAATGGCCAGAAAGAGGAGGAAGTTGGACACCGGTAAGACTCTCCCGGTAGAGCCTCTCGGGGCTCCTAGCAGGGACCCTGCCGAAAACAACTCCCCATCACTTGCCGGACCGCACTCCAGCCAGGACAGTGGTCCCCGTGAACGAGGAACGTGCCCTCGCAGATGAGGAGGTGTCGCTAGTCCTCTTTGCTGAGCCTCAGGATCGAACTTGGGCAAGGCACATAGTCCATTTCCTCCAAACTGGAGAAATTCCTGATGAGCAGGAGGAAGCTGAAAGAGTAGCCCGGAGGGCTAGTATGTACCAGTTTGTCGATGACACTCTGTACAGAAGGAGGCCCAACGGTGTGAAATTGAAGTGCATCTGCCAAGAAGAAGGAAAGGAACTGCTGGCAGAGATACACAAAGGCATGTGCGGCTCCCACATTGGATCAAGGGCATTAGTTGGGAAAGCATTCCGGCAAGGATTCTATTGGCCCGCAGCCCTCCAAGATGCGGTTGAGCTAGTCACTAAGTGTGAAGACTACCAGTTCCATTCCAAGAACATCCATTTGCCTGCACAAGCACTTCATACAATCCCTTTGTCATGGCCGTTTTGGGTCTGGGGGCTCGATATCCTCGGCCCTTTCCCCCGAGCTGCCGGGGGCTTTGAATTCTTGTTCGTTGGTATCAACAAGTTTACAAAGTGGTCGGAAGTAGCTGCCGTGAGAAAGGTGACTGCTCAGTCAGCTATCAATTTCTTGAAAGAACTGGTGTGCCGCTTCGGGGTCCCTGCCCGGATCATCACCGACAACGGCACCCAGTTCACGAGCCATGCCTTCATGCAATATGTTGATGCCCTGGGAAGCAAGATCTCATTTTCTTCTGTTGCTCATCCTAGAAGCAATGGACAAGCTGAGAAGGCGAACGCTGAAGTGTTGCGAGGACTCAAGACGAGAACCTTTGATATGCTGCAGAAGTGCGGTAGGCGATGGATCGACGAGCTACCGGTAGTCCTCTGGTCCCTCAGAACGACACCAAACCAGGCTACCGGGTAGACTCCCTTCTCCCTTGTTTATGGGGCAGAAGCAGTTATCCCCACGGAACTCATTTACGGGTCACCTCGAGTGCTTGCCTACGATGAAGTAGCGTAGGATCAGCACCAGCGTGACGAGGCTGTGCTTCTCGAGGAGAACCGTCTCTGGACTGCTACGTGTGTTGCACGCTATCAGCAAGCCGTGCACCGCTATCACATCCACAGGGTTCATGCCCGGTGTTTTGAGGAAGGCGACCATGTCCTTAGGCGCGTTCATTCCACCAAGGGTACAAACAAGTTGACGCCGAAGTGGGAAGGCTCTTACTGGGTAGTTCGAGTCACCAGACCTGGCGCAGTCCGTCTAAAGACCGGAGATGGCATTAAATTGCAAAACTCATGGAACATTGAGCATCTCCGCAAGTTCTACCCATAAGGCGCGGCTGTCGGGCCCTGCCCCGCAGCCACCCTTTTGTACAGGCCTTGCCTCAGTCGCATGTAACCCCTTGTACAAAGCCAGGCGCAGACCCTGAGCACCAGAGAAATAAATGAAGCACTGGGGGCCCCGACAAGTTGCATGCATGCATAAGCATTTCATGAGCATTGCATATGCATATAGATAAGATCGCATCTTGCATCATTTCCATCTGCATAAAACTGCAAGTTCTTGCCGTGAGCTTGGCCTCTACAGGAAGCTGGAAAGATGAACTAGTGCTGCGGTCTTCGGCAAGCCAAACAGATAAGTTCTATCTCTTGTCCATACGTGTTCTCTAAGCAAATAATTGTGCATAAGAAAACCTCGCCACTTTTTGAAACTTAGGTTCTCCCATTCCTTGACATGAACGTTGCTTCGGTCAGGATGGTTGCAGTGGCCTTTGATCAAAAAAAGATTGGCGAGGGGCTGGTCCCTTATCAAAAAATTTGCCCGGTAGGCTTAGTCCTCGGCAGCAAAATAGAGGGTACCGGCAGGATAGCCTGCCAGGGGAAACTCACTTATCTAAAAATAAAGAGGCACTTCACCTCTGCATGGAAATTTACATGCACGAGTCCCCGACAAGGTTCATCTTTTCATTAATATGGTGATCAAACAAGTACAAACCTTACAGACACAAACATGGACTCAAGAGATTACATTATTTGAACTAAAATTTGGCAATTGCCTTCAGATTTAAGATTGAAAAAAGATAAGTGGCCCGTAATCTCCTCTTTTCGTTTTCCCTCCGCCAGGTATTGTTGTGGGAAGAGGAGAGGGCTGAAGGAGTACCCAAGCAGGAGCCTATCCTGGCCTCGCCACGACCTACCGGGCACAACCTGACAAGATCGGGAGTCACAAGGCTGCGGAGGAGGGGCACAGAGAGCAGCGCGGCGGTCCCCTGGTCACCACCTCCAGGACCAGCAAGAAGCCCCGGATTGAGCACCGGTGGAGTCATCGACCAAAGCTCAGCCGGAAGACTGCTGGAGGAGAGGCGAAGGCACCAAGGCAACATCCCTCCCCGGCTATCACCCGAAGAGACTGGTGATGATGGTGCCGGGGAGGGAGGGGAAGAGCGGAAAGACGAGGCGACAGGTTGCCAGTCGGAGGCGAAGGCATCCACGCCATCGTACCTGACCTGACGCCCTGCCACCCGCCTTCTCCGTCTTCCCTCGTTTTCTCTCCATCACCGCCACTCCGGAGAAGCGCCAGGACCCCACCCCGACACCTACCCCGGAGAAGCAGCCGAAGGCCAAGACGGCCAGGGGGCTCGGGGTGCCCTGCTCCCCACCTTGGTAGGCAGGAAGGCGCGCCTCCCTTCAACATCAGCCCCAAGCTCACCGGAAGGGGCAGTACTGGGGTTACCAACACTTCCCAGCCTTGTCTCCCGGGTTAACATCGATGGCGCCAAGAACCTGGTCGCCGGGCCAACGAGCGGCAGCAGCACCAGGCAAGAAGCCACCTTACCTGACGGACAACCAACCGCGGCAGAAGAGACAATGCAAGCATTTCCCTGCAATGGGGAAGCTTGATACCTCCCGCACCACGAGCGGCTCATCCGCCGCGTCTTCTTCGAGCATGGACCAGACTCACTCCCCAAGCACCAACACAAACATTTGGCGGCGACAGCCTCAAACTACTACCTGGGGCCTGGCCCCAGGCTCTCCTCTTTGGCATAACAAACAGAAAGCAGAAGATGGAGGAGAAAGGATGTGAGAATGAATGCCTCCACTCTTCCCCTGCCCCTCCTTTTATAGGCAGGTCAGGATAGAGGGCCGCTCCCTCAACGGGCGACCACCGCCCTCCTCCACCAATTCAAGAAGATCGGGCCCCCGCCTTGATGCTCTTCCGCACCACGCGCCCCCGTTACCTACCACGCGCGATGCATGCCGACGTGGCTGAGGATAAGGGTGTGGTGGGAAGAGTGAACTGGTGTTTACTCCCCTATGCGTTAAAGTCATTCACGGGCCATCACAAGGATGGCCCCACCACTATTGGCTTTACACGACACGCGGGAAAACCGGAAACTGGCCCAAACTCAAGATTAATGAAGAAGCGAAGAAGGTCTCAAGGGGCCAGCCACTTCCACGCCCCTGCCTGTGCACTTATTAGGGACTACCCCGACGACGCCCGTCAGCACGTTCGTGCCAGGTCCGGGGCTTCTATCAGTGCAACAAACCATGGATCTGTTGCCCAGACTGTGCATAGGCACGGGAGGAAGACCATAGCGCCAAGGCCAGAGCAGAACACAAAGAGTTAGTTCTTCAAAGGACCAACGTGCAACATCAGAAAACCAAGACTAGCCAGAGAAGCACGATACTGCTAAGAGAGAAACCTCCCTTGCCGGGCAGGTGAGCCAGGCAAGGGCGGGGTCACCCCCGGAAGCAAGCCTCCAAGACCCCCCCCTCCCGGCAGGGCCTGTGTAACGCCCCGGATCCGATGCGCCAAGTGTCTTCCAGTTATTCGTCGTTGTTGCCATGTCATTTGCTTGCGTGTTGCATTTTTACATATCATCATCTGCATTTCATCTGCATATTTTTTCAAAACTTGCATCCGGTCCTTTTCCCCGTTGTCCGTTTCGCGATCCGACACTCTTGCACGCGCCCGTCGCCCCTCTCAGTCCTTGTTTCGTGAGCGGGAGAAAAACGTTCGTGGAATGGACCGAGATTTGCCGAGTGGCCTTGGTATAGCACCGGTAGACCGCCCGTCAAATTTCGTCATTTGAAGGTCGTTTGATGCCCCAGCGGTTAACCGCGTAGCCCGAAAACCCCTTCTCTTTGCAGCCCAGCACCCCTCCAAATCAGCCCACTAACCCAGCAAAACCCCCTCCATGCTCTCCGCCGTTTGATCATGATCGTGTGGGCGAAAACCGCACCCCATTTGGACACTCCTAACTCCCTCTACCTATAAATATGTGCCCTCCCCCGAAATTCGTGGATGAACCCTAGCCCTCTCCCTCCTCGCGCCGCCGGACATGTCCGTGCCATCATCGGACACGTCCACCCCCGCCGGCCACGTCGCTCCGGCCAATGAGAGGCCGCCACGTCGCCTTCCCCGCCGCCTCAGCCAACCATCGCACGCCACCTCACCCGCGCCCCGCGCCCACTTCGCCCGCGGGCCGCCAGGCCCGCCGCCGGCCCCTACGGCCCGGTTCCCGCGAGCCGCGCCCGACCCCGCCGGCGCCTCCTCCGTCGCCCGGCCGCGCCTCGCCGCACCTCTCCCTCGCCGGCGCCCCGCTCCGTGCCCGACCCCACCGCCGGCCACCTCGCCGCCCGACGCCGGCGACCCCCGCCGCCCGCTCGCCGCGGCGACCTGGCCCGCCGCCGCCTTGCTCCTCCACCGACCTCGCCGTCGCGCCGGCGCGCCTCCCGCGCCCGCACCGCGCCGTCCCAACCGACCCGCGCCTCCCTCGCCGGAGGCCGCAGCCTCGCCGGATCCGGGGAAGGTGGATGAGATCCACCAACCCCGCGATCCAAACGGCGCCCCGATCCCGGATCTCCCCGTCCCGCTTCGTCCCATCCAGATTTTCGGAGTGTTAAATTTCTGCTAAGTCCCCGAATTGTTACATTATGTGCTCATGTTCATCATGTCATAACTTCTTGCATTCTGTGTCGTTTTGCGTGCATAATAGGTCTAAATGTTTATCATGAGATGCTCGTCATTTTGTTCCATTGTGCCATGCTTGTTTGAGATCATCTTGATGCCCTAATCATTGTTGCAAGAGTGCTACATGATGTTAACTGCTGTCTGTTGTCAGAACTTGGTGATTTGTCTTTTTCATTGCATTTTGTGTGTGCATCCTATGAGCTTGATCTCTACATGTGTTTTGAACTACATCATGCGATCTTTACAGGGGTGCTTGTCTTGTATTTTTGTGATCTATGTGGTGACTAGCACAAGCATGCAAAGTAGCCTCCATGATGTTGCTGATTTCTGTGACTTAGTCATTTCTGCTAAGTCTGAGTTTGTTATGTTGTGATGCCATGTAAACCGGCTGCTACAAGTCATCCTATGCATAATCTGGAGATGTTAACTGAGAATGTTTTGTTATACATATTATGCTCTATCCATCCAGGCCCTTGTTTGCATTTATAGCCTGTCGTAGCTTGTTGTAATGTTGCTCTCAATTTGCTAAATAATGTTGCTGTCAGCCTGTTAACATTAAGTCCAGTTTTTGCCATGTGTTTTGGTAGTGATCCATGCACCCTATGAACTTGCTCTTGCCATGTTTTGCTTCATAATTATGCCATCGTACTGCTGGTTACCTTTTAATGCCATGTATTGCTCTGTGGTGAGTGGTTCAAGCTCACCAACATGTCTACTTATCGTTGTTTCTGCCATGTCCTGTTATTTTCACCAAGTCTGGATCTGTCATATTACTTGCTATGTTTACCTGGGTGCCATCATATCTTCTGTGCCTTTTTAGCTCATGTTCAGTAAGGGACTTTTGTTATATTCTATTATTAGATTCATGCCATGCCTTTTTTTGCTATGATATGTTCCTGTAGCATTTTGTTTGATAGCTCTAAACTTTGCAACCTGATGTTATTTCTGCCATGTCCAGTGATTTCTGCAAAGTCTGTGAAACTGTTATTATTTGCAATCTTGCCATGTCCTTTTGAGCATGTTCTAGTGATTTCTGGAGGTAGCTCAGTGTTCATGTTTTGTCACGCTTTACCTGTACATCAGTCCATGCCTTTTTTTTCATTTTGAGGTGCTGTAGCATATTGTTTCGATGCTTGCAAGATGCCTAGTTGCTGTTTTGGACAGATTGTTGCTATATCTTGTTTGGAGTGTATGTGTTGCACCGTTGCTCCGTTTTGAGTGTGCTCTATATGAAACTTGCTTAGTTTTGCATGTAGTTTCATATTACCTGGTTGCATCCTTGTTTTGAGAGTGTTTGCTTGATGTTTGAATGCATTATGCATCAATGCCATGTGTAACTTGTTTTGCTCATATCTTCTAGACCGTAGCTCCAAATCTAATGAACTTTATATGTAACTTGACTAGAATTTCGTGTAGATCATCTTGCTGCATCTTAACTTGCTGTTTAACAACTTGAACATAAGGTTTATTCATATCTGGACCAATTTCGAAATTTGCATATGAGGACTTACCGGATTTGTTCTATGTTGTTTCCGGCCTCATTTAAACTTGCTTTGATGTGTTGTTCTTGTATGCATCATCTCTTGCCACGAGTAGCTCCATATAGCCTTGTCATGCATCATACTTGGTTGAGCATCATGCCTTGTTCATGTGTGGTGTGTTTACCATGTTGTGTGCTTCTTCTCGATAGTTCCCATTTCGTTGCGATCGTGAGGATTCGTTCGTCTACGCTTGGTTCGTCTTCGTGGCTTCATATTCTTCATGGACTCGTTCTTCTTCCTAGCAGGATTCCAGGCAAGATGACCGTCATCTTGGATCTCATTACTATCATTGCAATGGTAGTTGCTTCGTTCTATCACTATGCTGCGCCACCTATCACTTGCTCTTCAAACCTCCCAATTTGCCATGAACCTCTAATCTTTGTCACCCTTCTTATAGCGTTGCTAGTTGCTAGTTACCATTGTTTGGCTATGTTACCACTTTTGCTCAGCCCCTCTTATAGCATTGCTAGTTGCAGGTGAAGATGAAGACTGCTCCATGTTGGATTATGTTTATGTTGGGATATCACGTTATCTCTTATATTATTAATGCATCTATATACTTGGTAAAGGGTGGAAGGCTCGGCCTTATGCCTGGCGTTTTGTTCCACTCTTGCCGCCCTAGTTTCCGTCATACCGATGTTATGTTCCTTGATTTTGCGTCCCTTACGCGGTTGGGTGATTTATGGGACCCCCTTGACAGTTCGCTTTGAATAAAACTCTTCCAGCAAGGCCCAACCTTGGTTTTACATTTTCCTCACATAGCCTTTTTCCCTTGGGAGTCGCGCATCCCGAGGGTCATCTTTATTTACCCCCCCAGGCCAGCGCTTGTCTAAGTGCTGGTCCAAACCGAGCGATGTCCGGCGCCCCCTGGGCAACCAGGGTCTATGCCAACCCGACGTCTTGCTCATCCGGTGTGTCCTGAGAACGAGATACGTGCGACTCCTATCGGGATTGTCGACACATCAGGCGGCTTTGCTGGTTTTGTTTTACCATCGTCGAAATGTCTTGTAACCGGGATTCCGAGACTGATCGGGTCTTCCCGGGAGAAGGAATATCCTTCGTTGACCGTGAGAGCTTATAATGGGCTAAGTTGGGACACCCCTGCAGGGTATTATCTTTTGAAAGCTGTGCCCGCGGTTATGTGGCAGATGGGAATTTGTTAATATCCGGTTGTAGAGAACTTGACACTTGACTTAATTAAAACATATCAACCGCATGTGTAGCCGTGATGGTCTCTTCTCGGCGGAGTCCGGGGAGTGAACACGGTTTCTGGGTTATGTTTGACGTAAGTAGGAGTTCAGGATCACTTATTGATCATTGCTAGCTTCACGACTGTTCCGTTGCTTCTCTTCTCGCTCTTATTTGCGTATGTTAGCCACCATACATGCTTAGTTGCTGTTGCAACCTCACCACCTATCCTTTCCATACCCATTAAGCTTTGCTAGTCTTGATACCCATGGTAATGGGATTGCTGAGTCCTCGTGGCTCACAAATTACTACAACACCAGTTGCAGGTACAGGTTTTGCGTTGATCATGACGCGAGAGCGATGTTACTTGTTTTGGACTTCTTCTTCTGCTTCTTCTTTGATCAGGGGATAGGTTCCAGGTCGGCAGCCTGGGCTAGCAGGGTGGATGTCGTTTGAGCTTCTGTTTGTGTTTCATCCGTAGTCGGATGTTGATCTTATGTGTGATGTATTGATGTATTCTTGCGGCATGTGTATGCCTTGTATGTATCCCGCGTCTATTATGTAATGTTGATGTAATGATATCCACCTTGCAAAAGCATGTCAGTATGTGGTTCTATCCTTGGTGGGACCTTCGAGCCTATTTAGGATAGTATCACATATTGGGCGTGACAACCTGCCGGGACTTGCGGAGGCAAAACCACCTCACCATGACGCACGTCGTCGATCGGTGTGGTGTCAAGCTCCAAGATGACTAAGTGGCTGTTATTCACCACATGGAAGCCACTCTCTACAGGAAATACCTGCAGGCGACACCCGTCCTGCGACGTGTCGAGCGAGCATATGCGGAGCTGGCAAAACAGCCCGGCAAGGCCTGTCGGGCAAGCTACGATGTGACGTTGAGCGGCGCATGTAATGCACTCTGCCAGCCCGCAGAGTTAGGTATGATAGAACTATTTGCTATCTTATCAGTGCATAATGACCGATTTGCTGCCGTGGTGACCCCTTTGTCTATTAAAGGAGGCCCAAGGCAAACGTAGAAAGGGTTGGACCCTGGGTTAGCGAATCCACCCCCTCACACATTCATACGCGAGTAGCCGTTCTGCCCCGAGGCAACCCTGCCGGGCAAGCGTGTTGCGCTCACCACCATTTTTACACCATCAATCCACCAAAGTAGGAGTAGGGTTTTATGCCTCATGGCGGCCCGAACCTGGGTAAAGATTGCATATGTGATCCCTGTCGTGCTGTTCGACGCCCCTCTGCTCTTTGTGCAATGTGACTTCCCCCCGTCGAACAAGCAAGGGACTCGTGGTCCCATAGGTGGCCGTGGTTTCCCACGATAGAGTTGAGGCTTCCACTTGAACAGAAGAGGTACTCTCCTTCATGCGTTGGACGAATCTTGCCAATGGATAAATCTTGGATTGCTTCAAAAGGATCTTTGTCTCCTACATCAATTGGCAATTGCTCTACTTGCGAGCTGTTGGATTCATCAAACTTCACATCTACCGTCTCTACAACCTTTCGGGTGAAATTGTTGTAGACACGGTAAGTATGAGAGTCTGAGCCATAACCGAGTAGGAAACCTTCATGAGATTTAGGAGCAAATTTTGAGCGACTATGCTTATCAAGAAGCAATCCAACTTGGGGTTTGTTACTGGTGAGAAGCTCGTCTGCCATCTTGCCGAGAAGCTTGTGAAGATATAGTCGATTCATAGAATGACAAGCTGTCTCAACCGCTTCCGCCCAAAAGTGTCTTGGCATTTTGTATTCGTCAAGCATCGTTCTTGCCATCTCAATAAGTGTCTGGTTCTTCCTCTCAGCAACTCCATTTTGTTGAGGTGTGTACGTAGCCGAGAACTCGTGTGAAATCCCTTCTTTGTCAAGAAAGGTATCCACATTGGTGTTCTTAAACTCCGTTCCATTGCCGCTTAGAACCTTCTTGATCTTGAATTGGTTTTGGGCCTTCCTAGCGAAGTTCCTGAAGATCTTTTGGACCTGCGATTTATCATCAAGAAAGAACACCCACGTAAATCTTGAAAAATCGTCAACAATGACCAATCCGAACGAGTTACCACCGAGACTCTTGTAGGCGTTGGGACCGAAAAGATCCATATGAAGTAGCTCAAGCGGTCTTCTCATGGTCATGATGTTCTTCATGGGATGATTTCCTCCAACCTGTTTTCCTTCTTGACAAGCACTACAAATTCTATCCTTGTCAAATATGACATCTTTAACACCAAGGATATGATCACCTTTAATAAGCTTATCAAGATTTTGCATGCCCATATGACCTAGTCTTCTATGCCATAACCAACCTTTAGAAGATTTAGCAATTAAGCAAGTACAAGGTTGATCTTTCTTAGTGAAATCAACAATGTATAGATCGCCTCTACGAGTACAGGTAAAGGCCATATTATGATTATATCTTCGAAACACTTGACAATCTACTTCAGTAAATAGAACATTGAAACCGAGGTCAGCTATTCTAGATACCGAAAGTAGATTATAACCAAGGCATTCAACGAGCATGAAGTTTTGGATAGAGCTATCATGGAATATGGCCACCTTACCAAGGTCAACTACCTTACCCTTTGAGTTGTCACCAAAAGTGACATACTTGTGGGGACCGTCGTTCTCAGCAAGCTCACAAAACATTTCCTTATCTCCAGTCATATGATCAGTACATCCATTATCAAGAACTCATTCCTTTCCTCCGGCCATGTAACCACATAGGTTAGCCATAAGACCAAAGTGTCTCATCGACTCGTCAAGATCAAAGTCACTATCATCATCCTCATCATAATATCCATGTTCAACATCATGATGCGAATGGTCATCACCTAGAGAGAGTGATTCATTAGATTTATGACCATGACATTGTGCATGTTTATGAATTCTAATAATTTGCGAAATGATGCTACTAATGACTCTGACATCTCCTTTGGCACGCATAATGTCATGGAGCTCAAATAGACAATCACCAAATTTAGGATCAGTAGTATCCATATATTGAAAAGCAATGGACTTTTGAAGAATCTCATCTAGATTTTTCAAGGAATAGTTTGGAAAGCGCTCCTCAAGATATTTCCATATAGTATAAGCACATTCAAATGCAGGCAAGCATACAAGCAAGTTTCTAGGCAATCCTCTCATGATAAGATCAACAGTTCTAAGATTGCGGGTCATGTCAAGATACTCATCGGGGATAGGATGCAAGGGATCAATGGGTGCACATGGGCTAGTATAATTTATCAAATTATATTCATTAAAAATGTCAAGCATCTCATTCTTCTGAGAGCTGTAGAACTCTCCATCAAGCATAGGCACTCTACGTCTAATACTCTCGATCGTAGACTCATCCATCTTCCTCCAATGATGATTAAACCAAAGCAATGGAGACCAATGCTCTAATACCAATTGAAAGGATAGAGAAGAGGGGTCTAGAAGGTGGGTGATTAGACCCTCAACAAGTAAAAGTGGCTATTTTTAAGTTCTTCAAGTTAAGGTGAAATTTTAGCACAAGTTTAGACATTCACAATACATTTCAAGTAAGCATGACAAGAGTATGAGCAACGGAAAAAGTAAAGCATGCTAATTGCAAGAAAGTAAAGGGATTGGATTGGAGTGTGAAAACGCAATGAAGACACGGAGATTTTTGGCGTGGTTCTGATAGGTGGTGCTATCTATCGTAAATCCACGTTGATGGAGACTTCAACCCACGAAGGGTAACGGTTGCGCGAGTCCACGGAGGGTTCCACCCACGAAAGTTCCACGAAGAAGCAACCTTGTCTATCCCACCATGGCCATCTCCCACGAAGGACTTGCCTCACTCGGGTAGATCTTCACGAAGTAGGCGATCTCCTTGCCCTTACAAACTTCTTGGTTCAACTCCACAATCTTGACAGAGGCTCCCAAGTGATGTAGGATGGATACCCTAGGGCCTATCTTTCACGATTTGGAGGGGATCCCACGAAGAACACGAGGGGAAACACGAGGGAAATCACGAGGGGAATGAGAGGACACACTCAAATCAACAAGAAAAAATCACACATGTGCTAGATCCGAGTACACATAGAGATCACAATGTCCAAATCCAACAAAGGACGATACATATGGTAACTAGTTCATCTCCATGAGGAGGCCTTGAATCCGTGAGGTATCTTCCCATGAGGGGCCTTGAATACAAGCGTGGATCTTCTCCGTAGAGGTTGCGGTCTCTCTCGATGGAGTAGAAACACAAGGATGAGCAAAGCTATATCTCTAAATGAGCTATCATAATGCTAACCCTAACTAGGAGGAGGGGGTGGTCAATTTATAGTCTAAGCCACGAAGGGTTAAGTCGGAAAGGGATACATGGGCTTCGGCAAGTTACTGTGCGTAGACAGAGGGGGAGCGGATGTCTGGGCATCGGGCCGGATGTCCAGGCCTTTGAGGGGGTGCCGGATGTCCAGGCTTTGGGGACCGGATGTCCGGAGCCTGGGAGACCGGCTTCAGTGAGGTTCTGTGATGGAGTGTCGGATTTCCGGGGCTGGGCCAGATGTCCGGTGCCTGGGCCGGATGTCTGGGCCCTGTAGCTCGTCGACTGGGTTGCTGATGTAGTCACCTTCAGGGCGCGGATGTCCGGGGCTGTGGCCAGATGTCCGGGTCCTGGCAGCTATCTCCGTCTTCTTCCGTCGTTGCTTCCATGCTTCCCTCGTGGATGGTGTCATTGTACACTTGCGCTCGCACTCCTCCTCGTCGTCCATGGAGCTCCGACAATACCTATGTATGCACACGAATGGAGTGTCAAATAGTATACCATCCTCGAAGGGGTCAAGTGATATGCGTAAAGGAGATGATTCACCTTTGTGTATGTGAAGTAGATGTCATACGTGTCACTCGCCAAACAGACTCTTGACATGGTGATGTCCGTAGGATGCTCCGCATCATCGCCCCCCCTTGGGAAAGATCCGACCTCAGATCGAAAACCAAATCACCATGGGAAAGAGATGGATTCGTCGTGTAGAAGTGGACATTCACCAAGTACGCATCATCTAGTAGCTCGAAATGGGTACTCTCTAATGTCGCACCGTCTAGTGATTCCTTCAAAAGGAGTAAGGACAACAAACACTTGAAAAAACAAATGTAGTTAGCGTTAGTGCAAAACCAAGCATTGAAGTGGTGATTCACCCAACAAGTGGCGTCATCATGCAAAGCATATGGTTTGACAAAGGATTGTGACATGGCATGTAAGCGCATAAATTGAGAACAAGCAAAGATATCATGGGGAGAAGCATGTAGATGTGAGGTAGTAATGCAAATATGTGTGACAAAGAGGAAGCATCTACCTCAAATTCATAGCAAGCATTCACAAATTACTCAATGAAAGGTCTATGGTAGGCATAAGAATCATTGACAACACCAAATAAAATGAAATGTCTAAACACATGGGACAAGTGCAAGACAATCCAAGCATAACGTGCATAGGGTGTAGTGAATATAGTGTGGCACTCAACACAATGGAAAGAGCAATTGTTCATCATGTGTGAGGCAATCAAGTCAATCATGTGATAAGCAATGGGACATGACATGTGTGAAGAAATGATATTGGTGCAACCAAACATATGATAGGAGCAAGTAATCCACAAGTTGGATGCAACACACAAGGAATATATGTCATGATGCATGGAACGGTGAAAATGATAAGCCGAAGCAAGATCTCTAGCATGTGTGCAATATGTCAAGGTGAAAGCAACACATGAAGTAGGATCCACAATATTCATGCTTATGGTTTGGGGGTTCTCAAAAGAGAAATATATCACCTTGAAAGTATGTCCTTGTGCGTCCTTCACAATGCCGAAGTACAAGCAAGCGCGATGTAGAATCGTCGTGGTAGAAGGTGGTTTGCTCTCAAGAGCTCGGATTGTCAACTCATGTGACGTGCAAGTTGACACAAAGTCCAAGTTTCCTACACATGCACAAACAAAAGGAAAGAACGTATGTGCATGGTAGATGAACACATCATCCATCATGATGGTTCTCTTCTCTTGCACATAACCATTAGTAGCACAAGTGCATGAATAATATGATGCAACAATGGCTATATTCATGGCACTAGGTATATGGTGCAAAGAGGTAAGACAAGCATGATTCACAAGGAATATGTCAAAATCTCCAAATATATGCGAGAATGCTATGGGGGCAATCTCATTAGCAAGACTAAAAACATTGTTGCACTCAATACATGGCGAATCATCTAGCATGAGAGAGACAGCATATGGAGAGATATGACAAGAAGCAATAACAATCATGTACAAAGCATGGAAATAGATGCCATTAACCGCATGAAATGAGCAAGTATGAATCATGGGTGATGCACTACACAGAGCAAGCATAATAATCATGTCGTGCAAACTAGTGGAGCAAAGATGCAACACACTAGGGGAAATCATGGCAATTGTGTCATGTGTGCAAATAATAGGCATAGACAATGCACATGACATATCGCAAGCACGAACACAAAGCAAGATCATAGTATCATCATAGGCATGGAGTAGAAAGCAAACATGGCAATAACAAGAAATATCTCCACCAAGCTTGCAAATACACATACAAGTAGTAGAATCAATCATCATGTGTAATGCAAAGCATGGGTCACAAATGCATGGCAAAGGCATAGGAATGAGCATATCATGCAAAGTGAACATGGCATGGTGGGCATAGAGTATGTAATGGACAATAACCCATAACCATGTGAGGGCCATGTAAAAGAGATGCGTGAAGGGAACGGTGGTAAGGACAATCCACGGGATCCCAAGTCATCATTGCTCTCTAGAGATCGTTTTGTCAACTCGTGGGCTCGCGAGGTTGACGAGTAAGCATGGGTACCTACACAACAAATACACAAACGAAAGAAATTGTGTGTGTGGTAAATGTACACATCATCCATCATGATGTGTATGTGCACATGTGAGTTAGCACAAGATAAGCATCGCTCCAAGAAATTCGAGGCACGATAGAGAAATATGTAATCCATCATAAAAGAATAGTGATTGTCTATAACACGATGGGGACACAAATTGAGCATACAATTATATGGCACATAAATAGAATTGTTATTCATGGGGAGCATATTGTGCACACAAGTATTGGGATAATGCAATTGATGGGATGGATCCAAATCTCCTAACATGTATGAGGAAACTATGGGGGTCTCCTCACGAGCAATATTGGAAAAATCATATGGAGAAAATGGACAACATCCAAAACAATGCATATTCGAAGCTAGGTGGTCATGGCATGGCATATGAGATAAATGATGCAAAGGAAGCATATCAATATCATCACAAGAAAAACAAATGCCCATAACCATGGGCTTGTCATCTATGCCATATGTCGGGGATATACCCCGCGGTATGACCCGGCCAGAGTCATAACCCGGCTGGGACTTGGTAAACCGACAGATAGTTAAGGCTGACAGTTAAGACAGACAGTTAAGACAGATGGTTAAGCCATACGGTAAACCGGGCAGGTGGCAAACCGGCAGACAGTTAACCCAGATGATAGCCTGATGGATGTTAAGTCGGATGATAACCCGGGAGATGTTAAGTCAGATCATAACCCGACAGACCATCATAAACCGACAAACAGTCATAAACCGGCAGACAGTGATAACTGGTTGACAGTCATAACCCGACAGATAGAGTCACCTGGGGTTATGAAGCCCAAGACGTTATGAAGCCCAAGACGTTATAAAGCCCAAGACGTTATGAAGCCCAAGACGTTAAGAAGCCCATGAAGAGGAGTCAAAATAGTTTAAGTCTTAATCCGAGTTGGACTCTACATGTGACCCGCCCCTTCAACTTATATATGGAGGGGCAGGGCACCCCAAGAGGGGAGAGAGAATAACCTTAGGGCTAGACATAACTAGGAGAGCCGGTTTACGGCGACTCCCTCGTGATGATAATGAGACCTAGCCACAAACAGCATGTAGGGTTGTTACCGGATGATGTTTCCCGGGGCCCGAAGCTGTCTAAATCTTTGTCTTGCGTGTTGCGTCTCTCGATTCCGCTCAACCCCTCTCAAGCTACCACATAGATGCGTTGGCCTCGCGACTAAGTCCTCGCACTAGGACATCTGGCGTGACAAATCCACGACAGTTGGTGCCCACCTTGGGGCTTGCGCACGGTGGTGTTGAGTTCTTGGAGGGATCTTTTTAGGATCGAAAAATTCACAATTTTTTCTGATGAAGAAGAACTGGCATGGAACAATTAAACTTGGGTTCGCGTAAACCTCGAAGCAGAGCTGGTAATGTTGATCGTGTTAAGATCAGACTCATGATTAAGCTTCAGAGCGGTCAGTTTTTTCCTTCTCGAATTACGAGACGTATACGCCGGGACCGCAATCTGGCGCTGTGGGCAAATCGCCGCAACTTTTGTTCTCTTCTGATCGACGTGAAGCCTGCAGACTAATGGGCAACCACATCTGTTCGTACAAGCCAACAGTAGCAGTCGTACTACTTCAATTAGTACTCTGCCATGTGAAGGCCAAGTTGATCCACAACTCCAAGTATTTTATTGGCCCGAAATTGCTATCGGGGGTGGCAATTAGATCAGATCTGCCTTTGCAAGTTCATATACACACACAAGAAAAAGAGGAGAAAAGGGGGGCTACGACCAGGAAAAGGACTTGGGCGTTGACCCGGATTCCTCTTCTACCGCTGTGATCCGTGCCTTGCCTGGCCAGTCCGCCCTGCTCGCTCCGGGTTGCTGATGAGTCGCAACTCCGTTTTGACTCACCCTCGAGGAGTGGCTGGATTGGTTCTGCCGGGCGCTGCTCCTGCTTGCTCCGGATTACTGGCAACCCGCCGATGAGCCGCCGCTCCGATTTTGACCCGACCTCGCTGGTCTGCTGCCGCGCCTACTACGAGCCGGATGTGGACTCATTGAACCGGCCACGATTCAGAAGCAGATGTCTCCGGGCTTGGACTCCTCTTGCGACTCGCTTCGTCAAAACGCTGTGCCTCCGCTGTCGCCGGTTTGCGCATCCAGCTCACCGGTGCCGCTTTGTCTCGCCTCTGCCTCCGCCGGTTGCCGTCAAGTCGCCTACCACCGGCTCTAACCCGGTCACGCCGACCGTTTCTGAGTCGACCCGGCCTCGAATAGATGTCTCTGCCATTGCAATCAACGGCCGCAGTCCGAGCCTCCGTGGCTGGACCACGCCGAGCCGCCTTATCCTTTCTTTGGTTTGGATCAAGAAGGAAACTAAACCCTGTCAGAAGGACGTGTGTACATACTGCAGCAATTGAAACCAAAGTCAAAGTAAGGGATTGAGGTCCAGTCAACAGCGAAAACAATCTGTGATTCAGAAACGAATTTTAGGCCACGGACTCGGTCTCTGCTGTTGAACCGCCCTCGCCGCCACTGGTCTCCGCACCAAGCCCAGCCTCAGGCGCCGCCGTTAAGCCGCCCGTTCCTTCTATGAGCCGCCGTTGCGCTGGCCTCATCTCCGCTGTCGCACCAAACCACCCTGGTATCACCTCGCCTCCGGTATGAAACGCTTCTGCCGCTTCCGCGGTTTTGGTAAACCGTTTTGCAGCCATTGTGGCTTTGGCCCGTTTCAAGTCCCAGCCGCCCCTGCCGGATTATGCCTGGCCCGCCGCGCCTCACTGAAGAGCCACCATCTGACTCTGAGTCACCTTTGAGCCGCCCCGCTGCCTCTGCCGCCGCACGCCTGGGTGCGCCGCTCCAACCTCATCCGCGTCACGGCCTCCAACCTGTCTCTGACGCCGGATCAATGGCTGCCCCGCGCCCATCCGAGCTGCTGCACGCGAGGCGCCGCCTCTATCCATCTTTGAGCCACGACAGCCGTGACTCGCCTTTGGCTGGCCCGAGTCATTGCAGCTGCGGACCATCTTTGCCGCGTAGGCCTCTCGCGCCGCCCTGTCCGGGCTGGGTCCACTTCGGCATCGCCGGCTGCGCCGTTTAGCCTAGCTCCGCCATGCTTCGCCCTCACTAGCGTGCTTAAGTGACCGCCTCCGGCTGCCGTCAGTCGCCTTGAACCGTCCCTGCCGATGTGGCCCGGAGCCATCTGAACTCGCATGAGCCGCCGGCCACTCGACCCGCCATGATTCGTCCTCCAAACGCCTGCGCTTGCTTCTGGTCGGCCTTTCCTCCGCTGTGAGCCGCCGAGGCCGTGACCCACGTGTGTGCTGCCTCTGATAAACTGCTGCGCCTCGGAACTGCCCCGTTTCCGCCGGGTTGTTGTGTTGATGTGTCAGGCTGAAACCCTGTTTTCTGTTCGCTGGTCTCAGTTCTTCATGAGTCAAGGTTTCAGTCGAAGTTTCTTCAGGAGCTAGCTAGCACCTGCCGTTCCTGTTATTCAATTACCCGGAGAAAGTCACATGGAATCTATACTTCGGTCAAATCCCTCATGCAGTACAAGCATCGGATGAGGTCCTGGCATGATGGATTTACTCGGCGGTCTAAACGCATGCATGTACGGATGACAAAGTACATGCATGGGCAATCCTATAAACCGGCTGACCACAGCAAAGTAAAAATGAGTCTGCGGCCTCCGCCCCAACACCATGGGATCGCCTCGCCACCTCCGAGCTGCTGCTGCCGCGCCAGAACCGGCATGCTTCCACCTCTTCGCCCGCAGAACCGCCGCGGTATCAGGAGGTGATTAGGCTAATTGACTCACATGCAATGTTCTCTGGGGTTAAACTGGTATTACTTACGGATCAGCCGTCGTCCGGACAAAGTCAGGTGATGTCTATCTAAGTCTATTTTATTGACACATATTGTTTTTATTAAAGAACAATTACTTTGGTATGTATATCTTTATGTGTAGGACAATGATTTATTATAAAAGTGGTGCCATGCCGTGCTTATGAAGTATGCGTTAGCATCATCATGCACCGATGACCGTACCGGCTTGCCGTTGAACAAGTGCGCGCAAACCACCGCCAGTGCAGCTACATCAACTCGTTGGGACAATGACTGTGATTCACTCACCTGTCCGCACCGGTTTAAAACGCCGCGGCTGACTCACCCGAGATTGATCTCAGCTTCGCGGAAGTAATCATTAAGCTCCATGGCGGATAAATTCCGGCTTAACATATCAGGTGAAGTCTATCCAATATATTTTTATGTTGCATATTGCTTTCTTTAAAAGATCAATTACTCCGGCTTGCAAAGTTATTTAATGCAGGACCTTAAATCGCCATATTGGTGCAAATTTAAAGGCCGTCAGAAAATTTCCGGCTTAAAAAGAAGGATTCCGGTTAAAAATCCGGCTCAAGGGAAAGCTGTCTCCCACAAAGCTTTGAAGCTCTCAATATATGGTTTAAGAATTTCTGGCTCAAAACAATAATCTCTCGCAAGTTCGAGTTCTCAGGAAAACTTAAAGGGACCAAAGAGAGTCTGTTGCAAAAGCACAACTCAAACATAGGTGCCCCTTGATCACAGCTCACAATAATCACTTGGGGGCTTGGTCGTATTCGAACCATAGCCACACCTCTTGATCGGCGCAAGTCCATGAGAGAAATCACTTGGGGGCTTGGTCGTAATCAAACCATAGCTACACCTCTTGATTGGCGCAAGGCCACCAGGGAAATTACTTAGGGGCCAAAGAGAGTGTTGCAAAAGCACAACTCAAACATAGGCACCCACTGAGCACAGCTCAAAATATTGCTTGGGGACTCTTTGCTTCGCAATGAACAAAGAGTCTACACTTGTAATAGGCTATCAAGCCAGGTTTGGAAGCCAGGTGTACGCACCTAAAACCCCGGGTTATCCTGCCTTCTTTAAGTAAGTCACTCCGTCCAGGTAAACCTGGTATGACCCGCCGAACGTTTGACAAGTCAATCTCATAGACCCTGAACTTGTCAAAGTTAAAACGATGATTGGTTAATGATTGAGGTACATCTTAAAAGGCTTTGTAAAATGGTTTAACTCAGTGGCCTGGCAGCCCATGAACAGCCTCGATTTGGGGCCTGGCAGCGCGTGAAAAGCCTCGCATGTTCTTTTTATGTTTTTATTTGCCAAGTTCTTTTTCCTTGGATGAGATTGATAACATTTTTTTGATAAACCAATGTTTATTGACCTGGCTTGGCTTTCAACTACAAGTTGTCAGTACATGATCAGTTATAAACCGGTGCTTATTGACCCAGCCTGGCTTTCGACTATAAGTCGCCAGTATATATTTGGATTGCGCCATTGGAATCATGCGCTTATATATCATTGCGTATATTATTCAAATCTTTAATAGCCAACATGGCTGGATTTTTATTATGGTTATCAATAACCAGTATTATGATTGAGGTTTTCAAAGTCGCTTTAGCGCAATAGATATTATTTTATCGATGGATATGATTTATTCTACAATGGAAGGAATAGTCCTGAGTCGCTGCAGGCTTACGACCCGGCACTTGGGGGCTACATTATTCAAAGTTGAGATTACATCAAAAATGCAAGTCTCATGTCGCTGCAAGCATGCACCATGACACTTGGGGGCTAATGCAAAGTCATTTTTACTAGCCTTATTGAAGACCCGACTCATCACATCATACTGAGCCGGCCCTTGGGGGCTACCAATTGCTCCTATCAACAATTCAAGGTACACAAGTTTTAATCCATTATATTGAAGGGTCCACTCCTTCAGTTGGTAAAGCACAAAGCTCTTAACCTTGTGGACGTGGGTTCAAGCCCCATGATGGGAGTTACATCATATGATGTTATTTCCAATGAAGTATATATAAAGTCCGAGCTCAGTATTACTTACTGAGCTGGCCCTTGGAGGCTACACGTTGCTGTTAAAATCTACATGATCATATTTTCAAAGTCCATGCTCATTATTGCATAATGACCCGGTCCTTGGGGGCTACACTGGTTGAAGTTTTTATGAGCATAAGGCAATTACAAGTCCCAGGTTGCTGCAAGCATGACAACCCGACACTTGGGGGCTACATATGTGGAATACTCAGTTCTGACTAGTGATTGAGATGAACAACTTGGATTTCTTCAAGCTTGTGACATTCATATTGAAGCAATTCTTAAGTTGTTACTAAGTTACCTTCTTAAGACTTGGGGGCTACAAGTGATAGGCATATAAGAGGTATATTTTCAAAGCTGATGTTAACAAACAGTTATGACCCGGTGCCATCAATATTTATAAACCGGCAACTTTAGCAATGATAAACCGGCAAGTTCTACATTCTTAAACCGGCTGAAGATCGGATGAGTATTTCAAAGACCAATATTTTTGTTAAGCATTGGGAGATGAGTCAAATGAGTTATTCTTCACAATATTTCTCTGTGACAAACCAATGTCAGCAAATTGATTATGAAGCTGGCCTATTGACCCGGATTTTCTAGAAGAAGTAAATGACAAGGACTTAAGGATGATCAGGTGTCAGCTTACAAGAATTCTTAAACCGGAGCATAATCTGTCAAATTTGTTCTTGTGTTTATTTTGCAGGATCAGTTTAACATGGATAAATCCAAATTAAACTGGGGGCTAATGTCGGGGATATACCCCGCAGTATGACCCGGCCGGAGTCATAACCCGGCTGGGACTTGGTAAACCGGCGGATGGTAAACCGACAGATAGTTAAGGCTGACAGTTAAGACAGACAGTTAAGACAGATGGTTAAGCCAGACGGTAAACCGGACAGGTGGTAAACCGGCAAACAGTTAACCCAGATGATAGCCCGGTGTATGTTAAGTCAGATGATAACCCGGGAGATGTTAAGTCAGATCATGACCCGACAGACCATCATAAACCGGCAGACAGTGATAACTGGTTGACAATCATAACCCGACAGATAGAGTCGCCTGGGGTTATGAAGCCCGAGACGTTATGAAGCCCAAGACGTTATGAAGCCCAAGACGTTGTGAAGCCCATGAAGAGGAGTCAAAATAGTTGAAGTCTTAATCCGAGTTGGACTCTACATGTGACCCACCCCTTCAACTTATATAAGGAGGGGCAGGGCACCCCAAGAGGGGAGAGAGAATAACCTTAGGGCTAGACATAACTAGGAGAGCCGGTTTACGGCGACTCCCTCGTGATTATAATGAGACCTAGCGACAAACAGCATGTAGGGTTGTTACCGGATGATGTTTCCCGGGGCCCGAAGCTGTCTAAATCTTTGGCTTGCGTGTTGCGTCTCTCGATTCCGCTCAACCCCTCTCAAGCTACCACATAGATGCGTTGGCCTCACGACTAAGTCCTCGCACTAGGACATCTGCCGTGACAAATCCACGACACCATATGTGCAAATTGGGTTCATTTTAATGGCATATGCATAGTCACTACGATGAGATTGCAAATATGACATATGGTTGATCTCATGCATAGCATATGACAAGTCAAGCAGATTGTCAAACATGATGTGACCAACAGAATTATCATAAGTGATCCTATGCAACATGGCATCACAACTAATATACTCCACATGACAATCATCAAACTCATCATAAATGGGTAAATCGCATGGGGAAATCATACTAGCATGAATCATGGAAATAGGGGATCAACGTCATGCAAGCAATCAATGTCATGATAGTCCACTAGTGGGACAAGAGCATCACCATCACCTATGTTACCTTTTTCATTCCACTCAAGTGGTGTAGGTGAGGTGGGAAAGACCAAATGGTGGTCAATATCATCATCTTGATAGAACCATGTGGGGGTGCATCATATTCCACCATGGCCATCGTCTTGTCGAAAGGGAGGACGAAGTCGTCAAGGATCGGCGCGTCATCATATATGGGACCTAGTACCAAATGAGAAGACACAACAGAGGTAGAGGTTAAGTCGTTAGAAATCATAGTGTCCTCACATGCCCTATCAACTACCTCACTCTCTCTATGTGGTGGCTCACTCACTCCCTCAAAATAGGTGCACTCGAAGTCACATATGGTGGAGTCACTCATCTCACTCAAGTGGTGGGGCTTGTGGCTCTTCTCACATGGGAATTGGGGCAACTCATCATATATGGGTCTAGTGGTGAACTCTCTCTCACTCTCAATATGGTGGCACAAGTCACTCAAGTCATCATACGTCGCCGTGGTCGAAGGGAAATACTCAACCATCTCATCACCGTTGCCGTGGATGAAGGCCGAAGGTGGCACATCATCACTCTCCTCCATGACCGAAGGGAAAATTCCATGCTCGATCATCTTGTCACCGTCGCCGTGGATGAAGGCCAAAGATGGCACATCATCACTCTCGCCTCCAAAGATGTAAGCATCATCCTTGCTCATCACCATGCCGTTCGCCTCCAAAGCTTGGTCCTCGAATGGCTCCATAGTCGTAGTCGTCGCCGCACCATCTTGAAAAAGAGTCAAACTAGACTCGGCATCATCAATGCCACAAAGAGGGATTTCGGTGGATTCGAAATTGGGAGCGTTGTCTTGGAGCTCGTCGGCCTTGGACATCATGGTGGTACTATCCTCATGCTCTCCGTCTTGGAGCTTGGTCTTCGAGAAGTGTGATTGGGGTGGAGAAGCCTTATCCTTCATGAGTTCTTGTTCCGCCTTGAGAGCACCAATGTAGTTGTCGTCGAGGGACTTGTAGTTCTCGAGGAAGATAGTCTTGGAGATGTCATTGTGCAATACCATCATGAAGTGGAACTTCATCGAAATGGGGTCGTCCACGCCGGCTCGTCACAACGCATTCTTCATCTCCTTGAAGTACGCGTCGATGGACTTGGATCCTTGGATGGTGTTCTCCAATTGGCATAGAAGTTGTTCCGTGAAGGTGGGACGCATGAACTCTCGCAGCATAGCTCTCTTCGTCTTGGGCCAACTCATGTCGTAGCTCTCCAAAGGTGTGTGAAGCCACCATGTCGACACATAGCCGTGGAAGTTCATTGCGGTGCACTTCACTTGATCTTCGGGGGGGGGGGGGACTTGATGTAGCTTGAGGTAGTCGTCCATCAGGCACTCCCACTCGAGGTACTCCTCGGGTTCTTGAGTCCCATATAAAGGAATCTTGTGGTCGGTGTCGAGGTCGTAGTAGCTCGTGGAAGCCGCGGACTTGAGCTTGGGGAGCTTCTCATGACACTAGTCTTGGGGTGCTTGTTGGCGAAGATGCCGTATGTACATAGGAGAAGATACCTTGAAGTCGCTTGGCCAAGATGCCAAGGGAGGTAGTGAAGTCGTAGAGCGGTGGTTGGTGTTGAGATCTTGACCTTCACGTTCTGGTCGGTGGTGGTGTTGATGCTGATGTGACCTTGCCGGAGATGGTAGCTCGGAAGGATGTGCTCTTGATCGTCTTTTTGAAGATGATGAAGATCTCTTGTAGGACTTGATGAGGGCTTTGATCTCCTCCATTTGAGCATCCATCTTAGCGTCCAAGTTGTTTTTCGTGGCGTTGAACTCGTCGTTGTTGTTGTAGACAGAAAGAGGTGTGCTTTGCCTATCCATCACAAGACTCAAGCAAATGTGAGTGGGAGAAAGAGAAGAACTAGACCAATGTACCTTACCCGATGTTGAAGATGGATCAATGACCACTCAGTAATGTATCAAGGAAATAACACAATTCGTACCGGATTTTGTCAATTCTCACACCTACACAAGTAAAGCTTTTGGAGTAGCTTGGTGAGGATAGTGGCACAAGAAATTGATGCAAAATGTTAGCAACAGTCAATAATGTTGAAAAAGATTCACAAATTCGCAAGTGAAACAAGTAGACCAATAGCAATATGGCACACGGAAATGCACACACGGATAGATAAACGGGGTCATGCAACCAAGGAATGAGCTCAAAATGTGGAATCCACAGAAAATGCTCTTGTTGCACAACTCTAGAGAGACGCTAGCACGATTGCACAATAGGCGGATATGACACTTGTGCACAACCTATAAGATGCAAAATGCAAGGACTTCTATCCCAAGTATACTATGTGTATGTTGTTCTTGGTGTTTCTCACAAGATGATCCAAGATGATCAGTTATGACAATCTTATACACAATGTGGTAAGATGCTATGGCTATTGCTTACAAGCTTCTTTGCTATCTTTTTCTTTGCTTAAAAGCTTATTCTTTTTTTTATATGGCCACCATGCGAAATGCACAAACCAAGATAGCAATTGTGTATATACGGGAACAATCTTGTGGCACAAGAGATGATATGATAGCAAGATGATACCAATATGATATGGTATGTATGCAATGGAAGGTGTAGATCGATGATCACTAATGTGCACAAGTAACGTTGCCGACAACACTCAAAGGCTAGTCTCGACAGGCAAGTGACGCAAAATGGCCTAGGGGTTATCAATACTATCGCAAGAATGAATGTACAATGATGGGATACCATGATACCAAGATTATATAGAGCTTACCGTCTTGCTTACGGTTAGGGTGTCAAAATGGTGAAGGTGGTCGATGTCGAATGCTTGTAGAAGTTGAGAGGCGGTGTTGTCGATGTCGAACCAATCGTAGTTAGCCGAAACACCCTAGGAAGCGGAAAATCGTGAACTCAAAATCTCAAATGTCAAATGGTGGCAGTGGAATGCGGTGGTGGTGGTGGAAGTATTGGAGAAAACCCGGTCAAAAATGGGTTAAGGTGGCAGAAGGGTATGATGGGCTATACACGGTTTCGGAGTTGAAGGCACGGTCCCTAAGTACCCGAAACACCTTAGGAGACACAACTCACAACACAAACAAAATTGGGTTAAGTTGGGGTAGCGGAAGTGTATGGTGGGCAAGCCTGTGCGGAAGTTATGGTGGTGGTTGATGAAGAAGCAACTGTCTTTAAGTAGTCTAAACACCTTAGGAGACCCGAATCACAAATCAAACAACCTCAAATGCAATGGGGAATAAAATGGGTTAGGTTGCGGAAGTCGGTGGTGGTAATGTGGAAGATATGGTGGAAGCCCTAGGCAAATATGCCAAAGTTTCAACAATTTTATGGAGTCAAATGATGTTGGTAGTATTTTTGTGGGATGGGAGATGTCAATAGCTTCAAAATGAGCTAAAGAACGTCAAAATCGGACTCCGGATGAATTAGTTATGGTCAAACTGGTGAAACACGGGAGACTGAAATCCCAGGGGCCGGAAATCCGGGACGTGATGTCCAGAACAGCGCGTGATTTGCGCTCTAGGAGACGGATGTCCAGGGCCACGGGTTGGATGTCCAGGCTCCAAATCCGAGGATGAACTCGAGGAACTCGATTTTGGGGGTGGAAATTGATGATTTTGGGGACAAAATTGGAGAGATTCCATGTATGGGAAGTGGGGAAACTTGGGGAAGAGATAGTCCACTAGTAACACAATGAATCCACGGATCAAAATCAAGAAAACATCATCAAACCAACTAATCATGATACCAAGATGATGTAGGGTGGATACCCTACTGCCGATCTTTCACAATTTGGAGGGGATCCCGCGAAGAACACGAGGGGAAACACGAGGGAAATCACGAGGGGAATGAGAGGACACACTCAAATCAACAAGAAACAATCACACATGTGCTAGATCCGAGTACACGTAGAGATCACACGGTCAAAATCCAACAAAGGATGATACATAGGGTAACTAGTTCATCTCCGTGAGGAGGCCTTGAATCCGCAAGGGATCTTCTCGTGAGGGGCCTTGAATCCAAGCATGGATCTTCTCCGTAGAGGTCGCGGTCTCTCTCGATGGAGTAGAACCACAAGGATGAGCAAAGCTCTATCTCTAAATGAGCTATCACAATGCTAACCCTAACTAGGAGGAGGGGGTGGCCTATTTATAGTCTAAGCCACGAAGGGGTAAGTGGGAAAGGGATATATGTGCTTCAGCCTGTTACTGTGCGTAGACGGAGGGGGCCGGATGTCCGGGCCTTCGAGGGGGTGCCGGATGTCCGAGCTATGGGGGCCGGTTGTCTAGGGCCTGGGAGACCAACTTCGGTGAGGTTCTATGATGGAGTGCCAGATTTCCGGGGCTGGGCCGGATGTCCGGACGGCTCGGGCCGGATGTCCGTGGCCTGGGCCGGATGTCCAGGCCCTGTAGCTCGTCGGTTGGGCTGCTGCTGTAGTCACCTTCAAGGGGATGTCCGGGTATGTGGCCGGATGTCCGAGTCCTGGGAGCTATCTTCGTCTTCTTCCGTCGCCAACTTCCATGCTTCCCTTGTGGATGGTGTAGTTGTACACTTGCGCTCGCACTCCTCCTCGTCGTCCATGGTGCTCCGACAATGCCTATGTATGCACACGAATGGAGTGTCAAGTCGTATACCATCCTCGAAGGGGTCAAGTGAACACACGTAAAGGAGACGATTCACCTTTGTGTATGTGAAGTAGATGTCGCACGTGTCACTCGCCAAACGGACTCTTGACATGGTGATGTTCGTAGGATGCTCCGCATCACCAAGTGACAACTAACCAATCTAGGAGACACCACTCTCTAAAAGGTAATAGATGTTGTGTTGATAATGAACTCCTTGCTCTTTTGCTTCAAATGTTAGTCTCCCCAACACTCAACTCTCTCACACAGATTTGGATATGGTGGAAAGAAGATTTGAGTGGAAAGCAACTTGGGGAAGGCTAGAAATCAAGAACCTTGTGGTAGGATTGGAATGTCTTGATCTTAACACATGAGTAGGTGGTTCTCTCTCAGAAAATGTATGCTGGAAGTGTAGGCACGTTCTGATGGCTCTTTCACAAATGGAGAAGGGGGTGGAGGGGTATATATAGCCTCCACACAAAATCCAACCGGTACACACATTTGACCCAACTCGGTCAGACCGAATAGAAGAACTCGGTGAGACCGATTTAGTTCAAAATGTGAGCATTAGGAATCTCGGTGGGACTGACTGGAACAACTCGGTGGGGCCGATGTGCTAGAGCTTAGGGAAAACATAAACTCGGTGACACCGATTGCATCAACTCATGAGGCCGAAGTGAAGCAATAAGGCAACAGAGAAAATGTCAAGCCAACTCGGTGAGACAGATCGCTATTCTAGTGAGACCGAAATAATTGCAACACACAACAGTGACTTGGCAAGGCCATCTCGGTTAGACCAAGATCCGTATCGGTGTGACCGAACTGTTAGGGTTTCTAGCAGCGGCTATGTCATATGAACTCGGTGGCGCCAGATAGAAAGAATCGAGCCGAGTTGGAGTTTAGGGTTTTGACATATTCGGAATGAGAAAGTGGTTGAGGGCTTTGGAGCAATATCACTAAGCATTTTGAGCAAGTAGACCATTAAGCAACACCTCATCCCCTTTTAATAGTATTGGCTTTCCTATGGACTCAATGTGATCTTGGGTCACTAAAATAGAAATGAAGAGTCTTGAGCTTTAGCCAATGCATGTCCTTGATACCTTGAAAGGGGTTCCACATCCTCTTGTCCTTTCCACGCCATTGTTGAACTTGTCTAAAATACTCTAGATAAAGGCATTAGTCCAACAAGAGATATGTTGACATTAATTACCAAAATCACCCAGGGAGAACTTGTGCTTTCACTATTTCAAAGCACAAGTGTGGAAAAAGGATAGTAACATTGTCCCTTCTCTCTTTTTCTCTCTTTTTCTCTCTTTTTTTGTTTGGGCTCTTTGTCCTCATTTTTTATTTTGGGCTCTTTGGCCTCTTTTTTTTATGGGCTTCTTTGGCCTCCTTTATTTTTTTAAGTCCGGAGACTCGTCCCAACTTGTGAGGGAATCATAGCTTCCATCATCCTGTCCTCAAATGGGACAATGCTCTAATAATTATGATCAACTCACTTTTATAGAACAAAGGTATAACTCTATATGAATGCCTAATGCATATGAGAACAATATGACAATGATGGTGTGTGTCATAATAAAATGGAACGGTGGAAGTTGCATGGCAATATATCTCGGAATGGCTATGGAAATGCCATAATAGGTAGGTATAGTGGCTGTTTTGAGGAAGGTAAAGGGTGGGTTTAATGCACCGGCGAAAGTTGCGCGGTACTAGAGAGGCTAGCAATGGTGGAAGGGTGAGAGTGCGTATAATCCAGGGACTCAACATTAGTCATAAAGAACTCGCATACTTATTGCAAAAATTTATTAGTCATTGAAACAAAGTACTACACACATGCTCCTAGGGGGATAGATTGGTAGGAAAAGACATCGCTCGTCCCCGACCGCCACTCATAAGGAAGACAATCAAAGAATAAATCATGCTCCGACTTCATCACATAACGGTTCACCATATGTGCATGCTACGGGAATCACAAACTTTAACACAAGTATTTCTACCAATCCACAATTACTCACTAGCATGACTCTAATACCACCATCTTTATATCTCAAAACAAATGCAAGGAATCAAACTTCTCATATTATTCAATGCTCTTTATATGAAAGTTTTTATTATATCCCTCTTGGATGCCCATCATATTAGGACTAAATTCATAACCTAAGAAAATTACCCTGCTGTTTAAAGACTCAAAATAATATAAGTGAAGCATGAGAGTTCATTAATTTCTATAAAATAAAGCCACCGCCGTGCTCTAAAAAGATAGAAGTGAAGCACTAGAGCAAACTGCCTAGCTCAAAACATATAACTGAAGCACATAGAGTATTCTAATAAATTCACGATTAAAGCATGTCCCTCTCAATAGGTATGTAAAGAAAGGATGATTGTGGCAAACTAAGAATAAAAATGCTCATATCATACAAGACGCTCCAAGCAAAACACATATCATGTGTCGAATAAAAATATAGCCTCAAGTAAATTTACTGATGGATTGAAGACAAAAGAAGGGATGCCATCCGGGGCATCCCAAGCTTAGATGCTTAGTTGTCCTTGAATATTACCTTGCGGTACCTTGAGCATCCCCAAGGTTAGGATCTTGCCACTCCTTATTCGATAGTCCATCAAATCTTTACCCAAACTTGGAAACTTCACAACACAAAACTCAACAGAAAACTCATAAGCTCCGTTAGTATAATAAAATAAATCACCACTTAGGTACTGTTGTGAACTCATTGTAAATTTATATTGGTGTAATATCTCCTGTATTCCAACTTCTCCATGGTTCATACCCCCCCCCCCCCCGATAGTACCCATAGATTCATCAAAATAAGCAAACAACACATAGAAAACAGAATCTGTCAAAAACAGAACAGTCTGTAGTAATATGGAAACTTCGTATACTTATGTAACTCAAAAATTCTGAAAAATTAGGAAAACCTAGGCAATTTGTATGCCAATATTGTGTAAAAAAATTCAGAGCATGTCAATCTTGTGTAAAAAATTCAGATCAAAAGCACGTTTCTATGATTTTTTTTAGAATTCTGGCAATAATTGCAAAAGTTTCTGTTTTTCAGCATGATCAAATCAACTATCACCATAGACCATCCCAAAGGTCTTACTTGGCTCAAACACTAATTAAAACAACAAAACACAATTACTATAGAAGTAATAATGTGTATTCTCATAAAAACGAAAAGAAAAATATTGGGTTGTATCCCAACAAGTGCTTTCCTTTAAAGCCTTTTAGCTAGGCAGGGATAATTTTAATGATGCTCACATGAAAGATAGCAGTTGAAACATGAAGAGAGCATCATGTAACATGTGAAAAACAAGTTTAAGTCTAATACTTCCTATGCATAAGCTTTTTATAAGCAAACAAATGATCAAGACAAGTAAAAACTAGCATATGCAAGGAAGAAGAAAGGAACAATAGCAATCTCAACATAACGAGAGTTAATTTAGCAACATGAAAATTTATACAATAATATTTACCTCCCTCATAATAATTACATGTAGGATCATAATCAAATTGAACAATATAGCTATCACATAAAATTTTCTCTTCATGATCCACATGCATGCAAAGTTGTCACTCTTCCAAAATAGTGGGATTACATAATCATTACTTCTCCAAGACCACTTTTGTCAAAATTTTCATAAGATTGATCGATTTCCAAAGTAGTGGGATCATTATTTCCTAAAGTTGACACTCTTACAAACTCACTTTTAATATTATCTCAAACATTAGGCTTAAACAAATTTTCAATATCATAAGATGCATCACCCCAATCATGATCACTACAATAAGTAGTGGACATAGCAAAATTAGCATCCCCAACCTTGGGGTTTTGCATATTATTAGCACAATTGAAATTAATAGAATTTATAATAACATCATTGGAATCATGCTTTTCTTTTAAGGAGCTATCATGAATCACTTCATAAATTTATTTTTTTAACACTTCATCACAATATTCAGATTCACGAATTTCAAGCAAAACTTCATAAAGATAATCTAGTGCACTCAACTCACTAGCAATTGGTTCATCATAATTAGATATTTTAAAAAGATTAGCAAGTGGATGAGGATCCATAAGCTTTTTGCTTTCTGATTTTCAATAAACACACAATTATACCAAGCGAACAAGCAAACGAACCAAGTAAGACGTAAAGGCAAACAAAAAGGCAAACGGAAAGAAGGCAAATATTTTTGTGTTTGTCTAAAAATGTTTAAGTGGGGGAGAGGAAAATGAGAGGCAAATGGCAAATAATGTAAGTGCAAGAGATGAGAGTTTAGGATAGGTACTTGGTAGGCTTGATGTAGAACCTTCCCGGCAACGGCGCCGGAAATTCTTCCTGCTACTTCTTGAGCTTGCATTGATTTTTCCCTTGAAAGGGAAAGGGTGATGCAGCAAAGTAGAGATAAATATTTCCCTCAGCTAAGAACCAAGGTATCAATCCAGTAGGAGGCACAAGCAAGTCCCCAATATATGCACCTCCACAAACTAACAAACACTTGCACACAACGCGAAAAAGGGGTTGTCAGTCCCTTCACGGTCACAAACAAGAGTGTGATATAATAGAGATAGGTATAAAAGATAAATAAAAGAGCAAACTAAAGTAAATATAAATAAATTGCAGCAAGGTATTTTTGGGTTTTTTGGTTTATAGATCTGAAAATATATGATGGAAAATAGACCCGGGGGCCATAGGTTTCACTAGAGGCTTCTCTCTTGAAAGAAAACATACGGTGGGTAAACAAATTACTGTTGAGCAATTGATAGAAAAGTGCATAGTTATGATGATGTCTAAGGCAATGATCATGAATATAGGCATCACGTCCGTGACAAGTAGACCGAAACGAATCTACATCTACTACTATTACTCCACACATCGACCGACTCCTGCCTGCATCTACAATATTAAGTTCATAAGAACAAAGCAACACTTTAAGTAAGATGACATGATGTAGAGGGATAAACTCAAGAAATATGATATAAACCCCATATTTTTATCCTCGATGGCAACAATGCAATATGTGTCTCGCTACCCCTTCTGTCACTGGGTGAGGACATCGCAAGATTGAACCCAAAACTAAACACCTCTCCCACTGCAAGAAAAACCAATCTAGTTGGCCAAACCAAACCGATAATTCGAAGAGATATACAAAGATATCTTAATCATGCATAAAAGAGTTCAGAGAAGACTCATATAATATTCATAAATAATCTGATCATAAGTCCACAAAGAAAATAGGTTACAAAGTCCAAATATCCATGCTTCAAAGAAAAGAATATGCAATGAACATGTTAGGCAGCATTCCACATCAAAAATTCTGTTTTAATCATTTACCTCCTCGAGGACGAGCAGGAATTAACCTTGGGGATGCTGATACGTCACCAACGTATCTATATTTTTTTATTGTTCCATGTTGTTATATTATCATTCTTGGATGTTTTACCATCATTTTATATCATTTCTGGTACTAACCTATTGACATAGTGCCTAGTGCCAGTTGCTGTATTCTGCTTATTTTTTACATCGCAGGAAATGAATACCAAACGGATTCCAAATGCAACGAAACGTTTTGTGGAATTTTTATGGACCAGAAGACACCCAATGGGCCGGAGAAGCACCTGGGGGGCCCCGAGGGGGGCACAACCTACCAGGGCGCGCTTGGGCCCCCAAGCGCGCCCAGGTGGGTTGTGCCCACCTCGGTGGCCTCCCGCATCGCCTCTTTGCTCTATAAATACCCCAATATTCCAGAAACCCTAGGGGAGTCGTCGAAAATCAATTCTAGCCGCACGTTCCAGAACCACCAGATCCAATCTAGACACCATCACGGAGGGGTTCATCATCCTCATTGGTGCCTCTCCGATGATGCGTGAGTAGTTCATTGTAGACCTACGGGTCCGTAGTGTTGGGGAACGTAGTAATTTCAAAAAAAATCTACGCACACGCAAGATCATGGTGATGCATAGCAACGAGAGGGGAGAGTGTGTCCACATACGCTCGTACACCGAAAGCGGAAGCGTTAGCTCAACGCGGTTGATGTAGTCGTACGTCTTCACGATCCGACCGATCAAGTACCGAACGCACGGCACCTCCGAGTTCTGCACACGTTCAATTCGATGACGTCCCTCGAACTCCGATCCAGCCGAGTGTTGAGGGAGAATTTCGTCAGCACGACGGCGTGGTGACGATGATGATGTTCTACCGATGCAGGGCTTCGCCTAAGCACTGCTACGATATTATCGAGGTGGACTATGGTGGAGGGGGGGCACCGCACACGGCTAAGAGATCCAAAGGATCAATTGTTGTGTCTATGGGGTGCCCCCCTGCCCCCGTATATAAAGGAGCAAGGGGGGAGGCGGCCGGCCAAGGAGGAGGGCGCGCCAAGGGGGGAGTCCTACTCCCACCGGGAGTAGGACTCCTCCTTTCCTTGTTGGAGTAGGAGAGAAGGAAAGAGGGGGAGAGGGAGAAGGAAAAGGGGGCTGCACCCCTTGTCCAATTCGGAATAGAGGGGGGTTGCGCGCCTCCTTCCTTTTGACCTCTCTCCTCTATTCCTGTATGGACCAATAAGGCCCAATACTTCTCCCTGGCGAATTCCCGTAACTCTTCGGTACTCCGATAAATACCCGAATCACTCGGAACCTTTCCGAAGTCCGAATATAGTCGTCCAATATATCGATCTTTACGTCTCGGCCATTTCAAGACTCCTCATCATGTCCCCGATCTCATCCGGGACTCCGAACTACCTTCGGTACATCAAAACACATAAACTCATAATATAACCGTCATCGAACATTAAGCGTGCGGACCCTACGGGTTCGAGAACTATGTAGACATGACCGAGACACGTCTCCGGTCAATAACCAATAGCGGAACATGGATGCTCATATTGGCTCCCACATATTCTACGAAGATCTTTATCGGTCAGACCACATAACAACATACGTTGTTCCCTTTGTCATCGGTATGTTACTTGTCCGAGATTCGATCGTCGGTATCTCAATACCTACTTCAATCTCGTTACCGGCAAGTCTCTTTACTTGTTCTGTAATACATCATCCTGCAACTAACTCATTAGTTACAATGCTTGCAAGGCTTATAGTGATGTGCATTACTGAGTGGGCCCAGAGATACCTCTCCGACAATCGGAGTGACAAATCCTAATCTCGAAATACGCCAACCCAACATGTACCTTTGGAAGCACATCTAGATCACCTTTATAATCACCCAGTTACGTTGTGACGTTTGGTAGCACACAAAGTGTTCCTCCGGTAAATGGGAGTTGCATAATCTCATAGTCATAGGAACATGTATAAGTCATGAAGAAAGCAATAGCAGAATACTAAACGATCGTGTGCTAAGCTAACGGAATGGGTCAAGTCAATCACATCATTCTCCTAATGATCTAATCCCGTTAATCAAATGACAACTCATTTCTATGGCTAGGAAACATAACCATCTTTGATCAACGAGCTAGTCAAGTAGAGGCATACTAGTGATACTCTGTTTGTCTATGTATTCACACATGTATCATGTTTCCGGTTAATACAATTCCAGCATGAATAATAAACATTTATCATGATATAAGGAAATAAATAATAACTTTATTATTGCCTCTAGGGCATATTTCCTTCAGTCTCCCACTGGCACTAGAGTCAATAATCTAGTTCACATCGCCACGTGATTTAACATCAATAATTCACATCACCATGTGATTAACACCCATAGTTCACATCGTCATGTGACCAACACCCAAAGGGTTTACTAAAGTCAATAATCTAGTTCACATCGCTATGTGATTAACACCCAAAGAGTACTAAGGTGTGATCATGTTTTTGCTTGTGAGATAATTTTAGTCAACGGGTCTGTCACATTCAGATCCGTAAGTATTTTGCAAATTTCTATGTCTACAATGCTCTGCACGGAGCTACTCTAGCTAATTGCTCCCACTTTCAATATGTATCTAGACCGATACTTAGGGTCATCTAGATTAGTGTCAAAACTTGCATCGACGTAACCCTTTACGACGAACCTTTTATCACTTCCATAATCGAGAAACATATCCTTATTCCACTAAGGATAATTTTGACCGCTGTCCAGTGATCTACTCCTAGATCACTATTGTACTCCCTTGCCAAAATCAGTGTAGGGTATACAATAGATGTGGTACACAGCATGACATACTTTATAGAACCTATGGCCGAGGCATAGGGAATGACTTTCATTCTCTTTCTATCTCCTGCCGTGGTCGGGCTTTGAGTCTTACTCAATTTCACACCTTGTAACACAGGCAAGAACTCTTTCTTTGACTGCTCCATTTTGAACTACTTCAAAATCTTGTTAAGGTATGTACTCATTGAAAAAACTTATCAAGCGTCTTGATCTATCTCTATAGATCTTGATGCTCAATATGTAGGCAGCTTCACCGAGGTCTTTCTTTGAAAAACTCCTTTCATACACTCCTTTATGCTTTGCAGAATAATTCTACATTATTTCCGATCAACAATATGTCATTCACATATACTTATCAGAAATGATGTAGTGCTCCCACTCACTTTCTTGTAAATACAGGCTTCACCGCAAGTCTGTATAAAACTATATCCTTTGATCAACTTATCAAAGCGTATATTCCAACTCCGAGATGCTTGCACCAGTCCATAGATGGATCGCTGGAGCTTGCATATTTTGTTAGCACCTTTAGGATTGACAAAACCTTCTGGTTGCATCATATACAACTCTTCTTTAATAAATCCATTAAGGAATGCAGTTTTTGTTTATCCATTTGCCAGATTTCATAAAATGCGGCAATTGCTAACATGATTCGGACAGACTTAAGCATAGATACGAGTGAGAAACTCTCATCGTAGTCAACACCTTGAACTTGTCGAAAACCTTTTTGCGACAATTCTAGCTTTGTAGATAGTAACACTACTATCAGCGTCCGTCTTCCTCTTGAAGATCGATTTATTTTCTATGGCTTGCCGATCACCGGGTAAGTCAACCAAAGTCCACACTTTGTTCTCATACATGGATCCCATCTCAGATTTCAAGGCCTCAAGCCATTTTGCGGAATCTGGGATCATCATCGCTTCCTCATAGTTCGTAGGTTCGTCATGGTCAAGTAACATGACCTCCAGAACAGGATTACCGTACCACTCTGGTGCGGATCTCACTCTGGTTGACCTACGAGGTTCGGTAGTAACTTGATCTGAAGTTACATGATCATCATCATTAGCTTCCTCACTAATTGGTGTAGGAGTCACAGGAACAAATTTCTGTGGTGAACTACTTTCCAATAAGGGAGCAGGTACAGTTACCTCATCAAGTTCTACTTTCCTCCCACTCACTTCTTTCGAGAGAAACTCCTTCTCTAGAAAGGATCCATTCTTAGCAACGAATATCTTGCCTTCGGAACTGTGATAGAAGGTGTACCCAATTGTCTCCTTTGGGTATCCTATGAAGACACATTTCTCCGATTTGGGTTTGAGCTTATCAGGATGAAACTTCTTCTTATAAGCATCGCAACCCCAAACTTTAAGAAACGACAACTTTGGTTTCTTGCCAAACCACAGTTCATATGGTGTCGTCTCAAACGGATTTAGATGGTGCCTCTTTTTTTACGTGAATGCAGCTGTCTCTAATGCATAACCCCAAAACTATAGTGGTAAATCGGTAAGAAACATCATAGATTGCACTATATCCAATAAAGTACGATTATGACGTTCGGACACACCATTATGCTGTGGTGTTCCAGGTGGCACGAATTTGTGAAACTATTCCACATTGTTTTAATTGAAGACCAGACTCGTAACTCAAATATTTGTCTCCGCGATCACATCGTAGAAACCTTATTTTCTTGTCACGATGATTTTCCATTTCACTCTGAAATTCTTTGAACTTTTCAAATGTTTCAGACTTATGTTTCATCAAGTAGATATACCCATATCTGCTCAAATCATCTGTGAAGGTCAGAAAATAACGATACCCGCCGCGAGCCTCAACACTCATCGGATCACATACATCAGTATGTATTATTTCCAATAAGTCAGTTGCTTGCTCCATTGTTCCAGAGAACGGAGTCTTAGTCATCTTGCCCATAAGGCATGGTTCGCAAGCATCAAGTGATTCATAATCAAGTGATTCCAAAAGCCCATCAGCATGGAGTTTCTTCATGCGCTTTACACCAATATGACCTAAACGGCAGTGCCACAAATAAGTTGCACTATCATTATTAACTTTGCATCTTTTGGCTTCAATATTATGAATATGTGTATCACTACGATCGAGATCCAACGAACCATTTTCATTGGGTGTGTAACCATATAAGGTTTTATTCATGTAAACAGAACAACAATTATTCTCTAACTTAAATGAATAAACGTTTTGCAATAAACATGATCAAATCAAATTCATGCTCAACGCAAACACCAAATAACACTTATTTAGGTTCAACACTAATCCCGAAAGTGTAGGGAGCGTGCGATGATGATCATATCAATCTTGGAACCACTTCAAACACACATCGTCACTTTACCCTTAACTAGTCTCTGTTCATTCTGCAACTCCCGTTTCGAGTTACTACTCTTAGCAACTAAACCAGTATCAAATACCGAGGGGTTGCTACGAACACTAGTAAAATACACATCAATAATTTGTATATCAAATATACCTTTGTTCACTTTGCCATCCTTCTTATCCGCCAAATACTTGGGGCAGTTCCCCTTCCAGTGACCAGTCCCTTTGCAGTAGAAGCACTTAGTCTCAGGCTTAGGTACAGACTTGGGCTTCTTCACTTGAGTAGCAACTTGCTTGCCGTTCTTCTTGAAGTTCCCCTTCTATCCCTTTGCCCTTTTCTTGAAACTAGTGGTCTTGTTAACCATCAACACTTGATGCTCTTTCTTGATTTCTACCTTCGTCGATTTCAGCATCGCGAAGAGCTCGGGAATTACTTTCGTCATCCCTTACATACTATAGTTCATCACAAAGTTCTACTAACTTGGTGATGGTGACTAGAGAATTCTGTCAATCACTATTTTATCTGGAAGATTAACTCCCACTTGATTCAAGTGATTGTAGTACCCAGAAAATCTGAGCACATGCTCACTACTTGAGCTATTCTCCTCCATCTTTTAGCTATAAAACTTGTTGGAGACTTCATATCTCTCAACTCGGGTATTTGCTTGAAATATTAACTTCAACTCCTGGAACATCTCATATGGTCCATGACGTTCAAAACATCTTTGAAGTCCCGATTCTAAGCCGTTAAGCATGGTGCACTAAACTATCAAGTGGTCATCATATTGAGCTAGCCAAACGTTCATAACGTCTGCATCTGCTCCTGCAATAGGTCTGTCACCTAGCGGTGCATCAAGGACATAATTCTTTTGTGCAGCAATGAGGATAATCCTCAGATCACGGATCCAATCCGCATCTTTGCTACTAACATCTTTCAACATAATTTTTCTCTACGAACATATCAAAATAAACACAGGGAAGCAACAATGCGAGCTATTGATCTACAACATAATTTTAAAAAATACTATCAGGACTAAGTTCATGATAAATTTAAGTTCAATTAATCATATTACTTAAGAAGTCCCACTTAGATAGACATCCCTCTAATCCTCTAAGTGATCACGTGATCCATATCAACTAAACCATGTCCGATCATCACGTGAGATGGAGTAGTTTCAACGGTGAACATCACTATGTTGATCATATCTACTATATGATTCACGCTCGACCTTTCGGTCTCCGTGTTCCGAGGCCATATCTGTTATATGCTAGGCTCGTCAAGCTTAACCTGAGTATTCCGCGTGTGCAACTGTTTTGCACCCGTTGTATTTGAACGTAGAGCCTATCACACCCGATCATCACGTGGTGTCTCAGCATGAAGAACTTTCGCAACGGTGCATACTCAGGGAGAACACTTATACTTTGATAATTTAGTGAGGGATCATCTTATAATGCTACCGTCAATCAAAGCAAGATAAGATGCATAAAAGATAAACATCACATGCAATCAATATAAGTGATATGATATGGCCATCATCATCTTGTGCTTGTGGTCTCCATCTCCGAAACACCGTCATGATCACCATCGTCACCAACGCGACACCTTGATCTCCATCGTAGTATCGTTGTCGTCTCGCCAATCTTATGCTTCTACGACTATCGCTACCGCTTAGTGATAAAGTAAAGCATTACAGGGCGATTGCATTGCATACAATAAAGCGACAACCATATGGCTCCTGCCAGTTGCCGATAACTCGGTTACAAAACATGATCATCTCATACAATAAATTTAGCATCATGCTTTGACCATATCACATCACAACATGCCCTGCAAAAACAAGTTAGACATCCTCTACTTTGTTGTTGCAAGTTTTACGTGGCTGCTACGGGCTTAGCAAGAACCGTTCTTACCTACGCATCAAAACCACAATGATAGTTTGTCAAGTTGGTGCTGTTTTAACCTTCGCAAGGACCGGGCGTAGCCACACTCGGTTCAACTAAAGTTGGAGAAACTGACACCCGCCAGCCACCTATGTGCAAAGCACGTCGGTAGAACCAGTCTCGCGTAAGCGTACGCGTAATGTCGGTCCGGGCCGCTTCATCCAACAATATGGCCAAACCAAAGTATGACATGCTGGTAAGCAGTATGACTTATATCGCCCACAACTCACTTGTGTTCTACTCGTGCATATGACATCTACGCATAAAACCAGGCTCGGATGCCACTATTGGGGAACGTAGTAATTTCAAAAAAATTCTACGCACACGCAAGATCATGGTGATGCATAGCAACGAGAGGGGAGAGTGTGTCCACGTACCCTCGTAGACCGAAAGCGGAAGCGTTAGCACAACGTGGTTGATGTAGTCGTACGTCTTCACGATCCGACTGATCAAGTACCGAACGCACGGCACCTCCGAGTTCTGCACACGTTCAACTCGATGACGTCCCTCGAACTCCGATCCAGCGAGTGTTGAGGGAGAGTTTTGTCAGCACGACGGCGTGATGACGATGATGATGTTCTACCGATGAAGGGCTTCGCCTAAGCACTGCTACGATATTATTGAGGTGGACTATGGTGGAGGGGGGCACCGCACACGGCTAAGAGATCCAAAGGATCAATTGTTGTGTCTATGGGGTGCCCCCCTGCCCCCGTATATAAAGGAGCAAGGGGGGAGGCGGCCGGCCAAGGAGGAGGGCGCGCCAAGGGGGGAGTCCTACTCCCACCGGGAGTAGGACTCCTCCTTTCCTTGTTGGAGTAGGCGAGAAGGAAAGAGGGGGAGAGGGAGAAGGAAAAGGGGGCTACACCCCTTGTCCAATTCGGACCAGAGGGGGGGTGCGCGCCTCCTTCCTTTTGGCATCTCTCCTCTATTCCCGTATGGCCCAATAAGGCCCAATACTTCTCCCCGGCGAATTCCGGTAACTCTTCGGTACTCTGATAAATACCCGAATCACTCGGAACCTTTCCGAAGTCCGAATATAGTCGTCCAATATATCGATCTTTACGTCTCAGCCGTTTCGAGACTCCTCGTCATGTACCCGATCTCAACCGGGACTCCGAACTACCTTCGGTACATCAAAACACATAAACTCATAATATAACCGTCATCGAACTTTAAGCGTGCGGACCCTACGGGTTCGAGAACTATGTAGACATGACCGAGACACGTCTCCGGTCAATAACCAGTAGCGGAACCTGGATGCTCATATTGGCTCCCACATATTCTACGAAGATCTTTATCAGTCAGACCGCATAACAACATACGTTGTTCCCTTTGTCATCGGTATGTTACTTGCCCGAGATTCGATCGTCGGTATCTCAATACCTAGTTCAATCTCGTTACCGGCAAGTCTCTTTACTCGTTCTGTAATACATCATCCCGCAACTAACTCACTAGTTACAATGCTTGCAAGGCTTATAGTGATGTGCATTACTGAGTGGGCCCAGAGATACCTCTCCGACAATCGGAGTGACAAATCCTAATCTCGAAATACGCCAACCCAACAAGTACCTTTGGAAGCACGTGTAGAGCACCTTTACAATCACCCAGTTACGTTGTGACGTTTGGTAGCACACAAAGTGTTCCTCCGGTAAACGGGGGTTTCATAATCTCATAGTCATAGGAACATGTATAAGTCATGAAAAAAGCAATAGCAGAATACTAAACGATCGTGTGCTAAGCTAACGGAATGGGTCAAGTCAATCACATCATTCTCCTAATGATATGATCCCGTTAATCAAATGACAACTCATGTCTATGGCTAGGAAACATAACCATCTTTGATCAACGAGCTAGTCAAGTAGAGGCATACTAGTGACACTCTGTTTGTCTATGTATTCACACATGTATCATGTTTCCGGTTAATACAATTCTAGCATGAATAATAAACATTTATCATGATATAAGGAAATAAATAATGACTTTATTATTGCCTCTAGGGCATATTTCCTTCACGTAGTTAGTAGCTAGATGGCTTCCTATCTCTCTTTTGATTCTCAATACAATGGTCTCTTGGAGATCCATATGTTGTAACTCTTTTTTGCGGTGTGTTTGTTGGGATCCGATGAACTTTGAGTTTATGATCAGATCTATGTTTTTATCCATGAAAGTTATTTGAGTCTTCTTGATCTCGTATATGCATGATTGCTTATAGCCTCGTATTTCTTCTCCGATATTTGGGTTTTGTTTGGCCAACTTGATCTATTTATCTTGCAATGGGAAGATGTGCTTTGTGATGGGTTTGATCTTACGGTGCTAGATCCCAGTGACAGAAGGGGAACCGACACGTATGTATCGTTGCTATTAAGGATAACAAGATGGGGTCTATTTCTACATAAATTGATCTTGTCTACATCATGTCGTCGTTCTTATTGCATTACTCCGTTTTTCCATGAACTTAATACACTAGATTCATGCTAGATAGTGGTCGATGTGTGGAGTAAAAGTAGTAGATGCAGGTAGGAGTAGGTCTACTAATCTTGAACGTGATGCCTATATAATGATCATTTCTTGGATATCGTCATGACTATTTGAAGTTCTATCAATTGCCCAACAGTAAAAAAAATATCCGCCGTATGCTATTTTTCTCGAGAGAAGCCACAAGTGAAATCTATGGCCCCCGGGTCTCTTCTTTATTATATTTGCATTCGCGATCTATTTTTATTTGCTTTTATTTTCAAATCTATTAAACCAAAAATAAAAAATACCTTGTTACAATTTATTGTTATTTATTTTATCTCGCGTTCCCGCGAGATCTATTTATCCAATCTACTACAATTTTACCTATCTTTTTACCCGTGAGGGATTGACAACCCCTCTCTTATGTCGGGTTGCAAGTATTTGTTCTTTGTGTGCGGGAGCTGTTTATGTGTTGTTGCGTGGTTATCCTACTAGTTCGATAACCTTGGTCTCATCACTGAGGGAAATACCTACCGTTGTTGTGCTGCATCATCCCTTCCTCTTTGGGGAAATACCGATGTAGTTCAAGTAAACATCAAAAGGAATTTCTGGCGCCGTTGCCGGGGAGACATCATCAACATCTACCAGGTTCCTAATCACAAATCTCATCTCCTTGCAATTTACATTATTTTCCCTTTGCCTCTCGTTTTCCTCTCCCCCACTTCACAAAGATTTGCCGTTTTATTCGCCCGCTTTTCGTTCGTCGTTTTCTTGTCGGATCTGTTTCTGAGTGCAATCTTGTTGCATAGTCACAATGACTCAAGAGAACACCAAGTTGTGTGATTTCTCCAATTCCAACAAAATGATTTTATTAGCACTCCGATTGCTCCTCCCACCACTAGTGCGGAGTCTTGTGATATTAATACCGCTTTGCTGAATCTTGTTATGAAAGATCAGTTTTCCGGTACTCGTAATGAGGATGCCGTGTCCCATCTTAACACATTCGTGGAATTATGCGTTATGCAAAAGAAAAAAGATGTAGACAATGATGTTGTGAAGTTGAAATTATTTTCGTTTTCTTTGCGAGATCGTGCAAAAATTTGGTTTTCTTCTTTGCCTCACAATAGTATCGATTCTTGGGATAAGTGCAAGGATGCTTTTATCACTAAGTATTTTCTGCCCGCAAAAATTATTTCCCTTAGAACCCAGATCATGAATTTCAAGCAAATTGAACATGAGCATGTTGCACAATCTTGGGAAAGGATGACATTGATGCTAAGGAATTGCCCAACTCATGGGTTAAATCTATGGATGATCATACAAAGAGATTATGCGGGGTTGAATTTTGTTTCTCGTAATCTTTAAGATTCTGCCGCAGGTGGTACTTTTATGGAAATTACTTTGGGTGAATCCACCAAATTTCTTGATAATAGTATGGCAAATTATTCCCAATGGCATACCGAAAGAGCTCCTACTAGTAAAAAAGTTAATTCGGTTGAAGAAATTTCTTCTTTGAGTGAAAAAGTTGATGCTCTTATGAAATTGGTTTCTAATAAAAGTGCTCCTATTGATTTTAATGATGTGCCTTTGTCTACTTTGATTGAGCAAAATAGTGATGCCATAGATGTGAATTTTATCTCGCGAAACAATTTCAATAACAATGCTTATAGAGGTAATTTTAATCCTAGGCCTTTTCCTAGTAATTCCTCTAATAATTATGGTAATTCCTATGTTAATCCTTCTTATAATAATAATAGGAACACCTCTGATATTGAGAATAATATTAAATAATTTATCAATACTCAAAAAGTTTTCAATGCTACAATAGAAGAAAAGTTGAATAAGATTGATGATATGTGTAGAAGTATTAATAGAATTTCTCATGATGTAGCAAATCTCAAGGTGAAAATATGTGTGCCTAAGGTTGAGGAATCAATTGAGTCTCTTTATGTTTATATGGATGAAAGTAAGAAAAGAGCCGCTATGCTTAGAGCTAGAAGAGAACTTTTAGAAAAAGTGTTTTCTAGTGATTGCTTTCATAAAAGTGATGAAGATCTTAAAATGATTAGTGTTTCTTCTATTGATTCTTTGTTTAGCAAAATTTGACTGATAATAAAGGGACTGAGGAAGAGTCAACTTTAGCTAGAAGGCGTCCCAATAATCCGGAGGGTGAAAATCTTGTTGAGAAAATTGATAAAAGTGGGTTTGAAGAGGTCAAAACTTTAACTAGTGATGTGCCCACTCTTTTGGATTACAAAGACTTTAACTATGATAGTTGCTCTTTGATTGATTGTATTTCTTTGTTGCAATCCATGATAAATTCACCCCATGCTTATGAACAAAATAAAGCTTTTACTAAACATATTGTTGATGCTATGATGAAAGCCTTAGAAGAAAAGTTGGAATTAGAGGTTTCGATTCCTAGAAAATTACATGACGAATGGGAGCCTACTATCAAAGTCAAGATTAAAAATTATGAGTGTTTTGCTTTATGTGACTTGGGTGCTAGTATTTCTACAATTTCGAAATCTCTTTGTGATGTGCTTGGTCTTACCAATATTGAAGAGTGTTCTTTAAATTTGCACACGGCGGATTCTACTATTAAAAAGCCTATGGGAAGAATTAATGATGTTCTTATTCTTGCAAATAGGAATTATGTGCCCATAGAATTTATTGTTCTTGATATTCATTGCAATCCGTCTTGTCCAATTATTCTTGGTAGACCGTTCTTACGTACTATTGATGCCGTGATTGATATGAAAGAAGGCAATATTAAATTTCAATTTCCACTAAGGAAGGGTAAGGAACACTTCCCTAGGACCAGAATTAGGCCACCATATGAATCAATCATGAAGGCATCTTATGGATCTAATAACAAAGATGACAATACCTAGATCCTTGCGTTATGCCTAGCTAGGGGCGTAAAATGATAGCGCTTGTTGGGAGGCAACCCAATGAATAAAATTTATTTTTGTCTTTTGCTTTCTGTTCTTGAGTGTTTGCACAATTATTCTACTGTTATGATTGTGTCTTTTGTGTTTTAGTTAGTGTTTGTGCCAAGCAAAGCCTTTGGGATCACGTTGGGTGACAATTGCTTTGATCTTGCTGAAAAACAAAAACTTATGCGTCCAGAAAAACAATTTTTAAAATCACAGAAGCAACGAAAAAATCTGATTTTTTTACACGAGATTGGTATACAAATTTCTCATGTTTTCCTAAATTTTCAGAATTACTGGAGTTACGGAAGTATTCGAAAAAATACAGATTGCTACAGACTGTTCTGTTTTTGACAGATTCTGTTTTCTTTGCGTTGTGTGCTTGTTTTGATGATCCTATCGTTTCCTTTGAAGAGTTTTTGCCATAGAAAAGTTGGAATACAGTAGATATAATGCAAGAATAAAATATGAATCTGTTTGCAACAGTACTTATAGTAGTGATTTGCCTTCTTATACTAACGGATCTCACGAAGGTTTTGTTGAGTTTTGTGTGATTGAAGTTTTCAAGTTTTGGTTGATGTTACGATGGCTGCAGGAATAAGGAGTAAGAAGAACCTAAGCTTGGGGATGCCCATGGCATACCAAGATATTATCCAAAGAGAAGCAAGCAACTAAGCTTGGGGATGCCCGAGTGGCATCCCCTCTTTCTTCTAACGACCATCGGTATTTTACTCGAAACTATATTTTTATTCGTCACATATTATGAGTTTTGCTTGGAGCATCTTGTATGATATGAGTCTTTGATTGTTTTGCTTTTTATTTTTAGTCTTGAATCCTTGCTGGACACACCTATTTGAGAGAGCCAAAATTATGCTATGACTTGTTAGAATTGCTCTCTATGATTCAATTAAATCTTTATGAGCTATGGAATTGCTCTAGTGCTTCACTTATATCTTTTTTGCGCACGGTGTGCTTTGTTATTTTTGAAGAAATGCTCTCATGCTTCACTTAGATTTATTTGGGAGTTAGTAATTTTTTTAAGAAATTCTCTCTTGCTTCACTTAGATTATTTTGAGAGAAAGAAATATGATGCTCATGATATTCACTTATATTTGTTTGAGCTTATAAAAGCAACATATGAAACTAGTCCCAAAGTGATAGATATCCAAGAAGGATATAATAAAAACTTTCATGAAGATCATTGGACAAAATAAACTTGATTCTTTGTAATAGTTTTGAGATATGATGATATGATATGTGAGTCATGTTGATCAGTAATTATGCTTTAGTAAGAATATTGGTGTTAAGGTTTGTGATTCCCTATGCAAGCACGAAAGTCAATAGTTATGCAATGAGATTACATCCTACTTGGGTGCATTATTCGGTGTTAGTTATGCTTAATGCTCGCTTATGAAATTTTCGTTTCGTGGTTGGATGCTTCTCAATCTTTTGCTAGCCTTCATTTGCACTAAGTATGATCACTACTTGTGCATCCAAAATCCTTTAAACCAGTTTTGCCACATGAGTCCACCATACCTACCTATATGCGGTACTATTTTGCCGTCCTAACCAAATTTGTATGTGCGATCTCTAATTTTCAAAATAAATTTCTCTTTTGTGTGCTCGTACCACTCATGAAATGGTAGGGGGTGGCTAATATATTTCCATGCTAGATGTGTTATTCCCAAGATGAGTGTTTATTCACTTGTCATTGCACGAGAGTACAACAAAGGTATTAGGGATGCCCAGTCCCGAAATGAAAAATGAATTTACTTTATTTTTTCAAATAATAAATTCCTTGGAAAGTGTTGGTATGGAAGGCACCCGTGGATACGGCTAGCCATGGAAAGTGAAAGTATGGTTGAAAAAGGAAGAAACTTTATTTTCTGTTTGGGAACCGCCTATGATATATCTAGCATGGAAAGTATTGGGAACTACTCGATCGTTTTCCTTGACAGGAAAAGCATGCCTCCCAAATTTTTTTATCTATATCTTTTTCGCTTTGAGCTCTCGCACCTTTACAAATCCCTACGTCCCTCTGCGAAGGGCCTTTCTTTTACTTTATCCATTTTTTTAATTTGAGTCTCCATCATCTCTTATAAAGCACCAACTAAGGGGCACTATGATCGTACTTCAGCATTGGGTGTAGCTAATATGCGACTACGTTTCATGAATGGATCAATAATTGAGCATAATGGGCTAGGAATAACTTATGTTAGCGTTGATATTTTGAAAGACATGGCTGCTTGTTGATATGCTTGAGTATTAAAGTCCTCATGTCAAAACTAGACTATTGCTTTGAACCATATAAAAGTCCAAATGTCCATGCTACAAAGAAGAGAATATCTGATGAACATGTTAGGCAGCATTCCACATCAAAAATTCTGTTTTTATCATTTACCTACTCAAGGACGAGCAGGAATTAAGCTTGGGGATGTTGATACGTCTCCAACGTATCTATAATTTTTTATTGTTCCATGTTGTCATATTATCATTATTGGTTGTTTTACCATCATTTTATATCATTTTTTGGTAATAACCTATTGACATAGTGCCCAGTGCCAGTTGCTGTTTTCTGCTTCTTTTTTACATCGCAGGAAATCAATACAAAACGGAGTCCAAATGCAACGAAACTTTTTGTGGAATTTTTAAAGACCAGAAGACACCCAATGGGCCGGAGAAGCACCTAGGGGGTGCCCTGAGGGGGGGAAACCCACCAGGGTGCGCCCAGGTGGGTTGTGCCCACCTTGGTGGCCTCCCGCACCGCCTCTTTGCTCTATAAATACCCCAATATTCCAGAAACCCTAGGGGAGTCGACGAAAATCAATTCCAGCCGCCGCAAGTTCCAGAACCACCAGATCCAATCTAGACACCATCACGGAGGGGTTCATCATGTCCATTGGTGCCTCCCCGATGATGCGTGAGTAGTTCATTGTACACCTACGGGTCCGTAGTTAGTAGCTAGATGGCTTCCTCTCTCTCTCTTGATTCTCAATACAATGGTCTCTTGGAGATCCATATGATGTAACTCTTTTTTGCAGTGTGTTTGTTGGGATCCGATGAACTTTGAGTTTATGATCAGATCTATGTTTTTATCCATGAAAGTTATTTGAGTCTTCTTGATCTCTTATATGCATGATTGCTTATAGACTCGTATTTCTTCGCCGATATTTGGGTTTTGTTTGGCCAATTTGATCTATTTATCTTGCAATGGGAAGAGGTGCTTTGTGATGGGTTCGATCTTACGGTGCTTGATCCTAGTGACAAAAGGGGAACCGACACGTATGTATCGTTGCTATTAAGGATAACAAGATGGGGTCTATTTCTACATAAATAGATCTTGTCTACATCATGTCATTGTTCTTATTGCATTACTCTATTTTTCCATTAACTTAATACACTAGATGCATGCTGGATAGCTGTCGATGTGTGGAGTAATAGTAGTAGATGCAGGCAGGAGTGGGTCTACTAATCTTGGACGTGATGCCTATATATAGATCATTGCCTGGATATCGTCATGATTATTTGAAGTTCTATCAATTGCCCAACAGTAATTTGTTTACCCTCCATATGCTATTTTTCTCGAGAGAAACCACTAGTGAAATCTACGGCCCCCGGGTCTCTTCTTTATTATATTTGCTTTCGCGATCTATTTTTATTTGCTTTTATTTTCAGATATATTAAACCAAAAATACAAAAACACCTTGCTGCAATTTATTGTTATTTATTTTATCTCATGTTCCTGCGAGATCTATTTATCCAATCTACTACAATTTTACCTATCTTTTTACCCGTGAGGGATTGACAACTCCTCTCTTACGTCGGGTTGCAAGTATTTGTTCTTTGTGTGCTGGAGCTGTTTACGTGGTGTTGCATGCTTCTCCTACTGGTTCGATAACCTTGGTCTCATCACTGAGGTAAATACCTACCATTGCTATGCTTCATCATCCCTTCCTCTTTGGGGAAATACCAACATAGTTCAAGCAAACATCAGGATCTCACGGGAACAGAGGCTTGCGGCGGCGGAAAAGTATTTTTGTGGATGCCTCTGATGTTGGGGGAATATTTGAGAATATATAGTGGAAGAATTAGGTCAGGGAGGTCCACGAGGGGCCCATAAGCGAGGGGGCACCCCCATGGCTTGTGGCTGCCTCGTGGGGTTCTGGCCTCCTCTCCATGTCTCATGGGTTTCTTCTGGTCCAAGAAAAATCATCATAAATTTTTATTCAGTTTGGACTCCGTTTGATATTCCTTTTCTGTAAAAGTCAAAAACAAGGAAAAACAAAAACGGGCACTAGGCTCTGGGTTAATAAGTTAGTCCCAAAAAAATATAAAATAGCATATTAATGCATATAAACATCCAAAATAGATAATATAATAGCATGGAACAATCAAAAATTATAGATACGTTGGAGACATATCAGCAGGTACTGCTAACGAGGGACTGTGTGGTTCTCCTACTGGATTGATAACCTTGGTTCTTGACTGAGGGAAATACTTACCTCTACTATACTGCATCATCCTCTCCTCTTTGAGGAAATCCCAACGCAGCTCACAAGTAGCAATACCCCACCACACTCATCATGTTATCTTGTTCTAGGTGTAGGCATGGACATAGGGGGAGTGTTGTTCTCTCAATGAACTCTCCCTCCCCCCATTATGCATAAATAATTCTAAATATTTCACATATTCTTGATGGTACTTGTGCTTCAAAGATGATTTTTGGTCATGGTCCCAAGGTTAAAATCTTTGTGGTGCCATACCAATTAACTCAATCATAGGTGGCTTCGGCCACCACCCTCTCCTTGAGAGGTATGTGTTTGAGTTGGTTTTCTTTGGTCTTTTCTAGTCTTTAGGGATTTTGTTTATACTTTGAGTCACTCCAAGTTTGCTCTCTCTTGTTTATCTCTTTTCAACATGGTGTGTCTCTTCCCTTTTGCCGGTGTTTGTGTCTCTAACCCAAGTCATCTCACCTACAACCTCTTATATTTGCATAAGCCACCCTCTTTGATACTCTTAGCAAGTTTCTGTCCATACATCGGTACTACGCTGGGTCGGGGTGGTACTACCGTTGCCGCCCACGGTACTACAACTGGAGCGGTACTACCTAGCCTCCTGCCGCCCAGTAGTATCGGGGCAGTACTACCGCTCCTCCGAGCAGTACTACCGCGCCGAGGATTCGGGGGGGGGGGGGTTGTGAGTCGGGTAGGGGGAGTTCTAACTCCCCATACCCATTCATCTCTCTCCCCGCGCCTGCCTCTCTTCTAGCAACAAACTTTCTATGGTGGCTGCCGTCGGACCACCGATTATGTGTCGTCTTTCGCGATTCCGACTGATGGGATTGATCCCCACCCTCTCCTCTTGCCATGGATGTCTGTATTGCCCCGTTTTTCTCTCCTACGATTCTATCTTTGGAATCTAGGTTCTAGGGCAATAGGTGTTGCATTCATCGATTTTTGGTCAAATCGGGGCATGAGCAGGATGTGAAAGACTGCTAGAGTAGGAGAATTGAAGTTTTATTGGAGAAAATTCAAATTTGGCACCACCGGTAGTGCGGGATCTTGCCACGGTAGTAGTTGCTCTGTCAACTTCCGCCTCGAACGGTACAACCGCTCACCTGGGAGCAGTACAACCGCCCTCTGCTATCAACTTCAAATTTCCTCAAATAAAACTTCAATTCTTTTTGGTTATTCCTTTTGGCTTATGCAATATTTCACACCTGTTTTTCCCTCGTGCTGTTTTGTGGATTCCAAGTGGTAATAGCTTCGGTCACCAAGCCCGTCGCAAGAACCCAGATCGTCAAGGTTGTTCCAAGTGCTTTCGCGTAGCAGATGTTGTCGGTCAGCCCAAGTAGAGGTCCAAGCAAGTTGCCAGTAAGCAGAAGGAGAAGGCCAAGTCGATGAGTGAGTTGTCTGCCAAGGAATTCTATGTTGTTCGCCGTCGCAACCCATACCGCCATGAGCAAGATTCCGCTCTCGTCAACCGTCCCTTCTGGACCAAGGAGCAACGCTCCATCTATCTTGATGTGCTGAAGGACAAGAAGAATCTTTTTGTGAATGTCAGGTATGTTGATCTTGGTATCTGCAGAAGGATCCCAAGTACTTTGGTGAAGCCCTTGCTCTGTGTGCTCAGCTGGATATTCACAGATTATTTCATTTAACAAGGACTTTGATGTTGAGCTTTGATGTTTGCTTGAACTACGTCGGTACGTATTTCCCCAAAGAGGAAGGGATGATGCACGGTAGGTATTTTCCTCAGTGATGAGACCAAGGTTATCGAAGCAGTAGAAGAACCACGCAACACTACATGAACGGCACCTGCACACAAATAACAAATACTCGCAACCCGACGTATTAAAGGGGTTGTCAATCCCTTTCGGTCAACGGCGCCAGAAATTGGCAAGTAGATGGGATAAAAGTATGATAGATTGGATAAATAGATCTCACGGGAACGCGAGATAAAATAATAAATAATAAATTGCAGCAAGGTATTTTTGTATTTTTGGTTTAATAGATCTGAAAATAACAGCAAATAAAAATAGATCGCGAAGGCAAATATAATAAAGAAGAGACCCGGGGCTGTAGATTTCACTAGCGGCTTCTCTCAAGAAAAATAGCATACGGTGGGTAAACAAATTACTATTGGGCAATTGATAGAACTTCAAATAATCATGACGATATCCAGGAAATGATCACTATATAGGCATCACGTCCAAAATTAGTAGACCGACTCCTGCCTGCATCTACTACTATTACTCCACACATCGACGGCTATCCAACATGCATCCAGTGTATTAAGTTCATGGAAAAATGGAGTGATGCAATAAGAACGATGACATGATGTAGACAAGATCTATTTATGTAGAAATAGACCCCATCTTGTTATCCTTAATAGCAACGATACATACGTGTCAGTTCCCTTCTGTCACAGGGATCAAGCACCGTAAGATCGAACCCATCACAAAGCACCTCTTCCCATTGCAAGATAAATAGATCAAGTTGGCCAAACAAAACCCAAATATCAGAGAAGAAATATGAGGCTATAAGCAATCATGCATATAAGAGACCAAAGAAGACTCAAATAACTTTCACGGATAAAAAGATAGATCTGATCATAAACTCAAAGTTCATCGAATCCCAACAAACACACTGCAAAAAGAGTTACATCATATGGATCTCCAAGAGACCATTGTTTTGAGAATCAAGAGAGAGAGAGAGAGAGAGAGAGGAAGCCATCTAGCTACTAACTACGGACCCGTAGGTGTACAATGAACTACTCACGCATCATCGGGGAGGCACCAATGGACATGATGAACCCCTCCGTGATGGTGTCTAGATTGGATCTGGTGGTTCTGGAACTTGCGGCGGCTGGAATTGATTTTCGTCGACTCCCCTAGGGTTTCTGGCATATTGGGGTATTTATAGAGTAAAGAGGTGGTCTGGGAGGCCACCGAGGTGGGAACAACCCACTAGGGTGCGCCTGGGCCTCCAGGCGCGCCCTGGTGTCTTGTGCTCATCTCGGGCTCCCTCTTCGGTACTTCTTTGGCCCACTGGATGTCTTTTGGTCCAAAAAAATCCACAAAATGTTTTGCTGCGTTTGGACTCCGTTTGGTATTGATTTCCTGCAATGTAAAAAACATGCAGAAAACAGCAACTGGCACTGGGCACTATGTCAATAGGTTAGTACCAAAAAATGATATAAAATGCTTATAAAACATCCAAGAATGATAATATAACAGCATGGAAGAATCAAAAATTATAGATACGTTGGAGACGTATTAGCATCCCCAAGCTTAATTCCTTCTCGTCCTCGAGTAGGTAAATGATAAAAACAGAATTTTTGATGTGGAAATGTTGCCTAACATGCTCATGACATATTCTTTTCTTTGTAGCATGGACATTTGGACTTTTATATGGTTCAAAGCAATAGTCTAGTTTTGACATGAAAATTTCAATACTCAAGCATATCAACAAGCAACCATGTCTTTCAAAATATCAATGGTAAAATAAGTTATCCCTGGCCCATTATGCTCAATCATTGATCCATTCATGAAACACACTCGCATATTAGCTACACCCAATGCTCAAGTACGATCATAGTGCCCCTTAGTTGGTGCTTTATAAGAGAAGATGGAGACTCAAATAAAAAGTAAAAATTGCATAAAGTAAAAGAAAGGCCCTTCGCAGAGGGAAGTAGGGATTTGTAGAGGTGCCAGAGCTCAAAGCAAAAAAGATAGAGATAAAAACATTTTGGGAGGCATGCTTTTCCTGTCAACGAGAACGATCGAGTAGTTCCCAATACTTTCGATGCTATATATATCATAGGCGGTTCCCAAACATAAAATAAAGTTTATTCCTTTTTCAACCATACTTTCACTTTCCAAGGTTAGTTGTATCCACGGGTGCCTTCCATACCAACACTTCCCGAGGAATTTATTATTTGACAACATAAAGTAAATTCATTTTTCATTTCGGGACTGGGCAACCCTAATACCTTTGCCTTACTCTTGTGCAATGACAAGTGAATAAACACTCATCTTGAGAATAACATATCTAGCATGGAAATATATTAGCTACCCCTACCGTTTCATGAGCGGTACGAGCACACAAAAGAGAAATTTATTTTGAAAATTAGAGATGGCACATACAATTTTACTTAGAACGGCAACAGAATACCGCATATAGGTAGGTATAGTGGACTCTTGTGGCAAAACTGGTTTAAAGGATTTTGGATGCACAAGTAGTGATCATACTTAGTGCAAAATGAAGGCTAGCAAAAGATTGAGAAGCGACCAACCAAGAAACGAAAAATCTCGTAAGCGAGCTTTAAGCATAATTAACATCGAATAATGCACCACAAGTAGGATGTAATTTCATTGCATAATTATTGACTTTCGTGCTTGCATAGGGAATCACAAACCTGAACACCAATATTCTTACTAAAGCATAATTACTCATCAACAAGACTCACATATCACATCATCATATCTCAAAACTATTACAAGGAATCAAGTTTATTTTGTACAATGATCTTCATGAAAGTTTTTATTATATCCTTCTTGGATATCTATCACTTTGAGACTAATTTTCATGTGTTGCTTTTGATAAGCTCAAACAAATATAAAGTGAAGATCATGAGCATAATATTTCTTTCTCTCAAATTAATTTAAGTGAAGCAAGAGAGAATTTCTTAAAAAAATTACTAACTCTCAAATAAATCTAAGTGAATCATGAGAGCATTTATTCAAAAATAACAAAGCACACCGTGCTCAAAAAGATATAAGTGAAGCACTAGAGAAATTCCATAGCTCATAAAGATTTAATGAAGCATAGAGAGCAATTCTAACAAGTCATGGCATACTTTTGGCTCTCTCAAATAGGTGTGTCCAGCAAGGATTCATGACTTAAGACAAAAGGCAAAACAAGCAAAGACTCATATCATACAAGACACTCCAAGCAAAACTTATAGTATGTGACGAATAAAAATATAGTTCCGAGTAAAATACCGATGGTCGTTAGAAGAAAGAGGGGATGCCACTCGGGTACCCCCAAGCTTAGTTGGTTGCTTCTCTTTGGATAATAGCTTGGGATGCCATGGGCATCCCCAAGCTTAGGTACTTGTTACTCCTTATTCCTTCATCCATCGTAACATCACCCAAAACTTGAAAACTTCAATCACACAAAACTCAACAAAACCTTCATGAGATCCGTTAGTATAAGAAAGCAAATCACTACTATAAGTACTGTTGCAAAACCATTCATATTTTATTCTTGCATTATATCTACTGTATTCCAAATTTTCTATGGCAAAAACTCTCCAAAGGAAACAATAGAATCATCAAAACAAGCACACGACGCAAAGAAAACAGAATCTGTCAAAAACAGAACAGTTTGTGGCAATCTGGATATTTCCAATACTTCTGTAACTCCAAAAATTCTGAAAAAATAGGACAACATGAGAAATTTGTATATCGACCATATGTAAAAAATTCAGAATTTTTTGTCGCTCCTGTGATTTTTAGAAATTTATTTATTGGACGCAAAAGTTTCTGTTTTCCAACAAGATCAAAGCAACTATCACCCAACATGATCCCAAAGGCTTTGCTTGGCACAAACACTAACTAAAACACAAAAAACACAATCATAATAGTAGCACAATTGTGCAAACACTCAAGAACAGAAAGAAAAAGACAAAAATAAATTTTATTCATTGAGTTGCCTCCCAACAAGCTCTTTCTTCATAGCCATTAAGATAGGCTTAAGATTTTAACGATGCTCGCACGAAAGATAATAATTGAAACAAAAAGAGAGCATCATGAAACATGTGAGAAACACATTTAAGTCTAACATACTTCCTATGCATAGGAATTTTATAAGAAAACAAATTATCAAGACAAGAAACATCTAACATATGCAAAGAAGAGGAATAAAACATTGACGATCTCAACATAACGAGAGGTAATTTAGTAACATAGAAATTTCTACAACCATATTTTCCTCTCTCATAATAATTACATGTGGGATCATATTCAAATTCAGCAATATAACTATCATGTGAAATATTCTCTTGATGATCCACATGCATGCAAAGTTGACACTCTTCCAAAATAGTGGGATTATCATCAAATAAAGTCATGATCTCTCCGTACCCACTTTTGTCAAAAATTTCATAAGATTGAACACTCTCCAAATATGAGGGATTATTTTTACCTAGAGTTGACGCTCTTCCAAACCCACTTCCAATATAATTGCAAACATTATTATCAATAGCATATTCACATGATCATTACAATAAGTAGTAGACATAGCAATATTAGCATCCCCAAGCTTGGGGTTTTGCATATTATTAGCACAATTGGCATTAATAGAAATTATAATAACATCATTGCAATCATGCTTTTCATCAAAGGAGCTATCATGAATCACTTTATAAATTCCTTCTTTTAACACTTCATCACAATTTTCAGATTCATGAATCTCAAGCAAAACTTCATAAAGATAATCTAGTGAACTCAATTCACTAGCAATGGGTTCATCATAATTGTATCTCTTGAAAAGATTAGAAAGTGGATGAGGATCCATATTAATTGATTTTTAGCAAGCGAAGATGCAAGCAAATAGAAGGCACATGGCAACACAAGCAAACATGAGATCTGACAAGAAAACAGCGAACCAAAAAGAGGGCGAATAAAATGGCAAAATTTTGTGAAGTGGGGGAGAGGAAAATGAGAGGAAAAAATCAAATAATGTAAATTGAAAGGAGATGAGATTTGTGATTAGGAACCTGGTAGATGTTGATGATGTCTCCCCGGCAATGGCGCCAGAAATTCCTTTTGATGTTTGCTTGAACTACGTCGGTATTTCCCCAAAGAGGAAGGGATGATGCAACACAGCAACGGTAGGTATTTCCCTCAGTGATGAGACCAAGGTTATCGAACCAGTAGGAGAACCACGCACACTACGTGAACGACACCTGCACACAAATAACAAATACTCGCAACCCGGCGTATTAAAGGGGTTGTCAATCCCTTTCGGGTAACAGCGCCAGAAATTGGCAAGTAGACGAGATAAAAATATGATAGATTGGATAAATAGATCTCGCGGGAACGCGAGATAAAATAAAGAAGAATAAATTGCAGCAAGGTATTTTTGTATTTTTGGTTTAATAGATCTGAAAATAAAAGCAAATAAAAATAGATTGCGAAGGAAATATAATAAAGAAGAGACCCGGGGACCGTAGATTTCACTAGTGGCTTCTCTTGAGAAAAATAGCATACGGTGGGTAAACAAATTACTGTTGGGCAATTGATAGAAATTCAAATAATCATGACGATATCCAGGCAATGATCATTATATAGGCATGATACGTCCATTTTGCATCATGCTTTTATATCGATATTTATTGCATTATGGGTTGTTATTACACATTATGTCACAATAGTTATGTCTATTCTCTCTTATTTTACAAGGTTTACACGAAGAGGGAGAATGCCGGCAGCTGGAATTCTGGGCTGGAAATGGAGCAAATATTAGAGACCTATTCTGCACAACTCCAAAAGTCCTGAAACTTCACGGGGGCACATTTGGGAATATATAAAAAATATTGGGCAAAGAAAGAACCAGAGGAGGGCCACCCACCATCCACAAGGGTGGGGGGCGCGCCCTACCCCCTGGGCGCGCCCCCTACCTTGTGGGCCCCCTGGCGGGCCTCCAGTGTCCATCTTTGGCTATGTGAAGTCTTTCGCTCTGAAAAAAATCAGAAGGAAGCTTTCGGGATGAAGCGCCGCCGTCTCGAGGCGGAACCTGGCAAAACCAATCTAGGGCTCCGGCGGAGCTGTTCTGCCGGGCAAACATCCCTACGGGAGGGGGAAATCGTCACCATCGTCATCACCATCGATCCTCTCATCGAGAGGGGATCAATCTCCATCAACATCTTCAACAGCACCATCTCCTCTCAAACCCTAGTTCATCTCTTGTATCCAATCTTTGTCTCAAAACCTCAGATTGGTGCCTGTGGGTTGCTAGTAGTGTTGATTACTCCTTGTAGTTGATGCTAGTAGGTTTATTTGGTGAAGATCATATGTTCAGATCCTTCATGCATATTAATACCGCTCTGATTATGAACATGAATATGATTTGTGAGTAGTTACGTTTGTTCCTGAGGACATGGGAGAAGTCTTGCTATAAATAGTCATGTGAATTTGGTATTCGTTCGATATTTTGATGAGATGCATGTTGTCTTTCCTCTACTGGTGTTATGTGAACGTCGACTACATGACACTTCACCATTATTTGGGCCTAGGGGAAGGCATTGGGAAGTAATAAGTAGATGATGGGTTGCTAGAGTGACAGAATCTTAAACCCTAGTTTATGCGTTGCTTAGTAAGGGGCTGATTTGGATCCATATGTTTCATGCTATGGTTAGGTTCACCTTAATACTTATTTTGTAGTTGCGGATGCTTGCAAGAGGGGTTAATCATAAGTGGGATGCTTGTCCAAGGAAGGGCAGTAACCAAGCACCGGTCCACCCACATATCAAATTATCAAACTAACGAACGTGAATCATATGAGCATGATGAAAACTAGCTTGACGATAATTCCCATGTGTCCTCGGGAGCGCTTTCCTTTATATAAGAGTTTGTCCAGGCTTGTCCTTTGCTACAAAAAGGATTGGGCCATCTTTCTGCACCTTTTTTACTTTTGTTACTTTTTACCCGTTACAAATTACCTTATCACAAAACTATCTGTTATCGATAATTTCAGTGCTTGCAAAGAATACCTTACTGAAAACCGCTTGTCATTTCCTTCTGCTCCTCGTTGGGTTCGACACTCTTACTTATCGAAAGGACTACGATAGATCCCCTATACTTGTGGGTCATCAAGACTCTTTTCTGGCGCCGTTTCCCGGGAGTGAAGCGCCTTTGGTAAGTGGAATTTGGTAAGGAAAATTTATATAGTGTGCTGAAATTTACTGTCACTTTTTACTATGGAAAGTAATCCTTTGAGGGGCTTGTTTGGGGTATCTTCACTCCGAACAGTAGAGGAAAGAGTTGCTCCTCAACCTACGGAACCTACTGAAAATGTTTACTTTGAAATTCCTTCGGGTATGATAGAGAAACTGCTAGCTAATCCTTTTACAGGAGATGGAACATTGCATCCCGATTTGCACCTAATCTATGTGGATGAAGTTTGTGGATTATTTAAGCTTGCAGGTATGCCCGAGGATGTTATCAAGAAGAAGGTATTCCCTTTATCTTTGAAGGGAAAGGCATTGACATGGTTTAGGCTATGTGATGATATGGGATCATGGAACTACAACCGATTGAAATTGGAATTTCATCAGAAGTTTTATCCTATGCATCTTGTTCATCGTGATCGTAATTATATATATAATTTTTGGCCTCGCGAAGGCGAAAGCATCGCTCAAGCTTGGGGGAGGCTTAAGTCAATGTTATATTCATGCCCCAATCATGAGCTCTCAAGAGAAATTATTATTCAAAAAAATTATGCTCGGCTTTCTCTCAATAATCGCTCCATGCTCGATACTTCTTGTACTGGTTCTTTTATGATGAAGACTTTTGAATTCAGATGGGATTTACTGGAAAGAATTAAACACAACTCTAAAGATTGGGATCTCGATGAAGGTAAGGAGTCAGGTATAACACCTAAGTTTGATTGTGTTAAATCTTTTATGGGTACCGATGTTTTCCGTGAATTTAGCACTAAATATGGACTTGACTCTGAGATAGTAGCTTCTTTCTGTGAATCATTTGCTACTCATGTTGATCTTCCTAAGGAGAAGTGGTTTAAATATCATCCTCCCATTGAAGTAAAAGTAGTTGAACCAATTAAAGTTGAAGAAAAGACTATCACTTATAATGTTGATCCTATTGTTCCTACTGCTTATATTGAGGAACCACCTTTCCTTGTTAGAATAAAGGATCATGCTAAAGCTTCAACTGTGGTTAAAAAAAGTAACACTAGAACACCTACACCCCCTGAGCAAATTAAAGTTGAACCTAGTATTGCTATGGTTAAAGATCTCTTGGCCGATAATATTGATGGGCATGTTATTTACTTCTATGACGAAGCTGCTAGAATTGCTAGACCCGATACTAAGGGTAAACATAGACCTGTTGTTGGCATGCCTGTTGTTTCTGTTAAAATAGGAGATCATTGTTATGATGGCTTATGTGATATGGGTGCTAGTGCAAGTGCAACACATCATTCCTTATACAAAGAAATTATGCATGATATTGCACCTGCTGAGATAGAAGAAATTGATGTTACAATTAAGCTTGCCAATAGAGATACTATTTCACCAGTTGGGATTGTTAGAGATGTTGAAGTCTTGTGTGGGAAAGTTAAATATCCTACTGATTTTTTTGTTCTTGATTCCCCACAAGATGACTTTTGTCCCATTATATTTGGCAGACCCTTCTTGAATATTGTTAATGCTAAGATAGATTGCAAAAAGGATGTTGTTACTATTGGTTTAGGGGATATGTCTCATGACTTTAATTTTGTTAAATTTCGTAGACAACCCCATGATAAAGAATTGCCTAGTAAAGATGAAATTATTGGTCTTGCTTCTATTGCCGTGCCTCCTAATGATCCTTTAGAACAATATTTGCTAGACCATGAGAATGATATGTTTATGAATGAAAGAAAGGAAATAGATGAAGTATTCTTTAAACAGGGACCTATTTTGAAACACAACTTGCCTGTTGAAATTCTAGGGGATCCTCCTCCACCCAAGGGTGATCCCGTGTTTGAACTTGAACCATTACCTGATACTCTTAAATATTCTTATCTTGATGAAAAGAAGATATATCCTATTATTATTAGTGCTAACCTTTCAGAGCAGGAAGAAGATAAATTATTGAAAACTCTGAAGAAGCACCGTGCTGCTATTGGATATACTCTTGATGATCTTAAGGGCATTAGTCCCACTCTATGCCAACACAAAATAAAATTGGAGAAAGACGCTAAACCGGTCGTTGATCACCAACGACGGTTAAATCCTAACATGAAAGAAGTGGTAAGAAAAGAAATACTATAGCTTCTGGAGGCAGGTATAATTTACCCTGTTGCAGATAGTCAGTGGGTAAGTCTTGTCCATTGTGTCCCTAAGAAGGGAGGTATCACTGTTGTTCCTAATGATAAAGATGAATCGATCCCACAAAGAATTGTTACAGGTTATAGAATGGTAATTGATTTCCATAAACTAAATAAAGCTACTAAAAAAGATCATTACCCTTTACCTTTTATTGATCAAATGCTAGAAAGATTATCCAAACATACACATTTTTGCTTTCTAGATGGTTATTCTAGTTTCTCTCAAATACCTGTGTGAAAAGAAGATCAGGAAAAGACCACTTTTACTTGCCCTTTCGGTACTTTTGCTTATAGACGTATGCCTTTTGGTTTATGCAATGCACCTGCTACCTTTCAAAGATGTATGACTGCTATATTCTTTGACTTTTGTGAAAAGATTATTGAGGTTTTCATGGATGATTTCTCCGTGTATGGAACTTCTTTTGATGATTGCTTAAGCAACCATGATCGAGTTTTGCAGAGATGTGAAGAAACTAATCTTGTCTTGAATTGGGAGAAGTGCCACTTTATGGTTAATGAAGGTATTGTCTTGGTGCATAAAATTTCTAAAAGAGGTATTGAAGTTGATAAAGCTAAAGTTGATGCTATTGAAAAGATGCCGTGTCCCAAGGACATTAAAGGTATAAGAAGTTTCCTTGATCATGTCGGTTTTTATAGGAGGTTCATTAAAGATTTCTCAAAAATTTCTAGGCCTCTGACTAATCTCTTACAGAAAGATGTTCCTTTTGTCTTTGATGATGATTGTGTAGAAGCATTTGAAATACTTAAGAAAGCCTTGATTTCTGCACCTATTGTTCAGCCACCTGATTGGAATTTACCCTTTGAAATTATGTGTGATGCTAGTGATTATGTTGTAGGTGCTGTTCTAGGACAAAGAGTTGATAAGAAATTAAATGTTATCCAATATGCTAGTAAAACTCTAGACAGTGCCTAGAGAAATTATGCTACTACTGAAAAAGAATTTTTAGCAGTTGTATTTGCTTGTGATAAGTTCAGACCTTATATTGTTGATTCTAAAGTAACTGTTCACACTGATCATGCTACTATTAAATATCTTATGGAAAATAAAGATGCTAAACCTAGACTTATTAGATGGGTTCTCCTGCTACAAGAATTTGATTTGCATATTATTGATAGAAAGGGAGCTGAGAACCCCGTTGCAGACAACTTATCTAGGTTAGAGAATGTTCTTGATGACCCACTACCTATTGATGATAGCTTTCCTGATGAACAATTAGCTGTCATAAATGCTTCTCGTACTGCTCCATGGTATGGTGATTATGCTAATTACGTTGTTGCTAAATTTATACCACCTAGTTTCACATACTAGAAAAAAAAGTTTTTCTATGATTTAAGACATTACTTCTGGGATGACCCACACCTTTATAAAGAAGGAGTAGATGGTGTTATTAGACGTTGTGTACCTGAGCATGAATAGAAACAGATCCTACGCAAGTGTCACTCTGAGGCTTATGGAGGACACCACGCTGGAGATAGAACTGCACCTAAGGTATTGCAATCTGGTTTTTATTGGCCTACTCTCTTCAAAGATGCCCGTAAGTTTGTCTTGTCTTGTGATGAATGTCAAAGAATTGGTAATATTAGTAGACGTCAAGAAATGCCTATGAACTATTCACTTGTTATTGAACCATTTGATGTTTGGGGCTTCGATTATATGGGACAGTTTCCTTCCTCTAATGGGTATACACATATTTTAGTTGTTGTTGATTACGTTACTAAGTGGGTAGAAGCTATTCCAACTAGTAGTGCTGATCATAACACCTCTATTAAGATGCTTAAAGAACTTATTTTTCCGAGGTTTGGAGTCCCTAGATACTTAATGACTTATGGTGGTTCACATTTTATTCATGGTGCTTTTCGTAAAATGCTTGCTAAGTATGATGTTAATCATAGAATTGCATCTCCATACCACCCACAGTCTAGTGGTCAAGTAGAGATGAGTAATAGAGAGATCAAATTAATTTTGCAAAAGACTGTTAATAGATCTAGAAAAAATTGGTCCAAGAAACTTGATGATGCATTATGGGCCTATAGAACTGCATATAAAAATCCTATGGGTATGTCTCCATATAAAATGGTTTATGGAAAAGCATGTCACTTACCTCTTGAACTAGAACATAAAGCATAATGGGCCATTAAAGAGCTCAATTATATTTCAAACTTGCCGGTGAGAAGAGACTATTTGACATTAGCTCACCTGATGAATGGAGAACTCAGGCCTATGAGAATGCCAAACTGTTTAAAGAAAAAGTTAAAAGATGGCATGAAAAAAGGATACAAAAGCGTGAGTTTAATGTAGGTGATTATGTTTTGCTATACAGCTCTCGTTTAAGAATTTTCGCAGGAAAACTCCTCTCTAAATGAGAAGGTCCTTACGTTATCGAGGAGGTCTATCGTTCCGGTGCCATAAAAATTAACAACTTTGAAGGCACAAATCCGACGGTCAAAGAATCAAACATTCTATCTCAGGTAATCCCATAAATGTTGAAACTAATGTTATTGAAACCGTAACCCCGGAGGAATACATAAGGGACACTATCCAGAACGTTTCAGACTCCGAAAAGGAATAGGTATGTGGTACGGTAAGTAAACCGACTCCAAAACAGTTCTAATAGCAATTTTTCTCCGTTTGGGAATATCTAAGAAAATAGGAAAATAAGAAGTAGTCCGGGAAGGGCACGAGGCATCCACGAGGGCGGAGGGCGCGCCCTACCCCCCTGGGCGCGCCCCCTGCCTCGTGGGCACCTCGTGTGCTCTTCGGACTCGGTTTTCTTGCACGATACTTCTTTTGGTCGGTAAAAATTCACTATATAATCTCCCGAAGGTTTTGACCCTCGTATCACGCAAATATCCTCTGTTTTTGTTTCGAGCTATTTTCTGCCAGAGTTGTCAAGGCCAGGCATCATGTCGTCCCCCTCCTCCAACAATGAGGGCAACGATGCTTGGCTAATGAAGATAGAGCTAAAGAGAGAAGAACCCAGGGAGATCAACAAGGATGATAGGATCAAGAAGGCCATGGAGGATCAAGCTCCGGCAGCAGAAGAAGAAGACATCCTTCAACCTCAGTACAATCTTCTTACCCCAACTGAGATTGAAGCTTTTAAGATGATTGAATTAGCTCGCATACAAAACAAGTATCTCACACGTGAAAATATTTTGTTGAAGGAGCATATCACCGCACTCAAGGGCATTATCCGCAAATTGGAGGATCTCCTACGCTCGATGTGCGACACTCCATCATCACCACCATCTTCTTCACCTCCGAAGAAAGAGACATAAACACATGGGAATGGGCACTCCCCTTGGCAACTGCCAAGCTTGGGGGAGGTGCCCTGGTATCATATCACCATCACACTCCTATCTTTACCCTTTTTCTTAGCTTGATCCTTTTGGTAATGTCTTGATCTAGTAGAATAAAGTTTTAGTATGATCTAGTTTTGAGTTTTGCTTTATGATCCCTCTATGTAATCGAGTCCGTGAGCTATATATAATAAAGATTAATTTTGAGTCAAGGGCTTGATTATCTTGCTATGATCTTGAGGGAATAAAAGAAAGAATAAAAAAAGAAATAAAGAGATCATGTTGATCTTATGGAGAGTAATGACTTCACATATAAAAGAGTATGATGAATAAAAGTTGTTGAGAGTTGACAAACATAGTTTTGGTCATCGTTGCAATTAATAGGAAGTAATAAAGAAAGAGAGGTTCTCACATATAAATATACTATCTTGGACATCTTTTATGATTGTGGGCACTCATTAAAATATGACATGCTAAAATTTGATGTTGGACAAGTAAGACAACGTAATGGGTTATGTTTTCTTATATCTGAAATAAAGTATATTGTCATGGATCATCCAACATGGTGCGCTTGCCTTTCCCCCTCATGCTAGCCAAATTATTTGCACCAAGTAGAGATATTACTTGTGCTTCCGAATATCCTTAAACCCAGTATTGCCATGAGAGTCCACCATATCTACCTATGGATTGAGTAAGATCCTTCAAGTAAGTTGTCATTGTTGCATGCAATAAAAATTGCTCTCTAAATATGTATGATTTATTAGTGTGGAGAAAATAAGCTTTATACCATCTTGTGATGTGGAAGAAATAAAAGCGACGGACTACATAATAAAGGTCCATATCACAAGTGGCAATATAAAGTGACGTTCTTTCGCATTAAGATTTTGTGCATCCAACCATAAAAGCACATGAAAACCTCTGCTTCCCTCTGCGAAGGGCCTATCTTTTATTCTTGTCTTATACCTTATACAAGAGTCGCGGTGATCTTCACCTTTCCTTTTTACAGTTTATCCTTTGGCAAGCACATTGTGTTGGAAAGATCCTGATATATATATATATATATATATATATATATATATATATATATATATATATATATATATATATATATATATATATATATATATATATATATATATATCCAATTGGATGTAAGTTATCATGAACTATTATCGTTGACATTACCCTTGAGGTAAAAGATCTCTGTGTCCGATTAAAACTTCATACCCATAAGTATTGCGTGAGTGTTAGCAATTGTGAAAGACTAAATGATAGTTGAGTATGTGGACTTGCTGAAAAGCTCTTATATTGAGTCTTTCCGATGTTATGATAAATTGCAATTGCTTCAATGACCGAGATCATAGTTTGTTAGTTTTCAATGAAGTTTCTGATTCATACTCGACATTGTGAATAGATTGTTACTTTGGCATAAGAAATCATATGACAATATATATATATATATTTATGTTTCTGTTATAAGAATGATCATGATGCCCTCATGTCTGTATTTTACTTTATCGACACCTCTATCTCTTAACATGTGGACATATTTTTCGTTATCGGCTTCCGCTTGAGGACAAGCGAGGTCTAAGCTTGGGGGAGTTGATACGTCCATTTTGCATCATGCTTTTATATCGATATTTATTGCATTATGGGCTGTTATTACACATTATGTCACAATACTTATGCCTATTCTCTCTTATTTTACAAGGTTTACACGAAGAGGGAGAATGCCGGCAGCTAGAATTCTGGGCTGGAAAGGGAGCAAATATTAGAGACCTATTATGCGCAACTCCAAAAGTCCTGAAACTTCATGGAGGGACATTTGGGAATATATAAAAAATATTGGGCGAAGAAAGAACTAGAGGGGGGCCACCCACCATCCACGAGGGTGGGGGCGCGCCCTACCCCCCTGGGCGCGCCCCCTGCCTCGTGGGCCCCCTGGCGGGCCTCCGGTGTCCATCTTTGGCTATATGAAATCTTTTGCCCTGAAAATAATTAGAAGGAAGCTTTCGGGATGAAGCGCCGCCATCTCGAGGCGGAACCTGGCGAAACCAATCTAGGGCTCCAGCGGAGCTGTTCTGCCGGGGAAACATCCCTCCGGGAGGGGGAAATCGTCACCATCGTCATCACCATCGATCCTCTCATTGAGAGGGGGTCAATCTCCATCAACATCTTCACCAGCACCATCTCCTCTCAAACCCTAGTTCATCTCTTGTATCCAATCTTTGTCTCAAAACCTCAGATTGGTACGTGTGGGTTGCTAGTAGTGTTGATTACTCCTTGTAGTTGATGCTAGTTGGTTTATTTGGTGGAAGATCATATGTTCAGATTCTTCATGCATATTAATACCCCTCTGATTATGAACATGAATATGATTTGTGAGTAGTTACGTTTGTTCCTGAGGACATGGGAGAAGTCTTGCTATAAGTAGTCATGTGAATTTGGTATTCGTTCAATATTTTGATGAGATGTATGTTGTCTTTCCTCTAGTGGTGTTATGTGAACGTCAACTACATGACACTTCACCATTATTTGGGCCTAGGGGAAGGCATTGGGAAGTAATAAGTAGATGATGGGTTGCTAGAGTGACAGAAGCTTAAACCCTAGTTTATGCGTTGCTTCGTGAGGGGCTGATTTGGATCCATATATTTCATGCAATGGTTAGGTTTACCTTAATACTTCTTTTGTAGTTGCGGATGCTTGCAAGAGGGGTTAATCATAAGTAGGATGCTTGTCCAAGGAAGGGCAGTACCCAAGCACCGGTCCACCCACATATCAAATTATCAAAGTAACGAACGCGAATCATATGAGCATGATGAAAACTAGCTTGACGATAATTCCCATGTGTCCTCGGGAGCGCTTTCCTTTATATAAGAGTTTGTCCAGGCTTAACCTTTGCTACAAAAAGGATTGGGCCATCTTGTTGCACCTTGTTTACCTTTGTTACTTGTTACCCGTTACAAATTACCTTATCACAAAACTATCTGTTACTGATAATTTCAGTGCTTGCAGAGAATACCTTACTGAAAACCGCTTGTCATTTCCTTCTGCTCCTCGTTGGGTTCGACACTCTTACTTATCGAAAGGACTACGATAGATCCCCTATACTTGTGGGTCATCAAGGCATCACGTCCAAGATTAGTAGACCGACTCCTACCTGCATCTACTACTATTACTCCACACATCGACCGCTATCCAGCATGCATCTAGTGTATTAAGTTCATGGAAAAACGGAGTAATGCAATAAGAACGATGACATGATGTAGACAAGATCTATTTATGTAGAAATAGACCCCATCTTGTTATCCTTAATAGCAACGATACATACGGGTCGACTCCCCTTCTGTCACTGGGATCAAGCATCGTAAGATCGAACCCATCACAAAGCACCTCTTCCCATTGCAAGATAAATAGATCAAGTTGGCCAAACAAAACCCAAATATCGGAGAAGAAATACGAGGCTATAAGCAATCAAGCATATAAGAGACCAAAGAAGACTCAAATAACTTTCATGGATAAAAAGATAGATCTGATCATAAACTCAAAGTTCATCGGATCCCAACAAACACACCGCAAAAATAGTTACATCATATGGATCTCCAAGAGACCATTGTATTGAGAATCAAAAGAGAGAGAGGAAGCCATCTAGCTACTAACTACGGACCCGCAGGTCTACAATGAACTACTCACGCATCATCAGAGAGGCACCAAGGGACATGATGAACCCATCCGTGATGGTGTGTAGATTGGACCTGGTGGTTCTGGAACTTGCGGCGGTTGGAATTGATTTTTCGTCGACTCCCCTAGGGTTTCTGGAATATTGGTGTATTTATAGAGCAAAGATGCGGTGCGGGAGGCCACCGAGGTGGGCACAACCCACCAGGGCACGCCTGGGCTTCCAGGCGCGCCCTGATGTCTTGTGCTCACCTCAGGCTCCCTCTTCGGTACTTCTTTTGCCCACCGGCTGTCTTCTGGTCCAAAGAAAATCCACAAAAGGTTTCATTGCGTTTGGACTCCGTTTGGTATTGATTTCCTGCGATGTAAAAAACATGCAGAAAACAACAACTGGCACTGGGCACTATGTCAATAGGTTAGTACCAAAAATGATATAAAATGATTATAAAATAATTGTAAAACATCCAAGAATGATAATATAACAACATGGAACAATCTAAAATTATAGATACATTGGATACGTATCAAGCTTGTGTCCCAACTCTATGCCACAGTCCACCTCGGAACTGATGATGAGAGGACCCTCACATGGATGACGAATGGAAGAGTTCCGTCTGCAAAGTGGAAGGACTTCATGGCCAGTTTGGGCTACAACGATTCTGGGCTCCATAACCCCATTGGGTCGCGCCCTCACAAGGATGAGGCGGCCACACACAAGACCAAGCTTTGGCGCTACTGTACGGAGAAGATTTCTCCCACCACTGGCAAGAAGATTTATGAGTTGTGCCCTTCGCTGGATATCATGCATCGCAACTTCAGGAACACGCTCTTCCTTCGCATTGGGAATCTGGATCAGGTTCACTCTTACCTCGTGGACATGCTACTTATCCGTCCGAAGGAGAAGAATACACAACAGGTGTTGGATGTTTCTCATGTCATGTGGTCTGAGCTTCACTCGGCTGTCTCTGAGCGCAAGTGTCCTATCTATGGCCCTTATCTGCTGCAGCTCATTGAGGATATTTGGGCCTCCACTTTTCCAGATGAGATGTTTGTGACTGGTGATCTAACTTCTCATGAGGTTATTCGTCTGAGGCATAAGGAAAACTGGGGGACTCCGGCTGCTCCTGAGATGGAGGCTCCAGAGGTGGAGTCTGAGGGCGGTGATGAGCCCGACTATGAGTTGTCCGACGAGGAGCCATTTTGGGCTGAGAAGCTCAAGAAGAAGATGAAGAAGTTGTTATGTCTTGAGGTACATGGTCAGTACAGGGCACACGTGGCACAGAAGAAGGCCGCAGTCGTGACAAGTCCATCATGAGGCACCTTGGCCTAAAGGCCACCAGTGGTCAGAGGATAAGATCACCTCAGAGGAGGAGTGGATCTCGAAGAACTGCAAGTGGATAGATTCAGACAATTGTCAGCCAGCTGCAATAGAGGAGGAGTCCGATGGTCACGAGGAGGAGGAGCACGATGATGATGTCAACATGGAGTGATGCTACCACTTAGGACCGTAGTAGTGCTCTGTGCCATTTTGGTGTCTCAATGCCAAAGGGGGAGAGAGTTTAGGGATTTGTTGAGTCACAAATGCATCTTATTTGCCTTGGCTTTCTTCGCTCATGAACTCTTTCTTTGCTTTCACTTGTGTTTGTTTTGTGTTGTCAGATCCGGAGACCTTATCCATATGGTGTGAGACATATGCTATCTTATCTCTATCTTTATGTCAAGCACTGTATTAGCTTGTGAGATTATGTATATTGTGCCCTTATCTTTATGCTCACATGCTAGCACTTCCATGCTTATATCTCTTATTATTGTTGTTGCAAGTGTTTCCTTGTCTATAAAATATAGGGGGAGTGTTGATCCTAGTGTGTGTGCTTTGCATTCCAAAAGCATACATAAATAGTGCACACATCTAGGGGGAGCCCGTCTATATTTTGTAGATTTTGGGCTTGCTTATTATCTCGTTTTATCTTTTGTGCGAATCCAGTGTTGTCATCAATCCACCAAAAGGGGGGGATTGTTAGGGCATATTTCTCCCTAAGTGGTTTGGTGATTGATGACAATGCATTTCTGGACTAATCGTGTGCATTGAGAATTCCAGATAATCTATCATATGGCACAAGATGATTCGAGCCCCTCGGAGATATAGAGTGAAGACGGTTATTTTTTCTGCATTTCTTTTTCGGTGGACTTGAGACGTAGGAAAACCATACTATTAAGATAGGGTCCGCGTCGAAAAGGTTTGGGTGGAATCATCACGTACACATCTTCATTTGCACCCACTTCTATTCCTGCATCTCTGGAATTCATTCCTTGTTCTTCTCAACACTTGTCCTGAGGCAGCGGTAGTACCACTCTGGGCAGCGGCACTGCCACTGATCCAGCTCCACGGCTACTACCGCATATTCACTGCGTTTTGTTGCCTCCTCACGCTCGGCAGTAGTTGAGCGGAAGTAGAGCGGTAGTACCGCTTGCGGTACTTCCATCTCCACTACCGCCCCACCTCCACTGATCTCGCTGTAGCTCAGGAACATAAGCGGAAGTGGAGCACTAGTAGAGCGATAGTACCGCTTGCAAGCGACACTACCTCCCAAACACTACCACTGCCAGTACCGCTTAATCGTGCCTTCTGAGAGGTAGTAGGGCAGCAGTAGGACAGCGGGAGTACCACTGTTGCGGTACTGCCGCCCTACTCCCCCTACCACCTCTAGTTCCTATCTATAGCACCCTAAGTGGTAGGACAGCGGTAGTACCGCTGCTACTGCTAGGGCGAGCGGGGCGGCACTACTGCCTCAGGGCACTCTGCCCATGTACGTAGACCTGGAACTACCGCTCGGGCAGCAATACCGCTTGTGTGCGGGACGTGGATAGAAAAATGGTTGGATTTGTCCTCACTATATATAGGGGGTCTTCTTCCCCAAGAAGACTCACGTCTTTCTTTCCCAAACTCCATTGTTGCTCAAAACTCCATTTTTTCGTCTGATCTCTCTCCCTAGCCGACCAATCTTATTGATTTTCTAGGGTTTGGTTGAGAGGGCCCCGGTCTACACTTCCACTAAGAGATATTCGATTACCTCCACTAATCCCTTGCGGATCTTGTTACTCTTGGGTGTTTGAGCACCCTAGACGAAAGAGGTCACCTCGGAGCCACAGTCCATGGTGGTGAAGCTTTGTGATGGTGTTTGGAGCCTCCAATTAAGTTGTGGAGATTGCCCCAACCTTGTTCGTAAAGGTTCGGTTGCCGCCTTCAAGGGCATCACTACTGGAATAACTGCATCTTGCATTGTGCTAGGCGTGAGGAGAATACGGTGGCCCTAGTGGCTTCTTGGGGAGCATTGTGCCTTCACACCGCTCCAATTGAGACGTACTCCCCCCTCAAGGGAAGGAACTTCGGTAACACATCCTCGTCTTCATCGGCTCCCTTGTGGTTATCTCTTACCTTTACTTTGTGCAAGCTTGTATTGTGTTGTATCCTTTGCTTGCTTGTATTGTTGTTGTTGTTAGCATCATATAGGTTATTCACCTAGTTGCATATCTAGACAACCTAGTTGTTGCTTAACCTAATTTGACAATAAAAGGTAAAAATTGATAGTTGCCTATTCAACCCCTCTCTAGTCAATCATATCGATCCAGCTTGCAGAAGCAGCGGGTGGGAAGTCGTCGATCCAAACCAGGAGATGCCGGCGGCCGCGATCTGGGAAGAAAGTCGTCGCCCCGGAGAAGAAAACATCGATAAGGGAATGTAGAAACTCCTAAGATCACGAAAGTCGGCCGGATCCATACAAATCCACCGCAAACCTAAACGGACCGAATCATGAAAGACCCGCTGGAGACACAACTCCACACGGCCTCCACGGATGATAATCTTACCCACTAAACGGAAATAGGGCGGGGAGAACATTATTCCTAAACTGAGGCGGCACCACCATCTCATTGTCCCAAACGAAGCACGAAGACACTCTAAAGAAATTGCCCATACCGTTGCACACCATATCTGAATATGAGGGTGAGCTTGCGGCCGTCCAGGAGCATGCGCCGACGCTCTCTTCTCCAATGACCTAGCTAAGTCAGGCCATTGTTGAAGAACACAACACTAGATCTCTCCGGCCGCCACCAGCTTCATTGACGCCGTCGCGAGCATCGCCTTACGAAGACGTCCACTCGAGCCCTCATCTCCCTCATTGTCTACAGCAATCCTCCCCAGCACCTCCTCAACAGTCCGACGCCATCAGGACCTCCTGTTGGACGCCGCGCGGGCTTTGCCCGACGATGCACCCTGACATCATCGGCAAGACGGGTAGACAGCCGAGCTGGGGCCTCACGCATGCACGCACGTCGTGCCCGCGTCATGCCGTGTGTCGCTGCCCACCAGCGTGCCGCTGATTGGGGGCGCTCAACCCACCTATGGTTGACGCCCCCCTGTCACGCTGGGCTATATAAAGAGGTGGGGGCCGGGCACGCACTACGAGGTTCGTCGTGCAGCCGCCAACCCCACCGACAAAACCTACCAATCCAGGTTAGCCCTGCAGTGACGGGAAGCACCGCCACCGCCGCCACAACTCCACCATGGCCACTGGCTTGGGCTCCTCGAGCCAAGGAGAAGGTAGACCACCAATCTAATTTACCCTAGATGATCCAAGGATCTCAACATGTGGAAGATCGATTACAAAAAAACAAAGAATTGTAGAGAGAGTTGATCGAGGTTGGAAGAAATATAAAGAAGAATGGTTGGGATCCATAGGTTCACTAGTGATTTCTCTCCAAATGATAGCATGGTGTGGTAAACAAATCACAGTTGCACATCAATTTAATTGTAGTTTTTATCACTATGATTATACATGGCATAACTACATATGAACACCACGTCCAAACATCTATAGACCGTTATCCGACTGCATCTATACCTAATACTCCACCCAAGACCGTTATCCAATTGCATTAAGTATGATGACATGAAGTAGATGATATATTATCTTCATCCTCCATCCAAAGGACAAGTACGCAACCATTTTTTATCTCTAGTGGCAATAACACAATACATGCCTTTGTCACTTTCTCTCACTGTGGTAGATTACTTACAAGATTGAACCCAGCTGTTATACGCAACTCCCTCTTGAAGATCATTCATTAAACTTGGCCAAAAATGATAAATAGATTGGAGAGCACATATGATTAAGACTTATGCAGCAAATAAACCAAATTGATCTAAAAAAAATCATTGATGATCAGTCCTAGTGACAATTCATCACATTACAACAAACACACCAAAAGATTATACCAAATGAATCACAATGATGTAGGGCAGCTTAAGTGATATTTTTATTGAGAAGCAAGACATAGAAAACCATTGCTACTGTTATGGACTCATAGTCCAAAGAAAACTACAAACAGGTGATCTGGTGACCGTCAAGTTCATGGAGATGGCCACTGTGATGATTTTCCCCTTCGGCAGAGTATCGAAAAATGCCTCCAGATTAGATCGCCATGGAATAGAGAGTTGCAACGACAGAAACAGAAAAAACTCCTCGATCAATAGGGTTTTCAGAGTGAACGAAAAAAATAGGCGTCGAGAGGCGGTAGAAAGGTGGTCCAGAGGAGCACACGCGTCCACCAAGCAGCCACCCTGACCACACGCCCTGGTCATGTGGGGTCTACAGGTCTCCTCTGGAAGCTTCCTAACTCAAAACTATTTCTGGACTTTTTGGGTATTTTTGGAGCTTGGTAAGATTGATTTTCTTGCAAGTCCAAAAGTATGCAGAAAACAACAACTCGCATTGGGCACTGAGTTAATAGGTTAGTCCAGATGCAAAACTATGCCAAGATGATACAAACAACAATAAAAAAATTATAAATACGTTTAAGACGTATCAGTGGGGCGCGTGGGTGGCTGGCCCACCCCGCGTTCCCGTTAGGCCTTTAACCCCTTAGGGTCTATCGCCCAAGGACCCCGTGGTAGGATACTTAGGCTACCACAGCTACCGTTGGCGGTAGCCACTTTGCCACATCGGCATGGTCAACTGGCGTGGATCATTGTCTACCACCGTTGACTTTGGCGATGACCCGGTAACCTACAACCCAAGAGTTTGGCGGTAGACCAAAAGGTCAGATCGTGCAAAACTTTGGATCATGGGTCAAACCATGCTAAACTTTTTCCATGATTTTTTTACTAAAAATCTTGAGACCATATATTAAGTATCACATGTCCTTACAAACACACTCTTACAAAAGAATAAAGTTACATTTAAAACGTGGGAGTGTTGAGGTCTTCTTACTACATTCACTGGCGGTGCATCGTGAGCATAGCTTGCCTCTGGGCCTCCGCCTCGGCGGAGCAAACTTTTTAAATCCAGGAGCTCGTAGAAGCAGCGGGCGGGAAGTCGTCAATGCAAACCAGGAGACGCTGGCGGCCATGATTTGTGAAGAAAATCGTCGCCCCAGAGAAGGAAACGTCGGTAAGGGACTGTAGAAACTTCAAAGATCAGGGAAGTTGGCCGGATTCATACGAATCCACCGGAAACCTAAACGAACCGAATCTTGAAAGATCGGTCGGAGATACAACTCCACACGGCCTCCACCGGTGATAATTTCACTCACTAAACGGGATAGGGCGGGGAGAACATATTCCTACATTGGGGCGGCGTCGCCGTCCAAAGAGCATGGACCTCCCCGTTGGACGCCGCTCGGACTTTGCCCGACGTTGCACCGTGATGTCGTCTGCAAGACGGGTAGACAGCCGAGCCGGGGCCTCACGCATGCACGCACGTCGTGCCCGCGTCATGCCGTGTGCCGCTGCCGCACCAGCGTGCCCGTCCGTTCTGTTTCACACCCGCCCGCCCACTGATGACACATCGGCGGTCGACGAGATTAGCCGCCATAGATCCACTCCGAATCAGATCATCCATGCAGACAATCATGGCGGCCACACGCACGCGCGGCAAGGGGCATGGAGATGGATTGGAACCGAAGGGACCTCCCTCGCGCCTCTGTCGCCACTCTGTTGCCCGGCCGATCGACAGATCACATATGTCTAGACTAAGGCTAGGCTAGCGAGTCGGCTTAATTTTAGTCGACGGCGGCCACCGCACTAGGCGCGTTCACCAGCTAATGCTAGTGACTGACCTTTGTGCTGTGCGTTCTACACTTCTACTAGCTACCAGCAGGATAGCTTAGGTTATAGCTTGTGCAGCAATAAAGTGGCGAGCGGCCGGTACAGAGGTGGCCACGTTAGCTTTGCCGTCCGTCCCCAAAATTGAACAACCCTTTTCCTAAAGAAATGCTACTAACAACCGTTTGAATTTCTAAAAAATGAATACAGGAATAAAAGCGCCCGAATTAAGGTAAGGTATAATAAGAGTAGTGACATCTGTATGGTTGCTGGTTTCATCGCAAAAAGAAGTGTGGTTGCCGGTGGGTTTTGGTTAGCAGCTCGGCCCGCGAAGCGGCTGTCGCGGTCGAACCCGTCGCCTACTTGATGGATGGATGGATGGGCGTCTTGACGGGGAACCTCCAAGCAGGCGAGCTCCAAGGAGTAAAGTTTTGGGGATTCAGGTCCCATCACATCCAGTAGTTGGTGTATTTGGTTACGACCTGCATAATTGTAGATGCTCTCTCCGCATCTGGAGGACACATATACAAATGCAATTCATCTCACTACGGAGAAAATGTCGTAGTTGGCAACTGGGTATACATCAGCAAAATTCTTGCTTATCGTAAGAGCCCACTACAATATACTCGTACTTAGTTGTAGTATATAATCGACAGAATCAGAGTCCAAGTTTGCAATTTTGTATACATGCGAGCATGAACTGTTTGACTGCTCTGCAAAAGTATATTGTACTCTACGTGATTAAGTGAACATCATTGAAATTATGGATCTTGTTCCAAGCACAAAAATAGAACAGTCTCTGTACTGACGTCTTAACGTACAGATTGCTTTGGCGACATCAATGTGGAGTGGAGGACCAATAAGACAACGAGGCATGAATTGTTTTGTACGTATGCGTATGAAAACTATTAGTACAACGTCACAGTATTAAAATCAACTAATAACGCCGCCACCCAGAGCTTTGCCCAAAAGGACACGCTCGAACAAAACAAAGAGGTTACACCATACATGAATTCACCTAAACTACCAATCAACATACAAAATTCTCTCCCATACAATCATTAGAATGGGCAGTTCTATCCTACCCTGAGATTGATGAAAACAAAAAGATCAGAACTAACAGAAGAACAGCAGTTCTTTCTGACTGAAGTGTGCAAGCAAACAGAGAACCTACAAAATAGTCTATCCTTCTCCGATCTCTATCGTTGAGATGGTGTGGTTTTTACATTTACCTTAGCCAAGCATATCCTAATTTAATATATAAGCACACCAATTTTATTTCTAATAACACTACCAAGGTTATGCGATACTATTATGCACACAAAAGCAGAAAATATTGACGGGGTAGAGAGAGAAGCCAAGAAACGCATTAGAACGGGGGATAGCTTCGCCGTAACCCACTGACGTTGGCGAACAACCCGACAAGCTCTTGCTTGTACGGGAGGTAAGATCTCCTCCGGCCAGCGCCGCCGCTTCCTCCTCCACCTCCTCCTCCTTTGCTGTAATAGCTCCATCCGTGGGCATCGGCGCCACCGCCGCCGTCGCTCCTGCTGCCCCCTTCCACCACGTCCCCCTGCTTGGGAGGCCCTGAGGTGGCGTCCAAGAAGACGAATTTCTCCTTGCCGTCGCTGTGGCTCCGCCCCACGAGGCGCTCGCTGATGCGACGCCACCGGAGCACCGACCCCGTGGAGCTGCTCTTCCGGCACCGCCGCGGGGACGCCGGAGTGGACTGCCCGGGGGCCCAGAGGCAGTAACTCTCCGGCGCCACGCCCTCCAGCTCGCCGGCCCCGGAGCCCTCTTCGTCCCTCTGCCTCGCGCGGAAGTCGCGCTCCTCCAGCAGGAGCCGCCCCAGCGGCACGCGCACGGTGGCCGTCTCCTGCTCGTCGACCGAGGCCGCCGGCGGCGGGGACGGGGGCCGGCCGAAGACGGGGTACACGGGCACGATGTGCGCGTCCGCCACGAACGGTAGGACGGGGAAGGTGAAGCCGTCTCCGTCTTCGTCTCCCTCCTCGTCGCCGTCGACGATGCGGTGTGGAGACTCAGGAAGGTTCTCAGCGGGGCCATGGTCTCTGTCCTCCATGGCTCTCTCCTCGCCTTTTGCGGGTTGAAGGATAGATATTTGATCGCTTGCCTTTATGTGTGGCTTCTTTCCTTTTGCTTGGCTGGGTCGGGTTCGTTTTTTCGGCCTGAGCCGGTGGCGGCGGCAAGTGAACACAGAGCGGTGTGAAAGATAACTCCTTCAAGCTGACAGATGGGCCTTATTGCGTTCTGGGTACCACAGGTCAGTACCCAGGAGCTGAACGCCTGAACCTGGCGCGTTTGGTTTGCGGCGTGAGAAACGTGTCAGTGCGTGGTAAAGTTGCTGCTCAGGCTAGAAGTCCCAAAAAACACGAACTAAATGAAGACAAAAAGGAGCTAAATGGGGCCAAAGGAGCGCTCAGTTTCCAAAAGAGTGAGCGCTCAAGCTAGGGTTTAGGGCTCCTCTAACGGCGGCTACGTCGAGAGTTTTGTCTACTCAGGTCGGTCTCCCCTCCGGCTAACTCGTCTACCTCCGGCGGATCTAGCGGCTCGTGTTGATCCAGGGGAAGCCTCACGCTTCTACCTCGCCTCGGCCGACGAGGTTTTGGAGGTTCGACGGGGGATTTCCAATTTAGTTCAGGCAATGAAGAGTGGAGGAAGTGGCGGCAGGAAACATGAGTCGGGAAACGTGGAAGATCTGATCAAGCGTCTTGATCTGCATGGGAATGATGGAGAGGACTTCCTTTGGGAGGATGATCCGGTTGTGCCAAAAGTTCAAGCAAAGTGGTTGGTCATGGACTAGGGTTCACACTAGTAAGGGGTTTAGTCTGGCCATGAGGTATGCATGGAATCCAGTGAAAGAAGCACATTGGCAACTGATCAAAGATAAGTTCTTTACCATTCAGTTTGGGTGTTTGGGTGACTGGAACACCGCGATGTTGAAAGGCCCCCTTTTTTGGAAATCAAGTGGTTATCCTAGTTGAATATGATGGGTTCACGAAACCCTAAGTCCGTGGTACTGGACAAGGTGGCGGTCTGGGCAAGGATTTTGAAACTACCTGACAACTATCTGAATGAGGCCATGATCAAGGGAATATGTAGGAAGATGGGCAAGATCATCGAAACTCGGATACAATTACCAGCTAGTTATGTTGGAGCTGTCATAAGGGCGGAAGTAAGTCTTGATGTAAAAAAGAGGTTGGAATGTTTTGTATCCATACCAAAAGGATGGAAAGAAGGATTGGTACCAAGTAATTTATGAGAAATTACCAGTTTTCTATAATCATTGTGGGATCCGTGGGCATTGCTTTGAGGAGTGTGGTACGGGAGAGCATGATGCTACGAAGTTTGAGTAGGGGGGTTTTATTCTAGCTGACAATTGGAAGAACGAGTGGAGGATGAGGTTCTGGAAGTGGTGGAGGACGAGGTCGTTCAGGACAGAGCATGATGGTTTGCATACCATAGGCAATAATAACGTCTATGATCCCCAAAGTAGCCATAATCAAGAAAAATTAGGATTTCTAAAAAAGTAAAAAAAAAAGGTCCACTCATGGGAAAATCCAACCTTTCCCCGCGTCTGACACTAATCTATTAATATCTAATTAGAGTGGGGTTTCCACAAGAGCAACATACTTTCCTAGAGAACCAGTAAAAACTTCTGCCACAAAGAACGGTTGTGATAAGAAAAGGAATCAGTCGGAAGAATTTGTGCTTGGCGTCAGCTATGAAGCCTCTTTTGATCAAGAAATCATTCTGAGAAAAAAAAATCAATTTAGCGCTGGATTTAAAAACCTCTATTTACGATAATTTCCTTCGGAGCAGGTGCCTTTTAGGATTAGGATTTGGAAGTACCGTTATTCCGTAGAGGATTTCGGAGGGGGGGTTTTTTTACAGAAAATTGCACTTGCTATAAAATAATAGTTTTAATTTTGGTTTTCCCGTAACTAAAGAGAATGGAAGAAATTTTCTTATTAGGCAATAACAACAGCTATGATCCCTAAAGAGCTGGCGTTGGAATGCTGCATTCGAGATGCAGCTGGATCCAAGTGCCTCGCAAAACCCTCCAGCACTGCATATATACCATTAATCCAGAACATATAAAGAGATGTTACCATAGCTGAGAAGGAACCTGCAACAAGGAAGCGACTGGCCATGGACTTAGTGTATGGGGCATAGACGATGAGAATCCTGATCGAGCAATAATACAAGTGGTTCCTTCATCAAAGGTGACAAATAGTGTGGACTTATTTCATGGGAATGACAAGGATCCGAGTGCTACTCCACGGAAAAATGCACACAAGAAGAAGTTGAAGGGGGTAGATGGGGAGGCTATTGACAGTGGTGAGCATGATGAATCTCTAGCAGGATCAACGACACCCCTCGGGCGTGAATGCCGAGAGCAATGAATATATTAAGTCTAAACTCTCAGGTCTGTGGACAGTCCGAGATAGTTCAAGAAATTCGCAACTTGGTATAGTTGCATCGTATGTGTTTGGTCTTTCTCTTGGAGACCTAACTCTCTGCTACGAGAGTTAAGGTTTACTTTGGGGCTCAGGCATTCTTTTGGTGTTAAGAGCGAGGGGGAGTGTTGGACTAGTGTTGTTTTGGAATAATGACTTGATCGACAATTTAAAATCATACAACCGAACACACATTGATAACGAGAGTACTGGGAGTAGGGAATGGCGGTTCATGGTTTTCTATGGTGAACCGGTGAGATCAAAGAGAAAGAGAAGTTGGGAGCTACTCACATACCTTCAAGGAGAATATGATAACCCATGGTTTTGTGTGGGGGATTTTAATGAGGTATTAAATGAAAATGAACAATTTGGTGGTGTTTAAAGGGAGGAGTGGACGATGGATGGCTTTAACCTCTGTCATTTTGCTGATCTAGGTTGCTCAGGGCTCCCCTATACTCGGGATAACCGGCAACAAGGTAATCAGAATATCTAAGTTAGATTGGAACGGGGCCTAAGGGATGATCGATTCATGGAGTTGTCTGACAGGTCAACGATCAATCGTGTACAGACTACCGAGTCAGACCATTGTGCATTGGTCATTGGTATATCCAAGTTGGACTGGGCAACTGGTGCAAGTAGTAACAGACTTTTCAAAATCGAAAATGCATGGACTAGACATGAGAACTATGTACAAATTGTTGAGAATGTGTCGGTGTGGGTGCCTACAAATGGAAATCTCCAGCGGGTTACAAAGGCACGGGTACATGTCAAGGATGGGTTGCAAAAATGGAGTAGAGAGGAGTTCGGCTTGATACATAAACTGTTAAAAAAATGCAGTCAAGGCTAGAAAACTGAGAGCAAACTGATTATGGAAAGGCCTGTTAGTGAAAGAGAAAAGGCTTGTAAAAAAGATTTTAGAGCTTCTTGCAAGGGAAGAAATGATGGTAAAATAACGCTCTAGAGTAACCTGCTTGAGGAGGTGATACCTCCTTTTATTGATCCGGTATTGGAACAGAAAAGAGTATCCCACACCTATTTCCCCAGAGGTGACCCTGGGTTCTCGAACCCACGAGAGGAAGATTCCCTTGAAGCGATGGTCTCTAGCAAGCTTTTATGAAAGTGTCAAATCCAGCTTTTGACCGGATCAACAAGGAAATAGTGATTCAAACACTTATAATAAAAATAGATACGGGCATGAGGTTGCTTACAACCTTGTATTTGCGTTGGGATCAAATAGGATATTAATTTGTGCGTTGGAAGTCCCCGTCGAGATGTGCTTGTTACGATCGAAGTGGGGGATGTGTCCAAATAACATCTTGGCCGACATGAGTCATGCATCAGGAATCAGTTGTCCTACCGCAGACCCTATCCGTCGCACGGGGTTGCCTCGATAATTAAGATAATGAAATTAGACAAGAGCTTTGGGCATTCAATGACTACACCTCATTTATCCCCAAGGATATGATCCATGTTACCCTACTAACCTTACTATCACCAGTGTTTGGTATAAAACTTCACGGTCTCCTCGCTCCTACCCTCACCGGTGCTCGATCTCCACGATCCTGGGTGTCGTGGTTTTGTCACGGCAGATGCCCTTGAGAAAGGACTTAGGTGTGGAGCCATCGCAACCTAGGTTAGCTTGAAGGGGTTGAACGGGACAAAGGACACAAGGTTTACCCAGGTTTGGCCCCTCACAACAAGGTAAAAGCCTACTCCTGCTTTGTTGACTATTACTTGAGTATCGATTACAAGGGAGCAGAATCGCTTGACCTAGCTCTCAATCAATTGTTTTCTGAGTTAACCCGCCGCAGGGTCTCGCCTTTATATACACAGGTCGAGCCCCTGGACTTACAAGAGTCCAAGTCGGTTCACGCAACGTGACCAACTCGGTTTCTAAGTCGCCTTGCCTTGCTAAGCAAGTCACCATCAGGCGGCTCACACTTCCAGGTCTTGGGCCTCAACAGGCCCGCCTCTTAAGCCGCCTCCAAGTCTTCATGTCTTCTTAGGCCCATTTAAGTCTTTATTCTTGAATCGCCAACAGTGTAACCCGGCCCCTCCTGGGCGGGTCACACCATGGGGTTATATCCCCAACATTAGGCCCCAGATTTATTTGAACTTGTTCATGTCAATCTTCATTGCTTCTGGTTGGCGAGTCTTCTCTTCCAATGCTTAACCTTGAACGAATCGTTGTAACCCACCATGACGTCATGCGACATAAATCCAGAAAAACCTATGACATCACAACAGATCTTTTTGCAGTAATTGGTCGTCCAAGAATCAAGGCGCCTCCACTATTGAGATAATCATGACGTCTCCTCGATTTCTGCGCATGCAATTTTATTGTTTCCTTATTAATAGGGACGGGGGCTCCCTTTTTCACTTTTACCCCCGTCTCCCTCTCTTCTTCTTCTTCCTCTCGCCGGCCGTTGCCATCGGAGCTCCGCTGTCGCCGCTGAGCTGCATCAACCGCTCCATCAAGGCCGCTGCATCACCCTGTTGAGACCAGAGAACCGCGGCACCCCTCCGCTCTTCACTCCAATCTTCAAGTAAAGCTCCTTCCTTGGTTCAGATCCACATTAGGATGCCCTAGTTCACGAAGTTCGTCGTAGTTCAACCAAGTTCATCCATCTATTGCTTAGAAAATGTAGCTCAGTCCAAAAGTATATACAGTTAGAATGGCCATTGTTTTTCAACCTCTATCTTGCATCTTAGATAGATCATTTTTCTCTTTGAATCAATGCGTAGCCCGCTGGTTCTTCTCTGCTACATCTTATGTTTAGAAATAACTTTTCTTTTTGAGCTGCCATAGATCCATAAATATAGCCGCATCTTGCGAAACTTATTTGTCCAACACTTAGCAAAATTTCAACAACCTTGATTTCATAGACAACTGACCCGCCGTTCTTTGTTCGGGCGGCTTAAATAACAACTTTGTAACCTGCCAGAACCTGGCCGGCTCAACCATGAAACTGTAACTCGCCATATATTAGCCACCCTGAGAGTTACCTTACCTTCCATAAGGTCGGTTGCAAGATTTCTCCATGCTTCATAATAATGATTAAACTTGTATCCATAATCAGCTTACAGCTACTAAATTATCCGCATAACCTTTAAACGGCTCATCACCATAATATTAATCCGTCACGTTTTTACCTCTAGTTCATAGCTTTTAACCCACCAACTATGACTAGGGCTCCCACTTCTTGCGACTGGGCTACTAGCAGAGTCTCCGAGCTCTCATTAGGTGAATATGTAGACATGGGAGTTTTGCCATCCAAAGAAGTTATTAACTGGCGAGTTCCCGGCTCTAAAACTACTCCTCAACCCCGAGAAGGCATAGTTATTGTCTTTTCGGATCATCTCCTCCGTGGCTTCTCACCGCCCGGGTCAAAGTTCTTCCGGGATGTTCTGCACTTCCATAACCTTCATCCTCAAGACATTGGCCCCAATTCCGTCTCCAACATATGCAACTTTCAAGTTTTCTGTGAGGTGTACCTTCAAAAAGAGCATGAGGTTGACCTATTCAGAGAATACCTTTATCTCAACTGCCAAACTGAGATGACAGATGGGCCTAGTCTCGAACTTGGTGGGATTTCCATTCAAAGGCGAAGAGATGTCATTTTTCCTGCAGCCACACTGCCTAGTCACCCCAAAGACTAGAACTATACTTGGTTTTATTGCCAAGATACCTCTCCAGCTGATGAAAATCCCCTGTCGGGTTTTCGTCCTTTCCGGCTGAGCCCAATTCACAAGCTTCCAGATCGTATTACTGCTGCAGAACAGGCTAAATATTCATCTACATTTTCGAAGATAAGGGCTCTAGTAGCCAACGGCTTATCCGGAGTTGATCTGGTCCGTGGGTCTCGGAGAATTTTACCATTGAGATGGCGCAGCGGCTTAATGTGTAAATACACATGTGATCAGAAGGATCCTCAGTGCTATAACCAGACATCCTTGACTGATAAGGAAAGCACTGACATGGTTAAAACATTGCATGGAGAGTCTCTGGAGAATTGCCGTAAAGTGGGATTAAACCCCTTCTGCACGCTTAACTCAGCTCCAGTTGTAAGTATCTTGGATAAACCTTTCTCCTCATATATCCATTTTTTGTACTTTATATCCTTAACTTATTGCACATATGTACCTGTACATAGGCCGACTCTTCTTTCTGGAAGAAGAAATTACAAGCCGTCGTGCCAATTAAAAAGGCTAAAGGAAAGACTCACGCGTCGGCTCGCGGCAAGAAACCATCAGCTGAAGAGCTGCTCAAACTTGATGATGAATCAGAGGTAGAACTTGACTCCCTTGGTCTTTTCTTTATGCAACTTATTGATGCTGATCCCTCTCAGGAAGAGGCAGAGACCAGTCATGCCGACGTTGCAGAGGTAACTATAATTTCCTCTGGCTCAGAATCCTTACCAAGAAAGAAAATTCAGCGGGTCATCCGGAAGGTGAATTTTTCTCATCCTCTTGCTCACTTGGATCCCAACTTTGTTTTGAAGAAACAACAACACGAGTCAAGACGCAGGACCCGGAGCGGTGGCTCTCAAGATCTCGTCTCCGGCTTACCTAACACGCCTGCTCCTCGCAAGCATCGAAATGAGGTGCCACATGATCCGGACTTTCTCTATCCATTAGGCAGCCTCACACGTCAACCTCTTAATCCTTTCGACTCAAATTATCAGGGGACGCCTCCGTCATCCGGCGATTCTAATGGGACTCAAATGCCTAGTTTCAAGACCGCCCAAGGGTAAGTATTTGCATTTGTTTATAAATGACTTTGCACTCATAAACTTTTTATCTTTCTTGCAGGGGTGTTGCTAAAGCGGGCAAGAAACGTAAGCTGGGCGGGTCTTCAAAGGATCCCAAAGCTGCTGAACTAGAGAAGCAGATGGCAGAAATTTCTGAGGCTGTCATTCAAGACCCCGAAGAACCTGTCAATGACCCACCGCCGTCAATTGATGCTACCGTCCTTGATCAAATGGACACTGGCTTAACCCGGCGGCCAGCCATGACCCGCCGAGCCCTAAGTCGCTGACTCCTCCCAAGCCAGCTGAAGAGACCCCCCTTGAGAAGAACTTTGATGATGTGACTATCACTGGGACAGTTCCAGGGGCCTCCACTGTGCTAGCCAAGCATAATACCAAGGAAGAATCTCCTTCCTTGGAAAAAGGCAAGGCTAAACTGGACCTAGAGAGCTACTCCTCCTTCAGTGCAGGCGACGTGTATGCAGGCTATTTGAGTCACACTAACACAAGTCGAGACATGGAAGCTGGGCTTGTTCAACTCATGAAGCAAAAAATATGAGGTATGGGACCATCCCTCTCCTCTTTAGCCTTGCTGACATACTTACATTCATAGTAGTACCCAAGTATAGAGTATAGGAAAGTAGTGAGTATGCTGTATGAAGGAAATATGCCCTAGAGGCAATAATAAAGTTGTTATTTATATTTCCTTATATCATGATAAATGTTTATTATTCATGCTAGAATTGTATTAACCGGAAACTGGATACATGTGTGAATACATAGACAAAACAAAGTGTCCCTAGTATGCCTCTACTTGACTAGCTCGTTAATCAAAGATGGTTAAGTTTCCTGACCATAGACATGTGTTGTCATTTGATGAACGGGATCACATCATTAGGAGAATGATCGTTAAGTTTCATTGCTATTGCTTTCTTCATGACTTATACATATTCCTTTGACTATGAGATTATGCAACTCCCGAATACCGGAGGAACACCTTGTGTGCTATCAAACGTCACAACATAACTGGGTGATTATAAAGATGCTCTACAGGTGTCTCCGGAGGTGTTTTTTGGGTTGGCATAGATCGAGATTAGGATTTTTCACTCCGAGTATTGGAGAGGTGTCTCTGGGCCCTCTCGGTAATGCACATCACTATAAGCCTTGCAAGCAATGTGACTAATGAGTTAGTTGCGGGATGATGCATTACGGAATGAGTAAAGAGACTTGCCGGTAACAAGATTGAACTAGGTATGATGATACCGACGATCGAATCTCGGGCAAGTAACATACAGACAAAGGGAATGACGTATGTTGTCATTACGGTTTGACCGATAAAGATCTTTGTAGAATATGTAGGAACCAATATGAGCATCTAGGTTCCGCTGTTGGTTATTGATCAGAGATGTGTCTCGGTCATGTCTACATAGTTCTCGACCCGTAGGGTCCGCACGCTTAACGTTCGATGACAATTTGTATTATGAGTTATGTGTTTTGGTGACCGAAGATTGTTCGGAATCCCGGATGAGATCACGGACATGACGAGGAGTCTCAAAATGGTCGAGAGGTAAATATTGATATGGAAGATGGTATTCAGACAACGGAATGGTTTCGGAGTGGTTCGGCTATTTTTTGGAGTACCGAGGGGTTACCGGACCCCCCCGGGGAAGTATTGGGCCTACATGGGCCATAGGGGAGAGGGGAGGCAGCCCACAAGGGGTGGCCGCGCCCCCCTCCCATGGGGAGTCCGAATTGGACTAGGGGAGGGGGCACGCCCCCTTTCCTTCTCCTCTTCCCTCTCCCTTCCCCTTTCCCCCTTCGTAAGAAAGGAAGGGGGCCGAATAGGACTTGGAGTCCTATTCGGTTTCCCCCCATGGCACGCCCACTCTAGGCCGGTGGCCTCCTCCCCTCCTCCTTTATATACGTGGGAAGGGGGGCACCCCATAGCACATCAATTGTTCTTAGCCGTGTGCGGTGCCCCCCTCCACAGTTTACTCCTCCGGTAATAGCGTCGTAGTGCTTAGGCGAAGCCCTGCGCAGATCACATCACCGTCACCACGCCGTCGTGCTAACGAAACTCTCCCTCGACCCTCTACTGGATCAAGAGTTCGAGGGACGTCATTGAGCTGAACATGTGATGAACTCGGAGGTGTCGTACGTTCGGTACTTGATCGGTTGGATCGTGAAGACGTTCGACTACATCAACCGCGTTAAACTAACGCTTCCGTTTTCGGTCTACGGGGGTACGTGGACACACTCTCCCCCTCTCGTTGCTATGCATCTCCTAGATAGATCTTGCATGATCGTAGGAATTTTTTTGAAATTGCATGCTATGTCCCCCAACAGTGGCATCCGAGCGAGGTCTATGCGTAGATGATATGCATGGGTAGAACACAAAGAGTTGTGGTTGATAATAGTCATACTGCTTACCACCAACGTCTTCTTATGATTTGGCGGTGTTTTTGGATGAAGCGGCCTGGACCAGCCTTACATGACCACATTCATGAGATCGGTTCCACCGACAGACATGCAACTTGTTTTGCATAAAGGTGGCTGGCGGGTGTTTGTTTCTCCAACTTTAGTTGAATCGAATTTGACTATGGCCGGTCCTTGTTGAAGGTTAAAATAGCACATTTGACGAAAAATCGTTGTGGTTTTTGATGCATAGGTAAGAACAGTTCTTGCTAGAAGCCCGTAGCAGCCACGTAAAACTTGCAACAACAAAGTAGAGGACGTCTAACTTGTTTTTGCAGGGCATGTTGTGATGTGATATGATCAAGACATGATGTGATATAAGTTATTGTATGAGATGATCATGTTTTGTAAAAGTTATCAGAAACTGGCAGGAGCCTTATGGTTGTCGCTTTATTGTATGAAATGCAATCGCCATGTAATTGCTTTACTTTATCACTATGCGGTAGCGATAGTTGTGGAAGCAATAGTTGGCGAGACGACAACGACGCTACGATGGAGATCAAGGTGTCAAGCCGGTGACGATGGAGATCATGACGGTGCTTTGGAGATGAAGATCAAAGGCACAAGATGATGATGGCCATATCATGTCACATATTTTGATTGCATGTGATGTTTATCTTTTATGCATCTTATTTTGCTTAGTACGGAGGTAGCATTATAAGATTATCCCTCACTAAATTTCAAGGTATAAGTGTTCTCCCTGAGTATGCACCGTTGCGACAATTCGTCGTGCCGAGACACCACGTGATGATCGGGTGTGATAAGCTCTACGTTCACATACAACGGGTGCAAGACAGTTTTGCACGTGCGGAATACTCGGGTTAAACTTGACGAGCCTAGCATGTACAGACATGGCCTCGGAACACTGAGACCGAAAGGTCGAACATGAATCATATAGTAGATATGATCAACATAGAGATGTTCACCATTGAAAACTACTCCATCTCACGTGATGATCGGACATGGTTTGGTTGATATGGATCACGTGATCATTTAGATGACACAAGGGATGTCTATCTAAGTGGGAGTTCTTTAGTAATATGATTAATTGAACTTAAATTTATCATGAACTTAGTCCTGATAGTTTTTGCATATCTATGTTGTTGTAGATCAATGGCCCGTGCTACTGTTCCCTTGAATTTTAATGCGTTCCTAGAGAAAGCTAAGTTGAAAGATGATGGTAGCAACTACACGGACTGGGTCCGTAACTTGAGGATTATCCTCATTGCTGCATAGAAGAATTACGTCCTTGAAGAACCGCTAGGTGCAAGGCCTGCTGCAGGAGCAACTCTGGACGTTATGAAGGTCTGGCCAGCTAAATCTGATGACTACTCGATAGTTCAGTGTGCCATGCTTTACAGCTTAGAATCGGGACTTCAAAGACATTTTGAACGTCATGGAGCATATGAGATGTTCTAGGAGTTGAAGTTAATATTTCAAGCAAATGCCCGAGTTGAGAGATATGAAGTCTCCAACAAGTTCTATAGCTGCAAGATGGAGGAGAACAGTTCTGTCATTGAACACATACTCAGAATGTCTGGGTACCATAACCACTTGACTCAGCTGGGAGCTAATCTTCCGGATGATAGTGTCATTGACAAAGTTCTTCAATCACTGCCACCAAGCTATAAAGGCTTCGCGATGAACTATAATATGCAAGGGATGAACAAGACGATTCCCGAGCTCTTCGCGATGCTTAAGGCTGCGGAGGTAGAAATCAAGAAGAAGCATCAAGTGTTGATGGTTAACAAGACCACTAGTTTCAATAAAAAGGGCAAAGGGAAGAAGGGGAACTTCAAGAAGAATAGCAAGCAAGTTGCTTCTCCTAGGAAGAAGCCCAAGTCTGGACCTAAGCCTGAAACTGAGTGCTTCTACTGCAAAGGGACTGGTCACTAGAAGCAGAACTGCCCCAAGTATTTGGCGGATAAGAAGGATGGCAAAGTGAAAGGTATATTTGATATACATGGTATTGATGTGTACCTTACTAATGCTTGTAGTAGCGCCTGGGTATTTGATACTGGTTCTGTTGCTCATATTTGCAACTCGAAACAGGGGCTACGGATTAACCGAAGATTGGCTAAGGACGAGGTGACGATCCGCGTCAGAAATGGTTCCAAGGTCGATGTGATCGCCGTCGGTACGCTACCTCTACATCTACCTTCGGGATTAGTTTTAGACCTGAATAATTGTTATTTGGTGCCAGCGTTGAGCATGAACATTATATCTGGATCTTGTTTGATGCGAGACAGTTATTCATTTAAATCAGAGAATAATGGTTGTTCTATTTATATGAGTAATATCTTTTATGGTCATGCACCCTTGATGAGTGGTCTATTTTTGTTGAATCTCGATCGTAGTGATACACATATTCATAATATTGAAGCCAAAAGATGCAAAGTTAATAATGATAGTGCAACATATTTGTGGCACTGCCATTTAGGTCATATTGGTGTAAAGCGCATGAAGAAACTCCATGCCGATGGGCTTTTGGATCACTTGATTATAATCACTTGATGCTTGCGAACATGCCTCATGGGCAAGATGACTAAGACGCCGTTCTCCGGAACAATGGAGCGGGCCACATACTTATTGGAAATAATACATACTGATGTATGCGGTTCAATGAGTGTTGAGGCTCGCGGCGGGTATCGTTATTTTCTGACCTTCACAGATGATTTGAGTAGATATGGGTATATCTACTTAATGAAACACAAGTCTGAAACATTTGAAAAGTTCAAAGAATTTTAGAGTGAAGTATAAAATCATCGTAACAAGAAAATAAAGTTTCTACGTTCTGATCACGGAGGCGAATATTTGAGTTACGAGTTTGGTCTTCATTTGAAACAATGTGGAATAGTTTCGCAACTCACGCCACCTGGAACACCATAGCGTAATGGTGTGTCCGAACGTCGTAACCGTACTTTATTAGATATGGTGCGATCTATGATGTCTCTTACCGATTTACCCCTATCATTTTGGGGTTATGCTTTAGAGACGGCTGCATTCACGTCAAATAGGGCACCATCTAAATCCATTGAGACGACTGGCGATGACATGTACCTAGGGTAGGGTCATAGGCCTGACCTAGATGCCCTACACAAGGACACTGCCCTAGAGTCAAAGGCATTGAAAGTCCAACAGAAGATACCGATTGAAATGACCTTGGAGTGCAATCCAGTCGACCAACTATTCCACTCGGATACCCAATTCCACTCGACCAAGATAGCGTCACTCGACCATACTAAAGAATCACTCGGAGCACAGAAGACCTGCAGTCGCCCCAGTATCGCAACGGTCAGGCGTTCACTCTGTAGTCTTAAAGATCATTAATAGTCATTTATAGCAGGCGTTACCAGTAATGCTCCTGCCTTAACTTACATTGAACCCTGTGTAACTGAGGGCTGGAGGGGCCTGGTGCACTCTATATAAGCCACCCCATCCTCTAGCACAAGGGTTGGCACCCCCTGTAACTCTCATGCATAATCCAGTCGAAAAGCCTCCGAGGCACCGAGACGTAGGGCTGTTACCTCCTCCGAGAGGGGCTTGAACTCGTAAACTTGCGTGTACAATCTCACCGTAGCTAGGGCCTTGCCTCCTCCTACGTACCCCCTACTCTTACTATCAGACTCACTCCCATGATAGTTGGCGCCCACTGTGGGGTAGCCGTCTTAGCGACTTCCGGTGAGGTTGCAATTTTTCCGATCTCCATCAACATGGTTTCCGGTGGTGGTTTGGCTTTGGGCCGCGAGATCCATCTCGGTGCGCTCGTCTTCATCGCCGATGACTCCGCCTGGCTCCAAGAAGCCCCCCTCGACGTCGAGGCCCTTCCCATCTGCAGGGCGGCGCACTTCCGCGCGAGCGCCTGTGGCGTCCTCCTGCGGCAACCATCGACCCAGTATCAGTCGGTTCCCGTAGTGTCCACGCTCCCCATTATACGACGTCGCAAGCGATCCGGTCGATCGCGCCTCCAGCGATGGGTGAGGCATGCGGTGGTTCGGCAGTCGACCACCCCTCAAGTCACGGCAATCGAGCCCAACGAATCTCTTTACGGACCATTCGATCTGTCGACTGGTTCCGCAGAAACTCTTTCCGAGTGCGGAAGCAGCGACCCTACGGCGGAAGTCCTCATGGTCAACTCTCGTCGCAGCCCGCCTGGATTCCGTCGCGGTGGCGGCGGCGGCGACGGTGACGGTCCATCGTACATTCATGATGAATATCACCCCAAGCCCTCACTTCGGAGCAAAGGGAAGAGCTGCATCGCCGCAACGTGGAGGCACTCCAGACTCCCATCGTGGGGTAGACCTCCGAGGCTCGGGCCTTGGAAGCTGCGCGCCTAGCCACCTTGGCTGAGCGCACGCATCTGGAGAATCTCCAACATTCACTTGACGAACGCGCCCGTCAGCAGATCCCTGGATCCAGTTGACGCCCACGACAGCTGTTTCCGCTTGAACCTCAGGTATACCGCACTCCGGTTCAAAATCTTGCAGCTGCAGTGCGTATAGCAGAATCAATTCAGCCATCTCGTTCGGAAGTTGGTAGAGGTTTGATGCAGATCCGAGCGCTGCTCCGAGCAGCGGGTGAGGAAAACTCGGCTGTTTCTCAGTCGCGCAAAAGAATCCATAGCAGATCTATGGTTGCAGACACAGTTCAGTCGGCACATAGTCCGAGATTGCCGCCGCAGCGTGAAGATCGTGGTCATCGCCAAGATCAGTACCTGGGTCGAGGCCACGGACAGTATGATCATCGATATCCCTGTGATGACCACCGTCGAGTGCCTACGCCCCGTCCGAGGGGTGGATCGTACGCGCCCCGGCGGTATCATGACAGGCGCCCGAATGGTGACGAGTGGAGAGCTCCAGTCGACCCAAGAGAGCCTAGGTTCGATGTGAGGTCACTCCTCGTACAAGGTTTGGTCGACAGAGGCCGAGCACACAGAGAAGGACAAGACAGAGACCGTCCGAGTGGAAGCAGAGCTTTTGTTTCTGGGCCCGAGTGTTTCAGTAGGGCCATCCGAGCTGTTGAGATCCGTCCCAACTTCAGATTGGCAACATGCGTGAGTAAGTTCACTGGTGAGTCGAAGCCCGACCCATGGCTAGAAGATTACCGAGTCGCAGTGCAGATCAGCGGAGGCAATCACGAGGTAGCCATGAAACACCTCCCCCTGATGCTTGAGGGCTCAGCCAGGGCTTGGTTGAATCAGTTGGCCCCTGGAAGTATTTTCTGTTGGGATGAGTTAGCCCGAGTGTTCATCAAAACATTCGAGGGCACTTGCAAGCGACCTACTGGCCTGACTGAATTGCAGCATTGCATCCAGAAACCAAATGAGACTTTGAGAGACTACATCCAGAGATGGACTACCCTTGATCATACAGTGGAAAATGTGTCACAGCACCAGGCAGTTTGCGCCTTCAAAGAGGGCGTCCGTTACAGAGAGCTCAACTTGAAATTCGGTCAGTCCAGAGACATGTCTCTGGCCCGAATGATGGAAATAGCCACTCGGTACACTAACGGCAAAGTGGAGGACCGACTCCGCAGTGGCAAGGGAAAACCAGTCGCCCAGGACACCAGAGGTGGAAATTCCGGTCGGAAGCAAAAGCGTAAAGCTGAACCTGCAGGTCCTGCTGAGGCCACAGTTTTGAATCAAGGAAAGTTCAAGGGAAAGCCTAAAGGGTCGTGGATCCCCAATAAAGTGAAAGATCAGTCGGGCAATGACGTTCTTGATTTACCGTGTCACATACACACTAAAAAAGATGAAGAGGGTAACTTGATTCTGCCCAAGCATACCACTCGATAGTGTCAACTCCTGATTCAGAGTTTCCGAGAGGGTCAGCCCAGCGAGAAGGAATCTGATAAGGGGGAGGATGAAGAGGAAGATGATGGTTACCCCAATGTCAACGCTACTTTGGTGATTTTTGCTGATGTTGGGAGAAAAAGTCGACTGAAGGTTATCAACAGAGAAGTGAACATGGTTGCTCCAGCAACTACGACGTACTTGAAGTGGTCGAAGACTCCCATTACATTTGACCAGTCCGATCACCCAGCGCACGTTGCTATCCCTGGGCGGCAAGCATTGGTGGTCGACCCAGTCATTGGGGGCACCCGAATGACTAAAGTCCTTATGGATGGCGGCAGCAGTTTGAACATTTTGTACGCTGAGACCCTCCAAGGGATGGGCATTCCAATGTCCAAACTCAGTGAGAGTAACATGCAGTTCCACAGCGTCATCCCCGGAAAGAAGGCAAAGTCACTCGGACAGATTGCTCTTGATGTGGTTTTTGGTGATTCCAAGAATTACCGCAAGGAGAAGTTGACGTTTGAGGTGGTGGATTTCCACAGTGACTACCATGCTATTCTGGGCAGGCCCACATATGCTTGTTTCATGGTTCGACCATGTTACGTATACCTGTAGTTGAAGATGCCTGGGCCCAGAGGTGTGATCACAGTCACAGGGAGCTGGCAAAGGGTAGAAGAGTGCCTCCAGAAGGGCTCAAAGATTGCCAACGAGCAGATGGCAGCAGTAGAGATGGAAGAATACAAGAAGAATGCAGATCCGGGTGATTTGCTGCGAGCTAAGAAGCCTGCTTCAGAATCCGCATTTCAGTCGGCCGAAGGGACAAAGCCGGTCCACATTCACCCAGAAGACCCCAATGCTGCTCTGACTCACATCTCAACAACACTCGACAGCAAATAGGAAGAAGCGCTCATCCAGTTCCTCAGCGAGAACTGGGACATCTTTGCATGGAAACCATCAGACATGCCAGGTGTACCCAGGGGACTGGCTGAGCACCGTTTGCGTGTCGACCCGAAAGCAAAACCCGTCAAGGAACACCTCCGTCGGTCTGTCGTGGAGAAGAGGAACGCAATTGGCAAAGAGGTGGCTCGGCGCCCGGCAGCCGAGTTCATCCGCGAGATATACCACTCCGAGTGGCTCGCCAATGTCGTCATGGTCCCCAAGAAAGATGATTCACTTCGTATGTGTATCGACTTCAAGCACATCAATCGGTCATGCCCGAAATATCACTTCCCTATCCCCCGCATCGACCAGATCATCGACTCGACTGCGGGGTGTGAGCGTTTGTCCTTTCTGGAGGCGTATTCTGGGTACCATCAGATCCGACTGTTGGACCCGATGAAATAAAAACGGCCTTCATCACCCTAAACACTCGGATCGACGAGTTGTAATAAGAATCCTTCAATTTGTTTATCAAAGACATGATTTTCGCAGTATCCCAATGATTGTATTCGCATAAACATATGTGTCCAAATCCCCCAGTGGGTGGCTTAGCTGCGAACCCGATTCACCTAAGTTTCAAAACATACTCCGAGTGAAGAGCAACCCTCTCACTCGGGGGCTTAGTTGCTAACCTGATTCGCCTAAGTTTCAAAACATACTCTGAGTGAAGACCAACCCTCTCACTCGGGGGCTTAGCTGCGATCTCGTACTCGCCTAAGTTTCAAAACATACTCCGAGTGAAGAGCAACCCTCTCACTCGGGGCTTAGCTGAGATCTCGTACTCGCCTAAGTTTCAAAACATACTCCGAGTGAAGAGCAACCCTCTCACTCGGGGGCTTAGCTGTGATCCCGTACTCGCCTAAGTTTCAAAACATACTCCGAGTGAAGAGCAACCCTCTCACTCGGGGGCTTAGCTGCGATCCCGTACTCGCCTAAGTTTGAAAACATACTCCAAGTGAAGAGCAACCCTCTCACTCAGGGGCTTAGTTGCGATCCCGTACTCGCCTAAGTTTCAAAACATACTCCGAGTGAAGAGCAACCCTCTCACTCGGGGGCTTAGCTGTGATCCCGTACTCGCCTAAGTTTCAAAACATACTCCGAGTGAAGAGCAACCCTCTCACTCGGGGGCTTAGCTGTGATCCCGTACTCGCCTAAGTTTCAAAACATACTCCGAGTGAAGAGCAACCCTCTCACTCGGGGGCTTAGCTGCGATCCCGTACTCGCCTAAGTTTTAAAACATACTCCGAGTGAAGAGCAACCTTCTCACTCGGGGGCTTAGCTGCCATCCCATACTCGCCTAAGTTTCAAAACATACTCCGAGTGAAGAGCAACCCTCTCACTCGGGGGCTTAGCTGTGATCCCGTACTTGTCTAAGTTTCAAAACATACTCCGAGTGAAGAGCAAACCTCTCACTCGGGGGCTTAGCTGCGATCCCGTAGTCGCCTAAGTTTCAAAACATACTCCAAGTGAAGAGTAACCCTCTCACTCGGGGGCTTAGCTGCGATCCCGTACTCGCCTAAGTTTCAAAACATACTCCGAGTGAAGAGCAACCCTCTCACTCGGGGGCTTAGCTGTGACCCCGTACTCGCCTAAGTTCCAAAAACATTCCGAGTGAAGAGCAACCCTTTCACTCGGAGACCTAGTCGCACTCTGAGCTGCGCCACAAGTACAACGTCTGGTTGCACTCTGAGCTGCGCCACAAGTACAATGTCTGGTTGCACTCTGAGCTGCGCCACAAGTACAACGTCTGGTTGCACTCTGAGCTGCACCACAAGTACAACGTTTGGTTGCACTCTGAGCTGCGCCACAAGTACAACGTCTGGTTGCACTCTGAGCTGCACCACAAGTACAACGTTTGGTTGCACTCTGAGCTGCGCCACAAGTACAACGTTTGGTTGCACTCTGAGCTGCGCCACAAGTACAACGTCTATTCTGAGTGAAGAGCAATCCTCTCACTCGGAGACTCAGATGCGATCCTAGATTCGCCTAAGTCAAAAAAATCCGAAGGCAATAGAGACAAAGCAACTGCATCCAAATAAAGCAACCAAGTTCGGATAAATCCATCAAGGATCAGAGTCACCAGCAAAAGTACTCGGGCATCAATCCCTAAAGAGTTTAACGATTACAAAACCACTCAGCATTCTGAGGCAAATAAGATCAAGTTATCAAGTTTTTCACTCGGAGGGAGGAGGACTTGCTGGCTCGACGAAAGTGTCCAAGTCGATGCCGTCTGCAATACGGGTGGCTACGTCGATGAAGGTCTCCATGAAAGATTGAAATTGAAGCTTCTTGGTGTTGGCCACCTGAAGAGCCTTCAGCTTCTCTTCCTTGGCGTCCTTGCAGTGGACGCGAACCAGAGACAGAGCCACGGCAGCACCAGCGAGCAGATGACTTCTTCCACGCTTGCACTCGGTCAGGGATGTCATTGAGTCGAGTCATCAGTGACTCGAGATCATACTAAAACACATCTTCTGGCCAGAGCTCCTTGTCGATCCGCGACAATGCCATTTTCAGTCGAGCAATGTAATCCAGGACACTGGCAAGGCGGGATTCCAGTCGCAGCACATTCATGGCAACTTTGTCCTTGACGAGAGAGTTGATGTGGTCCAGTGCGGTCTCGATCCGCCCAGTCTCCTCTTCAAAATTCCGACAGAATTCTGCACGGAGTGAAAGATAGTGAGTTGGTTGCAGCGTTGTGAAGAAAACTTTTCAATCCAGTCGGATGAGAGAAATTACCTTCAAGCATGAGAAACATCTTCTTGGCAAGACCGCCTAGATAAGCTTCTAGTTCATCCCTCTTCCGAGTGAGAACATCCACTTTGTCAGCCAAAGCCACCTTCTCCGCCTAGATAAACTTCTAGTTTGCCTCGTCAACAGCAGTTTTCAGCTTGGCGTTCTCCTCTTCCAACTTTCCGACTGAAGCCAACTTCTTGTCGGCAAGTTCAGTCTTTTCACGTGATGTCTTCTGCGCTGCTGCAAGGTCGAGGTCCTTCTGCTCCAGAGCCTGCTTCATTTTGTCTAAAAAAATAACATTCTTGAGACGAGCTTGGAGTTGACGGCTTTCATTACACACATCTGTTCGAGTGGAGTCACTCGGTTCAAAGGATGAAAAGGAAAAGATCACAAGGCGAGCAGTCGACAAATTGTTACCTCCCATGACAGCTTCTTCATCCTGGGCTTTCTTCAAGTTCTCCTTGGCTAACTCCAGATCGAGGTTGAGTTGGATCTGCTTCTTCTCCAAATCAGCATACTTGGTTCCAAGCTCACAAGCTCTCTGCAATTAACAAAAAGACAAGTCATTTGTCAAAAACGAAGATTAGTTACTTCCGAATGAAGAGCGTGCAAGATCAAACAGCCACAACAAAAAGAGTTCTAAGACTGCTGCAGAATCGCACATTCAACAGCAGTCTCGGGGACTACACCCAGTGGGTGCACTTAGCGTGCCCCACTGGTTTGATTTACCACTAGGCATGGCCTGCCCAGCTCGAGTGAAAAAAAGGAGTTCTAAGACCATCGTCGACTGCCAGCAGTCAACAGCGGTCTCGGGGACTACACCTAGTGGGTGCACTTAGCGTGCCCCCACTGGAAGAAGAATTCACTCGACACGACCAATCTAATTTGAGTGAAAAGAGCTACATGACACACCCAGTGGGTGTACAGATGCAAGAAACAGAGTGACATCTTACGAATAATAAAGCAGGAGTTTTCAAGTAGCATATCCTAACAGAGCAAAGGTCAAGCTGGAAGCCAATCGGAAATCAACTTACAATCCCACTTACTCGGATGTTGGTTTGAAGGGTAGAGCTGGCGTCATAGGCAGCCTTGCTGGTGTCATACACCACCTTCAGTCGGTCCGTCATCAAAGCCGCCAGGATCATAGCCTCCTTGGAAGCTCCTACTTGGTCCTCCGGGATGTGATGAGTAATAAAAATAGGAGTTGTTGGAACAGATGACGTTGCCGGTGGAGCTGAAGCTTGGAGTTGAGCAATCGGAGCAGGGGCATGGGCAGTCGACGCCGAAGGCTGGTCAGTCGACAAAGGATCAGTAAAGGAAACAGAAGTCCAAACTGGATCACCAAGTTGCTGAACGGCTGGCTCAGATGTCGAGTGAGACGCTTTGCTGGCAGGCACCCTCCTGGTCAGAGTCCTACCCCTTCTCCCTCTATTCCTTTGAGGCACTTCTTCATCATCATCATCATATGGAAGTTGGATAACACTTGTTGGCGCTGCAAAACACTCGACCATAAGAGTTCAGTCGACCATCAAAACAGTTGGTGAAGTAAGAGCGTGGCTGTGGAATCGTACCTGCCGGAGAAGTGGCCGTGTCTGCGGTTTCCACATCACCCTGCTCCTCGTCAATGTCCATTGAGGTTGCAAAAGTAGCATCACTGAAAGTTCCGAATTTCACTCGGTCAAACAAGAAAAGAAGTTTGTAGTGGAGACAAAGAAAAGAAACGAAACACTTACACAGAAGCAACAGGAACAGCCACCTTGATCCTAGGCAGAGCCTTCCGAGGTTTGGGCAGGGCAACTTTGGCCTGCTTCATGGTCTTCTCTGATGGCTCGGGAGTCAACTTCCAAGGCAGAGCCTTCCGAGGTTTGGGCGGGGCAACTTTGGCCTGCTTCGCGGCCTTCTCTGATGGCTCGGAGTCAACATTCGAGTGCATTTTGGATTTTCACACTCGACGCAACCACCTTGCCACGCTCCCCCGTGGGATCTTGGGACTGTTTGGAATGACGCTCCGAGCAGGGCGGCGAGTCGACTTCTTCGCCGCTGCCCGAGTCCTCACTGTCATCTGCGTACTGAATATCACCGCTGTCGCCATCACTCTCAAATCCTTCTTGATACCGCTCTTCGTTCGGCATCGAGTACACCTTGGTGTAAATCTGCAAGACACAAGTCACGGATATCGGTCTGATTCAAGAACAATCACAGATCGGAAAGAATGAACACTCAGTAAATTGAGCCTGACCTCTTCTGGAGCGTGGTTGGCTTCGAATGGCAGAACCCTCCTGGACCCCCTGGGGTTATCCTTGTTTGCAGTGATGCTCTTGAGCCACTGGGCCACCGTCTCCTCATCAACCTCCTCCGAGTGGATTCGGGTTGTGTCTTCACGGCCCGAGTACATCCACATCGGGTGATCACGAGCTTGGAGAGGCTGGATTAGTCGACTGAGAAATACCTCCAACAGATCCATGCCGGTCACACCCTCCCGGACTAAATTGACTACCGCGTCGACTAAAATGGCGACATCGCCTTTCTCTTCTGCGGTTATGATCAGAGAAGAAGGTTGACGGAGTCTCTCTATGGTGAAAGGGGGGAGGCCAGTCGACTGACCTGGAGTCGGAATGTCCTTGCAGTAGAACCAGGTCGACTGCCAGCCCCTGACTGACTCGGGAAAGGTCATAGGAGGAAAAGTACTTCTACCTCTAGTTTGGATCCCTAACCCCCCACACATCTGGATCACGTGCGTCTTTTCATCACTCAGATTCGCCTTCTTCACCGACTAGGAACGACAAGTGAAGATGTTCTTGAATAAGCCCCAGTGCGGTTGCCAGCCCAGGAAGTTCTCGCACATAGAAATAAATGCAGCGAGATAGGAGATTGTGTTGGGAGGAAAATGATGGATCTGAGCGCCAAAGAAATTCAAAAAACGCCAGAAGAACGGATGTGGAGGCAGAGAGAAACCCCGGTCGACATGGGTGGTGAGGAGGACACACTCACCCTCGCGCGGCTGGGGCTCGGATTCATTCCCCGGCAGCCTCCAAGACCCGTGAGCAATCAAGCCATCATTGGCAAGATTCTCCAGGTCCTCCTTCAGGACGGTGGAGCGGATCCAGCCCCCCTGGATCCAACCCGGAGGCAGACCGGACCGTGACGACGATCCCCTCGCCGTCTTCTTGCCTTTCGCCACCGTCGTCGCCTTCTTTGCGCGCTCCAGGGCCGAAGTCTTGTCCTTCACCATGGCGGCGGAATGTGCGTGGGCCGGCCGAAAGCGTCGAGAGCAGAGGAGGGCGCGGTGGAGAAGCAGAGAGAAGAAGGGGATCGAATGAGGAACACTGTGCATTGCATCGGCCCCGGCGCTCTTTGTGGGCTGCTTCCGAGTGGCTAACGTGTGGGCCCAAGCAATCTTATCACATCCCGCAACAGGCGCTCACCCGATACGTGGCGAAAAGGCGGCGCAGAGATCGAGACATCCCTATCTACTCGCTCCGTTTACAGCGCCACGCTCCATCCCGCATGCTTCTCCAAATTTTCGAATCCCGTGAGATCCGGGAATCGTAGAGAAATCAATCGCATCGAAGATTTCACACTCTAATTCAATCAAAGATTACCAGGGTAATTCACTCGACGACCTCAGAATCGATCAAGGCGACTGATGCAGGGTCAAAGTTCCAGTATGATTTCCAGACCCCGATGAAATGCCTCCGAAGCATAGAATCGAATCCGAACCAACTTCAACCCTTCCTCACTCGGACCTCAATCCATTCGGGGGCTAATGATGATGACATGTACCTAGGGTAGGGTCATAGGACTGACCTTTACGCCCTACCCAAGGACACTGCCCTAGAGTCAAAGACATTCAAAGTCCAACAGAAGATATCGACTGAAATCACCTTGGAGTGCAATCCACTCGACCAGCTATTCCACTCGGATACACCAATTCCACTCGACCAAGATAGCGTCACTCGACCATACTAAAGAATCACTCGGAGCACAGAAGACCTGCAGTCGCCCTAGTATGGCAACGGTCAGGCGTTCACTCCGTAGTCTTAAAGATAATTAATAGTCATTTATAGCATGCGTTACCAGTAACGCTCCTGCCGTAACTTACATTGAACCCTGTGTAACTGAGGGCTGGAGGTGTCTGGTGCACTCTATATAAGCCACCCCCTCCTCTGGCACGAGGGTTCGCACCCCCTGTAACTCTCACGCATAATCCAGTTGACAAGCCTCTGAGGCACCGAGACGTAGGGCTATTACCTCCTCTGAGAGGGGCCTGAACTCATAAACTTGTGTGTACAATCTCACCATAGCTAGGGCCTTGCCTCCTCCTATGTAACCCCTACTCTTATTGTCAGACTCACTCCCACGACAACGACACCATATGAACTGTGGTTTGGCAAGAAACCTAAGTTGTCGTTTCTTAAAGTTTGGGGGTTGCGATGCTTATGTGAAAAAGCTTCAGCCTGATAAGCTCGAACCCAAATCGGAGAAATGAGTCTTCATAGGATACCCGAAAGAAACTGTTGGGTACACCTTCTATCACAGATCCGAAGGTAAGATATTTGTTGCTAAGAATGGATCCTTTCTAGAGAAGGAGTTTCTCTCGAAAGAAGTGAGTGGGAGGAAAGTAGAACTTGATGAGGTAACTGTACCTGCTCCCTTATTGGAAAGTAGTTCATCACAGAAACCGGTTCCTGTGACACCTACACCAATTAGTGAGGAAGTTAATGATGATGATCATGAAACTTCAAATCAAGTTACTACCGAACCTCGTAGGTCATCCAGAGAAGAGAGTGGGAAGAAAGTAGAACTTGACGAGGTAGTTGTACCTTCTCTCGAATTGGAAAGTGGTTCATCACAGAAAACAGTTCTAGTGATGCCTACACCAATTAGTGAGGAAACTAATGATGATGATCATGAAACTTCAGATCAAGTAACTACCGAACCTCGTAGGTCAACCAGAGTACGTTCTGCACCAGAGTGGTACGGTAATCCTGTTCTGGAAGTCATGTTACTAGACCATGACGAACCTACGAACTATTAGGAAGCGATGATGAGCTCAGATTCCGTGAAATGGCTTGAGGCGATGAAATCTAAGATGGGATCCATGTATGAGAACAAAGTGTGGACTTTGGTTGACTTGCCCGATGATTGGCAAGCCATAGAAAATAAATGGATCTTCAAGAAGAAGACTGACCCTGACGGTAATGTTACTGTCTACAAAGCTTGACTTGTTGCGAAAGGTTTTCGACAAGTTCAAGGAGTTTACTACGATGAGACTTTCTCACCCGTAGCGATGCTTAAGCCTGTTCGAATCATGTTAGCAATTGCCGCATTTTATGATTATGAAATTTGGCAAATGGATGTCAAAACTGCATTCCTTAATGGATTTCTTAAAGAAGAGTTGTATATGATGCAACCAGAATGTTTTGTCGATCCTAAAGGTGCTAACAAAGTGTGCAAGCTCCATCGATCCATTTATGGACTGGTGGAAGCCTCTCGGAGTTGGAATATACGCTTTGATAGTGTGATCAAAGCATATGGTTTTATACAGACTTTTGGAGAAGCCTGTATTTACAAGAAAGTGAGTGGGAGCTCTGTAGCATTTCTAATAATATATGTGGATGACATACTGTTGATTGGAAATGATATAGAATTTTCGGATAGCATAAAAGGATACTTGAATAAGAATTTTTCAATGAAAGACCTCGGTGAAGCTGCTTATATATTGGGCATCAAGATCTAGAGAGATAGATCAAGACGCTTAATTGGACTTTCACAAAGCACATACCTTGATAAAGTTTTGAAGAAGTTCAAAATGGACCAGTCAAAGAAAGGGTTCTTGCCTGTGTTCCAAGGGGTGAAGTTGAGTTAGACTCAATGCCCGGCCACTACAAAAGATAGAGAGAAAATGAAAGTCATTCCCTATGCCTCTGCCATAGGTTCTATCATGTATGTAATGTTGTGTACCAGACCTGATGTGTGCCTTGCTATAAGTTTAGCAGGGAGGTACCAAAGTAATCCAGGAGTGGATCACTGGACAGCGATCAAGAACATCCTAAAATACCTGAAGAGGACTAAGGATATGTTTCTCGTATATGGAGGTGACAAAGAGCTTGTCGTAAATGGTTACATCGGTGCTAGCTTTGACATGATCCAGATGAATCTAAGTCGCAAACAGGATACATGTTTATATTGAATGGTGGAGCTATCAGTTGGTGCAGTTCCAAGCAGAGCGTCGTTGCGGGATCTACGTGTGAAGCGGAGTACATAGCTGCTTCAGAAGCAGCAAACAAAGGAGTCTGGATGAAGGAGTTCATATCTGATCAAGGTGTAATACCTAGTGCATCAGGTCCAATGAAAATCTTTTGAGACAATACTGGAGCAATTGCCTTAGTGAAGGAATCCGGATTTCACAAAAGAACCAAACACATCAAGAGATGCTTCAACTCCATCCACGATCAAGTCAAGGAAGGAGACATAGAGATTTCCAAAATACATACGGATCTGAATGTTGCAGACCCGTTGACTAAGCCTCTTCCACGAGCAAAACATGATCAACACCAAGACTCCATGGGTGTTAGAATCATTACAATGTAATCTACATTATTGACTCTAGTGCAAGTGGGAGACTGAAGGAAATATGCCCTAGAGGCAATAATAAAGTGGTTATTTATATTTCCTTATATCATGATAAATGTTTATTATTCATGCTAGAATTGTATTAACCGAAAACTTGTTACATGTGTGAATACATAGACAAAACAAAGTGTCCCTAGTATGCCTCTACTTCCCTAGCTCGTTAATCAAAGATGGTTAAGTTTCCCGATCATAGACATGTGTTGTCATTTGATGAACGGGATCACATCATTAGGAGAATGATGTAATGGACAAGACCCATCCGTTAGCTTAGCATAATGATCGTTAAGTTTTATTGCTATTGCTTTCTTCATGACTTATACATATTCCTTTGACTATGAGATTATGCAACTCCTGAATACCCGAGGAACACCTTGTGTGCTATCAAACATCACAAATTAACTGGGTGATTATAAAGATGCTCTACAGGTGTCTCCGAAGGTGTTTGTTGGGTTATCATAGATCGAGATTAGGATTTGTCACTCCGAGTATAGGAGAGAGGTATCTCTGAGCCCTCTCGGTAATGCACATCCCTATAAGCCTTGCAAGCAATGTGACTAATGAGTTAGTTGCGGGATGATGCATGATATGTCCATTTTGCATCATGTTTTCTTACTATTATTTATGATGTTTTTATGCATAATAATGCTTTTTGGAGTAATTCTAATGCCTTTTATCTCATAATTTGCAAGGTATACACAAAGAGGGAGAATTCCGGCAGTTGGAAATCTTGACCTGGAAAAGCTATGTCAGGCCACCTATTCTGTACAACTCCAAACAAACTGAAACTTCATGGAGATTTTTTATCAAATATTTGAGGAATATTGGAGCAAATAACTACCAGAGGGGCCCACCAAGTGGGCACAACCCACCTGGGCGCGCCAGGGAGCCCAGGCGCGCCCTGGTGGGTTGTGCTCACCCAGGCCCACCTCCGATTCCCATCTTCTGGTATATATGTCATTTTGACCTAGAAAAAAATAAGGAGAGGACTTTCTGGATGGAGGCGCCGCCGTCTCGAGGCGGAACTTGGGCAGGAGCACTTTTACCCTCCGGCGGAGCGATTCTGCCGGGGGAACTTCCATCCCGGAGGGGGAAATCATCGTCATCATCATCACCAACAACTCTCCCATCTTGGGGAGGGTAATCTCCATCAACATCTTCAACAACACCATCTCATCTCAAACCCTAGTTCATCTCTTGTGTTCAATCTTGTTACCAGAACTATAGATTGGTGCTTGTGGGTGACTAGTAGTGTTGATTACATCTTGTAGTTGATTACTATATGGTTTATTTGGTGGAAGATTATATGTTCAGATCTAATATGGTATTTAATACCCCTCTGATCTTGATTATGATTATCATTTGTGAGTAGTTACTTTTGTTCTTGAGGTCACGGGAGAAATCATGTTGCAAGTAATCATGTGAACTTGGTATGTGTTCGATATTTTGATAGTATGTATGTTGTGATTCCCTTAGTGGTGTCATGTGAACGTCGACTACATGACACTTCACCATATTTGGGCCTAAGGGAATGCATTGTGGAGTAGCAATTAGATGATGGGTTGCGAGAGTGACAGAAGCTTAAACCCCAGTTTATGCGCTATTCTGTAAGGGACCGATTGGATCCAAATGTTTAATGCTATGGTTAGAATTTATTATTAATACTTTTCTCGTAGTTGCAGATGCTTGCGGGAGGGTTAATCATAAGTAGGAGGTTTGTTCAAGTAAGAACAACACCTAAGCACTGGTCCACCCACATATCAAATTTTCAAAGTACCGAACACAAATCAAACCAACATGGTGAAAGTGACTAGATGAAAATCCTGTGTACCCCCAAGAACGCTTTGCTTATCATAAGAGACCGTTTTGGCCTGTCCTTTGCCTCAAAAGGATTGGGCTACCTTGCTGCACTTTTGTTACTACTATTGTTACTTTCTCATTACAAATCACCTTGCTATCAAACTACTCTGCTACTCATAATTTCAGCACTTGCAGACATTACCTTGTTGAAAACCACTTGTCATTTCCTTCTGCTCCTTGTTGGGTTCAACACTCTTACTTATCGAAAAGAGCTACAATTGATACCCTATACTTTTGGGTCATCAAGGCTATTTTCTGGCGCCGTTGTCGGGGAGTGAAGCGCCTTTGGTAAGGAAACGTTTATATAGTGTGCTAAAATTTATTGTCACTTGTTACTATGGAAAACAATCCTTTGAGGGGTTTGTTCGGGGTATCTTCACCTTGTCCGGAACCATAATTAGCTACCCCTCAACCTACTGCACCTACTGAAAATATTGAATATGAAATTCCTTCGGGTATGATAGAACAACTGCTAGCTAATCCTTATGCGGGAGATGGAACCGAACATCCTGATATGCACTTCATATATGTAGAACAAATTTGTGGATTGTTCAGGCTTGCAGGTTTACTCGGGGATGAAGTTATGAAAAAGGTTTTCCCTTCATCTTTGAAGGGAAAAGCATTGGCATGGTATAGGCTATGCGATGATATTGGATCTTAGAATTGGAATCGATTGAAATTGGAGTTTCACCAAAAAAATATCCTATGCATTTAGTTCATTGTGATCAGAATTATATATATAATCTTTGGCCTCGTGAATGAGAAAGTATCACTCTAGCTTGGGGGAGGCTTAAGTCAACGTTATATTCATGCCCCAATCATGAGCTCTCAAGAGAAATTATTATCCAAAACTTTTATGCTCGGCTTTCTCGTAATGATCAAACCATGCTTGATACTTCTTGTGCTGGTTCTTTTATGAAGAAGACTATTGAATTCCAGTGGGATCTTTTGGAAATAATTAAACACAACTCTGAAGATTGGGAACTCGACGAAGGTAAAGAGTCAGGTATTAAGCTTAAGTATGATTGTGTTAAATCTTTTATGAATACCGATGCTTTTCAAAAGTTTAGCACTAAATATGGACTCGACTCTGAGATAGTAGCCTCCTTTAGTGAATCATTTGCTACTCATGTTGATCTCCCTAAAGAGAAGTGGTTTGAATATCACCTGCCTGTTAAAGAAGAAATCGAATAACCGGTACCAGTTAAAGAAGAAACCATACTTTACAATGTTGATCCAGTTGTTCCTTCTGCTTATATTGAGAAACCACCTTTCCCTATTAGGATAAAGGAACATGCTAAAGTTTCAACTATGGTCAACAAAAGCTATATTAGAACACCTAAACCTGATGAACAAATTAAAGTAGAACCTAATATTGCTATGGTTAAAGATCTCTTAGAATAAGATATGGATGGGCATGTTATTTACTTATGTGAAGAAGTTGCTAGAATTGCCAAACCTGATAAAAAGGATAAACATAGACCTGTTGTTGGCATGCCCGTTGTCTCAGTTAAAATAGGAGATCACTGTTATCATGGTTTATGTGACATAGGTGCTAGTGTGAATGTTATTCCTTACACCTTATATCAAGAAATTATGAATGACATAGCACCCGCAGAAATAGAAGACATAGATGTTACTATTAAACTTGCTAATAGAGACACTATATCACCAATTGGGATTGTTAGAGATGTTGAAGTCTTGTGTGGGAAAATAAAACACCCTGCTGATTTTCTTGTTCTTGGTTCCCCACAAGATGACTTTTCCCCATTATCTTTGGTAGACCTTTCTTGAACACCGTTAATGCTAAGATAGACTGTGAGAAACAAACTGTCAGTGTTAGTTTTGGTGATGAGTCTCATGAGTTTAATTTTTCCAAGTTTAGTTGAAAACTTCATGAAAAAGAATTGCCTAGTAAAGATGAACAATATTTGCTAGACCATGAAAATGATTTACATATACATGAAAGAAATGAAATAGATAAGATTTTCTTTGAACAACGTCCTCTACTTAAACACAATTTGCCTATTGAAACTCTAGGAGGTCCTCCTCCACCTAAAGGTGATCATGTGTTTGAATTAAAACAATTTCCAGATACTTTGAAATATGCTTATCTTGATGAAAAGAAGATATATCCTGTTATTATCAGTGCCAACCTTCCAGAACATGAAGAAGAAAGATTATTGAAAGTTCCAAGGAAGCACAGAGCTGCTATTGGATATAATCTTGATGATTTAAAGGGGGTTAGTCCCACTCTATGTCAGCACAAAATTAATATGGAATCTGATGCTAAACCCATTGTTGATCACCAACGTCGGTTAAACCCGAAGATGAAAGAAGTGGTAAGAACTGAAATATTAAAACTTCTGGAAGCATGTATAATCTATCCTATAGCTGATAATAGATGGGTGAGTCCTGTTCATTGTGTCCTTAAGAAAGGAGGCATAACTATTGTTCCTAATGATAAGAATGAACTTATTCCACAAAGAATTGTTACAGGCTATACAATGGTAATTGATTTTAGAAAATTAAACAAAGCAACTAGAAAAGATCATTACCCTCTGCCTTTTATTGATCAAATGCTTGAAAGATTATCTAAGCACACACATTTTTGCTTCCTTGATGGATATTCTGGTTTTACACAAATACCTGTTTCTCAACCTGATCAAGAAAAGACCACTTTTACACGTCCCTATGGAACTTATGCTTATAGACGTATGCCTTTTGGTTTATGTAATGCACCTGCTACCTTTCAAAGATGTATGACTGCTATATTCCCTGACTTTTATGAAAATATTGTTGAGGTTTTCATGGATGACTTCTCTGTTTACGGGAAATCTTTTGATGATTGTTTAAGCAATCTTGATCGAGTTTTGTAGAGATGTGAACAAACAAATCTTGTCTTGAATTGGGAGAAGTGCCACTTTATGGTTAATGAAGGCATTGTCTTGGGTCATAAAATTTCTGAAAGAGGAATTGAAGTTAACAAAGCTAAGGTGGATGCAATTGACAAAATGCCATGTCCTAAAGATATCAAAGGTATTCGTAATCTCCTAGGTCATGCTGGTTTCTATAGGAGATTTATCAAAGAATTTTCTAAAATTTCTAGGCCACTTACAAGTCTTTTGCAAAAGGATATTCCTTTTGTTTTTGATGATGATTGTTTAGAAGCCTTTGAAACACTCAAGAAAGCATTAATTTCTGCACCTATTGTTCAACCACCTGATTGGAACTTGCCTTTTGAAATTATGTGTGATGCTAGAGATTATGCTGTTGGTGCTGTTCTAGGACAAAGAGTTGATAAGAAATTGAATGTTATTCATTATGCTAGTAAAACTCTAGACGGTGCTCAAAGAAATTATGCAACTACTGAAAAAGAATTCTTAGCAGCGGTGTTTGCTTGTGATAAATTTAGACCTTATATTGTTGATTCCAAAGTAATTGTTCACACCGATCATGCTGCTATTAAATATCTTATGGAAAAGAAAGATGCTAAACTAAGACTTATTCGATGGGTTCTCTTGTTACAAGAATTTGATTTACATATCATTGACAAAAAAGGAGCTGAGAACCCCGTAGCTGATAATTTATCTAGGCTTGAAAATTTGCTTGATGACCCACTACCTATTGATGATAGTTTTCCTGATGAGTAGTTAGCTGCAATAAATGTTGCTAATAATACTCCTTGGTATGCTGACTATGCTAATTACATTGTTGCTAAATATTTACCACCTAGCTTCACTTACCAACAAAAGAAAAAATTCTTCTATTATTTAAGACATTACTTTTGAGACGACCCACATCTTTATAAAGAAGGGGTAGATGGTACTATTAGACGTTGTGTACCTGAGCATGAACAGGGACAAATCCTACAGAAATGTCACTCCGAAGCTTATGGTGGGCATCATGCTGGAGATAGAACTACTCATAAGGTATTGCAATCTGGATTTTATTGGCCTACTCTCTTCCAGGACGCCCGTAAGTTCGTCTTATCTTGTGATGAATGCCAAAGAATAGGTAATATCGGTAAGCATCAAGAAATGCCTATGAATTATTCACTTGCTGTTGAACCATTTGATGTTTGGGGATTTGATTACATGGGACCTTTTCCTTCCTCTAATGGGTATACACATATTTTGGTTGCTGTTGATTATATTACTAAATGGGTAGAAGCTATTCCAACCAGTAGTGCTGATCACAACACTTTTATTAAAATGCTTAAGGAAGTTATTTTCCCAAGGTTTGGAGTCCCTAGATATTTAATGACTGATGGTGGTTAACACTTTATTCATGGCGCTTTTCCATAAAATGCTTGCCAAGTATGATGTTAACCATAGAATTGCATCACCTTATCATCCTCAGTCTAGTGGTCAAGTTGAACTTAGCAATAGAGAAATAAAATTAATTTTGCAAAAGACTTTCAATAGGTCCAGGAAGATTTGGTCTAAGAAATTAGATGATGCACTTTGGGCTTATAGAACAGCACATAAAAATCCTATGGGTATGTCTCCTTATAAAATGGTTTATGGAAAAGCTTGTCATTTGCCTCTTGAGTTAGAACATAAAGCATATTGGGCAATCAAAGAACTCAATTATGATTTCAAACTTGCCGGTGAAAAGAGGTTATTTTATATTAGCTCATTAGATGAATGGAGAACCCAAGCTTATGAAAATGCAAAATTATTCAAAGAAAAAGTTAAAAGATGGCATGACAAAAGAATCCAAAAGCGTGAGTTTTAAGTCGAAGGATATGTTCTGTTGTACAACTCTTGTTTCAGATTCTTTGCAGGAAAACTCCTCTCAAAATGGGAAGGCCCCTATGTTATCGAGGAGGTTTATCGGTCTGGAGCCATCAAAATAAATAATGCCGATGGTACTAACCCGAAGGTTGTCAATGGACAACGAATAAAACATTATATCTCAGGTACGCCCATTAATGTTGAAAGTAATATGATCCAAACTTTGACACCGGAAGAACACATAAAAGAGTCCTTCCGGAACACTCCAAAATCATGAAAATAAGGAGGTACGTGATACGGTAAGTAAACGGACTCTGAAAAATCCGCAAAAATATTTTTTGTCAGTTTTGGAATATTTAGAAAATAGGAAAATAAGAGACTTCCAGGAAGCGTACCCTGGTGGGCACAAGACACCAGGGCCTGGCGCGCCCAGGTGGGTTGTGCCCACCTGGGACACCTTCCGGACTCCTTTTTCTACAGCTTGCTTGTTTCCCAAGATAAAAAATCTATATATACTCCCCGAACCTGTTAACCATCGTATCGTGGAGAAATCCTCTATTCTCTTTTCTTGCTGTTTTCTGTCAGACCCCATCTACCATGACCACCTCAAGCTCCTTCAAGGACAAGTTCTTCAAGAATGTCATCAACCCATATCTGCGGGAGGTGGTGCAGCACCCTCAGGTCATCCAGATGCATGAGGGGTTGCTCCACATCCGCGATGTGCAAGGGCCCAAAGGGACAGGAACTATGGAGGCTAGGCTCGAAGCTACGGAGCAAGACGTCTTCCGGTGGGGATGGTGGAGCGTGGACTCAACGCCAATCACCTCATGATCATGGACCTCTCCCGTGATCTCAAGGTGGATGGCAAGCCCATGAAGGACATCGTCTTCACCCTCAACGAGCAAATCAACTTCCTCCAAAGCCAGATCTATGATCTCCGAAACCAAGTCTTTGAATATGAGGCAAGGTTTAAAGGTATGAGTTTAGCTGCTAGTTGCAGGACCCGTGAGACTCACTCCTCCTCTTATGATGGTGGACCACTGCCATGGAAATCCGAGGACAAGATCTCTTCTTCATCACCACCACCTTCTTCTTCATCACCAAAAGAGAATTGAGTATCGGGTATGGGCACTCCCCTTGGCTTCCGCCAAGCTTGGGGGAGGTGGCCTGGTATCGTATCATCCCACTATCTTTTTGCCTTTACTTATTTTAGTTTGATCTTTTGCTTTAGATGAATAAAAGTTTAGTTTGATCCTTTCTTCTTTGAGAGTTTGCTTAGTGATGTATCCTTGTAATCGTGTGCAAGATATATATATATAATAAAGTTTAGTTTGAATTTTTGCTTTCTTTACTTTCTTGCTGCAATTAAAAGAAAAGAAATAAATAAAAGTAAAGGAAAAAAATAAAAGGAAAGAAATAATGAAAAAGATCATATACTAATCTTATGGTCGGTGATGACACCACATAAGGAAAAGTATAAGTAGAAAATTTTATTAGAGATTGACAAACATAGTATTAGTCAATGATGCCACTCATGAAAGAATTAATAAGGGAAGAGAAGATTCACATAATATACTATCCTAGAAATCTTTTGTGATTGTGAGCCCTCATCAAAATATTATATGCCAAAATTGTTGACGTTGGACAAGGAAGACAACTTAATGGTTTATGTTTGTTTATATTCACACAGAAGTCATATTGTCATAGATCCTTTAACATGCGGTGCTTGCCCCCTATCCTTGCTAGCCAAAAACGCCGCACTAAGTAGAGATACTACTTGTGCATCCAAAAACCCTTAAACCCAAATCTTATTTTAAAGTGTCCACCATACCTACCTAGGGATTGAGCAAGATCCCTCAAGTAAGTTGTCATCGGTGCAAAAAGGCAATAAAAATTGCTTCTAAAGGTGTAAGATCATTTAGTGTGAGAGAAAATTGAGCGTTGCACGAACTTGTGATGGTGAAGAATAAAAGCGACAAACTGCATAATAAAGGTCGCTATCACAAGGGGAATGCAATGCGACGTTCTTTTGCACTAAGGGGTTGAGCATACAAACAAATAAGCGCATGGAAACCTCTGCTTCCCTCTGCGAAGGGCCTATCTTTTACTTTTATGTATTTACTTTTATGCAAAGAGTCAAAGTTTTCCTTCTATTCCTTTTTATTTTTGTCCTTTGGCAAGCATCATGTGGCGAGGAAAGATCTAGGCACATATGTCCAGTTGAATATAGATAGCATGAGTTATTATTGTTGACATCACCCTTGAGGTGAATACATTGGGAGGCGAAACTATAAGCCCCTATCTTTCTATGTGTCCGGTTGAAACGTTTTGCTCATGTGTACGCGGTGAGTGTTAGCAATCATAGAAGATTATATGATGGTTGAGTATGTGGACTTGCCTAAAGGCTCCGATACGTGACCCTTCCTGAAAAGATGATGAATTGTAGTTGCAAAGTTGACTGAGAACATAGTTTGTTGGTTTTTAATAGAGTTTTTGGTTTATACTTCAATAGTGTGATGAATTGTCACTTATTCATGAGAAGTCTATGATAAGAGCTTTATGATAAGAGTCTTATGTTTAAGTTTATTGCTGTTATAATAATGAACATGATGCTTCTATGTCCTTATTTTTTTATCGACACCTCTCTCTCTAAGCATGTGGACATGTTTTCCGATTTCGGTTTTCGCTTGAGGACAAGCGAGGTCTAAGCTTGGGGGAGTTGATACGTCCATTTTGCATCATGTTTTCTTACTGTTATTTATGATGTTTTTATGCATAATAATGCTTTTTGGAGTAAATCTAATGCCTTTTCTCTCATAATTTGCAAGGTATACACAAAGAGGGAGGATTCTGGCAGCTGGAAATCTGGACCTGGAAAAGCTACGTCAGGCCACCTATTCTGCACAACTCCAAACAAGCTGAAACTTCACGGAGATTTTTTATCAAATATTTGAGGAACATTGGAGCAAATAACTACTAGAGGGGGCCCACCAGGTGGGCACAACCCACCTGGGTGCGCCAGGGAGCCCAGGCGCGCCCTGGTGGGTTGTGCTCACCCAGGCCCACCTCCGGTGCCCATCTTCTGGTATATATGTCATTTTGACCTAGAAAAAATAAGGAGAGGACTTTCGGGACGGAGCGCCGCCGTTTCGAGGCGGAACTTGGGCAGGAGCACTTTTGCCCTCCGGCGGAGCGATTCTGCCGGGGGGAACTTCCCTTCCAGAGGGGGAAATCATCGTCATCATCATCACCAACAACTCTCCCATCTTGGGGAGGGCAATCTCCATCAACATCTTCAGCAGCACCATCTGATCTCAAACCCTAGTTCATCTCTTGTGTTCAATCTTGTTACCGGAACTATAGATTAGTGCTTGTGGGTGACTAGTAGTGTTGATTACATCTTGTAGTTGATTACTATATGGCTTATTTGGTGGAAGATTATATGTTCAGATCCAATATGATATTTAATACCCCTCTGATCTTGAGCATGATTATCATTTGTGAGTAGTTACTTTTGTTCTTGAGGTCACTGGAGAAATCGTGTTGCAAGTAATCATGTGAACTTGATATGTGTTCAATATTTTTATAGTATGTATGTTGTGATTCCCTTAGTGGTGTCATGTGAACGTCGACTACATGACACTTCACCATATTTGGGCCTAAGGGAATGCATTGTGGAGTAGCAATTAGATGATGGGTTGCGAGAGTGAGAGAAGCTTAAACCCCAGTTTATGCGCTATTTCGTAAGGGACCGATTGGATCCAAAAGTTTAATGCTATGGTTAGAATTTATTCTTAATACTTTTCTCATAGTTGTGGATGCTTGCGGGAGGGTTAATCATAAGTAGGAGGTTTGTTCAAGTAAGAACAGCACCTAAGCACTGGTCCACCCACATATCAAATTATCAAAGTATCGAACACAAATCAAACCAACATGGTGAAAGTGACTAGATGAAAATCCCATGTACCCTCAAGAACGCTTTGCTTATCGTAAGAGACCATTTTGGCCCGTCCTTTGCCTCAAAGGGATTGGGCAACCTTGCTGCACTTTTGTAACTACTATCGTTACTTGCTCATTACAAATTACCTTGCTATCAAACTACTCTGCTACTTATAATTTCAGCACTTGCAGACATTACCTTGCTTAAAACCACTTGTCATTTCCTTCTGCTCCACGTTGGGTTCGACACTCTTACTTATCGAAAAGAGCTACAATTGATCCCCTATACTTGTGCGTCATCAATGCATTACGGAACGAGTAAAGAGACTTGCTGGTAACAAGATTGAACTACGTATGATGATACCGACGATCGAATCTCGGGCAAGGAACATACCGATGACAAAGGGAATGACGTATGTTGACATTACAGTTTGACGGATAAAGATCTTCGTAGAATATGTAGGAACCAATATGAGCATCCAGGTTCTGCTATTGGTTATTGATCAGAGATGTGTCTCGGTCATGTCTACATAGTTCTCGAACCCGTAGGGTCCGCACGCTTAACTTTCGATGACGATTTGTATTATGAGTTATGTGTTTTGGTGACCAAAGATTATTCGGAGTCCCGGATGATATCACGAACATGACGAGGAGTCTCGAAATGGTCGAGAGGTAAAGATTGATATATTGGAAGATGGTATTTGGACACCGGAATGGTTTCGGAGTGGTTCGGGTATTTTTCGGAGTACCGAGGGGTTACCAGAACCCCCCCGGGAAGTATTGGGCCTACATGGGCTATAGGGGAGAGGGGATGCAGCCCACAAGGGGTGGCCGCGCCTGTCGGTGTCAAAACCGGCCGATTTCGTGTAGGGGGTCCCAAACTGTGCGTCTGAGGATCGAAGGTAACAGGAGGTAGGGGACACGATGTTTACCCAGGTTCGGGCCCTCTTAATGGCGGTAATACCCTACTTCCTGCTTGATTGACTTTGATGAGTATAGGGGTTACAAGAGTTGATCTACCTCGAGATCATAATGGCTAAACCCTAGATGTCCAGCCTGTATGATTGTGATTGCCTCTACGGACTAAACCCTCAAGTTTATATAGACACTGGAGGGGCCTAGGGTTGTATAGAGTCGATTTACAAAGAAAGGAATCTTCACATCCGAACGCCAAGCTTCCCATCCACGCAAAGGAGAGTCCCATCCGGACACGGGGGAAGGCCTTCTATCTTGTATCTTCACAGCCCATCAGTCCGGCCCATATCACATAGCCCGGACGCCCGGGGACCCCCTAATCCAGGACTCCCTCAATAGCCCCTGAACCAGGTTTCAATGACGATGTGTCCGGCGCACAGATTGTCTTTGGCATTGCAAGGCGGTTCCTCCTCCGAATACTCCAAACAGTTGAACAAAAGAACTGTATCTGGCTCTGTATAATAGTTACAACCCCGAACCACAAATGTGAAATACTTAAATAAAATAAGTCATGTCTTCTGACAGCTTTTTCGGCGAGACATTATGTTCTGGCCTTATCATTATTTCGTACCATTTTGTGGCCTCCCGCTCCGCGCTTCGGGGCACGGCCTCTATTGACACGTCTTGTCAAAACAGAGATCGTGCCCCCTTATTGCGGGATCCTCATCAATACGTGTTGGGGATATAACTATTGGGTATGACCCGCCCAGGAGGGGCCGGGTTATACCGCTGGTGGTTTGTTATGACAAAGCCCATGAAGATGTTGAAGATGGCGGTTCACGAAGCAGACTTACTGAAGGCCCGAAGCCCAAAGGCGACTTAAGGCGCCAGGGGTGTAAACCGCCACATATGGATGACTTGTATTATAAGGCATGTGTAATTAGTCACCGAGCCGGACACGTTGTGTATGAGCCAGCCGGGACTCCATGAGCTGCTGGGCGTCAACCTATGTATATAAACGGACGAGCCGGCGGCGATTCAGGACAAGAAATAAGAGATTGAAAGTGTTGGAAATATGCCCTAGAGGCAATAATAAATTAGTTATTATTATATTTCCTTGTTCATGATAATCGTTTATTATCCATGCTAGAATTGTATTGATAGGAAAATCAGATACATGTGTGGATACATAGACAACACCATGTCCCTAGTAAGCCTCTAGTTGACTAGCTCGTTGATGAATAGATGGTTACGGTTTCCTGGCCATGGACATTGGATGTCGTTGATAACGGGATCACATCATTAGGAGAATGATGTGATGGACAAGACCCAATCCTAAGCCTAGCACAAGATCGTGTAGTTCATTTGCTAAGAGCTTTTCTAATGTCAAGTATCATTTCCTTAGACCATGAGATTGTGCAACTCCCGTATACCGTAGGAATGCTTTGGGTGTACCAAACGTCACAACGTAACTGGGTGGCTATAAAGGTGCACTACAGGTATCTCCGAAAGTGTCTGTTGGGTTGGCACGAATCGAGACTGGGATTTGTCACTCCGTGTAAACGGAGAGGTATCTCTGGGCCCACTCGGTAGGACATCATCATAATGTGCACAATGTGACCAAGGAGTTGATCACGGGATGATGTGTTACGGAACGAGTAAAGAGACTTGCCGGTAACGAGATTGAACAAGGTATCGGGATACCGACGATCGAATCTCGGGCAAGTAACATACCGATTGACAAAGGGAATTGTATACGGGATTGATTGAATCCTCGACATTGTGGTTCATCCGATGAGATCATCGAGGAGCATGTGGGAGCCAACATGGGTATCCAGATCCGGTTGTTGGTTATTGACCGGAGAGTCGTCTCGATCATGTCTGCGTGTCTCCCGAACCCGTAGGGTCTACACACTTAAGGTTCGGTGACGCTAGGGTTGTACAGATATTAGTATGTGGTAACCCGAAAGTTGTTCGGAGTCCCGGATGAGATCCCGGACGTCACGAGGAGTTCCAGAATGGTCCGGAGGTAAAGATTTATATATGGGAAGTCTTATTTTGGTCGCCGAAAAAGTTTCGCGCATTATCAGTATTGTACCGGGAGTGCCGAAAGGGGTCCGGGGGTCCACCAGCCCCGGGGGGCCACATGGGCTGTGGGGTGTGCGCCTTGGCCTATATGGGCCAAGGGAACTAGCCCCAAGAGGCCCATGCGCCAAGAGATAAGATAAAGGGAGAGTCCTAAAGGGGGAAGGCACCTCCGAGGTGCCTTGGGGAGGATGGACTCCTCCTTGGCCGCACCCTTCCTTGGAGGAAGGGCCAAGGCTGCGCCCCCCCTCTCCCTTGGCCCTATATATAGTGGGGGGGAGGGAGGGCAGCAATACCCCAAGCCCTGGCGCCTCCCTCTCCCTCCCGTGACACATCTCCTCCTCCCCGCTTGCGCTTGGCGAAGCCCTGCCGGGATCCCGCTACTTCCACCACCACGCCATCGTGCTGCTGGATCTCCATCACGACTTGCATGTCGATGAGTATGACAACCGGTAGGAGCCATAGGAGTTGTCTTAATTTATTGCATGACCTGCGTGTCAATGAAAACGCCATGTAATTACTTTACTTTATTGCTAAACGTTAGCCATAGTAGTAGAAGTAATAGTTGGCGAGACAACTTCATAAAGACACGATGATGGAGATCATGGTGTCATGCCGGTGACGAAGGTGATCATGCCGCGCCTCGAAGATGGAGATCAAAAGGCGCAAGGTGATATTGGCCATATCATGTCACTTTATGATTTGCGTGTGATGTTTATCATGTTTACATCTTATTTGCTTAGAACGACGGTAGCATAAAAAAGATGATCCCTCACTAAAATTTCAAGAGACGTGTTCCCCCTAACTGTGCACCGTTGCGAAGGTTCGTTGTTTCGAAGCACCACGTGATGATCGGGTGTGATAGATTCTAACGTTCGAATACAACAGGTGTTGACGAGCCTAGCATGTACAGACATGGCCTCGGAACACATGCGAAACACTTAGGTTGACTTGACGAGCCTAGCATGTACAGACATGGCCTCTGAACACAAGAGATCGAAAAGTCGAACATGAGTCGTATAGTAGATACGATCAACATGGAGATGTTCACCGATGATGACTAGTCCGTCTCACGTGATGATCGGACACGGCCTAGTTTGACTCGGATCATGTATCACTTACATGACTAGAGGGATGTCTATCTGAGTGGGAGTTCATTAAATGATCAGATGAACTTAATTATCATGAACATAGTCAAAAGGTCTTTGCAAATTATGTCATAGCTTACGCTTTAGTTCTACTGTTTAAGATATGTTCCTAGAGAAAAATTTAGTTGAAAGTTGATAGTAGCAATTATGCGAACTGGGTCCGTGAACTGAGGATTGTCCTCATTGCTGCACAGAAGGCTTATGTCCTTAATGCACCGCTCGGTGTGCTGAACCTCAGCGTCGTCTGTAGATGTTGCGAAACATCTGACATACACGTTTTGATGACTACGTGATAGTTCAGTGCGTAATGCTAACGGTTTAGAATTGTGGCACCAAAGATGGTTTTGAAACGTCGCAGAACATATGAGATGTTCCGAAGACTGAAATTGGGATTTCAGACTAGTGCCCACGTCAAGAGGTATGAGACCTCTGACAAGTTTCTTAAGCCTGCAAACTAAGGGAGAAAAGCTCAATCGTTGAGCATGTGCTCAGATTGTCTGAGTACTACAATCACTTGAATCGAGTGGGAGTTAATCTTCCAGATGAGAAGTGATGGTTCTCCATAGCCACTGCCACCAAGCTATTAGAGCTTCGTGATGAACTATAACATATCAGGGATAGATATGATGATCCTTGAGCAACTTGCGATGTTTGACACCGCGAAAGTAGAAATCAAGAAGGAGCATCAATTGTTGATGGTTAGTAAAACCACTAGTTTCAAGAAGGGCAAGGGCAAAAGGGAAACTTCATGAAACAGCAAATCATTTGCTGCTCTAGTGAAGAATCCCAAGGTTGAACCCAAACCCGAGACTAAGTGCTTCTGTAATGAGGGGAACGGTCACTGAAGCAGAACTACCCTAGATACTTGGTAGATGAGAAGGCAGGCAAGGTCGACAGAAGTATATTGGATATACATTATATGAATGTGTACTTTACTAGTACTCCTAGCAGCACCAGGGTATTAGATACCGGTTCGGTTGCTAAGTGTTAGTAACTCGAAATAAAAGCTGCGGAATAAATGGAGACTAGCTAAAGGTGAGATGACGATATGTGTTGGAAGTGTTTCCAAGGTTGATTTGATCAAGCATCGCATGCTCCCTCTACCATCGAGATTGGTGTTGAACCTAAATAATTGTTATTTGGTGTTTGCGTTGAGCATAAACATGATTGGATTATGTTTATCGCAATACGGTTATTCATTTAAGGAGAATAATGGTTACTCTGTTTATTTGAATAATACCTTCAATGGTCTTGCACCTAAAATGAATCTCGATCGCAGTGATACACATGTACGTGCCAAAAGATATAAGATAGTAATGATAGTACCACATACTTGTGGCACTGCCACTTGAGTCATATTGGTGTAGAACGCATGAAGAAGCTCCATGTAGATGGATCTTTGGACTCACTCGTTTTTGAAAAGATTGAGACATGCGAACCATGTCTATTGGTATATATGCATGAAGAAACTCCATGCAGATGGATTGTTTGGACTCACTTGATTTTGAATCACTTGAGACATGCAAATCATACCACATGGGCAAGATGACTGAAAGGCCTCGTTTTCAGTAAGATGGAACAAGAGAGCAACTTGTTGGAAGTAATACATTTGATGTGTGCAGTCCAATGAGTGCTGAGGCACGCAGTGGATATCGATATGTTCTTACTTCACAGATGATTTGAGTAGATGCTGAGAATATTTACTTGATGAAACACAAGTCTGAATTATTGAAAGGTTCAAGTAATTTCAGAGTGAAGTTGAAGATCGTCGTGACAAGAGGATAAAATGTCTATGATATGATCATAGAGATATCTGAGTTACGAGTTTGGCACACAATTAAGACATTGTGGAAAGTGTTTCACAATTAATACCGCCTGGAACACCACAATGTGATGGTGTGTCCGAACATCATAACTGCACCCTATTGGATATGGTGCATACCATGATGTCTCTCATCGAATTACCACTATCGTTTATGGGTTAGGCATTAGAGACAACCGCATTCACTTTAAATAGGGCACCACGCAATTCCGTTAAGACGACACCGTTTAGAGAAACCTAAGTTGCCGTTTCTTAAAAGTTTGGGGCTGCGACGCTTATGTGAAAAAGTTTCAGGCTGATAAGCTCGAACCCAAAGCGGATAAATGCATCTTCATAGAATACCCAAAACAGTTGGGTATACCTCCTATTTCAGAGTCCTTTCTCGAGGAAAAGTTTCTCTCGAAAGAATTGAGTGGGAGGATGGTGGAGACTTGATGAGGTTATTGAACCATAACTTCAACTAGTGTGTAGCAGGGCACAGGAAGTTGTTCCTGTGGCACCTACACCAATTGAAGTGGAAGCTTATGATAGTGATCATGAAACTTCGGATCAAGTCACTACCAAACCTCGTAGGACGACGAGGATGCGTACTACTTCAGAGTAATGCGTAATCCTATCTTGGAAGTCATGTTGTTGGACAACGATGAAGCTATGAGCTGTGGAGAAGCGATGGTGGGCCCGGATTCCGACGAATGGCTCGAGGTCATAAAATCCGAGATAGGATCCATGTATCAGAACAAAGCATGGACTTTGGTGAACTTGCCCGATGATCGGCAAGCCATTGAGATAAATGGATCTTTAAGAAGAAGACGGACGTGGACGGTAAGGTTACCGTCTATGAAGCTCGACTTGTGGCAAATAGTGTTTTCACAAGTTCAAGGAGTTGACTACGATGAGATTTTCTCATCCGTAGCGATGCTTAAGTCCGTCGGAATCATGTTAGCATTAGCTGCATTTATGAAATCTAGCAGATGGATGTCAAAACAAGTTTCCTTACCAGTTTTCGTAAGGAAATGTTGTATGTGATACAATCAGAAAGGTTTTGTCGATCCTAAGGATGCTAAAAGGTATGCTAGCTCCAGCGATCCTTCCATGGACTAGAGCAAGCATCTCGGAGTCAGAATATACGCTTTGATGGAGTGATCAAAGTTTTTGGGTTTATACAAAGTTTGTTAGAAACTTGTATTTACAATAAAGTGAGTGGGAGCGCTACAACATTTCTGATAAGTATATGTGAATGACATATTGTTGATCCGAAATGATGTAAAATTTCTGGAAAGCATAAAGGGTTGTTTGAAAGGAGTTTTTCAAAGGAAGACCTGGATAAAGTTGCTTACATATTGGGCATCAAGATCTATAGAGATAGATCAAGACGCCTGATGATACTTTCAAAGAACGCACACCTTGACATGATTTTGAAAGAGTTCAAAGTAGATCAGCAAAGAAGGAGTTCTTAGCTGTGTTACAAGGTGTGAGTATTGAGTAAGACTCAAGACCTGACCACAGCAGAAGAGAGAGAAAGGACGAAGGTCGTCCCCTATGCTTTAGACGTAGGCTCTACAGTATGCTATGCTGTGTACCGCACATGAAGTGTGCCTTGCCATGAGTTGGTCAAGGGGTACAATAGTGATCCGGGAATGGATCACATGACAGCGGTCGAACTTATCCTTAGTATCTAGTGGACTAAGGAATTTTCTCGATTATGGAGGTGAAAAGGAGTTCGTCGTAAAGGGTTACGTCGATGCGAACTTTGACACTAATCCGGATGACTCTGAGTAGTAAACCGGATTCGTATAGTAGAGCAGTTATTTGAAATGGCTCCAAGTAGCGCGTGGTAGCATCCACAAGATGACATAGATATTCGTAAAGCACACACGGATCTGAAAGGTTCAGACCCGTTGACTAATAACCTCTCTCACAAGCATAACATGATCAAACCAGAACTCATTGAGTGTTAATCACATAGTGATGTGAACTAGATTGTTGACTCTAGTAAACTCTTTGGATGTTGGTCACATGGTGATGTGACCTGTGAGTGTTAATCACATGGTGATGTGAACTAGATTATTGACTCTAGTGCAAGTGGGAGACTGTTGGAAATATGCCCTAGAGGCAATAATAAATTGGTTATTATTATATTTCCTTGTTCATGATAATCGTTTATTATCCATGCTAGAATTGTATTGATAGGAAACTCAGATACATGTGTGGATACATAGACAACACCATGTCCCTAGTAAGCCTCTAGTTGACTAGCTCATTGATCAATAGATGGTTACGGTTTCCTGACCATGGACATTGGATGTCGTGGATAACGGGATCACATCATTAGGAGAATGATGTGATGGACAAGACCCAATCCTAAGCCTAGCACAAGATCGTGTAGTTCGTTTGCTAAGAGCTTTTCTAATGTCAAGTATCATTTCCTTAGACCATGAGATTGTGCAACTCCCGAATACAGTAGGAATGCTTTGGGTGTACCAAACGTCACAACGTAACTGGGTGGCTATAAAGGTGCACTACAGGTATCTCCGAAAGTGTCTGTTGGGTTGGCACGAATCGAGACTGGGATTTGTCACTCCATGTAAACGGAGAGGTATATCTGGGCCCACTCGGTAGGACATCATCATAATGTGCACAATGTGACCAAGGAGTTGATCACGGGATGATGTGTTACGGAACGAGTAAAGAGACTTGCCGGTAACGAGATTGAACAAGGTATCGGGATACCGACGATCGAATCTCGGGCAAGTAACATACCGATTGACAAAGGGAATTGTATACGGGATTGATTGAATCCTCGACATCGTGGTTCATCCGATGAGATCATCGAGGAGCATGTGGGAGCCAACATGGGTATCCAGATCCCGCTGTTGGTTATTGACCGGAGAGTCGTCTCGGTCATGTCTGCGTGTCTCCCGAACCCGTAGGGTCTACACACTTAAGGTTCGGTGACGCTAGGGTTGTAGAGATATTAGTATGCGGTAACCCGAAAGTTGTTCGGAGTCCCGGATGAGATCCCGGACGTCACGAGGAGTTCCGGAATGGTCCGGAGGTAAAGATTTATATATGGGAAGTCTTATTTTGGTCGCCGGAAAAGTTTCGCGCATTATCGGTATTGTACCGGGAGTGCCGAAAGGGGTCCGGGGGTCCACCAAGGGGGTCCACCAGCCCCGGGGGGCCACATGGGCCGTGGGGTGTGCGCCTTGGCCTTTATGGGCCAAGGGAACCAGCCCCAAGAGGCCCATGCGCCAAGAGATAAGATAAAGGGAGAGTCCTAAAGGGGGAAGGCACCTCCGAGGTGCCTTGGGGAGGATGGACTCCTCCCTGGCCGCACCCTTCCTTGGAGGAAGGGCCAAGGCTGCGCCCCCCCTCTCCCTTGGCCCTATATATAGTGGGGGAGGGAGGGCAGCAATACCCCAAGCCCTGGCGCCTCCCTCTCCCTCCCGTGACACATCTCCCTCCTCCCCGCTTGCGCTTAGCGAAGCCCTGCCGGGATCCCGCTACTTCCACCACCACGCCGTTGTGCTGCTGGATCTCCATCAACCTCTCCTCCCCCCTTGCTGGATCAAGAAGGAGGAGACATCGCTGCTCCGTACATGTGTTGAACGCGGAGGTGCCGTCCGTTCGGCGCTAGGATCATCAGTGCTTTGGATCAATACGAGTACGACTCCATCAACCCCGTTCTCTTGAACGCTTCCGCTCGCGATCTATAAGGGTATGTAGATGCACTCCTTCCCTCTCGTTGCTAGTAAAATCCATAGATTGATCTTGGTGATGCGTAGAAAATTTTGAATTTCTGCTACGTTCCCCAACAGAAAGCTAGGTCAAGCGTATTCGCTCCCTGGTAATCGAAACCCAAGCAATACCACCTCAAACTAGATTAGGCCTTTACCTTCACCGTAAGGGGCCGAACCAGTATAAACTCCATGTGTCCTTTGTCCCATTTAACCCCTTTAAGCTAACCTAGTTGCGATGGCTCCACGACGAAGTCCTTCCGCAAGGACATCTGCCGTGACAATTCCACGACAGTTGGCGCCCACCGTGGGGCCAGCACACGGTGGTTTCGAGTTCTTACAGGGAAGCTTCAAAGGGATCAAGGGATACGCTGTGGGCCGGATGACCAAGAGTCGTCGCGGCAAGCTCTACATCGACGATGCAGGCTGGGGCCCCGAGGCCGGCTCAATCAAGTACGGGTACCGGGTCCCCTTCGGCGGAATCCATGTCTTCATCGGCAAGATCGGCAAACCAGGCCCTGAGCCAGACATCTGCACCGACATCATCGAGACGGCTCAAGGTGCACGACCCGCCCGAGTTCAGCCCGCCATGAAACGCGCCTTCGTTGGGTTTATCCATGGGGCGGAATTTGAGGAAAGATCTGTGTCTGGCGGTGAGACGGTCATCTATTCTGATGGTGAGTCGTCCATGGGTGAGACCGATTCATTGTATCAACTGCAAGACGGCCGGCTTGGGGGTTATTCCGATGGTGACAGTATTCCAGACCCCTACGAGCCGCCGAACAGGGTTGCGATCTTCATGGCCGGCACAAAGCCGGCGCTTGGTTCAACAATAGCCGCGACTATGACCTCCAGTTCAATGGCTGCGGCGGCGGCTGGCGCTAGCGGCTCTACGCGCCCGCCGGCTCAAGTTCTCACAGAATTGTTAGAAGCTTTGGCGACTCTGATGGGGGTGGAGGTAACCCCGGACAACCAGGAGCAGCACAAGGTGGATGTGGCTAAGCTACGAGATGGGATAGCTCAAACCAAGGAGGAGCTGGCGGCAGAGAACGCTAGGATGACTGCAGAGCCGGCTGTTTTGGATGCCTAGGCGCAACGGATTCAAGCAGATTCATTCCGGCTCACTTTGGATCAAAACGCTTCAAATGAGGTCATGAGAAGGAGGCATCAGACTCGTTTACCTTCAGCTTATGAGGCGAGAAACCTCTTCAACACGCCTGGAGCAGGGACCAGTAACCCGCCGGTGGTGAACCGGACGGCTGAAGCGCCTGGTGCAGGAGCTCCAGTTCAGCCACGCACGATGGGCTCTCCACATATGAATAGTATCCTGCCTTATCATGTTTCGACGCCACTAGGCCATTATTCTAACCCTTTGGACAATATGATTGCTGCGACATCGCGACTAGAGGCTCTACCAGTTGAAGGCGAGTCTCCAACAGCGATAGAGACACGGCGGGCCAGGGAACTTCTTCAGATAGCCGTGGCCCACCAGGTGGCTTACTCTTATAGTCCTGAGCGAATTCACTCAACCCCTCGTCCAAGCCGGAGTTATAGCAGGCACATTGACTCACCGGCGGTTTCAAGCAATGAGCAGCGACGTAACCAGCCTCGTGGACATAACTCGGCGCGCGGTGGTGCCAATGCTCAGACTCTGGTGGATCAGGGCAGAGCGCGTCAGGAGGCCGAGCTGGCGGCTCAGCAAGCGGCTGATCAATAGTCTCTGGCTTATCCGACAACTTCGGTGGAGGCATGCGTGACTTCTAGAACCTTGGGTGTGCCATGTTTAGTGCCGGCTCTGCGTATCGAACGTTTGCCGAAGGATTTCAAGGGTCCTCGTAAGGTGCCTGACTACATAGCAGATCAACCCCCCGAAGGTTGGGTTGAAAGTTATGAGATGGCAATGGAGCTGCTGGATGTTGGAGATGTTGCATGTGCTAAGTATTTCACTATGATGTTGGATGGGACGGCCCGTACTTGGTTGAAAGGGCTGCCTGCCGACTCCATTGGATAATGGGCCGAGTTAAAATCCCGGTTCATCCAGAATTTTAAAGACACGTGCAAGCAGCCTATGTCAATTGTGGATTTGGACTCCTGTGTCCAAGAAGAGGGTGAGTCAACAACCCATTGGGTGCGCCGGGTCTCAGCCATCCTGCACTCATCAGATCGTATCAATGCCGGTTCAGCAGTTCTAATGTTGGAGAAAAACTACTGTTTTATGCCTCTTAAGCAGAAGCTGGGGCGGCTCAAACGCCACTGCAGTGACATGGGGGAGCTAATGGCGGCTCTGATCAAGTATGCCGACTCTGATGGTACCAAGGACCCCGAGTCTGATGAGGAAAGGCCGGGTAAGGGAAAGAAGAGTAGCAACACAAAAGGGCAGCAACATAACCCGGCGAATCAGGGGGGCAATGGTAAGCGCAAGGCTGATAGTAGTTTAGATTTTGTGGCTAACACAAATACGCAGAATAATGGTTAGCGTCGTAAGCCACCCCCTCGGTTCGGAGGGCAAAATTTCAATCTTGAGGAGATGATGAATCAGCCCTGCCCAAAGCATGGTACACGGGAAAAGCCGGCCGCTCATCTCTGGAAGGATTGCTTCATTATGAGAGAATACAGAAATTCAATTTTTTTTCAAAACAATCATGGGCCGGACGGCGGCTCAGGACCCGGCTCTCACGGTCCGGGTTACGGTGGTGGCGGTTCTAGTTCCGGTTTTCAGGGCCAAGGCAATCAGGGTGGTTTTAATCAACAATCTGGTTAGGGGAATCAGCAGGATTCTGGTTATCAGAGTAATCCGAAGCAGCTGAATAGTGGGAAGTATCATGTCTTCACCACAAGTTTGTGTAAGCGGGATCAGAAACTCCATAAGAGGGCAGTAAATGCGGTTGACCGGCAATACCCCGTTACTTGCGATGGTCCGAACACCCTATTCTTTGGAGCCGTGAAGATCACCCGCCCCGTGTTGATAACCGGGGTTACTTGGCTTGCACCTCAGGTTGGAGGGTACAAATTCACTAAAGTGCTCATGGATGGAGGCAGTAGCATCAATATCCTTTTTATGATACTTTCTGTCGCATGGGATTAACTGATAAAAATCTTAAGCCGTCGAACACTGTTTTTCACGGTGTGGTGCCTGGTAAGTCGGCATATCCCATAGGCAAAATATCTTTGGAGGTTTCCTTTGGAGATGAGTATGATTCCAGATCAGAGACGTTGACCTTCGAAGTGGATAAAATCAAGAGCCCTTATCATGCTCTGTTTGGGCGGCCGGCTTACGCCAAATTCATGGCAAGGCCTTGTTATGTTTACTTACAACTTAAGATGCTGGGTCACAAGGGCACCATCACAGTGCATGGAAGTCGCAGGATAGCCTTGGAGTGTGAAGAAGGTGATGCTGCTTACGCTGAATCTGTCTGTGCAATAGAGGAATTGAAATTTTACAAGGATAATGTTGACCCGGCGGATATGACATCTTTCAAGAAGCCAACCACAGACCATGGCCCCTTGTTGAAGTTTAACTCGGTAGATGACACTAAGCTAGTTGACTTCGTTCTTGGCGACTCATCCAAGCAGTTCAGCATCAGTGCTAATCTGGATCTGAAATAGGAAAGCGCGCTCATCGAGTTCATCCGTGAGAATCGGGACATCTTTGCATGGAAGCCTTCATACATGCCAGGTGTACCAAGAGAACTCGCTGAGCACACTCTCAATATTGATCCAAAGTTTAAACCGGTCAAGCAATTTCTTTGCCATTTCAATGAAGAGAGGCGCAAGGCTATTGGTGAAGAAGTGGCCCGACTCTTGGCGGCTGGGTTTATCATTGAAGTTTTTCATCCTGAGTGATTGGCTAACCCGGTGCTGGTACTTAAGAAAACCGGCACCTGGTGCATGTGTGTGGATTATACAGACTTAAACAAGGCTTGTCCGGCTGATCCCTTTGCTCTCCCCCGTATTGATCAGATTATTGACGCTACAACGAGTTGTGAGCGTTTGAGCTTTTTGGATGCTTATTCTGGTTATCATCAGATCAAGATGGGAGTTAAGGACCAGGAGAAGACAGCTTTTATTACTCCCTTTGGAGCCTTTTGTTACGTGTCTATGCCTTTTGGGCTCAAGAGTACCCAGGCGACTTACCAGCGGTGTGTGCAAAATTGCCTTCATGATCAAATTGGGCGCAATGTTCATGCTTATGTGGATGATATTGTGGTGAAGTCCAGGAAGAAGGAGACCCTGATAGATGATTTGAAGGAGACCTTTGACAATCTCCAGGTCTAAAAGATGATGCTTAACCCGGCCAAGTGTGTTTTTGGCGTACCAGCAGGCAAGCTCTTGGGCTTTCTAGTTTCGGAACGGGGTATTGAAGCTAACCCGGAGAAAATAAAGGCTATTACCTCTCTGGCTAAACCAGCGTGTATCAATGATGTTCAGTGTTTGGCGGGTCGTATTGCGGCCTTGAGCCGGTTCATAAGCCGGTTGGGTGAGAAGGCTATCCCTCTGTACCAGATGATGAAGAAGACAAATCACTTTGTCTGGAATGATGCTGCTGATCAGGCATTGGAGGCCTTGAAGAAGCAATTGGCTGAGCCGCCGATTCTTGCTGCTCCCATTGATAAAGAACCTTTGTTGTTATATACGGCTGCCAATAGCCGAGCTGTTAGCGTAGCCATTGTGGTGGAAAGGATGGAATCAGGCAAGGAGCATCCGGTTCAACGGCCGGTTTAATACATCAGTGAGGTGCTTATTGAGTCCAAGCAGAGGTATCCGCATTGGCAGAAGCTTGTATATGGGGTGTTCATGGCTAGTTGAAAGCTCAAGCAATATTTTCTGGGTCATCCCATCACTGTGGTTAGTTCTACTCCTTTAGGGGATATTATTCAAAACAGAGAAGCCACAGGTCGGGTAGCCAAGTGGGCCATTGAGCTTGGACCTCATGGTTTGAAGTATATGCCTCGAACAGCCATCAAGTCTCAAGCACTTGTGGATTTCATAAATGATTGGACAGAGCTGCAGATGCCTGAGGAGAAGCCGGATAACACATATTGGACTATCCACTTTGATGGATCCAGGCAGTTGGAGGGCTCGGGGGCTGGAGTTGTTTTGACTTCCCCATGAGGTGATAAATTTTCTTACGTTCTCCGGTTGATGTTCCCTTGTACTAACAATACAGCTGAGTATGAGGCCTTGCTCCATGGTCTTCGGATGGATAAGGAGATGAACTTAAGCCGGGTGAGGTGTTTTGGCGACTCAGATCTGGTAGCTCAGCAAGTTTCCGGTACTTGGGATTCCAAGGATCCACTCATGGCGGCTTATCACCGAGAGGTTGATGCTATCGCTGGCCACTTCAAAGGTTATCAAGTGGAACATGTTGATCGCAGGAAAAATGAGGCGGCTGATGCTTTGAGCCGATTAGGGTCCCAGCGTAAGCCGGTGCCACCTAACACTTTCCTGGATATTCTGCATAACCCTTCAGTCAAATTGCCTACAGAGGAAGATCTAGCTATTCCTGACCCGAAAGCACAATTGGTGGCAGCTCTTCATGTTATTCCTGACTGGACAGTTCCATATTTGGCTTATATGACCCGGGGCGAGTTACCTGAGGATGAAACTCTGGCCAGACAGATAACCCGGCAGTCTAAGTCGATGACTATTGTCAATGGGGAGTTGCATCATCGCAGTGTCACAGGGGCGTTTCAACGTTGCGTTTCTCCTGAGGAAGGCTGTGAGATTTTACGAGAGATTCATGAAGGAGATTGTGGTCATCATGCTGGCTCTAAGTCTCTCGTAGCCAAGGCTTTCCGTCATGGATTTTATTGGCTGACGGCTCATGCTGATGCAGAAGATTTGGTCAGTAAATGTGATGGTTGTCAGAAATTTTCACGACGAGCTCATGTGCCGGCTCAGGAATTGAGGATGATTCCAATTGCTTGGCCATTTGCAGTCTGGGGGCTTGATATGGTTGGGCCTTTCAAAAGGTCCAAGGATAAAAAGACCCACCTTTTGGTGGCAGTTGACAAATTTACAAAGTGGGTTGAAGCGGAGCCGGTTAGTAAGTGTGACGCCGCGACGACGGTTCAATTCATCAAAAATGTGATTTTCCATTTTGGATTTCCCCACAGCATTATAACTGATAATGGCACTAATCTATCCAAGGGTGCTATGAAAGAATTTTGTCAACGAGAGCATATTCGACTTGATGTATCCTCAGCGGCTCACCCCCAGTCAATGGTCAAGCTGAGCGAACCAATCAAGAGATTTTGCGAGGCATCAAGCCCCGGCTTATGGTCCCTTTGAAAAGGACGCCGGGTTGTTGGGTGGAAGAGTTACCCTCAGTGGTATGGAGTATCAATACTACCCCCAACAGATCTATGGGTTACACGCCTTTCTTCATGGTTTACGGAGCAGAGGCGATTCTCCCTAGTGACATCCATCACGATTCGCCCCGTGTGGCGGCTTATGTTGAAGCTGATAATTAAAAAGCATGTTAGGATGCACTTGACCTGTTGGATGAGGAGCGTGACATTGCGGCGGCTCGTTCGGCGATTTACCAGTAAGATTTGCGCCATTATCACAGCCGCCGGGTTAAAACCAGAACTTTTCAAGAAGGCGACTTGGTGCTCCGGCTTATCCAGGATCAGACTGATATGCATAAACTATCCCCACCTTGGGAAGGGCCTTCTGTGGTCAGCAAAAATCTGAACAACGGGTCATACTACCTTATCGATGTTCGAGGCCACAAGGACTCACGCACGTCGGAGGAGGAGACTCGCCGGCCGTGGAATATTGCTCATCTTTGGCCTTACTATACTTGAGGCACCGGCTCTTGTGATGTACATATCTTGACACTGTATATATTATGATGAATATAATAAAGCCGACATCCCTGATAATTCAGGGCCTCTGTCGTTTCATTTTTCAAAAATAATGAGTCTCTATTGTTACTTCATATGATCACTTAGGGGCTTCCTGCTCATCGAGCATAGCTATGATTTTACCCTCTTGATCCGGCTTGTACGCCATGATTACTAAATACTTGGGGGCTTCCTGCTCATTGAGCATAGCTATGATTACCCTATTCATCCGGCTTGTACGCCTGGAATGAAATATTACTTGGGGGCTCTTTGTTCAACGTACAAGAGTTTTTATGACCCTTGTAATAGGCTTGGAGCTAGGCTTGGAAGCCAGGTGTATTCACCTAAAAACCCGGGTTATCCTGCCTTTTAAGTCTACCACTCCGCCCAGATTGACTGGAATGACTCGCCGTACTTTTGACAAGTCAATCTTATACAGACCCTGAACTTTTCAAAGTTAAAACGACGATTGGTCATGTGAGGCCTGGCTTATAAGGTTGAGTGAAGGTTTAACTCAGTGGATGTGCGGCCCTTTGAAAGCACTTGATTTAAAGGTTTGGCAGCCTGTGAAAGCCTTGTTTTTGTCTTTTGGTTTATATTTGATTTGAACATTTTTTGAGGATAATCTTTTGTGACATGTTCATGCATGATTAAAAACCAATGAAGGCTATGATGCCTTATGGTTCATATATGAATCTATCCAGAGTCTATTGACCCGGCCGGGCTTTGGACTATAAGTCGCCCATGTATGATGATTTTTTATACTTGGCAACGATGTGCGCTAAGTTTTGGGACACTACCCCTTCCTACAAACGGCGTTGTAAGCCAGCACAATATGTCAAGTGAATAGGGCATTGTATGCTCAATCTTTTGGGATATTACCCCTTACTGCACAGGTATGATAAACCGGCAGTGTGCGCAAATATCACAGGTATGATATTTTGTTATTATTCACTTGTGCGCGTCGGTCCTAAACAAACGGTTTTAACCCCTTTCCATGACGGCATTTGGAACCGTCGCCAAGTGAGTGTGTGCGATAGGGGGTCCTTCCCACACGACCCAGAAACCGTCGGGGATAGGGAGCAGTGACCCAGAGGCCTTCCAAAATGTAATCGTGTGCGACGCAGCACACATTAAATTCTTTCGCATGTGTGGTATCGGTGATTAAGCGTTTCTAATAATGCAGTGAAACCATACGGTCTGTCGTAACGAACCGTTTGGGAAACAGTATGTAAGGCACACGGGCCAACATATGAACTGTGTGCGATTTGTGCCCCATCGCACACGAGTTTTCTGCATAACCCGTCTGCCATGCTAGACTCCATCGCACACATTTTCCAACAATTACCGTCTGCGATAATGTTCTATCACAAACGGTTTAGGAGCCCCTTCGCACACATACAAGTGCCGCGGACTGTTTGTGATTTGTTGGGTATCACCGACGGTTGCCGCAAGAGTGACGTGTGCTTTTCGTTTGGGATCCCACACGTTTCCTGAAAAAATTACGACTGGGATTGTATTTTCCATTGGGCACGGTTTACTCCCAGTTCTCGTGTGCGATAACGCGATATCACAAACGGTTCCGGAGAACCTACGCACACGTAGTAGCGCTGCAAATCGTTTGCGATCTGCTGTGTATCACCGACGGTTCCACTACGATTGACGTATGCTTTCTGATGTGGATCGCACACACTCATTTAGTTGAACCGTGTGTGGAGCAATTGCCAGGTTAAAACAAAAATACCCCATTTTGAATTAGCACGTAAATAGCAAATTCGCCACAATATTCAATTGAACAAATAAACAAAAATATCCCATTTTGAATTGGCACGCAAAAAGCAAATTCGCCACAATATTCAATTGAACAAATAGTGTCCACAGGAAGAACATTCATCAGATTTCGCAACAATTGCAATTGAACATATGGTAGCTAAATTCCAATGATTTGTCCACACATATATGCATTACATAATTAATCATAGTGTACGAAATACGAATACCTCAACAGATGGAAAACAATGGATCCATGCATTATATGTTTAGCGGCTAACTCTTACTCAATGTTTCAGGAGAACACATGTTGAAATCTTCATTATCACCAGTGGGATTGATGTAGTGATGCGGGAAGAAGTCGCTGATAAATCTTCGAACCATCAGCAATTCACGAGCCGGGAGCGGTTCAGGGGTCCTCGGTTTTAAGATGAGCTACAGTATTTTTAAGATCAGAATGTGCCATATGAGTGGAGTAGAAGATATTAATTAAGATAGACTTACTGGTACTAATTTGCGAGGATCGTCACAACTATCAGCAGATTTGCAGATGGAGATCATGTGTCTGCAACCATAGTATGGACACTGAATTTTTTTGTACAAAATTAGTCAGGTATTTGTCTTGTTAGGAACAACATAACCGGTGTTAGATGTATTATTTTTTCTTTGGAAAAAATAGAAAGGGGTTTATTTAGAAGCTTGAACATTTGACTAGCATAAGGAAAGGTATTTGCAGACTGTTGGATAAATTTTCCGAAAATAACGGATTTCGGTGTGTTACTGGAGAAACGATCTCGTGCTGCACGGGTTGTTCCGTCTTGAACAGGTTCCCTGGTTTAGTTTTCCACAATGCGAGCACACTGCAAATGATGATGAATTTTGACAACATCAATTATTGAACCAGATATGAATGCAAATTAATTTCAACATCATAGAATTCAATACCTATCCAAGAATTGCTGAACATGTGTCAGATCCTGAGCGTTCGTTGACTCTCTGGGAGAATCGATGTAGTAAACTGCGTTCCAGTGATCGCTACATATTAAGAAAGCCATGAACTTACGAGTGATGTCGAAATCTGAAAGACAATTAGTGTATGCGTGGTTGTTTACTTGACTTACCGTTCATGATATGGCCAGAGAAATGGTTCTTCATTGGACGCGTTTTCGAAGATACGGAGGACCGTGTTAACGGCCCAGTCCCATTGGTCCTTACCATCTAATGTTGTGCCATTTGCTAATGCAGGATCTATGAAATACACACTCTCCATTTTTCTTCTCTGCGCGTTCAATCCCCTGAGAGGAACAAAATGCACTTAGCTGTTTATCATTTACAGCTTTGTATGGAGAAGTTGATCAGAGTTTGTTAAGTACTTCCAAAATCAGGCATCTAACAAGAGTGGCATCGAGCACGTTGAAGTTGAAGAAGAGATGTAAGTCCTCGAAACTCACATTGATGGAACCAGCATCATGTCAGAAATGATCTCTATTGTAGTGGACTAGCAAAGCATGATGACATGCTGACATTTGATCCATGCAATATTCATGTAACTCGCGGCAACTAGAGCTGCACTCATCAAAGTATTCGCCAAGAAGAAATGGCTAGCCATGGACGTAATTGTGTGCTTCAAGTACGTCTGCTTTTCTTTTAGCAAGCAACAATTCTACTTCTTCATCACCCATGGCGTCAGAAATAATATTACTCCCCGATTCGAACAAGCTGCTGTTAATTTGGTTCTGGGCGATGAGTGCTTTAAGTAAGAGGCAATCGTTCTCTTTCCTCTTCACTTTCCCGCTGCGCTTCCTCGTGGTCGTGGGTGTAGCCTTTTTGGCCACTTCCTTCTTGGTACTTGAAGCATTTCTGGCAGAACGTATGGTTGCCTACAAGGTAGACTGCCGAGCAGATGGTGAAGCTTGGATGGACTTCTTAGCAGACGGTTTATCTATGCCGGACCGCTGAGCTGGCGGTGCTGCTGTGACGGACTGCTGGGCTATGTCGGGTTTCTGCGCAGGTGGTGCCAACTTGTCGGTGTGCTGAGGAGGCCGTGCCAACACGTTGGTTTGCTGAGCAGGAAGTGCTGACGCATTGGTATGCTGATCATGCGCCTACGGACCGACGGACTGATGAGCAGTCGGTTCTGGACCTACAGACTGCTTAGCAGGCGGTTCCGATGCATCAGGCTGCTTAGCAGTCTGTTCCACCAGGTTGGTCTGCTGAGCATGTGCTGCAGCTAGGTCTCCCCCCGCTGCTTCAGTGGCCGGCATCTGAACCGGTGGTGCGTCATCAGCAGTTGTAGGCCATGCCACTGGCTGCTTTGGGGCAGAGGATGACATGGCCTCTACGCCACGAAGTCGGTCCGGCTAATCACAGGTTGATGCATCAGCCCGCGAGAGCTACTGTGGCAAGGAGAGCATCACCGGTCGAGGGGCGACAGTGGTTGCTCTTGGCGGGGCTTTAGGAATCTCATCGATGAACTCTATTTCCTTTCGTGGCCACTAGATGTGATGTAACATTGTTTCTCCCAAGGTCCTTTGCTCATTGAAGTCTCCTAGGACATTCTTCAGGGCAAATTCATTGAATCCAGGCTTTACTTCAGTCACGTAGCACTTCACACAGCCCGGCTTCAATGGCACATTGTCCAAGAAGAGGCCATCTTCCAAGAAGGGTGGGCAAACCCAGGCAGCTGCACATTTTAATGTACCTTCATAATGTGTAAGCATGCCCTTTAGTCTGTCTTTCATTCCAGATAGATCAGATATAGCATCATCATGAGCAGCTGCAGTCTCAGTGTCGCTGTGGTCAGCTGACGCACAGCTACTCTTGTGCAGTGTTGTCGCACAATAAGCAGCAGCATCCATGCCCGCCTCCCCTCCCATCTGCTAGCTATCTATCAGTGTTAGAGTCTTCTGCATCATCATTGACTCCTCAACATCCTTTTGAACAACCGGATAAATCTCCTTCTTCAACTTTTCAAACAATGCATTCTGCTTCATTTCACTCCTCGCTTTTTTCATGTTGAGTCTCTCTTCTTTGCTGAGTGTGAAAGCCCTCTTGTGTGGGACATTAACACCTATACCTCTTGCACGGCCAGGGGGCTCTTTTGTGTCCAGAGCAATGGATAGAATGTCACATGGCCCTGAGTTCCTGTAGAACCTTCCAGGGATCTTGGAAGCCTCTACCATCACTTCATATAGTTTGGCGTCACGTGCGTTTTTAAAGTAATAAGTTCGTCATCACGCCTCTTTGCACGTGCCCGCAAGTAGTCTCTGGCGCGTTCGCCCCTGATTTCACTAAAGGCCGGATTCCCAGCCGCCGCTACTGCTTCTTTGTCCTCCTGTTCCCATATCAGTTTCATGCCGTAGTATCCTGCCACACCCATAAGGTGGGGGTGTATGTTCTTCTTCTGAAGTTCAGATTGCTTGAAACTCTTCTCAGCATACTCTGGAGTTGCCCTGACCCTTTTGAATTCTGCCTAGTCTGCCTTTGTAATTTGGGGGTATGCGGGGATTGGGTCCTTGCCTTCACTCAAGTACTTCTTGTACAGCACGTGCTTCCAGTTTCTCCAAGCATCCCTAGCCTTCTTTAGTGCAGCATGTTCCACCTGCATTCTCCACTGCTCAACGTTGAAGTGATCCATGATCTCCCGGACTATCCTTCGCCGTGTTTCTGTGTCAGCCTTCCGAAACCCCGGCAGATTAATGTTGAGCCTTGCCCTGCCAACAAATCCACACACACTCCTGAACCTCATGCGTGCTTTATCTGGTTTAGTTGGAGCCCAGGACTTTAAATCAATCTCGGTTACTTCATATACACCTTTAGGATGGTGTGTGGGCTTCCTTGGAGCATTCCTCCGTGTCCTGACCGGAAGGGTAATTGCTGCAGCTCTATCCCGTTCAAGACTACTTGATCCCTCACAATCTGCTGAAGACCTAGGGTTGTCCGAATCAGATGAAGACACATGGCATGAATGAGTGTTGTCGCTGCTACTCGGCATCTATAGAGAACACATGCGAAACTCAGGAAAGGAGGATAAGCATAAAACTAACAACTTGGTATCAAGCTTTCCAAACATGCCATGCAATAATTTAGAAAATGTACGGCTAACTTGTTAAGTTTGTGCGAATCGGGCGCCCGCGATCTGTAAATAGGCAGTAACTTATTGGAACAAATACAGCTTATATGTAGTAAGGAAGGTAGATAATGAACATATATACGCTCTCCGTTATTTTATAGCCAATTTGGGAACATACGGAATGGAATTGGAAGAGGGATTGCGAGGAAATATGCCTCATCGCGATGGAGAGCAGTAACTAACATGCTTCTTAATGCAAACCCGGCCTGACCACAGGAGAGGCGAGGGTTACTGCATCGATATGCTCGAGGGTGGCTGGTGAGCAAACGAAGACGGCGAGGCGCGGGCCGCCGCGTGTTGGGAACGCCAGTGGAGGTAGGCTTGACGCCGAAGAGCGGGCACACGGCCGGGGTGAGCACGGCGGCGCCGGAGAGGGTTCTGCTGTGGATCTGGTGGGAGGGGGGAGCTGGCGAAGGAGATTGGGTGGACTAGTTGAGTGAAACACAGGCGGACAGTGAGGGGGGTATTGGGGACTCCGGGTGTTGGCGGCCTAGGTGAAAAGGGTGAAAAATATCCCCGGTCGCCGCGCGCGCGGAAAGGCCTATGCAAACGGTTGCCTCTAAGCGCTCATGTGCACAAACAAAATAATTTCGTTTGAAATGAAGACGTGAGTTCAACGTTTCGCCTCTAAATTTTTTCCACGTAAACCAATCACAATTTTACCACGGGTTTGATTTGCTGGCGCATTTCAGGTCTCGTGTGCTACATGTAAGACATTTTTTGGCATTTACCGTGCATGTTGGCATATAAATCAATTCCTAGCCGGACTGCATTTCCTGTCGAAAGGGATGCGGATTGTTGTTCGATCTGGGAGCATCCAACGGTGCAGACGTACGATCCGTGGGGTTTGGGTTCTGGCCAATCAGAACGCACGACTCAGATCACGCGCGCAGCGAGGGGGGGCATCGGTCTCGGTTTGGTAGGCACACGGCTTTCGTGTGTGAACCGTGTGCTATTTGAAAACATTTTTTGGGGGAGGGGCTATTTGAAAACATGAACATGTGTTGTCGAAAGGGATGAGGATCACCGTTCGATCAAGGAGAATCCAACGGTGCAGACGTACGATCCGTGGGGTTTGGGTTCTGGCTAATCAGAAAGCACGAATCAGATCACGCGCGTGGTAGAGGGGTGGGGGGGTGCGTCGGCCACGGTTTAGTGGACACACGGCTTTCATGAGTGAACTGTGTGCTCTTTGAAAACATTTACATTACCTAACATCATATTTTTGTTCGAATGAAAACATGAGTTCATCGTTTCGCCTCCAATTTTTTTCCACGGTAAGAAATCACGAGCATAGGAGAGTGTCATATACCAGTATCATGAATATACAGTATATATGATACTAGTGTATGATACTATCTTTAATTAAATATAGCGCATAGTATAATACATAGAGTATAGTATCATATATAGATCATATTTATTGCCATGCATGACACAAATTAGCATCGCATTTAACATGATACGGTATCTACCTATATGTTACTCTAACCCTCTTTATATATATTTAATTCTTTGCCGCATCAGCATACTTGCTATTTCCGAGTGCATGACATCGTCGACTATGATACCACCAATGGCCAGCCTTATATAGTGGGGAGTATCATATACTATATATATATATATATATATATATATATATATAGTATCATGCATATGATACTAGTGTATGATACTACGTACGTACCTTCATAGTGCATATATAGTATCATAGAGTAGTACTAGCTCCCTCTGTAAACTAATATAAGAGCGTTTAGATTACTAAAATAGTGACCTAAACGCTCTTATATTAGTTTACAGAGGGAGTATATATCATAGATGACCGTATTTATGGCCATGCATGACACAAAGTAGTATAGCATTTATTATATATATAGGGTAGCACTATTCTGATTCTGGGATCAGAGTAGTTATTTGGATCACGGCGCGCCCTATATAGGAGCCGATCCGATATTCCAGAAATCCCGAACCCGGTGGAACGAAGAGAAAAACACGACCGCCGGTCCCCCACCTCCCGCACTCCAACTCCTCGGCGCCCCCACCCACCAGGCACCAGCCCCCGGAACCGCCGCCGCTATCGCCTGTAACCTCGCGCGCGCACCCTGCGGGCCGGGATCCGTCCGCCCTAGCATCCACCCATCGCCTCCGCCCGCTGCTCCCCGTCGATCTCCGCGCGCTGCCGCCCCACCTTCCCGGCCATCCCCTCCGCGCGCCGTCGCCCCACCTCACCTTCCCCGCGCAACGCCGCTGCCCTCCCTACCTTCCCCGTGCGATTCCGCCGCCCCACCCCGCCCCCAAGCGGCGCTGCAATCCCGGCGCCTCCCGGCCCCCACCTGCCCCAACCAGCAAGGCCGTCGTCGCCTTGCCCCAATCGGCACCGCCGCCGCAGTCCCACCCCAACCTTGCGCATCGCCAACGGCCGCACCACATCGCCGGTGCCGGAGGATAGCACGACGCCTTCACCTCCTCCGTCGACGGACGCCATCTACCACCGACTCTCGCAGCGCCTCACTCCCGCGGCATGTCTCCACGTGCAGCAACATCAACATTCCTTTCTCGCGACTGTTTTCTTTTCTGAATTTTTGCTAGTACGGACACCCACAGAGGAAGAGAAGCACCTCTGAATCTGAAGTTTACATGAAACTGAACTTCTACCTCTTTGCTATAGGAGGGGTCGTTGGAGTCCTTAATCGCTTCCACTACTTGCTTTTAGCATCTTGTCCATGGAGTCAAGGCGCTGTGTGGTGTGCGATCTCCTTTTTGGATGGGGCGCAGAAATCGCGCTTTTTGCTCCTGTAACAGAAATCTCGCTTCCCTGCTGCTGTTATGACCATGTATTGTTTCAAAATGACCTTTTGTCTGAAGTTCAGTAGTATCTATTGGTGCAAAAGAGTTGCTTCAGTTTCATGTGTCCTTCAAAAAATGAATGGGAAAAAGGAGTTTTCTTCTCCAAAATGCATCACCGCTCTGAAGTGCTAATTCTTCTTGTGTGCTTCTATCGAGGCTTGTGTTTCATGGAGAGAGAGACATAGAAATTGTGGAAATCGTTAATGTGTCCTTTCTGTCTATGTACTTCCGAAACATTTTGTGTGAGAAAAAAGGTTAATGGCACATTCTTTTGAGAGATACAGAGTGCTTTGGGATCCAATATTTTTCTACACAAAATTATGCATTTGTGTCTCGCCAATGTAGCTGGCAACACATACTTTGTACAATAAAAACATTAGTTTCATGTGAGAAGTTCCAATATAAAATAAGGACAAGTTCACGTATAGTAAAATTAGTGCAAATAAAAATTGTAGTGAGCCATGTGTTGTTGATATTTTTTAAACAAAAATTAAAATTAAAATAACAAAGGTGTTTGATGTTGTAAGAAAGGTACTTGTGGCATATTATTTGTTATAACTGCGCCTGCTCTGCTTTTTTCTTCCCAACATCTCCTTGGTTGTTGTAATGTTGCTTCGTTTTGGTTGTAAAATATGTGCGGTCTAATGTTTGTTATATGTTTGAAAGATAGTGCAAATCTGGGTGGGGGTGTTCCTCACATATGTATGTTCTCGACATAGTTGAAGCTTCATAGGAATTTTTCCTTTTCAAATGTCAGAAGTTCACTTGTGCAAAAAAGATTCCTTAACCTCATTTATAGGAGAGAGTACACATAAATCCCGAGGTTCAAATTTTTAAACTACAATTGTTTGTGTCTGAAAGAACAAGTGCACGCAAGTTCAGAATTGGTAAAAATAGAACAAACATAAACACTAAGGAAACCTTCAAAAAATGTTTGTTGAAAAAACTCCCCCCCCCCCTTATTTTGAAAGTTAGCGCTAAAAAAATCCATGAAGTTCAAATAAGGTTAAATTAAAATAATGGACAACAACTCATATTTACAAAAAAAGGATGTTCTATTTCAAAAAAATAAAAAAGGAGCCTCAAATTACAAAAGGCGAGCAGTTCAATGTTAAAATAACAATAAGATTTTTCTCGTGTCTAAAAACCGAAACCAAGAATATTTTTTATGGATTTAAAGCCTAGAGGTTCAAATTTAAAAATACGAAGAAGTTCAATGTTTATTAGCAACCGTAAGAAGATCAAATTAAAAAAGCATCTCAAACAATTTCATAGAAAAAGGGATTGTCTCTGTTAAAGAAACTTCAAAGTTTATTTTTAAAATACGGAATAGGTGGATGTTTATTAAGAAACTAGGATTTTTTCCGTTACTAAAAGAAATAACACCAAGTCCAAATTGGAAAAACCAAGGAGTTCAATTTTTTTAAATAGAAAAGTTTAATTTATATGAAAAACCCAGATTTTCCTCGTTAGTAAATAATAAACCAAGAAGTTCAATTTCGAAAAGTGGAGCGGTTTGTTATTTATTACAAATACTCGATTTTTTCCGTTACTAACAAAAAGATTCTCCTCCCCGTAGTTGTTATGCATCTACTATAGAAAAAATACATCGACCGTAGAAGTTCACATATACCTGGGAAGGAACAACTATAGCTCTCTCTGTGCACATGTTGTGTTTGGAGAGGCATGGTTTTGATTTTGATTTTGGTTTGGATGTGCAAGGTGTATGATGAAGGTGAGACAACTAAGTGAAGTTCCTTTGGACATGTGAAATTTTGGAGCCGTATGAAAGGGAATAAGATTGTTTGTTTATTTGGCCCCCATTTGTACATCGGGTTATCTAATTTCTTGTTTTGTATTGTTTCATGAAGTTCAATAGTATGCATTGATGCAAAAATGTGCTTTTAGTATGTTGGTTTAATGTAAAAAAAACTATAAAAAACGTGAAGCCCCGAACAAGTTAAAAAACTACGACACAGAGACGTCCAAAACAGCGAGAAGTTCAACTACTACATGAGATGCGTTTCAAATGAGAATAAAAAAATTAGAGCGGTTCGATGTGTATAAAAACTTAAATTTTTACGTTACTAAAGACAAGCAGAGAGAAGTTCAAATTGATAAGAGCCAGAAGTTCACGTACTACACGGTGTGAATTTTGTATTAAAAAAGAATGAAAAAGAAAATGGTAAAAAATTTGTTGCTAGAAGTTCAAGTGCTCTACCCGAGAAATTTTAAAAATTCTTGTGAGAGAGGTTGAACAAAAATACATGACAAAAGTTCAAGGTGAAAACAGCGAGAAGTTCAACTACTTCATTTCATAAGAGAATAAAAGAATACAAAACTAAAAGCCTAAAAGGTTTGTTGCACAAAATTCACGTGCTCCACCCTGCATGATTCAAAAATTATATTTACAAGACGTCCGTCATTCATTTACATCTTGTTTTGAAAAGCAAAAAACAACGTTGTTTTGCCATTTTAAAAACTGCTCTCAAACGACAACGAATTTGTAACACATGTCTACATGAAAAACTTGCTGCGATTCATAAGCTTTCCACCGGGTATATTATGTGCCACATTTCGATGAACGGTTTAAAATTTTCTTGTATACCATTTAAAACACGTTTTGATGTATTCAAAAAATTCTTACCTGTTGAAAGAAGTTCATAGTGAAAACAACAAGAAGTTCAAGTACTACAAGGAATTCATTTCAGGTGAGAATAAAAGTATAGAAAAATAAAAGCTTAAAAGGTTTGTTGAAAGAAGTTCAAGTGCTTTGTCCGGGGAGGTCCAAAAATCCTTGCGAGAGAGGTTCACCTTTTATTTCCATGCTCGAATTTTTTCGTATAAAAATCGAATACAATTCTTTAATCAAAATATAAAAAGGTGAAGTTCAAATTGAAATAACACAGAAGTTTGAAGTTTATTAAAACCTAGGATTTACCTGTTCAAAAAAAATAAAAAACACAACGCCATTTTTTGCACTTTTAAAAACAACTCATAAACGGAAAAAATGGTTGCTAGAAGTTCAAGTGCTCGGCGAGGAAAAGCTCAAAAATTCTTGTGAGAGAGGTTCACCATGTATTTAGATGTCCAAAATACATAAAAAATGTAGTTTTTTGTGTTTTAAAATAATTCTCTCAAACCAGAGAGAAGTTCAAAGTGATAACAACCGGAAGTTCACAGACTACATGGTGTGTATTTCATATAAGAAAATTACAATAAAGTGAAACAGAGTTAAATAGAGTGAAGTTCAAATAGACATGCCCCAGAAGTTCAACTACTTCACGCAGTGCAAAAAACAGCACGTCAAAAACAGAGTGAAGTTCAAACAGACATGCCCTAGAAGTTCAACTACTTCACGCAGTGCAAAAAACAGCACGTTAAAAACAGAGTGAAGTTCAAACAGACATGCCCTAGAAGTTCAACTACTTCACGCAGTGCAAAAAAACAGCACGTCAAAAACAGAGTGAAGTTCAAACAGACATGCCCAGAAGTTCAACTACTTCACGCAGTGCATTTCCGTTTGCGATGAACGCAGAAATCATGATCTCGCCATTTTCTAATTTACCTCAAAACAACAGGAATATCATTTGTGTAAGTTCAAGTCCTCGGTCGGAGAAAGTTAAAAAAATTATTGTGAGAGACGTTTGTACAAAAGGAATATTATTTGTGTAACACTGACGAATGGATGAGAAAATTACAAACAAAAATACATCACAGAAGTTCAACGTGAAAACAGAGGAAGTTCAACTACTACGCTGAATGAATTTTAGATGAAAAACTTTTAAAATCGTAGCGAGTATGAAAAAATGATCAACACGGGAAAGTTGCGTGTTTACAGCAGCTTTCCATCGGTATATCACCTGCTCAATTCCGGTGAATGGATGGAGAGCTACTAGCAGTGGATGAAGATATACGAGCAAAAAAACACGTGAAAAACAGAGTGAAGTTCATGTAGACATGCCGAGAAGTTCAAGTTCTTCACGCGGTGCATTTTCGAAGAATTCATTTCGCGATAAAGGAAGAACGCATAATCTCGCTGTTTTTGAAATTACTTAAAAATGGCTAGGAATCAGAGAAAACATAAACATGAAAAAGTTTCGCATTTTTCGTAACTTTTCGGCGGTATATTATTTGCCCCATTCCGATAAAGTTTGTAGTAATTACGGCAAAATACATTTTTAGCCATTTTCAAAATCGAATTAAAATAGTAAGGAATTGAGAGAAACAATATATATAGAAAACAGTTTCGCATTTCCTCATGCTTTCCAATGCCATATCATTTGTTGCATTCGGACGTACGGTTAAACAATTAGTTTGAAAATACAAACTCGATGGAACTTGTACCATTTTATAAATTACTTTTAAACCGTTCAAAGTTAGAAAAAACTTTCAACCTGAAAAAGTAGAGCATTTTCACAAGCTTTCCAACGCCATATCATTTGCCTCAATTGGATTAGCCACTTAGAAATTACATTGAAAATACGAACTCGGCTGTTCGGTTTGCAAAATTTTATGATTTTCCAAATTACTCTTTATCCATAGGGAATTAGAGAAAACTTTCAACATGTCGAAGGAGCGGTTTTGCAGCAGCTTTCCAACGCCATATTATTTACCTCATTCCGATAAACGGTTTAGAAATGCGATCGAAAATACGATTCAGGTTTTTTGTACGAAGAAAAAACGGTTTTCAAAACTGCTCTTAAACCGCTTACATTTTGCCAAAAATTTAACTTAGGTCATGATACTGGTGTCCATAGCTTTCCAATGGTATATCGCAAGCCCCATTTGGACACCTTTTAGCTGAAGTTCAACCTAGTACTCGGGGAAGGTCAGGCGCGTTACTCGGGAAGTTCATGTTGTGATGAGAATATTATTCTGGTCCCGTGATCAGAATAGTGTTTATGCTAACACATAACCTTATTATGCTAACACCTGACCCATCCCACACCTACCCGACTCGAACGATAGAAATAGAAAAAAACTGCCCCATGATACGTCTCTAACGTATCTATAATTTTTGATTGCTCCATGCTATATTATATTCTGTTTTGGACATTATTGGGCTTTATTATACACTTTTATATTATTTCTGGGACTAACCTATTAACCGGAGGCCCATCCCAGAATTGCTGTTTTTTGCCTATTACAGAGTTTCGCAGAAAAAGAATATCAAACAGAGTCCAAACGGAATGAAACCTTCGGGAACGTTATTTTTGGAACAAACGTGATCCAGAGGACTTGGACCCTACGTCAAGACATCAACCAGGAAGGCACGAGGTAGGGGGCGCGCCTACCCCCTGGGCACGCCCTCCACCCTCGTGGGCCCCACGTTTCTCCATCGACGTACTTCTTCCTCCTATATATACCTACATACCCCCAAACTACCAGAAACGGAGCCAAAATCCTAATTCCACCGCTGCAACCTTCTGTACCCGTGAGATCCCATCTTGGGGCCTTTTCCGGAGCTCCGCCGGAGGGGCCATCGATCACGGAGGGCTTCTACATCAACACCATAGCTTCTCCGATGATGTGTGAGTAGTTTACCTCAGACCTTCGGGTCCATAGTTATTAGCTAGATGGCTTCTTCTCTCTTTTTGGATCTCAATACAATGTTCTCCCCCTCTCTTGTGGAGATCTATTCGATGTAATCTTCTTTTGCGGTGTGTTTGTTGAGACCGATGAATTGTGGGTTCATGATCCAGTTTATCTATGAACAATATTTGAATCTTCTCTGAATTCTTTTATGTATGATTGGTTATCTTTGCAAATCTCTTCGAATTATCAGTTTGGTTTGGCCTACTAGATTGATCTTTCTTGCAATGGGAGAAGTGCTTAGCTTTGGGTTCAATCTTGCGGTATCCTTTCCCAGTGACAGTAGGGGCAGCAAGGCACGTATTGTATTGTTGCCATCGAGGATAACAAGATGGGGTTTATATCATATTGCATGAGTTTATCCCTCTACATCATGTCATCTTACTTAAAGCGTTACTCTGTTCTTTTGAACTTAATACGCTAGATGCATGCTGGATAGCGGTCTATGTGTGGAGTAATAGTAGTAGATGCAGGCAGGAGTCGGTCTACTTGTCTCGGACGTGATGCCTATATACATGATCATACCTAGATATTCTCATAACTATGCTCAATTCTATCAATTCCTCAACAGTAATTTGTTCACCCACCGTAATATTTATGCTCATGAGAGAAGCCACTAGTGAAACCTATGGCCCCCGGGTCTATTTTCCATCATATTAATCTCCCGTCCACAAGCTATTTCTAGCGCCGTCTTTATTTTGCTTTCTTTACTTTGCATCTTTATCATAAAAATACCAAAAATATTATCTTATCATATCTATCAGATCTCACTCTCGTAAGTGACCGTGAAGGGATTGACAACCCCTTTATTGCGTTGGTTGCGAGGATTTATTTGTTTGTGTAGGTGCAAGGGACTCGTGCGTGGCCTCCTACTGGATTGATACCTTGGTTCTCAAAAACTGAGGGAAATACTTACGCTACTTTGCTGCATCACCCTTTCCTCTTCAAGGGAAAACCAACACAGTGCTCAAGATGTAGCACCCCACACCCACCACTCCACCACCTCTCTGTCTCGCTTCCTCCCCCACTGACGCCTCCCCCAATTCCCCACGACCAACTACCTTCATCTCCTCCCCGGTGCCGCGCCCTCCATCCTCCTCCCCCGGCGCCGCCCCACTCTAGCCTCCTCCCCTGGCGCCGCCCCCCTCCAACCTTCTTCCCATGGCGCCGCCCCCCTCCCCACCTCCCGACCGGCGCCTTCCCTCGAGCCTCCTCCCCAGCCACTGGCCGCACCAGTGCCACTGCACTAGATGGCAGACGCCACGACGTCCCCGAATGGCGCGCCTCCCCTGCGCCACCCACGGCGTCGTGCGCAGGAGCTGGTGCCACTATTCCTCCAAGCCAGCCTCCCCCACCCGCCGCTAGATGGGTTCCGGCCTGCCCGCCACATCCGACAAGCCGACGGTTGCCGCTCCCCCTAATCTGTAGGGGATGTGCGTGAGGAGCGTGGCACCGGCCTCCCCAACCTTCTTCATCGACGGATCTGGCCTGCCCCCTTGGCCCTTCTTTGACTCCGTTTCGTGGCCGCAGTGCACACTGGCGCACGCGCAGTCCACCCCCGACGGCGTGTCCCCACGCGGGAGCTGTGCGTGTGGACCGGCTATGGGATCACATACGTCTGCTTGTTGTGGTTTCCGTGGGACGCCGGCGTGCAGTGCTCGCGGATCTGGCGTGCGTCAAGGAGCTCCACCTCGCGCTAGCTTGACCTCCTCCAGCACACCATGCCTCCGACTAGAGAGAGCAGTTCACTCGGGATCTTTACGTGGTTCGGTTGCAGGGGAAGTGCAGTGTGAAGAGCCATCACATCAGATTTTTTTGGACTGCTGCCTTCCAGCAAGTCCGCCCCTGAGCACCTGTGTCCTCTGTCGCCATGAGATCAAGGACGAGCAGCAGCTCGCTGGGCTTGGAGCTCACAATTTTTGTGTGTGTATTCTTCAATTTTTTGCTGTTGATTTTGGTCGTGCAGTGCACCGTGTGAGTGTAAGCAGCACACCTGTCGGCACCGTGCAGTCAAGATTCGAGTTGTCTGCAGATATGGAAAGTGAAAAAAATGCAATTCCCTTGTTGTCAAAAAAGCAGCAAAAAATTTCAAGTTTTTGTTTGTTGCCATAGTGCAGTAAAAAACCAGGAAAATGCGATGCACTTTGGTCTTGAAAAATTCCACTACAAAGGACTCTTCAGATTTCAAACAAAATGCATTTAAAAACATGCAACACTGCAGTGTACTTTGGTCTACAAAAAGTCCACCACGAAGGACTTTTCCGTACACACACTTCAAAACAAAATGCATTTAAAAACATGCAAAACTATAGTGCACTTTGGTCTACAAAAAATTCCACCGCAAAGGACTTTTCACTACACACATTTTAAAACAAAATGCATTTAAAAACATGCAAAAATGCAGTGCATTTTGGTTTGCAAAAAAAATGTCCACCACGAAGGACTTTCCAGTGCACACATTTTAAAAGAAATGAATTAAAAAATCATGCAAATGCGGTGCACTTTGGTCTTGAAAAAGGTCCACTCCGAAGGACTTTGAAGTACACTTCTGCCCACTTCTTGATAGTGTTGCAGTTTATTTCTGCCCGATGTGAAGTGCGGTCCACTTCCTCGTCTAAGAAAAATTTCATCGGACAAAAGAAACCATGAAGTTCACTTGCCCGACTCATGCAGTGCGGTTTTCAATTTGAAGCAGTGCGTTCTTCTGTCCGATGAAAGGTCCACTCGCTTGGTCAACGCGCGTAAAAAATTAATAAGTATGAAAAAAAGACAACAAGAACTCATGTGGTTCACTTTGGGTAGTGTTACGGTTCACTTTCGTAAGTGTTGTGGTCCACACTCGTTCAAAAAAAAGTTGAAAAAAAGACAACAAAAAATTGTGCGAGAAAGTTTATGTCCGACAAAAAGAAATCATGAAGTTCACTTGACTGTCTGCTGCAGTGCGGTTTCCGTTTGAAGCAGTGCGTTCTTTTGTTCGATGAAGTACACATGACGATTTTGGTCTCGCGAAAAACAGAGTGTCCGCTTTTCGGTAAAATCAAAATCGCTCTTAAACCGTAAGGAATTAGAGAGAGTGTTCTACATGAAAAAGTTGCGTCTCGTCGATATCTATCCAACGGCATATGATTTGAATCATTTCGACCAGCGGTTCAAAAAAAATTTAGTGAAAAACCGCCGCTGCCACTCATCGTCTGCCGCACGGTTTCTAAAATTAACTTAAAACTGTAAGAAATCTCAAAACATTACCACATATGAAAGTTGCGCCTCGTCCATAGCTTTTCAACGGCATATCGCACGCATCGTTTCGACAAGCGATTAAAAAACTGGAGCGAAAACAGTACCAAAAATTTGAAAAAAAAAATTGAAAAACAGAATTCCACGATTTAGTAAATTTCAAACTGCTCTTAAACCGTAACGAATCAGAGAAAATAATACATATGAAAAAGATGCACCTCGATGATATATTTCGAACGGTGTATCATTTGCTTCATTCCGATGAGCGGTTTCAAAAAAACGCGAAAAAACGCTCGCTGTCACTTGTCGTGGGCCGCACCATTTTCGAAACTGCTCTTAAACCGTGAGGAATCTCGAAAAGTGTTCAACATGGCGAAGTTGCGCCTAATCCATAGCTTTTCAATGGTATATTACACGCCTCATTTCGACAAACAGTTAAAAAACTAGAGCAAAAATGGTACCAAAAAACACAAGCGTGCAGTTTTTTCCGACACGAAGTTCACTCGCGTGAGTACTGCAGCACACTTGGTTCAAACAATGACGTGCACTTGCGTTGAGCATGCAGTGCGGAAGTGTTATCAGAATAGTTATTCTGCTAATATTAGCAGAATAGACCGACTGGATATATATATATAGGACAAATGTTTCCTGCAAGCAGTGGTAGTTATATGTAGTATCCGTCGAAATCGAGAGTACATACGTGTAGTATGTAGTATATAACAATGATTAGGTAGTATATATACTAATTTTTACGTAGTATATACCATGTTTTGAGTACGCTCTTTTTTACGTAGAAATATGTACGTATTTCACAAATATAACAAAAACTATGGGCTCACATGCAATTTTTTCATATAACTTGCTTTAAAATATCTTAGATATAGTATACGAATATATTTAAAATGATAAAGTAGTATATACATGGTAGTATATGAGACATATGAGGTAACTACCACCGGGTGGTAGGATGGATTTTCTATATATATATATATATATATATATATATATATATATATATATATATATATATATATATATATATATATATATATATATAGGGATTGACTATTCGTCACCCTGGGTGAGGAATAGTTATCTTCACCCCCCTCTATTTTACCACCAATGCACTGTAATTTTACGTTCCGTAAGTTTTGTCTTATTTCTGACGTAAAAATAGACCGTAAGAAATATATAATCGCTGTTACAAATATTTTATGTTATGTAAAATTACAAACGTAAAAAGATTGTGCAAAATATACATAAACTCCAAATTATCTTGTCTTATTACCTATATTTTTATTTTCTTATACCAAATTTTACGTAGTGAGTCAATAGAAATGTAACTATTTGAATTCCAAATGTAATTTAATTATGAAAGTGGTCGTAAGATTACCTCGGATGAAGAATAACCTATTCTGCACCCTGTGTGATGAATAGCATCACGACAACACTATTCTAATCATGGTATTAGAATAGTTATTCTGAGCACAACACCCTTATAAGGCCGCGATCGAGATGCTCCCGAACTTCCGAACCAGCAAATAAAAAAAATAAAAAAGCCCACCCCACCCCCGACCCCAACCACCCCCTCTGCCGGCGGCGCGACTTCCCCAGATCCTCCGACGGCGCGACCTCCCCAGACCTCCGGTGGCGCGGCCTCCTAGATCCTCGCCGCCGCGCCCAAGCTTGGGCGCCGACCTAGCAGCCCCGTGCGCCGCCCTGCCACTTCCCTGCACCGCCGCCTACGCACAACCGCCATCGCGACCCACCTCCCCGCACCGCCACCTTCCCACCACCGCCGCCACCGGGATCCACGCACCTCCACGCGTCGCCGGTGCCTGTGCTCGTGGGCGTGCCCGCGTTCTTCCCCGTTGACGAGATCGAGCGAGTGCCTCCGGTTCCTCTGCCAAGTCTCCTCCCCCACGCGATGTAGGCCTCCCCGAGGCGCCGCGCGCCAGAAACCCACGGCTGTGTCTCCCGCCCTCCGGCTCTTCCTGACTTCCCCCGGCGAGGCTCCACAGCCACCGCACCGCCTCATCCCGGTGGGGCTCTTCCACCGTGGTGCCTAGGCCATTCAATGACAAAGCCCAGGTAAGTGGCGCAATGTCCCTCGGATCCCGCTGCAACCATGCTATTCTCGCCAGGGCACCATCCATGATGGGTGCCATTTTCTGTTTCTTCACTACATATGTGAATCCTCTCCTCAAATGGCCAGTTGATGTAGACCGCGTCATCTTAAAGGAAAACCAGTGACAATCTGTCGAGTGAAACCGGTGCACTGTCAAGCAAACATACCTGTGCAGCTGACAATTTGGCCGGCGGCAGCAACATTTCTTGGCACGTGGGTGTTGGTTTTGGCGGACAAGCAAGTAGCAACAAGCAGCTGCAGGCAAAAGGTACTAGCATGTGAAAAAATAATTCTAGATCAACAATGTTTTACATCCCGACCCCACTTGTTTATAATTTGATGGTAGGCTGTTAGATTTAGTCGACAGTTGATGGTGTCATGTCGTTCCTACTACTGAATGAACTCTGAATTTGTATGGTCAATGCTATGAATTATTGAAGCGGATGGACAGGTTTGTAGAATACTCAACTAGATGTGTTAGTCTTCAAACATCAGCAGAGTTCGTTTTCAAACAGCAATACCAATGCACATCTTCTACAAACAAACAAAAAGGGGAAATATGCTAGTCTTACTACTTATCTACTCTTAATTTTGAACTAACAAAAAATTATTGATATGAACTGGCAGGTGTTTGATTGGCTCCTCTGACTCCCTTCGCCATGCCACTCACCTCGCGTCGCTGGACCACCACGGTCACAGGCAGAATCCTTTCGTTCAGTATCCAGCGCAAGCAAATCTAAATCTGCATACGCAAGCCTTCCGTTGCCGAGTCGGCCCTCCTTCTGCTGACTGCTTCTGCAGTAGCAAGTCACGCCACCTGCACCTGTTATCACCACAAGACGTTCTACTACACCTATATGTTCTACTACAACTAAACGCCGGTGGTGGTGAAGTTCTACTATGGCTATACGCTACGTTCTACTACAGTTGTATGTCAGCGACCATGAAAATTCTACTACAGATGTACGCCAAGTTGTACTACAGTTATACACCAGCCGTCACTGTTGGAAATATGCCCTAGAGGCAATAATAAATGGTTATTATTATATTTCTTTGTTCATGGTAATTGTCTATTGTTCATGCTATAATTGTATTGTCCGGAAATCGTAATACATGTGTGAATACATAGACTACAACGTGTCCCTAGTAAGCCTCTAGTTGACTAGCTCGTTGATCAACTGATAGTCATGGTTTCCTGACTATGGGCATTGGATGTCATTGATAATGGGATCACATCATTGGGAGAATGATGTGATGGACAAGACCCAATCCTAAGCATAGCATAAAAGATCGTGTAGTTTCGTTTGCTAGAGCTTTTCCAATGTCAAGTATCTTTTCCTTAGACCATGAGATCGTGCAACTCCCGGATACCGTAGGAGTGCTTTGGGTGTGCCAAACGTCACAACGTAACTGGGTGACTATAAAGGTGCACTACGGGTATCTCCGAAAGTGTCTGTTGGGTTGGCACGGATCGAGACTGGGATTTGTCACTCCGTGTGACGGAGAGGTATCTCTGGGCCCACTCGGTAATGCATCATCATAATGAGCTCAATGTGACTAAGGCGTAAGTCACGGGATCATGCATTGTGGTACGAGTAAAGAGACTTGCCGGTAACGAGATTGAACAAGGTATTGGGATACTGACGATCGAATCTCGGGCAAGTAACATACCGATGGACAAAGGGAATTGTATACGGGATTGATTGAATCCTCGACATCGTGGTTCATCCGATGAGATCATCGTGGAACATGTGGGAGCCAACAGGGGTATCCAGATCCCGCTGTTGGTTATTGACCAGAGAGGCATCTCGGTCTGTCTGCATGTCTCCCGAACCCGTAGGGTCTACACACTTAAGGTTCGGTGACGCTAGGGTTGTAGAGATATGTGTATGCGGAAACCCGAAAGTTGTTCGGAGTCCCGGATGAGATCCCGGACGTCACGAGGAGTTCCGGAATGGTCCGGAGGTAAAGAATTATATATAGGAAGTCAAGTTTCGGCCACCGGGAAAGTTTCGGGGGTTACCGGTATTGTACCGGGACCACCGGAAGGGTCCCGGGGGTCCACCGGGTGGGGCCACCTATCCCGGAGGGCCCCATGGGCTGAAGTGGGAAGGGAACAAGCCCCTAGTGGGCTGGGCGCCCCCCATGGGCCTCCCCCCATGCGCCTAGGGTTGGGAACCCTAGGGTGGGGGGGCTTCCCACTTGCCTTGGGGGGCAAGGCACCCCCTTCCCCCCTTTGGCCGCCGCCCCCCCTTGAGATCCCATCTCCAGGGCCGGCGCCCCCCCAGGGGGCCTATATAAAGGGGGGAGGGAGGGCAAGAACAAGACAGCCTTGGGCGCCTCCCTCTCCCCCTGCAACACCTCTCTCTCTCTCGTATATGCTCGGCGAAGCCCTGCCGGCATCCCGCTACATCCACCACCACGCCGTCGTGCTGCTGGATCTCCATCAACCTCTCCTTCCCCCTTGCTGGATCAAGAAGGAGGAGACGTCGCTGCACCGTACGTGTGTTGAACGCGGAGGTGCCGTCCGTTCGGCACTCGGTCATCGGTGATTTGAATCACGGCGAGTACGACTCCGTCATCCACGTTCATTGGAACGCTTCCGCTCGCGATCTACAAGGGTATGTATATGCACTCCTTTCCCCTCGTTGCTAGTATACTCCATAGATGCATCTTGGTGAGCATAGGAAAATTTTAAAATTATGCTACGATTCCCAACAGTGGCATCATGAGCCAGGCCTATGCGTAGTTACTATGCACGAGTAGAACACAAAGAAGTTGTGGGCGTTGACGTTGCCAATTCTTCTTGCCGCTACTAGTCGTTTCTTGTTTCGGCGGCATTGTAGGATGAAGCGGCCCGGACCGACCTTACACGTACGCTTACGTGAGACAGGTTCCACCGACTGACATGCACTAGATGCATAAGGTGGCTAGCGGGTGTCTGTCTCTCCTACTTTAGTCGGAACGGATTCGATGAAAAGGGTCCTTATGAAGGGTAAATAGAAATTGGCAAATCACGTTGTGGTCATACGTAGGTAAGAAAACGTTCTTGCTAGAAACCTACAAACCACGTAAAAACTTGCAACAACAATTAGAGGACGTCTAACTTGTTTTTGCAGCATATGTTATGTGATGTGATATGGCCAGAAGATGTGATGAATGATATATGTGATGTATGAGATTGATCATATTCTTGTAATAGGAATCACGACTTGCATGTCGATGAGTATGACAACCGGCAGGAGCCATAGGAGTTGTCTTTATTATTTTGCATGACCTGCGTGTCATTGAATAACGCCATGTAAGTTACTTTACTTTGTTGCTAAACGCGTTAGCCATAGAAGTAGAAGTAATCGTTGGCGTGACGACTTCATGAAGACACAATGATGGAGATCATGATGATGGAGATCATGGTGTCATGCCGGTGACGAAGATGATCATGGTGCCCCGAAGATGGAGATCAAAGGAGCATGATGATATTGGCCATATCATGTCACTATTTGATTGCATGTGATGTTTATCATGTTTTTGCATCTTATTTGCTTAGAACGACGGTAGTAAGTAAGATGATCCCTTATAATAATTTCAATAAAGTGTTCACCCTAACTGTGCACCGTTGCGAAGGTTCGTTGTTTCGAAGCACCACGTGATGATCGGGTGTGATAGATTCTAACGTTCGAATACAACGGGTGTTAACGAGCCTAGCATGTACAGACATGGCCTCGGAACACACGCAATACACTTAGGTTGACTTGACGAGCCTAGCATGTACAGACATGGCCTCGGAACACGGAGGACCGAAAGGTCGAGCATGAGTCGTATAGAAGATACGATCAACATGGAGATGTTCACCGATCTTGACTAGTCCGTCTCACGTGATGATCGGACACGGCCTAGTTAACTCGGATCATGTTTCACTTAGATGACTAGAGGGATGTCTATCTGAGTTGGGGTTCATTGAGTAATTTGATTAAATGAACTTAATTATCATGAACTTAGTCTAAAATCTTTACACTATGTCTTGTAGATCAAATGGCCAACATTGTCCTCAATTTCAACGCGTTCCTAGAGAAAACCAAGCTGAAAGATGATGGCAGCAACTATACGGACTGGGTCCGGAACCTAAGGATCATCCTCATAGTAGCCAAGAAAGATTATGTCTTAGAAGCACCGCTAGGTGATGCACCAATCCCAGAGAACCAAGACGTTATGAACGCTTGGCAGCAGCGTGCTGATGATTACTCCCTCGTTCAGTGCGGCATGCTTTACAGCTTAGAACCGGGTCTCCAAAAGCGTTTTGAGAAACATGGAGCATATGAGATGTTCGAGGAGCTGAAACTGGTTTTTCAAGCTCATGCCCGGGTCGAGAGATATGATGTCTCCGACAAGTTCTTCAGCTATAAAATGGAGGAGAATAGTTCTGTTAGTGAGCACATACTCAGAATGTCTGGGTTACACAACCGCTTATCCCAGCTGGGAGTTAATCTCTCGGATGACGCAGTCATTGACAGAATCCTCCAGTCGCTTCCACCAAGCTACAAGAGCTTTGTGATGAACTACAATATGCAGGGGATGGAAAAGACCATTCCTGAGGTGTATTCAATGCTGAAATCAGCGGAAGGGGAGATCAGAAAAGAACATCAAGTGTTGATGGTGAATAAAACCACTAAGTTCAAGAAGGGCAAGGGTAAGAAGAACTTCAAGAAGGACGGCAAGGGAGTTGCCGCGCCCGGTAAGCCAGTTGCCGGGAAGAAGCCAAGGAATGGACCCAAGCCCGAGACTGAGTGCTTTTATTGCAAGGGAAGTGGTCACTGGAAGCGGAACTGCCCCAAATACTTAGCGGACAAGAAGAAGGCCGGCAACACCAAAGGTATATGTGATATACATGTAATTTATGTGTACCTTACCAGTACTCGTAGTAGCTCCTGGGTATTTGATACCGGTGCGGTTGCTCATATTTGTAACTCAAAACAGGAACTACGGAATAAACGGAGACTGGCGAAGGACGAGGTGACGATGCGCGTCGGGAATGGTTCCAAGGTCGATGTGATCGCCGTCGGCACGCTACCTCTGCATCTACCCACGGGATTAGTTTTAAACCTCAATAATTGTTATTTAGTGCCAGCTTTGAGCATGAACATTGTATCTGGATCTCGTTTAATTCGAGATGGATACTCATTTAAATCCGAGAATAATGGTTGTTCTATTTATTTGAGAGATATGTTTTATGGTCATGCCCCGCTGGTCAATGGTTTATTTTTGATGAATCTCGAACGTGATGTTACACATGTTCATAGTGTGAATACCAAAAGATGTAAAGTTGATAACGATAGTCCCACATACTTGTGGCACTGCCGCCTTGGTCACATTGGTGTCAAGCGCATGAAGAAGCTCCATGCAGATGGACTTTTGGAGTCTCTTGATTACGAATCATTTGACACGTGCGAACCATGCCTCATGGGTAAGATGACCAAGACTCCGTTCTCCGGAACAATGGAGCGAGCAACCAACTTATTGGAAATCATACATACCGATGTGTGTGGTCCAATGAGTGTTGAGGCTCGCGGAGGATATCGTTATGTTCTCACTCTCACTGATGATTTAAGTAGATATGGGTATGTCTACCTAATGAAACACAAGTCTGAAACCTTTGAAAAGTTCAAGGAATTTCAGAGTGAAGTTGAGAACCAACGTGACAGGAAAATAAAATTCTTACGATCAGATCGTGGTGGAGAATATTTAAGTCACGAATTTGGTACACACTTATGGAAATGTGGAATAGTTTCACAACTCACGCTGCCTGGAACACCTCAGAGAAATGGTGTGTCCGAACGTCGTAATCGCACTCTATTGGATATGGTGCGATCTATGATGTCTCTTACCGATTTACCGCTCTCATTTTGGGGCTATGCTTTAGAGACTGCCGCATTCACTTTAAATAGGGCTCCGTCGAAATCCGTTGAGACGACACCGTATGAATTATGGTTTGGGAAGAAACCTAAGCTGTCGTTTCTAAAAGTTTGGGGATGCGATGCTGATGTCAAGAAACTTCAACCTGAAAAGCTCGAACCCAAGTCGGAGAAATGCGTCTTCATAGGATACCCTAAGGAAACTATTGGGTATACCTTCTAGCTCAGATCCGAAGGCAAGATCTTCGGTTCTAAGAACGGGTCCTTTCTGGAGAAGGAGTTTCTCTCGAAAGAATTGAGTGGGAGGAAAGTGGAACTTGATGAGGTGATAGTCACCCCTTCCGAACCGGAAAGTAGCGCAGCGCGGGAAAATGTTCCTGTGGTGCCTACACCGACTGGGGAGGAAGTTAATGATGATGATCATGAAGCTTTAGATCAAGTTACTGAACTTCGTAGGTCCACAAGGACACGTTCCGCACCATAGTGGTACGGCAACCCTGTCCTGGAAATCATGTTGTTAGACAATGGTGAACCTTCGAACTATGAAGAAGCGATGGCGGGCCCGGATTCCGACAAATGGCTTGAAGCCATGAAATCCGAGATAGAATCCATGTATGAAAACAAAGTATGGACTTTGACTGACTTGCCCGATGAGCGGCGAGCCATAGAAAACAAATGGATCTTTAAGAAGAAGACGGACGCAGATGGTAATGTGACCATCTACAAAGCTCGACTTGTCGCTAAGGGTTATCGACAAGTTCAAGGGGTTGACTACGATGAGACTTTCTCACCCGTAGCGAAGCTGAAGTCCGTCCGAATCATGTTAGCAATTGCCGCATACTATGATTATGAGATATGGCAGATGGACGTCAAAACGGCATTCCTTAACGGCTTCCTCAAGGAAGAGTTGTATATGATGCAGCCGGAAGGTTTTGTCGATCCTAAGAATGCTACCAAAGTATGCAATCTCCAGCGCTCAATATATGGGCTGGTGCAAGCATCTCGGAGTTGGAACATTCGCTTCGATGAGATGATCAAAGCGTTTGGGTTTACACAGACTTATGGAGAAGCCTGTGTTTACAAGAAAGTGAGTGGGAGCTCTGTAGCATTTCTCTTATTATATGTGGATGACATATTATTGATGGGAAATGATATAGAATTCTTGGAAAGTATAAAGGCCTATTTGATTAAGTGTTTTTCAATGAAGGACCTTGGAGAAGCTGCTTATATATTAGGCATCAAGATCTATAGAGATAGATCGAGACGCCTCATTGGTCTTTCGCAAAGTACATACCTTGACAAGATATTGAAGAAGTTCAATATGGATCAGTCCAAGAAGGGGTTCTTGCCTGTATTGCAAGGTGTGCAATTGAGCACGGCTCAATGCCCGACCACGGCAGAAGATATAGAAAAGATGAGTGTCATCCCCTATGCCTCGGCCATCGGGTCTATTATGTATGCCATGCTGTGTACCAGACCTGATGTAAACCTTGCCGTAAGTTTGGTAGGAAGGTACCAAAGTAATCCCAGCATGGAACACTGGACAGCGGTCAAGAATATCCCGAAGTACCTGAACAGGACTAAGGATATGTTTCTCGTTTATGGAGGTGACGAAGAGCTCGTCGTAAAGGGTTACGTCGACGCTAGCTTCGACACAGATCTGGATGACTCGAAGTCACAAACCGGATACGTGTATATTTTGAATGGAGGAGCAGTAAGCTGGTGCAGTTGCAAGCAAAGTGTCGTGGCGGGATCTACATGTGAAGCGGAGTACATGGCAGCCTCGGAGGCAGCACAGGAAGCAGTCTGGATGAAGGAGTTCATTACCGACCTAGGGGTGATTCCCAATGCGTCGGGCCCGATGACTCTCTTCTGTGACAACACTGGAGCTATTGCACATGCGAAGGAGCCCAGGTTTCACAGGAAGACCAGGCATATCAAGCGTCGCTACAACTCCATTCGTGAAAGTGTTCAAAATGGAGACATAGATATTTGTAAAGTAGATACGGACCTGAATGTAGCAGATCCGTTGACTAAACCTCTCCCTAGAGCAAAACATGATCAACACCAGGACGCAATGGGTGTTCGATTCATCACAATGTAACTAGATTATTGACTCTAGTGCAAGTGGGAGACTGTTGGAAATATGCCCTAGAGGCAATAATAAATGGTTATTATTATATTTCTTTGTTCATGGTAATTGTCTATTGTTCATGCTATAATTGTATTGTCCGGAAATCGTAATACATGTGTGAATACATAGACTACAACGTGTCCCTAGTAAGCCTCTAGTTGACTAGCTCGTTGATCAACTGATAGTCATGGTTTCCTGACTATGGGCATTGGATGTCATTGATAACGGGATCACATCATTGGGAGAATGATGTGATGGACAAGACCCAATCCTAAGCATAGCATAAAAGATCGTGTAGTTTCGTTTGCTAGAGCTTTTCCAATGTCAAATATCTTTTCCTTAGACCATGAGATTGTGCAACTCCCGGATACCGTAGGAGTGCTTTGGGTGTGCCAAACGTCACAACGTAACTGGGTGACTATAAAGGTGCACTACGGGTATCTCCGAAAGTGTCTGTTGGGTTGGCACGGATCGAGACTGGGATTTGTCACTCCGTGTGACGGAGAGGTATCTCTGGGCCCACTCGGTAATGCATCATCATAATGAGCTCAATGTGACTAAGGCATTAGTCATGGGATCATGCATTGCGGTACGAGTAAAGAGACTTGCCGGTAACGAGATTGAACAAGGTATTGGGATACTGATGATCGAATCTCGGGCAAGTAACATACCGATGGACATAGGGAATTGTATACGGGATTGATTGAATCCTCGACATCGTGGTTCATCCGATGAGATCATCGTGGAACATGTGGGATCCAACATGGGTATCCAGATCCCGCTGTTGGTTATTGACCAGAGAGGCGTCTCGGTCATGTCTGCATGTCTCCCGAACCCGTAGGGTCTACACACTTAAGGTTCGGTGACGCTAGGGTTGTAGAGATATGTGTATGCGGAAACCCGAAAGTTGTTCGGAGTCCCGGATGAGATCCCGGACGTCACGAGGAGTTCCGGAATGGTCCGGAGGTAAAGAATTATATATAGGAAGTCAAGTTTCGGCCACCGGGAAAGTTTCGGGGGTTACCGGTATTGTACCGGGACCACCGGAAGGGTCCCGGGGGTCCACCGGGTGGGGCCACCTATCCCGGAGGGCCCCATGGGCTGAAGTGGGAAGGGAACCAGCCCCTAGTGGGCTGGGCGCCCCCCCATGGGCCTCCCCCCATGCGCCTAGGGTTGGGAACCCTAGGGTGGGGGGCTTCCCACTTGCCTTGGGGGCAAGGCACCCCCTTCCCCCCTTTGGCCGCCGCCCCCCACCCCCTTGAGATCCCATCTCCAGGGCCGGCGCCCCCCCAGGGGGCCTATATAAAGGGGGGGAGGGAGGGCAAGAACAAGACAGCCTTGGGTGCCTCCCTCTCCCCCTGGAACACCTCTCTCTCTCGTATATGCTCGGCGAAGCCCTGCCGGCATCCCGCTACATCCATCACCACGCCGTCGTGCTGCTGGATCTCCATCAACCTCTCCTTCCCCCTTGCTGGATCAAGAAGGAGGAGACGTCGCTGCACCGTACGTGTGTTGAACGCGGAGGTGCCGTCCGTTCGGCACTCGGTCATCGGTGATTTGAATCACGGCGAGTACGACTCCGTCATCCACGTTCATTGGAACGCTTCCGCTCTCGATCTACAAGGGTATGTAGATGCACTCCTTTCCCCTCGTTGCTAGTATACTCCATAGATGCATCTTGGTGAGCGTAGGAAAATTTTAAAATTATGCTACGATTCCCAACAGTCACAGTGGTTCACATAACTCCTGTGTGGTTATAGGACATGTGTGTGCGTGTGTGTGTGCTTGTAGGATTGCTGGACGTGTGTTGGCCTAAGCAATAGGCTTGCTCTCAACACCGTATCCTTATATTTTTTCTCTCTTGCTATTTACTTCACAAAAATGTACGCATATTTTATTCTATCTCTAAAAAATGTGCGCACACAAGTGAACAACCTAGAATTTCGAATTAAAAAATGATCATTTCAAAAACTATAAAAAGAAGGATTTCCCCGTTTCAAGAAAAAACCTTGGGGTTCAAATTTAAAAGACAAATAAGTTCAAAGCTTATTAGAAACCCAAGAAGGTAGAATGAAAAAAACATCTTATTTTTTTACATAAAAACGGGATATTCTCCGTTAGAAAAAACCCTAGAAGTTCGATTAAAAAATGGAGCAGTACGATGTTTATACAAAATTCAAAATTTCCTGCTTATTAAAGAATGAAAACAAGAAGTTCAAAATAAAATAACGCAGTATTTCAAAATCTTAAAATAGAACAGTTCAAGATTCATAAAAAGGATTTCTCCATTTCTAAAGAAAAAACTTTCGAAGTTCAAACTAGGAAACCAAGAAGTCCAATTTACAAAAATAGAGCAGTTCGGTATTTATAAAAAATATATATCCTTGCTACCAAAGAAATAAAATCATGAAGTTAAATTTAAATCAAGATATAAAAAATTGATGTATATGGAAAATCCAAAATTCTTTCCATTTCTCGGGAAAATAAAAGTATGAGGTTCAATTTAAAAAATGTTTGATGCTTATTTGAAAACATATTTTTTCGAAGAAATAAGACTAAGAAGTTCAATTTAAAATACATAGAAGTTCGAAGTATATAAAAAACTCAGACTTGTTGCAAGAAGTTCACGTGCACCTCCGTGAACGGTTCAGAATTTATATTGCGGGACATCCGACCTCCAATTACATGTTTTCAGAAATGGCAAAAAATGACGTCCGACCTTCGATTGTGTGTAATTCGACGTATACACAAAAATGTGACAGAAGTTCATGATGAAAACAATGAGAAGTTCAAGTACTGCAAAAAATGCATTTCAGGTGAGAATAAAAGTATAAAAAAATAAAAGCTTAAAAGGTTTGTTGAAAGAAGTTCAAGTGCTTTGTCCAGAGAAGTTCAAAAATTCTTGCGAGAGAGGTTCACCTTGTATTTCCATGTTCGACTTTTTCCGTATAAAAATCGAATACAATTCTTTACTCAAAATATAAAAAGGTGAAGTTCAAATTGAAATAACAGAGAAGTTCGGAGTTTATTAAAACCTAGGATTTACCTATTCAAAAAATAAAAACAGAACGCCATTTTTTGCACTTTTAAAAACAACTCATAAACGAAAAAATGGTTGCTAGAAGTTCAAGTGCTTGGCAAGGAAAAGTTCAAAAAATTCTTGTGAGAGAGGTTCACCGTGTATCTAGATGTCCAAAATACATAAAAATATGTTATTTTTTGTGTTTTAAAATAATTCTCTCAAACTAGAGAGAAGTTCAAAGAGATAACAACCGGAAGTTCACGTACTACATGGTGTGTATTTCATATAAGAAAAATACAATAAAGTGAAACAGAGTGAAGTTCAAACAGACATGCCCCAGAAGTTCAACTACTTCACACAGTGCAAAAAACAGCACGTCAAAAACAGAGTGAAGTTCAAACAGACATACCCCAGAAGTTCAACTACTTCACGCAGTGCATTTCCGTTCGCGATGAACGCAGAAATCATGATCTCGCCATTTCCTAATTTACTTCAAAACGGCAGGAATATCATTTTTGTAAGTTCAACTCCTTGGTCGGAGAAAGTTAAAAAAATTATTGTGAGAGAGGTTTGTACAAAAGGAATATTATTTGTGTAACACTGACGAATGGATGAGAAAATTACAAACAAAAATACGTCACAGAAGTTCAACGTGAAAAAAGCAGGAAGTTCAACTACTACGCTGAAGGAATTTCAGATAAAAAACTTTTAAAATCGTCTCGAGTATGAAAAAATGATCAACACGGGAAATTTGCATGTTTACATCAGCTTTCCATCGGTATATCAGTTGCTCAATTCCGGTGAGTGGATGGAGAGCTACGAGCAGTGGATGGAGATCTATGAGAAAAAATACACGTGAAAAGCAGAGTGAAGTTCAAGTAGACATGCCGAGAAGTTCAAGTTCTTCACGCGGTGCATTTTCGAAGAATTCGTTTCGCGATAAAGGCAGAACGCATGATCTCGCTGTTTTTGAAATTACTTCAAAACGGCTAGGAATCAGAGAAAACCATCAACATGAAAAAGTTCTGCATTTTCCGTAGATTTTGAACCGTATATTATTTGCCCCATTCCGGTAAAGTTCGTAGAAATTACGGCAAACATATGTTTTTAGCCATTTTAAAAATTGACTTAAAACAGTAAGGAATTGAGAGAAACAATATATACCAAAAAGTTTGGCATTTCCTCAAGCTTTCCAACGCCATATCATTTGCGACATTCGGACGTACGGTTAAAAAATTAGATTGAAAATATGAACTCGGTGGAACTTGTACCGTTTTCTAAATTACTTTTAAACCGTTCAAAATTAGAAAAAACTTTCAACATGAAAAAGTAGCGCATTTTCTTAAGCTTTCCAACTCCATATCATTTGCCTCAATTAGATTAGCCGTTTAGAAATTACATTGAAAATACGAACTTGGCTGTTCGGTTTGTGAAATTTTATGATTTTCCAAAGTACTCTCTATCCATCGGGAGTTAGAGAAAACTTTCAACATGTCGAAGGAGCGATTTTGCAGCAGATTTCCAACGCCATATTATTTGCCTCATTCTGATAAATGGTTTAGAAATGTGATCGAAAATACGATTCACGTTTTTTGTATAAAGAAAAAAATGATTTTCAAAACTGCTCTTGAACCGCTTACATTTTTCCAAAAATTTAACTTGGGTCATGATACTGGTGTCCATAGCTTTCCAAAGATATATCGCAAGCCCCATTTGGGCAATGTTGGCGGAAGTTCAACCTAGCACAGTAGGAAGTCCAGGTCGAACAACACAGGCAGTAAAATTGCAAGAAACACAATTTCATCACGACCCGAGAGCAAAATGCGCCATCGAGCAAGATTTCTATTTAAAACTAGCATTTAGTTGCTAAAAACCATCTCTAGATTACACTAACATCATATAGAACACGACTAACCAGAATAATTCGCGCGGGGAGACACGGTTGCGAAGATAGCCCGAAGGTCGGGTTCCTACAGAGGGAAGTTCAGGCGTGTAACTCAGGAAGTCCAGGTTGTGATCAAAATAATATCCCGTGATCAGAATAGTGTTTATGTGTGTGCGTGTGTGTGTGTGTGTGTCTATATATATATATATATATATATATATATATATATATATATATATATATATATATATATATATATATAGGGTAACACTATTCTAAACGTGAGTGTAAAATAGCTTATTCTACACCTCCTAGTAACGTTATGTACAAAATCTAGTAAAACGGTGTATAAAATGTAGTAATTCGAAAAATATTTTTTTATCATCTAAGTTTGTAATTTACTAAATTTTTACGAAAATTACTATATTTTACATAGTGCGTTACTATATTTTGTATGTACCGTTACTGGGGTGTAGAATAAGCTATTCTACACTCACGCTTAGTTTAGCGTTATATATATATATATATTACTGCTTCTTTGCCACATCATCATATTTTCTATTCCTGAGTGCATGATACCGGCTATGTACACCCACTATGGCCACCCTAATAAGGCAGGTCATAATATGGGAGTATCAAGCGGTACGATGCATGCCAACTAGACTTTTTGGATGATGTGGCACAGCGTTAAATGATGAAAGAGAGGGTGTGGTATCATATCATGATACCGTATCATATTAAATATTTTACTAGTTTGTGTCATGCATGGCAATTAATAAGGAATCTGAGATACTAACTTATGATACTATGCATGCGCGCATTACGGAGGTATTGCCGATCATATACTAGTATCATGCATATATACTCCCTCCTTTCCGGTTTATAGGCTTATCTCAAAATTTTAGTTTTTCCATTTTATAAGGCTCAATTTGGTTGTTCCCCATCACATGTCAAGATTCCAAGGTGCATTAAATCATTGCATGCAAATATTAAGAGAAAGTTGACCAATGCATGTACTTTATATATGCATGCATGTATTGCAATTAATACATTGGAAAACATAATTTTTTGAGGAAAACAAAAGCATTAATTGGGTGTTTTTGAAACTACAAAAAGTATTCCACCACTCATCATCTACCTTGGTTGGTGAGATTTTTGAATTGAGCCCTATAAAGTTGGTTGTAATGGGGAGTATCATATACTAGTATCATGCATATGATAGTGTAGAATACTACTTCCTTAATGCATATAGTATCATAAGTTAGCATCTTAGGTTGCCTTACTAATTGTCATGCATCACACAAAGTAGCAGTACAACATTTAATATGACACGGTATCATGATATGATACCACATCCTCTCTTTCCTCAGTTAATTGTGTGCCACATCATACTAGCTAGTCGTCTAGGATATACTAGCTACCTCACTAAGAGCATGGTTAATAATACTGCCAAGGGACGGCTATAAGAAGTTGTCATGTCATATACAGCCAACCTCTTAGCGGGCATGTACAATAATAAGTTTTATATACGTACTAGTTTATCAATAGTTGGCCCACCTTACATCCTCACAAAGTGTCTTGGGTCTCGTGTTGAAGCTGGCTCTACTAACCAAGAGCCTGCTTCTCTTCTCTTTCCTCCAACTAATAAGCACATATATATTATTCTATTCCTTATAGCCTGCTTAGACTACCCACAGTGGGAATAACATAGGTAGTAACATCACATGTATCTAGATAAAATAGATGATGTGGCAAGCAATAAATGAAGAAAGAGAGGAAAGTGGTAACATAGCTAGTTAGACTAGCCACAATGGGTAGTAACATAGACTAGTAACATGCACATGTTACTAGTCTATGTTACTACCTCTATAGTGGGGAGTAACATATGTGTGGTAACATGCATCACTTCATTTATTAGGCTATAGACTCATTTTGTCTTGATATGTGGGTGATGTTACTCATACTACTAGTAACTAGCTATGTTACCACTTTCCTCCATTTCTTCATTTATTGCTTGCCACATCATCTATTTTATCTAGATATGTGTGATCTTACTATCTATGTTACTCCCACTGTGTGTAGTCTTAGACTACCCACAGTGGGAGTTGTTGACTACCCACAGTGGGAGTAACAACTCCCACTGTGGGTAGTCTTAGCCTATGCACAGTGGGAGTAACATAGGTAGTAACATCACAGATATCTAGGTTAAATAGATGATGTGGCATGCAATAAATGAAGAAAGAGTTGAAAGTGGTAACATAGCTAGTTACTACTAGTATGAGTAACATCACACATATATATCAAGGCAAGATGTGTCTATATCCTAATAAATGAAGTGTTGCATGTTACCACACACATATGTTACTCCCCACTATAGAGGTAGTAACATAGACTAGTAACATGGGCATGTTACTAGTCTATGTTACTACCCATTGTGGCTAGTCTTACTAGTAGTATGAGTAACATCACACATCTCAAGGCAAGATGAGTCTATAGCCTAATAAATGAAGTGTTGCATGTTACTACACGTATGTTACTCCCCACTATAGAGGTAGTAACATAGACTAGTAACATTATATGTTACTACCCATCATGGCTAGTCTTAATTATGTCACTCTATTGTGTACTCGCTCTAATGCATAGTATCATAGAGTAGCTAGTATCATATGTAGTACTTTATTTATATTGTCATGCATGACACATAGTAGCATAGCATTTATTATGATACGGTTTCATGATATGATACTTAACCCTCTCTTTCTTCATTTAATTAATTCTATGACAGCTCATCAAAATTGCCTAGTTGGCATGCATGATACTAGCTATGATACCCCCTTACTATCAGCCTAGCAAAGGTGTACAGATCATTTGTGCGTCGCTTTGTGAGTTTTCATCCGTTTGTTCGAGAAGCGGGGAGAAGCTTCAAACATTTCGGCCGCGAGGTGCGGCCACTGACGTAGGCCTAGTTGGTATTTTAATTACAGGAAATTCCGATGGAGTTCGAACATCATCAAAATTGATGTGTGCCTATGGCGTGCTCTCGCAACCCCGTGGAAAACAATTGGTAAAGTTTGGCACAAGTTTTGATGACCGCTCCTTCCAAACCGGAGCATCTCACACGAAGGATCATGGTTTTCCAAAAGGAGACATGTCAACTGAAACTCCTGTGGCCGGTGACTTCATCGTTTGGCCTCATAAGAAATTCTCCACGGTACTCAATCACGAATATACCACGTGTTTGATTTTCTGGCACATTTGAGGTATCGTTAGCTATATTTAAACATTTTTTGAGATTAACGTGCATTTTGTGCATAAAATAAAATTACGACCAGAACTGCATGTGCTGTTGAAAGGGATGAGGATCGCCATTCAATCTGGGAGCATCCAACGGTGCAGACGTACGATCCATGGGGTTTGGGTTCTGGCCAATCAGAAAGCACAACTCAGATTGTTGGCGGGGTGGCGGGGTTTGGTCGGCACACGGCTTTCATCAACGAACCGTGTGCAATTCGCAAACCATATTTCATATATTTGTTCACACATACTATAGTGAGATCAATTGAGTGTGCTACCTCTATGATATAATAATAATAACAAAAAAAGTTCATATTCATTGCCTGAGCTGACAGCATATCAAGGTCAACATATTAACGGTTCTTACATCAACAGAAAACCGGGCATAACTCACAAATTCAGTACACGCGACAGTTCTAAATTGAACGAATTAAGTTGCAGGGTAGGCATGAAGACTAGTCTTACAGCTTAATTCCCATGTACATGGGGGAACTGGGATCATTAAGTTGACCCCGAATGAACTTGGGGTTTTTGATGATTTTACGCTGCTCTGTTGCACGGGTGCGTGATCCCTTGGCTGGAAACTCATCAAATTCATCGTACTCATCCTGATTGGCAACATTGTCGACACCCAGTACCCTTCTCTTCCCATGCATCGCTAAATGGCTGTCCTTATGCAAGGGGTCTTCCACAAAGAAAATCTGGGTAGCATCGCTGGCAAGAATGAATGGGTCCGCATGATATGCCATCATTGTCCTATTAACACAGGTCTTCCTGTACTCCTCAATCCTTACCTGGCCAAGAGGGATCCATGCACACCTGAATAATGTCACCTTAACTTTCACATAGTCAAGCTCCCAAATCTCTTTGATGGTTTGATACGTCCATTGTGCATCATGCTTTTATATCGATATTTATTGCATTATGGGCTGTTATTACACGTTATGTCACAATACTTATGCCTATTCTCTCTTATTTTACAAGGTTTACATGAAGAGGGAGAATGCCGGTAGTTGGAATTCTGGGCTGGAAAAGGAGCAAATATTAGAGACCTAGTCTGCACAACTCGAAAAGTCCTGAAACTCCACGGAAGTTATTTTTGGAATTAATAAAAAATATTGAGTGAAGAAAGTACCAGAGGGGGGCCACCCACCATCCACGAGGGTGGGGGGCGCGCCCTACCCCCTGGGCGCGCCCCCTGCCTCATGGGCCCCCTGGCAGGCCTCCGGTGCTCATCTTCCGCTATATGAAGTCTTTTACCCTGGAAAAAAATCATAAGCAAGCTTTCGGGAAGAAACTCTGCCGCCACGAGGCGGAACCTTGGCGGAACCAATCTAGGGCTCCGGCGGAGCTGTTCTGCCAGGGAAACTTCCCTCCGGGAGGGGGAAATCATCGCCATCGTCATCACCAACGATCCTCTCATCGGGAGGGGGTCAATCTCCATCAACATCTTCACCAGCACCATCTCCTCTAAAACCCTAGTTCATCTCTTGTATCCAATCTTTGTCCCAAAGCCTCAGATTGGTACCTGCGGGTTGCTAGTAGTGTTGATTACTCCTTGTAGTTGATGCTAGTTGGTTTATTTGGTGGAAGATCATATGTTCATATCCTTTATGCATATTAATACCCCTCTGATTATGAACATGATATGATTTGTGAGTAGTTACGTTTGTTCCTGAGGACATGGGAGAAGTCTTGCTATAAGTAGTCATGTGAATTTGGTATTCGTTCGATATTTTGATGAGATGTATGTTGTCTCTCCTCTAGTGGTGTTATGTGAACGTCGACTACATGACACTTCACCATTATTTGGGCCTAGAAGAAGGCATTGGGAAGTAATAATTAGATGATGGGTTGCTAGAGTGACAGAAGCTTAAACCCTAGTTTATGTGTTGCTTCGTAAGGGGCTGATTTGGATCCACATGTTTCATGCTATGCTTAGGTTTACCTTAATACTTCTTTTATAATTGCGGATGCTTGCAATAGGGGTTAATCATAAGTGGTATGCTTGTCCAAGAAAGGATAGCACCCAAGCACCGGTCCACCCACATACCAATTATCAAAGTAACGAATGCGAATCATATGAGCGTGATGAAAACTAGCTTGACGATAATTCCCATGTGTCCTCGGGAGCGCTTTTATCTATATAACAGTTTGTCCAGGCTTGTCCTTTGCTACAAAAAGGATTGGGCCATCTTGCTGCACCTTGTTTACTTTCATTACTTGTTACCCGTTACAAATTACCTTATCACAAAACTATCTGTTACCGATAATTTCAGTGCTTGCTGAGAATACCTTACTGAAAACCGCTTGTCATTTCCTTCTGCTCCTCGTTGGGTTCGACACTCTTACTTATCGAAAGGACTACGATAGATCCCCTATACTTGTGGGTCATCATGGTTCCATAGTATACATTTATCAGCTTCATTTACAGTCATGCATTCTATTCGAACAGAGCTATTCTGATACGAGGTCTTCTTATCACGTTCCTCGGTGTAGAACGTGTATCCATTTATGTCATATGCTTGGTACGTCAGCACCGTAGGTGATGGCTTTTGTGCCAACCACGTAGCAATGTCATCGATGGATCTTTGTGCCAAACGATTCTTCAGCCATTCGGCGTAGTTCTTAGTGCGCCCCTTCATCTCCACATCTAATGAAGGCACCATTGGTAAGAATCTTTGGAATATCTCCGCCAAGTGTTCTTCGGCAAAAGCGATGAGAACTGGGCTGTTAAGCTGCACCGTCAAATGGGCTTTCTCTGCCAATTCTCTGGGTGCAGCCATTTGCGTGCCAGCAAGGACTGGCTTACCTTTCAGCCTTCCCTCGTAGCAAGAGAGGGGCAAACCTATAGGTCTTTGTTTCATGTATTCGGTGCAAAACTCAACCACCTCCTACGTGGTATAACCTTGTAGGATACTTGCCTCTGGATGGTTTCGGTTCCAACAAAAGCGCTTCAGTATTCCCATGAACCGCTCGAAGGGATACATGTTGCGAAGAAACACAGGACCACAATACTTTATCTCGTCGACAAGGTGCACAGTGAGATGGACCACGATATCAAAGAATGATAGTGGGAAAAACATCTCTAGGTTGGACAATATTCTTGCAATATCATCTTGCATATGATCCAAATCTTCAGGATCTACAACTTTCTGCCATAGTTGGTTGAAGAAATCACAGAGGTCAATGAGTGTGTTTCTTATATCTTTGTCCATCAGATTCCTGATGGCCATCGGGAGGATTTGTGTCAACATTACGTGGCAATCATACGACTTCATGTGTCCCAACTTCATTTTACCTGAGCTCACATCCACGAGACTTCTGATGTTTGCGCAGTGGGAAGAAGGTGTCTTAACTGACAACAAATAGGTGAAGAACTGTGTTGCTTCTTTTGTACTGAAATTGTAACTCTGGCGAGCTTTGATGAATTTGTCATCATCTTCTGGTTCACCCTTGCGTTGTGATTGATTAGCAAGCATATCGAGCCGTGAACTGCCACCATCCTTTCTTTTACCTTTAATCTTGAGCAGAGTACCAAGGATGCTTTCACATACATTCTTCTCTACGTGCATGACATCGATGCAGTGATGTACACATAGAATCTCCCAGTAAGGTAATTTCCAGAACACTTATTTCTTCTTAAACACTTGATCCTTTGGTGTTAGTTTTACCGTCAAAGGGTGGTTCTTGCCAAGCACAACATTAATTTTTTTAGCCATGTTGTGGACCGCCTCCCCTTCATAGGGTCTTGGAGCCGCAGCTGCCTCTGCCGTACCATCAAATTCAGCTTTCATCTTTCGGTACGGGTCATTTTTCGGTAAGAACCTACGATGACGCAAATACACTGTTTTGTGCGAGTTGGGAAGTCTTCTTCTAGCTATCCTATCCATGCATGTGACACACCCTACATCTCCCCTTGTTTTCTGCCCTGATGTGTTGCCTAATGCTGGCATATCTTGAATGGTGTGCACCAACATCGCATGTAGATCGAAAATCTCCTTTCTGTAAGCATCATAACATTTTACAGCAGGCGCATCTATCCACACTGTCAGCAGTTCTTCTACCAGTAGCTGAAAGTAAATGTCGATGTCATTTCCAGGTTGCTTCGGGCCTTGGATAATCATTGACATCATAATGTATTTTTTCTTCATACACAACCAAGGAGCTAGGTTATATATGCACAGAAGCACCGGCCATGTGTTGTGATTGGTGCTCATATCGCCAAAAGGATTCATCCCGTCAGTACACTCCCCGAGCCTTATACTTCTAGGATCCTTGGCAAATTTTTCAAACTTTTTGTCGATTAATTCCCATTGAGCCCCATCTTTCGGGAGCCTCATAAACCTATCCGCAATTCGCTCATCAGGATGCCACCGCAACCTCTTTGCCTCTCTAGGGTTTGCAAACAAACGCCTCAACCTTGGAATTAAAGGCAAGTACCAAACAACCTTGAACGGGATTCCTATCTTGATCTCGTCGTCCAATTTGTACTTGTCCTTTGCTCTCCTGCGCTTGTATCATGCATGCTTGCATGTGGGACATGCACGAAAATCTTTGTACTCACCACAGTACAATATACAATCATTCACACAAGCGTATATCTTCTATACTTCAAGTTCCAATGGGCAAACAATTTTCTTCGCATCATTCGTGCTTCTGGGGAGCACATTATCTTCCGGAAGAATTTCTTTCAAAAGACCTAACATCTCTGTGAAGCCCTTGTTTGATAGACCGTTTGCTGCTTTAAATCTGAGAAGCGCCAGAGTGGCACTCAACCTGGAATATTTCTTTTCGCAACCTGGATACAATTCTTTCTTGGAGTCCGCATCAATGGTTGGCAGATCCTTGTACCCAATCATATCCTTTTCTAGGCCCTCGAAATCTGCAATCATAGCAGCAAAGTCTGGCATATAAAGATCGTCATCATCTGCGTCGACGTCTTGGTTTTCCAGTGGGTGTTTCGGCTTTCCGGTGTTCCAGGAACTAGCATGTGTAGTTGTGGTTGTCGCATTAGCCATGTTCTATGCGCTGTTTGCAATGATGATTAGGGGTTTTGTTTGACAGTATTGCTAAAGCACATCTAGATGTGCTCTAAGTAATGCACATCTAGGTCCTATGCCATTGATGTTACGCGAAGATTCGTGCATATATTTTTCTTTGTCTTTTTTCTTCTCCTTTCTAGTTTGATTATTACTGGCTTTATCAATAAGAAGAGCTCAATGTATTGCTTTCCAACTGTCCTACTCCGTCCGTACCGGTACCGGTGCATAATCCCAAAACTCATTCCTTGTTTTTGTCCTGAAAAAGGAAACCAGCCAAATAGCCAATAGGAGTCCTGCGCAACCCCGGGAATTTGGAGCGACTGGGTACAAATAATTGCGGTTGATTATATCAGCGGTTAGATAATACGTCAATCCCCGCTTCAATTGGCAGTTCCTCTTCTCTGCATACCCCGCTTAACTGTCCACCATCTTCATCGTCCCCGGCAGGCCGCGCTACACACTGACACACACTCTGAAGCCATGTCGAGCGATAGCGAGGACGACAGTTCGGCCAGCAGTTTGGCGCCCGATGATAGGTCAACATCGGAATCATCCCGCTCATCTTCCATCAGTCTGGCGTCGAGCCCAGACCTCGATTGTATCCGGTTCATGGAAGGGAAGCCGCCTCCGGAGTCGTCAGACGACAACCAGATGGACGAGGAGCCGTCGGAGGATGAAGAAGAGGATGACGATGATGAGGAGGAGGAATGGTCGAACGAGGAGGAGGAGGACGATGACAGCAACGACGATGACGACGGCAGTGGCGATGAAAAGCCAACGATCAGCGGCAAGAAGCGTCCTCGCCAAGACGATGTCGCGAGGCCATCCAACAAGAACAACAAGAAGAAGAAGGACAAAATTAATCAGACAGTATATATCTCTGTTTATCCTGTCAATCACATCGCAGACGGTTAGTAATATGTATTCGACAGAGATCTTCTACATTATCTCCAACAGGTGTGTTTGTTGAACTGTGTGCCCTGACGAGCACACAATTCACAAAAAAAGACCGTATGGGCTGTCTATAATGATCTCACACAATTCTGATTACCGACCTGTTTGCCGGGTATCACACACATCTTGTTACGCCGAATCATTTGTGTTCACCTCACTCGTCGCAAACGGTTCATCGGAGTGAACTGTATGCCGTATATCGCACATACCTTGATTTGGCTGCCCGTTTCTGTTGTTCTGTCTCATCGCAAATAGTTCGTGCGGATCAACCGTATGCCCTTCATCGCACACGCAACTAAAACCTGAACCGTGTTTGATGCATCTGTCATCGCAAACGTTTTATACATTTCTGACGGTTTTCATACACCACCGTTTGTGATTATTGCATCGCACACAGTTTCTTGAAGGGTCTCTGATCGTAGTGTCGCGTTAGCAGCATCCTGCAGTAGTAATTATATAAAGGTTATGGGTAAACCGGCCCTGGTTATGGACTGATTTAGTCGCCAGTGGCTTCTTATAGGGTATTATGACCCGCTCTGGGGTGAACCACCAGAGCACTTGTGATTTGTTTGTGTGCAGGTAAAATAATAAATTTGGTACACATATTTGATGCAAGCATGAGCATAAGTGGCAGATCTTCAATTGGCAGATCAGCAATATTGTGTAAACAAAACATGCACGATGCCACGACAGATCAAGGGTTTACACTAGCCTATTACAAGGCATCTGATGGCCCAATGAGAATAAGTGTTTTGGAATTGTCAACACAGCAAAGTATTCTGCTTAAAAAACCGGCTCATGACTGTTGGCGGGTTGAAGCATCCGGATCATCCTGCACCTCTTCATCTTCAGCTCCTTGCTTATCCATTAGCTGGAAGTCAGGCATAGCCCAGTTGATACCGGTCAACGCTCTAAACACAGCTTCATCATCAATAAGGTTTGATGGGTCAATGTCAGGAGCGAAGGTATGCTTACGAGTCGGCGGGATGAGGTTCGTTGGCTGGTGAACCGGTGCTCTCATTTTCTTGTTTTCAGCGTCATAAGCCACCTGGTATGTGGCAAGATTGGTTTCATCTGCCAGCTTACTCACTAAGGGGCGCAGTGCTCTTGCTATTTCTGCAAAGTCATCAGCGCTGAAGGCAGTTCCGTCTTCTTTAACGCTAGGGCAGCCATTGGCCAAATCTTCAGGATCAAGATCTGCTTGCTATGCCTTTGCCCGGCTTAAGGCAGTCAAGGCGCCAGCTCTGGCCGCTCCCCGTTTTAAGTCATCAATCCTTCGGGGCAGTACGGCTAACTGCTCCAGCGTGTCTTTGGTGAGTGTGGAGGGAGATTTCTTATGCAGTGTAGCAGCAATGGTTCGTTGGGCGCCAGTATACAATTGTTCTATAAGAGTGTAGACAGCTTTAAGCCGGACGCGCATGTCTGAGCTTAACTTAGCGCTTCGAGAACCTATATCAGTAAAGTTATGGGTAAGCCGACAACCATTTGTAATATGATTATTAAGGTGCAAGGGAGATATGTTCTTACCAAAGACGGCTGATGACATGATATTGATCTGTTGCATTAAGCCGAATAGCTCCTCAGTCACCGGTTTAAGTGCGGCCTCAGCATCTTCTGCTCTCTTCAATAGAGCTGCTTTTTCAGTTTCCCAGCCATCTTTGTCAGTATTGAAGTTTTGCTTGAGTTGCTCAATGTTCTCTAAAGCAGTCTTCAATTCTGATTTGGCCTTGGATGTTTCAGACTGTTGAGTTTTTACATTGGCCTTCAGATCATTGAGCTACGAGTCCTTCTCAGAAAGTTCAGCCTGTAGGATAAGCATGGATAGATATTATGAGTATGATTATTGTTGAAGTCCCAAGCACAATACAGTATTTTCCTTAGCACTTAGGGGCTAATGTATCTTGCTCTTAAGAATTTTTGAAGTCCCAAGCACAATACAAGTATTATACTTGGCACTTGGGGGCTAATGCATATTGCTCTTTGTTAAGACAGAATTATTGGCTGACCCAGACAAATGATGTGATCCGGTTTACAAAGACTACAAATTGGATCATTAATTTCAAATAGGATGGTTAGTCCCGACTTATTCATCACTGATTAAGCCGGCCCCCTTGGGGACTACGAAGGCAAAGTTTCTTTCTACTTAAAGTCTCGGCTTAACATGATGATTTAAGCCGACCCTTGGGGGCTACGGATGCAAAGTTCATTACTACTATTTAGAGTCCCGGCTTAACATGATGACTTAAGCCGGCCCATAGGGGCTATTAGTGATGCTGCGCGATTCTTTATGGCAACTGGAAAGTCTACAGCATATTCAAAATTCTATCATATCCTATAGACTTGGCGGCTGATAGACTGGTAATTATGAAAGAGAATGGTGATTGAATTACCTCATAGCGTTCCTTCATCAAATTAACCAAGCTGGCTTAGAAGTCACGGTTGGTGTATAGACGGTTCAAATAGCCAGAGTGGATGTCTTGGGCATTGAATTGAGCGTAGCTCTGTAAGTCTACCTTCCTTTATCTTCAGCAGAAATTTCTTCTTTGGCGCTGTGCTTAGACAAGACAGTGGGGTGACCTGGTGCTGTGAAACCAAACCCGATGACGACTACATCGTCAGTTTTTTCCTTAAGAGGCTTAACTGGGATTGGCGGCTTAGAGATGGCCGGCTCAGCATCCATACGGTCTGTGGAGACTTCATGGTCTTGAGGTGGTGGATCATCAATAATATCTTCAGTAATTGGGTGAGAGAGTTCTGGTTGTTGTTGCTCCGGCTCAGATGGATTGACATCGTCGACCGGCTTATTCAGCTTTGCCTTATTGCTGGGTTTGGCCTGGCCCCTGAAAATAAGAAGCATAAAGAGGTCAGTATAATGACCAGGTACAAGGTTTGAATGATGGAATATATTCTTACCCAGGTACAGTCTTGAAAGCTGGGATTTGAGTTCCCATTGACTCGCCAGAGGAGGAAGATGAGGTCCCCTGATAGTTTGAATCAGACTCGCCAGAGGAGGAAATGACCCGCCTTGGGATAAAGTATATCAGAAATATGTAAGACCTCTGGGCGGCGTTTGCGAACCGGTGTGTTTGGCAAGCCAGAAGAAGTAATCACACCACCACTATGCCGGGTGGTGCGGCGAGCTTCGTGTTGTTGTTTCTTCAAAAGAAAGTTGGGATCCAAGTGAGCTAGAGGGTGAGAAAAGCTTACTTTCCAGCTTGGTTGTCGGGTTTTCTGTGTTGGCAGAGGTTCTGAGCCGAAGGAAAGAGTAATTACCTCTGCGTCATCTGCACGGCTGGCTTCTGCGTCGTCCTGATAACAATCATTGTCAATGATATGTATAAAAAATGAGCCAAGAGAGTCAAGTTCTACCTCCGATTCCTCATCATCCTTGTCATCATCTTTGTCATCATCCAAGTTTAAATCAGCGGACTCGGTGCTTTTCTTCTTGGCAGGCCTTTTGGTGGCCTTGGTTTTGGTACAAGCCGTTTTGGCCGGTTTATCTTGCGGTTTCTTCTTCCAAAATGGAGAATCAGCCCGTTGAGGTCAAAAAGACAATAAAGTGGGCATTACTGAAAATGTGGATTGAGCGGAAGGTGTGCAACACTTACGACTGGCGGTTTGTTGAAGGTGCTGAAAGGACTAAGTCCTGTTTTACTGCATTCCTTTAAGGGTTCATTCAGCAATTTCTTGGTGGCTTCAGTAATTTCTGCATCGGACAGTTGAATGTCGCAGTGGCGCTGGGGATATTTTAAATCACCGGTATATTCGTACATTAAACCGGGGCGACAGATTAATGGTAAGATACTCCAAGACACCCAGCACCGGACAAGGTCGACGTCGGTTAAGCCGTTGACCACACAGGCTCTAAGTTTTGAAAATGATGGCGCATATTTAGCCCACTCCTTCGCACTGATCCGTGAGGGGAGTGGATGTGTGCTGCTAAGCCGGTGATAGCGGTAACCCGGTAGAGGATTCTCGTCAGCTGGAGATGTGTCTTGACAGTAGAACCAAGTTTGGTTCCAGTCTTTGGGATGACTTGGCGGCTTAGCATAGGGAAAGCTGACTTCTTTCCTCTTTTGAATTGAAACCCCACCGAGTTTGGTGTTGGGTCCATCAACAAACTCTGTCTGACGGTTTAAATAGTAGAACTCTCTGAATAAATCAACTGTGGGATCCTCTTGAAGATAAGCTTCACAGAACACTTGGAAATTGCAAATGTTGGACATGGAATTGGGTCCAACATCTTGAGGGTGAAGTTGGAAAAAATGAAGCACATCGCGGAAAAACTTTGAGCCAAGTGGGCTGAACCCCCAGCTCAGGTGGTCAGTGAAAACAATCACTTCTCCATCCTTGGGTTTAGGAGGATTTTCTTCACCAGGGACCCTCCAGTGAATGACCTCTTTTTTGGCTAAGGCGCCAGTTGCAACATTGTTGTTCAGGTCTTCTTCGGTGACTCGGGATTGAACCCAATTGCAAGCAGTATATGCTTTAGCCATTTTTTGATGATCTGAAAGAAAGATCATGCCGGTTCAAGATTATATGGTTAAGCTGGCTGTTGGTCTAAAAGGCAAATAATAAATGAAACATGCATAGGTGTCAAACCGGAGGATGACATTGAAGTTCTAAAGATGAGCTATTGGCGGCTTAAGAGGGGACTAATGGTACCTGGCGGGTTACGGTTTCTGAGTTAAGCCGCCTACACAATTGTTGATTTACAGATCTGCGAGTGGCAAAGTTGCTAAGTGTTGGAAAAACAGATTTCACAGATTGATGCTATGATTTTGGATCTACGGCACTTCAGATAATGGAAAAATATCTAGACCTAAAATTGCAGTACTTGAGCAGTTCATGTATCCAGATTGGATTTTCTTATGCAAAAGGAGATGCCCTAGTAGTAAAAATGAGTACCACGACTACCGCCGCGCAGGAGGGGTGCCAAGTTTGAATCAGAAATCACAAGCTACGCTGAAGAGCGAAGATGAACTCCGACGAACTCGTGGAAACCCTAATGGGATCTATGGGAAAAGGAAGGAGGAGAACTCACCAGAACTGTTGAACAGCGGAGGCGCACGAACGAACTCTGGTCGATTCAGGTTGATGCAGCGGCCGTTGTTGAGGCAGTGGCAAAGGTCGACAGTGGCGGCGGAGCTCGGGTGCTGAGGCGACGCGAGGTGGAAGACAGAGACGAGGAGGCAAGGGGGAAAATGAAAGGGACCCCTGGCCCTATTTATAATGTTGAAAGGATAAGTGGCATGCCCGGGAATCGAGGAGGCCAAAAAATGGATATGCGATAGCGCAGACGCCTCGATTTTCGGGAGCTTATTAAGAAGAGAAGATATATATTAAGATTTGGGCCTTGTGTAATATTAATGGCAGGTGATGTCATGGCGGGTTACCACGGTCTTAAAAGATGACCTCACGGCGGGTTACAAGACCTCGCAAGAATAAATGAAGAAGGAATTTTTTCTAAGTGTGGAAGATTGATATAAACAAGTTCAAATCAACCTGGGGCCTAATGTTGGGGATATAACTATTGGGTATGACCAACCCAGGAGGGGCCGGGTTATACCGCTAGTGGTTTGTTATGACAAAGCACATGAAGATGTTGAAGATGGCGGTTCACGAAGCAGGCTTACTGAAGGCCCGAAGCCCAAAGGCGACTTAAGGCGCCAGGGGTGTAAACCGCCACATATGTATGACTTGTATTATAAGGCATGTGTAATTAGTCACCGAGCCGGACACATTGTGTATGAGCTGGTCGGGACTCCGTGAGCCGCTGGGCGTCAACCTGTGTATATAAAGGGACGACCCGGCGGCGATTCAGGACAAGAAACAAGAGATCGAAAGCTAGGTCAAGCGTATTCGCTCCCTGGTAATCGAAACCCAAGCAATACCACCTCAAACTGGATTAGGCCTTTACCTTCACCGCAAGGGGCCGAACTAGTATAAACTCCCTATGTCCTTTGTCCCCATTAACCCCTTTAAGCTAACCTAGTTGCGATGGCTCCACGACTATGTCCTTCCTCTAGGACATCTGCCGCGACAATTCCACGACAATACGGGTTTGGGTAATCCAACTGTGCCATTTGCACAACCCCTTGGGAATAGGCGAGTTTTAAGGCTCGTGGGGACAGCTTGATATTCACTGCCTTTATAAGAAGATAAGGATCTGTCTTTTTACCCCACGCCTTCTTCCTCCTCAGCCCATCCACCCTCGAGCTCCAGCGCCCAAGTTAAATTCTTTCCGTCCCCAGCGAACATTCCAGCCATGTCCGGATCTGGTGCTCAGGGCAAGTGGATGGCCTCCTGCATCATGGAGGGGAACATCAAGGAACTTCGGGAAGTGGGGTACTTCGCCAAGGAAATCGCCCACCGGCTTCCTGCCAAAAAGCAGATCGTCCCCACTCCGGAGTCCAATGAGAGGGTAGTATTCATCCCCCACTTTCTTCGCGGGCTAGGGTTTCCTCTCCACCATTTTGTGCACGGGCTCATGTTCTATTACGGGCTAGATTTCCACGATCTAGCCCCGAATTCCTTCCTCAACATTTCGGCGTTCATCGTCGTGTGTGAGGTGTTCCTACGCATCCCCCCACTTCAGCCTGTGGCTCAAGGTCTTCAACGTGAAGCTGAAAGTGGTCGATGGTCAACACGCGGAGTGTGGCAGCGCCATGGTGAGTAAGCTCCCCAACGTCACCTGGCCCAAGGGGACCTTCGTGGAGACCGTGAAGGGATGGCAGCAGGAGTGGTTCTACATCACGGAACCCCGCGACGCCACATGGGCCGCCACTCCTGAGTTCAAATCCGGTCCTCCAATGCGGCTTGCATCATGGATTAACAAGGGCCTGGATTGGGCGTCGTCCGACGAGGTGATTACACTGCAGAAGCGTGTCAAGAGCATGATGGAGAAGAACACCAGTCTTGCCGACGTGATTCAGGTGATGCTTTTTCGCCGGATTCTCCCCTGCCAACGCCGGACTCTCTATATGTAGGAGTTCGATCCGGCCAGTCCTCGGACCTTGCAGCGGTTCTTCGGCACGACGCACAAAGAAATATGGAAGCTGCTTTTCAAGGCCCAAAAGTCGTGGCTGAAAATGACAGAAGACCTCGGCCTCGACTGCGCTCATCCGGCTACTCTAGTATGTTTTTTCAGATTTCCAAACATATCCTCCACTTGTAGATCCAAGGAGTATGCTAAGCCTTCCCCTCATCCTCCAGGGCTGGACGAAGAAGGCAGAGTGGATCCAGTGTCCGGCTCCACTTCCCGAAGACCCAGCTATTCCTCTTCTAACGAAGATGCTGGTTCTGGCACCGTACCAGGTGCCGGAGAAGAAGGCCAAGAAGAAGGGCAAGGAGGCCAGAAGTGGCCTTCGCCGTAAAGGTACCTTGGACATAGCGTCCGAAGATACCAAAGCTCTCTCCTCCCACGAGGGAGATGAAGACGAAGCGAAAGAGGAGGAGAGCAATTCTCCCCGTAAGGGGGAAAGAATAAAAGGGGGGCTTCCGTGGACCTAGAGGCGGAGGCGTCCAAGAAGGGGAATATCCCCCTTTCGGACGATTCGGAATCGGACGCCGAAGCCGTCCTTGAGTGGCACCCCTAGCCGAATCGTAAGTATTCAAAGATACTGTATATATCCGGTTTTTTATAAATTGTAGGATAACATATCATCTATGTATTTTAGTCCGGCCCGTGACCTCCCCCAACAATCATCGTCTTCGGGGAATTCTTTGGCGCCGGAGATGATGGAGAGTGAAATGCCTCCGCGAGCCTCTCCACCTCATGCCGCGGACGACACCGAGGTGTTGTCCTAGTAGACCTCTCCGGGCCAGGGAGAGGTGCGGAAGGCCGCAGAAAT